>NC_040878.1:20684078-21976421 GCF_003676215.2 Rhopalosiphum maidis
TAAATTTGATTGTAGTAGGTATATATTCAGTTTGTACCATCCACTATAATTTCATTGGTAAATGCCAACACCTAAATTATAGAATACACATAATATTAAAGATAGGTAGGTATGCCTCGAAGACCGCGCGTTATATACATTTTGCATGAAGTGTCAATGCACCTTAATGACTACAATTTCAATCATAAATAAGACTTCCCACTAAATGAGGATTACAATTTTTTTTCAAATTTACTGTAATATTTAATATTAGCAAGTATGGAAGTAGAGATAACCTACGATTTTAATGGCAGAAATTTATCGGCGCATATATTATATACGTCGGCGTCACTTAAGTACCTATTGCGCGGTCTATCGATTTACTGTGACAGGTATATATAATAATAAACATCTAACATCAATGACGTAACTTAGAGTATATTTTTTTGGAGGGGGGGAGTGAGGTAGTAAATATAATATTTTTTTATTTATAGGGTTTAAAAATAAAATGATGGAATTAGCAGTCCTCGAAGTTTTTTTAAATTGTATAATTGATGAAAATATAATATCGAGTTAATATTGTATTATGGAAAACAGCTTTAAATAGACCAACATATTATATTCTATCAAATCTACGGCAAATCAGAATAGATATTTTAATGACTTTTAATTTTTATGTATTAGAAATTATTACTAATTTATTGTAGGTTCAGAAAAATAATTGTTAAGCATAATGCTTTTAAAATAAAAACAAATATTTTCTAATGGCTAATACACAACAATGAACAAATTAGATTATTAGAGTTTTATACAAATGAGAGGACAGAACAAAATCTTTACCAGTCTTATAGTCTCGAGAAACTGCTCTCAGTGCTCTCCGTAGACATCTCATTTCACGCTTATCATTATATAACAATACACGTGTATAAAAAACTGCTAAGCAGTAAGCTCAAATTTTTCTTGAAAAAACGCTCGCGGAAATTTGATTGCGATCAAATCTACTTGCGATAGTTCTTGTCACGCAAACTACGTTCAAAGGCGGTGCATGACGGTATGCGCCCTCATTTAAATCTGCGTAATAAAACGATTATGAGTTCATAAGGCACGTAGGCGATACTGCGATAGGCATAATAATATTTAATAATATTGTGTTTATGTTGTGTATAGTCATTATTCGTCGTCCAGGTGGCGTATCGATCACAATATTAATAATTATTATAATTACTAAAAACGTGCGTGTAGATACGTACCGATTTAGCAATAGAGTAAAACATATTATGTATTATATATTATATTAACGTGCGGACACTGGACACGACCGACGGCGGTGGTCGTTGCACTGGCTGCGTCGAGGTCGGCGTGGCGGTCGTACTAGAACAACCAAAAGAATATGTAAAAGCCTCGGCGGTCGATCACCGTGCCGTCGTAACGGGAAAAAAACGACCACAGCGAAACGTAATAATAGATGATGATCAACAGCAGCGCGCAAAAGCCCTGAGCCTCGACGGGGGTCATGCTGGGGCACGTGTGACCTCCCCGGAGTACGGCGCTGCGCTAGTGAGTGGTCCGCGGTCGGGAGTCAGCACGCTCCGTACGACGAAGCGACCGACGACTGACCGACCGGCGACGACAGACCGCGACCGGCAGTGTGCCGGGCCGCGCGCGCGACGTCCTGGGACCCTGGTACGAATCCGGGCAAGTGATGCGTCCGTGAACGGTCTGACTCAAAATGCACACGTGCGGACAGCGGGTGCCCAAAATGTCGGTTAACCGTCGGCGGACAGCGCGCACGGGGGCCGCCTTGGCACGGCCTGCGCACCGGCCGGCGCGTTGGGGCAGGTCATGGTCCGGGCGAGTCCACGTCGGCCGCCGGGGTAAGGGACCGTGTGAAGCGACCCGGACCGACGACGGTTCCTCACCCGACTGGCGACCGATGGATTTGCCCGCGACCAAAGCGCAGCGAAGTGCACGTGCTTATCACCGGTGTGCAGCTGTTATCACCGGCCACGTTCCACAAACGGCTACGCGACGCAGTCTCCCGCGCTGCAGCCTACTGCAACCGGCAACAATAATAACGTAGCACTTATTCGAATCGTTTCCGTACAATTCGCTCGCGGGCTCATGCGCCCCCCATCCCGTTTAGTGCACTCTTATCACTGACGGCATAGCGCCAGAGTCCAATGCGGTACATTGACAACGGCTTCGTTTCGGTCTCCCGAGTATTGAATCCGTTGGATTCACTCCTGTACGTTCGAAAACCGATTTAATGTTCGTGGTCAATTTGCAGGATATGCTCTACGTCATAGATTCGTGGTCAAGACTTTTCATTGTTTTTTTTTAATTAGCCGATTTCAAACATGTGTAAGTAAATTTGAAATTGTATTAAATTATTATTACACGTTAACTATTTTACACGTTTATAGCTAACATTTTATACACTCCACTGACACAGACAGCATTTGAGTCTTCTGGTACATCAAAAGTGGAAAATCCATTAACTGTTAATCAATTAACTCGTCAATTGTTGCCATTAAAGGTGACTAATAAAGAAATAGATTCTGGACTTAAAAGGGTAAGTAGTAAAATATTATATTTAAAAAAGTAATAAATAATAATTAATAATAAAGATTAATTTTCTAGATATATTGGTTGGGTAATTACACACACAAGAAAAAACCAAAACCTGTAGATAAATGTAAACCAAAAAACCAACTGAAACGAATACTAGGATTAAATCATCCACCAAAAGATGTTTTATCATATACTGATGCAATGAAGTTGAATGAGCTTTGGATGTCATATATGAGAAAAATTGTTAATTTTGATGATCTCCGCAAAAGAGGGTAAGATAAGGCCTGTTTTTTAAGCATTGTTATTCATAAATTCTATGATTTTACAGATGGGATGGCACACCAGGATGTAAACATTGGGAACAATTTATGACTTCACTTTACAAGTGTGATTTTCATGGTGCTCACATCAAAGTTATCAGTTCCAAATGTTGTTCATATCTTTTATTGACGGGTGTTATAATTCTTGAAACAAAAAATACTTTCCAAATCATAGGAGTTGATAATAAATTAAAAAGTTAGTTTCTTGTATAACTAATTATGACAATATATTAAGTAAAATATAATAAAATTTGTTTTGCAGCTTTACCCAAAGATCAATGTGTTTTCGAATTAGAACTTGAAGGATATCTCATTCATTTGTACGGTAAACATTTTATAGTTAGGTCAAAAGATCGTTCTAAAAAGAAAATAAAAGATAATCTTATATTAGAATTGTAAAAATTTAACTAAAAAAAAAACTTATTGTTTAATATTATTTTTTGATATATAATATAAATTAAAATTTGCTTTTTTATGTTAATAATTAGAATATTTTTTTCAAACTTATTTTATTAAAATTTAAAATTTATTAATTTTCTGAAGCTTTTAATGATAAAAATAAAAAAAGGAAAAGCTATTGAAAATTATTATAATACTATATTTTTCTTTAACTTTAAGAGGACGTCATACTTGCATGTGTCTCCATCTTACAAACGTAAAACAAAGCAAATTTGTGTACAGCAGAATACATTTTATGCTGTTATCTTTAAAATTAGAGCCAATTTATCTATTATTAAACTTAAAGGTAATGATATCAATAAAAGGCTACATGGAGTCCTAGATATAATCTTACCTTTAAATTTTATAATGTCACCTCACTCTAATATCAAAACTAACAGCACACTATTGAAACTGGTGAATGAAAATTTGCTATGTCGTATGAGTAAAAGATGGAGACAACACGTATGGGTATGACATCTTTTTAATAGGTTAATATCAAAACTTTCATGAGAATAACGTTAAATTATTTTTATTTGGTACATATTTTTTTTATATATTAGATATATTAAATTAAAATAATAATCTATTTTGGTATTTTATGGAACCTACAAATTAGACATCCTGGATCCACACCTGGTTGAGATTTATTCATTTGACTTAAACTGACCTACCTATTAGAACCATTAGGAGTAACATTAATTTTAATTTTAATTAGAGATTAGGGCTATCTTGTCTTGCACTCTTATCAGTAAAATTGTGACTGCAGTATATGTTCTGCCATTAAAGCCACTCTATCATGTTTTACTATTACCACTCAAAAATTACATCTAGGTTTTAGAGTTTTAGATCATATATTCTCATAATAAACTATGTAAAAGTGGTTTTAATGACACACAAACATTTTTATAAATAAGTAATATATTATTAAAAACTATTTTATATTATCGTTTGTTGTCATCTCGTCATTCATATTAAGTATCAAAATACTTATGCTATGTCTCAGAAATGCGTTAACTTTGTTAATAATAAAAATATAGATAATAATTGGTTTTTTTTTTCAACTAAATACTTTCACTTATTAAATTACATTATAATAATATAAAATATGTAACCGAAATATTTTAAATTAAAATATTGTTGAATATACTTACTTAATAGGGCATGTTAGTTGTATATAGTAGTAAGATTGGGAAAAAAATATAGAGGTTTATCTTTCTATAGATCAAGGGTCACCAATTAATATTTTTGAAAAGCCACATTAGGAATCTGAAAATTTTTTCTAAGCCATCAAAATTCTTAGTACATTTGTTAATAGTTTACATTATTTAAAAACCAATAATATTATACAAAAATAATAATTTATAACAATAACACATATAATATTGTCATAATATGTGTTATTTATTCTTTGTCTGTGGGCTAGATAAAATGTGTTTGCAGTCACCATTTGATAATCCCATGCTATAGATACTAATAAATTATAAGCAATCCACACCATCATATTTTTTTTTTATACATATCAAATTTGAATCATAAATATCTTTTTTATATATAAATAATTATGTATTTTAAATTTTAATACGAGTAGAAACAGAGTATTTGTACAATAATCAATAAGTAAAAAAAGATATACTAGTAACATATTATATTAAATTGAGAGTAAAAAAAATAATCTTTTGGAATATCTCTTGGTTCTTCATCAAAAATACCTGTGTTATTATGATTTTTTTACCAAAAATATTCTACTTAAATCTTAATCAATTATAAAAATAATTATATTTAATTACCTAATAACCAAATTAATAAAATATTATTATTAATTGTATTTTTATAATAATATATAATATAATATAAATACTAAAACTTGCAAATGACTTATACTGTGACCAAGTTAAAATGACATCACAGCCTCCTCATATGTCATATTGAAAATAATCATTATACACTTATACAGCATTTACCTACATTAATTTCTTGTATATATATGTACATAGTATAGGTTGTATTATTAAAAAACTTTGTTTAAGTGAACTAATGTCTAATAGTAACGTGTGAATTGCTACTGTAATATTATAAATTAATCTACAGATACTTGTCAGTGGCATAGCTAGGATTTTAAAATAGGGGGGGAGCAAACTCAAAATACCAAAAAAACATAATCAACAATTAACAATAATAACAGTTCATTTTTATATTAAGTTGATATAGCTGATAGGGGGGCATGGCCCGCTGCCACCCCCATGGCTATGCTGATACTTGTATAAATACTAATAAAATAAATAATAAAAAACAATTAAAAAATGTATTAACGTAAATAATACACATTTAAAACAATATTATACACAGTTTAATCAAATATTTACATACATTACATAAATCAGTTAAAAATCGTCATCAACATCATTGTTTTTGTGAGATGAAAGGTTATCAGCAAGTTCATCAAAAATAAAGTCCATGTTCCAAAATTTAAGTTCCTCCTCCTTAACACGACCAATAAAATATATGCAATCTTCCTTTTTGACTCTGACAAGAGCTTTGTACAATAAGTATTGGATGTCCAATGATTTGAATATTGTGTTGTCGGTTTTATTTTTAATATATTTTTTTATCATTGACCAAACCAGTTCTATGGGGTTTAATTCGCAATGGTAAGGAGGGATTCTAAGAACAGTTTTGTTATTTTTCTTAGCGATTTCATCAATGACATATGAATTGAAACTAGGAAAAAACCAATTAAATTTTATTGATATTCATTCAATATTACTTATATTGTGAAATTAATAATAATATTGTTATGGTTTTATTATAAACATAATGATTGTTGTAAAGTAAAAGTGTACATTTTTAAATGATCAGTGAAGTGATGAATGTATTGATTTTACAAATAGAAAAACTATAAAAAAAAAATTAAGCTGAATTTGTTGCAATCAATTATTAAATATTGAATAACCAACATAGTACTGAATGCTTTCCGGCGAGATTTCAACTAAGTAAAAAAAAAAAATATGGATTTCAGTCTAGTACCTATAATAGTATTTATTAAAGAGGTAGATAAGTGAGTACCACACTATCGATCTGCTATAGGTATTGAGTGGGTTCCTATTATTGGTCTATTAAATTTGAATTTAATAATATATCATTATATACAAAATCTTAGGTATAAAAACAAAATTTTTTTATACATTTCTAACTATAAAATAATTTGTGGTTTTTATGAATTTTGTCAATATTTTAACTTAATGTTATAATGTTGTGATTAGATTGATTTTCGTTTTTTTTTTTTTTTTTTTTTTAATTAGAAATTACTAACTTAAGAGAATATTTGAATTAATTTTTCAAGCATTTCTACGTAGCGAAAATTTTTTTTAAAAAATTGAAAATGTTGAATGCTTATAAATAGCTCAAAAATAATCACAATGTTTTGAAAATTGTATTGTAAATAGAAAACGATAATATAATTATTTTGTGAAAATTTCAAATATATCCGATTAGTTACATAAAAAAACAAAATCCATTTTGTCAAAAATTGGATTTTTGTAAAATTTCTTATTTTTCTTTCATTTTTATTTATTTTTTTCAATTATAAAATTAAGTACTGTTTACTTGTGTAATTTTTATTTTTAAGTTTTACCTACTAAAAAAACAATTTGGATCTAATTTGGTATCCAAAACCGATTTTATTGACAACTTATAATGTAAATAATGTAATCATACAGTCATATACAAAAAAAAAAAACATCATAATAAAATCAATGCATTAATCGCTACGCTTAGAATTTAAAATAATACAATAATAAATTAGAGTATTGTAATACATGTTGTAACCACTAACCAAGTTAAAATAATGTAAGTTAACTTTGGGCAAAACCTATTTACTCAAGTCTCCTAACGAGTAATCATCTTAACTCTGCCATACTATAGATAAATAATCAGACAAATAATTTCCAAATTTTAAAAATGAATATCAATACATATGAATTAAATGTTTAATACCAGTAACTCTTATGAATAAATAAATATGTATATTATATAAATTATATAAATTGATTATAGCCTATAAGGTGTTTGACTCTCATAATAAAAAAAGATCGATTTGTTAATTTAATTCTATCTAATATAAAATATTCACGCCTCACACGTATGCATTTTCGTAATTAATCTAATAACTAATAAGTATTGTCCGTTGTGTAAATGATTTAATATATGCGTCACTTACGTAGTTACGTATACTAGTTATACTATTAAAAATTTGTTTTTTATTTTATTTTATTATTTAATTAGACGATAGAAAATATTAAATAACCAAAGTTGGGTACTGCCGTACTGGATACCAAAGTATATACTTATATCTTATATATTAATATGTATTAATATTATACAATTTATAGTTGTTTCCTGCGGAGTTCTCGCCAACCCAGCCGATAGTAATAATAACAAAGTAATAATACGACGAATTTCTTTTGTAAATCATTTAATGATTTACATACTCGTACAATAACACTTCAATTTTGAGTCACTAAAAACTATCAAGAATTAAAAGCATATTATTTTTTTTATTACTAAACAAAAAAGGAAATGTTATGTTTAGTCAATCTATTAATAATATTATAGTATAATTCAGAATCAGCGTATCAACTTATGCAGGTTCAGTATAATATTAATTTAACACGTTCAAACTGCGTGTACTCTGTTAACACTTCTGATAAAATTATACCATACAAAGAATTTACAATTTTAAATCTTAATATAATAATGTAATTTGTTTGTTTTTAATCAATGTCCAATATCAGAATATTCACATATTATGTAAATAAATATGTGTTCGTACAAAATTATGAAGCTTAACGTACCAGACTGTGCTCAAAACTGAACGCTACCAAATGAATGTTTTGAAATATTATTGATATTGATCACTAAATGCGTCTAAATAACTTAATTATAAAAAAAATATATTTTAAATGTAGGTTTTTATATAAAAAAGACTTGGATAAAATGCCTTAAAGGTACATGCTTTAATTTTTTAAACCAAGATGATCAAGATCGCATTTGGGGTGGATGGATTTGTAGGTTTTGAACCCATGATTTTTTTTTTAGGATATAACATTTCATTAACCGATGAAAAAAATTGTAGATACAACCATGAAAAAGATGAGTGGGTAAATAAATTATCACAACACAAAAATAAATAGGTAGATACATACCTAGGTACTATATATAATAATTTAAATGGGTAACGTGTATATTGTTTAGGTAAAAGCCAAATAAGAATATTACAACAATTATTTAAATAAATCATTAAAGGTAACACACATAACAAGCTAGACTGCATAGAGTTCAGTACTTTAGTAGTTTAAAAATATATAATACCATAATTTAATTAAAATTATTCTCTATAGTAAAATATTTTTAACAAATAAAGAAATATTCAATTTATTTAAGATAACTTATTGGATTACAAAGTATAACGTTATAAATTGGTGAAATGTACCTTGAGTACTAAAACTATATGTATGTCGCTTGCATATGTTATTTTAAAAATATTGTTATATAACTTTAAATTGTAATGTGTTTACCTAAGTATACATTTGGCTTTGGTATCTACATAATAAGTAATAATTAATAAATAAATGATTAAGTTTATGCCTAAACTAATTTTTGGTACAATTTTGTTAATTAAATTAAAACAAGCATCGTCTAAAGTCTAAAAATGTATGGATTATTTAAGCTAAAACTAAACTAAAAATAAATAAATGGTTTACAATGAAATGGTTGTATACGTCAATAAAAATTGTTTGGTAAATTATCAATGATTATTCACAATGGTCAATTGATGTATGCGATTAATATTAACGTGCGTGGCTCTTGCAGTAAGGTCTTCCTCCTTTTGCATAGAAACTCTGCCCTTCCAAATTTATCTTACATTTCTATAAACATTTATTAACATTTTCAACAAAAATTACAAAATAATTGTAATTATTAATTAACAAGTTATGACTAATTGTAATAAAAATGAAAAATAAACACGTACCGAGCAATTGAAGCACGGACTATGATAATTGCTATTTAAAGCTTCGACCCAACGGTCACCCGCCTCAATTGGAAAACCACAAGCTATGCATTTAGTCGTGAATAATTCATTCCAATCTACAATATATATAGTAAATAATTAGAATATTTGTATTATAACAATAACATGTTAGTATTATTTTTATTTTTCTATCGATATAATAACTCACCATTTTCACAGTATGGAAGACTATCTTCCAAAAAGAACGGGCTGTTACCGAAAAGTTTGCCACAATATGTACAATTGAAGCATTCGGGATGGAATTGTTTTCCAATAGCATTCAGGCAATCCTAATATGATAATATAATAATCATTGATAAATTATTTTTTAATGTAAAATCAATCAATAGATCAATACGTTACCCCTTTAATTTTCTTGGAGCACTTTGAGCACACTGGAGCGAGATATTGCTCGAAACAATATTCGCAGTACAGACCATTGTCTTCTTCCACAAAACCAATGTCTTGTAATGGACGTCTGCACTTCTCATTTGTACACACGAAATGTTCCGGACACCAAATTTTTCCGAGAGCGGTAATAAATGGTCCTCTGTTTAAATAATAAAATATTAAATAAAAACGTAATTTGAAACTCCAGTATAAGTGCAGAAACTAGAAAAAAAAACCAAAGCAAAAAGCTAACAAACCTTGTGATTTGGGTTTGACAACAATTACATTCGGGGTTTTTAATGATCTTTGGTACATTTTTATCGGCGTCTTCTGTAATTGTAAGTTTTCCAAATCCTGGGAGATTATTAATAACCGTGAGAAGCATACAAATAACAATTACGATGTGTTATAAAAATCAAAATATTGTTAAATAAAACAAGACCGGTGCTGAGTTGTTTATATCCACTATTTTTCTTACCTTGACCAGTTGGCCCAAAATAAAACTATGTCTAACTATTGCACACACACAAACAAATACCATATATCACAGTACTATTTACCTTATGTACAAATTGCACTGCCCACACAATGGTACTCTAGCACCTGGGGTCAAATTTTGTGGGTTCAGCACTCCACGACCCCTTCTAGGTGCTGTAAGACCCGCTGAAGCACCAGTTCTTCCAGTCGGCTGACCACCTATATCGGGTATGGGTATAGGTGTTGGAACACATTTAGGTTGTTGTTTTTTAGTAAGACATGTTAATTTTTTAGATAACAATGCGGCAGGTAATGATGATTTAGGCATAGGAGTGACCGGTTCTACTAGAGTATCATTAATTGAAACTTGTGGTGTTAATGGTATAGATTCTTTATAGGATTTAAGTGTAGGAGTAGATTTTGGAGTGGCAGCGATAGACGTGCTATTAGATGAAACGGGTTCAGATTTACTCGATTTCGTAACATTAGGATCGGTATTGTTAGATTTGTATGAACCACCATCTAAAGAAGATGGCTCATAACCTAAGGCAGGAGCAACTTTAGAATGTACATGAGTTTCTTGTTTTAAAAACGAAGCGTTTTTTATAGATGCCTTTGGTGTAAATGTTGATGCTTTTTCTTGGATTCCTGGACCTATTAATTTTGTTAAAGGCTTTTCAGAGGGTGTAACTCTATGAGGATTTTCTGGTATACTTAGTTGATATCGTGGTATATCAAATGGCTCATGGAGACCTGAAGCGGTGAACGGATGTCTAGGTAGAGGCTTAGAAGGTTCAGGTATTTCGTTTATTCCTTCATCTATTAGTTCTTTAGGCTCTTCAAGTTTGGGATCATCAAAAACTAGTTCTTCTACATAGTCAAAACTAGATTCGTCACGGTCGAAATCTCCTGCTGCTGTGGATAATTTAAGCTCATCCGATACAGGAGGAAAAGATTTTAATCCTAAACTAGCAATTTGTTCTTCCTCTGAATCTATAGCTGATGCGGGTGAATAAATTAACGATCTTGTCATTAATAAAGGAACCACAGGAGTTTTTTTATTATACCCATGCATATATCGAACTGGATTGTTCCCTACATGTCTTGACGGCATATTAGATTCGGTTAATTTATAACTACGATCTGGAGCTATTGCTAATGCTTCTGTCATAGTCATTGGTTTTTTTTCATCTACAGAATTTTCTATTGGATTTGTAATAAATTCTGAAGCGTCCACAAAAGTGGGAAGTGGAGAATAACTTCTTTCGGGAGCAGTTTTTAATGCGACGAGCATAGGTGATTCTGATCTATTTTCTTCTGATTCAATTACCGGTTGTTTTGATTTGATTTTAGGTTCAGTTATAGTAATATGAGAAATTGGTTTATCTTGTACAACATCAAATATTTTGGTTTTTGAACTATCATGTTCATCAGCATTTTTAACATTGCTTGACTCAACATTTTGAACATAATTTGATTCAATAACTTCTAAGCATTCAACAGTTGAACGAGAAATTGTGCTTTCCACTTGATGAACGGTAGAATTAATTAAACACTGAGATTCGATTTCTACATTCATTTCATGCTTTGGTTGGGGTGTAGAGGTTTTTGACCTACTGTAAATTCTATACTCCTGTGGAATTTCTGGTGGAAATATTACCAAATGAGTAGGTGAAATGGATCTGACATTATTATTTGGTGGCAATAGAGACCGAATTTCATGAGGTACTTCTGCGGTAGAGGTTTCTAGATCATTGTAATTTTGAATTGGTGATTGAGACCTATTTTCTTTAAATGACTCTATTAACATTTGCGTGGATATTGAAGCACTTAACGATTGTTTGCATTGGTTTAGTGTACGACATACATCCTTAGCACACGATGTAGGACACATACTTGAGTCCGTAGTTAATGGTTTAGAAACCACAGGACAAAATGCAGAACCGGTCGAAGATTTGGGTTTTAAGAAAGGTAATCTTGGTTGGGAGTTAACAGAACTTTTAGACTCATCTAAGGTTAGTGTTTTAAGGTAAAAACACAAAATAAACATTTAAATTAATTTTTAATCTAATATAAATTATAAATAATAAAAATGTGTTGAACAAATTATTATCATTTTGATTAGAAAACCTATATTGGCTATACAATATACGTGATATTTATCAGATACATACGTAATCGTACATACCTTAAATTATTTTTTAGAAATGTCCATTTTAAAGCCTACTACAAATCATATTAAAAATAATTGTACGTTTTAATTTTTTTAAAGTATTTGAAAGTAAAACCTATTGTTAAACAGTATCTACTAAAATATTTAAATGCAGTCAAAAACTGGTATAAAATAATATTTTCGAATTGTGGTGATATTTCATGATTTATGAGATTATTCTACAACGTTTTAGTAAATTCAGGCGATGAAGGAGAAGACGCGGTATTAGAGAAAAATGGAATAGCCTTACTCAATTTAACAGTACTAGGATGATTACTTTTGTATTTGAAAGAATTATCCATAGTTGAAACGGACTTATTAATATTTGATACAACTTTATTATAATTATTTGAAGATTTGTTTAAAAATGACGTATCACTTATTAAAGTATTTGGTGTGAATGTTGATACTTTATTTTTAATCCCTGGCCCCATTGACCTATTAGCCGTTGATAAATTATCAGCCACTGATATTTGTGGTGGTTTTGTTATGTTTTTTTGAAATTGTGATTGATTCAATAGCAGATTTTGATTTGATGTATTAAATTTATACTCGGGTAGATTTTTTTTGTGTTCTTCAAAATTAGGCACTTGAGTAATAAATGTCTCATTGTAATTAGATTTACTTTTAATTGGTTCATAGGGGCCAGAAATCGATAATTTATCAAAAGACATTTCAGATGATTTCAAACCTGTTATTGGTTCTTTTTTAAAATGTACATTTTGTATTTGTTGAGGTAATTCTTTATTTTTTTGTAATAATATTTCAGAAGTTTTATTGTTATATCCATGCATGTATCTAACAGGATTATTTCCAATGGGTCTTGTTGAATTTTTTATATCAGTTGATTCAAAATTAATATTCCTAGTTTGAAAATTTGACATTGTTTTATTAGTTTCATTAGTGGGATCTACCATTGGAGTTGGCAAGAGTTCAGAAGCATATATAAAAGTTGGCAAAGGCGAATAACTTCTTTCGGGAGCGGTTTTTAATGCAGCTACTAACGGAGATTCTGGTCTATTTTCATTTTCTACTGGTAAAGATACCCAAGGTGCAGGTTTAATAATTGGTTCAGTAAGAGCAATTGGTGTAAATGGTCGATCAGGAGCAATTTCCATTGCCATACTTATTGGCCCTTTGGAACCGTGAAATCTAGGTAAGCAGTTGAGTTCTGTATGTTCAGAATAATCATCTGGATATCGAGAAATAACATTTTCTGATTGAGATTTAGTTTTAAAAGCATTCGTCATGACTGGATCATCCATAACAAAAGTTTTATTTTTCGGCTCTGGCGTGTGTGGCTTAGAGTTTGTACGATACTCAGACGGAATTTCAGGAGGAAAGGTGATTAAATGATTTGGTGAAATTGCTCTCATATTATTATTGTGTGGCAATAATGATCGAACATCATGAGGTGCCTCAGCAGAAGTAAAATCTTGACCTTTATCATCTGGAATAGGTGAATGGGGTCTCCCTTTTTTAGTAGATTCTATTAATAATTGATCTGTAATTGAGTCGTTTAATGAGTGTTTTAATTCAGTCATTGTACGGCATACTTCTTGAGAACAAATTGATGCGCGTTTTCCAGAATCATATAACACTGTCTTAGATACCACAGGACAAAAAGCAGAACCGATCAATAGTTTTGGTTTTAGGAAGGGTAATCTTGGTAAAGAGTTAGCTTTGTATTTAGGTTCATCTAAAGTTAGCAAATTAAGGCAAAACACCAATGAAAATAAAAATTGATTAAATTGCTTTCAATTTTAGAATAAATTTACATATTTTTTAAAATCATAAGCAAGTATTTGATAATATTATCTACACCAGCTACTTCTAATTAAAAGGACAATAACCAAATATCCTGTTACTAATATCTTAGTGACTTATTGTAAAAAAAACACTTATAAATTTTATGTTCTGACTTAAAAATCTATAAAATTATTTAATTCAAACAAAAACGGTCAATTAAAAAAAAAATAAGCTTTTAAAATCGTCAAAACCAAACAGAAGCTTAGAATATTTGTACATATATCTAAGAAGTGAATACAATAGAGAAAGGGCGTGGTTTAGAGTTGAATGTTTTTATGTCTGAAAAATTGAAAATAATAAGACTTGAATTATATTTTATGAGTTATCATAAATAATCATTAATACTTTAATTCGTTATTATTAAAAACTATATTTTTTTAACATATAAAAACCGTTTTTGCTTATTTTGAACAATTATTTCTATAACAGCAATTGATTTTAATTATATATTTTGTTCCAATTTTACCCAGTCAGAATATAATAATTATATTAACTACTATTAAAGAACCAATTCCATAAAATATAAATTATGGAATGGTTTTTTATACCTGTTACATCTATGCACATCAAAAATAATGATTAGAACTAATAGTATTTTTACCTGAAGAAATAGATTTTTTCAATTGAGATTTGAAGCCTACAAAATAAATAATCATACAATTTGTTTTGGCGTATAGACACTAATGATTTTTTAATATAAGATTAGAATTAAAATTATTATGTTTTTCTAATTTTAATCTAACGAAAAAAAATCACATATAATTGTGTATTTCAGATAAAATATTTATTTTCTAAATTTAAATATTTCTTGAATATATATTTAATATTGTAGACAGATTCTTTGTATCTTTTAATCACTACTATTTTGCTAGGTAATAACTAATAAGTTAGGACAATTCGATATTTCTAAATAATAATATTGATAGATTACCAAGACGATTACTTAGATATGTCTAATTTAAATCGAAATATAAATGATATTCCTTACTTTCGAATTTAGTTTTTATAATTTATACTTCAACAATAAGCATATTATGTTCATTTTGTTGAAATATACTCTAGTACCTAGGTACTTATTCATATATTTATTTACTGCTTCTAATATTTAAAATATTCTATATTATACTTGTATAAACTCAACACCTACGTATTCAAATAGCGTCCCTAAGTAATATAGTTTTAATTAAAGTTTAAATACATTATGAAATAGTTAATATCTTACCGGTTTGAACTTGGTTGTATCCACTAGTGAATATCGGAGCAGTTGGTGTTTGTTTTTGTGCTTCATATGGTTTAGCATTTGAAAAAACTTTTGACGGAGTCTGAAAAATTATTTATTTAAATAGTTTGTTGGGTTGTAAATATAATGGGAAAATAATATTGTGTGCAATAAAACATTTTTGAAAAATGTTGCATTTTTTAAAGCATTAATAACAAAGATACAGCGTGTTTTAATATTTTAACAACCTGTAGTCAATTATAACAATTGTACAATACACAAATATACTACAGACAATACAGACAATGTCATACTGCTGGCACGAATAATACACGGTGATGCTTTTAAGACATACTGTAAAATCGAAGCTTGGTAACACAGTTTACATTTGTATAGGTTTTAACTGCAGTAGTGCAATTGTGCAACCTTTAAAGTATAACATAACTATTCCCTAAAAATTATTAATAATTATATTTTTTGTGTTGGTATGTTATGTTTATTACAAATTTATACCAAAAGTTTTTTTCTTTCATTTCACATTTGTAATAATTATTGCTATTTTTAATTTTGTGCCACTACGATAAACTATAATTCACGACTACCATAAAATTCACTAATCAGAACTATATCATTTGTATGATGTAAATCAATAAGCAACAACAATAATCAAAAACATTTTCGTCCAACCAAATAATAACAGTTAACTAACTATAAAAATAAAATGTAAAAAAAATATAAAAAACCTCATTGTTTAGTTTAATAAATGCAAACATAAAAAAGTTTTAATAATAATTTCACTTGATTTATTATCAACAACGGTTAGTATTGAAATTTTCCCCGTTATATAAAGTATTGGTCTACCTGCTGTTTGGGGGCGTTTACATGACTAGGAGCTTTTGGAGCCTGTATAGTAAAAATATTTTTCATAAAATAAAAATTTTAAATTTATAAGAATTATAGATAAAATCATAAAAACATAACAAAAAGTTAAACATCTCAACATTTTAAGTAATTATGTCTTTACATATTTTGTGATAGATATATTAAATTTAATAAATATAATAATTTAATCCAGTCACTTAAAATGTAGACTACAAGAACATGAACAATGTATTTTTATCTTAATAAATTTTTATAGTAATTTTGATTTTATTAATAACAACTAGATTAATTTAACTAAATAATTATAGTAAAATACTATATAAAACAATAGATAAAAATTTAAATTGTATAAATATAAAGAATGCTTAACTAACAGTGTTGATCTATTTTTAAAATATAGAAAAATTTGTGTTTTAGCTTTTGTAATAAAAATATGCATTTATATAGATTTTTAAAATTTAACTTACGTGGAATGGTATTGGCGATAAGGTACTTGGTTGTGGTGATTGTACAGATTGAACGTCCTTTGATTTATTTGGTATTATATTGAATGATCCTAATGGTGGATTTGAGCCTCTGTTAAAAACAAAAATCGGTAGAAATAGTAATTAATAAATTTACGTGTAACATTTTTCGGTTTATTTGATTGATACATCACTAACATTATTTTAATTATAATATTATTTGAAGTTAATTATACTAGAATTAGTGTCTATGTCTAGTGATTACTAATTATGTTAAAGTAAAATACAATATTAAACGTAATAAACTAAAAACTAAAATATTATCGATTTATTTGATTATTTCCTATAAACCTAAAAAAAAAAATATATTTTTAAAGATGTTTATAAAATTAATATAGATTCATTGTTTAATTTACATTATTTACGACATTTATTCGTTGATTAATTTACCTACAAACAAAACAAGCCTATAACTATCTATATTCTGTAATTAGTAGATTTAATATCGACATTTGTTGGTAAGCCGAAGAAACAAAATTAACCTCCTTGGAATTATATTAATTATAACTAGAATAAATATTGATTTGATATTTGAAAAGTTATTGATATATTATTTTTACTTTTTGGATTTAAAAATATCGAGATACAACATACACTATCGAAACAAAACAATTCCATTATAAATCATTACTTACGGTGCTACAGTAACTGGTTCCAAATTTGGTGTCGGTGGATTTTGTCTGGCAACCATTTTAGCATGAATGTCGCAATATAATTTGTTATTGATATTGAAATAGCCCACGTTTTTTAGAGACGATCCACAAGTGGCGCATTTAAAGCACTCGACGTGTAAACTTTTATCTTTGATGCGTACGAACACACCTCTATATTAAAGTTGAACATTTATTATTTATAAAAACTAAAATTGAATATTATAACAAACAAATACGAAATGTATTAGTGCCACGCGTGTTAATTTGCAAAAAGTGGTTTCGGGATAGGTTTAAAGATGATGATCAAGGAAAATCCATTGAATCTTACATAATATCGTTTCTGCAATCGCTGCACTCAATACGCTTAGCATTATCCTCGAATTTGTCCACTTCTTTCAAAGGAGAACCCAAGTAGGGATCTCGTTGTTCAGGCATATGCATGTTTGCTGCTATAGGTGTTATAGGGCGTGGTGATGTAGCACGCCCCCCTATTGCATGGCTTGAAGCCGAGAAATATGCGAATTTCGATTGTAGGTCTATTATTCCAAAATAAAATACATTTCTTAGCCTCTAATTTCCGATATATTAAAATCATTGATTTTCAAACTTATCTAAATATAAATGATAACAATAAACTGAATAAATTTTCAAAATCAATTGTCCACCCTACCACATTGTTTTTTTTAAAGCGTCACCATAAGCACCAAGCACAATACACAACATTTCACATAACTTACACTATGAGTCTCTCACAATCGGCGCAAATATTTTGATTGGGAGCGCTTTGTGGTGCTTTTGGCTCAGGTGCAGATACATGCCGCGTTGCATTTTTGTTCATCGTATCGATAACAACATTTTGATGAACTTCTGCATATATAACATTTTGAACGTTACAGAGAAAGAATACGACAACGGAATTTTCTTTTTATATCTTTATTTATCTGTAGCTACGTATAGATTGTATAGATATTTTACCTGTTTCTAAATCCCTTGGTTCTTTATCGGCTTCTTGTACCATTTTAAACACTTCACTTTTATTAGCTTCGTAATTCTTTTCGTTTTTCTTAAAATTGACTCTGTAATTTTTTAAACATAAATTATTATGCATTTAAGTTTGTGAAACATCCACCAACCCTAATACTCCTCCAGCTAATACTTCGGCTTGAGCTGTAAGTGTCTCAGCAATATTCTCCTCACTGTAAATACCTACTGGTGTGTTGTACTGTTTATTTACAATAGCTTTAACAGTTCCAGAATCATTATTGTATCCACTCGAATTAACCTATGAAAATTTCCTTAATGAAAATAGACCTATATAGTCGTAAATTAATTATATTTACTTTAGGCGATGAAGTTCCACTGTATGGCCGTGAAACAGAATTGTGTGAAGAACCAAATGCAGGAGATTGTGGTCCAACTTTGGCCAACGATGTTTTTGTTAGTATTTGTGGAGATTGGGATAGGCGGTTAGGCACTGGACTAGGTCCAACCGGTGTTACTGACGGTTTCCATGTACTTGTTCCACCACTAGAACATTAAAGTAAATCTTTCTTTATACTTAATGAGTTTTACTAATAATCTTTTAATACTTATAATAATTTAACTTTTTCGAGTATGTTAATAATTATTATATATAGTTATAGAATATAAAATTAATTATTTATTACAGAAATTAAGTAAATAATAATAGTAATATAAATAACTAATATTTTATGATCGTCACAAAAGAATTAAATAAATTTAAATTTCAATAGTGTCTAATAAAAATACTTACAATACTTACATACATATAATTTATACTTAAAATTGTATCCATATATTACAACCCCTCAATTAAAAAATATGAAAATTATACTTGGTTTAATTATTAAAAATAAATTTAACTCAATTAAGACATTTTTGAAAAAAAAAATATTATCAGTATCGTTTTTTTTAATTATTAACCACGTGAACACGAACATATATATTATTTATAAAATATATGCATGTAATATTTTTCTTCCGCGTGATTTATCCAAACTTGGCTATGATCCGAAAAAAGTATTATTTTCAGCAATTTTAAAGGAATTATTTGACAAGAAACATTAATGGTTTACTTCCTTTTAGAAATAGAATTCACAAAATATATCTCCGGACATATAAATTTGGAATCAAACCAACCACATACATATAAACATAAAACAAATCAATGTCATGTTATATTCTGAATCATTTAATTTATAGATGATTAGGTAATAGATTTTTAAATATCCTAAAGACTAAGATATATACGATTTAAGGTACTAATAGTATTACAAAGCTTAAAAAAATGCCCTTAAAAATTGCTTTTAATATAATCTTAAATAAAAATCTATTTATATTATTTAAATTTACATCATTTTGTATTATTGCGATTGATTTAAGTCATAAATAAAGCCATCTATCTATAAATTATATGACTGAAGTCTGCACGTGCATGACAAAAATGTCGTTCGTCAAACAGTTGTGCTGTGTGCAGTTACCAGTGTCACTACCGCATGTGTCTAGTACATACATGTATAATTTTTAAAAACATAATACGTAATTAAAAAAATATAGCCAAGCAAAAAAAAAAAATACTTATTTAGTATTTTTTTTTTAGTTTTAGTGGGATATTATATTTTATAGAAATATATGTTACATCAAATTATAATAATTATGTCCATTCTTATAAAATATACAAAAAATGATCAGAAAATGAAAGTTTAATTTTAAGTTTTTTGTTTATTTTAACAAATGTTGTTATTGGAAAGCATTAGTGATTCATAAAAAAATGCTATATATTACATTTAAATTCTCTAATGATTAGTACAGATAGGTCCTAGTTTCTTAAATAATTTACTCGAAAATATTAAACACTATTTATACGTGTCAAAAAAAATATTTAGGTACTTATCAGTAAGTCACGCAAAAACTGTAAGTTTGAATTCAATTAAACACCAATTAATACATTTTATTATACCTTTTTAGATTTACGTCTTAAGTTTTCAACATAGTTTAAAAAATTACTTACAAGTATAAATATTTGTTTAATTATATAATAGAAAGTTACAACACACAATGTACCTATATTTTAATTTGTTACAATATTCTCGATTTTATCTTTTTAACCTACATTTTATAATTAATATAGTATATCTTATACAAAATAAAACCAGAAAACATCTATTTCAGATCATAATAAAAATGTATTTCATTGCGTATCACTCTATAAAGTAAATAAGTGGTGACTATTGTTGTTGTCATTTTTGATTAAAAAACAGAACAACTTCTCAGCGATGTAATCGTTACAATATGATGCGATTTGACAACAATAGAATATAGCTAAGAGTTAATGCAGAGTATTAAAAATTATGATATGCCTTACCGTTGTATAGTCACTTCAAAAGCGTTTCCAGCTCCCAGGATAACATCTTGGGCATCCTTGTGCTTCACATCATATACATCTTGATTATTGACCCTGACCAGGGCGTCACCTACTTGAAGACCAGCTTTCTCAGCTAAACTGCCAAAATTCACCTGAAACAAAACATACGATCAATGTTATTAGATGTATTATGCATATGTGGACAATTATCGGTATAGTAAAAATTATAAAATATTATGCTTTGTCATATTTATACATTATATATAAATATATATATACAATAGAGATTTACTTGTTTAAGATTACCATTGTTTAGTTAAGCCACCAATTGAACAGAGTACTTCAGCAGTTCAGAATCATTATAAAATGTGCATGTCAGATAGATAATAATAATGGTATAGGTCATATGATATTATAATATGCGTTATATATTAAATAAGGAATGTATAATATTCACAAAAAAAAAAAACGAAGTTTATATCTACGAAAGTTGAATGAGGCAGCGGATTGGGGATCTTTAAATGTACAAGCAATGATAGATGTTTTTCACAGATTATATCTACATATTATTTTGAATAGGTAAATTAAAATATGCAATAAAAATGACGAAATATTAACTAAATGTACCTATATATACGATCGAATGACGACTAATAAACAAATATTAACTGAACGTACAAAAATACTAAAATTAGATAATTTAATAAAATAAAATAAAGTATTTGTTATAATTATTATTAAAGACAAAAATAAATAAATAAAAAAGTAGAAAATAAGTTGATTGAAAAACAAAATATACATGATGAAACTAATTTTAAAATAGAATGGTGGTACCAGAAATGGTGGTTTATCTTCATATATTAAATTATGGTATTGAATAATATAAAACAAAAGTGGAAAAAAATATATAAAAAGTCGAATAATAGAATAGAAATATAAAAAAATACAAGATTATTATAAATATGCACATAAGAAAAAAATACACAATTCGTCTACAGAAAATTAAATATTATAATATCATATATCATATATCATATCACACTATTACGTGTACCTATGTATAGTAAATAATATTATTATTATTTATTAATTTTGTATACTATTGTAATTGTATTATTGTATATTTTAGTTTATTAAAATAATAAATTTAATTCTTTTCAATAAACATATATAAACTTTTATTTAAAATACAATCATAAATGAATGCACATTTTATTTTTATACTAAACTTAATTAAATTTTTTATTGTTTAAAAAAAGTCATTCAACTTCATTTCTACTTGTTTAAGATAGTATATGTTACTCGAGATTTAATAAAGTTAAATATTGTTTAAAAATTATTATTATTATTTAATGGATAAATATGGCTATATGAATAAACATTTACTGACTTGTGGTTCACTGAATGTGATAAATGAGCATATAGTTTTATGTTCATAATACAGTGAACAAACACTGTAAAGTGTTGTATATATTATATATATGAGCATACCTACATTATGCTATAATAATATAAAACTAAAATAAAATTTCAATGGGCCTGAAAAAAATATGAGGATAAATAAAAAAAATTAAAAATAGAATGCCTAGGAAAGAATATAATATTGGAAGACATTCAAAATGAAAGAACTGAAAGTAAAATTATAATATATACACACACATACACTCATATACACACAAAAAAAACATCTAAGGAAATATCATGCCATTTAAAGGATACATTATTTTTCATATTTCATAAATATTGTTTTGAAATAAGAACAGTTAAAAATCTATACCTACATTATATAATATACGTATACATACATTTGTTTTTTTTTAAATTGATTTTTTTTCATCTAATTGCTGATTAATAAAATATGTAATACAACGACAGCGGGTTTTCCAGAAGTATGTTTTTTTTCTTTAAGAATATAATATTGTCAACCAATTATTATAAAATAGTCGTACTGTAAATCGAAGAAAAATGCTGATAATTAATACAGAAACATAACTATGTTGACCTAAGGTATGCGACTTCGTTATCGTAACATTTTTTTAACTCGAAGTTAGTCTTTGAAGTAATAATATGTAATTAAAGATTTCGAATGAAACAACAATGGTAATAGCCAATAAGTATTTTAGGAAGATACTTTAAATACCTAGACGTAAACGGTTAAAAGATTATAACTTTAAATTGTATTTCTGCTGAATACCTATTGGCTATTTTAGACATAAATAAAATTATATATATGTTATATCTCATATGTATATAAATTGTACACCTATATGATAAAATAAATACAAAGTAGATAAAACACATATAATTATTATATTTCACATGTAATATGTACAGGTGCTGTATGATAGGTATGTTTATTATTAAAAAAAAATGATTTTAAGTGTACCTATATATACTTTGCCATAAATCATTGTAGGTATATTAAAAATTATTTTGAGAATTAAAGTATTTAATGTATATCATCCTTTATTTCTAAGGATATTTTATAATTTATGTATAATATTATTAGTAATTCAAAAAAGTAATAACATATACTTAGAAATTTCAACACAATTTAAAGTATTTTGAACTTATTGTTGTATTTATTTTATTTTATTTTATTTCTTAGTCCAGTATCATACATGTAAATAATATTGATGTGACAGGTAAGTGGTATATAAAAGCGGGAAGATTTTGGGAGTTATAACCTCCACAGATTTTTTTTGCTATAAAAATCTGTCAATGCCCAAAGGTAATAGTTAAATTAATAAGTGTGTCTCCCCTGAAATTAGATGTATTTTAGGCCCTGAAATTTATGTAAATACTAAATATAATAAAGAACAATTTTAATTTTTTGAATTACAACAAAATAATTACAATTTTCACTTAAATTTGAATATATATTATATATTCTGACTAAATCTAAGTAAAATAATATTGTTCATCGTTATATATTTTTTTCAAATACTGTACAAATAATTTATGGAAATAGAAATTTTTTATTATATTTTTAAGCTAACTTAATAATGTTTTATCGACACATATAATAAAAAAAAATTTTCAAGTTCCCATAAATAGCTTGAGATTAATCTAAATATTTTGAAAGTATCACGGGCTATCTAAAATAATAATTTAAATAATAATGTGCTTTTAAAATTCTACAATTAAAATTTTTTGATTTATAAACAAATAATACAGATAATGAGAATAACCCGTTTTATATATGTTTAAATATCCAATGTCACAACATTTGAACTTCAAATGCTTATAAACAATGTTTATGTAGCTTTACTCTATTTTTTTTTAATTTCAGCAAATATAAAAAGATTTTTAGTATTTGTTTTACTACTTAAACAAAAATTTAAGAACAACTTTATATTAGTATTTATATCTTTATTTCAGGCTTTTTAACCAAGAAAAAATATGTCTGTCACAATAAAACTAAATAAAAAAATAAAAAACAAATTGAAAATGTAATATGTCTATTAATATTTTAAATAAATCCATAACATTTACCATTTAATGAAATTATATTGTGTCTGATATAAATATTTTGAGAACATTTAAATTCTACGGTTAATTATTTTTAAATTACAACAAAAAAACAAATTCGATTTGGTTATAAATTGGTATTTCAATATTTTTATTTATAAATATTCTTATTTTCCATATTTTTATCCATTTATATGATCCACTCCCAGTATCAACTAGATCCAATTTTCTACCAGAAAACACTCGTCATTTTTACAGTTCCGAAATATGACGAAAGATACATAAAACAAAAATGGATATATAATAATTATAAAATCAATACATTCTTCACTCAACTCGAAATTTAAAATAATTATTAACTAGGTAGGTGTACTTACATAACGACATTTATTATTATTTTTAAAATGTAAATATTTGTTGAATTAACTATCATTTCAGTACCTCAAGTCATTATTTGTTATAAATTTAATATTAAAGAATACAAGAACTTGAAGAACTAAAATCATTTTCTAAATTTTTAAACTCAAAATATTAAATTTTAAATATACTGTGTTTTAGTTTTAAAATCAGTTTTTATAAATACACGAGTTATCAAATATATGTCTAAATTTAAATACCTAGTCTAATATGTAAATATGGCTGTATGTGTTAAAAAAAAAATGAACAGAATTTTCTTTCATTTAGGTTTACTGCAAGTAAAAAAACCTTCGATATTGTTTGAATATTTACATACCGAACTCGGCACGTAATTAAACGCCTATTGTTCTCCTTTAATAATGACTAATGAGTATGTACCAAAACCAAACTATAGGTACTATATAGCTTGCTATAAATATTATTACTAGGTACTATATTATACCAACAGTTTAACAGATTGTATTACTAATAATAATTCCAACTTTTACTTTAAATAATCAAGGACGTAAGGATAAGAAGTAAAGATTATAGACCGAGAATATAATAACAACATACATTTGTTCGTTTAGTAAATATTCATAGAAATTTTAATTTCAGTAACGTATAAATTATATTTTGAATTAAACAATTAAAAAGTACGGAATATGAATAGCCATTTTTTTCAGTTACCAATACATAATAGGTACCATTACCATGTGCTATCACTATGGTACTTCAATATTCAATTATGTTTAGATAACCATAAATTGTATTAATAGGTATAAAACTATTTTAACAAGTAAATCTGTGTAGAATAATATATAATTATTAATTATACTATAGAAATAATTTTTCAGTACAAATATGAATTGAAATATCAAATAATGAATTTCACGAATTTTTACTAATTACCTATCAAATTATTCAATTATAAATTAAACTATGTCAAACTGTTATATCGACATTAAGTGAAAATACCAAAACAAATTTATATAAGTATACTATCAAAACTAGAAGCTTATGAAACTGCGTTCGATTTACACTTAGCTATAGCCATAAACAACCTCCTTTATTATAAAACAACTAGGCAACATAATGAAAGTTGTAAAGAAATTAGTAAACTCTCCAAAAATGTTTGGAAAAAAATTATAGAAATTTAAAGAAATCCAAAGCTAAATAAGATAAAGATATATAGCTCGATATAAAACATTGATTTTGGATTACAAATGTAACAAAACTACTTACCTTATTATGAATTATTATTATAGAATTTTAAAACCTCGCAGTTTATCATCCTCCCCCCTCCAATACAGTTGTTTAGTATCGTCTTATAATGTAATTCAAGTTAAAATGTAATAAATTAAAGTTCATAACAAATACAATTAAAAATTATACAGCTTATCTATGATCCAATTGCAAATTATAGTTAAAACTCATTTAAAATATTTTTAAAATCGAATTTTAATGCCTGTTGATATATTTTTTGATTTTTTACTTTAAAATGGACAACAAATAAAAAATTATTCAATATTTAATATAGTAATATCAATGTAATAGTAATGTCTTTTATTAACAATACGTAGATACCACAATAACCTTTTACAAATGTTAATTTTTACATTAAAGTGGACATAAGAAAATATCTAAACATTAAATAAAATGTTAGTAGAAAAATTATGTACTATAGTATTATCTACCAGTGAATATAATTATATTCGCATAAAATATTTATCATGATAATTGATAATTATCATGGAAAATGAATTATATTTTGATCAAGACAGAGACATAATTACCAAAACATTACTTATATAAATTAATACTAATAGATTTTAAAACTTCATACTTATTTGGTTATCATTTATTAAATGGCCATTAATAAGATAAATATAAATATTTATAATTATAATATATAATATTATTATATTAAATTTGAATACCAAAAGTATTATTTTAATTGTTTTATAATAAGTCATCATATGTATTACATGATAAGTAAAAATATGATAATAAATCAATATAAATTATACAATTATGGTCCATATTAATTATAGTTATAATATTGTTGACAATGTGATTTATCGTTATCGATTTTTATTTTTATACTTCCAAATAATTACGGAGATAAGCTTAACACATTCTTTGCTAATAAATGCGTTTTTTTAGGAACCACTTGAAATGTATCGCGACTGTAGTCGCTATTGTATTATATGTTAAATACTAAAACTCTAAATAAACTACTAAACTACTAATCATTATAATATTATAATGTTTTGATTGAATGTCATCATCATTTCCTCATCCTATTTCTTGATATTATTGATTATATATAATAGTGTATAAATAATTCATAAGTGTTATGTAGGTATTTGTGAACACTTTTTATAGTAGACAAAATGCTTAGATCTTCAACTCCAAGTGTAATTCTAGAAGCAAATTGGATCTACTTAGTACTATTATAGAGAGGTCAAAAATAAAAAATTATTAATACTATTAAAAAAAAATAAATAAAAAAATAATTAAATAAGAAAAAACAATTTTAATGCAAAACCATATTTTTCAACGACAGTTTGTTAATTAAATACAGACACTGCTTTGTGACAGGTTTCAAAAAATCGTACATATTGCGTGTATTGAAATTATCTTACTAAATATTAAAAATATTTTACTATAAGAAAGTAATGTAAAAGTTATCACATATATGTGATTAAACAATTATAAGAGAGTAAATAAAAAATTGTAAAGGTTTAATTTTAAGGTAAGGCATAAAAAAACTCATATGATAATTTTATTTTAAATTAAAATATAAAATAATTAGTGTAGTACTCTGTTTACATTACTATTATCACCATTCAAATTCAAAAATTAGTGACATACTCGTACAGTGTACAAATAAACTACCTATTTACTTTAACGTTGAAAAAAAAATATTGAAAAATTAAAAATACCCTATATTTTTATGGTGTTAAAGTAATTCCAACGTATTATAATACGTTTCAGAGAAATTCGCTTAGAGTTTTATTTTTCAACAAGACTGGAAATATAAATCGTATCCAACTAAAAGCACTCAAATTGTAATAAATTCAACTATGAGAATTATTTATTGCAAAGCGTGTTAACCGATTTAAAGCGTAGAATAAATATCTTAAATCTATATAAATTGTTTTTACAAAGAATTAATATTATATTTAACAATATTATGTTTATTGCAGATATACTCAATTGAAAATTTCAAAAAATAAATAAAACAATTGGAATTTAACAAATTATGCGATTATATCTTAACAACTAGTTTTTCTAATACTTTATATTTGAGTCACGTATTACTAATTAGTAATTGCCTATCTCTATTGCTGAAAATTGTATATATAAAACAAAATTCATGTAAAATGTTTGATCTGTGCATATTTTAAACAAAGAGATACGTATTATCTATATACAATAAAAATTAGAAATTGGCATGCCTAATTATTTATAGAAGCCATAATCTCAATAATTGCTCAAAACAATAATAGATTCAATTAAGAAACGTATTTTTACGAAACACGTATACCTAATATATTAGGTAAATGTGTAATATAATAACACAAAAAAAAATAATTATCATGGATAATAATAATCACATTGTTATAGAAACTTAATATATTTTGTAATCTGTATTACTATTACAGACTTTCATTATTTATTAAACACACAATTTAAATGTTTTAGATGTAGACATACCACAATTACATACATAATATATTATACTACTCAGTATTGTGTATACAAAATTAACATTTAGACAAAAAATTAAACACATATTCTGTAATAAAATTAATAATCTCTTAAAATAAAATATTTTTATGATATATTATACCTTAGTACCTTAATTTGTAGTGTTAATAAGACAGTTTTTTTAAAAATGTATATCCTGACTTAATATAAGTTTCGTACCAGTAAGAAAGATCCCTGCCACTCTTTTAGAAAATAAAATCTTTGAATGTAAATATTTTCATAAAAATATTATTTTTTAATACATTATAATATTTATTTTAACTATCCATTCTTCAACGATAATAATATAAGTTATAAGTTGACTATACATATTTTTAAATTCTGAAGTGAACGATAATAGTGTAATAGTTTTATAACATCATAATGATGATGTGTTTTTTCTGTCACCACGTTTTGAAATTAAAAAAAAATGATTTGATCTTAAACTTTCTAATTTGAAGGTGGTTTCTAGTAAATTGGTAAGGTGCTTTTCAAAATAATCGGAAAAAATTTAAAAAAATATTACGAAAAAAGAGAGTATTCAACTGCAAACATCACTGATTTTCTAAAAAATATTTAGTTTTTGTAGTAAATCAAAAATGAATAAATGTATTCATTACAACTTGAAATTTTCACAAAATATTTATACCCATTTGGATTTTTTAAACACAAAATATTTTAGCTGTTTTTTTAAACTATAATAGATATTTGAATCATTTGATTAACTTCTTAAATATTTTTTTTAGATTTTTTATTTCCTATTACAACGAATCTAAAAAATGTTTATACTCTTATAATAATTAATTAAGCATGCATAGAATTCATAGAAAAATATTTCATTTAAATGAAATATTATTTATCATACAATAATAATATGATTTGTGAAACATAAAAATATAATATTATTCATTTTATTGGAATAAATAATGATAAATAATGTGTTTTATAATGATGAAATATTTGGCTTCATTCGACCAAATGAAGATATTTTATTTTTAGGATTGTTGGCATTACAACATAGCATTTTTGTCCACAATGTAAGTTTTAGAAAAATAGTGCGAATAATAATTTAAATTTAACTCTAACAAGTTGAGGTAGGGTAGATTTGTTGTTGTTGACCTTGATCTATAGATAATTTATTTAAATTTTAAGTAATTTTATTTTTATTTATAAAATCTAATATCTGATATGATTATTATTAACCGTATTTAAAATATTTGCTTATATTTTTAATAATATTTTAACACCTAAGTATTAATATTTTTTACTAGTTATCAAAAGTAAACTGTACTCTTTTTAATCTTATATTATGAATAATGTTATTAAAATGCACACATATATCAAATTTAAATTTTATTTGCATATTTTTTATATAATTCAATTTACTAAGCTAAAAAAAATATATTAACAAAAATAATGTTTAATATTATCAAAGTATCAAACATATTTACTTAAAAAACAAATAAGTATATACTTCAAATACTTAAGAGTTAGGAGACATTTGTAAATGCGTCTGGACGAAGATAACAATTTTATATAGACACAAAGTCTAAGTTATTTATTTATTACATATTATGTATGCTTTATCTCTCTTGTTTATAAACACGTATATATCATATATACAAATAGGTGAACCCATTAAAAACAAATAAAAATCATTTCAAAAATGTTTTTTTTTAAAGTACACCCATTTTTAGTTTTTGTTTAACTTTATTCCAAACTTTATTTTTAACTATCTACTAGGATTCTGTTAAGCTATTTCCAAATGAATTTTATTGTTGGATTTATTTATATAATATTTACTTGACAGCACAGATGTCTAAAATCTACTATACAAATGGTGTTAAAGCACTTTTCGTAGGTATATGATAGCTGCAGAGTGCAGATACAATAATTTTTTGAAGTTCCGTAAATTATAAAAACAAATAATCAATTTATATGATGAGTTAAACACATTTTCTGATGTGATAGAAATTTCGAGGTTATTTAACCGCTAAATTATGTTATATAATATATTATGATCTTGTAAACTTAATTGCTATGACCAATATTTTGCCAAAACAAAATTTGTGCACACTTCACTTTCTGGCATAGCTCCCAAACATTCGAACCGTTCTACATTGTTTTTCTTAATATCATTAACCCAAAAAAATATATTTCCAAAATATTTAAAATTAACTTAATATTATAATTGCATTTTAGTATATCTTACATCATATTATATATAATCTGTATAGTGATTACTGATTAGTTGTATAATTGTTTATAGATAGGTTTAGTTTCATTGGTGAGTTTTGTAGATAAATATAATAATAATACATGCAAATTATTGAATATTTAAATAATCATACTCCTGCTTATTCTGGGAACATATAATAAACATAATCAGAATTCTAAAAATATGTATCTACATTTTAAACTGTTTTTCATTTAACTTCAAAACAATTTAACAACAAAATCATTAAATTACCTGTTTATAATATTATTATTAACTGTTAAGTTTAAATTAATATTCACTTACCTTATACACATATATATACATATACCTTTTATATTAACCAATGAATCAAAAAGTATTCTCTATTTTTTTACTTGTTACCTACCTATAGTAGTTGAAACAACTTTGAAATACAACAATCAAATTCCCTTAAATTAATATAAGTATATAACTTATAAGTAATATGTACTTAATATATTCAATATAGTATATACATGCAGAAATGTTCAAATATATATATTTTTTAAAGGTTTCTATTTATATATTATTATTATTTCGTAACTTGAAGCTGAATATTTTTATGAAAATGTCAACAAACTCGTATACATGTTAAATAATGAAACAATAGTTTTCGACCAAATTTGTAGAACCTACGTACACTACTCCAACGTAGTGAGTACCTTACTACCTTCCCCTTAACACTATTCATTTCTCTAATCTAAACTTTATTTGATGATAAGTTTTAAATAAAATATTATTGTATGATTATATAATATAAAATATTTTTTAAGTATATTTTTTACTTTAATCCAGATTACAATTTATTATAAATTAAATCCTTAAAAATTCAAAATAATTTTAAATATGTAATGTGATAATTCTTCAAACTAAGTAAAAACATTATTTTAAAATATACCCCACTTTTATTCTATATTTAATTTAATATGTAAAATATTAAAACTATTAATTCCGTTAAAATGCATATAATGATTATTATATTATACAATAAACAAACCATCCAATATCATTTTTTTTTTTTTTTTTTTTAGCGAACTATCGTAAAATTAACAATATACAAGGGTCGATGTAAGTAACAGAATGACATCAAACGGAAATTATATTTTGCAAACATATTATAAACATTCAAATGTTACTATCATTAACGACGTCACTACATCACTTGCGAACTCACAAATATACAGGTCTATAAACATTATTCGTTTAAATGTTTATATAATACGTTTGACAAACTCAATTGAGTAACCTATTAAAATTAAATTTTCGCTAAACATAAGTATATAATTTAACTAATATTCAGCTTAGTATGATTTTCAAGAGTATTAACAAATCAAACAATAATTAATATAATATAAGAAACACTTTATAATCAAATATATTATAGCAATAGGTATGGACTATATTAACTGCTGCTGTCCTTCTATATACAGAATGATTCTTTTATCAAACAACACTCATTATTTCAAAAAGTATTAATGTTTTTGAAAATATTTTTTTAGATAGTTTCAAGTTGTTAAAAAACTACATTTTTATTAAAAATTTATATTTTTAAATATTTTTTATCCTTATAATTTTTTAAGTTTTTTACTTTTTTGAATGACAACATGTTTTAATTTCATATTCCAAAGTAGAATAATTTTCTGAGTATTTTGATACATAAAATTTGAATTTAGAGTGAGTAGTTTATAAGTTATACTTATTTAAAGTTTAGACAAGCGGAGTAGTGGACAAACATTTTGCGGGGTAACCCCGTACCCTCAACTTCGCGCAACTAAACTTTAAATACGAATAACTCATAAACTACTCGCCCTAAATTCGATTTTTATATATCAAAATACTCAAAAAATTATTCTGCTTTGGAATATGAAATTAAAACACTATGTTGTCATTCAAAAAAGTAAAAACTTAAAAAATTATAAGGATAAAAATATTTAAAAATATCATTTTTTAATAAAAACGTTGTTTTTTAACAATTTGAAGCTATGTAAAAAAATATTTTCAAAAACATCAATACTTTTTAAAATAATGAGTGTTGTTTGATATTAGAATCACCCATTATAATCAAAAGTGCCTAACGTATTATAAATGTGTAAATACTAAATACCTGCCCACTCATTATTGTATTTTGAGAGAAAGACATATTTTAATTGTTTAGTTATATATTATTGTTTGTTATTTTATTTTGATCACTGCTGATATTTGTAATAAAAGAGTAAGTAAATCATATATTTGTTTGAAAAAATGTGAACACATCTAAAAACTAAAACAATGCATCTTTAAATCTCCATAATTAGCATTGTTATGTAATATGTTATATTAAAACCTAACTATTGCCTTATTTCGTTATTCATTAAAAAAATATTGTCCATCGTATTAATAGTAACTATAATAATATCTATTCTCTGTCTCACTTTGAGAAAAATATACAATATATTAACTAAATTAATAATTAATATCTCATTATCAACTACGCTAAATATCTACTATACTTTCTAATAGTATTAATACTCTTTTTAACTAAAATCCTGGAATTTTTTATGTTTCGATGTTAAATTAAACATTATAAAATAGTTTTAAAATTCTTAGATTTCGCAAATAAAAGATTTTTTTATATTGTAAATGCATTCTCCATAACAAAATAAAAACATAATTTTATTTTTGAAAATTTAAAATGACCCACTTTACTTTTAAAATTATTGTCAATTATAATTAAATTGTTAAAATATTTATAACAAATATTTGTAAAAAATTTTAGCTATATAGTTACTCTCATCTCCTTATATTGAAATCCAAAATAAACAACTGTATTATTTTATACTACAAAAATTAATAGGTATACATCTAATAGTCATTTAATACATTTTTTAACACATAGGAAATAAAGGTCGCATTTGTAATTTTTATTGTCCACAACAAGTAAACAGTGTTAACGTAATAATAATAATATATACAAGTGTCGTTGTTTAAACAAGTGTTTTACCATTTGTGAACGAATATAAGTTGAAATAATTTTTGTTAGATATTATATTCTAATTTCTAATAAACTTTATACCGTTTAAAATATTTAATTAATTAATAAACAACTATCCTAAAACTTATAAAATTAATAAAATATTTTAATATCTAATTAATATTAGTTATAATCAACTATCGATCGAGTATGCTTAAGTTTTAAATATCTTATTTATACTATCTAACTTCTATATACCCACACAGTGTAACTAACAATCTAACACACATATTTCAAATTACGAATATTTTAGGTTAGAAGTTCAAATCAATTTATTATTATGTTTTACAATTTAAGTAAGTACATGGAACTAGTTTTTAGATACATTATGGTATTCCTACTAAAAAGATTTTCAATAGTTTAAACAATAATTTTTAATACTCGTATTATTATTACCTATATAATAAACTTCAAATGGTTGTTTATCAGAATATGTAAATTATAACATAATATTATCATATAAAATAGTAGGTACGTTATAAATTTAGTTGTATATATGTTAAATATAATTTATCTACACATAGCACAGCTATAGGTTACAACTGTTACAAGTAAACTATTAAATATTAATACTAACATAAACAGAAACGTTTTTATTCCCATAGGACCGAAACTTCTTAGAAGTTATAGAAAGCTTAATTATTAAAGGTATCTGTATAAAAAATTGAAAAATTTCATTTGTTGCATAGCCATTAGCTATGTATATTGTTTATAAGTAAATTTAATTTTTAACATCCTCAACAAAAAAACAAAGTATAATAATAAATATAAATAATATAATCACAATATTGTTATAATTAATATACTTTGCATTTATTTTCAATTATCTAAAATAGCCCATAGAGCCGTATTATGAGCTATGACCCAATCTTAAATTATGTATATAAATATATATACGTATATATTTAACATAATATTGTTAGATGTATCTTATACACAGCTTATAGAGGTCATTGTAATCGTGGGAGAATCGTGATGTACCAGTGCCGCAAATGTCATCACGGACATAATAGATTTTTTCGGTTATTTTGTTTCTGCTTGACTGCCAAACCAATACACCACATCTAAGATAATTATCCGTGCTAATCCTCTGAACCATAAAGTTTATATTCTCAATTTTGCAATAAAAAATACCAAAAATACATAGTTTCAAGTTTGAATATAATAAAATAAATTATGATCAGTAATCAGTATTAAATGGTAAATTGATTTGATTTCGAATTGATTTCATGATTGTCGATTATAACAATTGAACAACTTGTGACAGTGGGAACTTTGCCCAAATAATAGAAGGCTAATACGCATAGCTACATAAATAGAAAAGACTCAATACTCGTATGGTAACTTATACTAGTGGAATGGTTTCAATACTCTCAATGCTTCGAGTCTTATTGAATGGCATTTCTATTGGAAAAACTATAGATAAGCACATTTACTTGGAAATTAAGATACCGGAGTAATAATAAATTTATTAAAATACAAAAACAAAAAAAATTAAATAATTAACTAGGAAAGTAATGGGATGTAGCTATACTAATACGAATAATAATACATTAATACACAATAACTAACATAGTAAGTAACTGTAGAAAAACAATTAAAAGGTCAATTTAAATTGCCGTAAAATATATCTATTTAATATGCTTCCAAATAGATACTTCACTTAAATAAAGTGAAATAAAGTAATATAAAAGTAGATTACTCAAATTCATTCATAATTTAATAATCCTTCACTTTGCCTATTTATATTTATACGATGTTTGAGCTTAACCTTATTTTTAAAAAATAAATTAAGTACTATATCTGTACATATTTTTGGAATATCGAAATTCTATGTTTTCTATGTTTTAATTTTTTTTTAATTTGTACATCCGCCTGTATTATTTTCAATAAAAATTTTCATTAAATGGGTATGCAATAAAAATCACTATATTTAAATGCTATAATTTTTAAACTAAATTTAATATAATAGTAATGAAATCATTTTTATTTAGGCATGTGCAAAAATGTTTAAACTATAATATTATACTTATACTATATTATTTACTAAAATTAATATTTAAACATTGATCTGATTTAATTTGATAGTATATATACCTACCTATGTTAATGTTAATTAGCATATCATCAAAACTAAACTTTTAAAATTTAATTGTTTAATTTCATAATATAACCATTATATAATTATATTTTTTTCTGAAATTAATTGCAAATATATTATTTGTTTATAATATGTAAGTAACAATTTCTTATACAAAGTTAATACAATACAATCATAACATTTTTAATTTGAATGGACAATTATTGTTATTTATTACTATTACCTAACCACTATACATTAATCGTTAAATTATAAATAAACAATTAAATACAATAAAAAATCGTTTAATCTTACCTTTTGTATAAGCAATGGTGTTCCAAAATCTTTGCCACCTTGTAATCTAAATCCCCACGGAGAAGATTGATCGTTCCTGGACAATTTCAAATTTATTAGCTGAGCCATTTAAATATTTGAATAAATCCGCGATGTCACAAAAAAATTATTAAGTACGTCCGTAAAAAAATTAATTCGGAAATACAAAATAACGATCTATTATGAGTTTTGGCCGTTATTTATTTTAAATATGTGTTTAATTATTTTCGTTTATAATTTCCCGACGTTAATAATAGTGGTCAACACTCAACCGACGTGAGCCAAGACTAATGCATTTTTAGAACAGAGACGTGAGCGCGCGCGCGTGTTTAAACTCTACGTTTTATTTTTGAAGCTTCTCCGGATATATAAAATGCGCCAGTACCGACGACAACTCGACCGTAATGCGCATATCCTCTTTCACGTTATCAACTGAGAGCGCGGTGCAGATTATGTCATTGTGGAAGGACAGGGCAACTACTGTATACCGTGTGCTTGAAGTATCTATGAATAAAAAAAAAGATCAAAATTGGTGGTACTCATTCAAAGATTGCTATCTTGTTGTTTTAAAAAAAAATCCTAGCTAAGTTAGTGAAAAAAAATCAATTTTGTTAAGTTAAAATAAATGTTTTTCTAAATTACTATAGTTGACTAACAAAGTAAAATAAATAATAGATAGGTGCCTATTTAGAATAGAAAAAATATTATAATTTAGTTTTTATTATATTTATTATCATAACCAACTAATGATTTTTAATTTGATTAAAACTTTATTTTTTTGATAGTCTTGTAAATATATTATAAACTACTAATTAAATAAAATATTAACTGTATTGTGCAATAATATCACTCATCGGGCCATGATACAAAATATTTTAATTAGGTACCATGAAATTCTATGAAACTGATATTATTTTTAAAAAAAAATGTTTTAAGTACCTTAAAATAACTAAGTTTTAGATAATAAATAATAACATGCTATGGAAAAATAACCAAATATTTCATTAACATGTCATTTGTTAATGTATGACAAACTTGAATGTCTATTGCATGATAAACTAACTTAGTTAATCATGGTCTATTGACTATACCTAATAAATTTTTATCCGCCATACGGTGTACCTACATATTTTAGGCGTATAGTGTATACATAATATATTATGTATATACGCCAATATTTTAAGTAAGTTAAATAAATAAATTATTGTTTTAATTTTCAAAAAATTATTAACCACACGGTATGTAACAACTAACATTGATGAGGCGCCAACTCGGTTAAATTTACAAATTAGATTTTACTATCAAACATCAGCAATAATTAGAACACCAAGAAGGCTAGAACCTATATTATTATTAAAATATTTGTTGAGTAGATAATTTTGTATTCTATGTGATGACTAATGAAGATATTAGTATAGTGAGAGTACCATTAACTGGCTTACAAAAAAAAAAAAATAAGGACATTTTAAAATTAAATTAAAAATTACAAAAACAATAAACTTTGTTTGGTAATTTTAGAAAATTACTAAACAACTGAATTTCACTTTTATATCATATTTTTTATTTCAAATTCTCGTCTGTAATTAGTTGTTTAAGAACATATTAAAATTAAATATTGGTATACTACATATATACCGCGTAAATCCTAGATTAATAGTTTTAAAATTCTAAGTGGTGTAATAAATTATTAGTTTTATAACGATGAGTAAAAAAAAAAAAATATTAAAAATGTTTATGTGGATACTTTTAGAATTAATAAAAATGCTTCGATTTTCCTTTCGGGAGGTAGAAAAAAATTTATGCTTGGTAAAAAAAACTTTAAAATTTAATATGAGGTTCCTCATAAGTTGTTTTAACTGAAATAAAAAGAATTGAAATTAATTAACATTATTTTATATGAGAATTTTAAGTTAGAATTTTGACAAAATTGAAAATATTCTTGAAATTATTTTGTTGTGAAAATTTACACCTACATAAGGTGTATTTAAAATTGTATAAGATTTTTCATAAATTTGTTTATTTATTTGTTTACGGGAATACAATAAAAAAGTTAACTTAAGTAATGTCACATATGGTTTTTATGAGTGATAGAATCTAAGTTTTTGATGATATTGAATATTCACAGGTAAAATAATAATTTCTCATTGACTCATTCTAACATTTTTAATATTTTAATGTATTTCAAAAGAGATTAGAAATTTAAAACATTCGACTATAACTGTACTTAGAGCCTACGAACATTTTTGAGGCCTACAAATATAAAATGTGTGGCTACGATTTTTTTTTTTTTGTTGTTGTTACAATTATCTTGCTTTATACTAACTACGAGAGATAAGAAATATTCAAATTAGTGTAAAATAAGTTGTTTTAGCGCATAGGAATTAAAGGCACTATACCTAGGGCCAAGGCTATAACTGAAAAAAATTTCGGGGGTCCAATATTTTTTTAAGTATAAATACTGAGAATTAATAGTCAATAAACGTTATCCATCACTAAAATGTTTCTATTTTTTAAAAAAAGTAGTATTAAGTTTATTAGTTTAAATTGTTCAGTATCCAGCAAAACTTTTGCAAATAAATTCATCAGATGGTTTTATTTCATTTTTTTTTTCGAAAGACTATTATAATATAATATTTAGGATTTAATCAATATTAGAGAAGAGAATTTTGTAATGGTTTCTTTTATCATGGCGGTTTCCATTTCTATATCCTTATTTTATGGTCAACTTTCAAATCTGTTATAAGAGTTTAAAATTGTGTGTTGTGATTTTAATTGATTTAAAATATAGTGGTGATAAACCAACTGAATTTAGACATTTAATGTGTAATTTAGGAGAACGACCGGAGTCTAGTTTAAACCAAACGTCGGATTAGAGCAAAATTTCAGTGTATTATTTATTTATCAGTAATTTTTAAATATGCGGTTTACTAAATCAAACTGCATTGCTATTCGCAATTACTCTATATCATTAATCAGTTAAGTATACAAATTGAAATTACATTATTAGTACTTATCTATTACTTACGTCTAGGTCGTTGGGAACGAATAGGAATATTTGATGTAATATAGAAACTAAATGAAATACATATTCTTTATAATACTTTAGAAGATAAAGCCGGTATAAGCACTAACATTTATTTTAAAATCCATATTACTAACTACCAGAGCCGTGCCGTAGAGGGGGCCAAGGGGGACTATACCCCGGGCGCCAAAAAGTTAGGTTAGACAGGTCAGTTAGGTAATGGAGGAGGGTGAATATTTTGCTCCAGGCGCCAAATTATAACGGCAGTACGGCACAGGGCACAGCTCTGCTAGGTACCTATAGAGATTAGACAGTCACAGTGGTGTATTGCAACTTTATAGTTGATAGTTTTATACTATTATACTACAGTTTAATTTATATCAAATTTTGGTTAATGATAATTCCAGAATAAGCATGCATGGAGGCAGCAAATGCAAATGTGCTGATCTAGAACATTTTTTGAGTAATTTTAGAGCCATATATTATTGAATGAGATTCTATAAATTTTACCTTTGGACAATTATATTTCCACAAATGACGATATTAGTTGAAAACAATATATTTTTAAAGAATATATCTATGTTATACAAATCATGTAAATTAATTTTAAAATACATTCATCACTCCGTTCAGAATCTAAAATATATAGTTTAATGGTTTGAAATTGTAATTATTTACAACTACGAATCTAAAAACAAATTGTTTTTTAGCGTTATACCGGATTGCATTACCAACCTAAACTAACCTCACCTGTAGACCAACGGTCGTGACCACTGAAAACAATACGTTGTATAGGTAAATACTACTAAGGTGAAAAACCAATACAATATAGGTTTCTGTACTAGACCGTTCCATAGAAAATAGAACTGTAGTTTACTAGTTTGTATCATCCTAAATTATTCCTAATGATTATTGATTATAGACTAACTTAGTTGTTTTCGTTTTTATTTTTAAAATTGCAAATTGTAAAACATTTTTAATTAACCCACTTTATGTTTGCTATTAATTAGTGTTGTTGTATTAATGTACTATACTATCATGTCCAATAAACAAGAGCGTAGTGCAGATAAGTCCGATATAAGACAGATGTTTCAAAATAAATTACGTATTTACTATATATCTTTAGATAGGAATATAAATAAATGAACTAGATATTAGAATCATTAAATTCAAGGAAAATTGCAAGACGCTTTAGAAATAACTACCTACCAAAAGTTTTTAATTTTCCAGTTGTCGAAATATTACCCATCCATCCCACGATTATAGTTCTATCAGCAATATATTTAGATTTAAATTTTAAATCGTTAATCGTTATTCAAACACTATAATATCTCCAGTTATCATTTAAACGGACTTATTGAGGGAACCATTGATGCACCCCGTTTGTTAGTAAAACTCAACATCCAAGTACATGGCACCACCAGTTTTAAGAGGTTTTTTTTACGTAGCTACTTTTAAATCGATTTAACTTTTCAACAAATGATCTTCTAATAAGGATGTTGATACCCTTAGATTATGCACATATAATTGTGCATGATCTAGAGGCGGTTTGACATTTATCAGTTGATGGTTCAAAAATAGTTAATAGATACTTACCACTCACCCACCTATCTAACTGGCTACCTCTACCTACCTTCAAAAATCATACTAAAAAAACTTACCTACTTAATTTTAAATTTTTTTTGGCAATTAATATTTATAGTAAAACTTGCTTAAAAATTTCAATAATTTAATATAATAAATACCGAATTATAAATAACCAAATGAACAAGTTGACCTAACCTATGGATATAAGACAAAATTAGTTTTATCAATCATTCTATCGGATAACACAGCGGTTCCAAACCGGAGGGTTTTTAGTCTGGTCGGAGGGAATATACTGATGATGGAATTACAAAATCAATTATGTTATTTTACAATGTGTAAAATTGAAATTACTATATTAGTTTTAGGAAAGGTAAGAAAAATATAGTCTCAAATTACTCATTAAATTTACTTATATTAGTTATTTAAATTTTATATAATATTTTTGTTTTTATATTCAATATTTTTTTTTTAAATTATGATAATAATAAGAGTAAATAGTTGAATATTTTATAATATATAGTTATTTTGTATGATTTATTTATACCACTCACAAAAAAAATTCGCCTAAACTCTAATTTAAGGAGGGGAATGAGATTTTAGTAAATTTACAAGGGGGTCGTAGAAATGAAAAAGGTTGGGAACCACTGGGATAGCATGTGCATGTTTAACTAACTTAAAAGTTAAGGTTAATCATGGCCTACTGTATTTCATTATCTTCTTAAATAATTATATAGATATATAATTTTTAGATATATTTTTAATTAACACATTTTAATAAAAATTATAAATAGTCAATTTACATAATTTTATAAAACGTGTGAACACTGTGAACAATACATTTTTTTTTTATAATGCTTTCTGCAAAACACTTGAAGTTGAAGCAAATTTATTAATAGCATGTTCAATTGATACTTTTTTATTAGGATTACATTAAATTATCCTTTTTTCTCTAACAGTAGAGTATAATTTGATTTTAATAAGTGTAAGCTTAGAAAAACATCATTCTGCAGTTGCTGATGTTAATGACAAAGTACTAACTCCTTTATAAGCCATGAATAAATTTGAGAAAATCAACACCATTCCCATTTTACATAGTGCAGAGTATATGGCTGTATAAATATACTAATATGTTTTGTTTCTTCAGAAGCATCACTCTCAGTACCATTTTAATCATTTGAATTAATTGTATGTTTAGATTGAATTTTTATGTCATTTGCTATAGCACTATAAGTAATAAGTTATTTTTAATTAGAAGCAAATAAGACAATATTATTAATCAAATATATTTGAGGAGTCTTTGTTTAACTCTAAGCGTTCAGATAATATCATTAATTATAAATAGTATTTATATTAATGAAAACTCTCTTAAGAGTTAAGATGTTTTCAGAACAACTAAATTTAACACCTAGTTTACATAAAATTACATCAAATGTGTATCTATAGACTTCACATACATAGCAGTAATTTACTGAAGTTATTCTTCATCGTTGTTCATTTCTACAATTTTTTTTTTCTTTCACGAGATAATTCTGCTAAACAGTATATTTCAAAAGTAGAAATTTTATTTATTTTAGTGGTGAATATAAGGTATAATATAGAGCAGCGTGTAAGTATATATATTAAAAAAATGTTAGATCCCCTAAACATTTTTTTTTAGTTATATCCTTAATTTTCTATTACACAAGGACAAAATGATTGGATATTTAATATTGAATAACATTGACATAGGCATGTAGAATTCAGAAACAATAACAAATTTTAATTTATACATTCACCCTAAATTGCAACCTATAGGGCCTTTTGTATTCGCCAATGGTGCAAAACCTAGGGGTCACCAATAATTTTACACCAAATGAAAAAGTTATATACTATGTATACTATTAAATCAATATATATAATACACTTACATAATATTGGTAGGAAGGGGGAAGGTTGTAGATCAAAAAAAGTTGAGCACCACTGGTATAGGCTTTATTAATATTTTTATTAACTTATTAATCAATACTGACTTACCATAAAACTGTATAAATATTTATATGATATACCCTGGATTTGTCTAAATATTTCAAAAATGTTATTGTAAAAAGTTTGAAGCTTCGAATTCCAACAAATAATACTTTTTAATTACAATAAAAATAACTAAAACAGTTTTATTTTTTATATCAAATTATGTCTATAAAATATAATAATATAATATCAGTAATAACACTTATTACATGCATTTATACTAATCGATATCATACAGTACAGATTTATAATTTAATTATTAATTTATTCTTATTTATACAGTTTATAGTGAATTCCTTTTTTATGTTTTGCTATGGAGAATTTTAAATTTTGAGTTGAGACTGAAAAACTTGAGTGATGAGCAAAGAAGTTTCCCCAATTGACAGTATATAATTTACTGCTATTTAAAGGATGTACATTAAATAATTATTAAGTTACATCAGTATATTTTTTTACTTAACTAGTTACTTTAGTGTACTGTAAACTTATTATAAACAAATTTATCAAATTATTGTTAACAAATGTGTAAGTAAATAACTAATTCATTTTTATTTTTTTGTTTGTTTCAAAAACTAGTTTTAAGATACAAAAAAATAAATATTTTATTACTTTAAGTATCCATTTATATACCAAGTATAAAAAAAATAAAATTTTAATTAATTAATATCACATTTAGTTGTTCTAATTAATTTAACTTTACCAAGTTAATTTTACCCTAACTTTTTCTATCATTAATCCCATTTCTCCACTTTCCCTTTCCCTGGTTGACCTTTTTAACTAAACAAACTTTATATTACGCTGTTTATTACAGTAAACATTCTTTATAAAAATGTTTGTAATTGGTTTTCTGTTATTCTTTTTTTTACGTATTCCTTGAATATCCATATTAAATTTCCTTTCTTTAGAGCATTCGACATAACATTGATCAGATTTTGTACTGAATAATATAATTTAAAAGTTAAAAGAATCAATAATTTAACATTTAAAAAAGAATTAACAATTTTAAAAATTATACCAATTATCAATTCCAGTTTCGGTGCACACTTTAATATCATCAACAGTTTTTAGAATATTCTTAATATCGTCAATACATGTAACCAGTGTCTGTGTTATGCTTACTTGATTATTTTTAATAAATACCTAAAATATATTATAATATATTATTCATTGATAATAATTTTAGTTTAAATGTTAAATGTCATACCTTTAAATTTAGGTCATTACTTGAAATTATAATTTTTTTTATTAGTTCATAATTAGAATCTAAATAACCTAATAACAATGAACTATGTGCACAACAAAAAAACCATTCAGTTGGTAAATTCATATTTTTTAATGCATCTTTTAAATTATTATAAGTTTCAGTTATATTATCAATTGTACTTGAATCATTATTCAGCTTAGTTTTTTTAATCGGTTCAATAATGGTTATATTCTGTGGTAAATCTGAAAATATTGATGGAACCGCATTTTTTTTTAATGATAATCTACCCCTTTCTATCCGATTAATTGACCCATCGGGCATCTTAGTTTCAAAATATCTAGATATATAAGCTTCATCAAAATGTTTTTCACATACACTATCAATCCCAGGACGTAATTCTCTATCAGTTCGTTGAATTGCTTTAGACCATTTCTCCAGAAGAAGTACATCCTATACCATAATAATATATTTAAATTTTAAAATGTATAAATAGAATTAATAATTAAAATACAAAATATATTTATAAATTATGTAGGTGGTAGGTAAAAGTGTAAGCATAAGTAGCTACTATTAAAATAAATATAATTTAGATTTTAGTATCTTACCTTCGGTGCTTTAAACATTGTTTTATGTTTTATTCCAAGTAATTTGTTTTTTTTCATTTGAGATTTGTAACCCTCATGACAATGAGGAACAAAACAATTTCTGGACATTATACAACAAATGTTTAAAATATAATTATATATAATTCTTATTAGTTCAAGACTCAAGTTCCTAATTTTATTTGAATGCGTAATAATTACCCGACAATTATTGTTTCTTATTGTAATATATGTCTTACTATCTTAGTCCATAGTACTACATACTCCACATAAATATGTAATATTATTATAATATAATTAATATCATGAACGGCATGAACTATTAATACCTACTTCAATTTTTAATTTTAATAATAATTGTGGATAGTAATAACTGATAAATGATAACACTTATTCAACATATTATTATTCTACGAATTATCATCACAATGCACAAATAAATAGAATAATATATATATATATATATATATATATATATATATATATATATTCTAAATATTTATGTCACAATGTAAATATATTTTTTGTACATAGTGATATAATATTATGTAAAAATATTTAATACATATCTCAAACCGTAGAAGATTCTAAAATCTATTTTAATTCTAATTTTCTAAGGCCGTGATGATACATAGAATATCACTATGTGATGATAGATTAATAGCACAGAATAGATTATTAATTACAATTTTTTAATTTAATCTATTCTGTGATAATGGTATTACGATATTATTATCATTTTTAGCCATAGTACTGTGATACGAATAAAATACATTAAACTTCAGATTTACCTTTTTTGAGGTTTCTGAATAGTCTAAATCTTAATTTATAAGTTCAAATATAATATTCTAATTGGTACAAATTATAAACTAATGCTATTACACAATTTAAAAAGTTAAAAAGTAATTCTAAAAATTCATATTTTAATTTTATTTAAACTTTAATGACTATGTTATATCATATTATTATTACATTATAGAAAATACTCTAAATAACATTAATAATGCTACATATCACAAAAACATTTATTTAATTTTTAGTTCAGGCATATTTATGGTTTGATTGAGATATAAAAATTTATTATTTACAGTTCTCGTGCGTGATAATAAGAAAAAAAACATTTGTGGTCCAACAGATTAAAAGTTTAATACTTACCTAACTAGTTAAGTAATAAATTTAAAAAAAAAAAAACTATGTCTGAGGAAGACAAAATTGAAGACTTTGCATATGTTGAAGAATCTCCCAAAAGAGGTGAAAAAAGTATTATTTAATAAACTGGTATAATTTCTTTTATGTACTTAGCTGCTATAATGAATTTATTCTAATAATTTTTAAACATTGCTTTAAATATAAAAAATAAATACTGTTTAAAAATATTTAATTTTATGATTATGTATATAAATTAATTAGTGATACATAAGTTATATTTTAGCACAATACTCTTAATATAAATAAAACATCCACTGGTTTTGATATTCATCTAATACGAAATAATTATTAAAAAATGTTTATAAATGTTAATATATAAAGAGAGCTTTCTTATTAAATGTCAAAGGATTTAAAATTATAATTATGAATTTTTCATACCTATTTTGTCATATTTAATTATGAATATACTAGGTAATTATTTTACTTGAAATTCAGTTTGTAGTTTATGACTTAAGAGTTTAAAAGTATTTAATGTTTGGGAAATTGAATGGAGTGATACAAAGAAATCCCGCAAAATGTTGATCTACTACTCCATTCACATTAATTTTAAATATTTATTATTTATGACTTATAAACTACTCGTTACAATTTCAATTTTAATGTATTGAATACTTCAAAAAATATTGTGCTTTAGAATATAAAATTAAAAATATAATTTTATTTAAAAAAAAATTTTGTTTTATTTTGACTGAAAATTATGTAAAAAGAAATAAAGTAGTCATCCTGTATAAATTAAACATTAATTTATGACTTATACATTAATTACTTTATTGAATTTGTTACTGTTAATGCCAAATGTACAAACTATTAACTTAAGAATTAAAATTGTTGGTACATAACATGCACCAAAGAAATATTTCCACTAAAAATAATGAAACAATTAAAGAAAGTGTTATCGTGGATAGTTTAGATGTATATTTGGTATTCCAAAAAAACATACTCAAAATTCACTCTAATTGAATTATTTTGCAGTAAAATTGGTATTTTATGGATAGAATAATATTGTGTTATGTTCAATTTTTATAATTCAATAAATTCCTGATATATTATATGATCTCTAAATAATTGTACCATACTACCATCAAAATAAATAACATATAATTATTTATTTATTATTTATTGTAATTAATTTATGAAACCAAGTTTAAAATTATCTATTATTTTTAGGACCAACTCTTTCGACTAGCACTAGTAGTTTTGAACGCAATGATCCTCATGATCCTAATTTAAGCTTATTATCCACTAAAATGTTTGAAAAAACATCTGAATATTTGATGGGGGAACTTAATATTACTGAGGTTGGTATATGATATTTGTTGTTAAAAAAAAATAATGTATGTCTAATGAAATTTTATATTTGTTACATATAGGAGGATTATAAGTTATTGGAAACAATGAATAAAGTAACTATGCAAAAATATGCATCTTATAGACAAATTGCTTCAGATGTTGGCAAACAAATTATTGAACTAAATGAAAAATGTAATGTATATAGTATTTTTATTACATTTTTAAAAAATGCTTCTAACTTTCATTATCATTCCATCTTCTCATGATCACTTATAATTTTTTCTTGTATTTATCTGTTACAAATAAATGCTTCTACTTAATTCCTATTCACTTACGTGTTGTTTTTATTTATTTTTATTTTATCTAGATAAATCGTTAGAACCATATCTTTCACAAATTGACCAAATCGAAGATAGTGTTTCAAAGCTAGAACAAGCAGCGTTTAAGTTGGATGCATATGCCAAGAGGTTGGAAGCAAAATATAAAAGTTTAGAAAAACGACAATAATTTTAATCATATATTTAATTTTTTTTTATCCTGTGATAAGTTATGCATAATTATATAGAATAATAAATAAATACATCTATTATTTATTTCTATGGTTTTTGACAATTTTTTTTTTTTCATAATTTTAAATTGTTTTATTATAATTAAACTAGATTAATGATTGTAATATAATTAATTAATACTATATAAGTTTTGATTAAATTTATTTGTTGGTGCATTTTGTAGTACCATGGTTTATTACTTTATAATTATAAGTTATATTTTAAATTTTTAACCAAGCAAAATTTTCATCTACTGAACTAATTTGTTAATTTTGTTTCATTCCTGGGTTAGGTATTTTATTTTATATTTTTATACATTAATATAAAATATTTATAAGTAATTAAAGTTTTATAAGTTTATAATAGTTTAATAGCTCATCTTCGTAATATATATTTGAACTTAATTCAAATTAAAACTATTTTTCATTATTAAAGAATTTAAGCTTAAATAAGTTCATAATTAAAAACTAATTATTAATAAATATTTAGTAATGAATCTATTAGTTTTTAAGTATTTGACATAGTCAGATAAAGTATTAAAAATTAGAATTGCTAAAAATTGGTACTATATTCTTTGTTCTTATTATTTGTTATAATCATTGATTTCAAGCCAATTTAAAACATTTCACACATAACTTGGCACTATAAAAACAGTATTTCGTTAGATACCTGTTAAAAATTAAAAATCAATATTTTACTTTTAGACTTTTTACAGTTCTAACATAATATAGGTAGGTATCTACAAAAATAATAAGATCAAACATTTAAGAATTAATTAACATTAAATTATTAATATATTAAAAAATATGATTTAAACCTAATACAATTAAAAGGTTTAGGTACATAATGTGATATTTTAACATTTTTTATAATAATTCCTAAAATTTTGAATATAGGCATAACGAATAATAAATTAACTTATACTAAATACAATTTTAAGATGGAATACTACTTTGGATTAAAAAAAAAAAAAAAAATAGTTTACATCTAATGACCATATTGATTATCTGTTTCAAAATCTGGAACCTAAAAATCAAAATAAGTAATTAAACGCTTAAACCCAGAATTAGAACTATACATAATATTCTCAGTAACAAACACTAAAAGAACATATAATTTTTCCCGCTTAATTTACAGTAATAGGTAACCTTAAAAATGCATTATAAATAGTAATATTTAATAAGTATAAAGTAATAGTAATTATAGATAGTAATTAGGTAAATTTAGTTATTAGTTACTTACCGTAGTAGGTTGTGGGAGTGTAGCTAAGTAGAATTGTCTTGCATCGATCTAAATACACATAATTACAAGTTATTAATATTATTTAAAAGGAAGAAATTGTGAAAATATTCATATTACTGGTTTATGGTAGTAGAAATCTTCTTCAGCTGCAACTACTTCAGGCCTATTTTCAATACCCCCAGTATTTTTTCTCTCGATATTATGTACTAATTTGTATACCGCTGAATTAGACAAGTCAAATTTTGGTGGTTCATACTTTCTAAAATTTACCCTACAAATCAAGATACGCATTAATATTAAGAAAAATTTTCTTTTTTATTAATTTATTAAGTTAATATAGATATACTTACATCAACATAAAGAACAAAATAATCAATAATATTTTGTCATAAATTAGATAGGTAATACTATGGTACCTACATTATTTAAAAATATATTTATATCATATTCTGCCATGCAACACCCGTTAAGCATACCAAACAGAAAAAAATTAAGGAACTAAAATAATATTCTATTTCATTTAAAATACTAAATAGGATAGCATTTAATAAATTATCCAATTTACAAAATGTTAAGGATTAGTTTATTCAAATTAAAAATGTTAGGTATTATTAACATAAGAAGAAAAAAATTAAGTGGCGTAGCCAAGGGGGCTAAAGGCTTATATAACCACCACCATTGGCCGTATTTTTTATATTGTTTTGCAATATTTATAAATTTAAAAATGGAAATTGTCTTATAAATTTTAATTATTTAAAATAGTAAATACAACATCAACGTGCTTTTGATTTTCAATAATTCAAATTAAAAATATTTAGCTCCCCCCCATAAAAAATCCTGGCTACGCCTCAGGAAAAAAACTAAATAGTTGGATGAGTTATGTTTAAATCAATTTTTAAAAAACATGGAATTATTTTTTGAATACCTCCAACGAATAAAATTAGAGCATTCTCGGTGAAAATTAATCAAAATTCTCATATACGCAACCTGAGGGTACTATTTATTCAAATTAATTAATTCCATATTTTTAATGCTAATATGTTTGTGAACTGCGAAAATAAAATAAAATTTGAAAACAAAGAAACAAACGTATAAACACGTACCTACTCTTAAGATCTAATCCAACAGACTGGAAACAGTCTCATTACCTTTATCATGACTGTGTCCGTATGTCGAATGTTTGGAATTAGGGAATTTTCCAATTTACCAAATATAAAATCAAAACTCAAGACACAGGTAATGATATATATTATGATAGATTGATAGATAACAAATATATATGTGAGTATAAATTGTAAGTACACAATAAGTAGTCGATAAAGTGCTTCGATTTTTAACTTTGACTTTTGAGGGTGGTTTTAGATAGGTATTAAATTAGATTTAGTTTGTACTTTGGAAATGTCAAAATTAAAAACTGAGTATTTTTTTTATATATATGTAATCTATAACAAAAACGTGAATTTTTACACTAAAACCAGATTTTATAACTAAATTGATTTCTTTATTTTATTATAACTCAATAACAAATAACCACAGAAACTTAAAATTTTCACTGTGTGTTTATATTATTATTTTCTATGTATAATATTATAATGATATCATTTTCAAAATATTTTTATGAATTATTTAATATTCAATTTTTTAAAGCTATTTATAGATAATTGAAATAATTGATTTTTTTTTTTATAAATGTCAATAAAAATGTATAAATAGGTAAAAATGTTTTAAAATTTAATAGATACAAGGTTTCTAATAAATGGTTCATTTCCCAATCAAAAATTTACAATTTACAATATTTTTATAACAATTTAAATTTTAAATTTTGTCAATATTCCTGAAAATCAGAAAATCTGGAAAAATACAAGTAATTAAAAATAAAAAATAAATTCTGTTTATACCTAAGATTTGAAAATTGAATACAGGTTTTTTAACCAATAATATATAAAGATTATATAAGAATACCTACATCATATTATACCTTTTATACTTAACTATTTTAATATATTAATATGCTAAGACCAAAAGATATGTCATTCTACATAAGGAAATAGGTAGGTAGGTAGGTATCTATGTCTAAATATATAAATCGTAGATTTTAAAAATTCAATTTTTACCCCAATGTAGAACCGACTAAAACTTCAGCTTGTGATATCAATGTTTCAGCAATAAATTTTTCATTGTAAGCATCTTTGGGACATCTCCATTTGCGACCACCTGGTAATACAATAGGTCTTGGTAATGGCGTAAGAGGGTACATTGGCCTACCACTGGGTTCTCTATCTTCGGTTTCTTCATCAGAATGGTCTTCAGATATTCCATTAGATTCCAATTCTTGCACATCTTCAAATTTTTCATCAACTGGCTCAAACACTTCATCATCATATGTCTCTTGTGACCCGTCATCAATATTTTCTTGTTCGATTGAACTTTCTTTTTGTTCTTCTTCATTATTAATGTTTTTAATTTGGTTATTTTCAGATATTTCATTTGATTGAATTTTATGTGAGAGTATATCTGAAAGTTGTTTTTCTAACAATGAAATATGATTTTGTATCTGTAGTGGTAATTCTCGAATAGCAGATAATTGATTTTGAATATTTAATATACTCTTTTCAAATATATTTTCAGGCTCTTTGTTCACTTCACTAATTTTTGATTCAAAAGTTTCTTCAATTTTCTCAATTAAATCCTAAAAGATAAAGACATACATTTTAAATTAGAACAAATTATTACATTAGCATTAAAAGTTATTAATCAATGAATACCTACTTTATTTTAAATCATATGTTTGCAAATTTAAATTACCTAATTAGTGAAATTAAAGTACTTAACATTTTTGGGTATAAGTAACTATAGGTACTCATTTATTAAAATGCATAAATTGTTATATCTACCTCATTTGTATTAATATTTTCTATTTTTTCTTGGTCAATCTCATATTGAGGCTCTTCCTCTCTTTCAATTTCGACTTTAATGCTTTTGTCCAAACTCTCTTCATGATCTTCTACGTTATGATCGCTATCATATTTTTCTTTTTCTGTTATTGTATCAGTAGATACAATACAATCTTCTATATCACTTAATTTACATTTACAATTAGTACATACTTGTTCACAAGTGTTTGATTTATTTTCCTCAACAAGCTGATTTTCAGATTCATTTATCTAGATTTCAGAAATATATTAATTTTAGTATAATAGCCATAATAGTCAGCACCTATGTTATATGTGTACCTCAATAGTTTATATGTCTATGTATATAATATATATTTAATATTACTTTAATGTTTACTAATTTATAGATAGAGTATATAAGAATGTATTATTTTAATATATATTTCACCTCCTCTTCAATTTGTTTTACTTCTTCAGGTTTTTTTTTCTCTGGTGGTCTGATTTTAGGCCTATTTGGTGGCGTCAAGAATGTTGAAAACCTTTTTGTTGGACACCTTTTTAATTGTTCTTCCTCTGATTTTTGGTCAAAAATTTGCTCTTCTTGTAATGTTTGAAATACCAGTGAATTTTTAATAAAATCACATTTTGGCACAAAACGTTTAAAATTGACACTATCAAAATTTAAAATATGTTAATTTTAATTAAATATAAACATTATACATTTACTATTTACCCTATAACATTTTTCCCATTATTTTCAATAACTTCAGCACTTTCTAATAATTTTTCAGCTATTTCTTCCTCAGTCATTTCATGAACACTATCGTATGATTCTGATACTGTAACATATAATTATTATATAAATATTATAAATTTAAATTATGGAGTTACAGCTTGAACTTGCCTGATACTACATTGTCTCTATGCTCATACTCAGTTAAACTTCCAATAGAAGATGTTGCACGTTCAATGACTGAAGGTGTGTGTAATCCTCTAGTCGGCGTAATTGCTGGTACAGGACTTCCTCTGTAAATGAAAATAGAACTTTAATTTTATGATAAAAAAAGTAATTACATATAGTTACTTATTTTAATAATTAAATTTGGTTGTTTTACGTTTAATTTAAAAAATTATACAATCTAAACATCAAGATACAATAAACATATATTACTTAACAATCCTAATAGAGTAGGCGAGTAGGTAGGTAAGAACATATATATAAAAGTAAGATTCATTTAGAAAAATTAGCCACCCACTTCAGTTATTTAAACTATGATATAAAATGAAAAATGATTCGATTTTCAACTTTGAAAATGGTTTGAATAGAAAATTGAATATATGATATATATATATAGTTGGAAATGTATAGAAGCCAAAATTAAAAATTCCTAGAGTTTTACAAAATAAACGGAAAAACGAGAATTTTTTACAAATCCAGTTACACAAAATTACTGTACATTATTTAGTGGATAATGCTTTTAAAAATTTGTATATACCGACTTAATTTAACAATTTAAATATATAATAGAAAATGGGAGAGTTCTTGTAAAAAATACAGAAGTTTGTATTTTCACAAGACATTCTTTATAAATATGTAGTATAAAAAAATCTAAAGAATTTGAAAACATGCAGGTCTTTAAGTATTTGTATTTAAAATCTTAAAAAACTATTTATTATATACTATATTATATCTTGTGTTTTATGATACAATATATCATCGTTTGTGTTTAAAATAAGTATATTTACTTACCGCAAAATCGACAAAGTTATAGTATTCCCAGCTTCTAAAATACATTGTTGAGCTTCGCTATGAGTTATTTGTGCTGTGTTATCTCCATTTATTTCAATAATCATATCTCCAACACACATGCCAGCTTCCTCGGCTAAGCTACCTCCAGTCACCTATTTTAACAGTTATTAATAATAATTAGAAAATTGTCTTTCCCGATAAGCTTTATTTTCAATTTAAGACTTACTCGAACGACAGTAAGAGGAATTCCAAAATCATGGCCTCCTGTCAGTCGAAATCCCCAAGGTGTGTCGTCGTATCGATGAAGTTCGATGTCTTCGCACATTTTATAATAATATGAATTTAATTTAAGAAAATTATTTATCAACGTATAGGTAATTTATATGACAGTCAAGCGAATTCTATAAATTGATTTACATAACTTCAAGTTCATCGTAAAATATCTTTCAGCCATGCGTTCGATTTGTATTCTAGCTGTACCTATATTGACGATCCACTTAGGATACTCTAATCTCAGAATACCTCTTGGCTTTTAGCCATTAATACCTGACATTCTAATTGTACATTTAACTCAAGATATCATGACGTACGTATAGTGTTCGAGTAAAATTGGCACATCCTGAATATCGTGAACTCATAATATAATTTATTATAATATATATGAGCTATTGTACATAAGTACCTATCTATCTATATATTTATAACATATTTACAAATTATATTTTTTTATATACTAGTCACTTAACTAATTCTGACTATTAAAAATCAATTTATTTTTATTTTTACTAAAATTTTCATATATTTTAGGTAATGTTTACAATTATACCCTAATCCTATAATTTATAAAAGATTAAAAACCCTAAAATTATATACATCGATGAACCTTTAGATAGGTAATTGAAATATGTTGTACTTGGATACTTAGTTTACCTTATTGAAATTAACCGTATTTGATAAACTGTAACTTATTTATTACACTGTATAACTAATAACTATATAAAAGTGTAATAATATGGAGTGTAACAAGAGGTACCATAAAACATGTTTTTAAATAAATATATTATTTTAAATATTGTTAAAATTGTTGTTAAGAATATTTATAGAAGAGTGCTTGTTTAAGAGTGATAAAAAAAACATGCAATTATAATATTTAAAAATACTATAAGACAAAATGTTTTATACCACAATAGCTAAGTAAGTAATATAAAATAAACATCTTATCATGTAAAATTATTATTATAAAATCTAAATATAGTGAGTTTGTGTGTATGCCAAATGACCTAAAACTAATTACGAATATACAATGACTATTTGATTAATGTTATTGCAATGACACAAATTGAATGTTTTGTAAACATCTATCCAAATTAAATAGCTCAATCTAAAATTCACTGTATAGGTATATTATACATATCAATTACCTACGTTGAAGTTCATATTTAATAAGTCTTATAATTTCACAGCTAAACGAACTGTTTATTAAGCTACTTAATTTTGGCCTATGCCCTATGAATATTTTGGTATCACAAAAAAATAACCCCATATTTAAGAAAACAATTATGAAATATTAACATTATATATAATTTTATTTTTTACATGATGTTATTGTCATTGTAATATAAATTTATTATGATTAAAAAATTGAATATTTTTATTTCATACATAGAATTTAATACATAGATTATTTTTTACGGATTTGTTTTTTCGAGGATTAAATTTCTGGGGTTATTTATTAGGTTCCTAATAAAGTAATAATAAGACTAATAATAAATAATAAATTAATAAGTACATATAAATTATAGATATTTTTATTAGTTATTGATATAAATTTATTGAGCTAATGTACCATAAATACACAAATATATATATATATATATATGGATCACGATTGTGGTACCTATACACCCATTGACTACTATTACTGGTAATTGGTATATGTATATTGTATTCAGTTTCGGCCTACAGTTATTGATGCCCGGTGCAGAATTATTTAGGGCACCAAATAATTTGATAAAAATTAATAAAGCTAATGATAGAAATTTAAATGTTAACAGTGGCGGATTAACGACACTGATGTATACATATATAATTATATAAGAAAACTAGATTTTATTTTGTAAATTTTGAATTTTAGGTCCACTTATAATATAATACATTTGTTTTTATAAAAATAAAAATAATACATTTGAAATACATATTATTTTTTAGGAACTCCCACAGAAAAATTTTGAGAATCAGCTACTGAATGTTAATGTAAACTAATAAAAATCAACATTTATTCTTATAAAAAACATAAATTGATTTATTATTTGAAAAATAAATAGATATTACATAATTTAATACATACAATTATAAAAACCTTTTTTAATAGCTTTTTTTGCTGTAAACACATCAATTGTATCAATTTAGCGTCGTATAGTATATACTGTATAGCATAAAGAATCGGAAATATTATGTTCGATGCTAATTAGAGCTAGGTCAAATAACTTGTGCTGTGATAGAGTACTTCTCAAATAATTTTTAATTATTTTTAGCTTGACAAATGTATTACAGACTTTGAAGTTTCTATTTACTGTATTTGTATAATTGTAACTCTTTATTATTTTATTATATTTTGTGGTAGCTGGAAGGTAAAGGTAATATATTAACGTCGATCATACGTGTATTATTGGGGTCAGCAAATAATTATTTAAAGATATCTCATTATTTTTATAATTTTTCCGAGTATTTATTATAAATACAATAATTTCTTCTTGCTCTTTATGAGTCTTTTTAATATTTTGTTGTTTTATATCATATATTTTTAAATAAGAACCATTTTGAATATCCAATAAAATATGTATAACTGGTAAGTAGATGGATGAGATGTATAAAACTGAGCGTTATAAACTTATAGTAGCTATGGAAAAATTCTTGTCAATTGGTTGTGCTTGCTTCTGTTGAAGGTTCAGCTGCCTATACAATTAATAGAAAAGCGGCATCAGATGATATATAAGTATCTAATTGTAATCTAACTCAAAACTATGATTTTGTGCTAAAAAGTTAGAAACTTATTAGTTAGAACTTTTTTGTTTATGACGCGTTAGTGTGGTGTATTATTATTTTTTTTTAATATTGGTAGAATTTTTGAATTAAATATTTATGTTTATTCAAAGAAAAAATGTAAAAGATGCGCAATCCTGTCGTATTTTCTGAAATATAAAAAGGTAAAAAGTGCGCAATCGTGTTACGCCCAAGTGCGGTCGCAGTGATCGCACCCCAGACCAGTCCGACACTGCATACATTACTAAAATGTTAAATATTTTTATTGAGACAAATAACAACATTTAGGTACTTATAACCTTTTCAACTAAAAACCTATATATATTTTCTAAGTTACCAAAAAGTACTTAAGAAGATATCCGATTTTTGACCTTTTTAAGTCTTATTAAGTTCAAATGCGTTTAATTAACGTCGATAATACTATACGTATTATTTTGTTGTTGTATAAGTATAATAGTTAGTCAAACTTAAATCAATTTAAGTGTAATACACAAATAAATTAGGTTTAAAATACGTTGATGCATATTCGTATATTTTCGGTGGAAAAAATGTGTTTAATTAACGTCGATAATATGTGTTTTTTTGTGTATAAGTATAATAGATGTCTGAACTTAAATCAATTTATGTGTAAGAAATAAGAATAAATTAGGTTTAAAATACGTTGGTGCTAAAAATGTAAAATTATTCAAAATATAAAGACACAATTTAATTTTCTAAACATTTGAAATTTAAATGTTGACACATTTTTCGATAAACTAATTGATTTGCAGTTGAAAATGTATAAAAAGTACAATTTTTATAATAAAGGTTGAAAATGTAATACAAAGTTCTCCGTAATTTAGTATACTGGAATTTTAAGAATATAAAACTTGGGGTGAAGTGTTTGATATAGACAGGCTGACAAGCATATATGATACATAACTTATAAGTGCCTAAATATTAGACATTTGCATTTGATCACAGAATTATCAGAATAAATTATTATGTTTCTAAATACTTAAATCAAGTATGATGTGATCTTACTTGTTGTCACATGGCTTGCTTTGGTGTCATATTACTTGCCATCTTTGTATCCACTATCCATACTAAATTCTAGTATTTGCTTGTCTTTTTTATAATATGATAGTTATATTAATAATTAAAAATAATTTTTATTGACATTCAAATAAAGTATGATTGTTTTGTTTTCAATTAAATTGTATATATTGATTATAAAAAGATTTAAATGCAAAATTTATTTATTTATTTATATACACTATACAGCAGAAAAGTTTAAATTACTTTATTAATACATGACAATAATACAATGGTACAATATGTTACTCAATTGTCAAACAATGCTGCTTGTGTTTAACACTGTACATAAAGTTCATAATTTTACCACAAGTTTGTATACCACACCGATAACTGTCAACTGCTGTTGATTTTTTACCAATATGATCTTTGCAAAATTTTAATGCACAAGGGTACCAAGGAATGCTAACTTTCATTGTACATAAACAGTGTGACCAGACTTTTCCTGTATCTCGACATAGTTTTAAATTAGAGTTTGGTGCTTTATAGTTAATATATTCAACAGCTTGTAACAAATTTCCCAAATACATGCCTAAATAAATAAAGCATAACAATTAGTAAAAATAAAATAAATTAAGAATCTTAGAATGGGTGTTAGCCAAAAAAGATAATTTTATATTTTGTATGAGTGTGGATATTTAGCTGAATGCTTAAATATAATTAAATATATTTTCTTAGAGTTTAAACTTTTATCAACAATGTATTATTAATTAAGAACCATTGTAAAATTATTTTCACCATTCAAAACTTTGAAAATTTAACCTTAATACTTAAATATGAGTTATTTATTTGGGAGCATGTTCTTTATTGTTGCATTGTAATCATTAATCAATTTGAACAAAGTATTTTTAAAAGTTCATAATATTTTAAGTTTAACTCCGCATTTCATAGTCAAATTTTTACAATGTACTAAGTGTTATTACCAACACATCAGGACAAAATTTTGGTAAAACATAAACATTCTTTTTTTTTTTTTAAGTTTATCATAAATATGCAGAGTTATATTTATAAATATTGCTTGGTATGCAAAAGCCTAGTTCAATTTTTCTAATATTTTTTAAAAAATAATTATTTTTACATATAAATATATAATAAATTTATATAATTTGTTTAAAATAAAAACAGTTGGATGTATAATTTATACTGTATAACTTTAGTTACCTGGTACAGTAGCCCATTTATCAATGTCAACTTTGCTAGTGAAAGTTGTATCTAGTGCTTCAGAACATAATGATCCAACATGTTGTGATATATAAATGCTATCTTTTAATTTAATTTTCATATCTATTGAAATATTAAATAAACCTTTATTATCTTCTGCAACTCGAATTGTACCTGGATTTTTCTAAAAAAAAAATATTTTGTTTGTAATATACGCATATATAGTAATTGACACAACTATAATAATATTTATTTATAAGACTACTTGTCTGAGTTTTGACATTGCATCTGGTGAAATAAATTCATTTGCTTGAACATGATTCACAAAACAAAGTATTTGATATGGCTTTTGACCACGTTCTTCTTCTCCAAGCAACAACACTTGTACTATTTGCACTTCCTAATACAAATTAATGCATCATTAATAAATGTACCTATCGCTCGTTCATTAATAAGGTACCTACAACAAACGTAATATTCATATAAAATTATTAATACCTTTGTAAAATCAATATGTTGTGTGATTAATGTAGAGTCAGGAAGTTGTAATTCAACTGTAATCGTATCATCTGTTATATTTGCATTTATAATTTCTTTTATAACGCCGCCGTCCTAATATGTATAATGTATAAGTTATAAATATAAGTACATATTATGTTAATTTCATAAATTAAAAGAAAATAATCAAAATAGATACAAATATTTTTTTTGAACAAGTGAGTATCTTGAATTTTATTACTATTATAATTTTTAAAAAGACTTTTATACAAAAATAATAATTTTTATTAAAAAGTGTGCGAGTATATTGATATAAACATTATTGCATTATTGATTATCAAGTATTTTTTAAATTTATATAACTAGAAAATGTATAATTTAAATTAAAGCATTAAATTCAAATTGTATTTTATATTTCATAAAAAATTAATGCATATTATATTATTATCTTTACTTTAAATTTATAGTAATTAATTTATTAAAAATTACCTGATCTTTTACGTTAACAACTAAACAAGAAAAATGACAACTATAAAATAAAATAATGTAAAAAATGTAAAAATATATTTTTAAAATATTGTTCATTTTTACACAAACTATTATATAATCATTGTTTATTTAATAAATGTTAAGCTAATTAAAAATCTAATAATTTATTCTAACATAATACCATACATTTATTTAATAAAGGCATTTTGAAAACACCAATTAAAAATTACGGTTTTTCAGATTTTTGACAAAAAACTTATTACATTGTATTGTCTCAAAATCTCAAATTCAAATTTTTCAGAAAAATTCATAATCAGTAAAAAATAATGTAAAAATATTGTATATCAATGATATGACAATTTATATTGATAATAACAGACACAAAAAATATAAAAACCATGGTATACAATACTATATAATTTCGGTTACGTAGGTTCGGTATCATCAAACATGATAGCGCATGCGTTTGAACTCACTCCTACCCACCACTCATTCATAAGGGATAACCGCTCGAACCTCGAACTTTCATCCTATTCTGTATTTTTGTCAACCCCCGAAGTCCTGAACCCCTATTCATTCAATTCGTGTGATACATGTGCGCAGGTTCAATGATAATGAATGAAAGTTCTCAATGTAAGTATGATGTTTTTTTTCATGAACGGAATTCGTGATTGGCGCGATGCATTCTCAACTCGTCTCCTTGATAAAGAATATTGTTATTCTTTCTGATTGACCATTGTCCATTATATTGGCTATGAGCGATGTTAAGTTACCAACGATGATCACCATAAAATCTAAGGGTAAACCAGATTCGAATAAGGTGGCTGTCAATGGTTCCATTGATAAACGACCAGAATCCAGTTCAAATAAGTTGGAGAACGATGTAACTACTGTTGATCATTATACAAAGAATGGTACCTACAACAAAGATGATTATCGTAACAAAACCACGGGATCATATTACAGAAGCAATAGAGTGTTAATGAAGAACAGGTCTTATAGTGGCGATCAAGGATTTACTTCACGTAAATATAATGATGACATTCCTAAAAGACGAGATGAATCATTTGACTCTAGATCCATGTATTATTCCAGTTATCGTAATGGTAAGAAATTTAAATACTTATTCTAACCTATTCATTTTTTTGTTTGAAGTTTAATTGTTTAATTATCGATTATTACTATAGGTACAACCACAATTCAGATCACATTAAATTATCCTTAAATTGTTTATTAATGTAGGTATTGATAGGATGAAAAATTATCACTTCATATAATTAAACCTTTTGAATTTATCTAGTTGTAATATAAAAAAAAAGTATTATGTTTATATTTTTCAATATATTTTTATTTACCTAACCACTAGAATTAGTCTATATTTATTTATTACAATACTAGTAGTTAAATAAATTGTTGATAATTGATTTCACACCTACTTAGATAAGTTAGCAATATTATTTTTGTGGTTTTTTTTTTTAAATAAAATAAAAAAAGCTACTTAAGTAGCTTTGATTTTAATTTCATTTACCTATGCAGGACCTTAAAAGGAGTTCAAATAAATTAGGTTTTTATTGAATAGATACTCATTATATATTAATAAAAATAATATTAAAAAAATTATTTTTATTTATTTGTACTGCCAACTAATATATGTTATTTATTTTTATCACCTAATTATGATATGGTACATATATTATTAATATTTAATCACTCACTTTTTGTTATTTTTCATTTACTAACAATTAAATACCAATGTGGTTTAGTCTTACAGAAACATATAGGTAGGTATTATGAAGTAACTTTTAAAATGTTCAATGTTTATATACTAACATATTATTTTTATATTTTTAATAGATTATTAAAAGAGTTATTATTTGTCATTAAAACATTATTTTTGTTTTATGAATTTGCCAAAACACTTTAAATTAACAATATATTATTGTCAGTGGTGTATTTAGACCGCTCCTTTCAGGTATTTCCAAGTTAGGGGGTTTATCATGACATTTAAAAATTAAAATTTAAAAGTTATTATTTTTTTTTTATCAGACTTGAAAAGTTAATTTTAAGTATACAATATCTTACATAGAAAACTTAAAAAATAAAAATGTAATATAAATTTGTTCATTTATTTTCTTTCTATTGGTAGGTATTCAAATTATTGTTTGTGATTTTATATTGGTTGTAATTTTTTACCTATTGAAATTTTTTTCTTTGTAAATTTTTAAAAATAAATATCCTATTATTTATCATTTATATTATACAATTTTAGATTCTTTTAGTAATAATGGACCATCTGAGGATTCAAAAATTTCAAAAATTATTAGAAAAATATTCAATGAGGAAGATACTAGAACACTTATATCATTATGCAATCAACTTCAAGTATTTATATTAAACTACATTAAAAACTAACTTATATTTTTAATTATTATCATTAATTTAATTCTTTGTTTTTATAGGAAGTATTTGTTCTGCCTGAGAATAAAAAATATATTAGACGCTCTGTTGATAATATAGTTGAACACCTTTATGTATGTTTTCATTCAACTACAATTTCATACAATGGAAAGTGCGCTGTTGCTAAATGTTTAGGAAAATTTGGACATGCTTTACAATATGATTGTAAAAGGTATAAGAAATATAATTTCTTTTGAAAACTCATATCAACATTTTGTATATTAACTTAATTATATTATTTTAGGTTTATTGATTTGATGTTTATTAAGTATAATTCAGAGCGTAGTAAAGAAGTTAAAACATTGATAATGCTGGCATTCTATGAGGTGAGTTGAAAAAATATTTTCTAATTTATTTGATTATTATCTAATTGTAATGTATGTTTGAAGTTATCAATGATTGATCAAAAACGGTCATATTTGGAAAGTTTGGCATCGGTATGTATTTTATTTGTGTGTTTAATTTTGATTAGTATTTAGATATTATCATAAAATTAGCATCCATCATTATTGGTTGTTAATATAGTAGAGCCTCAATTTACCAAACTAATTGGGACCACATTTAGTTCGAGACACAAAAGTTCGAATATTGGAAATTGTTTTAATAAATACATACCCATAATGTTTGTGTCTACATCTTGATATATAGGATGTAACGGGACTATTAAACAAATATAGTAACATTTGTAATGGAAGTTTGTCAAATAGTCTTGTTACACCTTATATATTTAGTATTATTATAATCATTCATATCACAAAAAAAAACTTATAAGTTGCATTATTATATTTGAATTACATTATTTAGAAATTTATAGGAACATTTTGACAAAGTAATTCATTTTCATTTGTAAGAATTTCCATTTTTTGTTCATTGTAAAACATTATTTTTACGTTTATTCGACATCGTAGATAATTGATACTCGTGATGTGTATAAAGGATCTATACACAGTCGAAAACCAAACTAGACTGACAAATAGAGCACGAGAACACTGTTTAGATTAGCCCATTGTGTCAATTATTTACAAAATATTCATACAAATAAATGTATGTAATGTGTTAATAATAAATTAAGATAATGATAAAATTGGTTAACTGACCGATAATTTTGATGTTTGGATAAGCCAATTGCAAGTTAGGATAATCGAGGTTCTACTGTTTATTAAATATTACTTAAATACCAATAACATATTTTAACAATATTTTATGCTTATCAAATAAATTTCATTTATACCAATACACCTAAATTTGTATAAATATTTATTTTAATATTTCACATAAAAAAAATGTATGGTCTTAAGTAGGTTTAATATCAATTTTTAATTATTAAAAAGTTGGTTTAATCTCTGCTGTATATTGGTATCAAGTGTATCTTGTCATTGAGTATATTACTGGTAATGAATGTGTTAAATTTAAATTTAATGATAGATCATTGTTATTATGTCAATGAATAATTCTGTTGTCCCATACTTCAAAGAAAATTGTATTATTTATTTATGTTGCTATTATTTATATGATAGATAGAACTATAATTTATGAAAAAAGCTTATCTTATTTATTATAAAATATTATTAGCTGTTATTAATTTAAAAGTGAATAATTTCATACTGTAAAATGGTGTGAATAATTTTAATAATATAAATAACTTAAACATTTCATTGTTCACAACAAATAATAATATTATAGTAAGTGGTAGTGAAAATTTTCTGGTCCAACATTTTTTTTTTTTATTATAAAAATAGCTAATATTGATATTTTTATTAAGTATTTAATTTCATCCAAATTTAAACTTAAATATCTATAAAAAAAAAATATGTATTTTTGAGATTTGTATGTTCTTTTAGAACAACTTATGACTTACACATTTACACTTATACCTTATACAAGGTAAAACATAAATATTTTTATTTAAAATTCTTTATTTATACCAATAGTGAATACTGAATAATGACTATTTGTAACTATACCTAGTTATAAAGTCAGTAATTGCTGTTAATATAAAAAAATTGTACTGTACTGTTTTTATAATATTATAATCTAATAATAAAAACTACCCATGAACATACATTTTTGAAATCCATTATTTTTTTTTATTTAAGTGATTGTTGTGTTATCAGTTTTTTTTAAAAATAATTTCCTTTTTTATAATTGTTATTATAACTAATAATTAAGGTCATTAATTTAGTTCAACTTATATTTGATTTTATGTTACTTACCTCATCTAAATATTTTGCTTCTCAACTAACTTGCATACGTTTTTTTTTTTCGTTTTTGAGCTTATACTGAAGAACATGTACTTGACTTTAGAATCAATTGATTCACCTGAATTAATTACAGTCACTGCTGATGTTGCTATAAACTTTTCACATGTGTACTGCCGAGCTTTCGAACCCTACTTTAAGGTTAGTATTTGTGTACATATTATCAATTATGAATATATCTAATTTTAATAAATGTATTTATTTGTTATTATTATTAATATAATAATAAATAATTTATATTGTATTTTTTATGTTCACAGGATACAGTGGATATATTAGTTGGTTGGCACATTGATACTTCTCAGTCTACAGAAACAAATCAACGTATATCACAATGCATTTTTCGTTTATCAACTTATTGGACTGCTGACATGAGCTTCACTCTTGGCTTACTTGAACAATTATTAGAAGATATGTCTTCAATATCTGACGGTTTTGAGGAGAATAATAAAACAAAACAACTAAGTGAAGATTTAGATAAAATTTTAGCATTTATCAGGTACTATTTCCATTAATTGAAAACTTACTACTATTAATGTATGCATTTTTATTTTTTCATATGTTAGAGTATTTAGTATTGTGGCTGAAAGTGTTGGAAAACATTTAAGTCCTAAAAGTTCATCTGTGGTGTCCTGGCCATTTTTAAGTAATGCATTAATGACTATAATAAAGACTCTGCTCAAATGTGTAGATGTAACTATTGATGAAAATATTATTGAAGCAGGTAAAAAATAACTAATACCTATATTGTTATGTATATTTATTAATTTTTAAATATTTTATAGCTAATAACTGTATTTGGTTGATTCTGGATATTCTTCAATCACAAATGCCTTCAATTAATGACTTAATGATTAAAGTCATTGAAAAAGAATTGTTACATATTGACGAATTTAAACTAACTGTTATTGTTTCAATATTTAGAATGATTTCAAAGGTTTGACTATTTATTAAACATGATTAATCAAACAAATTTAAAGATTTAATTTTATAAAAATATATTAGGTTATACGAGAAGGAAGTACAAATCTATCTAAAGAATTTGTGGAAATGTTATTATGTGGTAAATCACATTTACGTCAATTGAGATTTTTACCATCCGTGAAATTACATGATTCAAATATAGCACTTTACCAAAGTTTATTGAGTATGAAAAATGTTTCTCTAGTGCTTATAGTTTACAGGTATTTTGTTTTTTAATTTTTAATTTTTAAAATGTATTGCCAATAAATATTCAAATCTTCAAAGTAAAATGACATGTTTTTTGTAGGTATATTACAGGAGATTTGGAAAAAGCTTGTCAAACATTAGATTCTAATCTGCCATCATTTTGTGTTGATAATCCATTTAAAGATATAGAATATTCAATAGAAGAAGCATCTATTGTTGTTCATATAATTTTTAAATGCCTAACAGTTATAGGTAACATTTATATATTATAATATATGATTTAACATAAATTTAGTTTTTGTATTTTGTAATAAAGTTTTAAATATTTATTTTTTAAAATAGCCAATGACAGCAATTCTATTATTGGTATGTGGGCATTACAACCGAGCATATTTGAATTATTGTCTACAAAGTTAGATCCGACTATTATCAAAATGAATGATCCTTTGCGTTTTTCTTTAATGTTTTTGTTATATTCTCATTGTAAAAAGTAAGAACATTTTATACATTTATTAATAAGTTATATTAATAATAATTAATAGTTATATACTTCATTTTTTTAAATTATATCTATGGTCTATTTCATGAGAGAATTGATAGTTTAGTACATCAGTGATGTCAGGCCCCTATTGTTCCTCCAAGAATCCTAAACAAGATCAAATTTTTCGCTGACATGAGTACACGCCGAAATTGCCGTTTGAATGCGATCAATTGCTCAAATGCTGACAAAAATGGGTTGGCAGACTAATTATTCTCTCATGAAATAGACTGAAGTGTTAACTATTTCACAGAATAAATATATATAAACAAGTTTATATTATATAATTTTATAGTTAGTTTCTAATTTATTTTATGTAGTTTTTAATTCTACTTGTTACTTTTCTAGGCACAACAATTTTGTTGCAAGTAGTCGATTAGTGACAGCTGGAAGAACAAGTGAAAAGTCTCAACAAAATGTAGAAATTAATTCTCATAAGAGTGGAAACCTAGTGAAAATATTAAATATTTTTGAAAAATTTTTGAAAATGGTATTTATTAATATATCTTATAATAATAGAATATGCAAAGTATTAGAACATATTAACTTCATAAATTATATTATAATTTTTAGAATGTAAATGTGGATTGTAAGCTTTTGGTTTTGAAATGGATTCATGAATTACTGATGCATGCTGATAGTGCTAGTTACTTGAACATAATTTTAATCTCACCAGAGATGATTAATATTGTTCGTTCTTTAATATATATAGCATTAAAACGTAATGAAATTTCATTATTTGAAGGCATAGCACAAATATTAAATATTGTTCTTGGAAATCCTACATTTTGTCAATCGAAGGTAATTTTAAATTATTGAAATAATAATACCGTGAAACTTCCATTTAACAAAGTCGAATAAGCAACAAAAAAAATTTTAATATGGAAAAATTTATTAAATAAAATGTAATTTTATTTAAAAATGAAGATCATAGTTCTTAAATATATTTTGTTAATCATAAAATGTCATAAAATGGAAGTTTCACTGTATTTATTTTTTTTAGTTATTTTTTTATTATTATTATTTTATTGTTTTGATTGCAGCCACTTTTAATTGTTGACATTTTAAATTTGTGTCTTTCATGTATAAATCTTACTGAAAAAGATATAAGTAAACAATTTTATGCCTTAATTCATAAAATATCATTGATTACTGTTTTACAAAATGTATCAATCTGCTCGTTGGTAAGTATTATACTAGAAATTATATTATGTTGAATTGAATATAATTCATATTTATTAGTTTTCAACAATAAAATAACTTACTTTTCTGTACTTAATATTTTTACAAATAGAAAAACAAAAGCAAATTTAATAAGAAAATTAAACAAATGATGAGTTCCCATATGAGACGAAAAGCTGTTGTTACGTTAAAAACTGAGTATTTTAAAAATTATATGTGTGAAATGATTGAACTTAATAGCAATAATAAGTAATTAAATAATAATTTTTTGATTATTGTTATTTTGAATTAAAAATTGATTTGTTGGTATTTTTTTAGTGATTCTTCCAGCGATTGGTTATTAGATGTAGTAAACAGTTGTTCTTTTGATATTGATAGTGATGAGACTGAACTTTTATCTCAGGCTCAACACTGTCGTGTCTTATTATATTTTTGGATTAACTGGGAGGCAGCTAATTTTTGTGTTATGAATCGTCTTCGTACTCCATTTGGGAAGCCTAATTCTACTTTTAGAGCCATTGAAGGTAATAAATTAAATAATGTATTTTATATTTTTTATTTTTTTTATTTGATCAACATACAAATATATATTAAATATTTTAGGTGGAATAAAAATTTGGGCACGAGATTCAATATTAACATTAAATGATGATACAAAAGTTAAACACGCAGAAGGCAAATTAAATAACCTTAGATATACTAGAAACTTAGTAGCATTCATAGAATGTTTAGAAAAATCTGTTTGCAATTCTATTGATGGTACTGCCACTGCTCTACCTGCTGCACAAAAAGTAAGAGTATCAAAGTTAATATAGAACTAGAAAATTTATTTAAGTATTTAAGTTCGAATTTATTCTTTAAAAAACAAATGTTACATCTATGATTTTAATTATTAGATATTTTAAAATCTTGATATTTCATCCTGGTTAAAATGTATTAATACATTGTTAATGAATTATTTGTATTTTTAAACACTATTTTATATTATAAAAATAATGATTAATTCAAACCCAAATTGTTAAAACTATACAAATACATTTAGAATTTTGAGAGGAACAATGAATTTATTTTACAATGATATGTATAATTTCTAAACTAATATTATGTTCAAATTTTTATTTCAAATGTGAAGATATTTACAAATTCAGTTAATTATAAATATTTTATTTATTTTATAGCCCGTTAGACATTTTTTTCATACAAATCGTAATACTTGTTATGAATGGAATTCAACAATACGCAGTGCAATGCTCGCTGTATCCTTAAATTCTGGTCTTAGCTCTTCAGCTATTCGCCATGGTCAATATTTAGTTCAACATTTAACAAAACAAAGTGAATTTCCAGTTAAAGAGTATATTTCAGCTATTATTCAATTAGCTTGGGCTTATTGTAAACTTAAAGAATCTGATTGCATTCGTGGACTTTATGTATGGTCTAAAGAAGTTGCTCATATGAAACTACCATTTTTGAATATTCTTGCTGATCAAGCTAATGGAAAGTAAGTTTTAAATATAATATTCTGAATAACTTATTTATTTGTTTAAACGTTAATACTTTTAAAGATTTGAAGAAGCAGCTGAATCATATATGAATATGCTTACTACAAACCCAGATCAAATAATAATATACCTTAAAGGCGGAGGTGGTTCAATTAATAATATTGAAGGTTCTTTAGAAGTCTTACAAAAATTCATCATTGAACAAGTAATTAATTTAAAAATAATTAAGTTAATATTATTTATTATTTTCAAAACCAGAAAAAATATATAAAACCAAAACATGCAATCAATACTCTCATATTGATTTTTAAAATATTGAGTATTAACATTTTATGTTTTCAGCTAAAAGAATGTTATATGTCAATTTGTGACTGGAAACCATTAATGGATTGGTCACAAAACGAAGAAAACATCATATCATCAATTGCAAAAGATAAATATTTTTGGCAAAACGTAAGGATTTGATATTTATTTTATATATAAAATGTTATATTAAGAATAATTTTAATATCGTATTATATTTTAATTAGAGATATGTCTCTGCTAATGATTTGCAAATTGTTAATGATGTTGAAGAAGGAAATTACAGTTGTATTGATGATTTAGTTAATTGGTCTATCAACGAAAATGCTAAAATAATAAAAACAAACTGGAATTGTTATGATCTTATAAACCAAATTAAAAGTCGACTGATGTATGTTGTATTGAAAATGAATATTTCTAAAGGAAAATTAGATAAGTATGTTACATAAATTTATTGCTTATGTTAATATTATACTGGTAAATCATGTTGAATATTTCATTTTAGTCAAAACAAATTAATTGTTGAAGACTGTCAAGAAGTAGTACAGAATCTTCTTCAAGAAAGTTTAACAGATAGCCTTTTGGAGTATACACAAGAATTATCTGTTCTATCTTATGCAATAAACTCGCTCTTAGAAAACAGCCCTATAATATTTAATTTAGTATGTTTTAAATTTAAATATAATTTATTTTGACTATTTATTTTATTTATATTTTTTATTTTTTTATGCAGGTTAATGATATAAGTAATAAATCAGTGAGATCTGATTTACTATGTCAGGCATTGTTATGGAGTAAACTTATTAAAAATCAAATGCCAGATTATGAGCACAGTATTCAACAAATAAATAAACCAAAATCTGACACATCAATATTATATTTAAATGTAAGATCCAAATTATTAAAATTAAAATTAGTCAAAATAAACCTTAAATTATGTTATTCATTTTCAGTTGGCTCATGTAGCCCGTAAAGAAGGCAATGTAAACCTTGCTACCCGAGGAATGCTTCAATACTTACGATCAAATAGAGCATATGATTTCATAAATTTACCTTCTATGGGAAACAAATCTGAATCTATTTCATGTATGCTACAACAAATTGGAGAACTTCTTGTAGATGATACAAATGCATCATTATGGCCAAATAATCATGCATTAGTAGTGAGGCAGTTCTCTAAACTTGTCCATCAGTAATACAAATAAATTGAATGCTTAAAAATAAAAATTAACTGAGTTATTATTTTGTTTTTAGTTGCGTATCACAAGAATTGGGGATAGAAATGTGTATGAAATCGGCATTTAAGTTATTAGAACAAGCACAATTAAAGAATGACAATAATCTTAAAGAAGATAGTTCTCGAATTCTAATTACATTAGGAAAATGGTTAAATTGTGGAAATAATATTCCTGACAAGACACTTATTAAATCATCAATCGAAAAATCCAATAGTTTATTGAATTTTTCAAATGAAAATTTATCAAAAACTAGCCAGTTAATTCGTGAAGTCATAAGTATATAATTATTTATATTTTATGCTTGAATAATGTTTTTTAATGATTTCTACAATTATATTAATTTCACAGAATCTGATTATACATCATCAAATGATTTGGACGAACAGACTTTGATGATTGGTCAACTTTTAAGGATTTCAGTATCATATTGTCCGTCAATGGCAAAAGCATGGAATGAATTAGCAGGCTGGTGTTATAAATTAGGCCGTAGAGTAGTAGATGAAGCATATAAACGAAATACGTATTTGTTAAATGATTCAGAAATGGCTACTGTAGATGCTTATATTCCTTCCAATGCAACACAAGAAGATCGTGACAAAATATATGGCATTCTTAATGTAGTTACATCTTCACCGCAAGATGATGACGATATTGGTGTATGATATATTTTATAATATATACAGTGGAACCTCGATAACTCGAATCGGTAGAGGGTGAAAATAAAATTCGACTTATAGAGGCTCAAATTATCATAAATTGAAATGCAGGGGCCATGGCATTCCTTCGAGTTATCGAGGTTCCACTGTACTTCTATAGTTAAAAACTATTTTTAGTTTAATATTTAATATGAATTTAATGGTTATAATTACATATCATTACAATTTATATTTATGAACATGAATATAAATTTATCAACTTATAAATTATTCTGTTAGTTGTTGTTTTGTTTTTTATTAAATTCTTTAAAAAAAGTTGACTTGATTACACTTATTTACTTAAATAGTAATTTTATTATTTTTATTTTCAGAGTGAACATATTTATACTACTGAAACACTAGAATTTCAATTACAGAATGTTTTACACTTTGAAGATAATGAGTTGTCTGGATTGATTGATTGGTGGAGAAAATCTCATTCGAGAATTTATGGATATTATCAATTATCTGCTCAAGCTTATTTTAAATATTTACAGTTATGTGATAATCATCAGGTAAATAAATTTAAGATATAGGTCAATTTTTTAAAATGCATACCTAACCAACATGCAGTAATCATAAAGTTTATTCACATGGAAATTGTTTGTATTATATCTTACCATAATAATCTATAATAATTAATTTTACTATTCAAATTTTGCAAATATCTGTTAAGCCAAATTAAAATTGAATATTATATAAAAATATTTAACATTAACATTCACAATATTAAAATGTATAAATTAATTGGTATTTCTTATTAATTATTTTAATATTATATTTAGGAAGAGTCAATTGCAGCAACATTGAGGTTATTGCGTCTTACTGTTAAACATGCTCTTGAGCTTCAAGGTTCATTAGAAGAAGGCCTAAGCAATACTCCAACACAACCCTGGCGTTCCATTATACCACAATTATTTTCAAGACTCTCTCATCCTGAACCTTACGTTAGACGTACTGTGTCTGAACTACTTTGTCGTTTAGCCATTGATGTTCCTCATTTGATTACATTCCCTGCAGTTGTTGGATCTGATACTGGTCTTAGCACTATAAATGAAATGCCTTCTTCAAGCTTATTGAAATCTAGTAAAGAGGTAGGAGATGAAACAAATTCAGTACATGAAGAATTTGATAGTAATGAAGAAGACGATGAAGATTTAAAAATTGGACAAGATGAACAGGCTATGGTACTGGAAGACTGTTTTCATTCAATGGTCAATATACTATCAAAACAGGTATTTAAAATTGTTTACAACAAATAGTTTATGTTAACCAGTAACTTATATTTAATTGTATGTTTAGGCCGGTGAAATGATTTCTGAAGTACGGGTTTTAGTATCTGAATTGAGAAGAATTACATTATTGTGGGATGAATTATGGTTAGGGACATTGGTTCAACGTCAAACTGATATAAGTAGACGTATTAATCAACTAGAGACAGAGCTGAATAAAACTGAAAATCATCCACATCTTACAGATATAGAAAAAGAACATATTGCTGTTGAAAAATACACCATGTTACTTAAACCAGTAATATATTGAATTTTATAATTTTCATAATTTTTAATAATTAAGTATATTAAATAATATTAATTTAAAATGTTTATAGATTCTTTTTATATTTGAACAATTACATGCAATTACTTCTGTTAAAGCTGAAACACCTCACGAAGAATGGTTTCAAGATAAATTTGGTAATTTATTACAAATTATATTTAACAATAATAATTATTAATTTGAGAATATTTATATTTTAAGGATCATATATCACTCATATGTTAGATAAATTACGAAGACCCATAGATTCAGTTAACATAAATGTACAAGAAGTATGGAAGTCTATAAAAAATTTACAGAGTAATCTTCAAGCACGTATAAGCAAAAGAGGGTCATATTCTTTGAAAATGGAAACAATTAGTCCCATTCTTGCCAATCTTAAAGATACTAAAATTGCCATGCCAGGTGTTGAACGAGTCGTTACAGTTGCTTCAATTCATAATAATGTGGCGATTTTACCTACATTTACTAAACCAAAGAAATTAATATTCTATGGATCTGATGGCAAAGTGTATACATACTTGTTTAAAGGATTAGAAGATCTACACTTAGATGAACGAATAATGCAACTTTTATGTATTACCAATACATTACTTAGTGGATCTTCTGATCATTATAGAGCTCACCATTATCCAGTCATACCATTGGGACCAAGATCTGGGTTGATATCTTGGGTAGATGGTGTTGTACCTATATTTATGTTATATAAGAGATGGCAACAAAGACAGGCTTCTAACAATGATGGTAATAAATAATAATTAAAAGCTCTTGTAGTTGAATTTACAATTTTATGTGTCTATTTTGTTATAGGGGTAAATATGCGTCCCTCCGAATTATTCAACTCTAAATTAACACCATTGTTGAAAGAAAAAGGAATTGTCAATATGGAAAATAGAAAAGAATGGCCACTAAGTATCCTAAAGGATGTGTTAACGACTTTGATGAATGAAACACCGAACAATTTGCTTTCAAAGTATGTATAACTTGTTATAATATAAAATATAAAATTATGATTTGTCAAATAGTATATTATGACAAAACAAACAATTAAAATAACAATACAAATATTAAAAAATTGTATTATACTGCTATAGGAGATTATAAAAATATTGATATTATAATAATAAAATGAGTAATAAAGTAATAATTCATAATAGTTCCGGTGTTATTCCTAAAAATATCCTAGGGTCTTAGGAAATAATTTTTCTTTCATATGTACTTATTTTTGAATTAAAACAAAATAAATATAGCTATTATTTTTTTTCAAATCCGTAATAATTTCTGAAAAAATTATTTTTCTTTACAATAATAAATTATAATATAATTATTATATTCAAGTATAAATTCAAATATTATATTAGGTATATTGTTTGTATTATAGTATTATACTCATTTCTATTATAAAAATAAATAAAAGTTCTCCGTTTCATTATTATTATTATTGTTTTATTTTTGGAAATATTTCTGTTAAGATTTTAATTAGTTTTATATTAATATTTTTAGTAGAATGTTACCTTCATATAAAGTTTGTAAATTATAAGCTTATTTTAAGTTTTGAAATCTTTATCTATTTAAAAAAAAAGTATTTATGATCCTAATTATATTATAAGTGGGACTGACGTTTTAATTTAATTGTTTTTCATATTGTTTTTCATACATTGTTAGGAATGCAAAACAGCTTAAGAATAATAACTACATGGTTATTATTCAGTGGTTACATTGTTTATATGACATTAAATTTATATTTTATAAATAATATAGTATTTTGGGTGTATAAAACCTAATTGGTTATTATAATCTTTAGAAAACTAGTGTAGTAATTTAAATTTTTGCTTTACAAATTTGATAGGTTGCAAGTGAAGTATAATATGTAATATTTATAATAAATAATTCTACACAATTTTAGGAATAGTATCCTATTATAGATCTATCTATATTAGATTTTTTCCCAAACATCTTATTTTATCTAAATATGTAGGTACACACTACATACAATCTATTTTTTTTCTAGTGAACTATGGACACAAAGTGTTGATTCTGGTTCTTGGTGGCAATCTACATCATTATATGCAACCTCGTTGGCTGTCATGTCTGTTATTGGATACATTATAGGCTTGGGTGATAGACATTTAGATAATGTACTTGTTAATCTACAAACTGGAGAGGTTTGTATATTTTTAAATTTTACTTAATTTCTTAATATTAAAGATTCAGTTCAACAGTGATGGATTTTTCTTTAAGTATCCTAATTAAAATTACTAATAAATTATATTGTATTGTGATCATATAATGCACAAATTACTTTATAAAATTATGTAATATTTTAACCATACCTTGAATCATATCCTTAATATATGCACATAATTTACAGAAAATTATTTTGACTACATAAATGCCACTTATGTACAAACCAAATTTTTGATTAAAAGGTTTACCTTAATTATTTATTTATATGTTTAATACTTTTGATTACTACTAATAGATAAAAATTAGTAGTTATATATCTTAAATATTTCAAAGATATCTGCAATAATGTAATTTATTTTAAAAATCAAAATATTACTTGACATAGGCAGAACTAGACATTTTCATTAGATTGGGCCACTCATGAGTCATTTTGCACTTATCATGTTCAAAGGAAGGGCGATAGGGAACACCAATGTTTTTTATTTCAATACAAATGTATAATTTAAGTAATTTATTTTATTACATTTAAAATAATATGTTCTTAGCAAATGTATACATTATTTACAGAGCCAATTAGCCTGGGTCATGGCCCAGTTGACCCAAGCCGTAGTTCTGCCCATGTTACTTAATAAACAACCTTGATGGGACTAAACTATAAATGTGCTATATGTACTTTATATACACTTAACATTCTATGTGTAGATTAAATTAAAAGTGATATTTAATCTAAAACAAAAGCTTAGAATGTATTAAATTACAATTTCTTAATTACATTATAAATACTTTAATTAATAAAAATGGAATTTGCAGGTAGTACACATTGATTATAATGTATGTTTTGAGAAAGGTAAAACATTACGTGTGCCTGAAAAAGTTCCTTTTAGGTTAACTCCAAACCTAAAGGAAGCTCTCGGAGTTACAGGGATTGAAGTAATATATTACTAATTAATTATTGTTTATTATTTTAATTATAAAAAAAAAAATACATTTTCTAATTAGGGTAAATTCCGTTTAACATGTGAACAAGTGATGAAAGTATTGAGAAAAAACAAAGAAACTTTATTAACATTGTTGGAGGCATTTGTTTATGATCCTCTTATTGACTGGACTCCTGGTAATGAAACTGGATATACAGGTGCTGTTTATGGTGGAGGTCGATCAATTGTAATGGAAAATCGATTAAATAGACGACAGTTAGAAAAAGAAATTACATTGGCTATGTTGAATGTGCGCATTACAGAAGCAAAATTTGATTGGTTAAATAATAGGTAATTATTGTGTAAATATTAATTATAAAATATTGATCAGCTATACAGCAGATATACCACTAGGCTATAGAGATGTATTAATCATTGTATATAATGAAAAACAATTTTTGAGCATAGACATCAATATTTTGTGTTGACATACTGGACGATTCTTTTATCATTAAATATTCATTATTTCAAAATCTATTAACGATTTTGTAAATATTTTTCTTACATAATTTCCAGTCCAAATAAACATTTTTTTCAAATATAAATTATATTTTTATTGTTATAATTTTTTAAGTTTTTACTTTTTTGAATGACAACATATATTTTTAATTTCATATTCTGAAGCAGAATATTGTTTGGAATATTTCGATACATAAAAATTTTAATTCGGTCGAGTAGTTTTGGTGATGTAAGTATTTTTAGTTAAGGTGAGCAGAGTGCTTTACCAACATTTTGTGGGGTATTCACTCCATCCCGTTTACCTAAACTTTAAATGCTTATAACAGTTTAAAAAGGATCATACAAAAAATTAATATATAAAAAGTATACATCATATGCTGCTCAAAATTAAAATTAATTAATTTTTTTAGAGAAAATATGCTAGAATCAATGACCAATATTATGGAAAGTTTAAATAAATTTTTATTGGAAAGAGAAAAATTGCAAAAGATGGAAGAAGGTTTAGCAGAAAGTCATCAACTTATGGCATTGGTAAAAGAAGCTGAAGCATCACCAGCTGGTCAGCATCCACTATATAAATTACCAGAACGATACTTTGCATTACAACAAACACAGAATATGATGATTGGTGCTACAATGTCACTAAGACAAAAAGTTGAAGACTGTGATTCACGGTTGACACAATATGAGATGGCTGTACATTTTCTCGGAAGTAGTCAAATTCGTATATTAATTGATCAAGAAGAATCAAAGTCAATTCAATTATTTCACAATCTTTTATTTGACGATGTAAAAGAATTTTTACAAAATGCTGGCCAACCAATTTTAATTGAACAAGTAATATTTGATATTAACATTTTTTTTTAATGTATAATATTTTAATAATATATTTTTTATAGTGTATACAATCAAATGATGATTTAACACTTTTATGCCATCAAAGAAGCAAATTGCTCACATTGTGTTTAAGGTTGCTTTATGATGTACAATGTTTGTTAAATCTGTTTCCAAAATCACATGTTCGCAATCATCGTCTAACATATTATAGACAATGGTTACAATTGCTAATGGATTGTCCAACTACATCAATGTGTGATCAAATTAAAGAAGAACATAAAATGCTATATTTAGGTGTTCCTAATGCCGAACCCCCTACACCGCAAACAGTTGCATATAATATGCAATTACAGCAAGCCGCTCTAGAAGCAAGTCGTAGAACTGCTAAAATTGTAGAAAGAATCAGAATAATTGACACGGAAAATGAAATAAGTTGCTCATTATTAAATGATGAAAATTCTATCATTAAAATAAATGAAAACTCAAATGGGGGCCTAGAATTTGTAATTGCTATTGGTTTATGTGCTATAAATAAAAAATTTTTAATGATGGAGACTTCTACATCAAGTAAGTTCACCAAATGTAATCGAAGATGTAAAGTAAATTAATAACAATAATTTGTATATTTAGATGCTGGGACACAGCTATTAGATATGACTTCAAAAGATGGAGAATGGGTTTTGGTTGATATGTATATGACTACTACAATTGCGGTTAAAATGGTCTCATCAGTTTTGAATGATAATGATAATGTTGAATTTGATAATGATTTAGCCTTTGCTTTCAATTGTTTACGTGCGATACAAAACCTTTATTGTAGTCTACAAGTAAGATTATTTGATATGACCCTACTAACATATTTATGACAAGTATAATGAATTATTCAAACATTTATTATTATATTATAATTTAATATTAATATATTCTATGTTGCTTTTGACAGTTAAATTATTTTTTAATAATTTTGATTTAAATTCTTACTGATTGAAACTTAGATTAATCCAATTTCTTGAAATATTTTAAAATACTTCTAAATACTACACAATTTGGTCAATATTAGTCATATTAAATGACAATACATTTAAGTCTATTGATTTTTTAATTATAGAAAATGAACTACAATTTTTTGGATATTATTATGCCTGAAACAATTAAAAAATTATGCGTGGAAGAACCAAGTACAATAACTATTATCACAGGAGTTGAATAATATAATAAACAATTGTTCAATAAGCTTCAATGATCTGATAGAACAACTTAACATTCATCTTAGACATGTGATTATGGGAATGAAGGTAATTTACTATTTTTTATTCATCATAACTGTACAACTAAAAAAAAAATTATTTTGGTTATTGTATGAAAATGTAGTTTTAAAAATGAATCATTTTAGTGGTCTAAATATTTTCAAACAATTATTATTCCTATGTTTAATTATAAGGCGCATTTTTATACGAAATTATAAAATCACACCATCCAGCTGGAAGCGTATCAAAAATACATGAATAATGTTTACCTATACTGCAATACACCTACCATACTTACAATAGTTCAAAACCATAATTTTTATTTGAATTTATGTACTATTTTCTTATTTATTTCAATTTTTACATTATAAATTATAATTATGTATTAGTTTAAACTTAAAACTATACATAATACTATTTTGTATTGGTATTTCTGTTTTTAATCATTCCTATAAATTACCTTGAAACATTTTTAAATATTATAGCAATAATATGAAAATTTGATAAACTGTATTACCTTTTTCAAAATATACTTTTATAACTATATACATGTATGTCCAATAATTATTTTTCTATAATTTTCTTAATCGTATGAAATAATTATCACCATGTGTATTTTTAATACAAACTGTTTGACAGTTAATTTTATGACATCATGTGTGAAATACTGAAATGAAACTTATGTTTAAACATGGAAGTAATTGTCCACCAACAACAAATTTTTGACCACTAAAATATTTTTTTTAAAAACTATTTTCATATAGTATACAGTATGTCCCAAAAGTCCCGTATCACCCTTAACATCTCCATAGAAAATCAATATATTTAAACACGGTTTTTTTGACAGTACTAAGTATGGAAATTCTGATTGAATGGCATAAAATTCAAATTTTTTTTTAAAAAATTCAAAAATTGTCAAAAAAATTTTTATATTTTAAATTTTTAAGATAGCCTTTTTGTTGACCACATTTTTTAGAACAATTAAAAAAACAATATATTAAAATTCAATAAAAATTGACCAAGTTAGAGCAAGTTATGTTTTTGAATAATTGTAATAAAAAAATCAATTGTGTCAATAATAAAATATTTATTTCAGCATGACAATACTTTTACATACTTAATTAAAATTTTTATTTGAATAGAAATTAAAAATAGCTGTGTCTTATCATTTGCTGAACAACGAAACTGGTTACCTATTTTTAAGTATTTTAATTATCATGAAGTGAACCTAAAGTTACGATATTGGACATAATCTTACAGTTATAATTAATGCGATTTATAATAATAATAATACCTACGCATTATTTTATTATTGAAACAATTGATTTTTTTATTACAATTATTCAAAAATATAACTTGCTCTAACTTGGTCAATTTTTATTGAATTTTAATATTTTTTTTTTGAACTTTTTAAAAAATGTGTTCAACAAAATGGCTATCTTAAAAATTTAAAATTCTTAAATGCATAAAAAAATTTTTGAATTTTATGCCATTCTATCAGAATTTCTATACTTAGTACTGTAAAAAAACCGCATTTAAATATATTGATTTTCTATGGAGATATTAAGGGTGATATGAGACTTTTGGGACATACGGTGTATAAAAAAAAAGCTTTTGTTTAGGTTTTTATTTGTATAGTTCTTTAATATTATGTCAGTGTACTGTTTGTTTTTTGCTTTCTATCCCATATGCAACATAGACAAAACAAATTCACACATTATCATTATTTTAATATTTTTGAGTAATTTTGAAGTAAAATCACTTATAACAACATTTTAGAAAATAATGTTTTTGTAGTTTATTTATAATATTAGCTCAAAATAATTTAGTATCCATTTAAATTTACTTAATTTATTTTTATTTTTCAAGTCAAATAATAATAAAATTTAAAACTGATATTTCAAACCATCAAAAATCATTAAAAAATGATTTTACATGAATGTTATTTATCTATGTTGTATGTGGGTATGATATTATAAGAGTAATATTAGGTTTACACTCTCTTAAAAATTAATGGTTTTGTGAAATATAATACCAAACACTTCATTGTTAAATTATAAATCATTGAAAATTTAGTGCCAGTATTATAAATTTAAGTGGGGTGAGTATATTTGTATTTATATTTGTAGACCTGTAGTATGTACAGAATAGTAGTAAGTACAGTATAACTTCTATTTAATAAAATTGTTCTGCTTAACTTAATATTTTTGGTAACAAAGACCTTCACAGTTAATTATGTCTTTATAAGTAAATGTATCTCTATATAATGAATTTTGTGATTTTATATGATTATTGTAAATATTGTTATATTTTATATTTAAAAAAATATATAATTTTATGAACATTGGACATACAAAATAACAAAAAAAAATGTTGCATTGTATGTACATATTTAGACATTTTTATAACTAAACAACCTAACTTAATAAATGTAAGTAAAGTTAGATAGCTATTAGACAATTATGAATAGAAGAATTCACATTGTTGTTATTGAAGTTGAAGAATAGAAGATGTTAAAGCTCACATTGTTGTGATATGTTCCATAAATATGTCAGAACAAAATACAAAGCAAAATTCTCTATTTTTTTGTTAAATAGTGGCATTATTGCAGCTAGTATGAATACATAAACTTTTCCAAAATAAAATTTAAAAGAGAGTTAAAATATTTGTTTTAGGTAATTATGTTGATGTAGGAGGATTTACTAGTTTTAACAATCAAGAGAATTTATTTTGTCCTTTATATCTACCAAAACTTCCTTTAAAATGAACCTAGTTATTTCCAGTATTGTTCAATAAAATCACTTTGAATGTCTTAAAATATAACAATTTTATAATAATAAAAGTTACTTTAAATACAGATAAGATATCTCTCACGATACTGTAATTAAAATACTGATGTGGTCAATATTATACTATACAATGTACAAGTTTAAATTTTCTCTCGATTTTTTTTATTTAACTGTAAATATGGATGATAAACTTTACATATATATTATATTCTTTGTTTAATTTCAGTCTCCGAATGAAGATTGTCGAACAGTTGTACAACAAATACGAATAAAGTTTTCTGAATTGATAAAAAAACCAGAAAATGTAGTATTATCTCAAGGAGAAATGCTTTTAATCGGCTTCAATGGTCTTTTTGAAGATGTATCTTTGGCTAATGAAAATGTCATAAAAATGACATCCAAGCTCAAGGTTTCCACAGCTTGGAAAACTGTTGATCAAATTAGAGAAGCAAAATCATTACTTGTAAGGTGTACCAATTGATAATTTTAATGAATTACTTACTATTTACATACTTAATTAATTCATAGGGAGCTGTTATGGATGAAGGCCCGTGCAGCATATTAGATGATATAATGTTTTTAAAGTCTCTTCTTACTATGAAAGAGGTTTTTAATATGTGTGCTGAAGTAGCAATTAACTTTGGAGGTAGAAATACACAATGTCTTAGTGGTTCTCGCTATAATGAAGATATGATATCCAAGCCAGTGAGATGTTTCGTTGCTGATTATTTAACAAAACGATTATTAGGACTCTTTTCACACACAGTGGCTGTTAATATTTGCTATTTGTTGCAACATACTGGTTTCAATATCAATGGTAATATAATTTTTATTTAAACTAAATAAATATTTTTTTGAGTTGTATAACATATTCCAGTAAAAAATATCATTGTTAGGAAAACAAAACTCAGTATAAAGATTAATCCATTCTAATATTATGTGCCTACAGCCTGAATAATAGTTAATTGTAATTTAAATGTAAAAAGTTATTAGTTTAGCTTAAAATATTAATTTCATTTTTTTACCATTATATAAGGTAAAGGTGAGCATGACTATTTAAAATTAAATATTAATAATAATAATAATATATACATATATAGATTTATAGAAAAAAAAAACTTAAAATATAAATACCCTTAATATTTAATATTAGTTATCACCATACTTTCTACTACCACAGGACTCTTAAATATATTACATTTTTACATCAATAAATAAAATGTAAGCAAATTTTTTTGTAAAGGTCCCCCACTGCATTGTTGGTATTAAAATGTGGGCAAACATAATAATAATTTATTGCTGCAGGGAAAGATAATAGAAATTAACCACCATCACTGTAATATATATGGATACTTTTATGAATACATATTATGACATTAGCTAGGCTTATAAAAATTCTATTATTCAGGTCAATTCTTATATCTAACAATACTTATTATTTTGAAATCTATATATTTAGATACATAAAAATTGAAAAGCTGATAGGCAATTTTAAACTGTTATAAGTATTTAAACTTTAGGTTAGTAGAATGAAATGATATGGAAATACTCTGAATGTTGGTCTACTAATCTGCTTACCTAAACTTTAAATACTTTTTACTTAAAACTACTTTCAAATTATTCTGTTTCAGAATATGAAATTAAAATATGATTAAATTTTGTTTTCAAAAATGTTAATAAATATTTAAATAATGATAGTTGTTGGATAAAAGAATCGCTTAGTAGAGTCACTATGGTTATGAGTTTATGACTCATGAATACTCTAATAAATTATATGTATGAAAAAAATTGGAACATAGTGAAAGCACTCCTAATTTTACTTTTACACCTATTTAATGTTTTATCTATATTACATTTTATTATGCTGCTGATTTTTTACCTTTGATAATATGTTGACCAAACACCACATATTTATTTTTTATTTTCTGCAGCTGAATTAGAAAAACGAGATTTTGGAGCAGATAGTAAAGTTCCATTAGAAGAACTTTGTAAAAAGTGCATGGAAGAAGGAATTAAAGTTGGTAAATTTAGTCGTGGACAATCAATGGATTTATCATCTTCATTGACAAAATTAGAAGAAGTTTGGAGAAAAATTGAACGACACACTCATTTAACAATCAGAGCTCATCAATCAGACATCGGTGCACAAAGATTGGCCATACAATATGCAGCCCATTGTTGGCTCCATGCTATTCCAGCTGCTGGACATTTAGATAACCTGCTCATTCCTGGTAAGTACATAATTATTCATAATGTTGAATGAATTTAATTTTTTTTTTTCATTGATTTTTAAAGATCGGGGCACAATTTTAATGGAATTGAATAATATATTATCACCATTGGCAGTAATGCAATCTCAAATTAATGAACACATGGAACACAGAAGTTCATTAACATCAAGTGTTGATCAACGTTTAAAATGGGCTTCAGGGGCAAATCCAACTGTAGTAGAGGTATACTATAAGACTTATTCATTGTTCAATAATATAGAAATGAAGTGTTATAAGTTGTTAATTATAATATTATTTAATACATAAAAATGTTTTAGATGGCTAATAATTTTGGAAACAGAATGAAACATGAAAAATTAATGATAGACACCAACCAAAACCTATGCAGTTCTATACTATCAGTAGTCAGTTCTCTGTTACAAACAGAATCATTATTTACTCGTACTTCAGAAGCTATTTCTGCTGATATTTCATTTTTACAAGTATTTATATTACAATATAATTCTTTGAAAACTTTTAAATACATTCTTAAGTTGTAGTTGCTAGTTATTCTAACAAGAAACATACCTTTTATTATACTTATAACACCAATAAATGTGTAGTAAAAATACGAATAATTTTATTATCAATAATAGTTGGTTGAAGATTATCAAAAAGCATGTTACATGGCTACAAATATTGGTATATCAATAACGCCAGAAGAAGAAACTCTTATTAAAGTAGTCTCTATACCGCAAGGACCTATTGAGTGGACTTGGTTAAGCAACACAGTCAGCATAATTTCTGGTAAATCATCTAATAATATCATTTATAATTTTTTTAATGTTATCATTGTCATTTTGAATTTGTATTATATTTACGTAATTTATGTACATTTTTTTACTTAGAAAATGTTCAACAACTAATGGCTGCCCAAGAACCACTTAGATCAGAAATTGCTTGTATTCAAGTATTAATAAAAGAACAATTGAGTGTTCTTAAATCCACTTTGACATCCCATAATAAAATAATATCTGACGTTCGGTTATTATTAAAGTCATTGACAAAGGTATGTTTAAATATTTAATACCATACATTTAATAAACAATACTATTTATTTTACTATTCATTTTATAAATTTGTATTCTGTCTAAATTATTTAATTATTTTTGTTATTTACTGTAAAATATTTATTTTTATTCAAAATTATTTAAATTAATATTATACAATAGTAATTATCAATGTACAATTGATTAAATGTTTTCTTTTTCAGATTGATAATGTTGGTACAGCTAGTATAAACTATGTAACAAAATATTGTTCTTATTTAGACCATTTTGTGTCTTTAATTGAACAATTAACAGCATTTAATGAACCAACAATTCAACATGTAAATGTTTTACTTAAATCAATACAATCACTTCACACAAAAACACGTAAATAAATATCATTGTTTAGACGAAACAAATGTTATATTAATTTTTATATTTTATTTTCAGCACAAATTTATGATGACTTATTAACAATCTTGGGTGAAAAAGGATTACTTATAAAACAACATAAACGTCCACCTTTAGTACGTCAAGATAGTATTTGTTTGTCACCAAGAAAAGGATTACCAAGAGATCCCCATACAGGAAAAGGTATTTAAATTTTAAACAATGCAATTTGATTGATAATTGTTAAATTATACCTATTCAATGTTTTTTTAGCTGTTCAAAAATGTAATGCATATGCTGTTAGCGTTTGGCGACGTGTAAGAATGAAACTTGAAGGCAGGGATCCAGATCCCGGTCGACGATCAACTATTACTGAACAGGTAATAAAAATTGAATAATCTAAGTAATAGTGTTTGGAAACTAATCTTTTTCTCCAACTTAAAACTTTGTAGTTTACTTTATTTTTATTAAAAAATGCTGCTATAATTGAAAAAAATGTATAAATGCACCATTATTACATTTTTAATTAAATCTTTTAAAAAATCTGATTTATTTAATAAATTAAAAATTTGAATGTTTTAACAAAGTATATAATATTTATAAAAAAGTATTTTATATTTAATTCGAGCAACAATGTTATTGAATGTGATGCCTATGTGTTGTCTCCGTCTTACAAACACACACAACATGGTAAATTTTTGTTCAGTAGATTTCTTTTTGTTGTTAGTTATAATATTTTACAGTATATACCTATTATTATTTTTAAAAATTAAAAATATTGTCTATATATTATCTATATAAATTTTTTTATATTTTTATTAAGTTATTAGAATGTATAATGTATATAATTGAAAATGAAAACACAGATAATATTTTTACCTTTAAATTTGACAATAGGATAATTTACCATACTAATGAAATAAAATAGATTCTGTGGAATGCAAATTTGATATGTTGTGCATTTATTAGACAGAAACAACAAATTTGGCATGATGTTCTCATAATCATATTTTTTGACATTATTGTTTTTGTAATTTTATTTATCATGCACTATTAAAAAAAATGTTTGTAGTTTATAAAGTTTGGCTGTTAAATATCCATTCTTAATTCTTATAACACTATTATTTTATATTTAAATATTATTCAGTGAGTAAAATGATTAAATATATTGTAAATTGTATTTCACTTATTAGGTTAATTGGGTGATAAATGAAGCCATAAATCCAGACAATTTGGCATTGCTGTATGAAGGCTGGACACCGTGGGTGTGAAAAACTAAAATTAAAGGCACTTGATGGTGTCTTTTGGGATAAATTGAAAATAAAATACTATTACTACGACAAATTGAATCATTGACCGCGCAAAACCTAAACGAGTTAATGAACAAAACTACACAGCTGGGTTAGCAGTGTGTTTGTCATTTATAAATTACCAATAAAATATATAAAAAAAAAAATACAATAATATTATTAATAATAAAAATAACATAAATACCACAATTATTAGCCATGAGAACCAGCAGTTTATTAAAGAAAAAGATCACAGTGTTATTAAAATGGCTGTTTAAATGGTATCAGATTAAGGGTAAAGTTGGTGAATATGTCGTATCTCGTAAAAAAAAAAAAGAGCATTAGTTTGCGGTAATGATTGTCATTTTTTTTTTTTTTATTAGCATTAAGTAATTCAATATTTCTTAATATTAGGTCTTTGTTGCGTTTCTAAAAATACATTTACTTTTTCACTATATGTCTATATATATATGTATAATTTTTTTTTTCACAAAATTTGTTCAATTGTAAAACTTTTTTTTCTGAAACAATGTAGATGTATTACATTTTTATTTTTTGGAACATTGTAGAAAATTATACTACAATTATACAGTGAAACATGGTCAATCATTTTTTTTTTTTTTTTATATATATATACTTTTATTAGAACTAATAATTATTTATTATAACTTTATTGTATGCAATTATGCATTCTCTTTAGTAAATAATAATATTTACCAACTTTTTGATTAAATTAAATTGTATTTTTTGTGACAAACAAAGGGTAATATGTGTTTATTATACATGAAAGAAGGGAAAAAGTATTGATCATGTGAAAAATGTTTGTTCTGTATTATTTTTGTTTAAAATTTACACTGTCTTTAAAATTATTTTTCTTTTCGAAAATAGTTTTCTTGCTTTTTATTCTTATAATTATATAAAATTGTTTTATTAAATACATATATTGTTTTCAATATCTATATTCATATAAGAGTATAGATGTATATTAAAATCTTATTAGGTAATACCTATTATAATAATATTTTATCAGAATCAAGACTTGGTATTAATTAATATTTTGCTTAAATATGAATCATTATCATTATTATTCATAGCAAAACATGCTCAAGTATATTTATAAAAAAAAATATTAATAACTGATTGATAAACAAACTTGAAATACATTATATCATTTAAATTCTAAATTTGAATAAAACATTTATTTATTAACCATACATTATTTTTTCCAATCATGTACCAATATTTTTCTTCATAATTTTAACCACAATATCTCTGTCGGTCATATGAAAACATTAAGTGTAAGTACTAAGTGATTTTAATGATCGTTACATCATTGCTTATATTTTATAAACATAATATGCACAATAGCCAAGTAAAAATTATTTAAACATATATTATACATTCTATATCTTATAAACATAACATTTACAATATACTGACTAGATATGAATTCCTCCGGCTTTGTCTCACATTTATTATTGTAAGACTATGGCCATATACCAATACGTAAGAGCGCCAATTCTCCACGATTACCATCATACTGACCAGAACTCCATGACAGCTCACATTAGGGTAAACTGTGTTCATAAGTAGTAATAAACTTTTATCTATTGACAATTATTAGACCATAACTACACTTTTTTTTAGGATAAAATCTTAAATTCTGTGAATATTTTATATTTAACCAATCATTCCTGACCACGTTACATGATAATCTAAGTTATACTATATTAAAATAATTAAAGTGATTACATAATGAACAATTAAAATGCTATTAATACAAATATTTGGGTATTAGATGAATAGATCTTGATACCATTCAACATTTTTGAGGATTATTGTGTATTTATTTTACTTTTGTATGATTTGGAAGATTTAATTTGAATAGTCTGAAAAATATTCTAATTGCATCGAAGACAGAAAAAATTGGGAGATCATTAGATATGTAAGAACTGATTTGAAACATAATAAGATGCTTTGGTTTATTGGTTTTTAAGCTATAACCAATAGCTTTGGTTTATGATTAGAAACACTAAATGCGATTGGTGTTTGAAATTTTTAAGATTTTTTTCATATTTAGTCATATTACATGGTTGTAGCCTTGTAGGTTAAAAAAGAATGAAGAAGACAAAATAAATAATTTATGAATAAGAGTATTTCGGTTATGTGGAGACCAAGTAGGTGTTAATAAATTGGTGATGCCTATAGGCTACAGATAGCAAATACAATGCACAGTTGACAAAGTATTTTTCATTCTGGAAAGTGAAAGTAGTAAATACTATGTATGGATTTAGACTCGTTGATTTTCATTTCTGTTCCTTATACCATTTTTCAAGAAAGGTAGAGAATTGATGAGGAAGCAATGATTATTGTTAATAGTTATGAATATTGTCTATAGAACTTAATCGTCAGCAAATTTAAAGTGACCAATGACACTATACTCTATTCAAAATGAGATCGTGACTCGGCGGCCAACGTGGCTTTATTACACATCAGGCGTACAGATAGTTGTCTCGGTGGGGTTTACAAACGGTTGTGGTCTGACCCCCGCTCGACAAACTGGTCAAGTCTCGAGTGGTCGCCGCCGAGTCTGGAGTCACGATCTCATTTTGAATAGAGTATAGTAGATAGCACACTAGCGCAGGTTTAATTAGAATAATTAGTTATAAAAATTAAAAACAAACGGCCTTGGAGTGAAGCGAGGAGGGTGTGAGGGACATTTAAAAGAATTAGAGAGAGTAGGTGTGGCGAGTCAATCTGCCAGAGCTGCTAGGCGAAGGGAGTACTATATATACTTATTTTACTTTAATTAATATTTTTGCAAAATAACTCAATATAGCTTAGATAAGGTTAACCACGAATTTAAATTTTAAAATTGTACACGTAAAAAAATAATCTAAATATGTTATAGGCGCTCCGCGCGGCAGTAGTGTGGCGTGTATGCGTACAAACGTAAAATCGCAAACCCCAGAGCGGCAGATTTTATGATAGTTATAACCTATAACTTTCAAAATAATGGTTTCCGTAAAAAAATTCAGTTTCAGAAACAGTGTTAAAAAACACGTCTTTAAAAAAAAATTCGAAATTCATGAGAGGCGTGATGAAGTGAATTTGTTTCGTCATTATTACAGTTAAGTACAGATTTGGAAAACAAATTTAAAATTCTAGGGGGAATGGCAAGTGCCCTGTCTTACCCCCTCCCGGGGATACCTATGTAATTTAGTATTTTATATATGCTTTTAAAAATAATTACATCCAAATTGGAAAAGTGAAATTAATTTTATTAGATCCGATGACACGTTTCGAAGTCTATTTTTTAACTTTTAAGCTAGTTCACAGGCTTAACAGTTAATCTACAATATCTAGAAATTATTCGAATTTCACCGGATCATGAGGGAATCTGGAAATATTTTGGACAACCCCGAAAAATTACTCAAAATACACCACTGAACCCACCGATAAATACTATACAGCTGCAGCATGACAGTACCCACTTGCCCTCATTTTTATTGTTTAAACTTAAATATCTAATATTATAAAATTTTAATTCAGCGGTTCCCAAACTTTTTTAGTTCACGCCACCCTAAAAATGAAAAAAAATAATTGCGCCTCCCATAAAAAATTAAATTACAAATGTATAGTATTATAATATACAAACATTTTAATTTTTATAGCAATATAAGTTAACAGTAAATATTTTCAAGGGATGCGCGCCTCTCAGTTTGGGAACCGCTGATTTAACTTATTCAATTTCTATAGATAAATTCTACTAAAATATATTTTGAAGTTATAGAAAGAAAAATGTATTAAATTTTCAAAATTTCGGTATTAAAACTATATGAATTTTGAACTACAAAATAATTCGTGATTTTGATTTTTGACGAGTTTCTTCATAATTCTAATTTCAAATTTTATACCTAGAATGATTTATGAAAAAACTGGCTTTTAAATAGGTACTAGGTATAATACAATTTTTTAAAAATTGCATGACTACAAAATAATTTGCGATTTTTAGGTACTTAATCATCAAAACTTTATCTTCAAACGCTCATACCTATAATATTTAAATGAGGATTTACTTTCAACTTTTTTTTACTGTAATCCTTGTGAAAAAACTAATTAGGAATATGTCATTAAATTTTTTAATCGAAAAATAAATTTTGTATATAAATGTTAAAAAAAAGTTAAACATTTTAAATTTCTAGAAAATCTTAGTAATAAAAATATTAAAATGTATCATACAAATTTATAATTAATAAGTATTTGTATTTTTGTGTAGCAACTAACAATAATTACAAATATTAAGAGGACGTGTCACTTGAAAAAATTCTTTAAAAACATGTGTATGCGTTCAAATAACATGGGTTACTGAGTGGTTTTATCGTAAAAATACCTATGAACAAAATTTGAAAATGACAGAGGAGATTTATATCTGGTTGCGTAAAAGGCCGATTTTTGAAATTATGATTTTTAGTCCTAAAAATAACTGTTTAAAAAAGTATAAATAAACGGGTTTCATTAATTATGTTATATTTCATAAAATTTAAATATATCAAAAATCGGATATCTTACGGAACTAAAAAAAAATCTACTCTACAATTTTGTTTATAAGTGTTTTTAATGTATGTATAAGGCACTATAAAGGTACATCTCTAGTGCTCTACAGGCATGTACACAAAAAAAATTTCGGGGGTGGGGGCAAAATGTAGTAATACAAATTGTGCCGCAACATAATAAAACAATTTTTCCATCGTTAATCGAAATCATTTCGGGGGGATTAACCCCAAAAAACTCCCCGTATACGTGCCTGGTGCTCTAGTTCTTATAATAAAACAACTCAGTAGCCCAGTGCCGTATTCAGGGGGAGGGGCTTTTGGGCTTAAGCCCACTCCGAAATCTTTTATTTTAAATAAAATGTGTATATATATGTTTTTAAATTATTTCTTATTTTCCTATAGAGTTAAGTATGAATGTTTAAGCCCCCCCCCCCCCCCCGAAAACAAATCCTGGGTACGGCATTGCAGTAGCCCATATTACTTGAACGAGTTGAACGTGTAAACTATGTTTTTTAAGAAAAATGCATACAGTTACTATACCGACTAAACCGACTAGTGCACTGGGTGCTGCTCCATTTTTATTATGGCAACGTTCGATTACATTCGTACATTCGTTACCCCCGACTTGCTAAGACTACCGCCTCCAAGTTCCCTTGGCGTACGCATGGGTGGGGGGGTGTCAGGGAGATATGACACCCCGCTTAAAAATAAGTATCTAAGTATCTGTTTAAATTATGAAGTGATTACTAAAAAAAAAAAGGTTTTTTTATTATTCATGCATATAATTATTTTTTAAGACACTCCGCTTAAAAAAAGCCTGCATACGCCACTGCCAAGTTCATATTATTCAAAACTGGTTTTTTTGACGAGTACGCAAACAAATATTATGATTTATGACGATATCACGGACGATATATAAGAACACTGATATAGTTATCATTTATCAACAGTTATTGTTGTTGATACTTAATGGTTATACAATCATTTGTATTGTATAATTATTAATTTGTATTATTTGATTTATTTGTAATCAGTAATCACTAAATGCTAACTATGTGCGAAACGAAAAAAATTTAAAACACTGTCTAATTATAAAAACAATTTTGTGCATAATATTTTTATTTTTATCGAAACCGAAGTCTAAAGAAAAATATTTGCTCATGATTTTGACTATAAGTAGTTTGTTGATGATGTTTGCTAATCTCATGCAACAAACAAAAAAAATTATTCAAGAGAAGTATTTAAAAAATGACAGTGGAAATACGACGGCTACCACGATTGAAATCGAGGCTACAGATGAACAACTCGAAGAAAAAACTCAAGAATTGAAGGACCAAATATTTGGTAGGTATCTTCAATGTTTGATACTTACACATACTACAAATTGGTTTAACAATTGTTTTTGAACAAACAGATATTATTAGAACAATCAAGGATCCAGAAAAACCAGCTACACTGGAAGACCTTAACGTTGTGTATGAAAATGGAGTAGAGGTCAGTATTCAAAATAGTGATTTTATTTGGTAAACAGGTATGATTATTTATTCATTCATTTAAGTGACACTTAAAGTTGTGCATATAAATAATCTCTTTGCACTACACACCCAACTCTATGGGATTAGTCATTATTGTGGAAAATTACTAAGTAAACTATTAAGCATAACTACCAAGTGTGGTGGACAAAAAAAAAATAAAATTTTAAAATACTTACTTAATTCTGTTCTTCAATGTACAGTAAAACAAATCATTACATTTATTTATATATTTTAAAATACCAGACTGGTAGAAATGTAGAATTAACAATGAATCTATACAAATTCATTATGCAGGATTGAATATAAAAATATTATATTAAATCAGTGACATAATTAGGAATTTTCATTGAGGGTCCATTTTTTTTTAGTAAATAAAAGTGAACCACTTGTAAAATAAGTTAAGAGGATGTTATACCTGCATATTTTGTCTCTGTATTACTAACATACATCATACCATATTTGCATTAACAGAATACATTTTGTGATGTTAGCTTTAATATTAGAGTAAATTTACCTATTATAAAATTTGAAGCTAAGAATATTATCTAGTATATAAATTAAAGTTGTAATATTTTACATAGCTATAACTCACTTTAAAATCATTATATCAATAAAAGTATATGACATTTTTTAGACAATATTCTTAGCTATAAATTTGATACTAAGTAAATTTACTCTAATAATAAAGCTAACATTATAAAATGTGTTCTACTGGACAAAATTTGGCTATGATGTATGTTAGTAAACTCTAATAAGAAAACACAATTATTTATAATATTATAGTTGGATTACTATTAAATTATAAATATTGAAAAGTATTAGTAAAATAAGGCTCTGTGGGGAAATATATCTCCATCATCAACCTTTAATTACTCTCATGTTGTTGTACTATAACATAACTTACTATTAATTTAAAAAATATATATGTATAAATGTATAATATTAATATCTATAAAAGAATTATTGAACATTCATCATTTATAATTATGCCATACTAGCCAAATTGATTATTTTTATGTGTCAGAATCATTATATTAATGAATAATTTTACCTGTTAACATTTGGAAATCACTAAAAAGACAACTTTGAAAATAATAATTACAGGTAATTAATCAAAGAAACTTAAAATTATATACTGTTCGAATTGAATTTAATCCTACAGTACCACATTGCAGCTTAGCTACTTTAATTGGCCTTAGTATAAGGATTAAAGTTATAAGATCTATTTTAGAGAATGTTAAATTGGATATATACATTAAAGAAGGTGCTCATACAACTGAAGAAGAAAGTAATTATATGTTTATTAACTATTATTTGTTTTTGTAACAAATTATCAATACATTAAGTCATTATATTTATAGTTAACAAACAAATAAATGATAAGGAACGTGTTGCAGCTGCAATGGAAAACCCTAGTTTAAGAGATGTAGTGGAAAAATGTATAAAAGAGGAAGAATAAAAGATTATAGTATATATTATGTATATTATTTATATTAAAAGTTTATACGATGGTGTATGCCTTGTTAATGATATATTAAAGTAAATTGTATTGAATAATTTAAATTATTTGTAAATATTATTACAATCTTGTGTTTTATTATAATATTTAAAAATTTGATTATACATTTATAAATTATAATCACAGAATGCAATATGATTTTTATAAATAGAAATACTTAAAAGAATATACTTTGAAATATGAAATTAATAACAATGTTATCATACACAAGTTCATCAGTAAGTAAGAAACCTAAAAAGTGATAGTAAAAATATTAAATAATTACCCAAATCATTATTTAAATTTTTATATTTTTTCAAAAATGTTTTAAACTATATTATGTAAGAATATACATATATAAAACTATTAATGTTGTTGAAATAATCAGTGTTTTTTAATAGAAGAATTATACTTAAATAGCATAATATAAACTATATATTATATTCGTTTAATTATTTAGATAAAAATTTACCTGACTGCGTTAAAATATAAATAAACTAATATATTATATTCCAAATAAATCATTTTATTTTCATTTAAATTAATATATTACAAATAAGACACTTATATTTTAATCAGTTATACCAAGAACTTGATTCATTGCTTGCATTTCCTTTCTAGTGAGTGGATTTAAAAATAACCCTTTCACTGGTTCTTTATATTCCATATCATTCAATTTATTCACATTAACTTTAATGTTGCTTCTAAGAATATTCATACGATTATTTAAAGTAACTTGATCTGAAAATTATTTTTGTATTTTTGGGTAAAAAAATTATCAATTAATAAAACAATATAAGTATACCTGCTTGTAGCATATTTTTAGCTTTTTCAACAGAAACTTTTACCAAGGATAATCCAACTGCCATCCATATCTTGTCTTCAGGTTTTTCAGAGTTTGTTAATGCTCTAATAGCCATTCGGTTACTATTTCTACTTTTATCCAAAGCAACCATTTCACTTTTAATCAGAAGTATTTTTTCTGCTTGTCTTTCTACTTGAAATAAATATTCCATTGTTGTTTTTTCATCGTTCATAATGAATTAATAACTAAAAAAGAAAAAAATTAAAAATGGTGGTTTAAAATATTTTGTAATAATATTTATTTATCAACTCATCATTAGGTAGGTAGATTACAATAATAATTTGTGGTTCAATATTTTGACCAATTTGACAAAAAATGATAGATATAAACACAGTTTTAAAAAATATGTATATACATTTATTGCTACTAAAAATAATAAGAGTAATTAAAAATAGTGTAAATTTTAATTACAACAAAAGTATATAAATAATAAAAATAACACTATTTGATACATTATGTTGAATCAGTTACAAAATTATATTTTCTAAAGTTTTTCCATTAATTTTTTTGTTATGGACTTCATTGTTTGCTCTGCTATTTGTACTGCCATCATTGCTTGATCCATATTTGGTGGTAGTCCATGGTACATTTTTTTCTGTGCAGATTTTAATTCAGAAGTTTCTGAACAGATTTTTTCTTGTTTCTGTTCAATGTCTGTTATTTTTTTGACCAATTTCACTATCGCATCACAGTCGTCCACAGTTTGTATACTTTCAATTGGTTTAATATTGATAGGTTCAGCTATATAGCCTACAGGTAAGTAGTTTATATTAGATAATTCACATTTAAGATCATTTTGTTGTTCGATTACTATTTTTAATTTATTTAAATATTCATCAATGTCATCAATTAATTCTTTTTGTTTATTACATTTTTCAATAACTGACAAATATTTAGTGAATATGCTATTTGCATTATAATCATCAATACCAGTTTCTTGTAGAATGTTTGCTGCATATTCTAACTGCACATTTTTTGATAAAAAATCAAGAGAAATTCCAGTCTTATTTGAGAAAAACAATTTTTCATTTTCCACGGATTCTTTGAAATTTAAAATTTTTGTAGCATAGTTATTGTTTTCTTCTTCATTGGATAATGTGTTGACAATATGTTCCATTTTATTGTATAACTCATTGTTATCTTTCAATTGCTTGACCTTATCACAACTGACTTGAAATTCGCTTATTATTGATTTCATTCCAAGATTTAATTTTTCTGTACCCGTAGTTTTTGATGTTGATGCCATTCTATTTGTTGACATAGAAATATTTAAATTTTAATATATTTACTTACTCAATCTGTCAAAATAAAAATACATACATATGCTTAGAATTTCATATAAATCATACATCCTGTTTGAATTAAATTACTCAAATTAACCATATTTTGTTTCATTTTACTTTAAAATAATTAGAAAAATATAATTATTTGGAGCATAATAAATTATTTAGATTGTGTATGGCTGATATAATAATCATTTACATACACTATTCTCTATTTATATATCTATGTATTAAAAAAAAATCTAATTAGAATTAAGTAAAATAATGATTATTTTTGGTCAAGATTTTCATATTAACTAGGTATATAGAAATTATTAACTCTTGAAAATTAATTATACATAATTTTCATAACTATGCAAAGGGAAATTAACTAAGAGAAAATAGAAAGTAAATTAAAAATATGTAATATATAACTGTTTAGTGTGTAAATTAAAACCATAAAATATTTATTATTTCATACCTAACCAATATTTTTAATTATATATACTTTTTTTTCTGCCAGTTCATTATATTTTCCAAGAATAATATACTAATTAAAACTATTCGCTGAGTTATAAAACTCTCAGATATCGTGTAATAAAGTAACTATGGATTGAAAAGTTAAAATAAAAACATATTATTATACTACATATGTTATAGTTGTACTTACATCAAAAAAAGTTTAAAAAGTAAGATATAAAAACAAAATATAATTCACAGTTTTACAATTTAAATTTCATAAATATTTTTTTAATATTTAAACCGAATACCATTACTCAACAAAAAATGGAAATTGACAGTTAAGCAGTCATTTTTATCAGATAACATAAATTGAAATTTTTATTTTTTATCAGTGTATGTGTCTTATAAGTGTTGATAAGATTTGTGATGGTATGATAAATGGCTAAACTGATTAATAACCTTTAAAAATATCATCTATGATTTTATAATTTCTCTTTATTTTGCCGCCAATTTTGTTGATATATTAATATTTATTATTGTTACTTTGTTAGTTATGTCTTATGTATGTTTAGTTATTGTTGAAGACAACTGAGGTCAAGACGTTAAGACTCGAATTTGCGACAATGATTTCATAATTTTCATGTTTTTTATGATTCTTGCCGATTAACAAATTATAATATTAGCATACACTTTATTTTATAGTTACAATAGCACTGAATATTATATTTTAATTTGTGGTTCTTGAAGGTTCAGGTAAATACAACTATATTTATATAACTTATACTTTCTTGAAGAATATTATGTTTCATTAATTGTATTATAATTTAAGATATGTCTGGTCGCACCCCCCAAAGAAATGGTAACACTACGCCAAGAGGAGGACAAACTCCTTCTCGAAATAGTGCTGCTACTCCAAGAGGACAAACTCCTCGAAATAATGCCACTACTCCAAGAGGTGGCAGAACTCCAACAAGAAATGGTACTACTACTCCAAGTGAAGGAAGGACTCCTTCCAGAAATAACATGACTCCAAGAGTTAATGGTCGTTCACCTCGTACTAGAACACCTGGTTCTGTTTCCAGTCGTCGTTCAGGTGCTATAGTCTCTGAAGCATCCTCACCAGCTCGTCGTTTTATGACGAGTCCTTTGCAAGGTTTACGTACCAGTGAAGTAGACCTTAGTTCTCCTATAAATTATGGCTCTCCTCTAAGTTCTGTAGATTCTCGTGCTACAGGTTTCACAATGCGTAGTGGTGGTTCAGTTCAAAGAAATAACTTATCAGTTAATCGTCGGCAAAGGCAAGTGGATATAACAAATTATGAAAATGGAGCTCCTCGTCCTGATAATGAAAATCAAGATGTTGCTCCCAATTTAGTCATATGGGGTACAGATGTTGTAGTTGATAAATGCCGTTTAAGATTCCAAAATTTCATTGAAACATTTTGTGTCGATGAAACTGAATTGCCTCATTATATGGCTAAATTAAGTAATGTTTTGGAAATGGAAATCCCATATGTTGATATTAATTGTGCTCACTTACATCAATTTGATTCTGAACTTTATCAACAATTAATATGCTATCCGCAAGAAGTTATCCCAGTATTTGATACAGTTGTTAATGAAGTATTTTTCACTAAATATCCAGCTGCTGACTTGACACATGTCACTAAGGCTCTTCAAGTGCGTCCTTTTAATGTACAAAAAACTAAGAATATGCGATTTCTTAATCCCGAAGATATGGATCAGCTAATAACTGTTTCAGGAATGGTAATTCGATGTAGTGATATTATACCTGAAATGCGTGATGCATTTTTCCGATGTATTGTATGTTCTTATACAACTATTGTAGAAATTGATCGTGGTAATATTGCTGAGCCAACTCTATGCCCCCATTGTAATACTAATCATTGTTTTGAATTAATACATAATCAATCTAATTTTACTGATAAACAATTGACTAAACTTCAAGAATCCCCTGATGAAATGCCTGCTGGTCAGACTCCACATACTGTAAATTTATACTCCTATAATGAGCTTATTGAAACTGTGCAAGCTGGTGACCGAGTATCTGTTACTGGTATTTATCGAGCAGTTCCAATGCAAGTAAATCCTAGAATGAGAAACTTCCGAAGTGTATACAGGACTCACATTGACATTTTACATTTTTTAAAAAGTAATGATAGCCGTATATCATTTGCTGTTGAAGAAAAAAATAAAATAAGCGAGGAACGAATTGAAATATTACGACAATTATCTAAGACAGTAGATATCTACGATAGACTGTCAAATACTTTGGCACCTTCTATATATGAAAATTGCGATATAAAAAAAGGTATACTTATGCAACTATTTGGCGGTACTCGAAAAACCTCTAAAAAGAAAAATCATTTAAGATCTGAAATAAATATACTGTTATGTGGTGATCCAGGTACAAGTAAATCACAATTTTTATCTTATGTTTATGATATTGTACCTAGAAGTCAGTATACTAGCGGTAAAGGGTCTTCAGCTGTCGGTATGACGGCCTATGTAATTAGAGATCCAGAAACCAGACAATTAGTTTTACAAACCGGGGCTTTAGTTTTAGCTGACAATGGAGTTTGTTGCATTGATGAATTCGATAAAATGAGCGAATCGGCCAGGAGTGTATTGCATGAAGTTATGGAACAACAAACTTTGAGTATTGCCAAAGCAGGTATTATTTGTCAATTAAACGCTAGAACTTCCATTTTAGCTGCAGCAAACCCATGTGAATCACAGTGGAATAAAAATAAGACTATAATAGAAAATATACAACTCCCTCACACTCTATTATCCAGATTTGATTTAATATTTTTAATGTTAGATCCACAAAATGAACAGTATGATAGAAGATTAGCCAATCACTTGGTATCTTTGTATTACAAAAACGAACATTACGAACGTGATGAGCAAATGGATACTAGCTTACTTCAAGATTATATAACTTATGGACGAGAAACATTTCAACCTATTTTAAATGAGGAAAGCAGGCAAAAACTTATTCAGTATTATGTAAACATGAGAACTGTTGGAAGTGGTAGAGGACAAGTATCAGCATATCCAAGACAGTTAGAATCTTTGATTCGGTTATCAGAAGCTCATGCTAAAATGAGATATTCAAACATTGTGGAAATTAAAGATGTTGATGAAGCTTGGAGATTATATAGAGAAGCACTTAAGCAAAGTGCTACAGATCCTCTTTCTGGAAAAATTGATGTTGGAATATTGACAACAGGATTGAGTTCAGCTGCTAGACAAAGACGACATGATCTTGCAGAATATTTGGCCAAAGTGATATCAAGCCAACCAAAATCTACTATATTTAACTACCAAAAATTATTAAGTGAAACTAAATTAGCTTTTCAATTTCAAGTAACCCGAGATATGTTTAATGATGCTCTTAAGGAAGTGCAAGATTTGGGGCAAATTATAGTTACAGGAACAACCACAATTCGTAGTATTTAAGTTATTCAATAGATTATACTTTTTTTCAGATCATTAATAATTATTGTTTTAATTATTATTAATGATATGTGTATTTTTTATAATATTTTATGTATGTAGGTATCAAAATCATTAATAAAAAAATTCATTCAAACATTAACAGATAGTTGCTTTATTGACAAACTTCTTCCACTCCTCAAAATGTTCAACTGTTAATTAATTTTGGATTGTAAGTAATATGAACATAAGTAATAAAAAAATAATATTTATACTTCATAATGTATATATACATTTTTAAAAATGATAAAGTAATTTCACTTGTTTTCGATCAATATCTTTTCTGTAGTGTATGAGGGACTCGCAGAACTAAATTTTATGTGTTTTATAATAAATAGGTTACACCTTAAGAAAAATGAATACATTTTACAAGTTATACTGTGTCAAATAATTAATGGCCATTAAAACTATATTGAGTTAAAAATTTAATTTTGTTCAAAAATATTAACAAAACAAAAAAAAAATTTTAAATAAAAACATCATTAAGTTTTGTTAACATGTATTCAAAATAATAGTTAATAAACTTTTACACTTGAGCAGCTTTTTTGGCTTTTACTATTTCAACAATTTCTTTATATCTTTTCATACATTCCTTTTTCGTTCTTGTTGGAACACATTCTGCTATTCTATCCCAACGTTCTTTTACTGCATTTGGATACGTTTTAAGAGCTTGTTCCAATAATTTTTGCTCATCTGCTGACCATCCAACTGGACGTTCTGAAACCACTTCAGGTATTTGTGATTCACATTTTTTTTCCTTTTCAAATTGATCATATGCATTGGCGTTCATTTCAGATTTTAAAGCATTATCAGTGTAGTTAGTACTTTGAAGAGATTTAGCTTTTGCTAATACTTGTTTGGCATTTCGTTCACCATTCTTACTATGTTGATTGATAAAATTTGCAACAGCTTCCCAACGTTGATTTGTACCAGCTGGAAACAAATTTACTGCTTTTATCAATAATTGAACATCATCTGTTTCCCAATCATTATTATTTTTTTCAACAATTTTGGTATCATTTTTAATAACATTATTCATTTCAACCCTACATTCCATTTGTTTAAGTTTTTCTATTAATGCTTTACGACCTTCTATTTGAAGAGCACCGGCCAATTGTTTAAGCTGTATGGCAGAAAGTTGATCACAAATTTTTTCAACACCAGACATTATTTCAATAACATTGTCACCGTTTTGTATATAATAATTATTTGTTTTGCATAAATCTCTTATATGCTTACGTTCCTTTTTCAAAGCTTTCTTTTGACTATCTTTTTCTGCCTTAAGAGCATTTCGTTGTGCTTTTTCTGCAGCTTCACGTTCTTCTTTTTCTTTTTGTACTTTAGCTTCTTCTTCTTCTCTTAACCTAATTTCTTCTTCTTGTTTTTGTCTTATTGCATCTTTTTTGGCTTGTTTCACAGCTGCTTTACGTTCTTGTTCTTCCTTTTTAAATTTTAAAAGTCTTGGATCATTAGCATATGCTAAGTCAACTAACTGTCTAATACGAGTACTCTCTTCTTTTTTTAGCTTAGTACGATTTGCACGATTCTGTTTTTCAATCCATCTTCGTTCTTCACGATCTGAGGCCTGTTCACGATCTTCTTCATCAAGATATGAAAATTCTCTCCATGAATTGAAACCATACCAAAAATTGTAGAAACGATCAACATGGTCACGGCTACTATTTATATCTCCTAAAAGGGGTACAGAATTTTGTTCTGACCACATACTATTACGAACAAATACCGGTCCAAATAGTTCAAAAAAGTCAGATTTTTTTGCTGTTTCTTTAGAAGGAATACTATTGTCAAATTTAGGATCAATTGAATCATATGCACGTCTTTTAGTTTTATTTCCAAGAGTTTCCCAAGCCTTAGTGATGCATGTAAAATAATCATCATCTCCTTGAACTTTCTCGCCAAGCTTTTTTCTTTTATCCGGATGATGATTAAGAACTCTACGCCTATAAGCAGTTTTGATTTGTGCTTCAGTGGCTTTATATCGTAATTTTGATAGTCCTAAAACTCTGAAATCAGATAAGAAAAAAAAACAATAATTTCAATTTAATTATGATAAAAAAAAAAAAAACACTAGATAAAATAAAAAAATTATTTTGAATTACAACAAGTTTGCACTCATTTTTGAAAATAGTACAAGCCAACAAATATTAGCACAATAAAAATGTAATAGTCAAATTTGATTTCAACTACTTCAGATCTCACCATTGTTAGGATTTTTTAAATATTGTAAAAAAATGCTCACGAGCAAAATATTCATAATAAAAATTGTGTACCTAATATTATATTACATTTATATGTAGATTGTTAATAATAGCAAAATTGAAAAACTCAGTTTTAAATAATTAATATGATTTACGTGGACCTATTTAAGCATATTATTAACAGTAGGCACAGAAACAAAATTTGCAATTTTTTTTTATTATACTTATAAAGAGCTAACGTTTTATGTTTACATAATTTAACAAAATTATCCGATTTGTATATTAACTAAAATTGATGGTATAATACTATAATATATTTGATTAAAAAGAAAATAGTAAAATAATTTATTGTTTGTTTCTCTTTATGACTAATATGTTAAGTAAAATATTGGTTATAACTGTTGTAAGTTACAACCTGGAAACAGAAATTGAATACAATTTTGAGATTTTAAACTTTTTGTAATGAAACATGAAAAATTCATTCATCATACTACTTGTTTATAGTCTGTTTTTAAAAATATATATCCTAATCATTATTCATAATAAATGTATATATATTGAATAATTACTGATAATGATCTTGATCTTTCCATTCCTTAGGATCTAAAGTTTTTAGATAAATTGTATCGGCTTGACTTTCTTCATCGATAAATGATTCATTTGTATCTTCTATTTCTTCACCATTAGTTAAACATTTATCTTGAACAGTTGAGCCTGATAAATATCTCAATATCCATGGTCCGACTGTTTCAACTGTACGATGTTGAACATTTAATATTGATGGTTTCTCTTTGTCTTTCATTATATATTTAAGTAATTTGATGACGTACTATATTCACAATCAAATTTATATACGCATAATCTGAAATAAAATACACACACACACATATATATATTATATATTGACTAAAAAAAAATTTTACCATGTAAAACATACCTATATTATTAACAATAACTTAAGTTAAGTTGACACAATTTCTTATTATATATCAAGTTTATAAAACCAAAAAATTGTACTTACCCTTAATATGTAAATTTGTAAAATAACGAACTAAATGTTAATTGTAAATATATTATAATTAATTATGCACTATGAGGACTCCAACCAATTTGAAATTCTCAAAAAAAGGAATTTTTTTGAATATAGCAATTCTTGTCTCGGAATTTGTAGGTTAGGTGCTTTGAACAACTCAAGGACATTTAACATAATATATAATATGTGAAGATTCATAAATTTACAACGTCTTTGTATTTTTTTCATAACTGGTGAACCACTTGTTTGCAGTTTGCACCAGGCGTGTATTATGTCGAAACGGCAGGCGGTAACCTCTAAATATCTGATCTACAGTACTCAAATCAATGATTTGAAATTATTAAATTATAAATTGTTTTATAATAATCATTATACAGTATTTAATTACATTACACATATTACATACGTTACACACTTACACATTATACAATACAATTAAAAGTTTAAGTTAACTTTGTCAGATGTCCCTGTTTTCAACGATTATATAAAAGTAATTAAAAAAAAAATTGGTAGTCTTGATAAACATAACAAATAATAATTTATTTTTTAAATGAATGATTTTTTTAACCTGATTAACCTATTGGAATTTTACTTAAAATGTAAGTTAATCTTACTACAATTTATATATCCTTGGACATTATATTATACTAATGTCTTAGAATATAACAGTTAAAAATTTGATTTGAATATTTGTATAATAATGTATTGATATGTTTTTTGCATCAGTCGACAATATCGTTTTAAAATAACAATTTTTAAAACTGTAACAAAGTTTTTGAAGTAATTATTTTCTTATTTTTTAAATTTGACTCCATGAAAATTCGTTTTTTAGGCTTACAAGTATACATATTTTGTTTTATCTTATCAGCTAACACTTAATCTTTTTTCGTGTATCCTATATTTACTGGATTTTGTTTTAAATTCAAAATTATTATTATTTTATTTTACTTTGTTAATGCCATTACTATTTATAATCTGATACGGATTTTGCTTGGACCATTATTTGTATGTTAATTTTTTCTCAGATTGCAAAATAAATCGTAATTATGACTACTCCATCATCTACAACCAGTCAAAAACACAAAGCATTCTCTGGGGAGCCTATGCGAGACAAACCAGTTGAAGATCTTGCTGGTATTGGACCTGTATTAGCAAACAGATTAAAAGAACAAGGATTTAACAAAGTATGTTATACAAGAACTTTTTTAATTAACATACATTTGTATATAATCTATCATACTTTATATAATTACTGTCACATCTTAAAAATATATGTTTTAGATACTAATTATTATAACATGATGTATAATTTACATTATTATCACTAATTAATGAAGTTAATGTAATTCATTTTTTTTATTCTCACTTCCAAAAAATGAGTTTTGTTTTGTTTTAGGCTTACAACGTATTGGGTCAATTTCTTCTTTTAGAAATGGATCAAGAATTATTCTGTGACTGGTTAAAAGATACAGTGAAAGCTAACTCAAAACAATCAAAAGATTGCCATGCATGCTTAAAAGCATGGTGTGATGAATTTTTGTAGATAGTTTTTGTGTTTTGTGATAATAATTCTTAATTCTAATGTTATGTTTTATTTCATTAAAATTTTGTGTACTCATTATTTAATATAAGTAAATATTCAATTTAAAATATATACATAAAAATGTTAACAAAATTCTTATTCTGTAATGTATAAGAAAAAATAAAATTAATACAATAATATTTATCAATACTTTTATTTATAATATATATTTTTATAATTTCATATTGACAAAAAATAAATCTAATCTATGGTCATAAAATGAACATGTAGAAATTATTTTTTTGTTTTTTGATTTTGTGTCATGTTGAAATTGAGTATCGTTTTGGTGACACCAATCGGCTCCATAGTAAAGTCTATTGTTTTTTTCCCCAAAAGATTGACAAATATTAGCGACATGAAACGATGTGTCTATAATATGAGCAGCATTAAACATTGAAGCACTTAAAAGATATTCTTCTTTATTAGGTTCCCATTTCAATCTCCAAACTCCACCATCGACTTTTACATTATTATAACTATGTTTCATATTACGTATGTCCCACAATCTTATATTTTCATCATAACTACAAAATTGGTAAATAACATTAATATACAGCTATTTATTTATTTAAAAAAAATTACCTTCCTGTAACAATTATATTTTTTCGGATTTTATTTGATGAGCAAGTTGTTACTCCTTGTTCATGTTCTTTATTTTCAAAAACAGGTTTGTCAAATTGTAAACGTTGGTCATAACATTTAAATGTACAATCATCACCACCTATAAATATATAATTTAATTACCTCAATTACATGATATATTTACAAACCACATTAAATTTTAAAATAATGCAAACTGTTTACTTTTTTATAGTTTAACATTATTTTAAAATTTAAAATACTATTTAGGTACTAAAATTTGACTACATATTCAAGGATAATAATCAAGGGTGTCGTGTCATTTCAGGTTTTTATTAGGATGTACAAGGTATTAATTATCAACTATCAAGCAGGCTATATAAAAATAGATATACTACATAATATATTATATACATTATCCTGCTTCCAATTATTTCCATACATTAACATAAATAGTAAAAATTAATATATGATAAAAATGTATAAAAAAATATTTGCTTATAACCAATGTAATTGAAAGAGATAAATAATAATTGTGCATTATTTCATCAGGGTGTAAGCCAATTGAAAATATTTTTAAAAAAAGGGGTGCAACTGCACCTCCTGATCACCCAAATGATACCCCTGATAATAATTAAGCAAAATGATAATAATTTATAATACAAATAATAAATTTACCTGTGTATAATATGTTGGGTTCCCAATAATTGTAGGTAACAATCCATGATTCAAAATTATGAGCTTTGAAACTGCGTATGAGTTTGTCATTTAAATTGACTAAAGTGATATAACCACAAGAATCGCTAAATGCAATACTTTGTGATCCATTCTCATAAAGGGATGACCAAGCAATTGATAAACTCATATGAGATTCACCGTCAGTTTTTGGAAGATCAAAACTAGTGAATAAATTTAAAGATAAATCTGTACCTTTTTCATCTAAAGATTATAACAATTAACTAAATGTATTGTCTTTTGATTATTATTGATTGAAAACTCACCCAAGCGATATATACTAACATGCTTGCCTGACAATGCAGCTGCTAACAATATTTGTCCAGAAACAATAAAAGGATTCCACTTTAAATCTAGCACAGCATCTTCAGAGACACTCTGAACTAATTTAATCTTATTTTGATTGTCTAAAGTGAATAAATTAATAGTGCCAGTTTTTGATTTGTTTGCTTCATCAAGTTTATAAGTTCCACACACAAGCACATTGTTGTATTTTGGTATTGGACACCACTCTACAGTATCTGCAGGATAAATAGTATCATATGATGCAAAATGATCCACACTACAATTCATAGACATCTGTAAATAGTATCATAAAATGAAATAATCAATTTTAAATTTACTCAATTGAGGTTCTTCAAATAAGTATCTTCTATAATTTTAATAATCTTATACAAAATGATCATAACACTAACAATGATATTGCTAAAAAAATTTGACTGTAATAATATTATTAACTGGGTTTGGAAGTTTTAGCATTAAATAAGTTAGCTAAAATCTTAAATATGCACTTATAAGCACATATATACTATAATATGCAAAATAACATTTTTAATACATTTATTATAATAAAATTATATTATTTTATAAGGTACAAGGTCATTTCAAAATTTGTACTACAAACATATTATAATAATATTGTTATTATGAATATGTTATGTCTTTAGATGCCTATCAAATCCACCTACATAATTATTTTATCAAAAAAAATAACAGAAATGTTTGTATTATTATAGTATCGGATTACTTTTAATTTTAATTTTTATATTTATATATATAACTAAAAAAAACAAAAAATTTTATAATCTAATAAATTAACAAAAAAGTTAAATTATTTCAAAATTATTATAAAAAATTATTATTTTAATTATTTTATTAAATTAGTTAAGTTCACAAGATGATTAGATAATGTATTAACTACATCAGAAAATAAAATTAAAATAAACTTTATAACTAGTTAATGCCCCCCATATTTTAATTTGTGTGTAGAAGTCACAGCTTGTCGGCCTGGCCATGGTCGAAGGGCTGGGATCCCTTGCTGTATTAGTTCCTGGGCTCTTTAACTGTATTACCCCAAAATACAGTATAAAATTATTGGCCCCACAAAATAATTCCTGCCTGGATCCTCAGATACCTAGGTCAACCCTGATCACAGCTCAGGAATTAAGTGGATAATATCAGCTACTCTTATACTAAAAAAGAACCATTTTAATATAAAAGCATTTGCGGTAAGTTTCTTATAATTTAAATTCTAACATTATGCACTTTCAATGAGCAAATAAAAGAATTTGTTTGATTCCATTCATTGATAATAATTAATACAAATAATAAAAACAAATTAGCATACAATATTATACCTTTAAAATGTACACTACATATTAAATACATAATATATAAAATATTTTGTTTTATACAACAAATACAATATTAAAAGTTAAATTGGGATTAAAATAATAAATCAATCAGATATGAGTTGATTAAACACAAAAATTAAATAATATATACTGCAATGTTAAGTTGTAATCCCGAGTTTATAACTACTTCTAAAGTTAGATATTTTATATTACAATTTCTCAAGGAAAAAATTATTTCAAAAAAAGAACTACATGTCAATTCCTTTTTATATTTATTTTAAGAAACTTACAATCTATAATTAATTATAAACAATAAGTTAAAGCTGTAAATAAACATATTATACATAAAATAAAATAATACAAGAAGTACATGTTGTGGGACATACTGATCCTACATAACTTATTTAAATGTATCCACAATTTTTGTATTTTTTTATAAAACCAACAATCTATTAATTTAATTAATTAATTATTTTTCTAGTTTTTAGTAATTAAGACAATAAATTATTTTTAAAAGTATTTTAAAATTCTATAAGCTAAATATGTTAAGAAGGGAACACCATCTGTATCAATTATCAATTAGCAGAGCCATAATTAGGTATTTACACCCTGTCAATAAATGCCACTCTATTACACAACATAAAAAAAATGTAATAAAATAGTTTATATATAATAAGTTATACATTTTTATATATTAATTTAATTAAAAATTCATTCTCATGACTGAAAATACTTTAATTATATTATCAAAATTTATAGTGATATTTAGTTCGCTAGAATTTTAAATACATTTAAAAAATGTATGATACTAAATTACAAATTACAAAAATATTATCATAGGAAATAAATCAATAGAATTATAAGAGGATTAATATGATAAAAATTTTAATATGACCATGATCATATTACTTTTTAGGTACTTTTATTTAGTGTAAAAATATGACTTATTCCATATAAAACAAATAAAAAATAAAAAATATTGATTATTTATTATAATTCTTATGAATTTCAACACAATATGAAATATATTTTTAATTGATACAGTACATTAAAATGGCAAATATTTCTAAAATTTACATCATAATTACTTTAATCTAATTAACATTTTACGTTGCATAATATGTTGTATTTCACCTCTCCTGATCATCAAATATATAACTTTATCTATAGCTCGTTGTGGATATTTTTGTCTCAAAAAATCTTGAATTATACTAAATTCAGAAACTTGAGATCCAATTGGGAATCGGCGTTTCAATTGCTTTTCAATTCTCTGTAATGTATCTATGTCTTCTTCGGTTGAAAAACCTTCTGCACCAGATAAACAGCCCGATGTAGCTGCACTCAAAGTAGATACTTGAAACAATCTTAATGCTTCATCTACATGACTGTCAGTAGCAAAAGGTTGTAATTGCATTTTAGCTAAAGATTCTGCAATACGAATTATAGCTTCTAATTGTCGAACAGTAATCGGAATGGCAAGTTTTTTTTCAGATTCCAATTCATGACATCCAGTTCTCATAATTACATAACGACTTTTAAGCTTTTCACCAGCTTCTTCAGATAACCGAGGTCCACAACGTTGACGACAATAATTCAAGAACTTTTTGATTGTTGCCAATGGTAATTCTCCTTCAATTTCTTGTTTGGCTTGACCATTCATTAAATGTACATTCATGATATGCTTAGCCAATATCATATCTCTATTTTGATTATGTTCATCTTTAATAATAAATATCATATCAAACCTGGAAAAAAAAAATATTTATTTATAGAATGAACGCTGTACAGCTAATGATAACTATTTATAAATTTTATGATAATTAACTATACAAATTAATTCAATATAATATTAATAATAAATTTATATACATGGACTTTTAAGAAAAAATATTTTTAGTTTAGTATTGACAAATTAAATTTTGACATTGTTAATTTATAAGATCATTTTTTAAATGTTTTTAACATGATGAATTATTTTTAATTTAAGTAAACTATTGATATAATAAAAAAATAATTGTTTTTACCAGTACCCACATTTTCATAATTTTTAAATTTTGATTTTTTGACAGTAAATTTTTTGAGATTTTAAATGAATATTTTTATATTTTTTATTCTTAGACATAATAATTGCTCAATATATCAAATTACCTAGATAAAATTGTAGGCATGAAATCAATATTATCTTCGCCTTTACTGTCATCCCACCGACCAAATACTGAATTTGCAGCAGCCATCACTGAACAACGACTGTTAAGAGTAGTTGTTATGCCTGCTTTAGCTATTGATATGGTTTGCTGTTCCATAGCTTCATGAATCGCAACTCTATCACCTTCTCTCATCTTGTCAAATTCATCAATACAAACAACACCACTATCAGCTAAAACCATTGCTCCACCCTCTACTACAAAATTATGAGATGTTGGATCACGAGTTACAGAAGCTGTGAGTCCAGCAGCTGAAGAACCTTTACCAGATGTGTATACACCAATAGGTGAAACTTGTTGTACAAATTTTAAAAGTTGTGATTTAGCTGTACCAGGATCTCCCAAAAGCAATAGATTTATGTCTCCACGACGAGTTAAACCATCTGGAAGTCTTTTCCGAGAACCTCCAAAAAGCAAACAAGCTATTGCTTTTTTTATATCACTAAACCCAAAAATTGATGGTGCTATAGACTTGGCAATACGGTCATAAATATCAGGAGATGATGACAATTTTCTGAATAATTCTTCATCTTCAACAGAAGTTGGAATTGAAGTAGTAAAACCTCCCACCTGATCATCCATTTGAAATCCTAAAACTCTTAAATATGGAGCACGCACACCAACCACAGTACGAGAATTTTCAGTAAGTTTTTGTTTTTTTGAAGTCTTAACCTGAAAGTATATTGATTTAAAACTAAAATATATGAACAAATCAAATAAATTTTTTTATATAAATTTTACCTTTTTTATGGAATAAACACCAACTACCATAACACGGTTTCCTGGAACTACACGTTCACATAAGTAGCGATCACAATATAATTGTACATGTCGAGGCATTTCTCCTTGAGGTGTAGAGTCACTTAATTCTTGTAATTTTAAAATTTGAGAATCAACACATTTGCATTTGTCTGGTATAATAAAATACGGGTCTAAAGGACATTGTGGACGGCCAGCTTGTTCAGTTGTACATTTTCTTGGTAAAATATAACCATCCATGCCAGGTTTTACAGGTAAATGTGGTACTACATTACGACAAGATCGACATTGCAATGTTATCTGTGTAGCTTTAGCCCGAATACTTGACGCCGATACTATGATACCAGGAATTTTGACCAACCGAGAAACTGACTCAGATTTAATAGAACGCAGAGAAGAAGCCAGTGAATTTGTTGACAATAATATTTGAATATGCTCAATATCTTCCAAGTTATCAGATGCAAGCAATTCTTGTGCTAATTCTGTCGCAGCTTCTTCAAATGCTGGCAAATGATCGACTGGCTGTTTGTATAATTTATCAGCAAGATTTTCATCAAATCCAGCTAAATCTTCGACATTTATTTCCATCCAATATTGACCCAAGTTACAATTTCGCTTTAATGTATCTCTATACTTATAGTTAAAATTTTCTTCATTGTATGTTTTTAGGAATTCTTTGAAAGATTTTTTTATTGATCTCGCGTTTAACAATGATGACGCCAAATTGTCATCATCACCGAATGTATCAGAGAAAAATATACCAGGTGTATCAAATCCTTCCATATTTATTTAATAAAGTTTAGACAATTTTAGTAAAACTACTATAAAAAACGTCACAATTTGACAAAATAAAAAAATTGAAATTTAATTTAATTTAAACAGTCAAAACAAAAATTATGCAAAGATTGAACACCGACACGCTGAAATTTTAAATAATACTGTGCCACTATGGTAGTAATCGTATTAATAATTAATATAAATACTATAAATGTATATGAGTTAATACTTTAATAGTTACCACATTACACATTTACGGATTTACAAAATTTACGCTTGACGAATAATAACTAATACACTTAATACGGTAAATTAATTCAGCAAATTCGAGTCCTAGTTAATATTTCCAAACAAAGCAAATGATAGCTAATGGTAAATACTAAATGGCGGGAAACATTGTTATTAGTATAGGAAGTTAGCAACACTAAAATATTTGTTACACTTTTTTATTACCAATTATGTAGACAAAGTTAGATACGTTTTGTAAAAACTTAAAACATTTGAACATTTTATTTTAAATAATAAAAGAAATTAATGTAAAATTGAAAGTAAACACAAATAAGTAATTGTTATTTTTTTAAAGTTAATTATATATTATAAATATTTTATTATCAAGTATCAAATATTTTAATCATCAAAACCCATTTTTTTATCTATGAATCATAATTGACCATTTGAAACAGTATTTAATATATTTATTATTTACTGTTTACTTGCTACTTGTTGACCGTTGTACTTAATGTACTTGACGTTGACACTTGTCTTTATATTTGTACTATGAACATATATAATATTATAATTATGTTTACATATTTTATTTTCATAATGATTAGTTACGTCGCACCATTGTCGAGTTTAATGTTACGGTATCTATGTGACACAAATGTAAATTTAGATATACATTACCTCAGTACCTGGAGGCTGAAGAGCAATTGGTTTAAAAAAAAATTTATTTCTTAACCAAAATAAATAAGAAATGTGATAGTGATAAACATACACTTAAAAAATTTAAACTGTAAGACGAATGAGTACCTAATGTTCACATTCACACCATCGAACCTTTTATCAGTGTTAACAAAGTTGATACAAAATTATGAATCGGAATATCAAATAACTACAATAATTCCAATATAATTTTTTGCTCAAAAATTTTGAATCTCACGACTCGTAATAAAAATATTGAAGTGACGAATTACTGTTTTAAAATACTATTATTAATGTATATGAAATGATTGTTATCATCAACATTGTTCTTAGTGGAACCACAGAATAAATGAAATTTCATTTGTCTATTGGAACGAAGACAATTTACGATTGCAATTGTATAAAGAATAAATATTTGAGTCACCAATTTTAGCTATATTACACATTGTAGCTAACAAAAATATTATCCAATGAAGTTAACACCCAAATATCAATATTAATTGTTAATATATATATGTTACTCAATACTTGAAAAATTTAATAGAAAAAAATTTATAATTTTTTAATTTCGGTATAAACATAGCTGATTTATTCATTAGGCATAATATCAAAAAAAAAAAAATTATATACCGTGAAAAGGATTTAAATGACAGGAAATATCACATTAAAGAAAACAAAAGAACATAATAATCAACATAGTTTTACTAGTCAATTTCAAATTTTATACTATGTTCATATATTAATATAATACAAAATACAATTAAGTGATAAACAAATTGAATATAGTGAAAACATTTACTTTATTAATACCTATAATTGTGTAAAAACTTATTGGGTATCAATAAAATAATTGTATGTCATATAATATTAATTAATACTGATCAATACAAAATTAATTTTGTACAATAGTTACTCTTTTTTTTGGTTTTACACGGAATAAATAATTATAAATATTATTTACTAAAATTTCTTATACAACAAAGAAACAACAAATTATAGAACATTTATAAAATTAATTAATTATGTTTTAATTCAATAGTGCCTTTTTGACATTTCGTTAAAAATTAAAGCATGGTAAACCCTGTTAGGTATCTAAATTAACTATAAATACTATTTTCAAACATTCATATTATGCTAAAAGGCATTTACCACACTAAAAAATTACATTTCAAATTGATTGATGAATTATATTATATTGTAATTTACGTTATAAATTGTATACGAGAAAGTTTTTAAAATATAATATTTATATATGTATTATTACTATACTTAATTTCATAGTTGTAAAAATATATTATCATTTTTTTACTGATAAAACGAAACAATCTATGATTCATCCCATAAACATTAGCTAATATAATAAACCTACCCAAAATTAAATTAAAAAATGATCAAATACAGATTGTGTATCTAAAAATATGATTTAAAATAGTGCCTGATCATTACAAAATAATTAATTTAATACCCGTTTAGTATAAACTTTGTACAGTTAAATAAAATATTTTGTATAATATACATAAAAGTTTAAAAAAATAATACAAATAAATGTAATAACTAAAATCTTAAAAATATTTGTATAACATTTGATTCTTAAGCATAAATAGTCTAACAAAAAATAATGAAAATTGAACAGATACCCTGGTAGAATAAAATGCGATTTTAAATTTAAAGGCCTCAGAAAATATCATTATCACTTTGTTACCATTATGTTGAAAACATATTTTTTTATATATATATGAAAAATACTAGTAATACTACCCCTTAATTATACTACTGTCAGTCATTAAATTAATAAGATCTTGATTAATAAAATTGTTTTTTACATACACTTGCAAGAAAACACATTGATATTTAGAAAAACTTTGAAATTTCAATTTTTGTAAAATTATTGCTACATAAAATATTCTAAATACATTAAAAGAATATACGTTCATTTTAGTTTCAAAAATAAAAAACTAAATTCCTATGAAGTAAAAACATATTATTTAAATTATACTTATTTATATTTTGTTATCTATAACCATTGGTACTAAAAATATGTAAGTGTTAGGTATAATCTCTTTGATCTATTACAGTGATTTTATAAATAATTAGTTTAATTTCTACTGTCTTCAAATAAAAAGAAAAAAATCAATAATTGTTTTAAGTTATTTGATTACTAATTATAGTATTTCTCTGTAAAATGTATGATATTTAAAGTTGTCTAGATACTTTTTCAACTTCTTTTAAACATTCGCTTACTAATGCTTTAGCTTTATGAATTGATTTTTTCAACCTTTCAGTAGAGTTCTTACAACCTGTATAAATTGGTCGTATCGACCCAGACATTTCTTCAATAACTGTTAATAACTCTCTATATTTAGCCCAGCCATCTTCACTACTTAAAGAATCAATATCAAATGTTTTTTCAACATTTTCTAATTGACCAGATATCCGGTCTGCAGTAGTAGATGGTGGAGGCATATGTTCATGCTTATAATGTTTAGTTTTGTTTTGTGTGTTTTCTTTATTGTAATTCACTGCAGTCTTTTCTTTAGGTTGTTCATATGCATATGATTTTCTTTTATTAACTTGACTAAAATTCATTAATAATTCAGGATAGTTAAACGGCAAATTAAATGGCCATTGTTGTTCGTATTGAGCACTATAATTAGGATAGTTATGATGTTTGCGATTCATTGTCAGGTCTAAGAGTGGATTGTAATTGTTCATATCATTGACCATGTGGTTTAATTGAGGCATACTAGATTTTCCACGCTTGCGAGGTGCACCTCCTTGTGCATTTGAGGGCAATGAGTGTTTATTTTTTGATTTACCACCGCTAGTATTTGGTACTAGTGATAATGATACTGTACTTTGCGGGGAAGTAGAAGAAACTGCATATTGACTGTTGGATTTTGAACTTTGTGATATAGGTATGATCGTCAACTCTGAATGGCATCCCATATTGCCAGACTTAATTGCTTCCAATAAACTATTTTCCATGATATCAATTTTTAAATTTTTCGTCCTAAGAATTATATATTAAAAAAATATTGAATGAGAATATCTGTTATAGTAATAAATATGCAACATCTAATATATCATTAAAATATAAAATAAGATATTCAGACATTATAAACAATAATATTGATTAAAATTGAACATCTACATAAACAATAAAAATAATAATAAGTATATAATTTTAATTATTATTAGTTTTATTATAAAAACAAATATTTAAATAATAAAAAGGTCAATATTTTTGTGAAAGTTTAAATTTATTACGTAAATGACCTAATAAACTTGTACGATATTAATGATAATAGGTAATTGATGTACACTTACTCTGCTTATAAAGTTTTAATTGTGTAGTTTTAAGAATTATTAACTTTCCTATAACAATGTAAATAACCATTCAGCATCCTAAAATAACTATAATATTATAAGAATTAAGAAGTTGTTTTAAGATACTTCGTAAACTAAAATAAGTCAATAATTAATGTAATTACGATACTATTATTTATTAACTTGTGGAAAAACAAACGTCATTTCATAAATCATATTATCATTTATAGACTACAATAAATATATTCTACTAGCCACAATGGAAAGATCAAGATCGAGAATCAAGAACGATAAGGTAAATTTATTATTTATTATTATTAAAACCGTTACTAGGTTCATTTTGGAGTTTGGACATAATATTATTATAATTATTCATGATTGATATTTGAATACTTGATAAGAAACTAAGAAAGTGTATATTGATATCGTAGTGCTATAAAAAAAAATAGTATATAACTATATACTGCCAGAATGTTGTTTACGGGGTTCATAATATCGTTATATTATTATGTAAAATTTAATTAATCATGATTAACAGGAGACTGATGTAGAGAAGACTCAAGACATTGTAACTTCTCTACATCGTAGCATTCGTAAATTCGTAATTAATAATGTAATAATCATAGATATAAATATTAAATTTAATATACGTATAATATTTACTATTTATGTGGCGATAACTAATATAATAATTCTGAATAAAAAATTATACACATACTCTTCATATTTTCTCTTGTTTTTTTCTCTTATTTTTTCTTTATTTTGTAATGTGTGCTCTTCATCTGAAATCTGTACTCTCTTTCTATCCATTTTAAAATTACGGAAAAAAATAATTATTTATTTTACAATAGGTAATATTATATAGTCATATTAACTGTTAATTGTTTATACTGTTTATAGTTTGGTTGTCATAGTATTTATTTGACAAAATGCATGAAAACTATATAATTTTCAAAACTTTTTTAATAATAAAGATAATAATATATAAAACTAAAAATTACAATATTGTGCAATCAGTAAACGAACGTTTCGTCCCCGTCAATTATTATGAAAGGACATTTGGTCCCCTGTAGTTAAGCGTTATTTAACCATAGGACGTTTGGTCCACTGTACTTAAAATAATTTTAATTGATATAACTGAACTATATAAAAATATAATATACTTACATAATTCTTTATGTTTTAATATTCAATCGTCACTATTTCTTTTAAATTTTAAATTTCAATAATATATTAGAACTATTTTCACAATCACTTATTATTTAAAAAAAATATAAAATTGAAATTTTAGTACTTATAATTATTTATTTTAAAATGCTAATTATCTAAAAAAAAGGAAAATGTCATTATCGTTATTAAATTTAAATTCATTATAATACATATTCTCATAATTATTAGTTTTCTTTGACAAATTTTAATTTTTTTTTTTTTTATCAATACTGTCACTGCAGATTTATTGAAATCTGTAAATACTCAATATGAAATACGAATATAGATTTTAAATATCTAATTTTTTTAATGTTTTTAAATTTATTATTAAACCCCTTTGCCACATTGTTGGTTCTAATGTTCTATAATTATCATATTTTGTACACGGTTCACACGTTGAAAAAAATTGGCGGGTGTCGTACTAAACCAGGGGTCGGCAACCTTTTTTGACGGAAGAGCCAAATGTAACAATGTACAACATTTTCCAGATTTTAGAGCCACTAAAAATGTTCGTAATTTTTTTTTTAAATTTGAATAGCCATAATAATAATACAATTAATTAATAATAATAATAAATATATAATAAAAAAAACCTTTTTTAATAATAGAGAATTACATCAATGAGAGCATTGGCTTTACATGTCTTTTCAAAGTTCTTTTAGATCTGGCTTATACCTTGTAGTTATGAGTCGTGCTTTTCAAGCACGACTCTAAATTTTTATTTGTTAGTTGGCTTCTTACTTTATTGTATTCACGCAAGAGAACACTTGTTCACACGTATATGTTGACCCGAAAATTGCCAGTATTCCAAACGACATCGTATTCTTTTGAGCTTCTTGTTCGCATTGTTAACTTGGCGTAACGACGTATGACTAATTAGTTGTAGATAGCGTCGCGATTGTCGGTTTTAACAGCATGTATAACAGGACTATAGTCTATAATAAACATGTTACAATGATAGACTGTGCTCCATGCGGGCACTATCAAATTATTTTTGTTGTGTATTATTTCATATTTTCAAAAGCATCAAAAACAATATACATTTTTTTATATTATAAAATATTGTTTTTGAACATAAAATATTTTTTTTTGTAACTGAAGAGCCGCAACTTTAGATCGAAAGAGCCACAGGTTGCCGACCCCTGCACTAAACGAATTGTACCATATTCTGAGACGGTTTTCATTTCGGTGTTTACTAGTTGCGGTCAAAATCAAAAATTACGTACTAGTTGCGGTCAACCAATTAAAAGGTTACCTACTAATTGCGGTTACTGTTTGCGCTTTTATAACTCAATAGTGTGATAAAAGCACAAAAATATATAAATATTTCTTAAATGTATAGTATTTTTATGTTTCAAAAACAACAGTGATCGACTTCAGTTAACAAACTACGGTGACGGTTAATAATCATTTAAGATTACTCTGCAGTACATTATAATATAGTATAAACTTACATCAAATGGTATTTAATAGCTCTAAAGTTAAATCCAATATAAAAGCATGGTACATACCAACAACATTTCCAGATTGGACTACTTAAAAGCTGTCAGCTTCAAATTTCAAATTACATTTTTTAGATACTCATTATAATATCATACTAGTTACTACTAATATATAATTTCAATTCTAAATTTTTTATTTATTTTATTATCAGTGTAAAAGCTCAGTCTTTGCTGTGACTTCAACTTAGACATTACCCACAATTGTACCGACCGCAACTGTTATATGTGCTTATTTCAAAAATCATCCATGACTGCAAACAGTATGCAGCCGATAAATTAGCTAGGGTTTCGTGTAAATTTCGCCCAAATGAAAGGCTGCATACTAGTTGCGATTAATGTATCTAATACATTGTTTGGGCGAGCTTAGATATTTATGAAATTTATACAGACTTTATATATACGTTTTCCTTCCCATTTTTAGAGACTATTAAGTAGGATTCTCAGTTAACTCTAACTACCAACTGGTATGAATACTTTTTGTTGTAAAACTATTTATTGAGCGAAGTCAAATCATTTTATACAATTGTCAATTTAGACTATACATTTTAATTTTTAATTTTTATAAAATGACTATAATTTTATATATTTTATTAATACGTATAGTATATTATGTAGGACTAAATATTTTTAAATATATGCCAGTCTTGTCTCCGTCTTAGTACAACCTAACAAATTATTTTTTATTAATTAATCCGCGGCAACAAAGGCCATTGGATGGTTTTTTATTCATGTGTAGTGGGGGGGGAGAGGAACGGTAGGTTGAAACACGTTTTTTTGTATGCGTGGCAAGGATTTGTCACTAAAATGGTAACCCATCCGGGAGCTAGCAACACCGGCCGATACGTACACTCAGAGCGTTTCCGCAGTTGAGTGTACGATCGCACCACACCAAGCCACTAACATATTATTGTTCACTATCTATAATTGTAAATAGGTTTTGACACTTAAAAATAGTTATTAACGATCAGTCTAAACGATATAACAATAATATAGAGTTGTAGACGTGGTAGTAAATACAAATATAAAATTATTCAATAATTTATAAATTCGCCTTAACGATCTGTTAATTTCTAACCCAAATAAATGACGCCCGTATTCTGTTATAGCGAGTTATCTTGTCTGTTAAAATAGATTTATATGTTGCGTTTTGTAAGTGGAATCGAAATATTATTGCACCATTACACCAAAATGTCCTAGAATTCTTCAAAAGCTCTTAATGAATTGAATAGTAATATAGTATTGACATCGCTATTAGAAGTTAACTTAAATCTACGTGTACCTAACAAAAATCCCGTTCAAAAAAAAAAAAAGTTATCTTTTTTTACCATATTGGTGGGAAGAAATACATATGCAGCAATCATTTTTCATCCAAACTGAAGTTTTTATCTTCTTTATATTTTACAACCAAACCAAACTCCTGAAATTTTCACCAAATACACTGGTTTAAATTATAAAAACATAACTGTACTAAAACTTCATTCTTGAATACATCTTGGATAGCCAGGAAAAAGATTGTTTAAATTCAAATGAAATTATCGAAAGCAATACAAAACGATCTCGTATAGCAAAAAAAATAACTCAATACAAGCTTCTTTATTTTTACATTGAAACATCATACTATCATCTATTTTCGCAATTTTAGGATAAATATTACTATGAGTCGTAAATACGTTTTCATCGAATTCACCTTAAGTTGTCGAAAAAGTTAAAAATAGTAGTGGTAGTATTTACCAGGGGCGGATTGGGAGTAAAAATGACTTGGATAAGATTTAAATTCAGAAATTGTATTTACTTATACTAATCGATCAATTTTAAAACAATTTAAACTGAAATTATAAACCATGACTATTTACTCGTAAATATCAAATTAATAGTTTATAGTGTTATATACCTAATAGTTACTACATGAAGAATCGGGTTATAGCTTGCAGTCGATCCATAAAGGTAATTAAGTTATTTTTAACCTATTTATTAATTTATAATTTAATATTCTGAATAAAAATGTAGTTTTGTTAAAAAAATAGAGATTTATAGTAATTTATTTTCTGAAAACATAGTTTTATAATTCATTTTTTAGTAATGTGTAATAATAACTCAAAAATAGCAAATAATTTATTACTTTAATATATAAATGTATATATAATGTATTAATGTGTTATAATTTTTAGAACGAAAAAATTACAAATTTAATACAAATAAAAAAAAAATTCAAATTTAATGCATTTTTTTAAAATGATACCCAAATTAATAAATCAAAATTACTTGTAAAAAATTGAGTAATTTGATAATGTGATTCAAAATAGTTGCCATAAAAAAAAAAAAATGAAAATTATGTGCGCAAAATATATGTGTTAAACAAATTTTATGTCGTAGAAATATATGATCCAATAGTCTAATTAACGTCCCGAAAACAGAATTGAAACATATTTACTGGATAATGAATGCTAAAGTGCGCCCTGTTCCCAAGAACACTCGGTATATTAAGAGGATCCGGGATCGCAGTATATTTATTTTTCGGCCAATAAACATACTTCAGATTAAGTGTCCGATTTTAATTTTTAATACATGCATGAATTCTTTAATAAAATATCTAGGTTTTTTTTTTAAACAATAAACAATATTTCAATAAATGTTAATTATTTAATTATTCCTATAGATAATTAATAAGATTTATCGACAAATATAAAAAAATAAATAGTTATTAGTTAGTTACATATCTTAGATTTTGTAATATAATATGTAATATTCAAATTTGAATAAAAACCATTGTAATATTGTATATTGGAGAGTATGACATCGGTAACTCAACACACACCATATACCGCCATTACTGTTGTTCTCTTATCAGTAAAATAAAACATCAGTTGTATAATACGATTATCGTTTTTTATTAATTTTTATTTAATAAATATACTTTATATTTAAAAAAAAATTTAAATATAATAACACAAAAATTGTAACTAAAATTATATAATATGATTTTGGTATTTTATTATTATTTATTTATTTTCATTTATGTGTAAATTCTTATTGTTAAATTTCATAGTCTGTATTTGATACTAGTTTTTTAATTTTTAATGATTTTCTATGATTTACTTTTAATAACAATTGTTATTGTTTATATTAGTATAAAAGAATAATTAATATTAGAATCAAAATTTCTTTAATTTTTTGGCTCAATATTTTTGTTAAGTTTCACAGTTTAGACTAGCTATGTAAAATGTAATGATTCCTTACAATTATTAATTATTTGAATCAATATAAAATCCTTTCATTAAACACAATGCACCAAAATCATTTTTCTAATCCAACAAATAAAAATTATTCACCACGTTTTCACCACCCAACGACTCCAACTATTGTTGACCGCATTGTTTTTCCACAAATGGTTAATGATGTCAGGTAATAACGAACAAATTCTAATTTTACCTATGAAGGATATGAAATCAAAATATATAAACTATCATTTTTTAGGTATCAATCAAGTAACATATTTGATCCTAGGCATTTAGATCTTCAAAACCCGTTAAAATTAGATACTCATTTCAATGGTAATGTGGATTTTTTTAAAAATCATGAGAAGAATGAGTTTTATGACAATTATAGGTTTATAGAAACACAGTTACCTTCAAAACCAAATTATTATAAAAATTCTAGTCGCTCACAGGTTCTAGAAGTTAAAACTAGGATATCAGTAGATGTATCTACTATGACTGACCCTTTAACAATAGAAGAACAAGAAAGACTTGGTCAATGGGAAGGTTTTGCTGCTGTACAGTCTGGCAACAAAGTTGCTGAATACTTGACTAGTCTGAGAGAATTTCTTAAGGTAATATAGTAAAATAAATTTCAAATTTTAATTAAAAATAATTCTTGTTTTGAATCCAATTTATTTTGTTGAATTCAAGAATTAATTTAAATATGTAACATTTTTTTAATAGTTATCTCCTCCACAAGAAGGAAAAAGAAGACAAGGTCTAGGTGATGTTAGAATAGTTACATCACCTGATGGTTCTCGGCTATATTGCTGCTCTGAATGCTTAATGGCATATACTGATAAAACAGTTTTGGAACATCACTTAGCCAACCATAAGGTAAAAAGCCTAAATAGAGTATTCAACTATCATATTGTATGTTTTAATCAATATTTTAAGTTTAGGTAGAGCGTAGATTTATATGTATGGAATGTGGAGCTGGTTTGAAACGAAAAGAGCACTTAGATAGACATCAATTAAGTCATAGTGATCAGAGACCATACACCTGTGCAGCATGCCCAAAGACCTTCAAGCGTAATGAACATTTAGCTCGACATTATATTGTTCATTCTGGAGAAAAAGCACATGTCTGCGTAGAGTGTGGAAAAGCATTTTACCGTCGGGATCATTTACAAAAACATGTTCAGGGACATATTACTAAAAGACTCAAAGCGGTTATCAATGCAGTTGTTTAATTAAAATAAAATTCAGTTAATGCTCATATAATTATAGTGCCTTTCTCTACACATCTAGTCATTATTATAAACGTGTGTATTGTTTTGAATATATTAGTGAAATATTTTATCTTCGATTAAATTTAACTAGGTACTATTATTTTTTTTTTTTTTTGTGTATTTTAAAGTTATTAATATGAAAATTGTTCATCAGTTAACCATACAATTTTTTTTAAAACCAAAACACTTGCATGTTATATACTATGTATTAATTGTTAATAATCACAGGACAATTAATGCTCAATGGCTTAATAATCAAAGTAAAATCTCACAGAAATATGGATAGTAGATAACAATAAACTATTTGGATAATGATTCTAAATTTACAGTTGATAATCTTTTATTATTAAATGTAACTAACTCTAGGAACAATTGTCTAAACTATATTGTGTAGTACTGAATAATATTTAGTTCTATGTAAATAAATACCAATTATAATGACATTTTTTATGAATTAAATTAATCTCGAAGAATAGTATAAACTATTGTTAATTTGTAATAAAAATGTTGTATATTTTAAAATATGTTATTAATGAATGATAAAAATTTCCCAAGACTATATTATTATATATGAAAACTGAAACTATATCTTATTATAGTCTGCAATAGTTGTGTTTTTTATTAGTTTATTAAAATTTGTTAAATTATTTATTATGTTTTTGTCATATTATCATTTTAGTTACCATAAATATTATGTACTGTTACCTCATATGAAATTATTAAGTAACAATACATTAGTTCATGTAATATGTACTTCATGTAATTTTACTAATTATTATGTTTATTTTATATTTATAATTGAATACATTTTTTTTAAATACTAAATAGTGAGACTATCAAAATGTAATTAACTTTGATTTGTGATTGATTGATTGTTAGATTTTTGGAAACCTATATTATTTTTATTAAATTTTAAGTATGAGTATTTTATAATTTTATTGATGTGTAATGTATATAATAACTAAAAAGTAATAGCACTTAAAATGTTTTATACATAACATGTTCTTATATCACATATTTTAAAACAATAAATAGTAAAAATGATTTATTTTTACTTTTATTATTTGGAGAAAACCTCCAAAATAGATATAAACAAAATATAGAGTATATTTAATAACATAAAGTTATTTAAATCTAAAATATTTAATGAATTCAATATTCAGAAAATTTGAAATAATTGAAACAATCAACAGCCTTTATAATACTATAAATTGTACCACTGATACACCAATATAATGTATTAATGTATATCAAACTGTAAGTACATTAAAAAAAAAATAAATTATGAATTGGTCAAATTTTAAATTTATCCAATGTAAATTAATTTAATTATTTAAATAAATATCTATAAATGTATTATGTATATAACTACTTTTTTATTAATAAATTGTACACAGAATTTCTTCTAAAATCTTCTCTAATTTTTTTTGCTGATATTTTTTGATTATTTCCAATTTGTCCTCTTTGGTAAGCATCAACTTCTAAAAGTTTTCTTCTAGGTATATGTTTTAAGGCTTCAACCCAATTATTATTAATTTTTAAGTCTGCCATAATCATAATCATCTAAAAATAAATATTATACATTCATTAGTCATAATATTAAAAAATTAATATTATTATCTTCTATGTAACCTGAAATAAATAATGAATATTATTTATATTATATAATTTATACAAAAATTATGAATGTTTAGTGAATTAAACATCAAACACTCTTCCAAATTCTTATAGTAATTATATCTTAATTTAGAATAACAAGTTAATAGTTCACATACTTGATTAATGGTTAAATTTTTAGTTCCTTGTTTCCAATCTAAATATAAATCAAGTGGTAATTTGGCCATTCTTATTTTATCTCGTTTACCCTTAGCTAATGATAAAGGCTCAACTTTCATCTTATCAACCATTGCACCTTAAAATATTAAGCATTAACATAATTATATTATTATTTAATTAAAAATTAATTTTATTGTTGTAAACCTCACCTATGATATATACATCATCATAATTATATTCTTTAAGCTCTTTATTACAATGTGGAGTCAAATACACAAGCTTCTCTCTTGGATATAGATCTAAATAACTTTGTTTTGTATAATTTAAAGGGAATGTTGGGTCATCAATAGTTGGTATTGTCTTAGATAAACCTTTAAATACTGTACTTTCTTTATTAACATTACAAAATATTATATTAAAAGGATCCTTATGTGTACGATTGTAAGACCACATTAACAGTAGTTGCTTAGCACAATTTGTTTGTTCTTTCAGTGACATATGTCCATCATAACTACAATCAATTAAAATGTCTTGTCCATACAACATAGCTTCACATAAGCGGTAATTATAAAGAGAATTCATTTGTTTTTCATAAATTCTATGAAACATACTATTTCTCATTAAACCATACTCAATGTGATCATTTTTTGGTTCATTTTCATATCGTTCTAAACGCTCAGCTCTTTTTTCTAATTTGCGCACAATACGATTTTCTTTTTTTTTTTCTATTAAAAACAAGTATCTTAATTGTTTCATTCGGGATGACCGGCTACTTAATTGTAATAAGTTTTGCCATTGATCTATTCTAAGGTTGCTAGGTACTTGTTCACCACTTTCATACAGTAAATCAATCTCTAGGATTAAACGTTTTAATTTTGATAACGTTTCTTCATCACCACCAGTAATTGAATCATAATCAATATTATCAAAGAGTTTTGATGTACTTTGTTCATAATTTAATGTATCCAAAGAACCCTCTGATTTAATACAATAATATCGACTTGCACTAGTAACCGGTGCACATAATTTTAATGAAGATGGATATACTCCAGCTAAACTTTTAGTACGAAGTCCTAACTTACTTAATATTTGAAGTCCATACCTGGATATAAACATCTTACGATATAATTTAATATTAATGGCTGGCTATGTATTATATTCAAATATTATTATTATTTCCTGATATGAAATATGAATGTATCAATCGAAAAAATGAATATAAAATATAAAATTATTAAATCACAAATAATTCACATTTCAAACTTCAAAACAAAACATTAACTTTAAAATCATAACCTACAAATTAAAATTACAAATTTATGATTAACTGTGTTATCATTTATCATTATTTAGTATTTTACCAACTATATAGTTAGTTATCATAGTATTTTTAATATGTAAAAGTCGTAAACTTTCTTATATAATTCATGCTATCTATAAATAAAAAGATTTCTTAATTTCTAAGAGTATGATACTCTGATATTCATAACGAATCACGATTTGTGTGGTCTGCCACACTTAAAAAAGTTGAATACTTTATGATATTTGAAGGTTTATAGCTTTAAAATATCTATATTCTAAGCTTACTGCTTGGGGACTGGTCGTTCACTTAAAATTTAATTATATAAGCTTTTTGGCTTTTTGACATTGGGGGATTTAGTGAAATGAAGATATTGGAAATGGTCTTATAAGATCCTTCTAAGGGATGCAACTACAGTACCACACACCCAGGTACTCTCAAATGACGTCAAAAAAATAGCGTACAAAATATGTAATTCTTATGTTTTTTTTATAATAATTATTAATTAAATACATTTGTTTAAATTATTTGATTAGATGAATTTGAATAGTTTTCCAGTAATTGCAATATATTTAGATATAATCGGTCAAAAAGTCCCGTTTTAAAAAAAATTGGACACAAAATCCGGATTCAGTTTTTATAGTTGGACAAAAAATTCGAGTACATTTTTAGTGACAGACAAAAAGTCCGAAAATACCAAATATTTTATACAATTAATATTTATTTTATAAATTTAAAAATGTTTATAGACATTATATTATTATATTTATTTATATTTTCTTATTTTCATTTAAAATCATATACTTTATTACAACATATTAAAACAACAATATCAAAATTTATTTGTAACTAAATACATTTTAATAAACAATGAACTTTATTTAATTTATAAGCATGTCAATCTAAACAAAACTAAAAAAAAAAATAGTATATCGTAATTATAATAAAAGTAACATAAATTGTTCATTATAATAGGTACCGAACTATACTGCTATACTGGATTTCCGTTATATTTTTGTTAGTTATACGAAAATATAATATGTGTACAGTATTTTTAAATTTTTAAAATAAATATTAATTAACTTAGGTCTAAAAATATTAGACTTGTATAAATAAAATAATTAAATAAAATATTAAATATATCACATGCTTGTGTATACTTGCATTTATTATAAATATTAGTAATAATTAGTCCGGATTTGTATGCAAAAACATATTTTTAACAAGTGTATGCTGTTGGATGGGAGTAAGAATTGTTAGCATTTCATAACCTGTAGAATCTGTCAAAAAGCTTTTTTGCATATTAGTGCATATTTTGACTTCAGAGAATATTTCAGAATATTTTAGTTTATGGTACATATTATAGAATATTTTAGCATATTTCTGTTATATTGGATTATATTAAAGGATATTCCATATTTTTTTTTTTTACTTACTAGTTACTATTATCAATATTTTCTGAATATTTCACCAATTTTAGTTGCATATAAACATACAATTTCAAACTTTTAACAGAATATAAATTTGGACTCTAGTAATAATACTTGCCATAGAAATGCATATTAAAGGCTTCAAAAGGTTTTAGAATGAAGTTTTTTACTACCAATAAGAAATATGTTATAAATTGTTCAGATTATAATTTTACAATTTAAATAAATGAAAAATTATGAGTTAGATAATAGATCAATAAGGTTCTTCAATGTAAGTTAAAGACCAATACCATAATGTTATTATAATAAAAGCAACAATGGTATTATACTTTGTGTTAGAACTAAGCAATAAAATAATAGTTTTTGATGTTATCAATAGTTGAAAAAATAATAAATAATTTCATAATTTTATGTTTTTTTATGTTCTAAATAGAACTTATGACATTTCCTAAAAAAGTCTAAATATTAGGTACCCTAAACTATGACTATTATAATTATTATAATTTTATATTTAAAAATACTCCATACTAATAATTAGAACCATAATTAATTTAAAACATAATCAACTTATTTATTATAATACATTTCATTTAAAAATGAAAACAACTAACAAGAAAGGTTTAAAAATATTTTATTAACACTTATGAAATTATATTTTACAGTAATAGAAAACTTAATGAAATTTAAAAAATATAATATAATGATACTTTATACTGATTGTTTAAACAGTTGTTGTAGTATTTTAATAAAAATTGATGATAAAAGATTGAAAATAAAATTAGTTCTGGTTTGTAGTGGTTTGTACCTGAAAATTAAAATAATTTTATTATTGAGACATCAAGTACATACAACAATGTTAATTTTATGAAATTATAATTAAGTTATAAATCAAACAAAAGTAATATGTTAAGGCGTGAAGTGTAATAGTATATATTTTTAAAGGTTTATAATTTTTAATACATTATATTAATAATGAATTGAAGATGACTATAAATAATAATAATGATTGAATACAGACACGTATACAGGGTGTTTGGGGTTTCACCCCCCCCCCATAATATTTTCGAGCAATGTGGAAAAAATTATTTTATTATGTTGTGGCACAATTTGTATTTCTAAATTTTGTAAAGCCCCCCCCCCCAAATTATTTTTGTATACGTGCCTGACTGAATATAACAAGTGATTAATACTTAGCATATCATCCATTATATTTACATTAAATATATTAGCTAGAAGATATTGAATTGAAATGAGTTTTTTTGGGGGGAGGGGAGGGGGTTGAAAGTCATTATGTTTGAGTTGTAGGGGGTATGATTTAACTGTTTCCATGTAAAATTTTTAAGAAGTTAGGTGGGTGGGGATTATTGTGGATGAAAACAATACAGCGGCTACGCATACTTTGCCACTTATTCTGTATTGCACCATACAGTTTTTTAAATGTAGCTATAAGTATTAGTGTTAATTATTTAACTTCTCTATATGCTTAACCTAGTTTGATCATCTCCCTACAGCCCAGACCTGGCACCTAGTGATTTTCAACTTTCTTTACATATGAAATCATTTCTTGATGGCCAAAACTTCAACAAAGAAAATGAGGTGAAGGAATACAACAATTAATAGCCCGTTATAATATGTGCTTAAATAATGGTGGTACTATGTTGAAAAATAGCTTAATATTTGTACTTCATGTAAAATTATTATAATTTTTATTTTTATTGCCAATGGAAATTACTTTCTGGACATAACTTGTATAATATTTGTTATCATAAAAAGCAGTATATTATGCCCATCCCAAGTAAGACCTCCTGAGAATGCAATTCAAACCAAAATCTTTTAACTAAAATATCTTCTAAATACAACAGTGTAAGCAATATCTGAACAACTTTTAAGTTTTTATTAGTATCAAAATAATTAGTAATTAAAATATTTAAAAATGTATTAATTTATTAATTGATTCAAGTATAGAAATCTCGACACTCAACATTCCATTCAAAATAAATCAAACTAGGACTATCACTACTCTTTGTAATTTCAATAATGTACTCAAGTCTCTTTAACTCTAAGCAAGTGAGTAGGGTAAATTATTACCTTACTAATTTCAAGTTATTCTTTAATAATATTATTCTGAGTGTTGTAAGAGTGACGGGATTTTAATAAGTTTTAATTTATATGTTATTATTAATGACAATTAAGTAAAATTATATGATACAAGTAATTGTTATATTAAAATTATAAGTTATAAAAATATTTTTTTTATGTATAAATAATAAAATTTAAATTAAAAATGAATAGGTGCAAGTGAACAATTTATAATTTTTTCCTATAGATTAAATAACACTGACACAGATTTTAATGATTTTAGTTGTTGAGTTGTTTATTGGTTAAAATTGGTGTTATGTGAGAAGTAAAGAAAAAACACTGAAACTAAATGCAAAATTGAGTGTATAATAAATATTAGATTTTATTATTTCAAAATACTAATATTAATAATACTCTCTTTTGTAATAGTTGGTGATGGTCGTCAAACATCACCAAAGCAAGTTACAATATTTGACGTAGTTTGGTTCCCTGTTCCATCTCTCCTGTAATTGAGTAAGGTAGAAGAGTTGAATAAATCATATTTTTTGTGTCCCTAAATGATAATTAATTGGAAAAAGTATCTGTAGTACGCTGCAACACTTATACTTTATATTTTCAAATGCTGCGACAACATTAACTTTACATTATAGATACCAATACAATACGGATTAAAATATCTTAGTCAGTGCAATGAAATAATTTATCAATCATTATTTTAACTTGAATTTGACTTTCTAGTATAGCATGGTGGCAAAAAGTGTAAAATAAGCAACTATAGTCTATTCAGAATAAGAATGCCCACTCGACCATATAACACTCGTTTTGTTCGCGCACATTTTTGTTGCCACCATGTAATCTAATAGTTTAAAATGTTTACTAAAGATTAATGAATTTCAGAATTCAACTAAAAACACTAATATATGTATATTTTTTTTACGGTTAAATCAACAATGCCATAGAAATCGCTTGTGCATTATTTCCCCAAAAAATACATGTATACATAAACTATATAGATATTATATGTTCTGTATTTTTAATTAAATGTTAAGAATGCAATTAAAATAATATAGGATTAAGAAGATTCCTACTTAAAAGGTTTAATTTTATATTTAAAAATTTAATTATGTTAATAGTTGAAATATGTATAAAATATAAAATAGATTAATTTTATCCAAACATTTTAACTTCTTAATTTATAATCTTAAAAAATACTTACATAATGATAACTCTTATGAATTAAGTTAAAAAATATCAAACATTTGGATTGAAGAGCATTAAAATTATCATTTATTCTAAACTCAGAAGTGACTGAGACTATTAGAAATTCTACATACCAATATTATGGCATTATACAAAATAGTAGATTTTATTTGTATATAAAAAAACCAAACACCAATAATGTAGTTTATACTTATTATTTATCACTAAAAGCAAAATGTTTTTTAGTTTAATATTTCATATTATAGATGCTTACCCTTTTCAATTTTACTGATGAAAATCTTTATAATGTTCAACAAATTTAAGCCCAAACCTAATTATTTTATTTAATTGATTTTTTCAGTGACTAATTTTTCAAACGCTGCTTCAGTAGCTATAAAAAAAAAATGTATTCATAATATATTAATCTACTTTAAATATAAAATAACTTATAATGATAAATACTATGTTTACCATCCACGTAAAAATACAGAAAAGTAATAGTTATAAATTATAAATTTAAGGTGAAAAATGTAGAAATTATTTTTTTAATAGTTTATTTTACCATTATGTTTATTAAATTGAAAGTGAAAATAACAGTCTAAAAAATACTCTATTCTATTCCATACAAGAAACAAGTAATTTGAATGCTAATTTGCTAATATGAATTGTATCTTGTACTAATTAAATAAGGCCATATAGTTATAGATCTCTGGATATATTTTAACCATAAAATAATAAGAATAAAAGAAAAATTAAGTTAATACTGTAAAATAAATACCATTAATAATCATAATTATTAAAAATATTTAATTAAGAATATTTCGTAGAAGTTATTCAACAATTTAATCATAGGCGTAACTAGAGGGGGGCTTGGGTGGGCTTCAGCCCCTCAGAATTTTTCGGGTAAATGTATATGCTTATAAACATTTTAATATTAACTTTATTATTGCCTACAGTATAAAAAAACTTAAACACATTCTACATAAGTATAAAAATATATTAATTAAATGTTGAATTAATTACTAATAAGGAAAAAATAGTTAAGTTATAAAATAATAATTAATTATTCGTATAAACGTAAAAAAAATATAAATCTATAAATAAATAAAAAGCTATTACTGTACCTTTTTTAGTAAGATCATTCATTGCTTGATCAATATTCCCTTGATGTTTTAAAAAGTATGGGCGTATAAATCTATTATATACAACCACAGAACCATTATTGCTAATTGGTATAAAACACCATACAAAAAATATTGTCTAAAAATGAAATTATACAATTGTAATGATTTACTTAACAGATATTTTTTCTAATTATTAGTTTATTAAAGAAAAAATAGTTAATAACTGATGTGGTCGAATGAATATTATTGTACCATACAGTAAAATAAAATTAAATTCCACAAAATTGAAATGAGTTCTATAATTCTATAACAATAAGAATTATTTTAAACTTCTCATTCCTTAGTATATTTATATGTCATAATGTCATAAACTTACTTTGATTAAAGAATAAAATGGTATCCAATTAAGTAAAATAGCAGCTGGAAATTCAATAAGAGTAATAAATGAAAATACCACCCAGTATGTCAACCATTTTGTGTCATCATCTTTTCCACTAGATTCAACTGCTTTAATTGATGCATATGCCGGGTATAAGAAGCCAATTAAATTACTTAACAATAAGGTTCCATACCCAATTATTAAGTAGAATACAAGAAACACTGCCAAACCTACAAATAAATATTATTTTAATAATTTCAGCAAAGTATTTAATAACAAAAACAAATATTTTTCTTTTTGAGTATTTTTAACTGTTGTAATTTATATTATTATTTATATAATAAATATCGAAAAGTTTAATATGTTTTATTTTATAACTTGTTATAAAAATCAAGTGAATTATGATGAATAATAATATTCTTAGTAAATAGGAAAATAATTTTGAAATTAAAAAATCTATTAGTTAACAGTTTTAAATTGCAATGTAGCAAAATATTTACTTTATGTAATTATTATCAATTTAACGGCAAATAAAAAAGTTAACTTATCTACTAAAAAGCATTTTTATTGATTCATTAAATACAACAAATTGTTAAATTGTATTAAAAAGAAAATTTGCGTTTTTAATTTTATTTATTGTAAAGTAGATATAAATTTAGTTGAATGTTACATTTTAAGCCAAAACCAAATTCTATAAAATATGTAATAAGTAATATTTATAAAACATTAAGATTTTATCAAATCAATTTTCAATAATAAATATTATTTTAAGTACCTATGATAGACATATCAATAAATTAATCAATGATTAATCATATTCCTTACCTAATATTTATTAGTATAAATACAGAAACTCAATATTAATATTAAATATAAGTAATATTTTATACATAAATCAACACTAATTATATTATATGATAAAGATAACTGATGATTTACTCATAAATTCAGTGATATAAGCATTGTTTATTGATTTAAGACTATCTAACCAGACTTTGGCCGAGAAAAAAACAAAACAAATATAGTACAGAGTACCTCAATTTACAAGCATATCGTAATTGGTATACTTTTGCTTTGTAAACTAATTCAATCATGATGGGTAATCTGTCCATTGTGTATTGAATATAGCATTTGGTTAAATTTTGAACATGATTAAAACTATTTTTTAAATTTTTCTGATATCTTAAAGAACAATCTCTGAAATTTTAGTCAAAATTAGCTGAGTAGTTTATGATTCTATAAGCTATAAAAATATGGACATTGCCTTTTTATGAATGTTTGAATAACAAACAATATTATTTTCTTTTATTTAAAAAAAAAATCCAATAGCATATTTATAATTGTTTAATATTATAACAATTACAACAAACTAAAAGGGTTATGAGTACATTAATTGACTAACTGATTATTGGTGTCAAAATTAAAAGTATGAAGTTTATTACTTATTGTTAGCTGTTATATTGGATAATTTTAACTATATGTAAATTGGTATTGTTTTCATCAGTTTAACATTGTACAGTGGGACATATAGTTTTAAATAAATTATTTATGGATTTAAAATAAAATTAACCCCGTGGTAGGTATATAGTTTTTACTTTTCATTTTTTGTCTTGACTTTTGTTGATAATTAGTTAAAAATATTGTTTCATTATTTATTTTAGTTGAATATGAATGGGGTTTTGTTTAAAATAAATTGTTTAAACATACAATTTTTAACATATTAAACATTGGTGTGGTTGAAATATATGAAACATCATTTAATTATTCAAGTAACAAATTAAACTAATATTGATTGACAATTGTACAATCTAAAAATTCTGAATAAGTAAAAAACATATAAATATATGAAATACTAAAAAATAAATATATTTCCACAAATAGTTAATAAGATAGGAGCATAAAATGTTTCAAATACACCCTACAGGTGAGTTGGTCAAAATAAAGACCTGTACAGATAGTAATTAAATAATAAATATAGCAATTTGTAAACAAATTACTCCCTCTAATTATTTTAATGACTCTTGGTAAAAAGCACATAATGGTTTATCTTGAAGTTCTTACCAATAAATAAATTCAATCTACTGACTCCTGTTTGTGCTTCAGCCCAACTGAAAAATTTACACCAAGGTTTAGACTCATCATGTAATGAATCTTTAATAGCTGATTTAACAGAATCAAGTTGAATCGCCATATTAAAGTGTTGATACTGAAGAACTGTAAAATAAAAATAATAGACAATTAATCACAGTATTTAGTACCTACAAGTCACCAAACAATACTATTATGTGAAATATTATTAAAATTAAAGCAACGTTAAAAAAAATAGTTTACATGAATTATAATTAGTGCAACATTTTATTTTTAATTACTTCATCTAAGCTAAGTATACCTAATAACTTGATAAATAGATAGTAATTTAATGTAACTATAACATTTTTAATAAAAATGATGGATTAAGATTTCAAACATTTAAATCTAACATAATGTGAAATATACAAGGTGAGTATAATTATTAAATGTGCTATGTAAATACCTTAAATACCTGATTGCTTTTCTAATATACGATGTAACCTAGTTATTTTTTAATATAAATCTATAAAAAAGTATGTTATAATATTACCTAGTCTTAATATTAAACAAAATCACTAAACTAAACTATTTGAAAATAAAAAAGTATCTCAAGTATTAACAAATTATAATTACTGTTTAAAACCCGGCGGCTAGTCTAATATTATAGAAAAACCCGGACGGTGGACATTAAACGCTAGTTCTATGTTTGTAGTGTTGTCTCGAATCTCGAAATAGTCGAAATAAAGCAGTGCACACTGTTCACTCTAGGTATATAATAAATATATAATCACCAATCACCATAGTTAACTCGTGGTATATCTAAACGGGATAGTTGTATTGAGATAATGATGGTAAATAGACTGGTATATACATAGATCTTATACCGTAACCACTTTTAATAACCTTGAACCGGCTGGCGCATAAACATAAAATATTGTCTATGGGCTGGCGAATTGCAACGTACGCAGGTAAAAGCAAGTTAAAAAAACAGGCATGTTAAAAGCGCTAACACGTAGCCCGTGGCCATCAGAACTATAGGAAAAAAACAATAAAAAAATACAAATTTTATTTTGTCCATATATGTAAAATATATATATATATTATATATAAATATAGTGGTATACATAATATTATGTACTTTGTCAGTGATAGTTACTAAAAATTTGTGTAAAATATTTTTTTTTTCTATAAGTTTTTGATCTGGCCCGTATATGATTACATGTAGTACTCTTTTCAACGTTTTTGGCCCAGTTGATACTTATTACATATTATATGCTTGCCACTCGATACTTTGCCAGTTGTCGTAAACGTAAACCACAGTATGATTAAAAATTTGATCTATAGACAAGCGACTTGATTGTTTTGGTCCTTCCGCTGTGTTATGTTTTAAACACAAAGATTTAAAGTTAATTACACGCTGTTTGTTTGAACTTTAAATGCTTTTAAAAACAAAATATGATTACATTTTTAGATATTTATTAACGATGACTAATACCAGATAAACAAAAAAACAACTGTCAACAACACATAACTAAAAAATCATTAAATTTATGGTTCGGTATCTAAAGTGGTATGAGCGATGAACATATTTGGTGAATGACCCTCTGACATCAGTTGTAATATATAATATTGACAATATTATACATAATACTTTGGTATATAATATTGTTAGGAAAAACAGAAATAAGTGTCCATCTGATATTCTAATGAAATAACAATATTTTACATAAAATTTTGTCTAACTACTAATTATCATGATCGATAACATACATATTATAATGTTCAGATAATTGTTTATAAACGAATTTTATCAATTTCAAAAATAGTTATAAATTTAAATTAAAAAATAAAATTTGTATTAAGCCTGGTTTGTAACAGCCCGAAAAGTAATTGAATGCAATCCAACAGAGTTCCTTATCACTTAGTATCAAAAATACTTTTTTGTGATAGTACGGTCCTCAGATATATCTTTAGTCCGTGGCAAGGCTGATATAATATAGACAATACAATTAATAGTTTAGAATTTTTAGATTATAATTTCTTTGTGTTTATAATATTTTTGATATTAGGGATTTGGATTTATAGTTGCATAGTGTAATCACAAACAATTAACAGAGATGGAAAGGATTCCTGATCAAATGGGTTATTTAATCATGACGATGGATGGGGCTGTGATTTCTGTGAGTAAAAATACAAGAAATATGTTTAAAAAATTAATAACGATCTATCCTTGATGTATACACAACTCATTTATCGATCTGTTCAGTCTGGTGGTGATTTAGAGAATAATGAAAAAATTGCGGACATCATATCAAAAACAATTAGCACAAGTAAAAGTTTATACGTGCCTGATGAACAATTCCAAAACATGTCAAGTATGTCGAATTAAAATTTAAATAGTTTTTAAATTTCATGTTTTGATAATTTTATTTATTTATAGTTTTATATCAACATTATCATTATTCCGTTTGTGTGTCAAATAAGAAAATCCATGTTTCCAAAATTAGACACGATCCTAATACATTAGAAAACGATGAAGTCAGAGGGATTACAGAAGGTTCTTGATCAGCTAAACTAATAAGTTTTTATATTTTAGAGTGTAAGATAAATATGTCTAGGTTATATTATAACTGTAATAACATTTTGTTATATAACATTAATAATATTTCAAATGTATTAAATTAATATTTATAGATTGGTTAATAATTTTAATACTTTTTATCAGATAGGGTTAATCATTAGTGATGCTTTAAGCCTTAAATTTTTTTTTATATATTTCATCAAACTACCCAAATATAATATGAAGTTTTGTTTATTATTTCATGACTAATACTAAATTGAGAACTACAAATTTTAAATGAATTCAAAAATAAATATAAAATAAATTAAAATATTGAATTTATTTTAAATGACATCAATTAATTTTACAAATATTATGTATATAAATAATAGAAAACTATTTATTTTTAATTTACATACAATACAAAATAGTATAGCAATCTGCCTTTAACAAGAAAAAAGTTATACTAATCATATTTCATTCATAGACATACATTTATATACTTTTTTTAAAAAACGATGATATTGATTTTGTTCCTGTAGCAGCTTTTTTTAATGCTTTGTCTTTAGCAGTTAACTTAGGAGTAATAGTCTAAAAAGAATAAAAATTAACAAGAATAATATACACATAAATATATAAAATAAAAAAAATTTAATACAAAATAACTATTAACCTTTTCAACTTTATGAGGCATTTCTTCATAATCAACTTTAATGAATTTTGTTCTTTTATTTACATCACTATTTTCATCAGCTTTACGTTTATTACATTCTACTATTTCTGGAAGCCCGAGATGTTTTAATAATGATTTTTGAATATCAATATGTAAATATTCCGAGATTATATCGTATGCATATCTTTTGTATTGTTCTGTATCAAAAACATAACTGTGAAAATGATTTATTTTTTACATTATAACTCATAAACTCTCAAAATAATTAAATGACAAAACCATTAATATAGGTATAGTAGTATCAATAATATTAAAAAATTATATTTTATATAATTAAGGGACTCCTTTGAAACAGAAGATACTTTGGCTAGTTAATGTAGAACCTGATAAAGTATTTTTATTTTTTTTTAATTCATAAACTAAAAGTTTTAGTACTTTTTATTACTCTAATGGAAATATTTTACCGTCAGTTGAGTTTATGCTTGTTTCACTCAGTTTAAATGAGGATGAAATGGCTGCGTTTTGATTGACATTTATTTGTTGAGTAATTAAAACTTTTGCTACTTTATTTATTTTAGGTGTAAGCCATTCTAATGTATTATTTTCATTATATTGCCATAGAATTAAATCTCCAACTTCTATAAAAAATGTTTTAATATTAATAAATCTAACAAAAATAGTATTGAAAATATACTCCAATCAATAGTTTATACCTTTTTTTGTAGCAATTTGTTTTAAATTTGCCAATTCCGATAATTTCATTAGAAGATTATTTAATTCCGGAAGATGTTCATCCACTAAAATTTGATCCAAGGGACAGAACATGGAAGAACACTAAAAACCATAATATTAACAATAATAATAATAAAAATAAAAAAAAAATTAATAACAATTGTCAAAAAAAATATCACTCAATTTCTTAATATAACTTCCCTAGTCAGGTAAAAGGCTAGATAACAGATTTTAAGTGCATGTAAATAAAGCGGGTCACTGGCTTACTTGAAAATTAAAAACCTGAATTTATATGTAAAATCATTAAAAGCAGGTGGAAATATAAAAATAAATAACAGATTCATACCAGGTGTACAATGGTATAAAAACATTAAGCCATAAAGTATTAAGAAATTGATCAACTTTTCAAATTATAGTGCTATTAAAAACTAGACAATAAAGAAATTCTAATTACACTTTATTTTCATCTAAATTAAAAAGGTATGAATATCTAAATGTTGCTACTTTATTGTGATGTGGATTTTAATATTATTATTTATTAAATAATCTTAAACTGTTTACAATTTTATCAGTGTTTAAACTTTAAGAACCGAAATAAAAATAATATAGCTTTAATGGAAAATATCTGTTACAAGCTATAGAGTAATACTTACTTTGATAAAATATGGTAGAAAAAGAAACAGAGGATCAACTAATGTTACAAAATCAATCCTATCAATAGGAATGACTTTATTACCTTTAAAAAATGATCTGTAAAAATAATTTTATAATTAATTGAAAATTGAAGACAAAGAAAATTAAAATATAAATATACCTATGACTAAATGGTAAAGATCGCATTTGTGCCAGAGTCTTATCATTTTCAGAATACACAAAAATAGCCAATTCACTAGTTTGTGGATGACGCAGTTTTATCAATTGTCGATCAGCAGTTTTATCATTTGTTAAAGCATCTAATACAAATACATATATTACTTGTACCATTAATAGAATTATTAATACATTTAAACAACCAAACTGGAGAGCTTACCTGGTAAAATGATATAACGATTTTTTTCAAACACTGTGGATTCTTGTTCATTTTTTACTTTTGGCTTTCTACCTCTAGGAGCCATAACAGTATGACAAGAACTTTAAAATTAATATTTTGGACGGTTTTTATAATACAAGTCTTTGTAACTACTACGAAAAAATGTAAGAGATATCAAACCGTATATTGCACTAAATAGAAAATAAAAAATAATAATAATTAATTTATATTTTCACAACATTAGTTTGATTAAATGATTATTGTTGACGCTGTTCTGCACTTTTCTTAACTCTCAAGTACACTAAGCTTCAATTGACCATAGAATAAGAATATTACTATTATATCCGTTTTGACTGTTTTAAGTATTCAAATGACAAATACTCTCAATTCCAAATCTAAATCTCAATAGTTACAAAAGATTATGGAAATGGTAGAATAAAATTGCGGGTAAAACGAACAGTGATAACTCACATAACCCTATTCACGACCCTCAATAACCAATTTCTTCGACTGAAACCAAAGATAATTCATTTTTTCTATACTTTTGTTATATAGATTGTCCCGGGTCTCCCTCAAGGTAGAGAAGAGAAGATGATAACACTTCATGAAAAAAGCAGCACGATTTTTGACAACACAAATTTAGTTAACATAAATACCGCCAGGTACCGCCACATTACTCGAAGGCCGGTCACATTTACTATTTTAATGCATTTAATATAATAAAATATGAAATTTAATAATAATTAATAATATTTAATATTATTGTCTAAATTTCATAATTTATATGAAATATGATTCTATCATACTAGCAAGTTGAAATAAAGAAAAATGTTATATATAGGCACCAATTTAATAAAATAAATATATAGACTTCCAAACTCCAGTCATAACAAACAGTGTTTAAAATAAAAATCATCTCCCTATATTGTTTCAAATTTATTTGATTTTTTGTAAGAACTATGACTGTCCATTTAAACGTTTGTTATTGACTTTTGAGTTATTGAACAATAATTTATATTTTTTTCAAAAGTTTAATAAGTAAATTCACTAATTAAAAATGCCAAATAAATGTTTTGTATCAGGCTGTAAATCAGGATATCCTAGTGGAAGTGAAGGAAAAATTATAACATTGTGTCAAGCTCCAAAGGTACAAAGACCACAATAGGCACAAAAAAAAATTATATGATTATTTTTAAATTTGAAGTAGATAATTACTAAATAGTTTCACAATAATATATTATTATATGGTACTAATAATTTATACTATGATAAATTTGTGCATACAATCATTACATTTTAAGTAATTTTTAAGATACTAATATTATTATTTTAAATATTATAATTTAGAATAAAAATTATTAATAATATTATATTGTAGTATTAATTATACAATACTTTTATAACTTTTAGCTTAATTTAAGATAAACACTTAATTGATTAAAATTTTTTTTAATTTATTAATTATAGTTACTATAAATAATAAATAACTATTATGTACCTACATGTTAATTAAATTTTAAACTTTTGTAAAAATGTATACTAATTTTTCTTTATTGTAAAATTCCTATAACATATCTAAGTTTAAGTTTTATGTTTTTAATTTTTATCAACTGATTAAGATATAATTATAATTTTAATTAAATAACACACTTGTTTATGTTGGTAATAAATCTAGTTTATTATTTATATTTGCATCATTTGTAAAAAATACTACCCAAATCAGGATATAACTTATAAGTCACTTAGTCACAACACTCATAATTACATGAATAATAAACATTTACTTTAAAATGTTATATACACATGGACATTGTACACAATTGAGACAAATGAAACATTTAAAATTTAAATTAAAAACAAACATATTATTAGTATATAAGTAAAACTAAAAATACTCAAAGTATAATAATATTTTATACTTAATGCCGAATGCACTTTGCGTGCAATAAAGGAAATTCAACTAGACAAAAAAACAAAAAACAAAAAAAATTATCAGAACAGTCAATGTTGTAACTACTTATTAAATATTATATGATAACTATTTACTTTTATGTATATTATTTTTTATATTATACATTATTGTAATATTGTAACATTATTTTAGAAATATTTATTAGATGAGGTACCCATAATATAAGGTATAAGTATTGAATCAAAAGTAAATATAATAAAGTAAGAATATATATAAATATACACTATATAAATATGCATAGGCACACGGGTATTTTTCATTTCAAAACAAAATTTATTTATTTATTCATTAAGATTTAATGCACAATTGCATAGTGGCTATAATGCTATTATTGAATAATTATTCAAACAACCGGCCTCCGAAGCTTGTGACGTTCCCTGTGGATATTATTTGAACTACAAAATTGCTGTCGAAAAATAAGCCACTTTTTTCCTCCTGACCAAGCCGAGTGTTATCACCTTCTCTTCTCTACATCGTGGTCTTATAAGGTCTATTGGTCTCACCCATATTGTATCAGCTGTTCATATCACAGGACACTGACGATATTTAAATTGGTCTAGGCTGTTGATAAGCGGGCAGTACACAGTCGTGAAATCACCTTGTAGTTTTTTGACGAAATCGATATCGGAGATTAGCACGTTTACGTTTTTCTTCCAAGGTTGTACTGCATTTTCACATAATCTGCCCACCACGGCACCTCTACAGGGGCGATATTCGACCCTTCCGTCTTTCTCTTTTCTTTTTCCGATGGGTTCTCATCTCCTATAGTCTTTAGGGAGAATCTACTTACGGGTTACGACGTTCAATTGAGTGCTGTGTGCTGATACATATTTGGTCTTCGACGGTGCGCATACGTCCGGTGTCTGTGATATATCTTAGTGTCATTTAGTTGTTACGTCGCTCTTGCTGAGTGTTATTGACCGGTTGTTGAACAAGCTCGACGATGAAATAATATTAAAATACGTATTGTATTTATACAAACGTATACACCTTCGTTGCGACAAACTCAAATCATTACGTCCAAGCATCATTTGCCCGACCATAATATTATAAACACGTACCAGGTGAGCTGAAAGATCATCTACGTACTTGTATAGTACTTAATAATAACACTATTATTTACATACTTAACTATATTATTATTTTGTTTCCGAACAAAAACTCTAACATTGTTCTAAAGACGTTTTCTAAAACCTTTATTCGATGTCAGTGGTATTTTAGTAGTGTGGCACAATAATTAAAATAATGTACATTTTCTACATTAGCATTCATCGCAACAACTATCTAACCCAGTGTTTCTCAATTTCTTTTACTCGCGGAACCTTTGCATGAGCTTGAACGTTTTGTGGAACCCCCATATGATTTTTGGAGTTTTTCTATGTTCAAATCATAATTTAAATAAAAAATATTATTAATTTATTTATATTTTCCCAAATTTCTCACAGAAACCTTGGCACCAGCTGATGAACTCTTAGGTTCCGTGGAACACCAGTTGGGAAACACTGGTCTAACCCATTTAATAGTAATATAATCATATTAACATACATTAGTTAGTAATATGTCATCTCTGGTTTTATTTTTAAATTATTCTATTTTTTAATTGACACATTAATATCATTTTTTTTATTTATATGATCTCTGAACTAAGATTTTGATAAAATATCATAAAACTCTTTTATGGTCATTGACTGAAAGCATACAATATTTCATTGCATATTATATGTTTATAAATATATGTAATAATATTAACTAAAATTATATAGTCTATTTAAAATATTAAAGAAGCCTAAAGGTGTTTGAAATAAAATAATACTTTTCTGGAGATTATTTAAATTTTTTCATATTATACCTACCATTAATGAATTAGTGATTACAGGTTAATTAGTTGATTAGACTTTTATAAATATTGCTTTATAAATCCAATAAATTGACCTAGGTAGTCAGTATAAACTTAATAGTTTACTTAGTTACTTGTTTCTATATGGTATTAAATTATTTTGAGTTCTGGTAATTACTTATCACAGTTTAGTCAATTTAAATGTATATAGTTATATTTATTTGATAATTCAAACAGAATACGTCTCAACAATCGACATACATAATAGTCGGTCGTGAAGTTTGATTTATGTCTCAAATAATGTGGATTATACAATTTGCATGACTTTATAATATGTTAATCTAAAATCCATAATCCTAAGACCTAATTATTTTTAATATCTGTTTTTAGCTCAATTTTTAGTTAGTTATATACATAGAAAAATAATTATGTTAATTAAAAAAAATATATATATTTTTGAACAAGATTTTAATCTTTTAATTTTAAAGTTTTAATAACAATTGTATTAGTTTCTATGCACCTATTTAAATCTGTATTTAAATAAATTCACTTAGTTAAAGTTTTCTTATTATTTATATAATTTTAATGAACATTTTATTATCTTTAATGATCTATATTAGTGGAGCATAATTATATTGCCCCATAGGAAATGAACTCAATAAAATATTGAAGACTGTATTTGTATACTTTCAAGTTCAATGTTTTTAACATAACAATATTGGAAGATAAACCTAATTAATAATAATTATTATTATTTCAACTAATTGGTTTTTTAATAGTATGGTATTTTAAAAACCTGGAATCCATGCCTAGGTATATGAATTATGTTAGCATCTTAAGATTTTATTTATTATACATTAGTGATGAAAATTAAAATTGGTTGAGATTTATAAGGGAAAAATATCCAGTTTCGAGCTCAGTAAAAAAATTACTTACTTTAGATCTGGCTATTTGAAATTGACAAAAATATTTGTTATTTTTAAAATTTAAAGTGACAAGGGGGTTATTTGAGCAAACAATGTGTAATTTGCTTGTAAAATATTTCTTGAAGTGACCCTGACTATTAATAAATGCATGTATTTACTAAAGATTACAATAAATAAGCTACATTATTTCTTGTTATATATGTATGTAATTTAAAGTATTGGTAATACTTTTACATTGTTTTAAATTATACTTAATATATATATAGCGTAATTATTTTATTCGCAACTACATGAATCTGTCAATAATTTTTAGAAGAATTTATTATATATACTTATTTAAAATTGTCTGCTTTATAGAAGTTCTGACAAGTCCACACTATAATTTACTCATAGAGCATTAACTTTTGACTTTTGGTTTTTGAATGATATTCCAAAGTTATTATTAGAAAATATTACAATATATTTTTTATGTTGCTAATTTATTAAACAATTTATATTCATTCATGTTTTAATTTAATAAAAGTTAAGCTATATTAATTATTGACTGGTTTCATATTTAAATAATCACTCTATGCTTATTTATTGTAATTAATCCATGAATCATAACTCATAAGAAATGTATTGATTATTTCTTTTAATTAATTAAGAATACATAGGTATTTACTATACCTAAATAATTTAGACACATTAATGATCTGCATTTTTTTTTTAATAAAATAATTACTTACTTTTTATCTTAAATATTTTTTTTTACATCAAAAGACATTGGTGTGATTTAATTTAGGCAAAATTGCAAAAGCTGATACCTGTGATCTTTCTTCATCATGAAAATCTGGACTGTTCAACACACATTTAATTATCCATGGGAGACAGTGGTTCAAGCAGCTTGGAACAAGTATCCAAATCCAATGAACACTGCTGTCCTTGGCATAGATGTTATTGATCGGCAAGTAATTAATGGAGAACTTCATTCACATCGGTTAGTTACTACTAGATGGACATTGCCAAATTGGGCATGTGCATTAATGGGTCCAATAAGTACATTTTATGCCAGTGAGTATTCTAAAGTTAATCGAGATCGTCGGCAGTTAAAGTTAGATAGTCAAAACTTATCATTGGGACCATTTGTCATAGTACGAGAAAAGCTCACCTATAAGCCACATCCTGATGATCCACAAAAAACTTTACTCAAACAAACAGCTTATGTCACTGTAGAAGGCTTACCATGTAGTGGATATATAGAAAATATACTTACCAGTAAAATTTCAGGCAATGCAGCAAAAGGAAGACAAGCTATAGAATGGGTTATTGAAAAACTACAACATAAACAACCATTGTAATTTAAAATTGTTATTTAGACCTACAGTTATATCATTATATTATAAAATTAAATTTTATGGTTTTACATTTACAAAACCGCTAATTTATATATTATATATTATTATTATTAATTTTTTTGTATAATATATTATAAAATAAATTGGAAACATTTGTAAGAATTGTATTAAAATGTAGAACATAATAAATAAATAAAAATATTATATTAAATTTTGAGTTTAATTTTTTAATTTTGATTTCTTTGTTAGCTATCTTTATTAAGTAATAAAATAAATGTTTAAAGGTCAAATTAAAACTTGTGGTAATATCAGGTTTTAGAGTTAAGTTGTTGTCAAATTAATATATATTTATTCTCTGAAGTATTATGTTTTACGAGTGTTGGTTACTAATAAATAATGATACTTGCAATGGTAGTTTAAACATATTTAAATTACTTACAATAGTTTTTGTATACATACTGATAATTTTAATAATAATAATTATAAACATAATATATTTGGTACAATTAAGGTATTTTCCACTTAATATAATAAAACTATTAAGAAACAAATTTAACAATTAAAAGTACCTTCTACCCAGTGATTATTTAGTAGATTATTAATTAAGCAATTATTTGACACAAAAAATATATGATAAAACAACCACCCGGAGCCAGTCCCTAGTACACATAATTCTTAGTATAAATATAAATAGATAGATTAAATTATTTATTTTAAATAATTTTACAAACTCAAATAAAAACCAAACAATTTAGTGATTTATTATTAGCCTACAATATATATTAATACATGTACAGTAATTAAAAATTTTAAAAGTTATTTGCATTTAAATTATATTTATAATATTTTAGGTTTATAGGTCTTATTCAGTTTCCTAAAGTGTTACAAACTACAAAATGTCAATTTTTACTTAGTATAAACATGATATAATTATTCAAAAATTTAAGGTATTAATTCCAAGTCCATTTAGTTTACTTGATAAATATAATATAACACTTGTATTTAACGTATCACATATAATGCACATTATTTATAAAATTAGAAATTAGTTAAAAATGCAACAAAGTGGTTGCCATTAAAGATAATTATGTATATATAAATCATTTGTTACATATTTCATTAATTTGTCTATCCCCGTTGTCAATTGAGTTCAATTAAATTTTTCAGTGGAGCAAAATATAAAAATAAAATAATAACAAAACAAAATGGAATTTAATGAAGAATGGTTTGGTTTCAGTCGTGTAAAATACATACACTATGGACAATGAAAAGGACATTGAGAGCAGCCAATCAATAAATTACAATATGGAGGATATTTCTCAACCAGATTTGCTGTGCCATACCTATGCAGTTGATTCTCAAATGACAAGTAAAACACATTTAGACATAAACCATTCATTGTCATTTAGTAATACTTCTTGTGAACATTCTAAAATGCAAGAAGAAGAATGTGCTTTTTTAACAAATAATCTACAAAGTGTTCATTTGACACGTGACAATCCATTATCCATTAATCTTCCATCACGGAGACGTCGATTGATACCTATCAATAATAAAGCTAATGATTATGATTATGAATCAAGTTCTGGTAGTGAATTCAGTGATAATACTGACAGATTCTTGAATGTGGACCTTGGAACTAAATCAATACCTGAATTAACAGCTGAAGAAGAACTCAAAGATGAGCGCAATTGGAAATCTTGTACGGTAACTGGTGTTGTTAGTAAGATTGATATGAAAGTAATTGAGCCTTATAAATGTGTACTATCACATGGTGGTTACATGACAACTGGTTCACACAATGCTATTATTGTATTTAGTGCATGCTATTTACCGCATCGTGATCGTGTAGACTACAATTATGTTATGAATAATCTATTTGCATATGTAGTTTCAACATTGGATCAATTAGTTACAGAAGACTATGTTCTGGTATATCTGCAAGGGGGTACTTCAAAGGATTGTGTTCCAGGTTTCTCTTGGCTGAAACGTTGTTACAAAATGATTGATAGAAAATTAAGGAAAAATTTGAAGTTTTTGTACTTGGTTCATCCAACGTTTTGGTTAAAAACACTTGTATTAATGATCAAACCATTTGTAAGCTCAAAATTTGGTAACAAGATACATTTCATCAACAGTTTAGATGAACTCTATGATTGTGTGCCAGTTGAAAGAGCTAGTATACCAGATAGGGTGAAACAATTTGATTGTACAAAATCAAATTCTCACAAGTAATATTAATTTCACTATATAACTATTTATTAATATTATTATTATTATTTATAATTCTACCTTACCTATATACTATCCTATTTTTATCAGTTTACAAGTCCAGGAACACAAAAAATCATAAGATTTATAACTTATATTTTTATTTTTTATGATCTGTAGTTGTATTATTCATTCTAAATTTTTTTTTGCACTTATTCTTAAATCATAGATGACTTAAAATGTAAGATTGGCTAATTAATTACATTATCTATGCAAAACTGTATAATAAAACACTAATTACATCTTAACATACACATTGAAATAATTTTCATTGGGCGATTACATTTTATCTTCAGAAAGTTCTTTATATAATTAACACTTATTCAAATAAGAATAATTTATTACATGTGGTATTTAAAAAAAAATATAAGTATTTAACAATAATCAATGACTATTATGTATTATATTTAATAATCCAATATATAAAGAAAAAATTCAAAAATATGTGTTTAGCTTTAATAGTTTCAATATTGTAGTTAATTGCCTTATTATCAAACTTAAAAGTTATTAAAATTGTGTGCAATTTTTCAATATTTCGATTTTAAAAATTTAGAAATAAAAAAAACTACATGACACAAAAATATAATATAACAACATTGTCTCATTATTTTAATATTTTAAATTTTTAAGGTTTAAAAACAAGTACCATAATAACACTTCAAACTATGTTGTAACTTTTATATTTGATAAAAAATAAATTCATAGTTATATTAAAACTAATAAAACTAAATTTTAATTTTCAATATTACGCTCATATTAACAAAGACCACAAAAACAGATACGGCATTCTTCTATGACTTAATTACTTAAAACATAAAATTGTTTTTATTTTTCACTACTAAATTATTTCTGATTCAAAATATTCATGAACAATGTTTATTTAATTATCATAATATAAAAAAAATGTAATAATTATTATAATATAGCCATAAGTAAGAAATATTATGGTTACCAGTAGTAAATTACTTAAGTTATATAAATTTTAAAATATTTTTTCCCATTCTAGTCCAGTAATATACAATAATATTTATAGTATATATTTGTCTAAATGTTAGTAAAAATAATATTTAGGAAACAATTATTTTTAATCAAATGATAATTGAGTTAAAATTTTACATAGAGAAAAAATATTCTTATAAATTAAGTTCCTGGGCTTAACATACAAACTACAAAATGTATTAATATTATATAGTATTATTTAATACCTATCTAGTCTAATTTATTATTATTATGCTCTCATTTTGTTAGTGTATATTTACTTTTGTGATAATCTTGATCCTAGTTAATAAATATTTTTTTCAGTATTACAATATCATGTTTAATTTTTGTATTAATGTGCATTTTTAAATTGTTTTATATTTTTTGTTTGTATTTATAATGATTATGATATCTTAATTAATTTTCAGAATAAAATATTCAGAAATAGTGTTTCACATTTTTTCCAGAATAATTTGTAGTATTAAAATTGAATTTGAAGCAAGACTTTCATAGATTTTTAGATGCCTCGTGCCTATAATAATATATATTAAGAATCAAAAGGAGAGATATAAGACATTGAAAAGTTAAACATTTTCTTTAATTATTTACCTTTGTATTGAGACATTTCTTTGTATATTAATATGTATTTTACATCGTTTTTTTTTTTTAAATAATGTGAATAAGTGAATATTGCAACCATAAAAATTATTAACTAGGATTATTATTCCAAAAACTATTTAATATTTCAAAACACTTTTTTATAGTAGAATTTAATATTAATTAGTCTTGAATTATTTCTGTGTTGTATTGTATTTTTTTTTTTTTTTTATTCTATCAAGAAAAAGCACAAAAAGACTGTTATTATTGCTGAATTGACAGCATTTATTTTATTAAACTATTATAACTATTATATTATGTAAATCAAAACAAAAATAATACAATGTTGTATGTAATTCTGTTACTCAATATTAAAATTAACATATTTTTTCTTAGATGAAATTGAACATGTTTACTATTAAGTATAATATTATATAATTTATTGTATAATATAACCAATATGAATTCAAAATTAAATAAATTAAAAAAAATCTAATTCAAGCTAAAATGCAGTTCTAGATTTTTTTTTTTTTTGTCTAGTTGGTACTTTCCTTTTTGATATTTTGTTGTATTTTAATTCTTTTAATGTAATTGTAAAAATTATTGTTCAGGTTAAATATTGCTACATGCTTACATAGGACAATGCAATTTATTGCTGCACAATATTTTATGATAATGTTTGTTCTTTTGATAACCTTTTAGAAACAAAACTACTGTCCAATTTTAATTTTAGCTAGATTTATATTGTTACATAAACATTTAAAAGACTGACCTTGAACAATGGATTATTGCCAATAACTGCCAAATTGTTCATAAAAATATTTAAGTTAGTTACAATACAATCAAGGTTAATATACCAGCCTACATACATGCTATAATCTTCAACCCAATAATGTGTTCAACCCGAGCCATAATCATGGTCCATAGACCATATTGAACTGAGTTGAGTCGGTATGACTTGTTAATTATTTGCCTTGCTTTCCTTCATTAAATTTAATTTAAATTGTGCATTTTTTTTTCTGTCAATCTCAATCTTTCACATATTAATGTTCTCTTTCAATAAATTTGATAATAAAAATTATTTTTTATTTTTAAACTTTATGTTAATTCTAGGAAAGTTTTGGGTTGTTCAGACAAAATCATGTTACTATTTCATTAGGAAAATAACAATCAAGGTCAAATTACAACAATTAAATTAAGCATAATCTACAACATGATTCATGAATAGCACCTCTATTATGTGAGATAATTATGCAATAATAACTAATATAATTATAATTAGGTATACAATATTAACATAATCTTTGTATAAATCATGTTTCTACGGCTAACGAGAGCTGAGGAAAATGGGAAGTACGAAAGCATGTTTTTACGGTCAAATTTTGCTACTAGAACGGTCTTTTAACAGATTAAAAGTAATATTTATTATATTAGAAACTCATGCCAGCAACAATTCAAGTTATAATAATACAATATTTAATACAACTTAATGAAATAATGATAAATTAATTGTATTTATATTGTATAAAATAAATAACTTTTAATAAAGTAGAAAATGTCTTTTGTTTCTAACCAATTCATATATACCTGTATAATATATGTTTGAAACATACAACAATAGGTGGAAATATTCTATATTTTTATTAGTAATAGATAATTTAACCTTTTGTCTTTTAAAATTTAGACAAGACATTAACTGCTTATACAAACACTACTATGCATCTGTCGTCTTGTAGGAATTAATTATGTCATTATTTTATTATAGACTCAAACCCAAAACCGTAATTAGTATCCAGAATTTAACAAATTTCTCATTTGATATTTACAAAAAATAAGTAGTTTAATAAATATAAAATTATAAGAGAATCGATAAAATAACAGTTGTTTAAGTCGAAAAAATGTCATTGATAATTAATGATTGGGTCTTCAATAGAAAAGTGCTTAAGATGATAAAGAGGAGAGTTTTAAAAGGATGTACACGCACTGTTTGTTTCTCTTTCTCTCTCATACACAACATACACATATTTACATAAAATCGTTGTTTTTTCTTTTGTAAGTCTCAAAAAAAAAGTATTATCTAAAATCTAGAATTTACAAAATGTATTTTTATTTTTTTAAGTCAAATGATAAAATATAAAACCATATGTCAAACTCTCAAAAATATTATTCTCTCTAATTTATTTAATCAATGATTTATTCAAAAATCATAACAATTAATTTATCATTAATGTGCTTTAACTATATTACATATGAATCAAAGAGAGAAAACAAATAAAACACTGTCATCCTCTCAAAAAACAATTAGGTAAGGAATAAAGGGAATGAATCTAACGTTATGAAGTGGAACATTACAATTTAATAGAGAATGGAGGGTAAGAAAATCCATTAAGTTGGATAAAAGTTTAATAAAAAAATGATCTTGATGTGTTCTTATTTAGAAATGCTGGATACATTTAAAACTTGAAATATAGGATCATAAGAGTCCTGGAGCATCATAAGAAAATAAGCAATAAATTATAGGAAATTGTGTTGGAACTTATTAATTGCTAGAGAATTAAAAGTTAAGTGCCAAAAAATAGATCCCTAGTCCCTTGTGTCCCTACTCTAAGATAGGTTAGGTTGTCAAGAATGAGCCATGGAACAAAAGAGAATTTTTAACAAACTATCTAATTTAAACTCAGAAGATATGTGTTAAATGAATCAGAGGATTTTAAGTGTTTTCATCAATAAATAGTTATGGGAAAGAATTTTGGAAACAGTAAAATTCTTGGTTTTAGATAGAATTGGAGACCTGATTGGAATATCATAGTGTCAGTGACGTAGCCATGGGGAGGGCTGAGGGGGCTGCAGCCCCCCGAAATATCAAGAAAAATTATTTTAATTTTTAATGGCCTATGAAAATTGTTACAAAAATCTTAAATTGTACTTTACAAAAATTGATCATCCTTCCCCAAAAAAAAAATCCTGACTACGCCACTGGATAGTGTAATCGACTGTTAATGAGTGATACATAAGTAAGACTTTTTAATATATATTTTAATAATATGTTTAATTAACATAAATAATAAAATAACAAATTAATTTTATAACAATATTATCAATCAAACATATAATTTTTTTTTAATTGGATGGTACAATAAATGGTAAATTATATTCAATAAATTATTTAATACTTTTAAAAAATAACTTAGCATTAAGTATGCATTCATTTTATAAAAATTGATATATTTATTTAAAATAATAAAAAAAATTATTTTAATTTTATCTTATTTTTTTAAAGATTGTAAATAAAGTTCAAGATTCTTTTGAACAACTGGAGATTGCATGTATTTAATAACAAAATCAAGATCTTTTTGTTTGTTATCAATTAACCATTGAATAGTTGGTTGACGACTAATTTCTTTAGTCATCTTATAAGCCCAAGCTGTAAAAAATTAAAAATACATTTTAATTTCTACAATTTTATTTAAGAGGAGGATGACACACACATATTATGTTGTTACAGTCTTACAAATGTACAACATAGCAAATTTTACATTTAAGATAATCAATTTTCCTGTTATTTTTAAAATTAGAATTAATTGTCTTATTATATAATTTAAAGGTAAGATTATTATTCAAGTTTAATTGATATTTTAATTTAAAAATAATATATAATCATTTTAAAATGTATAAATTAATAATTAAACTCAACAATAAAAGCCTCAGATTTCCTGGATGATAAACTTACCTTAGGTTTTTATAATAGGTTATACAATTTTATAAATTATGGACTATAATTTTTATTGATTATCTTCAATGCAAACTACATATTACTTACGAGATATCTTTTGAAAATTATTCAAAAATTGTATTCCATTCTTTAGAGCACTATCTGCATCTGGCAAACTTTCATCAACCAAACCAATTTGTAATGCTTCATCAGTAGTATACATTTTTCCAGTTGTTAATGACACTTCAGTTTTCCTTTGACCAATAACTGCTACCATAGTATCTTGAAACCTAGAAAATAATAAATAAAAAAAATTTTAGTTCTGAATTTTATTAAATCTAAATTTACCATTTCGGAGCAACAATTCCTAATTTAGTCTCATTAAGTCCAATTGAATAATTTGGCCCAACCATAACTCTGTAATCACAACTCATGGCAAACAGGCAACCTCCTGCTGGACTATGGCCCTTTGTAAAATTGTTACAAGATGTAAGCAATGAATTTATTTGTTTTTTTTTTTTTTATTATTATTATAAATAATAAATTAATAGATCTTAGATGATGTTGCATTTGTAAGTTTAAGTAAAAAATAAGTACTTAAAAATCATTTTGTAGAATTATTTAATTTGTATTCAATTTAATAAAATACTTTCCTAATAAAACAATATATAAATTGTATAGAAGACAATTTAGTGCAATAACATCCAAGCTCTAAAAATAAGTATTAATATTGTCTCTTAGCAGTGGCGTAATTTGGAAAACATATCAGGGGTTGCAAAAATTACTCAGGATGCTCAAAACCCATGGGGGCTTTACTCCCACTCCCAATATTATAAAAACAAACAATGACTTGGTATAAAATGCATTATAAATCTATATATAGTGGCATATATAGAAATTAATTTCAAAGGGGATTAAAAAAAATTTCCATTCTTAAATTCCAATTAATTATACAAATTAGTAAATTGTAATAAATTATATTATTTTCATTGTTGAACTATTTTCTCATTCTTTAACATTTTTTATTTCATAATTAATTAAAAGAACGTAGTACCCGCATGTGTTGTCTCTATCTTAGACACTCATGTCATGGCAAATTTTTGTTTACCAGTTTCAATATTGCACTGTTAGTTTTGATAAAAAGGCGAACTAATACTGACCTATTATAAAACGTAAAGGTAAGATTATATTATCCAAGACATTTTAAAATGATTATCTTACTTAAAAATAATAATATCAATAAAAGGCTAAGTGGGGTACTGGATAATAATCTTACCTTTACATTTTATAATAGGTTAGTTCCCTTTTTTATCAAAACTAACAGTACAATATTGAAACTGATAAACAAAAATTTGCCATGTCATAGTGTGTAAGACAGAGACAACACATGCAGGTACTACGTCTTCTTAACTAAATAATTACTTATTTATTTTATTTTTTTTTTTTACTATCTAGTGATAAACCATAAATATGAAAATTTCAGAGGTTGCAAAATAGTATTTTTGCAATCCCTAGATTATATTTGCGATCTTCCAATTACGCCACTGTCTTTTAACATACTACTTATTCAACGTAATCAAATTTTTTTTTTTAAGTACATTAATTTAAAATTTTACTGAAAATATAAATTACAATACTATAATTAATAAATATGTATTGCTTTACATTAATGACAGATACAGTAGGAAATGAAGTCATATAAAGTGAAAGCCATGTATCTTGTAAAGTAGTCCAAAACTTAGCTAATCTATCAGGATTTGGATTATAAAATTCTGTTATGTCTAGTCCTGCGCAAAAAACTTTCTGCAAACCCTGAAATTAAATATTAATACAAAATAGTTGACCAAAAATACATTTACCTAAAAAAATATACATACTGATGTCAATATCATTCCACGTATTTTATCTTTCTGTAATTTATTAAGCTGAGTATTAATTTCATCTAAAAACTCAAGGTTTAAGCTATTGACGGGTGGCTTATTCATTGTCACAGTAGCTATGCCTATAAAAAAAAAATTAAATAATTTAAAACGAATAGGTATGTTGTATCTATAGTATAACAAAAAATAATAAAACAAAATAAAGATTAATTAATGTAATAGAATAATAAAACTAGATTAAACGTATAAAAAAAAAAAAATAATATTATACATACCTGATTTTTCATCAACTGTTGACTGCAACATTGATTGGGAAACATGCCGACAATTGATGAATTTATTAGTAGTATACAAAATATACCTCCTCAACATTTTAATTCTTTTTAAGAAAAACTTTTATTGAGGTCAAATTAAATTGACAGTAATTTCATATATTGATAAAAAATGAAGCTATAATGAAATAAATTGTTTATGAATTAAAAGATAATATTATAGAATATATTTATTAAGTAATTTTATTTTTGATTTAACTTGGGAGTTAAGAAAGCTAATATTAGATTATGATTCTTACTTCTGGTATTTATTCTTTTTATTTTGGTACATATTACATTATCGGTCACATTGGTAAATAATAAATATCTATAGACCAGTTTAGTACCCTACCTAGATAATGCATTTTTTTACTGTAGTAAACACGGCTATAGATAATATTATGATAAACTTACTAGTTAATCATGGATAATATAATATTATGATATAAAAAAAACAACTGTAAAGAGTGAAGCACGGTTTAAGATAGTATGGTCATGACAAAATAATTATAATAATATAATAATCATTATAAAGTGTCTACCGAAATCACTATTAAAAACAACTGGAAAATACACTACTAGCGCTTGAATGTAATAGTGGCTATAGCCTATAAGTTAAAATACCGTGCTGGCGGGCTATTATTCTTAAATCATGATCGGTACACATCATTTCGCCAGCGCTAGTGTACAATATTCCAGCTGTTCTAGTTATTAAATTTGATTGACGTTTAGCTTTATAATAATTCTTTTCTAATAGTGAAAGATAATAATTAAAAAAAATCAATTATTTTAAAAATATTTTACCTGGTTTGTAATTCTCCTTTTTCATTGACAAGAAATAAATCTTTTTTTTTTAAATTGTCAACATAGTAACGCAAATATTCTGGATAACACTGAGTTTCAGTAACATTTTCACAGACTTCTCGGCAAACATCTATCCATGCTTTCAAACGATCCTCACTAACTGCTAGATTTGATCTTAATTGCATTGCTTCTTTTTCGATTAATTCATGTTTGTTTAATTTACTTTCAAGGGTAGCAACTTTATTTTCTAAAATTTCTGTTTGCTTAACATCATTTCTAAAAAAATAAAAAAATAAATATTATAATTTTATAACAACTGATTTATTCACAATATAAATAGTTAAAAAAGTAAATCAGCACCTGTAAATAGCTACTTCTTCTCTTAATGAAACAAGTTCATTTTCCATAGAATTAAACCGTTTTAATTTTTCTCTTTGAGCATTAACTACCATAGCATTTTCTTGTAATGAAGCTAATTCATTTTCCAAACACTAAAAATAAAATTAATTAGACTTATTAGTTTTAAAAAAGCATATATACCAAAACAGTGTTAAAAAAAATAAAATAAGCTAATTTATAAGTTCTAAAATAAGATATAGTTACAAATTTCAAACTAAAATATGAAAATATACAAATAAATAAAGAACCATCTAAATTGTACCAATTATTTATATTCTTTTATAATAAATTATTTTAATTACTTTAATTCTTTGGTTAGCAGCGTTCATTTTGACTTGATCATTTTCCAATGTATTAATTTCAATTTGTTTTTTCCTTAAATTGCTGGTTAATTCTTCAATGTATTTTTCATTTGACCTAAAGCTGGCCATACACGATCCGGTTCGCCGGAGAGGTCGGACTGCGCAGTTTAACTGGCACAGTTTTAAACGATTCCCGACGACGACATACACGCCACGATTTGCCGGATACGCAGGACTGCGCAGTCACACGCTTTCCGGCCAATAGTCCTCAGCTGCGAGTCGTCGAATGTTCAAAATATTTATATTTTTTTGCCGTTTTTTTCAATCAGATTCTCTAACATATTTATCATATTATTTTTTTAAATTCACATTCAATATGTCAGCCCTAAATGACGACGCCATAGCTTTGGTAGGCTTAGCTCTAATTCTTAAAAACAAAAAACAAAAAAAACGCGAAAAACGGACCAAAGATTGGCTCTTAAAACGAAAAACCTACAGCCATGTCAATTTATTAAATGAATTGAGATTCCAACCACTGGATTTCAAAAATTATTTACGAATGGACGAGGATACTTATCGTAATCTTCTGTCAATGGTTGCGCCTTTAATACAAAAACAAGACACTGTAATGCGTAAAAGTATTTCTCCGCATGAGAGGTTAGCAGTTACCCTAAGGTTCCTCACAACTGGAAGGACTTACGAATACTTAAAATACACTTTAGTTATTTCATCTCAAGCACTTGGAAAAATTATTCCAGAGACCTGTGATGCTTTGTACCGAGTGCTACGTAAGGAATATTTAAGGGTAAGTACACAAAAATACAAAATATTGTAATGAATATATCATATTTTTTTATTTGATTATAAGTCATATTATGAATTATTATGAAATATGTAATTAATATTTATTAAAATCTATAATATGTAGGTACATAGTTTAGTTTTCAAGCGAGTTCATAAAATTAGTTATATAACAAGCAGCATTTTCTGGTTGAGTTTGATGTTAATTAGTTGTGTTGCCAGCAAAATCATCATTTTCTTGATACACGTAGACACCATTTTCAGAAAAACTGGAATTTGAACTCAAATTAGAAATTTGTACTAAAATTGGAATTTGAACTATGATTTCGCGAGTAAAAGCTTGATGTAGTTTCTGCTGCTGTTGTGAACTTATGGTTTAATGTCAAGCTACCCATTTCAGCCTCAAAAAGGATATCATTAATCAACTTTTCAGCAATGATTCGCTGCCTTTTTTCCAATTCCCTCAATCTCATAGCAAAACCTTTTGAAATAACGTCAAACCGATCTTCTTCTATTTTCGGTCGTTTAAAATGATCACGCACCGACAGCAACAACTCAGTAGTTAACTTTGCATCGTTTTTTTTAGATTTTTCTGCCCTTGGTGGATTAACGATATCTGATCGCTCAACTGTCGAATTTACCGAGTCGATTCCTTCTACTTCATTTTCCAGATTTTCATCTATGCCAATCTGAAATCAAAATGAGATTTTTTTTTATTATTTATTTAAAATTACAATGTGTCAACATATTACATGTTATTACAAGGTATTATTTCAAAAATGAGATTCATTTTATTTTAAAATTAAATAAAATTTTAATTTAATATAATTTTCAATTAAATTTTTTTTCAGTTTCCTACAACTGAAAAAGAATGGAAAGACATTGCACAATTATTCGAGGGACGTTGGAACATTCCACACTGTATTGGTGCGCTCGACGGAAAGCACATAAATATTGTTCCACCAGCTGGAAGTGGATCCGAATTTTTCAATTACAAAGGCCACCATAGTATGGTTCTCTTAGGATTAGTAAATGCAAATTATCAATTTCTATTGGCAGATTTTGGAACAAATGGCAGACATTCTGATGGGGGCGTTCTTCAGAATACAACGTTTTTCGAAAAACTACTAAATGAAGAATTAAACATTCCTTTTGCAGACAACATTGAGTGAAGTTCCAAGCAATTACCATATGTTTTTGTTTGCGATGATGCCTTTCCGTTACGAACTGATATGCTTAAACCGTTTCGACAATCACATTTGGATTGTTATGAAAAAAAAAAATTTAATTACAGGTTAAGTCGCGCACAACGAATCGTGGAAAATGCGTTCGGAATATTGGCAAATCGATTTCGTGTTTTCCATACACAAATTAATATTGAACCAAAAAAAATCGAAAAAATTGTAATGGCATCATGTGCATTACATAACTTTCTCATTGTAAATTCTCCTACTTCATACGCGCCTCAAAAATGTTTTTACCAAGAAGACATAGCAAACGGAAGTATAACTACGCTTGGATACAACGTTGAAAATAGTAATATGCATAGTTTAGATCGTCGTAACTCAGGGAATATTGCAAATAGGGCAAAACAAGTACGAGAAGATTTTATGAATTATTTCTGTAATGAAGGCACCGTGCCATGGCAAAATAAGTTTATCGCGTAATTTAGTATATAATATATTTATTATAAACGATATATTTGTATATTTGTATTTTTTTTTTTTTTTGTGTCTGACGACAACATTTGGAGCAGTAAAAATGCTTCAATTTTTGACTTCAGCCCCTCTTTGAAAAGGAAATCGAATCTAGTTGGTACTTTGGGGGGTCAAAAGTTAAAAATTTTCAATATTTTTTAAATGAGTCGGGAAAAACCCTAAAAAAATGACGGAAAAACGGGATTTTTTACGCAAAACCGGTTTTCGTCAAAATCGAATTTTTTAATTTGCTATAACTCAAAAACTAATCGATGTAAAATATTGAAATTTTCACAAAATGTTTATATTAGCGTTCTCCAAACACAGTTAAATTTTCAAAGAATTTTGACTTTTTTTAAACTATTAATAGACAATTGAAATTTTTAATTTTCATAAGTATTTTTTTTTAAAATAACGATAAAATTTTTTTGGCCGGTCAGAAAATCTTGAAAATTTAATACAAGGTTTCTTATAAGTTGTTCTTAAAGTGATAAAAAAAAATCCGAAATCGTTAGTCCCAATTTTTTTTTTTAAGTGCTTAAAGTTCGAATTTATACGAAATATGTAATGTAAATATGTATGTCAAAATTGCGAAAATTTGTAAGTAATTTTGTGGTTGAAAAATCGTAAAAAATTTTTCTTTTATAACTAAGTTTTGAAAATTTGGTACAAGGTTCTCCAAACATTTTTCTTCAAATATCTGTAAAAAAAACTCTACCGGATTCAGACAAAAATTTTTTATGAGTGTTTGAAATTAAAATTTTTACAAAACCGCGTTAAATAACGGTTTAGCCTCAAACGGTTTTTGATATTTGTTGTTATTCAAATAGTATAAGTCGTAAATACTTGAAAATTTTACCAGTTATTTAGATTGCCATTTTCTTTACGTGATTTGATTTTCAAAATATTTTGAATTTTTTTGAGCTATTTATAGACAATTGAAATTTTCAATTTTTTTTTATTTTTTTTTTATAAATGTTTTTTTAATATTTCAAAAAAATATAAAAAATATATTTCATGAAATTTTAGAACCTTAATTATTTTACCAACCTCAGATAGCTTTCATCTTTTGTGTCCAAATTTGATGTTGATTCTCGAGGCGTATCTTGGTCATTTAGAAAGTTCATCATATCATAATACTACAATTTTGGCCGATAAACATCGTCAGAAGAAGCTCCTGATTTGACAGAAGCTTCATATTTTTTTTTTATTTTCGGACGCTGCTTCTTAAATTGTTGATTTTTTTTACCACTAAATCCTTGTTTGCATCTGGTTCAAATTCTTTTAATTTTTCTACTAATACTTTGTAAGCCGCTTCTCTTAGTGGGCGGTCATGGTAAAGCTTAGATTTTGTTTGCCACAGACATGGATATGATTTATATAAATCTATAAATTCTTCCAAATTCTTACGGCTCATTATTATATTATATAATATAATTTAATAAAACATGTATAATATAATATAGTAAAGTACGTTAAATAAGTTGTAATAAATCGTAAAATAAGTAACAATGACAACAAAAAAAAAAACAAACCAAAAACAAAGGTTTATTGAAACTTCAATAAACATAAAAAGAACTATGCTGCAAAAGTGAACCAGCCGGTCGAACGACGGTAAACCAACATACGGCCATACACGATCCGGTATGCCTGTACAGTCATGACTGCGCAGGCCAAAAGAATCGTTTTTCGATTTTTTTCCGGCCGCCTGCACAGTCTCCGAAAACTGCGCAAACTTGTAACATACACGTTCCGGAAAAACTGTGCAGTCCGACCTCTCCGGCAAACCGGATCGTGTATGGCTAACGTTCTTATCATAGCCTCAATCTGCCTCATAAGGTCGTCGGGCAACCATACTATCTATAAACCTTGCTGTGAAGCACAATTAAAGATATTATATTATATTTTTTTATTGTGCTGTGAAGTTTGTGTATTATTTATAACCAAAGACTTATAGAAAACTTCTATAAGTCCATGTCTATAACTATGCTAAATCATCACTCTTTATCACGGCTTAAATCATGCTCTTTATCTATAGTGAACCGGCCAATCGAAAAATTACGTTCCGCAGCGGTCATTTCGAAAATTTCCTCCGTCAGTTTATGAGCGTAATTGTATAATGTTGAAAATGTTGATGCGGCCGCCGACTATAGTTGTTCGTAGGGAGTATGCAGTTGCATACTCTGAAGCTCTTTAACGGACGAACTCTGAAAGGAAACTTTTTGCGCAAGAAAAATAATTATAGGGGCCCCAGTGCCTTTCTGCATACCCTGAAAAAGAGGTCAGCGCACGCCTATGTCTGTTGCTGCGCCACCAGTACACATAGAATATAGATTAAATATACACTTAAATATTTCTACTTTACATATTTTGGTAGGTCAATCAGTTTGTTTCTATTTTTTAGGGTTAGACCTAATAATAATCCAGCAAAATCCTCCAAACATGGCTTGGATGCATGGGTGGATAGGTCCACCGGGAAATTGGGATTTTCCCAGTAGGTCCTCGCCTATGTTTAATGTTGAGGCCCCTCCCTGACTTCAGTCCCATAATATACTACTTTATACAAATTACAAATATAACCTTTAGGTAATGTTAAATGTAACTACTATTTTAGTGTGTATCTACTTTTTACAACTTTGTTCATAAAAAGTTTTATGATAGAAATTTTAACCACATACCTACAAAGAATATGACAATGATCAATCACATTCTAAATCAGTTGAAAATCAATTGAATAAACTCAACAGTGGAACAATTATTGTAGAAAATAAACACCTTACTATAAATAGTACGAGTATTATCTGAAAACTATTTTAAAAGACCAACACTGGCAAATTTTTCAAAATTTTGGTCATTCCATCATATTCAACCGAAGATTAATGTTCCTTTTGCACCAATAAAAACTTTTAATCAAAATTATGGTGAGAATCGTAAATGGGTATCTTATAGTTTCAAACATAAAGCTTCATTTTGTTGTATTTGTATCTGTTATGGTGATGGAACATGGAACTGGTCCATTTATCGATACGGATACAGAAAATATATTAATTTTGGGAATTGTTTATTCTAAGCGTATTGTAAATGTGTTGGTTGATCACTAAACCTGGCTGCCATGGCATGAAGAAACTTTCTTACAGAATGATCTAAGAAATACATTTATAAATAATTTAAAGTAAAATAAAACAATTTAACATAAATTTAATAATAAACCTAATTTAGTTTTGTCTAGGGGACAGTCTTCTCTCTGATGTTTATCCTCAGACTGGTCTGTTTTTAAAATCATAAAATACAACTTGTGTCATACAAGATACAATATACCTAATTATTAATGCTATGCAAGTACTGTTATGATCTTATGGAGTTGCATATATTTGTGACGACCGACATACCGTTATTAAAAAAATAGTAATTTTATTTACCTATATAAAATAATAAATTCTAGTTTTACCCCAAAAACCAGCAGTGCATTTTTTAAGTAACTTAATTTGTATAAATGTTTAACTATCATTAATGAAGATGATTAAATTCAGCAATGTTTTCATTCATTTTAGACATTTTATAATATTATGTTTTATAATTTTTATTATTAAGACTCAAGAAGTGGTTTATTTTTAATTAGTGTGTTAAGGTTAACTACTATATTATACTGTATATATATTTGTTATCATTTATCAGTAGTTATATTAACAACTACTGTTTAACATAGGCATAATTTGAGTTTTAAATTTGGGGGGGCTATTATAATTTTTATGTATGTACTGTGTGTATGCTCCCTGAGATATGTAAGCTGGAAGGGATGCTTACAAATAATTTTAGGGGGCTATGGTTGATTTTGAGGGGGCTTAGCCCCCCTTAAATTGTGTTTATGCTTGCATAGAGTAATAACACAGAATATATTTTATTTTGTGGTAATAATTTAACACATAGACCTATAAAGACCTAAATTATTAGGTCTATGGTTTAAAATTATGTTATACATTAAACAAAGATAATGAATTAAATAGTATTCAAAATTCATACACAGATATGTATAATAATTATCATAAAACTTAAGTAATGTTATATAAAATAACGAATAAACCGAGTTAACTTTTTGTAAGCTGTGACACTGTGGTGATACAAGAATATGAATTACTGATAAAATTGTAAATTTAAATTATTATAACAAGTATTTGAAAAAAAATGTTAAAGCTATTAATACTATTCAATACATATTAGTAGATAAATATGTTTATAATCAACACTTCCAACTTATTAAGCATAATTAGTAACCTTTTGTCTACATATTAATTTAAAAAATGTTTGTAATATTAAAATAAATATTGTAAATAATGTAGTATTTATATGTTCCTTTCAAAAAAGTTGTGGTTTTAGTATCTTACCGAGTTTTTTATAATTAAACTTGGATAGAAAATTAAAAGAATAATAGTTATTTCCATTTATTACAATATAAATATATTATATTAATTACAAAATATAGGTATCAAGTCCATAATATTATCATTATTTATTAAAATAACAATGATAGATTAAAAATGGAATGTTTTAGTACAAAATATCTTAATAAAAATGGACAGTTAAACAATAAAATTATAAAACCATCATATTGTAATAAATACATAGGTAATTAGTTAAATAGTTCTACAATACTCTATGTAGAACCATGTTGAAATTATTCAACTAATTCTGTGAATAAGTAAGATTTCCGTGATTTCTCAATTCCGGTTGAACAATTTCCAATAAGAAACTGCTTGTTAATTTCAGTTAAGTATTTAATTGCACTTTGATACATTCTTTCTGATATTTGTATTTCTGTAACAAAGTAATCATTCCTCCATTTTTCTACAAATTCAGAAGACGTATGCCAAATAATACTTGAGCAATTTTTTCTATTAAGTGTAAGAATGTTATTACAATTAGGATTTAAAGCAATAGCAAATTCATTTTTTTTAATAACTTTCATCAATAAATAATGATAGACATTTTCAGAGTCCTTGAATTTCATTATAACATGTGAAATTGGTCCGAGCATTGTTTTAACAATATCATCTACTAAAATAGCAAAACAGTCATATGGTGGGGCGTACGTTTGTTCATCATTATCTCCAAATTTAAAATTGACAGAGTCTAACCACAACCTTAAACCATATTCTACGCATACACCTAAACATAAATTACAATTTTTACATTTGACGGAATTGGATGATGTCCAATGTTTATTTCTTATATAGATTGATACTTTGTCATAGTAACAGTCATCTTCTTGTGGATGGAAAACTAAATTTTCTGTTCCTCCGTGACAAAACATATGATCAACTTCATACAACTCTACTGGTAAGACTCTGCGAAAATTAAATGATTTTCTGTCAATTAAGTTTTGACATGAGCAACATGTAATGAAGACTTCTTCAGCACTTTTCACTTTAGGCATGTATTCAGGTGTGAATGAAAAGCAAGACGATTCAGTTTTGGGGCAACTATTCAACTGCGCTCGAAATAGTAATTTATTGCCATAAACTTTGATATCTCTAACTTCATCTTCTTCAAATGTATACTCATTAATTTTTAAAGTATATGTGTCTTTTTCTGCTAATGTTATACTAATTGATTTCACATCAACTTCTATGTCATAATCAATAGGTACATTATCGGAAAACGTTATATAAACTTGACATGATAATACGTATATTTCAAATTCAATACATACATGTTTAATGTGCATTTTAGGGTATGGAAACGATTAAAATTAAAAACACAATATCACAATAAAAAAAAGTCCATTTACGTTAATCAACTTAGAAATTATAAAAATTAATAACTATTAACAAATAATTAACTATCAATATTCAATATTAATTTAAAAATAATGGTTATTATTTAAAGCCAACTAAAAACCATAACCTTAAATTTTAATACTTTTGTATTAAGCAGTAAAGACTTATAACTTCTTTGAAAAGAGGTATGTTCATTTTGCCCATTTGAGTTGTGTACCAATTAGTTAACAGGCAATTCGGATATTGTAATTTGTATTTTAATTTTTTTTCTTTGACTTTTTGTTGGTAAACTACTTTAATATAATTTAAATTTAAATTATTTCTAGAAATTTAGATTAAACTGCAATATACATATTTATATTTGTATATTCGATGTAATGTCATATAGTACAGGTATATCATTACCATACAAAATTATAAATATTGTGTTTTGTAGAATTTGTTATTGCCTAATGTGAATTAGATAATCTTCAGTAATCCAGACAGCAGACGCTAGATAGTTACTGCCGTTGATGCCGTTACTGGTTACTGGAGTCATTTCTCAATTACATTTGTTGATTGTTTAAAGATAAATCATCGAGTTATAATGTTATTTGACGTTTATTAAATGTTTATTGGTTTTTATTTTATTATTCCTGTATTTCGTTTTGTTAATTATTATTATTATTTATAATACTTTATGGATTTTTAATAAAAAAATTAATAAAGTACTTTTAATTTTATGAACTTAAATAGTTTTGTATTAAATTAAACCAGCAGTTTTAAATTCTTAATCATAATCATCATGAATAAATCTAAAGATAATGATCAAACATTTGTTATTAAAATATTGGACGATTTACGATCAAATAATCGGACTAAACCATTAAGGATGCATTATGATACCAGCATGATTTCTGCAAATGATTCATTGTTATTATCAAACAAACGACGACGGTCTTGTAGTCCTGATTTACAAGAATCTATGCTCAGTATGATTAAGTATAAAAATATTATAAACTTGTACTATTATAAATATAAATTTTGTGTTTTCAGCACCCGTAACTTCACCGTGGGAATCTCGTCGTATTAAACAAGAGTTAGTTAATGCTCGTGCTGAAATTGCCTCTCTCCAAGAAAGAAATAAGACACTTTTCAACCTTAAAAAAGAATCAGATATTTTGTTTGATAAAGAAAAATCTGCTTTAGAACACAATATCAATAAATCAAAATTAATGGTTTGGAATTTTTAAATTAACACTAATATATATTTTATCATTTTGTTCTAATGGTTTTAGATTGATCAGTTAGATAACAGGCTTAAAGAAATCCGATATGAAAAATCAAATTTAAAAGAAGAAAATGATAGCTTAATGAAAAAACTTGAATCATTAGTGGAAGAAAACAAGCGTTGGACATCAAATCTTGAAAAAGAAAACAAGGAACTTGAAGATAAACTTACCAGTGTAAATATTTCAACTTAATAATTTTATACATTTTTTTGTTTGAAATCTATTTAACAACTGGTTTTTTAAAACCATATTTATTTCATTATAACTTATAAATGACAATAAGAACTAGGGAAATAATTTAATTTAATTTATCACACAAAAAAAGTTTGAACATTACTTTAATTTTGTTTTTGATTTTTATGACTTAAGTAAATAGTTTAACAAATATTTGCTACTCACATTAATCTTCTCTGGTCGCTGAAAGTTATTATATGGTCTATAACTTGATCAGAAAATTAATTAAACTATTCAGTTTTTATCTATATTATTCATATCTATGATTCATAGATGATACATTAAGAAGACATTGTATCCACGTTTTAATATACTTTGTCTTACTAATGTACACCATACCAAATTTGAGTTCAAAAAAATCCATTTTATGCTCTTTGCTTTTATAGTAGAGTACATTTACTTATTATTCAAGTAGGGTATCAAATACATTTTTATTGGTATTTTAATATTAAACTGAGTTATAGATATGTAAAATATTAAAACTTTAAATTCTCATTACTTACTTTAAAATTAAAACATCAATTAAACCTTAAGTAATTTCCTAGGTAATATTATTACTTTTCAGTTTGATAATTTATTAGGTAATTCACTCTAATATTAGAGCTAATAGCATAAAATAGATTTTGCTGATTGTGAATTAGCCATATTGTACATTATTAAGACAGAGACAACACACGCGGATAAAAATTCTTAAGAATAATGTATGTGTGTGTAATTAGTAAATACTGTGAATCATATATCAAAATTTTAATTTTAAAAATTAAAATTGTATTATCCAAATAACGCCTATTTTGATTTATTAATTACAAAATAAATTTTATTAAAAAAAACCTCCAATGTTTAAATTATGTTGTAAACTTGACATATGCCTAACGTGACCATAATTTTTTTGCGTAAAATGACATTAATAAAAATATAGTACAACATAGTGTTTTTATTATAAAAAAAACATTAATTTATTATGTAAAAATAAAAATAACAAAACAAAACACAGACAAATGTTGTAAAAGATTAAATTAATTGGCTAGTTTTTAATATTTTCTAAATCCATAACTCTGAAATACTGACTTAGATTTTTTTACTTATTTTTGTATCATTTTTATCTCTAGACTATAGACTATTGCCTTTAAGGGTTTACAGTATAAAATTTATATGTATATTAGTGTATAGTATGCTTATTAATATAATGTTTTTTGTTATGAATGTTTTTCAAAACTAGACATTTTTGGGTTCTTTGGAGACAGTGGATACAAAGCTAGAAAGCTAAATGTATGGTCACGTTACATATGCCCATTTTTTACATATTTTTAATACAATTTTTTTAAGTAATTCTATGAAATCTTAATAATGCTTATTATTTAATTTAACATTTAAATAAATAATATTTATAGGTGACTTCAGAGCTCACAAAATACCAAAATGAAAGTGTGTCAAGAAATTGTACTGATTATGAATTAAGTGAACTGAAAAAAACTCTTAGGTCAAATGAAAAATACATTGAAGAATTAACCAGTAATTTAAGGAAAAAACAAATTGAAATTAATACATTGGAAAATGATCAAGTCAAAATGAACGCTGCTAACCAAAGAATTAAAGTAATTAAAATAATTTATTATAAAAGAATATAAATAATTGGTACAATTTAGATGGTTCTTTATTTATTTGTATATTTTCATATTTTAGTTTGAAATTTGTAACTATATCTTATTTTAGAACTTATAAATTAGCTTATTTTATTTTTTTTAACACTGTTTTGGTATATATGCTTTTTTAAAACTAATAAGTCTAATTAATTTTATTTTTAGTGTTTGGAAAATGAATTAGCTTCATTACAAGAAAATGCTATGGTAGTTAATGCTCAAAGAGAAAAATTAAAACGGTTTAATTCTATGGAAAATGAACTTGTTTCATTAAGAGAAGAAGTAGCTATTTACAGGTGCTGATTTACTTTTTTAACTATTTATATTGTGAATAAATCAGTTGTTATAAAATTATAATATTAATTTTTTTATTTTTTTAGAAATGATGTTAAGCAAACAGAAATTTTAGAAAATAAAGTTGCTACCCTTGAAAGTAAATTAAACAAACATGAATTAATCGAAAAAGAAGCAATGCAATTAAGATCAAATCTAGCAGTTAGTGAGGATCGTTTGAAAGCATGGATAGATGTTTGCCGAGAAGTCTGTGAAAATGTTACTGAAACTCAGTGTTATCCAGAATATTTGCGTTACTATGTTGACAATTTAAAAAAAAAAGATTTATTTCTTGTCAATGAAAAAGGAGAATTACAAACCAGGTAAAATATTTTTAAAATAATTGATTTTTTTTAATTATTATCTTTCACTATTAGAAAAGAATTATTATATATATATATTGTTATAATTGGCTGTATATATAACTAATAATATTTTTTCTAGTATTGCTCGATTGGAATTAAAACTTAAACAAATGGAAGTTGAGTTGCTTAAAGCAAAAGAACAAATAGTTATTGGAACAAATAATAATAACAAAAATGAATTAATTATTAAACGGTTAAAGAAACAAATCTTCATTATTACATGGGTATATAATACATTTTATAGACTACTGTAGTATATATTATATTTTATTAATAAATCAATATTTTAGGAACGTAATGATTTAAGAGAACTTTTAGATTCATTCCAAAAAGAAGTAACTGTCATAGGTAATATAAATGGTGAAGATACAAAGATGGAAGCATTAGATAAAGCTATAAATGGTTATAAATCGCGTATGAATCAAATTGAGACAGATCCATCAATGTATGTTCCTACTGATAGTAATAAACGTTGGATTGAAGAAAAAAATACTCTTTTAAAAGAAAGAGACGACCTTATTAATAAATGTAAACAATTGGAAAACAAATGTATTGATTTAAATGATCAAATAGATCATAGAGCTTTGAAAGGAGATTTTAATTTAAAAGACACTAAAGTGTTACACTTCAAGTATGTAACAGATCATTCATTGCATTTCAAGTTTCAACAATTATCTATCTTTTTAATAATTTTTATAGAATGAATCCCGCATCTGAAGGATTCAATCATTATCAAAATGAATTAGTAAAAGCTAGACAAGAAATAGAAAAATTGAAGGAACGTATTAAAGCAATGAACGAAGGTATTTCTATGAATCTTACACAAGTGGTTGATAATAGAGTTGAAACAAATGCATCCCAGGAAATAGAAGGTTAGTATATTTTTTAAATTAAAATAACCTAAAATACATGACATTTATTACACTTTAGGACTTAAAGAAAAATTGAAATCTCAAGAAATTCAAAATCAAAGGCTACGTGAAGTTTTTAAAAAGAGTAGTCAAGAATTTAGAGAGTCTGTTTACACATTGTTAGGTTTTAAGGTTGATGGACTTCAGAATAATATGTATAGACTGACAAGTCAATTTGCTTTTCACGAGGAAGACAACTTAATGTTCCAAGTATTTATTTTTATTTTTTGTTTGAAATTATTTATTTGCGATCTATAGGTACCTTACTTCTTAATGTACAATAAGAAAATTAGTAAATTTAATGTTACTTCTATAATTTAACATAAAAGGTGTAAAAAGAGGCACATATGACTTGCTAACCTAATCTAAACATAAATTATTTTCTTTATTATGAGTAAGAACAAACTCGGTGGTTGACAAAAATACATTGTAGTTCACATATCTTTCCCGACTATGGCTGTAACCTCACTTTTCCAACATCTTAACCCCCACTTGAACAACTACCTGTTGTGACCGTGTATCATAAATGATCATTATTGAATCAGCCAACAAGGGGTCAGTAAACGTTCAGAGCTCAATTGCTGATGCACAAACCATGCTGTTTTTATGCTAAATATAGTATAAGAGTTATGATTGTATAGTTTTATTTTGTTTATTAAACACTGAATAGTTTTCTAGGTTATGTATGTTCTAAACACCAATTTGGGTTACTTAGTAGAATATTTCTATGAAATTGGGAGATATTCTATTATGTTGATATTGTATTTTATAATCAATTATGAAGTTCATTAAAGGGGGGGGGGTTGTGTTTTGTGGTTTTTATTTTTAGGTATTTGTGTAATAAGTTGTAAGTAATGGACAAAGTATTTAGTAACTGGCTGAAGACAAATGAATTACATTTTTAGATAATTTAGATTCTTATTATTAAAATTTAGAAAAGATGTGTAATGTTTTTGCTTATTGGTGATTCTGTTGGCATTCTATAAAAGTATGGTTAACAGATATATTTTTTGGGAGCTTTTTAAATTTATTTTTTCTATGCGCTTTCTATGCAATTATGGTTTGATTGTCTTTATATTATTTGTATGGAACTTTGAATCAATTATGTTTATGATTTGATTCGACATAAGTAAGGGATTACTTGTCGTTTAGGAAATATCTATTATTAGTATTGGATTTATCACTGATATGGAAGGTTTATTTGACACACTATAAGCAAAACTGGAAAAATTAGCTGCGAGAGAGTTAAGTTTTTGAAATAATATGGTTAAAAAGAGTACATATGCTTAAATAATGGTATACAAAAAGATAAAATAATAGCTCTAGGTTGTTGGAGAAATTGTTGGACTGCACTGAAATAAAATTATTACTTATTAACTGGAGTATGTCTTTTAAATAAAAAAATATAAGTAGAACTTAATGTAATACTTGGTAATAATATATACATATTTAATGGCACACTGTTAATGAACCATAATTAACTGATATTTTTTTTTCAGTTAAATGAAGGTTCAATGCATTTGTTAGAAACTCCTTTTTCAAAAACTATTGAAGAAATGATTGCCTTACATCTTGGTCAACAACGCTCAATACCAGTTTTACTATCTAGTCTGACTATTGACTTGTTTAGTAAACAAAGTATGATCATGACTGCTGATTCTACACGGCTTGAATCAGCCATTAATTAGACTAAAAATTCAACATAACTTGAATTGGCCTTCTATCAATGTTTATTTTAAAATAAATGTAAAATGTAAAAAATATCAAATATATAATATATATTATGTATAATATATAAATTGACTTGCATCAAAAAATAATTTATACGTTTTTGCATTACATATTATTAAATAAATTATTTAATTAATAATACATTCAACCTTGCTTTGTAAGTTATTATTTTTCAATCTAATAAATTCCATTATCTTTTATGGTTAATTTTTGGAAATAAAAAAATAGTGTGATCCACAAATAATTTCCTAATTTTCTTATGATTTAAAAATGAAAATGGTAGATATTTGAAATTTTCACTTAATGTATAAAATTCTGTATATGGTAAAATTTTTAAAATATCTTGACTACTTGTTAGATTCATATATATATATACAAATTATTTTGTCTATAAACATCAGTAAAATAAAAATGTTACTCAATCAAAAGGTTTAAACATATAAATTAAGTTTATCTTTATAAACATTTGATGTTTAAATGAAGATAATAACTTTAGTTGTTTTGATATAATTTAAAAATTTTATTTACAGGTATTTAGTGTATATAATTATATTTTATACACATAATAATATTTTCAAATGCTATGTTTTCAGCAAAAATTAACTTGACTTACTGTATTATTATAGTAAAACAAATTACTTTAAAAGCAATATATATATTATGAATATAAAATATATTCAAATAGTACTATAGGTTCAGAATCATAAGCAATAATTCGTAATTGAGTTCAAACTCAACACACTTTACAGTGACTTACTCCTCACTCCTCAATGACTAATTCTGCAGTACAGTAGTTGTCAAATAGATCACTGTAACAGATGAGTTAAAGTTGAATTCAAATGTATCATTGTATACGAAAAATGATTCTGAATGGAGATGATCTGTCGCCTTATTTAAATAAATCTATTTTATGATAGTAAAAAACGTCAGTGATTTTGTCAAAATTTGAACTTCAAATACATTTTTAATAACTTGTGCATACAATATATGTATGTTTAAGGTTTATTTTTATTAACTATTCTAACAACTTTTAAGGAATCTTGGATTAAATTTCTAAACCTTTTGACCTAGTTAACATTTTTTATCGATAACAATTAGAAAAATTAAAAATTCCTCGTGCCTATTTATGGCTTAAAATGAGTCAAAATTCAAAGATTCTTTAAAGACAGTAGTGTACGACGGTTTTGGAAAAATGTAGACCGTAGACTGATATTTTTTATATGTCAACTACCTATTTGAAACAAATATATAATGTCTGTACGTCTATACTCTATAGTAGTAGAATATAATGGTACACGTGACAAAATATTTTAATATTAATGTTTTGTCATGATAGTACACATATCGAACTACTGGGCTATTATTTAATACGCCGTTTCTGTGGTAAAATTAGGTTTGTAGATAACACTATCTATTTGCCATAGATAGATTTATTATCTATGGTATTTGTATTATTGAATTCAACTGATTCAAGAGTAAAGTTGTGATTGATTCTATCAATTAAATATATTTCATTTTCATTACGAATTACGAAAGACGATAATATCTAATGTCAGTTTACATTATGATCTACATAGTACATTAATACCATTCAAGACACAAAACGTACGTGTCGTAAGTGCTTTCGTGATAAATACTATATTTTTTTTTGGTAAAGATTGAGTCTTAAACAAAATAAATATGATGAATAATAAAAAACCTCCTATACCACAATGTCCTATAGTACCAGTTGAAGAAGAGATCGAAGAAGATTTAAAAACAATAGATGAAACAGAGGCTCCACTGTTGACTGGTAAGATATAATTAAAATAGTATAATATACCTTAATATTAAAATCAAAATGTTGAAATACTTTTATAGATGATGCTAAGGTGTTATTAGAATCTATTGGGACTGAAGTTATTAAAAATGATACACAAGAAACAGCTCAAAAGCTCGTCGATAATGTGGATGAATTAGAACAAACAATAACGGCATTAGATAAGAAGTATAATGCTTTGATGAGCTGTGAAAAAGAATTGGAAGAGATTGAGGAAGAAATTGATAAACAGATTAAAGAAATGACCAAGTATGATATTTTTCATTAAATACAAACCTATTAATATTGTTTAATGTTTTTATAATTAAAATTCATACTAAACCTAAATTAATTACAAATATTTAATGACAAATATCATATATAGTAATAAATTAATTTTAAAAAATCTACAAATTACTTTTATAAACACCAAAAATTGCTGACAATTAGAATACCTTATTGATTAACTTTAGCCTTATTGCTAAGCTAATTAAAAATATTGTATGACCAAAGTAATTTTACAATCATATGAATCACTATTTTAGATTAAGTGTTAAACATAGAATGAGAGTTATTTTAAATCTTCAGAAATTATCATAAATAGAAGGAATAAACAATTAAAAATAATTATAATATGTACTAGTTTTAACAAAGTTATGGCTATATTTTTGGTAAATTTGACATCTCATTTTAAATGTCTTAAGAAGTTTTTCAATCTTAACAATGAAAGATAAAGAAGTTAGATTACTGTGACTACAGTTCTATACTCAATATTATAAAGGTTAAATTGTATCTTAATTATTTTTTTTGTTTCAGTTACATATCTGAAATTCAATCAAATTCTACTCCTGCAGTAAAGTAAACACATTTAATTATAATTTATTAAATGGACCAATAATTGCTTCTATTTTTTTTATTTGTACAATTTTAAAATTATTACTTACAAAATTTTATAATAAAAATGAGATCTTGTTAAAAAGATTAGTTATATTTTGTTATAAAACGTATACAATAAAAATATGTTTTTTTAAGTAAAAATGCCAATAAAGAAATCAAATTATATGTTTATATTTTTATAAATTACATGGACATGCCACTTTTTCTTACAGCAGCACTCAGTAAAGGATTAGGATCTGGTTCTTCTGTTATTACTTCAACTTTTACCCATTCTTTGTTTCTACTAGAAGATCGTATTGCATCTATCACTGCTTGAACATACAAGCTGTCTTCAAAAGTGGCTGCAGATGAAACAGGTTCTTTTACCCAACCTCTTTTATCTTCAACTGGTAAAAATGCTTCTCGTAAAGCACTAATCATTTTTAACAAACCTTTCATACAAGGTCTAGGCATGATATCTGCGGAAACCACATTTATTGCATCTGACTTTTGCAAGTCTTCCACATCTAAATACAATACTTCGTCCTTATCCTTATATAAATCTCCACCTTTGACAATTAAATTACCTTCAGTGCCACACATAAGCACTTCTTGTATATAAGTTCCAGCAAGGTGATTATTTAATGTAACTGTAACTAAAGACCTGTCTGCCATTTCCATTTGAAAAGTACAAAAGTCTGGACTAGTAACTTGCCTTACACCTGTAGTACACTTAAAATCTTTATTGAATGTTTTAACAATACCATGAACGCGGATAGCTTTTTGATCAGTTAAATATGTTACCAAGTCTATAACATGACTTCCAACTAAAGTTAAGACCCCACCGCCCATTGTTTTATCACATAACCAGTTAAAATTATCTCCATACAAACGACCCATTTGTACTTTAACATCACATAAAAACACATTTCCAATTTTATTTTCAACAATTTGTTTTTTCATTTGTACAAATGCTGGTAAGAATCTCAAGCTATGGTTGACAACTGATATAAGTGAAGGATAGTATTGAGCAGCATGTACCATTTTAATAGCTTCACTCTGACATAAACCAGCTGGTTTATCACACAAAACATGTTTCCCAATACCCAATGCTTTAACAGCTATTTGTGCATGAAGGTTTGGAGAGCATACAATGAAAATGAGATCTACATCTTTTCTTAAGAGGACATTATCAATTTTGTTGGTCCAAAAAGGTATTTGAAGACGTTTTGCAGCCTCTTCAGCTTCATTCATAGTGCGTCCCCATAGTGCTTCTACTTTGAAACCCTTATCACGCAAAAAGGGTACGATTATTTCAATAACTTTACCTGTTGATATAACAAATATATGAATTACACTTAGAATATTTGTTATTTTTTAACTTATTAATTATATTCTTTAGATAGTTTGTATATTTTTAGAACTAAAAGTCTGATAATCTTTAAGGTTTTTCTTTTAATATAGTTTATAATGTTTATATATTATAATTTACAAACGTATATAAAATGATACATTTTGTTAAAAAATAAGCAGTTAACCTTAAACTAAAACCACCAACTTAAGCAATTGAAAAATAAAACAATATTATTATTATTCAAAGTTTCAATTTCAAACTAAATTTTTTTAATTAAAAATGTATATTAGATATAATTTTACGTTAATAAAAGTTACCTGTTCCAAAAACACCGATGCCCGGCAACATTCTCTAAACGAAAAGTCTTTAGAGTTAACTTATTTTTACTAATATTAAATCATTAAAAATTTTAAATTAGATAAATTTTATATTTTTTAAAAAAAAAGAGCAAAAAATCATTATATTCCAAAGAGTCTTTATTCTATTTTTCTGTGATAATATTATAATCACGTCTAACTATATATAAATGTAAAGAGTATATTAATATCTTAACAAAATAATATACCTCCATAAGCACAATGTAGTCTTGTATTGTTCAAAATTGATAAGGAAATCCAAAATATCAAATTATTACTGAAAGCTACAGTTGATAGCTATCGGCTGTCGCTTTATTCAAATTCTACCCGTATTCGTTTATTATGGTGAAAACTGAAACGTGAATTGTGATTCTATTCTATTATTCTATAGGCCGTAGGGTGTAGAGGTATAATTTTGTCGAATATATATATATATTTTCCATTAATTTCTTCAATTTTTTCTTTTATAATATTATAATTTATAAACAAAGATTACGGTCTTATAGCATTTGATTATAGATAAATACTAATTATACTATGTACACCGTATACAGAGTGTCCCGTGAGGATTTACCCATTACAATATCTCGAAATAATGGAGATATCATGATTTTTATTTTTTAATAAGTTTCACAGGGACAAGAACTACAAATATTTCACATTTTAATTTATTTTAATGTTTTGATAAAAAAGTTAAGAAATATATTTTTTATTTAATTATTTTCAAAAAAATTGAAGATAACCATTTTGTAGAGTTCATTTTTCTGAAAATATTGACTTTTCAACATTTTAATTTCATTAATCTCCTGATTTTTAATATTTTTTCTAGTTTGATGAATGGATTCTATTTTTATAGCACTATTGTAAATTAATGCAATTAAAGTTATCGGTTTTGAGAACTAGGTTTTTTTCATTTAATTATTAAAAATTATTGTTTATCACTATCATAAAAAAATAAAACGCTACAACACAGGTGAAGTTCTCTATGCGATTTAAAATTTTGGTAATTTTGATATAAATATTAAGGGAGTAAAGTTGTCCTGCGCAAAACAGTTTTTAACTAAATTATGCGTGTATAAGACAAAGACAACACATTCGGGTATAGCGTCCCCTTAAATAATATTATGAAATTTTCGTATGTTGAAGAAGCTTTTGAAGATATTTCTGAATAGAATGAAAATTATACATCTGAAAAAGCAAGATGACTTAGAATCTCTATGTTAAATTCAGAATTTATTATTTGTTTGTCTATTACTGTGTTTTGAATAAAGTATTTGCATTAGGTTTAGTCTTATAAAAAGTTCTCCTGCAAACAAGTATAGATCCTGAAGAATCTATGTCATTGGCAGTTGGCACAAAACACAAAACAAGAACTTAAAGAGATAAGATTGAATGCTGAAAAAGAATTTAGAGACATTTTTGAACGTGTAAAATCACTGGCTGAGAAAATTGGCATTGCGATAAACATTCCAAGAATATGAAAAAGACAAACCAACAGGTGTAACATTCAAACAGACGATCCAGAAATATTTTATCGAGTATCAGTATTTATTCCATACATAGACAAATTCATTAATGAATTGGAAGAAATATTTACAAATCATCCAAGTATATTGACAAGCTTCCATTCCTTATATTAATTATAAAGAAAGTGGTTATGAAGAAGATTTCATATCTCTTACAAAACAGTATAGAGAAAATTTGGAAGATATTGGAAATTGTGATGAGGTATTCAAAAATTGAAAAATGAGTTCAAACTTTGGCAACGAAAACTTAAATCTCTATCAAAAACGGATAAATCAAAAAATGCAATGGACGCTATTTACATATGTAATGAAGCCATGTACTCAAATAGTTTTAAGTTACTTAAAATATTAGCAACTCTACCAGTTTTTTCTGCCACTAATGAAAGGACATTCTCAACTCTCAAGAGAATAAAAACTTACTTACGCAACTCTACTTCTGAGGTATGTTTAATTTAATGTTGTAATTAATTTTAATAGAGAAGACTTAATAGTCTAGCTATGCTCTCGATCAATAAAAACGATTTAATTACTCCTGATGAAGTGCTGGTTGAACTATCCCATAGAAAAAGGAGACAAGAATTTTTATTATAAATAATTAATAATATAATATATATAATATTCTGTACATATTAAATAGTATTTAACTGCCATGAGTTATGTAAACTTTTGTATTTGTTTTGTTATTTTGTCTATTAATATTTATACGTGTAATGTGTTTGATTGTTAGGAAAATGGGTAGTTTTAAAGAAGTTTTAGTGTTGTTTATTTTTTTTAATCCCCCCCCCCAGAGCAAATTTGAATGTACACCACTGCTAATAAGTAATAAGTAACAATCAACATTCAACAGCATTTCATGGATTCACAGTAAACATATTATAAGTAGAGGACAGTGTTTTAAACGTCGGCAATTAAGAAATTTATTTTGTGTCGAATGAAAATAAATAGTGGCATGACGTATTTGACTTTGACGCTATGTTGAAGCATCTGGTGATCTATAAAATATATACATTATATGAATGAGTAATTTAAATCCCAATTTTGGTGTTAACTAGTTCCCCATGGTCCTTTAAATCCTCTGTCAATTAGATCCCAGTATTATATAAATTATGGGGGTCTAGTTTCTAGGGGATCTAAGGGACCATAAACTAGTTTTAGATTCATTATCGATCAGCTGTTTTGAGTCTTAATTAATTCTGTCTATCATTACATCCATATCTTCAATTTTGTTCTTATTTCTTTTATTAGTTGTATTCTTCATTTTTATAAATTGTTATTTCTTAATTGTTTATTGCTCGTGTTCGTAGCACATTTTTCATGCTATACTTTTTATATTTACGCCGGTAAATATAATCTTTATAGACAGCACTACGTTAAACCTACTACTAAATTTAAAATGACATAGGTGTATTTTTGGTTTTAACTACGTGTATTCTACTAACTGAGGAATATATGTGCATGTTTTAAAAGTTCCACCAATATTTGAATAGAAATTTTAATTCTTACCAATCAGAAATACAATTAATCATGGAAGTAAACAAAGATGAAGCTTATCGCTGTTTAGATCGTGCTGAATATTATATCGCCGAAGGCGATGTTGAAAAAGCAGAAAAGTTCATAAATAAGAGCAAAAAACTTTTTCCAACCTCTGAAGCGGATGGCAAGTACTTCTGTGTTTCTTATATTTTATATTATTTATGAATTTATTTTTGTATAGAACTATTAAAAAAATTAAAAACTCAAGGTTCAAAAAAACATACAACATCAAATGTTAAACCTGATGGACAAAATGCTAAAAAACGTAAAAATACGCCTCCAGGTATTTAGGTTTCAAATAATTTCTTTTTGTTCATTGAATAATATTTATTTTACTCATAGGTAGTCCCAGAGGAGAAAGAGCTAATCAACCAACTTATACAAAAGCACAATTGGACACAGTCAAAAAGTAATAAAATATAATTTTATCTAATTAATTCTGTATAACTATACTGATTACATACAAATAATTAGTAATGGTTAAAATATATTCTGGTATCTTATTCAATGATTTAATTTATTCCTTAATAGGATAAGTGCCATAAGACACATTGACCCTATGTACTATTTGTTAAAATTATGTTTCTCAGATTCAGTAAGTTTGCCTAAAAATTTACTTTGTTCTATAGAAAAATCTCTTTGATTTCTGTAATATAACACAATTAGACATGATAACATGTAATATGCTAGTTTTGGAGATCCTATGTGATAACAAAAATAAGTACTACATATTTAGCCTGAAAATCATATGTGACGCTATTAACATATCTCATCATAGAGTCAATAAACTCTGTGGTGCTTTAATCAAAATTCAATTATTTTGTTAACTTGTTAAGGATTTTTATCACATTTGTTTTTACTTATAGAGTTAACAACTGCAAAGATTTCTATGATGTGCTTAGCATAAAAAAAGATGCTACTGATACTGAAATAAAAAAAGCATATAAAAAATTAGCCTTAGTATTGCATCCAGATAAAAATCATGCTCCTGGAGCTGCTGAAGCATTTAAAAGTATGTAATTTTATTTTAATATGATTTCATAGGTAAAAAATTCATGTTTTTTTTTCTGTCTTATAATCAGCTGTAGGTAATGCTGTCGCCACATTAACTGATGCAGAAAAACGAAAACGTTATGATATGGTTGGTCACGAAAATGCTACATCAGATCATGTACACAGAAATTATGATCATGGATTTGAATGTAAGTAGATATTTAAAACACTATTAAGGTGCCATGTGTATTAAGAAAATATTATGCTTGCAGCGGATATTACAGCTGAACAATTATTTAATATGTTCTTTAATGGAGCTTTTCCAACAAGACAAGGACCAATGACAAACCCATACTATACTCGATCGTTTTCAAGACGTTGGCCACCAGAGACTGATAATGATAATCATCAACAACAGGTAACAATTTTTTATAATGAATTAGCTATTTATTTTATTTTTTAAATTAATAGCTTTATACTTTTTTATTCCAAATATATTTTTAATTTATAATTATTTAGCTACTAAATAAGAAAGATATTAGCTGATTGGCCAATCAGCTTGGTTTTTCAGCAATTTTAAGGGTCGTTATTTTTTTTTATAAAACAAGGGTACCAATTTTAAAAGGAAAATATCCTGTTTCCTAATATAAATATAATTCTATATTAAGTAATTATTGACTAACATTTTTTTTCCTATATTTAGCTGCTTAAATATTCTTAAACAAATAAAAATAAAATAAATTTAGTATAATAATGACTATTTATGATTATACATGTAATAATCGATATGGACAGTTGGAATTATCAAAATAGATTTATTTATAGTCAACATATAGACAACATTAATATTATTTAACAATGAAATAAATAATATTAAATCGTCTGTTTCCACAAAATTCATGTAAATATGTATTTTCAAGACTGAATATTTTTAAAACAAAACATAAGTAATTTATCGATTGAGAACTCAATATTATAATTATAATAATATCAAAAGATAAAGGAGATAAGGTTGGGATTAATTTTAAACCTACTGATTAATTGTTTGACTTATTTTGTTATATGCAATGAAATCAATTATAATTTAATATAGTAATATTTAAATTAAAAATTATTTTATTTTTTTGTTTTAGTCTGATGAACCATCAATAATATTACAAATTTTCTTCTATATTGGAACCATAATTTTTAATTATATTTTAAGGAAAATAACTTAAATGTTTTATATTTATAAGTAGCTTAACTAATTTTATTATATTTACAAGTGTTTAGACTTGAAATGAAGAATGTATAGGAACAATCAATCATGATTTATTGGGGGTTATATCTTGAAATATTAAGATTTTACTTTTTACCTTTATAAATGTGTTAAAACTAAACTTTCAACATTGTCTCCCACTTGATCCATACATACATATTATAATTTATAAGTATTATTGGATAGATATATTACAAATATTTTAACTGTTTGTCATTATTAGAATTATGTTCATCAATATATTACTGATAAATATTTTCTATTCTAATTCCAAATTATAAAATATGGTATCCATTTGAAAAATCTATAGGTAGTTGTTTTGTTTTTATTTATATACAATAAAGGTAATGGGCTTTATCGAACAGTTATTTCCAAAAAATATAAATTACATATTCATAAATAAAATCTAAATTTTCTTTTAAGTTTAATTACTAGCTCATTGTAAGTTAACATATGTATACATATATAATATTAATATATAAAATCTATGCGATTATGATGAATTGTTATTCATGGTTTCAAAATATATTATACAATGGTGTTCAACTTTTGTTTAATGTGTTTTAAAATTATTATAATTATTTAAATATTTATAAAATGTATATATATATATATTGTAATGATATTCCTGTAAGAAGTCATAAATTATATTATAAAGTTATTAAAAATAATTATTTGTTCTTGTTCTATTATTTTAATGTACATGGTTTATGCTTCTTCCCTTTAGCTAGATTGATTGTTTTCATGAGATAGTTATGTAATATTTAAATCATATCTATATAAATTTATTATGAAATACATTTTTAGTTAAAGTTCAATGCTCATAATCATAAATATTGAACAATTTATTTGTAATAAGTAGGGTATAGAACAGGGGTCACCAACTAATTTCGATGGAGGTCTGTTTTGAAACTTACCATACTGGCCGTGATCCCTAACAGTTTTAATATTTTACAAACATTAATAAATACATTTTTTTTTTAATTAATATTTATATTGATTTATTTATGCATTTGTTCAATACAGATTAATTTAATTTTTTTGTCATAATATAAATTTTGTATGATATACTTATAATTTTTATTTATTTATAATATACAAATTTTAAAATGCATAGATCTTTAAATTTTTACTTATCATAATATGATAATAGAGATATAGATATTATCTAAGCATAATATATTGTTTTATAACAGTAAAAAATGTTGAGAGTTTGTTCAACACAGAATTTATTAGAAAAAGTTTTATTTTTATTATTTCAAGTTTTAGGGAATATTTAGTTTCTTTAGAATATATTGTCATATTCTGTTAATGCGAGAAAAATTACTTAGGTATAGATTTTAATTTTCAATTATTGTAATTTTAATTTTGAGACTTACCTTAGCATTTTTTTTTCTTTTATAGTACGATAAATTTTTGTTCTGTTTTACAATTATTTTATTAGTTTTTAATCATAAATGGAATAATAATTTATTAAGAACTAACATTGCAATTCAACTTATAAATAAATTTAAAAATAATAAAAACAGTTATTTATTATACATTTAGTAATTTCTAATCCATACTATTCTATTTAATGTATTATAACTATATATTAACAATATGCATCAGAAAAATTTATAATTTTACTGATAATAGATTGAGTTGTATTATAATATTATAATATGCCAACTATAGTATTTTGGTTTATTTTAATATTTGGCAGTTATAAAATGTTAGTTATATGTTCAAATGTTATTTTAAAAGCTTATCGCAATTATTAATTATTTGGCAAACTATACAAAAATTAAATTAAATGTATCTATTAATAATTATAAATTAATAAATTAGTATTTTTACCATATATTGAAATGACAGTTTATTTTATTTTTCAAGTTTTAGTACAAATTTAACTGTGATTAATAACAAACATTGAGTATTAATGAATATGTACTTCATTCACATCAAAATAAAAATCTTAGCAGCTGACTTGCATGTTCGGGTAGGTTATTATACATAGCAGAATACAAATGATAGACTCATGAGGGGAACAGATTTTACCTGATCGGCACTCAATATGATCCAGGTACTTTTGGAACGTAAATGGAGTATAATTATAATCTTTAAGTTTATTGCTTACCTACTATAAATGTTTCCATTTTTTGAAAAATAGATAAATAAACATTCAAATTTTCAAGGCAGTTTCGATTTTAATTGTGATTGGTTTAAACTTAATTAATTATAATTTATAATATTAATTATTATTATATCTAACTGTTTAATATAGGGTTATTTTTACTTCAGTGTCTTAAAAATATTCTGTACACATTTAAACTTCAAATAAAAGATATAGATATGTTATCTGTATTAAATTATTACATATTTATGTTTTTAGTCATGTTTTTTTGATTTACAGTTTAGTTTTTGATTTAGGAACTTTGATTATTTTATTTTCTAATGAATATTTATTTTAGCAATTTGAAATTATTTACATAATATATTATTATAATATAATAATACAATATTAATATTTTATGGTTATATTGAAATGTCTATCATTTAGGATGTTTCCATGTTTTAGTAGACACAAGTCTCGAAAAAAAAAAATAAGTTAATAAATAAATAGTAATAATAAAGGTATCTGTGTATATATATTACTTAAAATATAATTATATATATATATCTTATTTAAGAATATTTATTTTACTCGACAACTAATATAATTGTTATTTATAATACTAGAAGTTTTGGTTAAACAAATATTTTTGTTTTGTTTTTGTTATTTTTATTATATAAAACATTTGAGGATTTTTTTGTAATAGCATAAGATATTATAAGCTATTAATAAAAACTTGATAAAGGTTGAAATTTTAAGTTTAAAAATTGTTGCAATCAATCAATATATATATAGAGAATAACTTTAAAGTATTGTAAATAAAGAATTTATAGGATTATTTTGTATTCATATTTAATAGGTATTTCTGGAAAAAAATACTTGAGTTGTATATAATTATTTGATATTTTGTTGGTGATAAAATTTAATATAATTAACAGAAATGGTGTTTTTATTTTATTATTTTAGGCCTCCTTCAGTTAGGTTTTTTTAAGGACAATGTTATATGAATGTTTGATTGCCTTTAATAAAATGCATATTTTTTATATTACTATATTATTATATTTATAGGAATCATCAAGTATATATTTTCAACTGTTACCAATTCTTCTCCTACTTCTGCTATCATTGTTTTCAAACTTTTCTTATGATCCCGTGTATACTCTAAAACATTCCCCGTAAGTATTTTACATTTAAATTAATTAATACATGAATATGTACATTTTTTATTATTATTATTATTATTATTATTATTAGGAAGTACCCTGTTCTTCGTCGTACATCATTCAGAGACATTTCATATTTTGTGAAAGATAACTTTCATACTGACTATACAGGCGATTTAAGACGTTTAGAGCATACTATTGAAGAAGATTATATAAATACAGTACGCACAAAATGCATACGTGAAAAAGAATACTGTAAGTAACACTAAGTTTATCAATTGAATATATTCAATATTCTATATTTAATTATATTTAATCATGATATTTTAGATGAGTCATTAATGTGGAGAGCACGTTTAGATGATGATTCTACATTATTCAATAAAGCAACTAAATACCAAATGAAATCTTGTGAGGAGTACCAAACATTGATGAAACAAAAATATAAATAAAGCTATTTTCTTTAATACCACTTAGTTTTGTTTTGTTTTGTTTTGTTTTTTTTTTTTTATTAAAAGAGTCATTTTAGCTGTTTACAATTCATAAAATATATACTGTGTAGAATTTCACATTTTAGTTCAAGTTTAATTATTTTTTTCTTTTCAAAATTAAAAAAAGAAATAAGTAATATTTCTTTTGATAGTTGCATTATTATATTTAAATTAGAATATTGTAGTTGGTGTGTTAAGTTAGGTATGCATTTTTTTTTAATTATTATTATTATTATTGGAATTATTATTGTAAAAGACAGTGTTAAAAAAATAATTTTTTTTTACTTGTTTGTGGGATATATTTATGAAATATTCATTTTAGCAATCCTTATTAATATATTAATTTATTTGATTCGACAATTAGTCAAAAATATTTGAACCTCAAATACAAAACGGATAAAATGTAATTACTGACTATATAAATATTACTTAGGAATATACAAATTCTTAAGAATACAAGTATTATTTAACAAATATCATATATCTATTTATAAATAAAATATTACTTGAAATTAGTTAGCTTAACTGTGTGTGATTTGTTGGCGTTTATGTTTCTATTTATTTTATAAATTACTTTATTATTTTACTGTTTTATTATATAAGATTATTTAGAGAATTGTTTGTTTTAAAATTATAATCATTTTTTGATTATTGTGTTAAATTAATAGTTAAATAATATTTTATACAAAACTTTGGTGTTAATAAATACATATTTATAATACCTATGCATGTATTTAAAAAATAGATAATCATAAATCATAATAAAATATAAAAATAAAACTATTTGTGTAATGCATTAATCTTGAAATGTTAAGTAAGATTATTCCTAAATCAAAATTGTAGTCTTATAATTAAACATTAGTAGTTTAATAATATGCTACTTGGTGGCACAATATTGCCTATATCAAAACTTTTGTTATTTTATATGTTGTCTGGTACTTGCCTACCTACATTTCATATAGTGGTGCAACATAAAACTTGGTGGCCTCAGGACTTATACAATATGGAGCTCCCTTTAAACACAGACATTAAATTATTAAATAACAATTATAAATTGTACTTTGATATTGCAAAGAAAAGCTTAAAATTTGTGATTTCAGTTATTTGGTTTACTGACCGTCTTCATTCTTTTTTTAACTGCCAATCTAATGTAGGTTATGTTTTTTGCTTCATGATATTTTTTACCATACTTGTTCTTTAAATGCAGCCAAAATATTTATATTTTGATTTTTCCAGTTTTCCACCAGTCTTAGGGTCAACAAAAAATTCACTATGTTTTTGGTTTATGCCCTATGTACCTACCGTATGATTATATACAATAAATTATAAGTGTATAAACTTGAGTATCTATTACATGTTCATTTAAATTACCATTATGTATAAGTAATTTCATTCTTCACTTTTAAATACTTACAATGATTCGTTTTTGAGTAACAGCAATATAAAAAAGTCGATTTTGTCGGAGACTGATTATGCGTAAAAATTTTCGTTTTTCGTTACTTTTTTCGGGTTTTTCATGACGATTTTGAAAACTACTGGATATTTTTTTTACTTTTGACCTCTCTCTTTCAAGGCATCAACTAGATGAATTTTCCTTTTCAAAGAGGGGCTGAAGTCAAAAATCAAAGCATTATTTCTACTCCAAAACGTGATGACAGACACAAAAATAAAAACATACATCATTGTAAAATCAATACATTCATCACTCCGTTCAGAATCTAAAATGTATTTAAATGTGTTTATTTGACATTTTTTTACTGTACTTTGGAATTTGAATTGTCTTAAAATAGACCCCTAATAATATTTATTTATTGACATTATTAAAACGAGCATAGGCCCAAAATCCATAAAGTTAGGCTTAGACAGTAAGTACCGCCAGTACCTATTGAAAAGTAGGCATTTTGTGTATATTTTAATATATTTTACTATTAACAGAAACGCGTGGATTTAACTTCGAGGGCGGGGCCGTCCCCTTGACAGTTATATTATATCTGTAAGATCTAGTATCAAATTCTAAGTATTATTGTGTTTACAAAATTATATGATATGATAAATAATATGAACATTTTTAGGTCTTCCTCTAAAAAAAAAATCCTAGATCTGCCCTTGATTATTATTTATTAGTATTTACGTATAAGATCAATACTTACAATGATCAGTTGTTAGGAAGTTAAGAATCTGCTTGTAAATTATGGTACAGTGGCGTTCGTAGATACCTACACCTAGCTAAGCTGGAAGAATGTTATTAAATACCATTAGTATTTATAATTAATGGTTTTAGTATAAATCATATCACCTGATGCCAAATTTTCTTAAATTGTAAATTTGTAATGTTCAAAACGCTTAACACGTAATCGAGTAAATAAATAAGTTTTCACGTCGAGTAAAATAAAAATCTTTTAAAAATATTGAATCTTATTAAATCTACCAATCTATGATAGATTGTTAAGAAGATGTCACCTTAGAAAACGGGTGTAACTACAGTGACCTAGTCTACTCTTTATTACCTATAATCATAATTTCATAAAAAGTCGTAGATGAACCAAACGGATAAGTAAGGCCAGTATTCTCTACTACCTATATGTGGCCTTTTTTAACTAATTTTGTGTTGCCCACACTAAAACTGAATTGTACATTCTAAAATCAACAGTACACTTTTAGAGTAGGAAGGTAGGTAAATAAAATAAAATAGGTACTTATTATAAAGTTTTATTATATGCAATTGCATTTGCATCTATTATTTAGCTTATCTTATTATTATTTTATCTTTAATTATTATCATTAAAAATTTAACTATAGAAACTATGCATTTGTACACCCAAGGGCCAAGGTAAAACATACACAAAACGAAGACCTTTTTTTTAGGTCAATATTGCGTAGATTTAAATAATTTTTAAAATTAGTAATTAGCTCTTTCCAATACTAGAAGGGATCGCTAATATATATATATATATATATAGTCACATGATATTAATATTATGATTAAAACAATTTTGAAAAAGAGATATTTTGTCTTCTCTGAATAACGACCTTGAATTAACATGAAACCAATTTATTTTTTATCTCGCAATTTTCTATTTCATAATTAGGAGTTTTTCATACGTTATTATTATTATTATTAATATTATCTAAACTAATTACTATGTAATAGTAATATTACACAATCTTTTCACAGCCGAATGTTATATTATTGTTAAACAAATGATTCATCAATCATCAATATATTATCTAGAAAACTAAAATAGTACTATCTCGTATAGGTTCTTATGTAATATAATATTATATTTATTATAAACAAATAGGTATCCAGGGGATCTAAGGGTTCTCGACTCACCTCCATCCCGATTTTTTTGTGTATCAATCTTGTAAAAAAATAAAAATAAAAATGATAATCAAAATTATTTTGGACCCTCCTCAAATTAAAATCCTTGCTACGTGCCTGATATTAAATTAGGGTTGCCATTTGTCCCGGTTTTAAAACAAGTCCCGGTACCCCCGCCCGGTCATTAAGCTTTGTTAAAAGCGGAAACCGAGAGATAATAACTTTAATATTGTATTATTTTTAAAGGTTTATTTAAAAAAAAGTTTATTCAATATTATGTCTCGGCTTGGTGATTTAAAAATCTGGCAACCCTATATTAGGCACTTACAATATACACTGATAATAGTCTTCAGTTATACGGTATTTAAGTAATGGCATTATTGGTAGAAGTACTAAGTACTATTATAATATTGTACTCCGTATGTGCACGGGTATCAGATTTAATTGTTCAATTATTAAATATTATTCACTGTGTCTCTATCACATTAAAATACTTAATTAATAGTGTTATAATTTATAGCCTACATAGTATATACTTCTTATGGTAAGTACAGATAATTAGGGCTTAAAATGACTCAACATTATGGCAATAGGTATTGGATACTTTAATCTCGGCATAATCTCTACATCATATTATACTACTATGTTTAGTGTTCTATCTTTTATACATGTAAACTGTTGAAATAATTCTTATTATGGTAAGGGTAAGTATCTAACATAGGTACTTAAAAATTGTAGTTTCATTATGTTGTTGTCATCGATGATGGGAAAAGGTCTTGTATTTATTAGTACTTACTTCTAATAGTTTTAATCTCTAGATTAGTTGGTAGGTTATAGGTTATAGGTACCTCATAATCCATAATTAATTTAATTTACATATTACATGTGTATTTCTCATATTTTCCTCCGATTATTTAATATAAACTCTAATACTCATTTATTCAGAATTTAAGCAGTGTAATGATTAAAAGTGTAAAAAACAATACAATTAATTTTTATGAAATCATCAAGATATAATTAAAAAAATAATTATAGTTTCATTAGTACCTACATGTTTATTTTCATAACCTTGACATAGAAAATCGCAAAATAAAATAAAATTATAATTATTAAATTAAATATAATAAAAATAATATTTTAATCAAACATGTGAAATAACGAGTTGATAAAATATATTTAAACTAATTAGGAAGGTACTTTACTCTGTATAATAATATTTTATCATACTAAAAATTAACTATTTAATAAAATAACTATACAACACTAAAATATATTTAAAAATAAATAATTATTTTTAAAGGATGAATTATTTTGATTAAATTAAAGATTCCAGGGTACCAGCATACCACAATAATAAAATATTAAAGCAAAACATTTTTAAACATAGTCAAGTTCCTTCGTGTCCCCTCTCACATTTAAACATTTTAACCATTACATCGAATATTATAATGATGAAATATTACAAAATATAAAGAATATGTAAGATGTACTGGATATAGCCTATATTATTTTATGAGGTACTTATTCCCAACATCATATAACAAAAAAGAAACAAAAAATAACAGAAATTAATTTAGGAATGAATTAACCGCGCCTAATACGTCATAATAATATCATAACATGAATGAATGTGACGTGCGTATAGGATCACCTTATTTTGTTATTATATTATATAATAAATAAATACATTTATATTATTAATCTTAATCTAATCGTATTATTTGACCTTTTATTAACTATCGAAGAGCTGTAAACTATTATTATGGCATTGTAGAATATGTTAAGACATTACAGTGAAATTGCATTTAAGACCTCAAAAAATAGGTATGTAGTAAAAAAATGTTATACGACATATTATTATATTTTATTATAAATAATTATGTGCTTAAAGATATAATATAATTAAAATAGGTATTACGTTTATACAAATTTACAAAGAACACACCAATTAAATAATATTAGTTGTAACAATTTATACTTTGATTTATTATTATAAAAATACGTATAGGTATAGACGGTACAGTACAATTATAGTACATTATATAACACTTCTTATTAGCGCTGTTAAAAAATTTTAAAAAGAAATTATTGAAGTACCTAGGTATATTTTGTTGTTGGTGAAAAAATATGCACTTTAAAGTTTTATACCTATGTTAATTGTTTGGATAAATTATTGCGTTAGTTATCAGTTATTACTTATTATTATTTATTAGGGCTCAGTTGATAACCTAAAAAAACATTAAATAATAATTACTTAAAAATGCAAATGTGACCTAAAAATGATAAAAAAAAAAATAAACCATAAAATACCACGATAAATAGTACTTTTTCCAATAAATTTTAATGCATTTGACTATATAAATCATATGTTTACATAAAATAATAAAATACAACACAGTTAATATAATTCAATTTATATGAAACAGTATCAATATACAATTATTATTAATACAATTATTTAACTTTGGTAAGTAACTATATAAACTAGTCAAGGGTACTAAAGGTAATATAGGCGGTACCTATATTCTGAATTTTTGGTCGCATAATACTTTTATGCGATGTTGTTCTATTCTCATCTGTAGGACTCTGTAGTATAGTTAGAATTGGCACAACCGTTAGTGGCCAATGGATTTATAGTATCTATAGGTAGAAATATTCTACCCAAAATAATCTCGAGCTCTCTTTCACTATTATTTTATGGATATCAATTAATTTTATTAAATTATTCACGTTCAGTTTTTCGTTAATAATATCATATACAGTGTTGGATTAACGTATAGGCAGGGTAGGCACGTGCCTAGGGCTATAGGGATAAAAGTGGCCGTCAGAATAGGCTATTTTTTTTTTAAAAGTGGCACTGTGGCAGTTTAACCAGGCGTTCGTGGCGAATGTCTTAAATTTTAATACGGGTGGGCTAAAAACAAAATATTATCCCTATAGGGCTATGGTCGGTCTTAACCCGGCACTGATCATATATATAACAACACTGTCACGGTGAATATTTTTTTGCCAATCTTTAAGGTAATTTCTTATGTATAAAAAATAAAAATTTATATAATACATTTTATATAATTAAACAGGAAAAACAATTTTTTAACAAATTTTATTTTTATGATACATAATCACAATTCACAATTTTCATAGCCCTAAGAATTCACTAGTGCTTTTTATTTCTTCGTTCAAAATATATATAAAATAATATGATGATCAGTGTATTTAATAACAAGATAATAATAACAAAAAAGTATTCAAACAAGATTACAATACTTGTTACTAGAAGTTGTAAACTCAAGTATGCGGAGCATAAAAAATACTACCAAGGCGACCGGGAACTACTAAATACGTCTCTATAGTCCCCATGTATATAATACTTATACAGGATGATTTATTAGGCTTATCGTTTGGAATACATTGTATACAAATAAATGTAACGTGTATGACATAATATTTAGCTATTATAAACAATTTATTTTTGTTTACTGAAGTGTCTGATTAATCTTACGTATGATAAGAAAATGGTTTAAAGCACTTGGAACACATAACATTTACTTAAACCCTAAAATAAATTATACTAGCTAATCACTAAGTTATGAATGTGCTATTATCGTGATAGTAATGTATGATTTATAAATATTAATAATTACAGAAATAATTTTAAAGTAAACAGTAATAATTGTTTTTAATAGAATTAATATGGTGTTTTATTTATTTAATATAATACCTACTTATAAGTTATAACTAAAACAAAAATTAAAACTCATGGTTTACTTAACAGTTGATATATTTAAAATTAGGCGTAATTAGATAGGTATTACACCAATTTTAAGTTTCTATAGATTTGAACTATTGAATAACTTTACAGCTTATCTGATGTCGTACTTCGTTAATTGTTACTTTCGTTACTATAATAGTTACCTACCATCATGATGTATTTATTTAGAAAAAATATATTGATTGACGATATTTTTGGCCTTAACCCGTAATATAGAATCATATATAGAGTTATATTGTCTTATCTCTCCGAGATAACAATTTTATTAACTCTAATTAGTTTAATTTAAACTTCCATAATCTATTGACTATTCCTATTATTGTTTAATAATTTCGTATACATATTAAATGCTGACTATAACATATTTATAATATAATAATATAAATACCTAGATATTATTTTCACTTGTTATCTTGAAAAGTATTCATTTATTTTGCATAATTTAACTTTAAACTGTTTAAAGTCATTACAAAACAAAGATTTTTATAAAAATTTTTGTTCTCCCTATTATGGTTTTAATTTTATAATTTGAAGTAAAGTATTTTGTTGAGAATTTCAGTATATCAAAACCTAATTTTATAAACTAGTTAATTACTTAGACCAGCGTTCTTCAAAGTGTGTTCCGCTAGATGTATGTGATAATTGAGAAAATAATTTTATATTATATTTAGATTATATATACTATTAAAAATTATTATTTAAAAAAAGGCGGTTTCACGAAATACAAACTATTTATCAAGGGTTCTTGAATTGTTACAATTCAATTGAAGTTACAATATTTATTATCACGTATTCACGTGTTGTTTAGATGTATTTTATTGTATTTATCGTTTTAAAGATAATATCTACTTAACCTAATCATGTTATATTATATTAATAAATAATACACAACATGTAATAACTATTTTTAAAACTATTGCAGATTATATTTTAATGTACCAACTTTTAATAATTTTGTAGATAGTAGGTATATCGCTGTATATTTAATATTTATATTTATCACATAAATCAGGAAGTTGGTATTTCCGATGGGCGTAAAGTGTATAATAATATTATTACCATTTATTGTTGCATACTCATTAAATTCATGTATTATGTAAACAATGAACAATATATTAATAAATAAGAAATATATTTTTGTTTTATTAGTAAGTAATGATAATTTAAAAAAAAAAATTTTTTATGTTTTTGTTACTCGAATTAAAGGATATAATTTGTTTGCTTTTGACAGTTATAGGAACAATTTTGGTTTATTTCTTTGTTAACCAGAGGACATGTTACGTTTTTCAACTTATTATGGTTTTTCAATAATTTTTTTTTCTAATTTAAAATAATTTATGAATTTATGATGCTTTGTTTTTATTATAAGTTATAACACAAACAATACTTTTTATTGAATTATAGCAATTCACCATTAACATTTTTTTTAGTTATAAATATAACCAAATATACCAAATAAACATAATGATAAATATAAATTTAAAAAAATATACGATAATATTAGAATTCATAAAAAATATTTCTAAAAATCAAGTGCTTTCCAGTATAACAGTTTTTGCCAATAACTTGTTACATTGTATATAATATGCCTGTACAAAAAATATATCCATAATGTGTACGCAAGTTACACATCATTATACATAGTGACTTATTAGCTAACAAATTTGATTGGTCTACGTTCTGATATAGGTACAATCATTGATTTTAGAATATATTGTAAAATCAATGGTATTGGTACAATACTCATGACCTGGAAGGAGTGGAAAGTTAGGTTTAGACGGTTTAGTATCTATATTTCAACACATTTTTTTAGATTTTTAGCGGAGCGTAGGAGTATAATATTAGTTTTACAATTACGTATGTTTTTTGTATCACTTGTTATTATTAGGTAGCCATTACACTTTAGAGAAGTAAAAATGCTTTAATCTTAGACTTAAAGTGCGATTTCTGATAGCATATTGCATATATATAGTAGTTAAGAGTTCAGTAAATAAAAATTTGTTACTGGTACTTTTACAATTAATCTAGAAAACGGAAAAATTTACGGATGGCGCTTCATAAAAATATAAGATGATTATATATTTATAACCATATAAACTTAGAATTTAGATAACTTACTAATAAAGAAACAATAATTGTGAAACTACCCTCTTAAGGCTACAAGTCTGCATTTTTTTCTGAAAAATTACAAAACAATTTTTACACACTCGTATATCGAATATTTAGTGATATTATTGATAAAATTATATGTACATATTAGTATAAAAATAACATTAATTCTAATAATATCTGAATCTTTTTATTTGAAATAATATTATATATATATATATTGTATTATATTTTATACTGATTCATTTTCGCATAATTATTATGATAGATATCTTTGATATCTATCATAGGTATCGTACGCAGGTATAGGAAATATATAAATTTGATACAGTACTCTAAGATTTATAACCAAACTTAATCTGTATATCTATACTAAAATAATATATTACATACAAGATATAGAGTATACATAGACATTAGATCTAATCGCCAATCTCACTATAATTTGTTAACCTAAGTTTACATAATCTAACCTCAATATATTCCTATCACACTATTTCATTATTTTAGTGACAAAAAAGTCATTTACATTGAGAAATTGGTAAAAATAAAAAAAATTGGTTTTTTGATTTACTTATTTATTTTAATACGCAATTTTGAATTAAATTGTATTCAATCTATAGTTGATAGTTCATAGATTCAGGGCCACGGTTATTATTTGATATCTTAAATTACTAATTCCCAGAATACATAAAGAATGCAGATGTAGCCTCCTGTTGCTATGATCTGTGACATTATTAACATTGTTAATCAAATTTACAATTAAAAAAGTAATTGTATTTGTATAATTTAAATATTGAATTAACCTCGCAGGCTGAAGAGAAAATGGTGTGGATATTTAAAATCTTAACTAATCCAAATCAATTAAGTCATAAGGTGACTGATTTTCTCATGTATATCATGCTAAAATATGTATCCCACGTGCTTATTACAAAAAATAATTACAGATTATGTGTTCTGAAATAAAATGTTAAATTAACAGAATTTAATATTATTTTTAAATTATAATTTAATATTTAAGTTGTAGTTGAGATATAGTATCAATACGTATTAAAATGTAAATTAATTTTTTTGTAGTCTCCGTCGGTCGGGGATCCTGGGGGATCCTGGGCTCATGTGTCGTCGTGCCTCTCGTGTCATTAGAGTCTTAGGGTAAAGACAGAACCGCATAGACTATAGGTAATTTATACAAGTATATACACCTCAACGTAACTATAGGAAAAAAATCTCAGTAATTTTAAAATAAAGTCTTTACGTATAATTAAAAATTCCGGAAATCAGATTTTGAATGACTGCACTATTGAAGGAAAAAAGGGGTAAGCATGCTTGGCGAATCACCCTGTATAAAATAAACACATATACATGTATATCGTGTACACGAAAAGAAAACGACCTTGCGCGGATGGACACTGGAGCGAACCATCGCGATGGTAGGAGGTAGTACTACACATTATTTTGTGACCGGCCCGTTGGCTATAACAGCCCGTCACGGACGACGCTCGGCTTCCGCCCGGAATGTGATGCGATATTTTTATTATTTTCGTGTAAATAGGGTTCGTCTCCGACAACGTGGCGTCGTGGTCGTCGGCGGGTCTCGACTGCAGTAGGGGTGCCGGGTGCAACCGTCATCGTTGTCCGCCCATTTTCCATGTGCTCTCCAACAGTGCAGTGTGCACCGCGTATCCACACACGTAATATACGCGCGCGCGCGCACACACACACGCACACACATACACAAACATTCAAGCGCGCGCTATACGACGCATGTTTGTCGGTACTCGGTTGTACCGGCTGCTAAATAGTTATCGTGCGTGTTCGTGTGTTAAAAATTGTATTATTATTATGTTGTTGCAGGGCTCGATCGTCTCGGTCGAACGCCGTTAAAAAAATAGTAATAATAATTTTAATAAATAAACAATATAATTACACTGTGCGGCAAGTGAAGACATGAAGTGAAAACTCTTTTTGCGTTTTCATAAAATCTCATCAACGATCCGTGTAAAAATGCACGCATATAATTGTAAGTACATTATATATGAGTTTCATTGTCTGTCTATAACATCCCATTCACGTTATGATCACATCCCTGAGGAAAAATCAACGCATATTTGCTGTACATACCTAGTTATTAAGCTAATAGATAAATATTTTTAATATTGTTAGGTTTGTATAGCAACGACACAACGTTCTGACGTTAAGTCTTAAAGATTTAGTGAACTCAGAAATGTAGCATACGAATTTAACGTATTGGTATTAGCAATCTATTCTGTGGTATTAATAAATAGTAGTATAGTATATAATAATAATATAATATTTCAGTATAGGTAGTCGGTACTATAGGTATTAATGGTATTTGTTATAATTTATTGTACACCTATCTAAGAAATATTAAGAATATTTCAAGGCATAATGATATTCGAAATTATATATATTATTTTACTTTTATATAACATTTAATTGCTATAATATTTATCTAATCGCAACGTTTTAATAGGTACCTAGTAAGCTATTTTATGTTTTTTTATCATACAAAACATAATATTGGGAAATATACAATTTTGTTGTATAATAAGTATAAACGTCGGTAATTCATAAATGTAAATAGCGTTTAAAATGTTGGGCGAGGAAAGGGCTTGGGTTCAGTTTAATACGTATAATATCATAGAAATAACAAAAACTCTAAATAAAGTTTTGTTTGAATTAACATCACTATATTATTTTTATAAGGACATATCTTTTTAACTAAAAATAAACAATATTATGATTCATATACACAAAATTAAAACATTTATAATAATAATAAAAATAATAATTTAATCAATAAATATTATTCATTTGTTTATAAACATATTATACATTAATCCGTAGGTATAATAAACAATAATATTAACATTTAATGCAATGACGCAGTGGCGTATCGAAGGAGTTGAAATCCAAAATTCAGACCCTCTCCTTTTGAAACTCAATAATTTGTAAATGAAATAATTATAATTATATTTATTTACGCGTTGAAAAAAAACTAATTGAAATAAATGTCTTCATTGTCCCTCCCTCTACTTAAAATAATGATACATTTTATATGTCGCGTCCGTCGCGTTAGCGGAACGATAACAAGCAAATAAGTAGGTAGGAACCAAAAAAATTCTGGTTGTGTTACTATATTATGACGTTGAATTATTAATTATTATGGATATTAATGTAGACATGAGATGAATTGTCGAGATGCTGACCAGTGTCTATATTATGGTGAACACGTTATCATTGATTATATATTTATAAACATTGTTATACATATAGTATCAATAATACCTATTTATAATTTGTATAATAAATGGTAACATTACTATAGAATATAGAATTATAGTAGTTAATCGACAATATATATAGATAAACTATTTTTTTGTTTTAACTACCTATATTTTATTTCTCCTTGAAATATATTTGATGAGGATTAACATTTTTTTTTTTTTGGTGGGTTGAGTGGTATGAGTAAATAAATGCATCCTTTATTAAAGTCTATAACTTCTTTAGATGAAATTATATTATTATACTAATATACATTTTTATTAATGTATAATGTAGTATATTAGATTACAATCAAAATTATGTACATATTATGTAGATATTTAATACCTATACTTGTCAAAACAAATTAATAGGTAAAATACTACAGTAACCACTAACCTATATTTAATTATATTTCAATTTAATTATACTTATCTTAAAATCTACAAATAAAATAAAAACATGGAAGTATAAAAAAAAAATATTTTATGAAAAGAATAACCTCAAAACGCTAATAATAATTATAAATTGATTGATTTGACTGATCTATAACTTATAAGGATTGGTAAATAAACATATAAAAAAAAGAAATAGAAAATAGGCAAATTACTCGATGATTTTTCTAACTTTAAAAAAATAATAATCGAAAGATTTTTCATATTATATACCTCTATGAAACTATATTTAAAACATTCATAAGTGTCTAATTTGAGTCTAAACCCTAGAGTTTTTTTGTTTACAATCCACCACTGTTACAAAAAGTTTTTTGAAAATTTACGATTTATTTAAGCTATATTTCATTTTTGCCGATACTGTTTATAGATTTAATTTTTACATGTGCAATTTTTTAACAGTGTTATTTATAAAAATGAAAAATAAAAATTTCCTATAGGTACGTGTGTATATATTTTTTGTAATTTATAGCACAAGAATACATGTTTATTCATAATTATGGGTAAATTTTAAAAATATTCTTTATAAGTAATTTTTTTTTAATATAACTAGAATATTTTGTAAAAAAAGATAATAACAAAGCGTAGTATAATAAAGACAGCTAAAACATATTTGGGATTAAGTGCTACAAAAAAAAAAAACTCATAATCTATTTAAAATTCACTTTAAAAATGTATTAATAATCGTTTAAATCAGGGATCATCAATTAGTATTTTTGGATATAAACTTTAAGAATTTAGAAAGTTTTTTGGAGACTATCAAACTTTAATATATACGTTTATTGTTTATCTAAGGAAAGTAAAGGCTGGCGCGAAATAAAACAAATACAAATTAATGAAAACCTTATTTAAACCATACAAATAATAATTAAAAATTGGTGGGAAAGTGGATATCCGCTGTACAGTTGGTGTTTAGTGGTTTACTATAATGGATAATATGTACCCATTTGAATTCAATGATTAAATACGAAAACGATTCTAAGCGCTGACAGTCTATCGGTCTTTGCCTTATATATTGAAGATAGGCAACTAGTCCGTGTACCTTTTTTATTTGACCCGCGCAACATTTTAAAATTATTACTATATACAATTTTAGCGTTTATCTGTATTTTATTTTATTACGTTTTTTTAATAAATATAAAAAATAAATATTAGTTCTAAATTTAAAATTTTTAAACTTGTTTTTTGTTTTGGCTTGCTAAATTTTTTAAGTTCTAAAAATTGGATTTCTAGTAACTTCGAGTTCCCCATCCCTGGCCTATATTACTCAGTAGGTAAATTTCATGATATTATGGTTTTTAATATTTTCATTAAAGTAATTTATTTTATTATTAGTATTACGGTAGGTTAATATAATTTTACTAAAAACATTTTATAATGAATATTACAATATTTAAAATAATATATATTATAAATACATTTTAACAACGTTTATTGAAATATTTACAATTTAAATTATAATAAGTACAATGAATAAATTAGAGGGAGAATTGATAGTGCTGGGACGATGAAGTCTGAGGAGACTTACAGTAGAGCTACCTGTACATGAATTTTATAAAAATTACAAAGTATTGACAAGATCTCTTGACCAGTTCCGGACGTTCTGGTTGAAGCATCTAATTGAGTTTCCAGGAAATGATTTTGAGTGCAGCTAAGATATGAGTTGGTTTGAGTTACATTACACTTTATAGTGAAGTTTTAGATAGTGAGTGATTGCAGTCTAATTGACGATAGAAACTTTGAGGTCTTTATGTAGAGCGAAATTTGTAACATGCCATGGGCGTTTTGATGACCAAAAGAATGCAAATGAATTGGTACGCTTGAATTGTCCTAGATTAGAGAATTTGGAAGTAGTACATATTAATACCATATAATATTATCGTTTTTATATTCTTAGTATAAAACTGAAAAAAGCTTAAAATTTAATTGTCCCAAAATAGCTCAAAATATTTTGAAAATTGTACTATGTATAGGAGGAAATAATAATATAAAACTTAGTGAAAATTTTAAGTTTCTACAGTTTTTAATTTTTAATTTATGAATTATAACAAAAAAAATAAAGAAATCAATTTTCTGAAAACTGATTTAGCATAAAATTTCTCATTTTCGTTAATATTTTTGTTTTACTTTTGAGCTCCCAGACTCCCAAAGTACCAAATACATCCAATTCCACTCTCAAAATTAAAAATCAAAGCAACTTTACTGCCTCAAAAGGCGATGATAGACAAAAAATAAAAAAAAACATATTATTGTATAATCAATATATTCAACTACGCTCAGAATTTAAAACGAATTTCTTGTCTGCGGTTCAGATAAAGTTGATTCAAGGTCATGATCAACTATATATTTTTTTATAAAGTAAACTAAAGCCATAATATCAACAAAATTAACAACATTTATTATACAGGATGATTCATCAAGCATGTTCATTTTTTCTTCTTCAATAATATAATTACAGATCATAAATTCAAATTTTTGAGATTTTGTATATTACTTTTTTTATTTAAATTTGCAAAAATTTGAAAATATGAGAGCTATGATAATTTGAAAATTGTTGTAACTTGTACAAATGTCAAATCTATCATTATTTATGATTTATAAATATAGTTTATGTATAATTAATTAAAATAGATTTAATATTACATCTATTTTATATTTTTGTAAGCGATTGTTAAGTATTATTATTTTTAATATAAACAATTTAGTAACTGAAAAACTACTTAGGTATTCAAATTTTTAATTAAGTAGATCAACAGCTTTGAAAAATTATCCCTTAAATAATTTGAAGTATAAATTGGTGGGAGGGGGCTGTCATTTGAAGTTCATATTAAGTAATATAAAAGAAATCTCAAAAATTTAAATATATAGTCCATAAGTATATCTACAAATTCTAAGAATCAGTATTCGAACAAATTCTTTATTAAATAAAAAAATTGAGGTGAGTATGCTTGGTGTATCATTCTGTATATTGTATTAATGTACATATACATATATGAATATAAACAGTATATTATATGTAGAACTAAACGGGTTTGTTGTACGTAATACTACGGATATAAATTTACATGCCAATAACTAAATTTGTCGTAATTGCAATCGGTACTGCAGATAGTGTCTTGTGTTTTTATTATAGGATTTATGATAAAATATATTAAATATTGGTTTATTTTAATTTTATAATAGATAATTGTGTACATAATATTTTTGAGTGTTTGATTTATATTTAATATGAAATGTATTCCGTTATAACTGTTATAAACTATGTTGATATTAAAATAGTTTAAAGATAAATTCTCAGTTTATTATAAAAATATACCTACACTTAGTTAAAAATTCTACATACCCCAAAGGTTGGAGAATTGTTGTTTCTCTACCTAAATTGTTGACGTCCTTGTGATGAGCTACATAATATACGCATTATGATTATACTTACATTTTAAAATTAATTGTCTATTGAGGTAAGTAACTTACATTTTTTAAATTTTCGTTGTAGATAATCTATTAAAACTGAATATTAAAAAATATACATAATATTAATCACGTTTTTTTAATAAATAATAAAATATTTTTCGTCATCAACTTTGTATGAATGTTAAAAACTTTTATTTATTATTTACTAAACAATTTATTTTGAATTTACTATTTACGTTTTATTATGTCATAATTATATTAAGAGCCGGGATTAAAGTCTAGTTAAAAGTATAACCAACATAATACTTACAATAAATTGTATATAAACAATCTATTTAGTTAAACAATTAACATTTTACAAATTATGAAATAAATATATATACTGGTGTATAACTACTTAAAATACATTATAGTAAAGTAACTAAATACCTAATGTTGTTTGTCATTATTTTATTATTATTATACACAGTCAATAGTCAATAGGTAATACAAATATTTTAAAATTATCTATAACTTAAGTATACATTCATCTTTGTATTTATTTTTTCACTTAGTATAGTTTTATATACACTTGGTAATTCATCTAACACTTAACACATTAGTACACTACAATAGATATATTTAATCAATTTTTTTGTTTTTATGCTTGTTTCTTGTTATTTTAAAAATGGAAAATTAATTATTATACATATAATAATAGATATTTGCATTTTGTGATGTTAAAATAATAATATAAATTGTCTACTTATTGATTTATAAGAACAGGAGTTTGATTTTTCGAATTTGAAATAGTTGATGACCTCATACCTAGTTTAACTTAAGCGAAACAAGAAATGTTAGTTTCGAAATGGGTGTCAATTATGAATTAATTCAACTAAGATTATACTTCATATTGCCATATTATGCACAAATAAAATTAGATAAACATGTTAATCTTTTTTACTACAATGTATCATTTAATTTGGAAATAATTACAAAAAAATAATAAAATGAGCAGTGCACAATTATACACATAGCTTAACCAAAATAAATAGATACAAACATGAGCTGCGTGACAAAAAAACGATGCTTGGTATGCTTGGACGAAAAACGTATGACTTTTTTTGAATTTTTGTTATTCTGAAGTAATTTACCTACTGATTTTAATTTCAAACGCATAGGTATAGTGTGCATCGCTAACAAGAAATATTATGTATCTACCAGTCTTACTCGCATGTAATGACGGATACACCGCGCGTCTTACAAGAGCATAACACAACAACTTTTTTCAGCAATAGTTATTCATTTAGCTATATCAGTTTTAATATTAGAGTGAATTTACTTATTATTAAATTTAAATGTGATAAAATATTCTGTTGAAAGTAAATTTGGTATTTTAATTTTGAACCAATCTATAAGCATGTAAATTATTACAATATCAAAATGCTCATAACCCTAAATTAAAAGGTAAAAAAAAACCACAAAACAATGTAAAAAATAAAACACACAATAAAATGTTATTACCTTTAAGTTAGTTTTAAGTATAAGTACGTTCACTCTGTCACTCTGAAATTACATTAGTGACATATTATTTTCTAAAATTTGGATTTAATCTCTAACTTCTTTCCAAGGCGGGTTATATTATATTGACGTTTCTTACAATAATTGAAGTATCAGCTTGAATACAAAAACGAATGTTTAAAAAATTGATTACATTTAAATGCAAATAATAAAATTGTGAGTTAAATTTGGAATAGAAAGATTCACAGAAGTTAGACTAGTGTAGTAGATTAATGTCATCATAAAAGTAAACACGTATCTGAGAAACGGGATATGATATCCCCTTGTTAAATCATAATATTTTATGATTTTGGAACCCATTTCAAATACATATATATTTTATTAAAATTAGTAAATAAATGTTTATTTCGTATAAAAATGATCAGTTACCATAATGGTTTTAAATCTAATTAAGTCTAACAATAAAATATTTGTTATTAACCTTGTCCTGTAGTTGAAATAATATATTTAGTTACTGATGCATTTATTTTGTGGTTGAATTATAAAATAATTAATTGAACTTCTAAATTGTAATTATAAAAAAATGGAAATTAAAAACTAAATTGAATATAACAACATTATTAATAATATATCAATTTATGAAAATTATATAATGTAATTCATATATACATTTACATATACAATAATATAATATATTATCAAAGTATCAATTATATCATTAATAGTTATTACTTACCGTAGTATCATTTAATGGTTGGTGATGGTGAATAGACGAACACAAATATACAACTTAAAATTATTAATATTATACGTAAAAAACTTATATAAAATAAGTATAAGAAATAAATGCATAGTATTAAGTAAATTTTAAAGTATTAAAAACCCATGACTTCATTAATTAGTGATTACCTAAATGATTGATGGGTAGGTTAGGGTTCCTCCAAAACAGTATTAGTCTTTTTATTTTAATTTAGTTATGACTTATGGGCTTAAGGTATTATATTGTTGTAAAAATAGGTTTTCTATCATTGTTTATAATGAATTTTAGCTTTTTTCTGTTAGTAAAATATTTCACAAGTCTTATCTTTAGTTGTAGTTAATTTTTCTTTACGTTTTTCAATGAACAATTACGCAATACGCAAATACGTCTCTTTTTTTATGATAAATTCATTCGTAAACATATTATATGTATAGTACTATAATGTATCTAAGCATAATTTATATACTCTAATTGCTTTTAAACACAAAGGTTACCTATTTAAGATTAAGCAATGTATAATTATAACTACGTTGAAAAACAATAATACCGTCAAAGTATTATATTTTAAACTTTAACAAATGTACGCTGTACTAGTTCATACCTAAATTAGTCCATTAATAAAATCCATATTGCTTAATAAATTATAACCAGTTTGGGAATTATTTTACTAAATATCTTTGTAAAATGTAATAAATAATTAAAATTACCAAAAATGCTTTAAATTATGCAAAATGTGCATTACATTTTTTTAATCGCTCGAATAATCAGTCTTTAATATATAAAAAGTATTGTCTCATATTAAAAAAAAAATAAACCATATTTTTAACCATTTTATTATTTATGTCCACAAATTTGTATATTATTTTACAAAAAAAATAAAATTAAAATTATAAAAAAATATAATACAAATTTTGGTTATAATAATCAAATAAATAAATTAATAATATTAATAAAATTAATTAATATAATAGATGAAATTTGTTAAAAATAGAATTTACCTAATGCAATAAATAAAACAAACAACATTGAAAAATAAAATATGAACAAAAAAATTGCAAAACTAAAGTTTCAAAATAGAATTTGTTATTATTACATAACTCAATCTTTGAGTTCAGAAAATTATGACTTACTATATGTATAAGCTAATAAGTAATTTGATTTACCTACCAATTCATAAGCTTGGTTATACAATTTAATTTGTATACATATATATTTACCTATTTAGTGTTTGAATTGGAGTTTTAGTTCTACAGTTTAGAAAAGAGCTGATAACAATATATTTCAGTTTCTCCGAAACGAATGATGAATTAATATGTATTGTAAATTAACATATTACGCAGTATGGCTTGTTAAGGATTTTTTTTCTTATTAGTACATATATTAAAATATTATAATATTTTATTTTATTATACTGGAAAATTTAAATCATTATATTTCTAGATGTTTTTAATAATTAAATTTATTACCAACGAAATATAGAAAAATACCTGTTAAATAAAAAATATAATTAATATTTTATTTATTTGAACTGACTTAGGGTAATTTGCTTCTTATAGTATTTATAAAGCACATATAATGGAACTAAAATAATTCTAGACGAATCAATAAAAGAGCCAATAAGCAATAAAGAATAAAAGATAATTTAGTAGCATTTTATTATGATCACATAGGTTCAACCAATTCAAACATTAAACTCTTGTCCCCTGAACTCGTTTATTAATAGCTTACAATTGATTTCTAAGAGACATGTGTCCAATTCATATTGTCTGTAAGACTATTTAGTCAAGAAAAAAGTTTTGTCCATTGAAATATTTCGTCCATGTATATGATTTTTCATAAACAATAAATTCATTAAAAGAAATGTATCTTATTTCAATATTCTATTTCTGTTTATGTTTTACTTTTTAAATTCTGATTGGAAAAATAATTGTATTGATTTTAAATTATGCGTGTGTTATTTTTGCTTTTACACGAAAATTAGTTTAAATAAATGCTTCGATTTTTAACTTAGCGGGTAATCTTGGATTGAGGGTTTAAAATTACCAGAATTTTTCAAAATAATTAGGAAAATCAAACAAAAATTAAGGAAAAACAAAACATTTTACATAAATCTATTTTTTTTACAAAAATTGATTTTGTTATTTCTATGTATACCTAACTAGAAAAGATACTTGAAATTGTCATATAATAATTTTCCATAGATAATATAATTTTCAAAATAATTTGACTATTTTTTTATTTATAAGCATTTATTTTAAATTTTTCCATTTTTTAATTTTTTTTTTTTATAAATGTCGATAAAATATATTTGTTTTTATAAAAATGCTTGAAGACAAAGTTCCTCATTAGTAGTTCATACTGAAATCTATAAAACTAAAGAAATATATAAGTATAATTTTGTAATAGAAATTTTATAGAAATATTAAAAAATTATCACATGAAATGTACTTAATGATACAGGCTAATAGATCGTCTCCCCTCGAAATTGTTTTTCTTATACAATGATTTTATCATTGAATTCAAATTTAACACATCTTTTAATGACCCAATCGATATCTACCATATGGCATATGCTAGATCGCTATTCACTTGCCGATATTTTTTAATATTTATACCTAAGGTTTGAAAATTTAATAAAATGTTGTTCTTCGTACATTTTCTTTAAAAAAAACCTTAGAAGAAATTTGATTGAAATATTATATAAATATTTTCACGTGAATTTAAAGTTAAGATGTTGACGACATTGGATATTCGTACGTAATATAACGATATCTCATCAAATGATTTTTGATATTTTGTTTTATTGAAAAAATATTAATTACAGACATTTTTAACATTCCACACTGTTATTTAAATTGTAATTTTGTGTAGTTAATGAAATTTTCAAAATACCTATATAAACTAAATTTAAGGTTTTATAACATTTGAAGTTTTTGATTTTTTTTAGTTTTTTCTTTAAATATTATGCTTGACCAAAAAACTTAAAAATTAGTATACAATCCTCAATGATTTGATCTTACAACAATTTAAAAATATCTCTAGCATATATATTTTTTTATAAACGTTTAAAATTAAAAAATTTGATCAAAATCCTCGAATCACGAATAATTAAAAAAAATAATATTTGTAATAATATTTAATGCCTACATTATATTATTATTTACTTTACACAATGAAATTTTTCAAAATATTCAGATTAGTTTTAAGCCATTACCAAATTATACCTTGAACCTATTCACACTGTTCTAAAAAAGTCAGTATTGACTTAAAACTTAATAACAATTAACAATGATATATGATATAAATATATATAATATACAATAGGTAGTATAATTTTAGTAACTTATGATACAATAAATGTAATTTCATTAGCAAAAATTGATTCAACTTACCGTTTTACTGTGAAATATATTATTATAATAGCAATGAATAAATCATAAAATATATTTAGTAATATAGGTAGGCTGACGGTTCGTCTTTGCTCAGAATCGTTTTTCGTATAAGCAATAATTTATCATTGAATTCAAATTTAACACATCCATTTCAGTGACTTACTCAATAACGAGGTACATTCAATAACTTCTGTACAGCAACAAATTAGTTAACTACTTTTCTACTTTTTATTATTGATTTTAATAATATTTTAACTGGCAAATAGTGTTATCAATTCATTTATAAAAACATTATTTTTATTTTGTTTCTTATTGTAGCCATATCCTAATGATTTATTGCTTATTTATTTTCCTACTTATTTTTTGCTGCTTTGTCTTGCATCATTATACTATGTTTGAATTTTTTTAATAGGTATAAAATATTTTTGTGATTATTACTCACTTAAATATTATATACTATTTCTGGATAAATTGAAAAATAATTGGAATGTAAATAACTGAATTAATTAAATAGTGGAAAAATTATTGTTTTATATTTTCTGTTATTTTTAGTTGTTTTAAATAATGAATTGATTCTTATATATACCTATATTAAATTTAATTAATCGAATGACATTTAATCATTTTAAACGGACCAATGGCCCCAGATGTAGAAGCGTAAAATCAATATCATAAAAAATTATAATTATAATAATTAATTATAAATGCGTAAGTGGAGAAAAAGTATTAATTTATCTACTAATATTTAATTTATTTGTTTTTGAGATTTTCAATTTTTATTTGTTATAACTAATGTTTAGGTAGTAAATGTTTGAATTTTATTATTTATTTAATGAGAAAGGCATTAATAAACAAGTACCTATGTTTTGTGTTATATCAAATCTACATTAATTGCTTATTATAAAAGAATACAAAATATAATGTAATTATAATGATTTATTACATTATATTAATAATTATGTATTTGATTAAACTCCTAAAAAAATATATTTTATGAATTTATATTTTTGACATTGGTAATTATTAATATAAAATGTATTATGTATGTATAATGATGGTATTATTTTACTTTGATTTGAAATTTTGTATATTTAAACTATTGATAATTAAATGTAAGGACTAATGAATTTTACATTCATACATTATTTGAATTTTATATTTTTTTAAATTAGTATACCTATTACCTACATTTTATGAGAATTAATATTTAAAAATACTTGTATTTACTATTTTTTTACAATGTCTACGATATCCTATGGATACAGGATACTTTATAGATGCCTAGTTTATAACATTTTCAAATATATAATTAATATTAATAATTATAAAATAAGTTAATATTAACAATATGTGTTTTATTTCCTGTATAATAGTTGAACAATACAATCTCATTAAAAACTAAAATAATATTTTTATCAATAAACCTAGTTTGTTGAATTTCATACTTTGAAACTAATCTCACTTTAACGTCCTCCAAGATTGTACTTCACTCTCAGATTGTAGCCGTTTTTAAGCTGTGGCCGTGACATCTTACCAATGTAATCACATTCTAGGTGTTTTGGCATTTTTTATTTTAGTCTTTTTGTTTTTTTCTTTTTTGACTTGGCAATTAAACTCCCTTGTTGGCACCTTAAATGATGTGTCATATTACTAAATTTAGAACGAATTGTGCGTTGTTTTCAAATTGTGATTGGATTTAGTTTGGATAGACAGAAATAATCATCTTTTATTACTACTCATTTTAATTATTAAACTGTCTTAAACTATTATTTACACTACATTGAATTTTGATTAAATTTTAAAACGCTTTACTCAAATATCGACAGATACCTAAATGGTTATGAACAATACTTTTTTTTATAACATTGGCAATCTTGATTAAATGATTATATAGTTAGTTATTAACTAAAATCAAGGTCTAGTTAGAAGATACAACTTAATGGTAATATAATGATAATACTAATATTAATGATTTAGGTCAATATTATTAATATTAAGAAAAATGTATAAATTTGAACTTCGCACAGTTTTGATACAATATATAGTTATATAAATATAGTACTATTTGAAATATTATTATAGGTGACTTACGAAAATGCATAGTTAATTATGCAATATTGGATTAGAACCAAATATTGTATTGGTAAAAACTAATAAGTAATACTAAGTATTAACTAAAGTAAAAATAAAAAATAAATAGTAAATGATAAACAACATTTAGTGTCTACATTAATCTACTGTTTTGATTTAGATAAGTAAATAGTATAAATATTTAGTGAAACCTCTCTATGGTATTTACCATAGAGAAACTAAAACGTGTCCGTTATTAGGAGGATATTTTCCAATAAATATATACTTGGTTATATTTTCTCTACAAATAATACAAATGATCTATAGATATTACCTATGTATTTTAAGATTAGTAATAAAATACGTATATAATGTTGGATATTTATAGCCACATGTATAATTTTATTTTGTATACGTAGGTAAATAAAAATTGAATAATATTTTATCGTGTTTTTATGTTTATTATAATTTATTGCCTCGTATTTATAATCTATAATATTTATTAGAATCTATACGATATATACGATGTTACGATAATCAAATATTTTATATTTAAATTCGGATACTGTTATAAATTATTGTATTAAATATTATTTATTATTCATTGATAATAATAGGTAATTTTATATTAATAATACGTCCACGGGTTTGTAAATATAAAAATATAACTATAAATAACTAAAAAGTAATGTAGTATAAATTAAATCAATTAACGAGAATTTTACACTTAATAACCCATAAGGAAACTACTATCTTTGTTTAACCTGTGCATAACATTACATAGGTAATTCTTGGTCGTTATTCTAAAAGTAATTCTCCATAATCTTTAAATTTATATTTATAAAAGTCAGTTACATAAAAAAATTATAGAATTATTTTAATTTAATTTGACTATTAGTACCGGGGCCGCTACAATACCTATCTAGTATCCTAATTGCTATTATTCAGAAAAAAAAAATATCATTGATTTAAAATTGAACTAAAAAAGTTATTCTTAATTTATGATAAAGGAAATAGTAAATAAAAATAAAATGTGATGTGCATCTTTGTTCTGATTTAAGTAATTATTAAAAATGAAGAATTTGCTAAAATTGTTTTGTACAGTTTAAATTTATGTTAATTTCTTTAGATACCTTGTTACTTCATATTTCATGTTAAGTTCTAAAATTTGTAATATCATGTATAACACGTAATATTTAAAAATATCAACACTACTATCACTATTATATTTTTAATATTAGGTAATAATGTTATTTTTTATATACTATATTTGTTAGTAAATAACTATCAGCTAATAGCCCAGATTTCGAGACTTATCTCAATAAAAAAATATATCTACATATATTATTATGTCATAGCATGTATAAAACAATAATATTGGTATTTGCTTATCAATTGTTTTGGGACTCACATAGATATAGGCTTACTAAAGAAATAAGCTTCTAAATGTAAGTAAGCACCTATATTGAAATACCTACAACACGGCTTTTATTTTTTTTTTTCGAAGAGTAAAGTATATTAAAACTATTTTTAAAAATCTGATATGATTATCTTAAATTTATTGGATACTATCGTAGATAGACATCTTAAAACAAAATCTTCAAAATAACTTTCCTGCAGTTATTTTTTAAAATTACATGATGATAAAATTGATACATGTAACATAAATATGTATATAAATTGTTTCGATGTTGTAATTTTTAACTATTTATATATATCTAGTTATTAAAAACAATTAGAATTATTAAATCATCAATAATTAGAATACAACATAGGTCTTACGCAGTGCGCATTCAAAAATGTAATGTATTGAACTCCTCAAATAAGCAGATAAATTAAAACAGTGGTGTGAGTCGTTAGTTCAAGAGTCAGTCATAACTTATCGTGCTTGATAAGAACTATAGCGGGGCGTGCACTATCTGTGTGTAATAAACTATACACGGATGCCGAATGCTGATCAGTATATCGTTAAACGCCTTAAATGACACACATGTGTTGATTGTTCTTTTCGTAACGAACAAAAATAAAATTCAAATTATTTAACAGTTCTTCATTTTTGTTTAGTGTCTGAATATAATGTTTACATGGATCACCCAATGGACTTTCGACAATAACAGGCCCTGTACTGCCTGATAGTTCAGTAACACTAACAGTGATTTCGTCCACTTCCTAAACTTTTTTTTTACTTGAAACTTTTTCGAAATGCCTATTGAAACGCCAAGCTCAAGATATTCGCCAGTGGATACGCGCGTTGAAGAACATATCGCTACTACTGCAGATCCCAAGGTCAAAGATGCTGCAAACGATGAGGATGGATATATAAGCAAGATGAAACATTTTCTGACCACAGCAACATTGGCCAATAGCTCAAAGACAAAACCATCCAAGAATTGTAACTGTAAGTAATTAATTATTCCATGTAAAGTAGCTTTGACGCACATAAAAGAGGTTATTTATGATTACACATATTTTTAAACATATAGATATTTGATATTTTTAATTATACAATTTAGTTTTATAATAGTCAATAAATACTTATCAACAGACTAAATTACACATATTTATAACAAATGATAAATAAGTATAATTTAATAAAATTAAAATAACAATTATACCTAAGTACCCAACCAATTTCCCAACTTACTTACGTTTGCGGAAATATGTATCGAATTGTTCAATTAAAAAAATATTTTTGAGGACTTAACGTTTAGTTTATAGTTATAGTTTCAAATTATAAGTTAGAATATTCCAATGCGTAGATTTAAAAATGTATAAAAATACACACAAATGTTTAGATTGTGTAACATTAAAATAAATAAAGATTTTTAAATAATAAATAGACAATGTCATAATATATTTATCATACATTTTGTTAAAATGAATATTATCAATTTCGTAATGACTAATAGAATTATTTAATTTTATTGTAATTTGATTAAATGATCATATAAAATTTAAATTCATGGTTAGCATATCATAACATATAATCAACCTTGTATGATGACTATATTTTTAAAAATTATTTTTAAGTTGTAGACAATATAAATTTTAAATTAATATTCAGTTAACTACAGCATATTATATAAATTGAAGTGTTAATTTTTATTAGAAAAATAGTTTGAGACCATTGATCCATCATACCCGTATAGTTTATATCTAATTACAAACAATTCGTTATTCCTTATAATCTTAGATGTATGTTAATTAAATTAATACTTTTTTATATTTTCTATTTGTTTAAGTAACTATGGAAATATAAGTTGGTTTCTCAATAAATTATATGTATAAATATATCGCAAAATTGGCGATGACTGTAATTAGTAATTATAAATTACCTAGTATAATACGATTAAAAAACTTATCTGATGATTAAAATTGTTTAATGTTATTTAACCTATAAATTAACAAAAATCTAAGGCCGTAATTACCTACCCTAGTTATTTTTTGTCGAATAAGATATGGATTTCTTGTGAAGATTTATTCGGTGACTTATCGAGAGGTGAGAGGTTATAATTTATGAAATGAAAATAAATTGTTACAAATTTCTAAATTATTATTTAGGAATAAATAAAAATAATGTCGTCATGTATACGTAGTCAATTAATAATTAATAATAAATGTTAAGATAATTATAGGTGGCTTATGAATCGTAATTACTCAGTACTCTTCATTATTTAAAACATTCAGTAACACAGTAATATTGTTTAGTTAGGTTAAATATTTTTAAGCGGTTGTTCATTAATAATAATAATATACTTACCAATTCTCCCCCACGCTTTATATTATAAATACTAATATATAATAAATACTTAATGTGACAAAAATAATACCATGATAAATAATACATGTGAAGGGCTAAAGAGGACGTTACACCCGCATGCATTGTCTCAGTCTTACAAAAGAATAAACAATTTAACTCCTACATAAGGTTCTAAATTGTTTATGTATTTTAAAATGTTCGTAACCTGCTTAAAAATTAAAATAGTAAAAAAACTTGTGAGATAAACTATACTTAATATTCTTACTTTTAAAGTTGATAATAGGTAATTTCATAGTAATATTAAGCATAAAGGGCTTAATGGATTCTTCTGAACATACAATTTCCAATGTTATGCGTTTGTAATACATACATTGTATACGGGTAAAGTGTCCTCTTAACAAAATATTTAAATTACTAGTGAGTAAGTCATTTTTTGAGTTACAGCAAAATGATTAAAGTCGTTAGAGAAACTGACAAGCCTATTGACTTGGAATGAATATTTTTTTCAGTATAAATTTTTAAAAAAAAATTAAGAAAATGTTTATGAATAGCTTAAAATGAGTCAAAATATTATGAAAATTATACCATATATAGAAAATTATAGTACTAAATCTAATGGATAAGTATCATTGTACGATCAATTAATTCATCGAAACGCTCAGAATCTAAAATCTATTTCGAATGAGTAAAAGAGTTCAAGTAGTATTAACTATTAATTAAGATTTATATATTTAAAGCTTGAAAATGTTATACATAATTTTAGATTTTGAGTGAAGCGATGAATGTATTGATTTTACAATGATGTGTGTTTTTTCTATTTTTTTGGTGCTGTAAAAATACTTTGTTTTAAAAAAAAATGAGGGTGGTTTCTGGTAGAAACTTTTGATACTTTGGTAAATCAAAAATCAAAAATTCTATATTTTATAATTAAGGAAAAATGAGAATTTTTTGGTTACGAATGCTGAAATACCAGAGAGCATTAGAAAGGACACGAAGAGTTATTGATTGGAACGCTTAAAGATTAGTTAGGTTTGAATTTTTTGATCTTTCTTAAAGTTGGTTTATGGTACGTCATTAACGAACGTAGTATTTCAACTTGCATTGAGCTATTTTCATGCATGATACATTTTTTTTCTATTATAATCTCCATAATAGATATTCCGAATTCTTGAAAATTTAATACAAGATCCCACTTACGTTGTTCTTACATCTATGTAAAAATATTAAAAATACAATTTTTTTATACCATACATTTGAACGAAATCGTTTAATTAAACGATTAATAGCATGGTGTTAATTATTTTGTTATAATTTAAAAACATTATTCGTGAGAACTTAAAACTTTTACGTATATTATATTATTATGAATTTTATATACGTAATTTAATTTTTGATTTATTTTAAAATATTATCTATTTATATTATGAATCTCTTTTTATTATTTTACGGTAATTACAAAAATATATTCAATTTTGAGTTATTTAGCTCTACATAATATAGAAAAATAGTAATTATTTTAATAATTAAATACTAAAAATATAATAAGTGCAATATTTTTCAAAAAAATGATTTTAAATAGCTATATATATCAAAAGAACATATTAAATATAGTTAGTAATATAGGTTGATAAACTGTCTCTATTCACAATCATTTTTCGTATAAAATTTTATATCATTGAATTAAAATTTAACATACCCATAATAGTGACACACTTGACAGAATAGCGGTATTTATTTGACTATCTTTTTATTATTGTATTATGAAATTATCAAAAACCTTAATTATTGTGTTTTATAAGCGTTCGAAGTTAAAATATTAAAGTTTTTTTTTTAATATACCTTAGATTACAACAAATAATTGATTGAATAGATAGATCATGTAATTAACAATTTTAACAATAAATTCTTAAATATTAAATAATATAATTTGTTATCCTATTATTATAGAATAAATTATTAAATTTATTATAAAGGTAGTTTAAATCACTACTACAGAACTATTTACTTTAATAGTTCATTTACTATTAATATAATATAAAATATCCTTAAAAATGAATAGTTATAAAATGCATTTATTTATAATACTAGTACTTAACAAGTATGTTTTTATTTTGATATTTAAATCTCGATCGCCAAACTTATATGGTATAAGACCAATGCCATTAGTAGTGTGGCACCATTTATTGTACGGTTCGTTTCAATTCTGTAGTTGACAAGTTTTTCACATTTCTCGAAAACTTAAAAGAATTCTAAAAATGTTCATACTAAATATACAGGTAGTAAGTAAGGACTTTGTCAATTTACGTATACTTACAAAGCCACTGCAGGTTTCTCTTGTTTTATTCCATCTCAACTCAGTTCATTAATTTTTTTAGCACATAAAAATTATAACCATGTAATCTATTAGTACCTATAAAATAACACAATAGTACTGTTCTATACCGTATCAAGGTTTTAGGTCACCAATCATTTCGGAAGAAGTCATGACTTATTAGCTTCAGTACTTGAAGATCAATTAATAATGTTCTATACCCAATATTCTATGTACTATAATAGTAAATAGTATTAACATTAAATTGTACGTTAATACGATAATAATTACGTTTTATAAACAAAAATGTAGAACCTTGAATTAGTACCAAATATTATCTTTTGACTAAGTTATTTACAAATATATTAATATACATTCTACATGCTCAATCTTATCATAAAAATCATTGTTAAGGATCTAAATTCTAAATCAATCTAAATTCAATTCAAATAATTAATTATTTTTGGATTATGTATTCGTTTTTTATTATATTATTCATCTGAAAATCTATATTCATAGATTGATTTGTATTAAGCTTTAGTAATTTTTGTTTTAAATTAATTGTTATTAATTGTTCATAAATCATAACTATTAAAGTAAACTATTTTTTATATATTGACCTGTGTTTAACTTCAGTAAATTATTATTAACTAATTTTTGATTACATAAAGTTATTTTTAATCAATAGCAATGTACCATATTATTAGAATAAATTGACCTATTGTCATATTTAAAGGTAACAACGTTATATGTATTAACCAGATGTTTTTTTTAAATAATTTAATTTTAAATCAATTATAGTTATGAACATTTTAAAATATTTTTTTCATTTCATTATTATTTTAATTTAATCTTTTGAATTTAACTTTATAATTAAAAAAAAGAAGGAACATATAAGTAATCGTTTTACTGTAGTAGATGTCAAGTGTATCTTGTCACTAAGAAATAAGTCACTAAAGCAGTAAGGCTCATGAGTTAAATTTGAATTCAATGATAATTCATGGCATATGAAAAACTATTCTAAGCGAACATGGTTAATCAACCTATATTTTCTTATTCTTCATTGGGCATTGGCATCACAACTCTTCAATAGTTTTTGCCGCTACCGACATCTCCTTCCACTCTTCTCGATTTTGCACTTTTTCTTCCCAATCCGGTATCCATAGTTTCTCTGAGTTCTGCATAATCAACCTAAATTACTAAGTTAATATTAGTGTTAAAGTAATTTATTTAACTATTTTTAACTATAAAATATTAAAATAATTTGCAAATTTCAATGATTTCAAAACATTTTATTAAATCTTTAACTTTAAAGGCTTATAAAAAAATATCGTGACCTTGTATTTTCTACTTTTTTATTAGGATATAAACAATTAATGAGTAACTTTATATTATATTTTTAAGGTTTTTGACCAAACTAACATTTTTTATCGATATTTAAAGGAAAAATAGGTTAAAAAGATAAAAATATTTTTTAAATGTTATACTATGTTATCGCTCCGCTCAGAATCTAAAATTAAAAAAAGTTCTTTAAGAAAACTGCAGAGATAATATTGTACCTTTTAAATTTGAAGATACATCACCATCAATCATTTTAATATTTTAAAACTGTCCATTATAAAATATATTTTACAAGGTATGAGTTAAAATGTTTACGATAATCCAAAGTGATGTGTTAAAAAGGTGGGTTATTTAAATTTAAAGATTTGCATCCACTAAAAGAACTTTGTGATATGTGTGTAATACACACTGTGTATACATAGCCAAACGTCAATAAAGAATTAACGGCACCCAAGCATTTTTTTTTAAGATGATTAATTTTAAATTATAAATGTCTCATTTTTGTATTATTTTAAATTTATACGTGCACGCTAAGAATATAAAATATACAAGTATTTGTTAAATTACTTTTTTAAAGGTGTATAATACTATCATAGTATTATATATACTATAAATTGTACAAAGTGTATTTGATAATGATAATTAGTAATACAAATTAAGTATTCGAGTACATTAAAATTTGATCGAAATATATTATATTTTTAAATATAAAATTATTGATCAATTAAATTTAATTATTCTACAATTATATTACAGTTATATAATAGTAAAATATGTTACTTTAATTTTAATTAAAGTAAACTACAGAAATTTAGTATTTAAAATTATACAAAGTGATTATTTTAATGAATTATCCTGAAATACTATTATTAAAGTTCCGCAAATATCAAATGATCACATTGGATACAAATATGTTTAAGATGGCTACATCATTTGATTCTATTATATGGTAATAATTATAAAACAATTCTAAAACATTTGAAGACTACCTATAAGACTACTTACAAATATGTAGTTAGTTAAAATTGTATTAATAGATTAATGCTACAAATTTCAATAGGCAATTTTCTAGTAAAAAATCAATAATTGGGAATATATTTTATTGATTAATATAATATTGAATAACACAACTACTCGAATATCATATATCTATGTTATTAATTTAATTTTCTGTTAAGTACATAATAGTTATAAATTTAATAAAATACCTAAAATCATTGAATAATTGTTATTTTTCGTTGAAGTATCCAATTTTTTTAAATTTTGAACTTCAAACGCTTAAAAAGATCTAGTAATTTCATTATTTCAGTAAAAAATTATAAGGTTATAATACGTATAATAAATAATATATCGTTCAGTTAAAATTGTATAAATATTAAATAACATATTAATAAGAAGCCACTATAAATGTATGACTTGTTTAAAAATTATCTTATTTGATTATTGTTATTTTATTTATCACTCAATAATACGTAATAAGGAGGTACATTGGTATTTCTAGCTTACAGTTAATATATTTTAAGTTGTTGAAAAAACAGTTATTAATTTAGTTAAATGGAAGTTTGATTGAACAAATGCGTACTGCATTACAAATATGGTGATACTACAAATTAATACCTACATTACCTAAATCAATAAGATGCATGTTGTACTTCTGTTTATTACAAATGGACTACAATTATTATACACTATTATGTCCTGTTACTAAAATATAATAAGTAGGTATCATATATAAATAGTGTATAATGTATGCATTGGTTTTTATTTTTTAATTATTAAAAAAACTTTTGTAAAGCACTTTTATTGATAGTGGCTATTTTTCGAAGCTTAATACAATTTTAATTAAATTAATGATTAATTAATGTGTCATTATTTTTTTCTTCTAATTTGATTATACATATTTTTTTAATTTTATTTATTTTTTTATTTATTCATTGCCATTTTTATCTTATCTACGATATATAACTTAAAATATTGTGGAATTTTTGATTATATATCTGGGATAGTATAAGGTATATTAAAAATAAATATAAATTGGTATAAGTATTATATAATAATTACATTACAATATAATATCTACGTAATTCCCATGATTAATGACTATGAGTAATAATACTTTATTGTAGGTAAATAGTAAATACTAAACACTTAGAACGCAGTGCTAATAATAACAATATTATAATAAATAGGTAATATAACTTTTAGAGCTTCATCGTGATCATATTTTGATTAACTTCAATTATCATTAAGAACAATAACTTTTAATTGAGAAATCAAAAAAAATTAATGATACTAATAAATATTTATATTTTATTACTGAGATCATATTTATAAATCTTATTTTAAATATAAAATATATTTGTACAATGTACACTTTTATGTCATGTAGGTACTCGTACCTCATAAAAAGTCAATACTTCAATAGTAATATTATAATATACATTTATATTAATTATATAAATATATATTTATAAATAAAATTAGTATGTTATACATTTAATATAACATTAAATTATTATTCTAATTTCTTATAATTTTGACTTTTGGCGATGTGTGTTTTATTGTCGTATTATGTAGGTAGTAAGTACATTATTACATAATAATTATAGCATATTATTATATGCATATTATTAAAATTAGCTTATATATATATATATAATACATTAATACCGGACCATACACAATAATGATATGACACGTGAATTTTTGATTCATGATATAAATACTAAATACAGTGGCGTAAATTGGGCTAAATTGTTAGGGTTGCAATCAGTTTCTAGGTTAGACAGACTTGTGGGGGGCTTTGCCCCCCACACCCCCCTAAAATATTTTATTTTATTCTAGATTTAACATTACAAGTACATAAATTCAACAAAATTATTTTAACCTTAAACACATATTGTATCTATTGGCAATTAGTATTATGAATATACGCTATAAATAGGGTATATAATTACTTACTGTCAATAAAATATTTATAATTTTCTTAAACAATATATGAGTACATTAAAAAAAAACAATTTTTTTATTTTATAAAATTTATATTTTAATAACAGCTGCCATTTATATTTTTTGTGTAATATAATACCTAATACAATATAATATATATATATACATTATAGGTAGATTTAAAATATTAGTTGGTTTTTTACTGAGGGAATAATATCATTTACTGCAGTAGTAATCGGCGGCCTCTACATTCTGCGGCAGCACTGAATTTTTCTATTACTAAATCTTTATCTATAAGAGATGATCTTTCACGTTCAATTTGCAAGATTCCAAGACTGTTTAATCTTGATTGTCCCATTGTGGTTCTTAAATATGTTTTTAACCTACGTAAACAAGAAAAACTTCTTTCGCATGATGCGGAGTTAGTTGGTATAGTAATAAATAATTGTATCAAACTTGTTAATGTTGGAAATCCAGCTTTATAATTTTCTGATGCAATGAAATTGATTTTTGATTGCACATTACTTTGATTATGTACAGCTTTATACATCCTATTTAAAATTTTTGTTTCTGCTTTAAGATTATCCTCATCAAAACCATACATTTTATTTATTTCTTTAAAAGAATTATTATTTGGAGTATCATTTAAGAGTATGTCTTGCATACAGTTTAAAATATATAAATTATTTTCTTCAAACCTTTCACTCATGTCATTTATAATATTATCCAGAACAGCAAAATATATATTTATTTTATAATGTTTATTTATGGTAGTATTTTCAACCTCCTTCAATCCACCGCCAAGTTTAGCTGGTATTTTTTGCTTTCTGGGAAGTATAGGAGAAGAAACATTATATTGTTTTCTTAAAATGTCTACTTCATTCCAAGTGTTATTAAAACTTTCTTCACACCGCATATTGCATAATTCTTGTATTGTTTCTTTTGCCATTGACTGTACATTACTATAAATTATTGAACTTGATTGTAAATACTTTGATAAAATATTAGTTAACAACAGTATCTTTTTAAGAAAGTATATACAAAATAAAAATTCAAAAGTATTTATTGACTTTAGTAATGCATTAGCATCAGATCCATAAACAGCATCATTTTCCGAAATATCTTCTAAAGTACTAACCACAGTTTGAAAATTGAATAAAACCGCCTTGAGGGCATCTAGTCGGCAACTCCACCTAGTATCACTGAGACTTTTTAAAGTTTTAGGTCCTTCACATGTACTTATATTTAAAACTGAATACATTTTTTCAAAAATCGCATGCCTCTTGGATGATGCACCAATAAAATTATGTAATGTATTTAATGTTCCAAATACATTTCTTACATAAGATACTTGTTTAGCCAAATCTATAAGGCATAAATTTAAAATATGTGCATTACAGTGAATGTACATTGCTAAATGATTTTCTTCTTTAATTCTTGCTTGTACCCCTTTATACGACCCTCTCATTGACGCTGCACCGTCGTAACACTGCCCTCTCAAGTTTTCTATTTTTAAACCATGAGATACAAGAGTTGATTTTATTAACATTGAAAGTGTTTCTCCATCTGTATTTTCTGTTTTATAAAAACCAAGAAAAACTTCTGCTGGAGATAAATCTTTTGTTGCGTATCTTATAATAATTGCGACTTGTTCATGTCGAGACAAATCTTGAGTTTCGTCAACTATTATACTGAAAATACCCGCAGCTATTACATTATCAATTATATTTTCAATAACAATATTAGCTAAATACTCAAGAAATGTATTTGTGTAATCACCACTGACATAACGAAATGTCTTTTCTTTTTCAATAAAATATCGTTGAATAATATCATTATCTTTAGCACGAAGTGTTAATAGTTCTAGAAAGTTTCCTTTGTTTGAAGAGTCTTCGTCTACTCTATGACCTCTGATAGCTATTCCTTGACGAGCACAAAAAAGTAAACTGTCTAAAATACATTTTAAATAGGCTCGATTATCAGCTACTATCTGCTGATGGTGTGTATTAACTTTGCTAATTATACTCCCAGATTTCTTAGAATTTTTATAACCAGCTAATTTGGCACTAGCTTCTTTGTGTCCAAATGATTTTTCATGCTGAGGAAAAGACTTGAAACTAGCTTTTGACCATTGCTTGAATCCAACACTAACAAAAGTTGGATCTGATGTTTTAGATGGAAAAACACGACAGTAAAAACAATATGCAGAGTTACTGCTAGGACTATATTCTATCCAAGGAAAAGAAGTATACCACTCTGTTCGAAATTTTCTTCCTAAATGCTGTGGAAATATAATGTTATTTGGTTGATACGGTCCAAACCCACTTGAAAATAAAATTAAAGCATTTGTATTCTTATGACCAGGATCTCGATTAAGATTGTCACTTATCTAGATAAATATATATACTTGAAATTAAAATAAATTTTAACAAATACCATATACAATTATTCAATTTATTAAAGAGTATAAAAATGAGTGAATATTGACTATTTTGTACAACATTTAAAATTCTACAAATTGAAATTATAATTATTTCAATACTTGTTTTATGTTTTGTGATTGCATGTACATACTATTTAAAATTCAAAACTTTTATCATTGGTTTAAAGATTAAAATTGAATGCAATATTTTATATTTACCAATAGTGTATTTGTAGTTTGATCTGACTTTGATGTACCTACATGGCTAGATATAGCATTCTGAATTTGATTTATGTCCTTGGTATTTGGTAGAATATCCTAAAATGATCAATGAAATTAATACAAACATGATTTATATACATATTTATCACTTTTATACTACACAAAATAACCAATACATTTACTATTATTTATTTAACGTAGGTAACTAGTTACAGAATTTTCACTTTAAATTTATTAAGGTAAAGTGTTTACTGTTAACCAAAATATCCTTAAATATTAAATGATATTAAATTAATATAAATTTAATTTCAATAAATTGTAAATTAATACTAAAGATATGATATGAAATTAAGTATTAACTGTATTTACCATTTTTGATCTTTTTTCTGGGGAAAGGTGGTTTTCTTCAGGTAAGTTAACATTTTTCTCAGCATTAGTATTTTTCTAATAAGCAGGTACAACAATTTATTAGAATCAAAATAATAAAAAAATATATAGCAAAATAAATTTAATTTTCCCAATAATATAATATTACCTTAATAATTAATATAAAAATTAAATTACAGATCAAAAATAAACTGTTTTATTCATCAAAATTGTAGTTTTAATATAATATAAATCAGTAATATATTTTAATGGCTACTCTTAACTTAATGTATACTAAATATGTGTACTAAAGACTAAACAATTATATGAATTTAAAGTAAAAATAGACACTTACTTTTGACTTCGATACTTTTATAAGAAATGTGTCCATTGTAGTAAGTACTTAATTTTAAGTCGATCACGAATAAGAAATAACAAGTGTAAAAATTAAATTCATGAATAAAACAAACAAATAGTAATTTTAAACTATGAAACACGTTTTCATTATCAGCTACCATTGAGACTCGAGTCGGCCGATCACAATAAATATACATATTGGTATAATAATAGAAAATTATTAATAACAAAACTATAAATAAATGTGGAAAGGATATAGTATAATAATAATTCCAGTGCTTCAAGACAACGTTAAACATTGGTTCTCAAAATATAAATTAGTTAGTTTATTATTATATTGATATTTCAATTTTTTGATAATTGAAATCGTAATTTTTTGGAGTCGCAAAAAGATACTCTTGCGACCCTATGATATTTTCAGGGGTTGCAAGTGCGACCCCGTGCGACCCCCAGTTTACGCCACTGACTAAATACATATTATATGCAAAATATATTTTAAATTTCATTGTATATAGAAAATAATAATAGAAACACGTAGGTAACAAAAAAAAGTTTGAATTCGTTATGATTAATATATTTTAAATTACAAAATAAATAATCTAAAATCTAGGGATGTAAGATTACTATTTTTTGTTTAAATATCAAATTTCGTTAATTTTTGAATTTCTAACACTTATGAAAATTAAATTGTGCTTATATTATATTTTTGATAATTTTAAATGATTATAAACTTATAGTGTAACTAGTACTATATTTTCAAGCATTTTACACTAATATATGGTTATTAGATGAAAACCTCAGGTATCTGTTATTATATATTTAAATATTATATTAGATACAAATAAAAACCAAAATCGATTTATCAACTACTCTAGTAATTTGTGTTTCTCCGTTTTTCCATATTTTTCTTTTTCTTTTATTATTTGAAAAAGTACTGAGAATTTGATACCTAAAACAGTATTGGCTCTAATTACTTTGTACGATCGAGCATTAAAAGTTCAAAATGCTAACATTTTGTACGGACGGGTAAAAATTAAAATAACAGAAGGCGGATACTTTGTACTATTATATACCTACATAAAGTATACATAAATTATAAACAAATCGTCATAGAATCTATTTGAAACGAAACTACCCTTAATCCTGAGCCAATTATTATAGATTTTGAGTTAGACGTAATAAATATAATAAATCGTGATATGGTGACAAATTCAATAACTCGGACTAGCAAAATTGTAAAAAGAAAATAAACGGATTTCCAATGGCTGTAAAATGATGACTTCATTGGTGTTGTTTACTCATTGACGAAATTTTAGTTAAATTAATCATATGATTTTTATATGTTTTCACACATTTTTAATTTAATTTTTAACATAACTTTTGATAATATATTAGCAAATTAAAAAACTGATCATTTTGACTTGTTAATAAACTATATTTTATAAAATATGTAATTTACTTTTTATTTATTTTTTAATTATTACATTTTAATAACTGACATTATATATACTTATTGATTAGGTATTAGGTATATCCCTTATATTTACAATATATACTTAGAAATTAAATTACCTATTATATAATAATTTTAAAATTCAACGTAATAGTACCAATAATTATAAACATAACAATAATATATTAAATATTTTATCGTGTCCGGTATTACACGTCATCAGCGTCTTAGCAGTTTAAAGCGGACGTGAATCGTTAGTTTTGCGCTTTTGTCTGACCGTCACCGGTGGTATACGCGGTTAGCAATAGTACGACTTTGGGCGGCCAACAAAAACATAGAACGGCGACGGTGATTACGATCGAGATGGTAGCTACCGACGACGACGACGACGATGAGATAATGTGAAAATTCACGAATCTGAACAGCACCTGCAGACCATCACGTACAGTGGAAAACCCGATGATCTGATTATATCTTAGTGACGGTCTGCGGTTGCCGTTTAGATCCGAAATTCCGAATACACAAACACAGCCGTACGTTATCCAGATGAGCGCATGCGATACTAAAATCTTGACCAGCAGAATATTTGAGTTAGACACCTGGCGTCGGGCGTGTTGTCGTCGGTAGCTGCTAGCTCGTTCGTGATCGTCGCCGCCGCCGCCTTACGTTCTTGTCCCTTTTTACAACCCTTAGCTATAAATTATTAACAGCTGAAGGATTTGTAAAATTTCGTAATTTTTTGTAACAAAAATTGAACATCCTAAACAGAAGCATAAATTAAATTGTCAAATCTTAGATATCAAAGTAAATTTTGTATAAATTACTTACTACAAAATACTGCTAAAATAGTTAAAATTTACAAACTACAAAATAATTTAATGACTTTCGGTATTTTACAAATTTTGTTAAGATCGTATACTTAAACTATACCCTAATACCCTAAACTCTAAAGAAAAATTTTTTTATCCTTCAATTTTCATTTTGGTAAAAACTGTCTCTTATTACAACTGGCGAATGTAAGTTCCTACACGATAGAAAGAGGTACATATGTAAGTTCCTACAGGTAAAAACTAGGTACGTATGATGTTAATTCCTACACAGCAGAAAAAGGTACATAATATATGTATATACAAATTTTCAAAAATAAATATTTGATAATTAAAAAATATAATAAAAATCGCATAGTGCATATTTGAATGTATATTAGTTAGCTATACCTACCAGCGTATAAAGTTTCAATAACAAATTGAAATTATTATATATTTATATATTATATTGATAGCACCTGTTGGTGCTGTGGCACTTCAATGTATTTTAGTACAGATGAATGTCTCAATAAGTTCGAATTACGGTTTTTTCTTATTATTATATTATATTTATTTGTGACAATACGTAATACAATTTTTATTATATTTTTTTAATCATCATATATTTATTTTTGAAAATTCGTATAAAAATATTTAATTTTTTCCGCCGTGTAGGAACTAACGTATGTAAAATGTAATTGTTTACTTACTACTCTCGAGTAGGAACTTACAATTCCCCATTACAGTTGTTGTGTATTTAACATCCAAGTTTAACTTCTTAGTGCTATTTTTAATATATGTACATCATTCTTATGAATATAAAACGTTTATAAATAAAATATAAAATTAATTTTACTAATATTATGCTTATTATTTATTTGCAGATTCCTGTACAATATTGTTTATACTTGGATTTATATTAAGCTTATTCCTTACCATATTTATATGGTTCACAGATTTGTATACTAACGAATTATATAAGGTAAAAGTTTTAAAATAATTAAAATAAAACATTTACTTAAAACCTAAAATGTATTGTTTTTATTTTATAGAGACTGACAATTCAAAACGGCAGTTTGTTGTATGATTCGTGGAAAGAACCACCAGTTAGACCACTACTGTGTGTATATATATTCAATTATACTAACGTTAACGAATTTATAAACGGTGAACACCAAAAGCTCAAAGTCCAAGAAGTCGGACCTTATTGTTACAGGTAAGTAATTTGTAATTTTTTTGTAATTTTTATATTTTTGTCCAATCGTAAAACTATAATTTAACTTAAATTATCTTTTTAGGGAAACTTTATACAGGGTGAACATAACTGATCATCACAATGGTTCTCAAACGTTCAATGAGATGAAAGTTCAAGAATATGCTTATGATGCATCAAATGGAAAAGATAGTGATATTATCATAGTACCAGACATTCCATACATTGTAAGCATCTTAAAATAATAGTATAGTTTATTTTTTTTTAAATAATCAGAAATTCACATATTATACATATTATAATATTTGTAATCCCTATCTTATATATAGCCTATAAGCATGTACTACCTGTACCTATATTTCTGTTATTCTAAGTATTATTTACTTCCCTCAACTCTCCATTGCTGTTTATGAAACTTTTTACAATAATTAATTTTCAATAAATTGAAATTAACCAATTTATATCAACTAATATTAAATGATATAATATTACATTTTGGTAATGTAATACATTATCAAGGTTTATAGAATTATTTTTAGTGGTTGATACCTACCTATAATTGAATATACACTATGTTTATAGAACATACCAGGTATGTCCAGAAAGTAAGTGTACTGAGGCTCTTACGACCGTAGGGAATATTTTTTTTACTCTTTAACTTCTGTATAGCTTTACTCATCTCCTTTATAACAAGACCATTACAAGTTCAGTACGTTGAAAACTATGGTCACAAGAATTTTTCTTGTGAAACATGTCGATCGAGTCTGCCGCTAAGTGCGAAATCCGCGCCGTCATTCATTACCTTTTTGGAACGCTATGAACTGGAGGGTGATAATTTTCTTAAGTCTATTGTTACTGGAGATAAAACTTGGGTTGCACGCTATACGCCTGAAACCAAGAGACAGTCCGAACAGTAAGCTCACACCAGTTCACCCTCAACCAAAAAGTTCAAAACCACCATTTCAGTCAAAAATATCACGGCATCAATGTTTTGAGACCACAAAGGCATCATATTGATTGAATATTATTAAAAAAATTGAAGAGAGATATTCAAAATAAAAGGAGAGGTCTGTTAATAAGAGGAGTCTGCCTGCTGCCCGACAACGCCAGATCCCACACGGCCAATGTCACGAAGCAATTTTTGGACTCATTTGGATGGGATGTTTTGAACCACCCTCCGTATCCCCCCAACCTGGCGCCTTCAGATAACTATTTGTTCATTTCCCTGAAGAAGCACATGGGTGGAAATAAATGTTCAACTTACAAGGAGGAAGTGGACAAAGTAGGCGGCGGCAGAGTTATACGAGGCAGGCATCAAAAAATTAATCTGTCGTCTCACAACCTGCATTGAAAGAGATGATGACTATGTTGAAAAATAGCACTCAAATGTATTCATATAATCACGTAATTTTTTATTTTTTTTAATATATTTTTTTGAAGTCTACAAAAATTGAATACACTTACTTTCTGAACACGCCTCGTATATATAGTACATCGCAAATTAATATAGGTTTTTTCATAATAATATCATTGTTAAATAGGTGGGTACCAAGTTAAAAACTGCAAAATAATTTAAAAAAATAAATTTCAACGTTTTATCTGAATATACTTAAGACATTATTATTATAGGTATGTGTTTCTATAAATACTACGTTTTCTTACATAAAAAAAAAAAATAGATCAATAAACTCTAAATGATAACTTATGTACGAGTATAGGTACTACATCATTAGTCATAATTTAAATAAAATAATTATACATTTAAAAAAATTTTTATTGTATAAAATATTAAGCACGACATGTTAAATACCTACCTATAAGGTATTGTCAAATGAATTAATATTTATTAGGAATATATATTTATACATAACTTTTTGTTTTAGAGTGCTATAGCTTTAACTATAGATGAGAACTTTCTCGTAAGGAATGCCATGACATCAGTTTTAAATCATGTATCCAATTTTCCGTTTGTCACTGTTAGTGTCTATGACTTTTGTTTCGGTTACCAAGATAGTGTGATAAGAACATTAGCTGGGATGGCTAAGTTGGCCAATAAGCCAGTTCCATTCGAAAAATTTGGTTTACTTTCAAAGGTAAATAAAATATATAAAATGCTAATTATATTGTATGTACTTTTTAATAACCTTATTGCAGTTTACTTGTTAATTATATTAGTATAATAATTTTTTTTTTTTTAGAGAATTGGAGTTAATCCAGATCGTTTGACTGTAATTAATGGTCTTGATAATCTGAATCAAATGGGCCAAGTGATACAACTAAATGGAAAATCAATGTTACACCCGTGGAGTACAGATGAGTGTAATTCTGTTGGTGGAAGTGATGGTATGTTTTTTCCAAGACTTAAAGTTCAACAGGGTGAAACTATACACTTATTTCATAAGGATTCTTGTAGAAAGTTGCCAATGACTTTCCTTTCTAAAGAAAAAGTAAATTTAGTACTTATAAAAATTTTAATGAAAATTAGTTTTAATTATTATTATTTTTTTCATTTAAGATTAAAAATGGTGTAATTGGGCACAGATATTCTCTGTCCGTAAATACATTCAATAACTCTATTCCTGAGAACAGTTGCTATTGCACTAGTACACCTTGTATGCCTGATGGTATATTTGATATGGGGAAATGTTCTACTCGTAAGATTGCTTTTGAACAGTTTGATATAATGATTTATTAAGTTGAATGAATATAATTATTTATTATTAATTATCGTTTCTTAGGTTCGCCGGTCGTCGTGTCACGTGCTCATTTTCTACACTCAGATCCATCTCTATTGAACGCAGTCGAAGGTCTTAGTCCTGATCCAGAAAAACACGAATTTCTATGGCTTATAGATCCTGTACATAGTGCTATCAAGTTTTTGAAAAATATTTAAATTACTAACTGTACAATTTTTTTCTAGATACTCGGAATAACGATGGAAACCCAAATGAGAATACAGCTCAACATTCAAGTACGTAATCCACACAATTACGGTACACTATCGAAAATAACAGACAATACTATATTGCCATTCACTTGGTTGGAAATTGTAAGATTTTATTACATGACAATGATAATAAAGTGTGTATCGCTAAAAATAACATTTTTACAGAAAACTGGTGATGTATCGCCAAAGCTGAGCATGTTATTGTTCCATTTAACTTTCACTCTTCACTGGTTCCAGACGTTCCTGATGTGTTTGAGTCTAGTTGGATTATTAGGCACTTCTTTTTGTCTAATGCGTATGTTAAATAGACGTTTAAACAAAAATATTGTGATAATTTCAAACGAAATACAACTAAAAGATAGGCATACTGAAAAAATTCCTATTTGTTAATTAAATTACTTACTTTTTGTTGTTTATTTAATGTAAATCAATATTTTTTTAAAATATATGTATTTTTATTATTAGTATTTAATTGTACATATTTATCTGCGATAATTTATATTTTCAATTTTTTTTTAATTTCTAGTGAAATATACAATAATTTTACATTTTTACTGTACACACAGTAAATGCTCATTTTTTGTCAAATTACTATTGATAGAATTTTTATACATTATATTTAATAATATTTTTATTTTTAATTATATTTTATGTACATGAATAATGTTATTAGAAAACTACATTATTTGTAAAATTAATAAAAAAATGTTGATAAGAAGATAAATGGTTGGTTTGAGTAACAAGTGTATAATTACTACATTTCCTATTTCGGGTACTACAGCCTCTTCATATTATGACCATTTTACGATAAGCTAAATTTAAACACGCTGACATGGTGTTTGCCTCCACTTACCATTTCCATCAAAGTTATATTTTGTGAATGTTAATTAGTATAATTTGTACGAATTTCTTTGAATTGAACTAACACGTCTTGTATGAATTTAATTACGAAAATATTAGCATTACTTGTATTTGAGGAAAATTGTTTTCTTAACAAAATGTGTATTTCTTAAATGTTTTAACACCGATTTAAGTTTGTAGTTAGTACTTAGTAGTTACCATAATTTTGTACGGTTTTATGCACAATATACACAGAAAAATCTCTGCCCCGCCAGCCGCCATAACCACGATATAGGAATGAGCTAGTAATGCTAGTACGTAAAACCGTACATGATACGTAATCAATTAAATTGAACAATAGAGAATCTAGCCATCTTGGTATGTTTAAGTTATATTAAACTATGTTTTTCTTTAGGCCGCTATTATTTTCAAATCGAAGACCTTTAGGCTCTGGTAAAATATTGGTTTAGTGAATGGACTAAAGATTATATTTATATAAAATTGGGGTGAAATAATTCCGAGAGAGTTAAGTAAAAAAAAAGTATATTAAGTTAAATTTTGATTTGGCCTGCAACACTTATGCAGTTATGCAAATATTTAGTATATAATTTATATAACCAACTATTAAATTTTATCAAAATTTGTTTTCAACCCAAAACATTTTTATTAAACATTTGTCATTTTCAAGGTTCTCCCGAAAAATACAACAAATTTTTGCACAGCATTTATATGTAAGTATGAAATTCGTAAGTATTTTGTGCAAATAGTACCTCTAAAATCAAGATTTTTCTGGTGCAACATCAGTATTTTCATAATAGAAAGTATCATTTATTAATGCTTAATTGCTTAATAATATTATTTTGTCTTAAACTCTTAACAAATAAAAATTGTTTTAATAACAGAACAAAAAATAATTTAAAAGTATTTAGATATGAAAATATGAACACAGACTAAATATTATATTTAGAATAGTATTCAAATACAAAGTTTTACAACACTTTCATTTGAATAATATGCACATGACTGGGTTCCATTAACCCGATTGGAAAGTATGTTTATTGAAATTATATTTTTATAAGCAAAATTTAAATATTTTTGCATTTTTATCTATTCATGAGCACAAAACACAGGATTGTTTAAGTATAAATATAACTTATGAAAAAAATTATTCCACTTTAAAAATGTTTTTAAAAAAGGATAAATTGGAAAAATACTAACAGACAATCTGAAATAAACGTGATTATATTTAATAAATAAATAGATATATTTTTATTTATAAACAAAAATCATCTAAAATAAATTAAACAGATAGGTACGACATATAATTATCACAGAGAAAAACTAAAAACTAAAAAAAAATAAATTTTTACATTAAGTACATAAATAGTATAGGTAAGCAAAAAAAAAAAAAAACAATACTTAATTTAAAATGATTAAAAACGGCATAATTGGTTATTTGGTATACAATGTACATATAAAAGCAATGTCAAACGAGTTTTATAGTCTTTTTTTTTTTATTAAAATATTGCATCAAAAGCACATATTATAGTAGTCTGTTTAGCCACATACATTTTATCAGTCAATTTAAGTGAGTTAAAAATTAAATGATTTTATATTATTTGAAGAAATGTATTAGTATAGTCTTATTAACTGTTTTTTTTTTAATTTTTACTTGTTTTTTTAGTAATAACTTATATTTTAAAAAAAATTTTGATTTGTAAATATTAAATGATTATTTATTTTTAATTTACAAGCATTTAAAGTGGAGTAAATTGTACCACAAATGTGTGAAATAACCCTGCTACTTTATACATATAATAATAAATAATATGAATAAATAAATAAATATAATGAGAACACATTTAAATATTATCCATTAATATATAGTAAATAAAAACCTGTTTTATATTGCACGTAATAAGTGATAATGTAAAAATATTTTAAAATGGGAATGTTATCAGGGCTAGTGTTACAAATATTGGCACCCTTAACAAAACCATGTCTTGCTACCCCTCACTGACACCACCAAGTTAATGTGAAAATCAGTTTTTTCAGTTTACAGGTTCTTTTGTAAAATTAATAGAAATAAAGTATTTAAAATTATAAGCACTTTATAATATAACTTTATTCCAAGACCATGGAAGTAATTAATAACTGAAATCTAAATTTTAACTGAATTCATAAGATTAAGTCTTTTCTACAAATTTGCATTATTTATATAATATTATAAGATATTTTGCTTCTTATTCTATTTATAATTAATATAAAATATATTAAAACCTAACTTTTCTAGTTGAGAAAACTGTTTGATGGCTTATTAATAATCGACTATGTGGCCATATGGGCTAAATAATCTTCAATAGACAACATAATATGATAGATTAATGATAAATTAAATTAATATCATTTTTTAAATAATATCCCCTCCCTATAAATTCACCTAGATCACCCTAACTTATGCTAGCCCTGAATGTTAGACATGTTTTATTGTTAAAATTATATTATTTAAGACAATGATAAAAAATTAATTTATAGTTTTCACTATTTGGAAACATTAATTGGTTAAAAAAAAAATAATAATGATAAGGTTTAAGTGAGTTGAAGAGTTTGATTTTACCTAAATAAATAAACCAACATACGTAATATATGGATGACAATAATAAAAATACATTTTAACTTTTTAAAAGTTTTTAAAATATTAGTTATTTTGTTTAGTAAATAATTTATAGTTTATACTATACATACTTTTAAATCGAGTACTTGTTTTTAAGATCATAATAATTTTAAGCTTAACTTAATTTTAAAATATCAATAAATTAAAAAATTATTTAATTTAAAAGCAATTTATGACAATAAAAATGTAAAATTAATATGCCTCATTAAAAACACCAGGACATGATCATATCATTTAACATCTAAAAAGATGTACCGATTATTAAATCACTTTGATCGTTGACTAGAAAATGGTATACAAAATTGGTCTTCTTCCTTGACATAGAAGTTCTAGTATGGCTAGATTTATCTAAACGAGATCTGGGAGGATCTCGAATAAATATTTCACCAAAAACAGAAGCTAGAATCAATACAACAATGATTAAAATTTAATTATTTGAAGATTGGTGAGTAAATTAAATAACATAGGTAAGTTACTAATCACAACTTATCTATATTAAAGGATGAAATTCAATAAATTGGTTTGGATAAAATTTGTGAAAAATGGAAATAGTAATCAAGTAAAATAAGAAAAAAACTAGATAATACTTAAAAGTCTTAAACACTAGGTGTGGGCACTTAAGAGCTATAAAGCTAAATGAAAAAAATAGTATAAAACTAACTAACCAATAGTTTTAACATCTAATTTGTTATCACTGACATGATTCAATAGTTCTTGAAGAAATGCACAAAGGTATAAAAATACATTTTTACTTCGCTCTGGTAATTGAGAAATAATCTGAATAATAAAATAAAGTTAAAAAATAAAAACAAATTAAACTTCAATATTAAAATAATACTGACTTGTTTACATTGACTGTAATAAGACACTGCAGATAAACAAGTTGCATGCAAATTGTATGGTATTATGGGCTCTGATGTACTGTCTAATAGTATTAATAGAGCTTCAGCTACAGAATGTACACTACCAGCTAAAATGTAATATAGTTTTAAAAATAATAGACAATTTTTATTTTTATTTTATAAGTAATGAAATCAAACCGTACGTAAAGCATCTGGTGTTCCATTATCTAACCAATTTCGAATCTGAACAAATTCAGATCTGAGACCAGATTGTTCAAATAAATGTTCTTGTTTAAGACCATGCCTGTATAAATGATCCACAAGGTACCATACTTCTTTAGGTACTGGGTAAGGATCTGAAGTTAAGTTGCTTTTATTGTTTTCCTTAAAAATATGGATTATCAATAATCGCAATAAAATAATATTAAATAAAAATATTACATTGATTATAAATGCATATAAAATAAATATAAATAATTACTTACAAGTTCCATAAGTTTTCCAAATGGTATATTTTTAATAGGAACCTTCAAATAACAAAGTGTTTCTAATGAACAACCAAAACAACTTCGTTCATAGTTACCTAAGAATATGGTCTAAATTATTAAGTAAAATATTATTATTTCTAAAATTATATACCTGTAACAGTAATAAAGATATCTTTTCCACCATCTAAATGTAATACTAAAATATCATACAATTTGTCTTGGCCACTAATCATTTTGTATGCTGATTTTTTATCTATCATAACTTCTAAAGTAATATCACATTTTTCACCTAGGAAAATATAAATAAAATATTGATGTTATTTATTGTTAAATGGGTAATTTAAGAATTTACCAGGATCAATAAAACTCATGAAAGGCTCAATTCGCAACCATTCTTTACAATATGTAGAATCGTCTAATTTTTTAATAAATTCAAATTGTACAGGAACTTGACCAGTATTAGCAACTGTGAGTTCTTTTAATTGAGGTTCCATAAACTTCACATTGTGGAAAATAATTTCAGTGTTATCAACCATAACTTGAGGTAAGTATTCATTTTCTGCTTTGTCTAATTTTTTCATTATATGTTCATGAATTTTTCTGTACTTGGTTAAATCAACAACTTTTACCTATTAAAAATTAAATCAAGTTTAATTTGAAAAATATGAAAATTAAAAAGTTATTTACTTCAGATTCAAATAATGCGCTGACTGGTTTATGATCACTGATCAAGAAATTAGGATGACTTCTGTATGCAAGTTGTTTAATTGAATTACCTCGCCACAATATTCGGTCACACCATGCAGGAGCACGATTCTTCTCACTAATCAAATATACACAAATTAAACATTCATATAATTATCATTTTAATATATAATTTAACAAAACACACCTGCTATCCCAGTCATTAGTACCCGGATCATATTTATAGGTAGGAAGGAAATTAATCGAACCTTCTTTATAACCTTTAAAAACATTTCCAGCTCTATGTTGTTGCTTTAACTGATCTGCTTCCAATACAATTTTAAAATTATTTTTGTGTACTAAATCTTTTACAGATATTGCATCCATTTCAGTTATCCTATAATTGAGGTCACCAAACCAATAAACTTGACTAAAATAAAAACACATAAAACAATCATTTATTAAAATAATAGTAAATTATTAAATTTTAATACATTTTGAATTTTTCACACATTTGGTTTGATTATTTATACTTTTGAAATAACCATAGATTTGTCATTTAATTTATATATAATTATTTATTACTCACTTATGATCCTTAACAGTTTTTGGAGGTGTAAAATTTGAAAATACCATTCTTGAACATATATTTTGATAATCTTGATTACGTCTTTCATATTCTTCAACATGGGCTGCTAAATGTGTATTAACAAAGCACAAAGATGTGTTATGGAAATCCATGCGAACAGCAACTCCACCTTTATTTCCCTAAAGTTAAGTTTAATAATTATGATGATCATAAAATAATTAAATAACAATTTACCAATTTTCCCATGATTCCAGTACCAACAGTGTCAGTAGCAACATTTTTCACATGATCCATATGTTTATTTTTAACAAACACTATAAGCATCATTCCCACCAATCTAACTAATGATACTTTTCTATAATTTCCTTTGGAATTAAGACTTTTTGTTACAGCTTGTCTAATTAATAAGAAATATTAATTCATTTTTTTTTTAAATATTATTAACTTAAGGTTTTTCTTAATTAAAAATTAAATTCTTAAAATAGTATAATTTAATAATGTTTTCTTAAAAATAATAATTAAAGTTAAGTTACACAAAAAAATAGTATTACTAACATGTACTACTTATTATTTAAAATCATTCTTAACATAATTTTTCATAAAATATGTTAACTCATGTACTTTTTTTAAACGATAGTAACTATATTGTGTCTTAAACAATATTAATTGATGACCAATGACCAAAACAAAAACTGTTATTAAATAGAGCTTAAATACATTAATCATTTGTTATTAAATAATGCAAATTACATGAATTACATAATTAGTGTCTTTATTAAACAGGTAAGTTTACATATTATATAGTAGTGATTGAATATTCAATTAATTAAAATAATTAAATATGATAGAAATATTTAGATATTAATTTATTAAAGAAGATTAATAAATTATTGATATGTAGATTAAGTTTCAGAATAAAATTATTTTGATATACTAAAAGTACTTAAATCAGATTATAATAAAACATATTAAATATTACAAATTACTTACAACCATTCTTCTTCTCGTGGAGAATCATTAAAAAGAAATGCTTCTTTACTAAGATCAAGTTCTTGAAATCCAATAGCATAAATGTCAGGGGGTTCGGAATCACAAATTAGCCAATCATTTAGTGAAGACAAGGTTGGTTGGCCATTGACATTCCAAGTACCAACATAAATACTAAAAACAAATAAATATAAATATTATGTTAAACAATAAATAGAAAAAAAAAATACCTGAAATTTTGTGCATTAGTATATTGTTCTTCACTCAAAATCATTTGTCGCTGTATAACACTTTCTCGAGAACTAAGTGCATGTGTTCCAGTAGGGAATGACATATCATTTTCAGATACAGCCATCTTATAAGTATAATACATAATTAAATTACCAATAATATATTTAATAAATATAAATTATTACATTAGCTGTTATTATACTGTTAGTTGTATTATCACCATTGATATTCATCATCAAACCTAATTCCAAGTCAAGATCATTTGTGTTATACTTTTTCAACCATTGAAAATCCAATTTCTGATGATTTTTTAAATAAACTGTTAAAAAAATACATATTTAATAAAAATTAATAAATTAGCTGTAGAATATTATTATTTACAGCTAAATACTAACGGTCCATTGATCTAGATAATTCATTAAAAAAATGATTAGTTTCTTGACCAGAATCCATTCCCATAAATAATTTAAAATTTCGTGCTGATAAGTTAATATAAATATCAGAGTTTGATTCTGCTGACAATGAATCTACAAATATAATTATAATTAATTTTTATATTATAAAAGTAATTGGTAATTAAGTACATATTAATATTCACAATAAAAAGGATTTGAGGATCTAAACATTATATAAGTAATATTTTCTAAGATTAATTAATAAAATATAAAATAAATAATGTTTACCTATATCACATTTGAAATCATTATCAATGGGCACAACAAAGTTGATTGTGAGGTCTGTAAAGGCTTGTGGTGGATTTCGAGATGTTGTAAATACAAACAAACCAAATGATGAATTACGCTCGACCAAGGCTAATAATCGATGAGCTTTGGGTGACCACCCTTGCAACAATACACCTTCGTGAAGCTGAGTAAAGAAGACATTTGTTATGAAGGTATAATTGTACAAACATAAAAGTTTAATAAATGCTACTAATTACCGCCACAACATTGTCACCAGCATTCAATTTATCCTTCATAATTGCAGCTAGCTCCATCGCAGAATAAAATATGATCCACAGATATAAAAACAGCTTAACCCGTACTTGACTGTTCGTTAAAATAGCCACTGCAGAAAATTTAAATGCTCCAAGAGCAAATTAGAATATTTTTAAATAAATTGCTTACACCTCCTTCGAAAATTATTACTGAATTCATGAACATTGTACACAACAACAATAGTAGTAACAATTTGTAATTACTATTACTTGTATTGGTGTATCCATTAATTTGAATGAAACATACTATTATGAATACATTATTATTATTGTTTTACTTCAGAGATAGGAATCATGATAACATAATGCGTATTGCATAGAGTATTTAAATTAAAGTCGCAATGGTTAACCAAATAGTGAAATTGATGACTAGATAGGCATGTTCCACAAGTCACAATTCTCCGTGTCGTGTAAAAACTAAAGTTGAATCATTAGAGTATTAGTAAGTATTAAGTTATTACTTATTATACGATATATAAAACTTTGAACATTGCTACCATAGATAAGTAATGTTTGATACGCTTAATCAGTTTAAAATATTAAAAATATTAATACATATTTATTTAATATTTTAAGCCGTGGCTTAACGCGTGGAAAAATATTAAAGGCGTATTGTACTGTTGTTGTATCACTATCACTACCTTTTGTTCCATAAAATAGTTGTTCCAAAATTAATTTGTTTAAATTAAATTAATATCCAAAATGTACATTTGTTCCGTCGCTTATTTATTCTAATGACCAATTGTTTCACAACCTATTTATTCTTCTAACCATTACTTCTAATATATTATTTTTATTCCTATGGCAAGGCTCATTCTATCAAACTGTATATTATTTTATTCTAAATTTCATACTTCGTACCAATTAATTTTTGATTTTTTTCGTAAATATTAATAGAATATACATATTAGTTAGTAGTTACTATGCTTAAAATTTATTATTGATGATTATTTTTATATTTTAATTTAAACTGTTATTAATTGTAATTTAAGTTAAAATACCTATATAATAATAAATTAAGAAAATATATTATAAACATTTCATATTTTTGATAGAATAAATATTCTAAAACAACTCGATTGCAATTACAGAAGTTAAACAGTTATACAAAATGTTATAAAAGCATTAAGAAAATAAATAATAATTTATTTAGCTTTAGCTATTTATTAAACTATGCATCATGTATTACTGTCAACTTAAACTTTTATTTTATTACAACGTTTTTGTTTTAAAAAATTAACATTTATAATCTGTATAGTTACCAAAAGAGTACAATAAGCAATTCTGACTGCATGTTAATAGGTAAGTAACGGAAATTACAAATTTAGTAGGTACTTACTAAGTATACTACTCAGTAGTCAGTACTCAATAGTGCTACGGCTACCCAACCAACTTACAGTTAATAATTTGCAATTTTTAATTCTGAAAGAGCAATGAATGTATTGATTTTATCACAATATGTTTTTTTTTATAAATACACGAGTACATAAATTATTGATAAAATACTTCATTGGTTTTCAAAAATATGGTTGGTTTTGGTTTTGGATATCAAATTAGATGTACCTAGTTTGTACTTTAAAGTCATTAAAGAGGTAAAACTTAAAAATTTCTAGTACTTATTTTTATGATTGGGAAAAAACTATCAAAAAATTAAGGTAAAACGGAAATTTTTACATAAATCCAATTATTCCAATTTCCGACAATATCGATTTTTTTTTAAAATGTTCACCAAATGTTTATATTATTGTTTTCTATTTACAATACATGCAATTTCCAGACTGCATTGACTATTTTTGAAGTATTTATAAGAAATTTTCATTTTTTTTTCATAAATGTCAATTAAAAATGATTTGTTGGATAGATATTCTTGAAAATTAAATACAAGGTTCCACAAAATATATTCTTATATTTATGTACAAATATTATGTACAATTCTTTTTTATGCATTAGGATTTAGAATTTTGACGAAATTCGTATGGTCAAAAAAAGATTTTATATTAACTATGACATTTTTTTTTGTTGGTTTGAGAGGTTATTTTTGGTCTCAAAAATAATGTTGGAGTAATTGAAAAGGGACAATAGGTACATAGGTAATCGCTAGGGCTGAGATAATTTGTATGTAAATACATATTTTTACTAAAACATGATAAATTAAATATTGCAAATGATAAGTTCATTTCACGTGATTTGCAATAAAATAAAACATATTTTATTTTACATATTTTTAAATATTTTGTCATGTATATATATTTGTAAAATTTTAGCATTTTTCTTTACATATTTCGTAATTTTGACAATTTTGGTGGTTTAATAGTATTATACATTTATTCTTATATAATAGTAATAGTACTCATAAAAATTGTAATTGAATAATGCATATAGGAAATAAGTAAATGAAAGTATTAGTTAAACTTGATTATAGTTTATCTTTTTTGTTTCTGTTCGATAAGACGATAACTATACATTAATGACCTTAGATTATATTTTATATTCAACAATCATTAGACAAAATATATTTAAAAATGTTCAACAGTGTCAGTACTTGCGTTCGTGAGGTTGTGAAAATATCTTTGTATTTTATATTTTTTAAATTAAATTGATTAGAAATCAAAATCAACTAATTGTGTATTATTCAAAAATTATTTAAAATTTAATTTTAATTTTATACGTTAATAAAATTTTACATTTTTCCTATTATATATTTTTTATTTTATACTACATATTTTGGCCATTTTAATTACATACGTATGTACATATTTTTGGTATTTTATTACATATAAATCCCAGCCCTAATGATCACATTGGAGTGATATACTAAGGCAGATGAAGATTTGGTGAGTAGATAATGTCAAAAACCGTATGTAGTGTTATTGTGGAATGTACAGAGAGGTAAACGTTTAATGAAAGTTTTAAGTTATAAGAATTCGTAGAGTGTAGGTCACACTCTGTAGTGGATGGTATACGGCAGTATACTTTCTGATCATTACGAACAAACGCTGTTACCTTCTGAGTTCTGGTTATATGGTATTAGGCATGACAAAATATATTTTGTCATGGGTATTAGGTACTCTCTGTTGTAGTGAAATAATATAAAATATATACAGTGTCCCGTGAGGATGTACCCAATGCGATATTTCCTGTAATAATGGAGATATCTTATGTCTGGTTCGTTCATATGATTCACAGGAACAAGAACTACAAGTATACCTATTTCATGTTTTAATTGATTTTAATGTTTTGGTAAAAAGTTAAAAATATATTTTTTTATTTAATTATTTAAAAAAAAATTTAAGATACCTACCTAGCCATTTTGTAGAGTTTATTTTTCTGAAATCTGAAAATATTGACGTTTTAGATTCTGAACGCAGTGAAGAATGTATTGATTTTACAATGATGTATATTTTTTATTTATTTTTATTTTTGTGTCTGTCATTACGATTTGGAGTAGAAATAATGCGTTAGGTTTTTGACTTCAGCCCCTGTTTGAAAAGGAAATTTCATCTAGTTTTTTACATATAATCAGTTTTCGACAAATTTTTGAAGATTTTTTTATTTTACTGTAATTCAAAAACAAATTATTGTAAATAATTGAAATTTTCACCGAATGTTTATATTGGCGTTATATATTTACGATTAAATTTTCAAAATATTTCTAATTTTTTAAGCTATTTATAAACACTAAAAATGTTCAATTTTTCTAAGTTTTTTTTTAAATGTTTATTAAAAAAATTTGGCACATCAAAAAATCTTTAAAATTTAATACAAGGTTTATTATAAGTTATACTTATCGTAGTAAAAAAAAAAAAAATCAAAAATCGTTAGTCACAATTTTTGTTGATAAGCATTTAAAGTTCAAATGTTTACAAAAGATGTTAAAATCGCGAAAATGTGCAAGGAATTTTGAAGTTGAAAATTCATAAAATGTTAGTGATTTATACTTAAGGTTAAAAAAATCCAATACAAGGTTCTTTATAAGTTTTCCTTCAAATGAAATTAAATTTTTTATTACAATTTGAATATAGTTAATATAGGTAATAATATGACAAATCAATACCGTTCATAATCGTTTTTCGTATACAATGATACCTGTCATTGCATTCAAATTTAATACATCCATTATAGTGACCTACTACCCGTCTACCCATCTTTACTGTATAGTAAAGCGATACCCACTTGCCCACCTTAATATTGACGTTTCAACATTTTAATTTCATTAATCTCCTGATTTTTTATATTTTTTCTAGTTTCGAGAAAAACTAAAATCGTTCGCCGGCAGTAAGAGCACGCTGGCCACAATGATACTATTTACAATCGTATTAAATAATTCACAATTTTTTTCGAAATAAGATGGGTAAGTACTACACTACTATAATAAGTATAGACGTGTAGTAGGTATAGACATATAGCATCTATATAAATATTTGTAACCAATAATATAACCATAGACTTATAAAACTTCTATAAGTATAAATATTCAATATTCATTAAAATAAAGTTAAAAAAAAATAAAATAATAAAATAGGACTATTAATCATTATATTATTACTCTTTTTATTTTCTATCTTTTTAGGAATACTTTTTAAATTATTCAAAAGAAATAAATAATTTACAGGTGTACCAAAGTTTAAAACGTAAATCCATACCACAGCTGCGGACGATAGGCAAAATCTTTCCCGCCTTTATTTTATCAAATATCAATAGAACAACTCTATTTAGTCTCAACTCAACAATGACTACAATAAATGAGAATACGTATAATAACACACTCAAAAAATACCATCGTTTATGTTTATAATATAATACATATTGATATAGCAGGTGCCAAGTGGAGATTTGCAAGTTACAAGTGGTCGTTCAACTCGTAACTCGTAAGTCGTAGTAGTCATTAGTTAATGTAGCATCGAACACTATAAGTGCGTGAGCCGCGCAAACGAGTGTAGTATTCACTATTCAGCATTCAGTAACCGGTTTACGTTTAATGTTTAATCTGTACTTAACAAATAACAAAGCGACAAGCTTTGTGAGAAACCAAAGCAGTAAATACTGAAGCAGTTCCATTTCGAAGTTTGTATCGTTTTACCTTCTTAATGTATAAGTCCCAATAAGCATATTCATACAGCCATACCGGCTCTCATAGCCTTTTTTGTTGTTATTACTGCTTTTCATCTATTCTTTATTACTGCTACATAGATATAAAACAGGTATATGAATACAAAATAAGTAATTTTTTTCAAGAATATATTTTTGCTTGAAAGTAATCTAATTTTTTTTTAAATACAACAATTAATTTGGGTTTAGATTTTTAATATAGGTATCAAGAATATAATTTAATCTGTATTCATATTAAATAATTAAAATATATTTCTTCAAATTATTTAATATTTCTATTAATTTTTAAATTGTGAACAAGTACCTATTCAATAACAATTTACAATAAATCCTTTTATAAACAAAACTAATTTTTTATTCTTATTAGTTCTAGATATTCACATTATTATATTTGATTTTTTGGTTTTAGTTTCTTTACATGAAAATGCAAGTAATTAAAAAACCATTCCGTGTAGCAATTGAAGGAAATGTTGGGTCTGGAAAATCAACATTAATAAAGTATTTTGAAAACTTTAAGGAAGTTGAAACAAATGCTGTGAGTTTAGTCAGCTTATGTATTAGACATAAGTGATTACTGAATAATAAGTATTTTTAATAAATTTATAGTTATGTTATCCAATAATTATATAATTGTATTAGTTCCCTAAAATCATATATTTGTATTTTTATTTAGTTTAAAATGTTTTTAAAATTTTAATTTATATATTTTGATATTTTGTAGGAACCAATAGAATCATGGAGAGATATAAATGGTCATAACTTACTTCAATTGACATACTCAGATCCTCACAGATGGAATTTTGCTTTTCAACATAATGTACAACTAAGTCGTTTGAATTTACAGTCAAAAACTACAAATAAAGACGTACAAATGTTTGAACGATCTTTACAAAATAATAGGTAATATTAATTTTTAAACATTTATTAGTAGAGCTCAGATTTATGTGCACTAAAAAATACCACAATATACATATACCATGTATATTCAAAAAAAAAAAATTTTAAAATAGTTTAGAACAAAAGAAAATGTACACATTTTGTTTATAACCCAGTCATTTTTTTAGTTATATAAGTTGATTCACATAAGAAAATTATTTAGATTTAAAAATTTTTTCTAACCATTCGTTTTGCAATAAAATAATGCCCAATTAATCTAATATAATTTTAGTTTGATAATACATTTTTAACTCGTTGAAGTAATTTTTAAATACAAACATATTTTTTATATTTATACTAGATTAGCTCTTTATTTTTTTTTTTATTTTCTATGTTGATTACCTACTTTAAAAAAATTAGGCATAATCATGATTGAAAAAGAATGGGTTTTAATAAATCATCTAGTCATGATATTGTTCTACATTTTAGTTGATGTTTTAAAACAGAATTTTTTGAATAATAAAATATAGAGTAGTATAAATAAATAATAAATCCATGGAGAGATATATTCTAAAACATAGTAAATATTAGAGATGTTCCGAGTACCCGGCAATTACTCGATATCATATTTAAAACTCAGCCCGTACCTGGCGTAATACCTTCATTTTTACCCGGTCCTTGCTCCGAGCTTAATACCTATGCTTTGTTATATAATTTATAAAATATATAATATGTATTTATTTATAATTATTAACTATTATTTATTAAATACCCAATAGTCATACTAAGTGTTTAAAGACTTATTAACTAATAATTAATATTATTAATAATTTACATTTTTACTCGGTCCTTGCTCCGAGCTTAATACCTATGCTTTGTTATATAATTTATAAAATATATAATATGTATTTATTTATAATTATTAACTATTATTTATTAAATACCCAATAGTCATACTAAGTGTTTAAAGACTTATTAACTAATAATTAATATTATTAATAATTTACATTTTTACTCGGTCCTTGCTCCGAGCTTAATACCTATGCTTTGTTATATAATTTATAAAATATATAATATGTATTTATTTATAATTATTAACTATTATTTATTAAATACCCAATAGTCATACTAAGTGTTTAAAGACTTATTAACTAATAATTAATATTATTAATACCTTCATTTTTACCCGGTCCTTGCTCCGAGCTTAATACCTATGCTTTGTTATATAATTTATAAAATATATAATATGTATTTATTTATAATTATTAACTATTATTTATTAAATACCCAATAGTCATACTAAGTGTTTAAAGACTTATTAACTAATAATTAATATTATTAATAATTTACATTTTTACTCGGTTAGTATTAAAAATTAGTACAGTGCCCGGTTTATAACAAATTATCTACCCGGAACATCTCTAGTAAATATTAATTTTAACTTAAATAAATCAACTTGTTTATTTATTTTATAGTTGAATCTAGTATATAGAGAGTATTTGTTAAATTAACGAGTTCAGTAATATAAGCATACTTACTGGTATGAGGATATTTTTGAAATTTGTTTTCAGTATTAATACACAATAAGTTAGTTAGTTAGCTAATTTATGGCATTATGTATAAAAATATTCATTAAGATAATACAATATTTTCTTTAGATATTGTTTTGTGGAGATGGCTCATGACAAAGGATTATTATCTAGTCCTGAATATGGAGTAATGTGCCAATGGTATGAATACATTGAAGCAAACGTAGACATTGGATTAGATCTAATTGGTAGGTATTAGGTACTATACACTATTTATTTTCTTATTATTAATAACTACATACTTGAGTTCATTGTAACTTGTATCTGTAGTTAATATAAATCGTTTTATTTTATACAATTTTCTATTTTATTTTCAAAACTCTGTTTCAAATAAATGTCACCAAATGATAACTGAATTTTTTGAGATGGAATATATTTTTGGTATCAAAGCAAAATTTGTATTTTCTGCCCAATTAATTTTTTTTAATCTATGCTTATTGTTAAGTGAATTCTGAACCAAAATTGTCATTAATCAATCATACATTTTACAAATGTTCTACTAAATTTGAATGGTATTTTTTTTATTTTAAGCATTATTGTGTTGGATTCTGAGCAAAACAATGAATGTGTTGATTTTATAATGATATGTTTTTTTTTCAGTAAGAATTTATCAAACTACTATAATACAAGTAAAATAAACTTTAATAGTATTATCAATAAACATGGCTAAAAGACAGCCTCTGCTCAGTATTATTTTTTGTATACAATAATATATCATTGAATTAAAATTTAATTTGTCTATTACAATGGCTCATTTGGCATTTACTGTAGAACAGCAATATCCATTTGCCCACCTTTCTTTTTATTAATTTTTTTTCCATTGCTAAATAAATTTAATATGGTTATGATATTTTTTGATATTTCAGTTTATCTAAGAAGTTTACCTGATATAGTATATACAAGAATGCAACGTCGCAATCGTCCAGAAGAGCGTACTGTAAAACTTGATTATTTGGCAGATCTTCATGAATATTATGAAAAATGGTTAATAAAGAAATATTATAATCTCCCTTATCCATTATTGGTGATAGATGTCAACAAAGACTTATCTGATAATCAGCTTATAGATATATATAAAACTTATGAAGATAGAATATTAGGAAAAATACCAGTTTTATAATGTTGTATTGTATGTAATACATTTTTGTAGAGTAAGTGATTTCATGTTTTAACAAAGTAACTCTTATAAAGATTAATTTTTAAGTTAATTTTTAATTTTTTAATAGTTTTACATTTGTATTAATTTGCATCTTCTTAAAAAAAAAAAAAAAACAATACTTTTTAATTTGTATAACATTTGTTACCTTAACTTTATTTTAGACCATTTTCTCAAACGTTTAACTCTAAATATTTTACATATTAGTTATATCAATCAAATATTCAATAAAGAGTACACATATTTACACATTGTTACCAAATTGTAATATATAGATTGATATGTACTTTGTCTTATGTGTACCTATCTATCTTAATCTTTTTAATTGTTCTTGTCGAACACGTCTTTGTTTCTTTTTGAAATTTCCGATTGATTTTGATAAAACCTTCGGCCTTCTACCTCTTCACCAAGTCCACCCTTTCTTGTTAATAGATCTGGATTTATACTATACATGCATTCACAGCAGGATGGTAGCTTAAAACTTTCATAATATATTTCTTTAGAATCTTTGATGGCAACCAATTTTTTGTAGATATATTTTTGTACACAAGTTGTTGTGTAACCATTTGGTAAAAGATCATTAAATTTACATGTCGTTCCAGCATTTCTACATAAAAAATTCAGTTAAATTAAACTCTTGTACATTCTTAATTTTGATACTTACATACATTTCTCCACTCGAATCCCTTGTTTAAAACTAGTATTATCATTATTTGGATCTTGTATAATATAACGCCATTCATTGTTTTTTGTAATACCGGCTTCTGGAAATATTACATCTTCCTAAAAAAAATTATACTTATTAAAAAATATTCTTACATAGATTATGTTATGGTAATAGTATACATGTACTAAAAGCCTTGGGTATACCAACTACCAAGGGATCTAAACTTAAAATGTTCACTGATAGACCATGGTAAATTTTAGCATCATAAAGGTATGAGGTACAAACTCTTCTAGACTCATTCAAAGTATTTATCAAGTTAAATGTTTTATAATACATATGTTTTTAAAATTTTTAAATCACTTATACATTTAGATCAAAACAACTTGTATATTAAATTATTATATTTTTTAAATTTAAATTACATTACTACACTGGTTTATAAAATAATAAAAATGTATTGTAGTGGACATTAATATTGATTGATTGGTACTTACTTTTGATTCACAGAATGGTTGAAGATTATTATTTGATAATCTTGTCTCCAAATCATTTATCTAAAAACAAATATATTTTTATAATGTACAATTTTAGTAAGGACTATAATTATTTGGAATAATATTAATACACTAAATTTATTGTATATTTTATTTGTATACAATATTAAGGTCACTTACTTCATTTACAGTATCTGTTCCAAAATAAGAAGTTGACATATATTTGCTGGTTCTAAAAAGATTGAACAAATCTTGCCTAATAAAAAAAAAAATAATTTTAGATAAATTAGTTTTTGGGTATTTTTTTAAATTTATTTGGTTTGGTAAATACCTTGGATAATTATCAACTTTGATACAAAAGCTTTCGTTTAATGAACATTTTTCGATTACATGTGGTTCTGGTATAAATTTGTTGATTGGAATTGTTTGAATTTTTTCATTCATTGAATTTGGAAAAACAATTGATGAAGATTTAGTTTGTGGTAATTTTAAACTGCTGTTGAGTTGTTTATTAGTATTATTGGTTGTGTTTTCATTTTTAAATAACGATTTTGTCAAGTTTGCTGTTGGCATATCTCTTGAATTTATATTTTTAATATTAATAACAGGTTCATTTCTAAAAATAAAATTATAAATTATAAAAAAAAAACAAGTTTTAAGAAGTTATTATTAGAAGTTTGCTCATATTAATATTATATTTATCTAGATCTTAAATTTCTAAATGCATTATTTTTATGTTTAAAAAAGTAGGTACCCATTGTTTATGTGTACCTATAGGTTACGGATTAAAACCAGTTTCCAGCGACCTCCAGTTAATAACATCGACTGGACTTTATCAATATTTATAGTGTAAAACATAATATAGTAAATCATCCAAAGTAACAAAACTATTGAGATCATCTAAATTCTAATAAATCCTGTAATTTTTAAGAAATATTTTTATGTAATTAACAAAATAAAACAGCTTACTATATCTAAGAGTGAAACAATAGGAATTGTTTACAAATAATGAAAAAAGTTAGGGGGAAGAATAATTGCACACTTTAGAGAAACTTGATGTAGATAAAATATATTGAATACTTATAATTGTAATTATATAGGTAATTTATTTATTTTATTATTATTCACTAGCACTTTATCACTAATATTAAATAAATAATAATATAATATTATATTATATATTAAATATAATTAAATGTTAATGCTTACTGACATAACATATTATTTATTACGCATAGAACGATTCACTAAATATGGTCAAGTATTAGTATGCTCATACTAATATATTTTTACAAATTCTGTTCTTTAGAATTTTTAAGTTAAGTTTTTCAAACGAGAATGATCTTTTTCCTGTGAATTGTTAATCAAATCGCTTTTTTTAAATGTCGATACCTATCTAAATTGAAACCTAATCGAGTAATTTTTCAATTATTTGACGTTGTACTTACTAAGAATAATAGGTAACTATTAGGTCCATAATAATGGGTTTTGTAAAATGTTGGTGCTATAATGTTTTAGAATTTTTTATTCCTAAGTAGATATCTATGAATTTTAGAAATCTATCAATATTTTAAAAAATGTAAAAACTGACCAACTATGATAGATTGATAGGTTAAAATATAAAATCATTTTAATATTCCAGAAAGTACCCGTTAAAATTTTTATTTAAATATATCAACTTTTTCAACAAAAATTATTCGTTTAATAATTTGTAGAATTCTCATTTGTATATCACCTCAGAAAACTCTTTAAATAGAATAAACGATTTTAATATTTGAACTTTAAAAAGCTTTTTTTAATTAAGTGGTTTATAAACATTTAAAAAACTTTGCAGACTGATTAGGATATACGCGGTTGGAAATTACCGCACTAGATATAGCATATACCTACCTATCTATAATATAAATTGTTATTAATTGTTCACCTATTGATAAATACAAATATTAAAACTTTCGAAAATGTTTAATTCATATAGTTCCATATTATTATTTTTGGCTGTTTAATTATTAGTTACACCTTTGATTATAAATAGCCAAATAAGGCTACTAGTATTTAAAATCAATGATTACACATCATATATTAATTTATTCCTTTTTAAGTTTTCCATATACAAGGTACTACGTCACTATGATATGTAAGTTTGTAAAAAAAATAAAAAACTGCAGTTACTAACTAATCTGCAGTATCTATGCTTATATAACGGACGCGACGTAGAGAATACTTTTGTTCGTGATGTCTTTAATCGTTTTAGCAGTTATAGCCGTTATAGGTACATTACTACATTATAATATTTGGAAACCATCGATAGTATCGTGGACCCCAAGAGTTGCGGATCACAATTTAAGAACCACTGACAAAAATCAGAATATACATTATACATTTATTATATAATGCGTAGGTACAATGCACTAGTTTTAAAATTTACTTAGAAATCGATGGCGTTAAAATTTATACAATCAAGAACCTATAGTACCGCTGATAGCTGATAGGTCATCGGTGTCATAAATATAAATTATATTTACAGTAAGTAATAGGTATACCTATGCTCCAATTTACAAATGAATACACGGTATTGCAGTGTAAGAAATTCATAAATATATATTTTATGAAACTATATAGTTATAATAATTAATATTTACCTATTCATAGCTACTTGGCAAGAGTACTTAAGTTCGTTTTAAATTCAAATCTTATAGGTGAGTATGTTTCTAAGTACCTACATTTTTTATTTTCAAATTTTATTAATTTTGGTTTAAAACATTAAAAATACTCAAAAATGTATTCTACTGTATAGATTTCGTGTATATTTTGTCTTTATTATGTACCCAAAAAATGTACACAGTAATGTCTGTAATTATTGATGATTAAAATAAAATTTTAATTCGATGATTATTTTTTGGAGTATAAAGATGCAAAAGAGGCAGATGGATAAACATCGATATTTCTAGCTTTCTAAGAACAGATTATTTTAAATTATACTCATACAAGTTATATCTGTATATTATAAAAATTATAAATATTTTTTTAATTCCATATAGGTAATTTGATGCATTGATTAAATGGACAATAAATAATTAAAAATATTTTGAATGGTACTTCATTGTGTAGGTACACATAGAACTGAATAACTATAAAATCATTAAAAGATAGATTTTCGTTGAAATAATACTTATACCTTCCTTTCCAATTCAACCTTCCTCTTTAAAATATTTTACTTTTTAATTTTTATTTATAAAATCGTCATTTCGTAAAAAATTATAAAATTAAACCGACAAATCTCCTGTGCAGCTGGTGACTACACTCCACTAAGAAGCAAATTCATCTCCTTTAAACCCCTATCCTACACAGCAAAAATTTAACAAACCTATCATTAACTGGTTTGTTAAATTTTTGCTGTAGTACCAACTATACATTTTATATTTTATATGCTGAATTATTCATCGATAAAAACATGTTTACTTCTCATTACGTCCCATTAACTACCTATTCTAAAAATATCTAAGAAAATACTATAAACAATATAATAAAATTACGGTATTCGTATTCTTAATGGAAAATTAAAACCAACAATGAAAAGCTTTGTATTATAACTTTAACTTTAAACGAGATATATTTTTTTCCGATTTTTCAGAACAAAAACATTTTATACCATCGATCTGACAAAGTGACAATTTACAGATAAGATTAAGATAGGTAGTTAAGGAAAGTTCCAGAGATCACTAATAATGCCTATATTGAACAACTTTTCTGCTCCTATATTTAGAAAATTCTAGAATCCAGCTAATAGTAAGTACATTTTTAAATAGACATTACCTATGATAAAGGTATATCATTATTCACATTATTGTGTTAAGTAGATAGTAGATACAATGATAATATTAAATAGGTAGGTACAGAAGAATAAGTATTGATGATAAAAATGTTTTATATGTCGTAATTTAAGCCTTTAGGTAGGTAATTATGAAACTATGCATAGAAATTACCAATTAACCTACTTTTGATCTTCCTTATAATTTGATGTTGTAGTTGTAGTATCTCGATTAAACAAACTTGTTCTTTTCGGCCTATTCCTTGCAGGAGACGATAAATATCCTTCCCAGTATGAATTATAGTCATAAGTGTGTTGTGCTGTTGAATTGGACCATTGAATCTAAAAATTAAATTAATCTTTTTTAACCTTAAGTTAAGATGATTTTAATCAGTTTAATTATAATTTCAATTTTTAACATTGAATAATCATGTGATTTAAAGGGTCCTGAGGTTATTAAACTAATTAGCTTAGTAAGTGTTAAATTTAGATTTAATTAAATATTTGATAACTTTATGAGTAAGAATAAATTTAGGTAAATATATTTGTTCTAACAGTAACGAACTATTAAAATGAAAATTAAATATGTAATAGGTAAATACTCGCCTAATTTACGTTATATGTATGTACTAGAATTAAAGAGATTGTATTAACTCGATTTAAAATTTGAATATATATTTTTTATCCTAATCAATTTACATAAGGATTAATAATACAAAAATACGTGGTGGTTAATTCGTCAGTAGCATTAAATATTAATATTTAACATTTAGGTAAGAGGTAACCTTATTGCAGGTTAAAATTATAAATTATTTGTTAATTTTTTAAACTTTTAAAATATGACTTATTTTGTACTAATACTTTGTAGACTTTATAATTAATCTTGATAAGTATACAATTAAGTATAGTTCTGCACTACTTTATTGTGATAGCATTATTATTTAATTAGGTACCTATCATCCTATACAGTTCATACAATAAGGAATATATAAATATATTTGATCGGTAATAAAATAATAACAATTCTATTAATTGTATTATAGTAAATTGTCGTTAGGCACTAACAAAATAATGATAATTATTCGTATTATTAATCTAAAACATAACATAAATAAAAAGTATAATCTGAGCCTCTGACCTTATGCATTTGTTATTTGATCATAATTATCTATTTTAGAGAATCTTATATTATTAATTTAGTCAATTAGTCTGATCAGATACCGTGAATATGAATGAATATATAAACTGAGGTGAATAAAAATAATGTTGAGAAATTAGTATATTTTTTACTTAATAAAAATGTAAGAATTAATATTTAATTACAAGCAAACCTATTCGATTAAAAATGCAACATATTATGTCAGTGTCTAAACACGATACATACAATCATAATTTCTAATTTTGGAACATATTGTATATAACACTTATTAGGCATATCATCTAGTATCGAGGAATTATTTAATTACATTCCAAAAATATTTATAGTAAAATACTAAAATGAGTAATGATTAAATAATATAACCAACATAACGTGCTAAGATTTTCTCATCAGGCGTTTTAATACTTTAATATTATACATTATATAATGTATATATATATAATACAAATAGGCATAGGTATTATTAGTTAATCGCGTTAACCTAAACGTGCGAATGTTTATCGGAATTTTTACAAAATATGACGTTATAACTTACGTATTAAATAAGATTTAATGTACAACTGTAAACCATTTATGTATGAAAAATAAATATATAATGTAATTGGTTACGCACGTCACACATACATTTATTATAAAAATACTCATACGTGTATTAATTATTACAACTTACTGAATTTTGTATTAATCGCATAACCTTTGAAATTTTAATTTACTGACAAATTATCGAATATTGTTATTAGCCATTAGGGGCGCTCGCAAATTGCCTCCCATGATGTAACTCTCGAATTGCCTCCTGATTTCCAAAATATCATTCACTTGAATGGCCTCCTATTTTGAACCCTCTTGTATACTAGGATCGCATCCGATAGCTACAATTAATCGATTTAGGTATAATCTTACATATTATAGCACGGAATATTCATAATTTAAATAAACTGAGAAAATTGAGTTAATATCGATTGATTTAATGTCAATATTAATATTACCTAAATTTTAATAAATAATTATAATATTTTAGTAAATAGACCAACTCAGCAGTAATAATCAATAATAATAAAAATAATAAATAATAAATACACATAAAATAATTTAGATGAAATATCATTCTGTAATTTTGTTGTATAGACAAAACCTTAAGTTTATATAATATAAGATGGACTAATCTTTTACTGATAATACGTAAGTGATCGACAAGATTGTTGCATTCAACAAATTAATTCGTATGGGAAATACTGCATATATGTCTTATAAATAATATTTTTGAACATTACGGAAATCGATATTACATGTATAACTATCGATATTTTAATTAATAATCTAGATTTTAGGTATGCTATGGAAAGCAATTCGAGTAAATCATTTAGGTATACTCGAATTGGGTATTGGTAAACTTTCCCGATTTTTAAAAATAGTAAACTCTCCCGGATCAACATTATAGTTACCTGTAAGAAATATGTAAGCTCTCCCAGGTTAACATTTTCAAACTGTAATATACATTGAAATTCAAAGTTGCAATAATAAATTAAACAAAACAAGTAAAAACTGTAATACAAAAAAAATGAAAAAACAATATCTAAAAGAATATTAGAATCGAAATAGATACCATAAGTTTTTTAAAATCTGTATGTGTTTATTATAGAAAAAAAAAACAAATTAAAACATTTTCATTTTATTATATATTTTGTATTTATTTTGTATCTTAGATTTATTTTATGAATTTTTATTTTTTATTGTATTTTGACTATAATATTATAGCTCATTGCAGCTAAAGGCATTAATTTAAATTATTATTATTATATGATTAACTATTTTTAAATGAAACTTAAATTTATATTAGATTTATTTTATGATTTTTATTAAATTAAATAAGTAGTACTGAAGACCCGAGATAGTTTACATGTTTTCGTCAGGTAGTATTGGAATTGATCCGGGAGAGTTTACCATTGAGAGAGTTTACAATCGCCCCTAGCCCTAGAATTGCCTCCAAAAACACCCGGAGACAATTCAAGTAAAAAACTACCTACCTAAATTTGGAGGACAATTCGAGTGTCACCGTAAGTATAGGTAGTTAGTAGTTACTATCTATACCTTCCAATAGGCAATAATAATATAATTGTATAAATTATTGGATTTGGTAATAGATAGGTTAACACTTTTAAATACGTAAATAGGGTAGGTCGTCATCACTCATCAAAAGGTTCACTGTGTCCTGTGTGTAAAATTAAAACTATTATTATAAGTATATAATAGGTGTATAATACCTAACCTAGGTACTTTCTAATTGTCAAGTTTCTTTTCTAAATAAATATCAAATAATATAAATTAGGAGTGTAATAAGTAGGTAGGTAGGTACTATAATATAGTATAGGTAATAAACAATACCTAGGTAATATATTATGTTTTCATAATATTTTATAAGATAAAATTGCGTCGTATAATAAATATTAATTAGTATTCTGTAAACATTAAAGATTGAACATACACAGTACACGTCATACCTATAATTTGGTTTTATAACAAATAAAACTATTGTAAAGATATATTTTTGTCATGCTCTATAATTTGCTCACGTAGGTATTTAGTTAAGAGTTAGGTAGGTATTCAACTCTATTCAATTATTATTTATTATGAATTAGGCATTGACATAAGTTAAATACTACATTTTTCCAGTTATAATTTATTTCAACTAAATTAATTAATTTTAATCACTACCTAACGAAGTAAAGAACTTGATACAAAATTAAGGTATACATTTTAATATTATCAAAGGTATTAGAACTGAAAAAGTACCTATCTCAATAAAATAAGTAACGAGTAAACTATACCATTATACCATTTATACCTATCTTAATATTTTAAAGTAAGTTAATTAAACAAAATGTATTGGTTAGAAATATTATATGTATTATTAATTAATAATTTATAAGCTTTATATTTTAGTTATTTTTTGGAGTAGGTACTATCACCTATAATAATTATAAAAAATGTGTAAAATAAATCTATGATGCGAGTTTAAAATGATAATAATAATACCATAATTATTCTGCTTCTAACGGCCAGTTTGTTTTAACTATTTCATATTTATATAATAATAATATATGGTTATACTATATGTACAAATAATGCACTACATGCCTATTGGTAAAAAGTTGAAACCAGTAAATAAATGTTATTTATACAAAAATATTTCATTACCGTGCTAATGAGAGCCAGTATAATCATCAGCCACGGCCATTCGGTCATTTTGTCAGGGTTTTCACATCCGCGTAAATTTACATAAATATACATGCAGGTACATGCATAATATTTTATACAAAAAACAATTAAATATGTACACAAAAGTTATAAAATGTGTTTATGTATTTTATTTTGTTTGACAGATTGTAACGATTGATCAATGTATACGTAAACATAAGTTTTATAATATTATTATTATTGATGCACGCGCACACACCAAACGGTTTGACTGCTATTTAAGCACTGCCGGACTGCCGCACTGGTGTCTGGCACGGTGGCACTTGCCACTTGGCCACTAGAACAGTTGGGCGGCGATGGATATATCTATAATAATAAATTATAGGTACTTATATACATTATATGCACGAGCGGTTTATTGTACCGGTTTTTGCCTACATGACGCCACTGTAAATTATCAGATCGACTATTAACTAACATTCAAAAACATACAATTAAAACGTAACTACCTACATTTAAATATTATACAGTATTTATATTTTACCATTGCTTATACTAAACCTCATTAAGTCTCGTCAAGTGCCCAAGTAGGTATATGATATAAACAACACGATATGATCGCAAAGGTTCAGATTTAATTTAAGTCTGCGTAACACGTTACTTGTTTACCCTTTACTCGTAACTCGTATTATTATATTGTCATTAAATTATTATTACTAGGGCTGGGATGTGTATGTAATAAAAAACCAAAAATATGTACATATAATATATGTAATTAGAATGGCCAAAATATGTAGTATAAAATAAAAAATATGTAATAAGAAAAACGTAAAATTATGTAAACGTATAAAATTAAAATTTTTAATTTCTAAACAATTTAATTTAAAAAATATAAAATATAAAGATATTTTCACAACATCACGAACGCAATTACTGACACTGTTGAACATTTTTAAATATATTTTGTCTAATGATTGTTGAATATAAAGTATAATCTAAGATCATTAATGTATAGTTATCGTCTTATCGAACAGAAACAAAAAAGATAAACTATAATCAAGTTTAACTAATACTTTCATTTACTTATTTCCTATATGCATTATTCAATTACAATTTTTACGAGTACTATTACTATTATATAAGAATAAATGTATAATACTACTAAACCACCGAAATTGTTAAAATTTACGAAATATGTAAAAATATGTAAAATAAAATATGTTTTATTTTATTGCAAACCACGTGAAATGAATTTATCATTTGCAAATATTTAATTTATCGTGTTTTAGTAAAAATATGTATTTACACACAAGTACTAATTATTACTGTACCTATACCGAAAGATCTGACCGTCAAAAAGTTCCGATTATGCCTTGTTAAAAAATAAATTTAAAGTCATATATCTAATATTATAACAATATAATTTGTTATTTAATAGTTTTTTTTTAAAAAAATAACTAAATTAAAAATACTTATAGTTTATAAAATAAAATAATAAAATATAATATAAATTATGTTATAATTTAATACAATACCAGCTGTGTGATATCTATGTATATTATGTTTTGTGCCTATCTAAAATCTAAATATAATAATATTACCTATTTGCTATTTTATCAAGAAATTAAACTATTATTGCTATTAATGTTGGATTATGCTGTATAATTGTGTAAAATTATGTATAATAATTGAATTGTCTGTTAATAATAGTCTCGTACTAAAAGCTAATTAAAAAAAAAAATGTTAGATTATATTTATTAGAAACAGTATTTATGTGTATTAAATTTTTGAATCCAATCATTCCAATTTAATTAAGTCTAATTAATTAGTGTATAATAAATTAATAACATTAAAACTAAAATTATTAAAAACATTTTTAGTTTGAACTTGGTGATTTATTTTTAAATCAACTTATAAAAGCTAAGTTAATTGGACAATAAGTATAGTTAAGTTTAAAAGTTTTAAAAAAACTAATTTTTAACTTAATTTAAATGTTTAATAAATTAATGCATATCTTTGCTTTCAATTAACTAATATAGATAAGTACTGACTACGTAACTCGTATAATTTTATTTATTATATATTAGCTACATCTAATCATGCTTACCCATGAAGGTTAGGTTAACAATGTTGACATATATCTCACAGACGTTGAAATAAAAAATTAGTTAAATACAAGTAGTTGGAGTGTAGAAGGCAAACTAAATTTACTGACTTGTAGAAAAGTATGTTTAGTTTATAAATTATATTGTTCATATTGAATATTAGCATCTAAACAAAGATACCTTACCCGAACTACCTACTTTCAATTAATGATCTTATAGGTGAGTATTACTAGATATAGAAGTTTTATTATTTCAAGTACACATTACATTTATAAACATAGGCATAAGCCATCGCCCATTATATTTGTTACAATATATATATATATAATATATAATAGGTATAGCATATTAAGTTATATTTTTGAACGATCAAAACATTTGAAACCTTGCTTCAGGTTTTTTTTAAAATACATATCTATATCCATACAAGGATATCTAATAATTAACTGAATATATTATTATTATAATTGATGATTATAATTTATTTTGATGTTTATACGCAGTTATTCTAATGGTAGTGTAAAATAACGCATTATATATTTATTATTTATCGTTTTTAATGTATTCAATACCTATATTTAAGAAAATGTTACTAAGAATAAACTTGAAATTATAGTAGGTAGGTATATTAGCATTGATAATTAGTTTGGTCGACAAATAATTTAAAAAAATATGTACAGAGTGTTCAAAAGTTTAGAAACACTAAACGGTCATTAGACTAATTGGGATTGATAAATTATTGTATGATATAGGTAATTAATGAGGTTGTTAAATATTTTATAAACAATGATCACACCGTGATTTTACATCATAAATTTACAGTAGTGTTATCTGATATTGCTCTTTGTAGGTATTAAAATAATATGCATACAGTAATTAAGTTTCTAAACTTATTGAACACCTGGTATATAGGTATATATTATATATATACGATATAATGCATAAATATATAAAAGGTGTTTCGAAAAGAACGCCAGATTTCAAACTGCTATGGATTAAATTTATTTATGTAAAAATATTGAAAAAGCATATCATTCTCTTCAGGAGAGGTTAAATTTAAAACATGAAAAATATCATATCGGGCATGTACCCATCCTCTACTAGCCTTACAACTTGCAAGTGATTACTCGGTTCATGAAATTCTTCATCGCCCGATTAAAGTTGTTTGCTTTTTTAAATTACGGCACACTCTTTTGATCTTATATTTCAAAGCAGAAAGTTTTTAATGTCATTGTTAATGATACATAAGTTAAATATATAGGTAAGAGATAAGTAGTGGATACTTATAATTGTACAAGTATTTAAAATGTATATGAGAAAACAGTGAACCAAAATTTTTCGATGATATAAGGTACTCGTTTGAATCTTGATTTTTACATAGATATACATTATACATAGAATTCAATAAAAATATTCGGTGCTAATAATTCAGTTAGGTAATTCTACAAGTTTTGCCGTTCTACATTTGGTCCACGTAAGATATACGGGGATATTGGATAACGAATGTATATGTGTTATCTGCATCGTTTTTATAATGATGACATGTTGGGTATTTATTTCGACTTTATTATCTAATCTTTGGCCATCTCTAATTGTCTTTACCTTAAATTGTATTAAGTACTGTAGGTTTTATTACAGTTGTATTTTCGGTTTTCAGTTACATATCACGGAAAAAACTAAATAGCTGGTTAAATAATTTTTATGGTTAAATCAACTATAATTATTTAAAGTTACATATTATGTGACAACATAAATCATTGTTGAATGTACTAAATGTATTTAGGTAATTATTTTAGTTGGTTTAACCACATAATATTATACTATTTTTTTAACAATAACATTTGATTAATTTAACTATATTATATAGGTAGTTATTGTCAACTACATTTTGTAGCTGGATTAGCCAAAAGTTATAGTTATAGCGCTCACGGAAATTTTTTTTATGAGTAAAATATTAATTTTTTAAAATATTTTTTATGTATTGTGTATTATTTATTAATTGTAATGGCTGTAATGATGTTTCGTGAGTTGTATACTACAGCAGTGCCAAAATGCCAAATGATATCGTGTATCATCAGTTTTTAGTAGAAAAAGGATTATTAAAAAGTGTAGAAGACAATGTTTTGCTGTACGCCTCTTGGCCTTTGTCATAAATTCGGTACAGAAATACTGCAGGTAAAACAACGGAAATGCCGTTGATGGGGAGTGGATGGTGATTTTTCGGTATCCAAAAAGAAGGCTGTTAGACAACAAGATCACCACGAGCTGGTAGCAGCTTTTTTATTTTACTGATTTGAACCAACGTTGCAACAGTGGGTTAACACTTTGTCAAATTGTTGAATTTGGGTTTATGTTTTTATTGGAATTTCCTACTCAAATTACAAATATCGTAATGGATCGGACAGGAAGGCTATGAGCGTGTCACCGACTGGTTTAACATGTGCCGAGAAGTATGCACAGCTGTTTGAAGACTAAAATGGTTGAAAATGCACAAAATCTAATACAGATTGACGAAGCTCGTTTCGCTGACCGAAGGAAAACAATAGGGGTAGATTATTAGCTAGAGATGTTTCTCCCTCCTTGGCAGATATAAATGTTGAGGTAATTAATAATCGAAATCACGGTGCACGAATGCTCCAGGGCATTTGGGTTAAAAATATAGAAACGATTGCTGTTATTTTTATTTTCATCGACGCGATTGAGAAATACTTCTACCGATAATAGAATGCGAATGCGAGGCAGCATCAGAAACTCATTCTGATGAATGATGGACTGTGTATAGGTGTCTCACAGTCACAAGCCGAGGTCTTGTTCAAAAGACGGTAAATCATCAAATCTCATAAGTCGATGCAAATACAGAAACCCACACTTAAAATATTGAGAGGTTATGGTTAGACGCGAAAATTAAATTATTGAAGATAATGAGGGGTGTTCCTTTTAATAAATCATTGCAGTCTCATCTTGATTACTAGGTATTGCTGGCGACTTTACCAGTGCCAGATGGAACTTGAAATCTGAAGGCCCTGGTGTGAAAAAAATGTAGGGACCCTCAACTTTACCGTCATAACAGTCCGGACCTATTTTTCGCCATGTTAGAAGACATTCAGATCGTGAACCATCAATAAAATAAAACGTAATCAAAACGACGCATTAGAGCACATAACGACTCAGAAACATTAAATTATATTATAAAATTATTCTATAGGTAACGAAGTACCAACATATTTGTATTTATTTTGTTAAACAGGGTTTTCGAAAAACAAAGCATTTAAACATTATTATATTCACTGTTGAATAAAATAGGTATATTTGATATCTAAAGGTTTTAAAACTATTAATAAAATACGTGTAGGTTACCTAAAAAAGATAATATACAAAATCAGGTTGATTAATATTGGTAGATAACGAAATAAATGCAGTCGTTTTGCATAAAGCAAGCCAACCAATTGTAAGTATAATGTTTACGTTATAGAGGTTTCAGTATTTCACAGTAATTTTAAGAACAAACAATTATTTTCTAAAACGTATTTTTTCCTGATAATTATTATGTTTAGTAAAAAGAATCATACCATTCATACTCATAGAAAATCATACCTTGTACATAATGTATTTTTAATTTTTATGTGTTAAGAAGTTTAATGACATGAATAAACTATAAGGAAAATATTATGTATCATCTGTTTTTATTTAGATATTAGCAATTACTGATTACTATTATTAGGTATTATAATACTATATAATGTATATAAAGCTATAATATAAAAAGTAAATAAAGTAAATAGGTAGTATGAAATACGTCTTATCTGACGTTAGGACTCAGGACGACATGCTGTATGACCCTGAATTTTTTTTCTTTACTGAATATATAATGGTTAACGGACATAATATTGTACTTGTTCATGAAAAATTGTAATGAATTAATTGAATCATCCCCTCTTTTTTAAATTAAATTATTTTTTCTTTAAATCGACTTATACAGATTTTTTACTAATTTAAAAATTGATTTTATGGTTTTATCGTATTTTTTAAATAGGAATTTTAGTTTTATAGGGTTCCATTAATTTCGTGCATATGATATCATACCTGTTTTCAATACAATTATACAAAATTTTACATTTTCTCTAAAGAAAATCAACTCACAATATTAGACGGACTGTTAAGAAAATGTATGATGAACAAGGTACCTACTACATGCATAAATATAAATCGAAAACAGGACGCCCTTTAGTGCTATTTTTGTATTGAACACGTACAAAATATCAAATTTGTGTTCAGCATTAAACAGCTTCAATTTTAAATATTAATAATAAAGAGAATTTACCAATAATCGAACTTGGAGGTAAAAAATATTAGTTTAAGAATTTTATAAAATAAAACCAATACTTAGTAGATACTTAAATATGTGATGCATACAATATTGTTCTTTGGTTATTATAGTAGTGTTCAAATTTTTGAATACTTATGGAAATGCATAGATTTGTTAGATGTTCTTAATATTGTACTCTTGATGTTTTGTACTCAAGTATAATAAAAAAAAATATTTTATTTTGAAATAATTATGGTTTAGATTAATCAGTATTGCTGATAATAGATATTAGCAATAATTTAACGTCTTAACTAATATAGTTAAAATAAATTGATATTTAATTAATTAGACAGAGACAATGTATGTTTAAATACATCACATATAACTGCAAAATAGGTAATGAAGAAAGCGTTGTTTTTTTTTTTGTTAAATAAATAGATTCCATTTTCATAGTTTTCATACAAATTAAAACCATCATAAAACAATTTTCATCTTTCATTAAAAAGTTGCCTAAAATATTAAAATAATACTGTATTCATTAAGTATACTTATGAATATAATAATTATTGTAACACATGTTTCAGCTGCTACAGTTTATAGTATACACACAATATAGGATACTTTATAGGTAGTATTTGACTATAAAATATAATTGGTTTAAATATTTAAAATAATGACTATTAAGAAACTAGATAAATAAAACAACAATAGGTATTTTTGAAACAATTGAAAAATAATAAAACAATAATAAAATGTAACAATATAAATATAAGACCATCAATTGCCAATATACTAGACTTAATAATACTTGTCTTAAGTGCTACACATATCACACTTAAACATAACTAAAATCACAATAGAAATGTTTTTAAAACAGGAGAGATTTCATTATGTTGTACTTTTAGTAACAGTTGTAATACCTATGCTAAAATAATTGTGTTTTTTAATACATGATTGTACTTTTTGTGAATCAAGAAAACTAGTGTTAAATTAATAATTTAACTAAAACTATAGACCTTAATTATATAACATATAAGGTCTATAAGATGTTTTTTTTTATATTTGTTATGTAAATGGATTACTACGACTCTTTAATGAAGATCTTTTTATGTCACATTCAGCCGGTCGAACAACTTCAAAGGGTGAATAAACTGGAGCTTGTGACTCCTCAGCATCACTACTTGAGTAATCTTCAAAACTCATATTACTAAAGCCACTATTTGTAGCTAATGTAGTTATCACTTTATTAGTGGCTACCTGTGTAACATTTTGGTGAATTATTTTCATGTAAATTGGCTCTTGTGGATCTAAATCCACTAAAATAGCCTCTTTTGGTTCAGATCTGAAAGGTATTTCGGTTGAATCTTCTTTTTCAAAGTATACACTATCGGCAAAATCAGCCTGTTCAAAAGGATTCGTGTTTAACTTAAAAGGTACAGAACCAAATAAATCTGAGTCGCTGTCTGAACATTTTTTTTTTGCCTTAGGAAATGGTGCCATTGCAAACACATCAGTATTACTTAAACTTTCATACTCTTCTCCTTCATTATCCGAAATCAATGGTATTTCAGCATCAACATTTTTAACAGGTACAGGGTCACGAAGTCTAGTTGCTCCTGGGGCGTTATGTGGAGGAATATCATCTCGTGCCATGCTTTCACATTCAGCATGATAAGCTGATGATCCACATGTAATCATACTGTCTTTTACTGTCATAGTTTCAGGAATGTTTTTGTTTGTGTCTTCCTCGTCGTTACGAGTTTGGAGATCACTAGCTGATCCAATAGAATCATCATCAGATTGGTCATAGTCATTTTGATGTTTTTTATTTTTTTTGTCCTTTCGAAAACGACTATTTGATTTAAATTCAGGAATTTTTCTTCGTTTAGAAGATTTTTTCCTAGTTTCACCGCTTGCTACTTGACTATCATCTGAAGATACTTCATCAGTATTACAAGCTAATTTTTCATACTTTGAACGATCTTCAAGTGGAATTTTCACAAATGGGGTTGATGAACATTCGTTTGATTCCAATTCATCATCACTACGTGTAGTTGCTACTAAACCAGTAGCAATCTCGTCACTGTCAGGTTCATTATTTAATATTAATCTGTCTAATTTCAAATTATGTTCAATGAAGTAGGTTTTCCATTTTTCAGCATTTTTTTTAAGGTCAGTGCCTAAAAAATTAAGAGATGATAGACGAAAAACACTAATAAATTCAAATTAACAGTATAATATATTTTAAATAATATGATATCCAACATTTAACATGCAATATTATAAGGTATATAAGATTAAAGGTTAATTACAACTATAAGAAATATAAATTGTAACTAAGTAGAATAGTAGTTGTTGTAGAAGGTAAATAATTCATGCATATATTATCACCGTTACTCGTATCTATGATATGCACAATTTATGGTGAGACATTGTTAAATGTGTATCAATCCTGATTCCCATCATGTTGCAAACCTACAAAGAACCAACCAACAAGCACCATATTACCAGATAAGAGTTTTAATGGTTGTTAAATAGCACAAGCTAAGTTAAATTGGAAACCAGTATTATATTTTTTAAGATAAGAAATAATTTATATTAGTTACAACATTTTTAAAATTTAATTTTAACATTACTAAAATACAGATAATTCATGCTAATAGAAAATTGTATTAAGTATAATTATTTGTTAGTAAAAATAAAGAAATTCATTAGGGAGGTTTCCAATATCCAAGATACAATCTGCATTAATATTTCTTTATAAATATACTAAGAGCTTATAATAAAATTTAGTAGATGAATAAAAAAAATGATTAATAGGTAAAATATACTTAGTGGAAAGAAAATATAAGGATAGTAAATATATAAAGTATATAAAATAAAATGTTTAATCCATTAGCTTTTTTATTTTGTAAATAATAATAGGTTTAACTGTTCTAATAAATATTTCATTATAGAATATAGATACATCCTTTAATAATTAGAAAATAGTTGCAAAAAAGTTTGTCTTAAAACAGACAGATATATTATGTTTTATATATTTATGTTATAACATGCATGAATAAATTATTTCATAATCTAAAAAAAATAAAATAAGAACAGTTATCTCATTGAACAATGTCTGTCTAACCAAGTCTATTAATCTATTTATTAGTATTAACTATTATCTATAAGCTACTAACCAAAATAACTTAGTATAAAAGCATAAAAGTGTGTAAAACAATATGATAGATTATTATTTTATTGTTTAATAAATTGAAGTTTTATTTAAGTCAAAATCATACATTTTTATGAGAATATTTTATAAAAACAAACAATCTATAGTTATAAAATATTGATTTGTATACATTAATGTTTTAATTTTATTATTTACTCCAAAACTATCACCATACTGTTAAGGAAACCTCCACAATTATGTTTTTTAAAGGCTATTGCAATAAAATTTGATAAAAAAAAATACTAATTATTTACTTACCATTAAGGGATAATTTTCTAATTGGACTATTTCCTATAGATTCGTCTATACCTAAAATATAATAACAGAATTATATTTTATGATTTACGTCAATTCACTATTAAAACTAATTAAAAAAACCAATACAACTTAACTAACTTTTGTAAGGAAATGGTGCAGAACCAAATGGATCTTCGTCTGTTACATTGGATTTCACTGTTTTGGTAGTACTTTCTTGAGATTTTTCATTAACTTCATCTAAAAATTGAACGTTTAACTAAAATAAAATAGTGTACTAATGGTACAGATTTGAATAAATTATTAATAAATATAATTTATATTAAAACTATGCAAATAACTTTTTACCATTGTCATTTGAAGGGATTTGATTAAATGAAGAGTTAAAAATTTCTTCACCACTAATTTGATATTCAAAAGATGACGGTTCTTCAAATGGATTCCACGATGTTTTTGCATTCAAATTATTAACTTCTACCTAAAATATAATATATTAATATTAATAGGGATATAAGTATAATAATAATGAATAATTAATACGCACATTAGAAACAGGAAAATTAGTAGAATCTTTTGAAGATACAGAACATACTTTAGTAGAATCTCCATAAGGTGGCATGAATTGATTTGAATTATCATTAACAAATATTCTAAAATAAAATATTTTGCTTAATAAAGGGAAATACAAGTTTTCTAAATAAAAATTTTAAAATCAATAAAGGATACAATTTCTTTAATAATAATAATAAAAAAAACAAAATAGGTATACATACTTGGAGAATGTAGAAGTTTCACTAACATTTCGTTTATGTTTAGGCACAGAAATTAAAGGAGATGATGAAGGTGACACTGTTGTAGATTGAGTGAATTTAGTCTCAACAAACGGATCTGCATAGTTTGTAAATTATTAACATGTATTACTTATTAATTTAAAGTTTATTTCATAAATGTTTTAGTTATATTTATTATTTACCTTTTACTGGAAATAACACCTGTGGTGCCTTTTCACGTGGAGATATTTGTTGCGATATTTTATTTTGGTGGGATGTATCTGGTGAATGAGAATTTGCCAAAATTCCAACAACTGGTTGAAAGGCTCTTTTAAATGTAGGAGACGAACCTAAAGGTGGAGGTATTCCTGAACTTAAAGGTTTTGGTCTTTGCCTTGGATTCACACTAGTGCCTTCTACAACAGAAGATGAATGGTAATTTGGTTTGACATTCGTTTTTGGTGTTTGAGGAACTCGTTTTTCATTAAGAGATACAATTAATTCATTGATATTAGGATTGGGAACATTCTGAAAAATAGAAAATGTATGATAAAAATGTCAACTCCTGTAAATAGGCAATTAATAATACATTTAAATTTTGAACTGGACAATCTTTTCCGGCTAATTGGAATGCAATGTAAGAAACCTGGTAAATGTCTGGGCGTAAATCAGGTTCAATCTCCAACATATATTCTGTAAATTATTTTTTATTATACTTAAACAATTTTGATTTTATGTTAAATATATATATTTGTTAGATAAAAACTTACTAATTAATGTATTTAATTTAATAGAGTATTCTGGTGTATCTGGAATACTGAACTGACCACTTTGTATTTTTAACGGACTTTCACCAAATGGTAATGTAAAATAGCATAATTTGTATAATAGACAACCCAAAGCCCAAATATCCGATTTTGTGGTTATTACTTTATTGTTGTATAAGTCAATCATTTCGGGTGATCGATAAGATATAGTGGTATATTTGTTTATTTCTTCTTCTATAGCATGTACTCCTTGTATATTTGGATCAAGTTCACGTGCTGTGGCTGAACCAAAATCACATAATAAATATTGACCATTTTCACTAACTAAGATATTTTCTATTTTTAAATCTCTATGTATTATAGGCGTTTGAGAATGGTGTAAACGGCTAACTGCTTCACAAGTGTCACAAAAAATTTGAAGAACTTCAGGTTCTGTTAGGCCAGATTGCAGTCTAAAATACAATATAAATAATATATATTTTTCAAATTAAATTAAAATATATTTATTATAATGTTATGTTATTTCTTGATAACAAAAAATAAAAATGCCAAACTTTATAAAAATTTAAATATTTTTTTGTAAGTATAATAACTATAAATACTTAACATTAAATGAGTGTTTGACACATGTCAATAATCCATAATTTATACATCTTTTTATGAGTCATATCAATGAATCATCAAACTAACTAATATTGTTAAAAATATATATTTAAATTTAATTTTAAATAGTATAGAATTGGGTTTCTTAATTTATGAAAAAATATCTATAACTACTCAATTGACAAACTAGTGATTACATGGTACTATGGTAGATATATTTATTACTATGTTCAAGGCTAACAAACTAGAATTGTGAAGTGAATATTTTATTGATAATACAATTATGGTATTAATATTAACAATTTAAATAAATTATACTCAGTTAACATGTATATTCTTATAAAATTAAAAAACGTATTGCTTCAACTAAGGCTAATGAAAAATTATTTATTTTAAAATCTTTATTGTAAGTAATAGAGGAGAGTTTTTAAGTCATTCAAACTAATAATGGAAAAAATTTTAAAATTTTGGAATTCAAAATATTGAATTATTATAAAAAAAAAATATATAGCAACATGTATCAGTACATAATTGTGATAATTTATTATTTACAAAGTACAGAATAGTTATTGTAAATAGAAACAAAAATTCAAATTGAGAAGTCAGCATTTATTTTAAAATGAAATAAATTAAGAGAATTAAGGGATTATTAATTTACATATTTACTATGATTATTAAACCAATATTTTCATGGTGTTTATTATAAAAATCAGTTCTGTTGAAATAAATGTGTTCTAAAATGGTGACGCACTGTAGTAAAATTTTTATTTTTACAAGCCTTTCTACAAAAATTTTTTGTTATTTCAGTCCAAAATATAAATACATTTTGTGAAGTTTTAAATGTGTTACCATCGATTTTTAGATAAAGCGAATATTTTTTAAGATAAAGTTTGATATCAGGAATCAAGAATGGTTATAATTTTATGAATATATTGTCGGAGATGCAATTAGGAAAATTGTAACCAATAAGGCAACATCCGTGATTTTTTTTAAATAATCCTATGTTAGGTATAGTTGTATAATTTGTATTACAATTTTAGATTAGGGAATATTTTTTAAAATTTATAACCTCCCCCTCCCCCTCCTTATAAATAAAATACTGATATTTAATAAAAATTTATTGTCATATTGATATTTTATTATTATATCAAAAAAGATTTTAAATTAAAATTTAATTTTGAATTATGTTATTATACATTACCTGTTGTTCATTAGAGTTAAAACGTTAGACGGACAGTACGGCATCAACATCAATACTTCATGAACTCCATTATTATGGCGTGTAATATTTGAGTCAATAAAGCCAACAATATTTTTATGCCCATTTAAGCTACTCTGAAAGTCCAAAAAATATATAAATGATTTTATACAAAAAATGTATCATCTATAAGCTACAAATTAGTAGATATCATTCATTAATTTAAGTTTGTTAGAATTAATATCGACCACAAATATTCAAATTATTTTATTAATCACAGTATAAACATACGGCTATTTGTATTTCCTTTTTAGCAACACCCAAGTCCACTTCATCGTTAACAAAGAGTCGCTTGACAGCATATTTTTTATTGTTGCTTTTTACAAGGAAAACCACAGCAAAACCTCCTGGAAAACATATAAAGTAAGTATTGCAAATATGATAACGACAAGAACAATATCATAATAATAGATACTATTGTTATTTTATTATAAGTGTGGTGGTGTACCTTCAGCAATCACGTCTTCAACAGTTACAGATGTACGGCCAACAGTGAACTGTTTACCTACAAAGCAGTTGGGATCTTTGTTGGAGTTGTCGATTTTTGAAAAGAGTTTTTTCATGTTGACCAACTGGAAAGTGTTAGACGACTCGATTATCAAGCATTCAAAAACCTAATGCAAACAGTTTGGCACAAATCAATTTACAAACAAGTTATAATTTGCAAGCGTTGTATAAATTATACGTACCTAAGAGTAGTAAAATTGTGCCAGTAGTTGAAGTAGTGGCATTGAAAAGGGTATTTCGTAGTCGCGACCAGACGACAGTAATTTTAGTTACGACACACGCGAATTTTCCGATTACCGTTGATCATCGATCGATAATAATATCGTGTCGTGCATGTAACACCTATAGAGCGATCACGGGCTAGATTAGATAAATGTTTCCTCTTCAAATTGCATAGGTATAATCTTTTATTTTCGGTCTTCTCCGCCAGAAATATTAATATTGTCGCACGTCGAATACGAGCCTGCTGCTGCTGTTGGCGGTGGTCGTGGTACGAGCGAATAATAAGATAAGGAGGCCAAGTGTTCAATACGCAAAACAGCTGACAATCAAGTGCGGACCAAAATATCAGGCAGCCGCGAGCTGAATATCGTCGTCCCGCCTCTGTCGTCTATCGATCCATATTCCATGTCCCATGATTGTGTGGACGTTTAATAATTCATGTCCAAATGGACAATTCGAAATCGTAATATCAAATATTAATATTAGAGCGGATTGGGAGATTCATTATATGTATTCACTAAGACGAGTAAACGACTAAGTTTTTGTAAAATTCACTCGACAATATTCAATATTGTCAATATTCGGTCGGGCATTCGAGCGTTTGTGTGAAAAGTCGACTAGTTCTAAATATGGGTATAGTGGATTATGATATATATCATACATTAATAATATAGTTTTGGCCATTTTCTCAGTTCTATAAAAAATAAAAAAAGGAAATATTTTTTAGCGTTAATATTAGTTACTTAGTTATGATAAAAATCAAGACGATTAATTCGGCATTTAACTTCAATTAGGTAGTTCAATTGAATACAATGTATTTATTTATTTTATCATTTTATGTGCATTTAGCACTGTTGCAACCGGAACCGATGGCAAAAAGTTTAAACGTACGCTTTTTATGAATATCGTTTATCCTTCGTCCGCGTTTAGGCACCACTAGCGTGCGCGACACAGTGATAAAAAAACCAACAAAAACGTTTTGTTATATATATTATTTTTATTATAATAGATAAGTGAGATTTCCTTGTAGCCTGTGGTCTGTGGGCGGGCGGTCGAAAATCGGGGAAAAAAAAAAGTAAACGTCAAATGATAAATAACGCGGCGAAAAAACTGGCGATTACATTTGGCACTACGAGCCTAAATTTATCGGCTTAAATTGTTTTCCTACCGTTCTCGTCAAACGCAACACGCACGCCCATCAAATAATTACGTCGACAGAGTGTGGGTTCGCCGTCAAAGCTGTGTGCGCCGGTAAGATTGCTCAATTCGCAGTATTGACAGTATTGTGTGTGTCGCGTTCGTTTCACGGTCACGCCAGCCGTCGCGTTGGCTCGTTCGTTGTGTCGCCCGACACGCATAATACCTACAATACTATTAATTATTATTTATTATTAATCCGTTAATTGCTATTCGTCATTACTGATGCTGCGTCTACTGCTGCTACTGTTACTACGAATTACGGCATAATAATATAGTATAATACTGTACATATGATAAACTTAATAATATTCTCATCATCGGTGGGTGCCGTGGAAACTATATCGTTCGATTCACCGTTGTTCGTTTTCCATTCATCGCGTGCGTTACAATACCTATTAAATTAATATATAATTTTGTAAAACTGTATTTTTATTTTTTTTCAAATATTCTCACAAGAATTGATGAATACCATTAAATTAACCCAATCATCATTATACATGTATCTATTATTATAATATAATAATATTTGGCAGGTATTCATCAACAATTATAACATTTACTATTATAATTTTTATTATTGATTATTGATCGATTATCTATCCATGTTTCTGGGTCATGAATCTACTTAAATTGTATTTGTCAAATATTCTCCCTTTGCCTAATTGTATAGTTCTAGGTATAATTCAAAGTTAACACTGATAAAAATATTGCCATTTGCTTTTATTTCATTCATTTTTAAAATTTTATTTTGTTTTTAAATAGATTTACTAATAAAATTTTTTTTCACAAAAAATATTTATACTATTTATCATAATCACCAACTCTGATAATTTCATTGCCTGCTAGATTTTAAACGGCAACTGTTTTTAAGATATTAATTAATTTAATACTAATACATAATAATTATTAATGATATATTTTGTATTAAGTTCATTAATTGTTAGATTATAATTTTAAAATTAAAGACCGACGAGTCATAAAGTATAAGATAATAGATATTAATGTAAAATAATTTAATAGATATTATGAATCATAGTAAAAAAAATATGAGTCAGTAATTTTGTTGAAATGTAGAACTACACTACTTAACTTTTTACTTGATACTCAAAATTCCAACCACTTCTAAAATAGTTTAATGCTTAGATAATAACTTTGTTTTTCAAAAGCAAATATTCAATCTATAATTGTACAACAAATATATTTAGTTCAAGATGAATGTAAGATTGTGATAATGTGTTTGAGAATAAAACACAAATGTGTAATATTAATTATTATTATTCAACATTTTTATTGCTGCTCCTAAATTTTAGTGTTGATATAAGATACATAATTAAATAACTATTATTAGTAATTTATTGAGTTGTATAGCCTACCATATGTAATATATTTTCAAATATCCAAGACTAGTTAATTTTTACTTGATATTTTATTAAATGTTATACAATTTTTTAAATTATAACGTGACCTGTTCACACCTTGGTTACCTTGGTTATACTTAATTTGTTGTAAGTTAGATAAATGTTAATTTTAGTTTATATAATCTTGAATTTTTCCTTGCTTTAAAATATTTATATTATTAATTTCTTTTCATCAATCAATATGACCATGAGTTATTATGAAATTCAATAAATATAGGTTATAGTGAGCTTATTGGTAGAATTCTTTATAAATATATTCCATTCTTTCCAATATAAATATATTAAAATATGACTTAAAAGTTATTAGTGCGCAATGTTTAAGTAAATTGAATTTATTTACATTCAAAACTTAATATACCAAAAAGTTCATAATTGTTTTGTTAAGTAACAATAATAATTTAAATAAAAAGAATAAGAAAATAAGAAATTTATATTTATTAAGCATTTATAATTTTTAGGTTGAATTAATAAACCTGGTGATATGGATCCGTGGGTGGTCACTCCTCAAGAATGGACACGTTTTTGTACACATTTTCAAGCATTAAAACCAGTAGGTGGTGTTATTACAGGTGAACAGGCCAAGGGATTTCTGTTACAATCTAGATTACCTCCACTAGTTCTTGGTGCAATATGGTAAAATTATAAAAATATTTTTACTCGTGTATTTATTTATTGTTAATTTTATCTAGGTTATTAATATATTAAAATTAAATAATTTTTAGGGCTTTAGCTGATACTGATGCAGATGGTCGTATGAATATTATTGAATTTACTATTGCTTGCAAGTTAATTAGTCTTAAACTTAGAGGTTTAGAGTTACCTAAAGTCATCCCTAGTAATTTATGGAATTCTGTTCAGTCTCTAAGTAATTTAAAAAGTTCTTTTCTTATGCTTAATTAAATTAAACTAATTTTAGAATGTACATTTTTAGATTCAGTTCCTAAAGCTTCATCTCCACTTCTTACAAGTCCTCCATCAATGACCCCTGGAATTGCACCACCTATGAGTTTGCCATTGTCAAATGTATCTCCAACAACAATTTTACCAGCAGTATCACCACCATTAATACCAGCTGCTACTTCTCCAATCGCTTCTGTAAATTCTACAGTTAGTCCAATTGTGAATAGATCTTCTCCAGTTCAGATTGCTAATGTAGCAAATAATGTGGCATCAGGAGGTCAAGCAGGTCCTATTAAACCTACACTACCTGCTGCACCATCTCGTAAGTCTCAAAAATAATTCTGTTTTCTATTATATTAATTTTTATTATTTAATTTGTTTAGTCCCTGGTACACCAGTTGCTTCTATGCCAATGCCAATATCAATAGATTCTCCGTAAGTTAAAAATTAAAATTATGTATGCATTTATATATATTTAAAATTAGATGAACAGAACTTTGGTAAAATTTCATTTTAAGGTTTTTGTAATATTTACAATATTTGTATTATTGTTTTAATGATATTATTAATTTTCTTATGATAATAACATTATTCTACTAAGATAACTTGTATTACATTTATATTTATTATAGAGGAAATCAGGAATGGGCAGTACCACATCAAACTAAATTGAAATATACACAAATTTTTAATACTACTGATCGCACGAGGACAGGATTTTTAACTGGAGTTCAAGCACGTGGTATCATGGTGGCCACTCAATTACCACAAAATGTCCTAGCACAAATATGGTAAAGTTGAATTGGTACAATTTATAAATCTTTTATGTTTAATTAATATTAATGTGTTTTAATTTTTGAAGGAATCTCTCTGATATGGATAAAGATGGTCAGTTATGTTGTGATGAGTTTGTCTTAGCTATGTACTTGTGTGATTTGGCTAAGTCTGGGGAAAAAATTCGCATTCCTTTACCCCCTGAACTTATACCTCCATCTGTTCGTCGCCAACGTCAGAATAGTTTAACTGCTCCAAGTGAAGGAACTCCTGAGTCTGATTCTTGTTTGATTAATCAAACAACTTTTGAGGATAAACGCAAAGAGAATTTTGAAAAAGGACAAGCTGAGTTGGAACGACGCCGTAAAGCTCTATTGGAAATACAGAGAAAAGAACAAGAGGAACGGGAGCGTAAGGAAAGGGAAGAACAAGATAGAAGAGAAAAAATACGATTAGAACAAGAAAAAAGGAGACAAGATGAACTTGAAATACAAATGAGAAAACAAAAAGAATTAGAACAGGAAAGAGAAGAGCAAAGAAAAAGAGCTCAAGAACAAAGAGAAGCTGCTCGAAAGTAAGTCTCATTTTGTATACCTTAACTTTTTATAATAATTTATTGGATTTTTTTTTTTAATGAAATAAAGAGAAATGGAAAGGCAACGCCAATTAGAGTGGGAAAAACAAAGAAGTATGGAACTTCAACAACAACGACAAAAGGAACAAGAAACAGTATTGAAATTAAAGGGAAAAAATCAAAGCTTAAGTATTGATTTACAACAGATGGTAAGTTGTTAATTGAAAATAATAATTTGTGTATTAAACTGAATTCAATGTTTTCAGACTGATAAAGTGCGTGAGTTATCACAAAAAATTAGTGAGACTCGTGCTAGTGTAACGGGGGTAAAATCTACTATTGATAGTATGCGCACTACACGAGACACTCAAATGAATGAAATGTCACGATTAAAATCTACTTTGAAAGAACAAAATCAACGTCTTATTACTGTAAGTCAAGAAAAAATACGTTTAGAAGCCAAGAACAAAATGAATTCTAGTATTGAAACTGCAGATGTACAAGAACAAACACAATTGGCAATTTCAAATAAAAAGTTAACATTCAAAAGTTTACAAGATAAAATTAATGATCTCAATTCACAAGTAAGATCATACCTAATAATTATTAATTAGAAGTTTATTTTTAAATTGTATAATCTGTTTTTTTAGATTGAACTCAAAAAACAAGATGTGGAAAATAATAACAGTTCTATTGATCAATTAAAAACACAGTTAACTAAGCTTGTAGAAGATTGTGAAAAAATCTATCCAAGTTATGAAGAAAATACTAAGAAAGTTATAGAAATGAAGAAAAATAAAGCAAAAGAGATGTCATCTTGGGGAGATGATGCATGGAATTCAGCACCAACTACTGACTGGGTTGAAGAAAAATCTGCATCTACTTTGGGTATCAGTTAATAAATTATTTATATAAATTTTAAAATTGACAATTTTAATATTTATATATTATGTATAAATGTATAGAATCAAGTGCATATAAAAAATGTCGAGCTTTGTATGAGTTTGAAGCTCGCAACACTGATGAATTATCTTTCCAACCTGGTGATATTATTATGGTTCCATTGGAACAAAATGCAGAACCTGGATGGTTAACAGGAGAATTGAAAAACAAGACTGGATGGTTTCCAGAATCTTATGTTGAAACAGTTGATGGTTCTGATGACATCCGTGATATTATTGCCAATCGCCAGGCTCCTCTAGAAGACAATTTTGTATCTACTCAAAAACCATTAGAGTAAAAATATTTTCCTATTTTTTATTTAATACATTTTATAACATTATGTTGTTGTAGGGGAATTGCTGAATTGCCAGAAAATGAGCTTGGACAAGGATTTGAAACTGATGAGTTTAGTACTTCATATCCTACTAAACTTATTTTAGGACTTGGTAAATCAGTAAATATTAAAGCACAAGCTTTAAATAATTGGACTGGTAAAGACAGTACTTATTTGTCATTGACAGCTGGTGATATTATCGAAGTAACTGAAAATCAAGTATGTATTAATGATTAATTATATACCATAGAAATCAATTATAAGATAATTCAAAGAAGTTTTTAATTTTAATTTTTTATAAAGGATTTTTATTTTGTTTGTATTTAGAACATTTAGTTATTATTTTTTCCCTCTTTTAAAGCCTCTTCCTTTTAGTATCACTGTATTATTTTTATATCCAATAACTAAACTACAACCAAGAGTTAAAAACTTTTGAACTTTAAAACACTTCCCATTCATCAACATAGTATAGTCATGGTCTTACTTTTTTTTAGCTTGTTCATAAACTGCCCTATAATATTGCCCTTTCTTGTATTTATTTATATTCTTTAACTTATTCCTCATGTTATGTCAGTAGACCCCTAACATTTTTAAAATTACTTGCAGCACGCTTGGGAATATTTTATTCCCCGGTTGTAAAAATGCCTAGTTCCTTGTTACAATTTTAATAATAATGATTTAAAGATATAAGAGTAATAAGATATATTTCATATAATAAAACTATAAAATAAGTATTTTATTTTATTTTTTTTAAAAGTTTATAATGTTCAATTTAGTCTTAGTGCAAGCCGCATAGTGGGGGCCGTCGCTTCATGTGTGTGTTCAGGATAACCATAAATTAAATGTCATTCCTTTTCTTATTTAAGTTTTTTATGTTTTTCCTTCTTCTGATTCCGTATAGGGTACTTGATAATGATTTAAATTTCCTTCTAAATTATTTATCCCTTTCTCATCATCTCTTTAATTTAAATTGTTAATTTCTAGGATGATTGGTGGTATGGTAAAACTTCAGACAATCGTGTTGGCTGGTTCCAAAAATCTTCTGTGTCAATAATTGAAAATGCAGTCAAAGATACTACTATTCCTACTGACAAACAAGGTTTTTATATTTAATATTATTATATGTCAATACATACAACTGATTTATTTTGTGCGAATATTGTCATCCATCACAGTTTTCAGTATTTATGTTTTGTTTTTGTGCTTTCCGTTTTTATATTTTATATTCGACTGATTGAAGTCAGTTGCATATGATATTTATTAATAAATTAAAATTGTATTGTTTATACTCTATTCATGTTAAGAAGGAACTTCAGCAGTGGCTATCAGTTTTTGTCAAATAGCTACTAGGAAACTCTTCTGTTTGTCAATTAGTCAACCAGCATATACACCTGCTGTGTAGTAAAGCCATGCCATTGAGCATAGGACGAATGCTAAAATTCCTTCTTAATATAAATTGAGTATAGTAAACAGGGTTGGGCAATACTTACCAAAACATGTCATAAAATTAGTTTATTTTCCTTTAAAAAATTGTTTTGAACTAATTAATACATTATATTTAGAATATTATATTGTTCTCTACCCATATGATTCTGTCGAACCTGGAGATTTAAATATGAATCAGGATGAAGTGGTTTTAGTAACAAAAAAAGATGGTGATTGGTGGACAGGAATAATAGGTGATAGATCTGGAATATTTCCTTCTAACTATGTACAATATCTCGATCCTCAGGTAAATTTTATCTTTAATGTATCATTGTATTTAAAAACCATGTAAGTACAATGAAACCGCTACTATAACTAAAGTTTAAAAATGTCACAACATTTTTAATAATGTAAGATTAACATGATAACTAAAATTTTATATGCTATTGTTATACCACATTTATCTTGTCTAAATAATTATTAAAAACGATTTCATCTTTTAATAGTTATTATAATCTTAATTTGTATACTTAAAATGTAAAAGTTAATATTATGGAGGTTACACTGTACTTATTTTTTATAATAAATGTTTTTGTTTCAATTTTATTTTTTAATTAATATAATTATATTTAGCCTAAGGAAACTGCTGTGAATAAGAATCCTCCATTTGAAACAGCTTCGTCAGTAAAATCAGAAACTTCTGTCACTTCTTCACCATTAACTACTCCTATCATGCTAGAACCTCACAAGCCTGATGGTAGTAGATCGGTGACACCAGATTTAGCATCAACAAAGGTATGAATCCATTTAAATTTAAATTACTAATAATATTTTAATACACTTAACACTCACTGTAACTATTTAAACACTTAACACATTCATAAATATTTTAATCCTTTTTTATAAGATAAAAACTATTGACTGGTTTTGTAAAAAGTATTCATTTCTCAGAAACATAGTACAAAAATCTTTTTTCTAATTTAAAGTAAATCAATTAATTCAATAATGTCATAATTAAATACAAAAATCTTCAACTTATTATTTTTTGGAAAAGTAAATTTTAAATTCTGGTGTCACAGTTTGGGGAAGAAAATAAACTAAGTAGCAGTAAGGAAACTGAAGGGTAACACCACTGTCTATTACTACACATTTAACAATGTAGGAGCAATTTTTACTTTGCTGCAGATGCTTCACTGTTTTTATGTTATGTAGCGTGTTGGCATAAATTTATTTTCTTTGACATTTTGATATTCAACTTCAGTTAAAACTAAACACAATTTTGAATTTGATCATATCATTGTAAATCCAAAACATTAAATAGGCAGTATTCTAAAATTGAACATTTTTTTAACAGGATCAGAGCACTGGGAGGTTTCTTGGTGGCCTGACATAATTGAGTATTTTTCATAAATTTATTACTACATTTAAAAATATTTTAATGATTAAATTATTTTTCACTTATACAAATTTTAAATTTACCATGGTTCTTATTGTAATTAAATAATAACCTATATATAATAATAATGTATTTTTATACATAGGTACAATTAAAAATTTGTGACTAGTATTTACCTATTTTAAATACTATTGTTCATGTGGTATTCGTAAACAGTAAAAAATCCATATTCTTAAGTTAAACCTTTCTAGCTTGCTTAAATTAATGTACAGGCTTTAAATATTATTCCAGTCCATTTTTTTTTGTGAAAGTATAATTAGTAAATTTAATTTTTAATTATTTTATTAAGTATTAAGTTTTATGCCAAATAATTTTTCTTGTTATAAATTAATTATTTTTATTTCATTTTTGCTTTAAATCAATAATATTACTAGTTAATTAAATATTCTTGGGCAATTGTTTACATTTGAAATTTAAAAATATTAAGATTTGTTTTAGTTAATTATTATACAAATTAACAACATTTAAATACATTATTTAGTATCTATTATAATAATTTCAATATAATATCATGTTTACTAAATATTTTTATTTAATTATTGACAAATTTATTTTTACTAACATTCTTCCTTTTATCAATATGTCATTATTCCATGCTTTTTGTGTATTTTTTTATTGTTTGTTTGTTGCTGCATATGGCTTGTGTTTTTGATCATCAGAGAGAAAGCAGTGCAACAGAAGATAGTGAAAATGATGACAAGGTATACTATGCTTTTAGTGTTTTGTTTGCATGAAATAATTGTTTTTAAATATTAAAGCATAACATTTCAAAGTTTTTTTTAACTTAAATGTATGTTTATTTAGATATCAAAAGGAACAAAAAAAGCAGAAGTGGCAACTGTAATTGCACCATACACTGCCACTAGTGCAGAACAATTAAGTTTACAACGAGGACAATTGGTAAAAATTAGAAAAAAGACTACCACTGGTTGGTGGGAAGGAGAATTACAAGTAAATAATAATAAAAAAAAAAGCTTGATCATTATTTAAAAAATTATTTGTTTAAATGTAATATTAGGCAAAAGGACAAAAACGTCAAATTGGTTGGTTTCCAGCATCTTATGTAAAACCATTAGGTAACACTGGTAGAGCAAATTCACCTGCTACAAAAAGTAATCAATCTGCAGTAATGCCTGTTACTACTACAACACCTTCATCCAATAATACTCTAGGTAGTATAAGTATAATCATAATATCGTCTTTTTTCTTTGATCATTAAATAATGATAATATTATTTTCAGAAAAAGTCATAGCATTATTCCCATTTAATGCGGTTCACAATGATGAATTAACATTCCAGAAGGATGAGATTATAACATTAGTGTCAAAAGACGAGCAAGCTTGGTGGAGAGGAGAATTAAATGGAAAGACTGGATTGTTTCCAAGTAATTACGTGGCACCTCTATGTAAGTAAAATAAATTAATATTTATAGTATTAGATAATAATTTAATGACATACATTGTATGTGTATACAAAATCTATGTTTCAATGAAATTTTAAAAAATAAGTTAGACATTTTAATGTAAAAAAATTACAATACAAATTTTTGTAACTAAATTTTTATAATTTTATCAAGTTTTTAGATTATAAAAAATATATCTCCTATAATGATTATTTTAATGGATTACTCAAACTAATAAGATATTTAAATTAAATTATTGATCATAAAATCATATTTTAATGGGTTCAAAAAATTATAATGAACTCTTCTAAATCGTTTAAATAATTGTATTATAAGTTATGAATAGATTATAAGATAAAACTTATACTAACATCTTCTATATTCTGTCTCTTTTGTTTTTGTTTTGTTTTTTTGTTTTTGTAGGAGTTTGTTATAGTCATTTGTTCACTGGCTAACGACCCATCAGGCGGATGAACTTCAGAATATTAGTATGATTATTTTTGATTAAATTATATATTATTTTTTTCAAAGCCTGATTAGTAAGTAAGTTTAATGTTTATGATTTTAAATTATAAAAGCTAAGAAAATAACTTTTAGTCATAGACAAGACTTGTATTATTTTTTTTAGCTATCAAACACCCATATTATAGTCATTGCAATTGATGGGTCAGCCATTTATAAAAAAATATTCTGTTAATTTATTTAATTAATACTATCTACCAATTATCACTTTTAATATATACATTAATTTATAAAATAACATACAATATATTTTAGTAGAATCATTCTATCTTATGATTTACTTAAGTGCAATATTTTCCCTCCATTTTATTATTAAAATATTTATTTATTGTATAATTTGATTATACCATGTGAATTTTAATTTTTTTTTTTATTATTATTGTTTGTATTAGAATCTCTTAAACTGATTATTGTTTTGTTATATTATATACATGTCAGTGTTACTATATATCTACTTAAGTTTATGAACAAATGCCTTAATAATTTATTCCACTAAAGTCATTATTCTAAAATTGTTCATTTATTATTAATATTATAATATTTTGTTGAATAATAATTATTTCTTATCTATTGTTAAATTTGCATGATATGTAGTCTAACTTATCTGTATTGTATTTAAATAATTAATGTAGTAATTGTATTACTAACTCATATATTATTATATCATAACATTTAGAGGAGTTCATTATAATTAGTTAATATTGTGTGGTAAATTTAGAATAAATTTGTATTATTTATCACTTACAAAATATTATATTCTATTCACAATGGTATTTAAAAATAAATAGAAAATTTCAATTATTATAAAAATCTTTTCAATTTATTCCACTTACCCCCTTTTTCCAAAAGCTATAATGTTTATTTTATTAATCAAATATATATTTATATCGATTGAAATAAATACCTAGTTTTTAAATCAGTAAAACAGACTAATAATAATATAAGTTTGTTTTATCATTCAATTTCTGTACAGTATATACACTTATGAATATGAAAATGTCAATTTCCAATCACTTAAAAGTTAAAAGTAATCACATAAATTTGTATTAACTATAATCATATTAATTTTAAATAAATAAAAATTTTTTTTATTAAATATATTTATTGAATCATCAATTGAATATCAATACCTATTAAGATCATATTTAAGCAAAAGTGTATGATATTTTAATGTTATTTTTTAAAATTAAGAGGGTACCAGTGTGGTATTAATTATCTCTCTCTAACCCATGCGCAGCATAGCAAATTTTATGTTTATAAAAATGATTATAACTATATTCATTTCTTAAATTAGAGTGCAATGACTTATTATAGAATTTAAAGTTAAGAACATTATCTAGGGCATCCCACAAGTGTTTTAAAGCAAGTTATAAGATTTTTAAGATGAATAAACAATTTACAATTTTAAAATACTCATAACTTGCTATGTTATAGTTAAACTATTGTTTAGTCATTTTTGTGAACGTAAAATGTGCTATGTTGTGCGTGGGTTAGAGAGAGATAACAAATACTACGCTGGCATCCTCTTAATTTTACTTTCCTTAATTTGTTATTCTTATATGAAATATTATAAACTATGTTTATCCCACATTTTATTACCTTATTTTATTTTTTAAAATAAAAATCATCTACATTAAATGTTAAATAAATAAACACAAAGTATATTAGATTACTTTTAGTTTAGTAAGATAAATCATATGAAAATTATTTAATTTCCTATTGTATTATAACCATGTAGCTGAAGTGACAATTAAAGTGAAATTAAATAAAGAAGAACGAAAAAGACAACAGCATATTCATGAATTGATTACCACTGAGCAGGCTTATATTGAAGATATGATTGCAGTACACGAAGTATTTATATTAAATTATATTTATTAATTATTATTTTTCTATCATTTATCAAATATTATATGATGGAAAATTTTTACTTTCATGTAAAATTGAATAGCATTTTTTAAATTTAACTGAGGAGCATTAATGCACAAGTTAACAAGAAATCGGAAATATTAAATAAAAATTTTTAATTTCGGAGCTATGAAAGTAGCATGACAAACAATTGTTTTTGATGATACCAACAATTTTTTTTCTCATGAGACCCACTGGCCATCACCTTAATTTTATTTCTGCTTCAAATTAGAAAATTTAACTATAGGTAATACTATTAGTTATATTCATGATTTTCATTTTTATTATCATATTTTTAGTGGCAATATTTAAGTAAGGATTAAAAAAACAAATTGCACATATATAAATACATAAATATAGTATTGTCAATTCGCGATAACTCGAATCTCCATAACAACTTGATAACTTGAATTTTTGTTTTATTCCTCTAGAAATATAAATTTAAGTTAGATATCTCGAAGCAAATTTTTATCTTCCTTCAACTTCGAGTTATCATGACTACTATATATAGATTCCCATTATAAGTTATTAAATTTGGATATTCAGGTTTAATAATATCTGTTTTTTTTTATTGTAAAATATATATATTCTATTTTATTTGCATTTAAAATATCAAACCTAATCTATCCCAGAATTTTGAATTTTGTGTTATTTAGGTATTTGAAAAGCCATTACATGAAAGTGGTGTTCTCACTACATCTGACATCACTAAAATTTTTATTAACTGGGAAGAAATTATAGAGTGTAATCAAATTTTTTTGACGTAAGTTATTTTAACACAATCAAAAAAAAAAATTTGAATATTAAATATGACTTTTAATTAAAACTGTTATTCTACATCCTATTAGTTATTATAGAAAATATTTTGCAGATCATTGCGAGTGCGCAGAGATATGAGTCCTGCCGGAATTGTACGAATAGTTGGTGATATTTTGTGTGAACATGTAAGAAATAATATGATTAATTTATTATCATACATACTTATGTATTTCTTTATTTTAGTTTCCAAGAATGACTAGATATGTACGATTTTGTAGTTGTCAATTAAACGCTGCAATCACTCTACAGAAACTTACTGAGACTAATCCAGCTTTTTGTGAAGTCACCAAGCGTTGCCAGAGTGATTCTCGTATTAAAGGACTACCATTGAGTTCATTTCTTATTAAACCCATGCAACGGATCACTAAATATCCTTTACTTGTGCAAAAGGTATGCAAAAAAATAATTATAAATCCATAATATTTAATATCTATATTATTGTTGTTTATATTTACAGATTTTAGAGCATACTCCAAATTCTCATCCAGATCGATTACATCTAGAAGAGGCACATGCCAAAGCTGAAGAAATATGTCTTCAAGTATTTATAGGTTTTTATTTTTCTATGAATATATTAAATAATACCTATTCTTTTTAATTAATAGGTAAATGAAGGTGTCAGGGAAAAAGAAAATTCTGACCGTTTGGAGTGGTTGCAAACACATGTAAATAGTGAAGGATTAAGTGAAAGGTTAATATTTAATTCACTAACTAATTCATTGGGGTCAAGAAAATTTCTACACTATGGATCTTTATCAAAAACTAAAAGTGGTAAAGAACTTGTTGGATTCTTGATGAATGATATGTTTCTTCTTGTTAAACCAGTAAAACCAGCTATACTATCAGGACAATCGTTTTCATTTGATAAATTTTTGGGAGATTCATTCAAAATTTACAAACAAGTAATTTTTTTATATTTTTTTAAAACTAAATATCTTATTAATTTATGATTTATTGTTATTTAGCCTTTTTTATTAATGCTATTAAATATTGCTGACTCTGTGACTGATAGTGTTGAATTTCGAATTGATTATGATAATATACCTATATTATTATCGTCTCCGAGTATTAATGAACGAAACTTATGGCTAAAAAAGTTAAACGAAGCTAAAAAAATTTTGATTGCCAGTGAAAAGAATCAAAAACAACTAATGGAATCAAGTACATTATTTAATAATATTAATGTATTATTGGTATAATCTTAATGTTTTAAACATATTTTTTTGTTTTAGAAAAAGCAGATTTTGGTGCTTGTGGCAGAGTCTTAGTTTTTGTTATGGATGGTAGAAAACTTCAAACTCCAAAATTTGGTAATTTATTATAAATTAATTAACTTGTTTTAAATTAATGAAAATTAATAATTTTATTTTTTTAGAAATTGTTTTATTGATTTGTTTTTATGCAATGATATTATGTTTAGGTAAAAAAGCAGTATTCTGTGAAGTTAGTATGGGATCTCGAAAACAATGTACACCAGTAAATGAATCTCCTGATCCTAAGTGGGATTCATCAATGCAGTTCCTTGTTAAAGATATTCAAGATGATATTCTTTGTGTTACAGTGTATAATAAAGGGCACTATTCTCCCGATGGTAATGATATTTTTAAACTACAGTTAGTTCTTTATGTAAAATGATGATGAGTTAAATACATTTTCTGTATAATTTATTTTTTAACTATAATCTGCCTTTTAATTAATCTAATTTATTTTATTTTAGAATTTTTAGGACGATCTGAAATTCGTGTATCAGAAATAATTCAATCAACTAAAAATAGCAGAGGACCTCTTACAAAACATTTACAGTTGAGAGAAGTACAGACTGGTGTTATAACTTTAAAGTTGGATTTATGCCTATTTGATACAAATTGATAAAGAAAAAATATTTTTTTTTCTATTGAGAAAAACTATCTATTGATTAGTTTTATAACCTACTTAGATTTCATATAATTAAATTATTTATTGTATGTTAAGTATTAATCTCATTTTTTGATTCCAATAATGCATTGATTTATATGTAAATGGCTTAATAGATTTATAAATAAATTATATATATATATATATATGTTACCAATAATTATTATTTCAATATTAAACTTTTAACTATTCTTAATTTATAATAAATATTATTGAATTTTTCTTATTAATTTCTGAATAAATATACATATAAATAAATATCCCTTCAGAGTATTTAGTCCATGCTAGAAAGCCTTGATATGAATATTAAATAGTGCACATACTGTGTTTTATACTGGTAATAATATTTTTGAATGAAATTACAATTTTGTACTCCTGATCATAGTTGACATTGTTATTCTATAATTTTCTATGTTCCTAAATAATTTAGCTGTTAAGTATATGTTTGAATTTATTATTTATGGCCTTAACCCAATTACCCAAATTACCCAAAACCTATAACTTCCTTAAAAGCTCTTAATAAATCCAACGTATAACCCTATATATTTTTTTCTGAATAAAACATTCTTGTTAAGGGCATTGGAAGTGGTTATCTGTCTTTTTACATTCATAATTATTTTAAATTATGTTAAGTAATCAAAATGTCGTTATCCTTATAATTAGCAATTCGCAATAATACAAATAAAATATAAATACTGTAATTGTGTGTTAACAACCCCATAAACAGGGGCGGTGCTACACAAGGGCAAGGATGGACAAGTTCCTCTCAAAATTTATTTTACCCCTCCATTTCCCCCCCCTCCCCGTGTAGCACCAGGGTGGTGCAAATAATTGAGGCTATTTGTGGAATTGTTAACACACCCTGTGATTTAATGTTAAAAAAATGTAAGTAAATGACGAAACTGTATATCATTAATGTATAAAATATAGTATTAATTAAGGGTTTTAGACTAAAGTTATGTATATTATTTTAAGTTTGACATTATATTCAAATTAAATATTTTTTTTTTACACATTTAGAAATAAAAATGCACAAGAAAGTTAATACTAACTGCATATTTTCTAAAATCTCATACATTAAAAATAAAAAGTTATGTATTTTTAGACACAAATAAAAGAAAAAGGAAGAAATTTGAAGTCTTACTGTGTCTAGTATATTTGTGATACCTAATAATATAGTAGGTATAGTTTTTGATTATTTATTTAAATATATAACATATTATACCCGAAACATTTTTAGCAATACTTTCCTGAAAATATGGTATAAAAAAATAATGAGTAGCCATACAGAAATGCCCCATCAGACAAAAAATTGGCCCCCGTATCACCCCCCCACCAATAAAACATATCTGGCGCCACCATTGTCTACAAACCACAATATAATTGTTATTTTATAGACTATATAGCAGAGTGAATTCTCCGGCTTTTACATATTTTAGTAAACTAGGACAAAACCATTACAAATATTCTTAAAATTGTAATAGAAAGTTTTGTATCACATTTTAATTACAAAAATATAAACATAATTTCAACCATGTCGTTAATAATAATAATTACATATAAATACAATTAATTGTATATATTTATTATATGTTACATTAATCGATTAATTATTAAAAATCAAAGACCGTTGTATAATATTGACTAATTTTTATTTTTTTTTTTTCAAAATTGTCATTTGTTCTGTAAATAAATTTAAAATTACTTTTACTGCATAAAAAAAGTCTTTAATACTTTTAAAAACAGTTATATTTATATTTTTTGCTACGATAATAAAATAAATAAAATATATAAAACAATTTGTGTACAAATTATAAAATTATTCTTAGATATAGGTAAAATAATAATATATTTGTAACGCTATGTGTATAGCTTATAACTACTTCTTAATATATAATTACGTACAAAATAAAATGATATAATTATTGAGCTTTATTTCATTATTTGTCATTTAGGATGTCTACAATATTTGTAAAATAAAAATAAAAATAAAAATAAATATATATATATACATTATACATGGTTTTTACAATATTTAGGAAATATGTTATAAATAAATATTGTTGATGAAAAGTGGCGTATTCAGGGGTGGCCATAAGGGCCATGCTCCCCCTCACTCATTGGTTATATTTATTATTTTTTTGTTTTAAAGATTTATTTGTATACATGAACGCATACAATATGTCATATAAAATTTTAGACAGTGTGTGCCCTCCCCCCTAAAAAAAATTCTGGATACGCCACTGTTGAATGATTATATTAAATTAATATAAATATTCTATTTATTGGGCAATTACATTATAAATATTGATCGTTTAATGTGAAGTTATATTATAATTCAATACTAATGTATATTGCATATTGTTAATGCACATACTTATATTATATAGGTACTTATTTTTAAATATTTTAAATTTAACAGTTAATTAAATACTGTTATTTCTTATGTTTTTACTTTAGTTAACGTAATTATTTAGTACTTTTATCTATACATTATATACATGAATAAATTAATATTCACTTGCAGGGTGATTAGTTTACAATATATGAGTTATGGGTTTATCGTCTATGACATGTTTATTTATGTAATTTATGTATTTGAGTATTTCTTATACTTTATTCCAATGGATTTGTAAATGATATAAATATTTATTTAATCTCTTACAGATTATTTTGCTCTTTCGGATTGTTCAACTGTTTTTTTTTCTTTTGCATCTTCTGAAGGAGGACTTATTGGCATAAAACCTCCAACTAATTGCGGTTTAAAGTTGTCAGGATCAAACTTCTCTGTAGACCCAACCACATCACCAGCTTCATCTATTCTCTCAGAAGCGTTATCAACTTGTGATTTTCTTACAACTGACCAACCATTACTATTTTCTGGCAATTTTAAACTTGGGTGGAAGGGTATTTGAAAGTTTTGTAATAGAGGTTTGTGACCTTCATCAACTATCTTATGATTATCTTCTGTCGTTTTCAATGTAGCTGTAATTGGTTTTTGCGAAACCACAATGTTTGAAGTAGAATCACGAGTTACAATTGGAACATAATCTTGAAGATTTGGCACTAGTTCTTGATCGATATTTGGTTTGGTTGTATCCAATTTGGTTGGACTGTATGCTTTATATTCCAACGAAGATCCGTTTTGATTTTCATCGGGCTTAACGATTTGATACGGGAAGTCCATTTTTGTGGGCTTGATATTAGTGGTTTTAGTTTTTAATATTGGAATATCAGATCTATCATTGACGTCTAGCATTACGGAATCATCTATTATTTTTTCAGGTTGTTTTGATGGAGTGTTTGCCGCATAAATAATATGTACAGGATTTTCTTTATTATTATCATCTCGTGATTTTGTCGGGGCTCCGTGTTGGATCATTTGCAAAGTAGTTACTTTTGCTGGTTGTGGTCCGGTTTTCTGCAAAATTCTTGTTTCCTTTTCAGGTATATTTAAAATTTCTTCGTCAATACTATCATCATTTCTGTCTACTTTTAAAAATTGAGGTTTTGGAAGGGGTGGTGGTCTTAAATGATCGATTGGAATTTGAACCCTTTCAATGGTCGCGGAGTGCGATTGAGGTACCGTTGGTGGTGTATCGACTCTGGCGTTTGGTCTGAATTGAGGTAAAATATTGGGTAAATTCGGTCTTTGTGGGGGAGGTATAGCGCCATCGCGTTTCGGAGGTGGATAATATGTAGGAGGTTTTGGTACGTTCTCCCACTGAGGTCTTGGATACGGTTGTTGTTTTTGGATTGGTCTTGGTGGAGGAATTAGTGGAATTGATGTAGTCGCTTTGGTCTTTATCGGTATCGTATGATTAACAACGGTTTCAGAAGAACCATCTTCAACCATTAAAACTTGCCCTATTCCTTGTGCTGGACGTGTATCTGTCCGTTCTCCGTCCATACCAATTGAAAAAGAAGTCTGAAGTGCGTAGCTTTTGTTGTCTTCGTTCGGCTGAGTTTTTATGAAATGGTTTATTACATGTTTAGGAGGTTTAAACTTAGATGTGTCTGGTTGGCTCTGTGGAGGAGTGTATTGAGGTTTATTTTTGACATACACATCTGTTTGTACCGGATATGGTGGTGGCCGCCCTTGAGACATTTGAAGCTCTGTATTTACCGGTTTTCTAGATACATCCTGAGAAGTTTTTATTACGGGCGGCTCTGGTTGATAAGGTCGACTTTGGATTAGAGGATTCGTAGGTCGGTTTGAAACCGCACTAGGAAGCTGTTGTGTATTGTAAGTATCCGGTCTGACTTTGTAGTAAACTGTCTCGAACTGATCAGGAGTTCCGTTCGGTTTTAGTGGTTTGGGTTTTGAATACGTCGATGCAAGTTCTGGGCTTATCGAAGGTTCAGGCTTACCGTTATTGAATGTTACTCTTGAATTTTCATATACAGCAGTTTCCTCGGGCTTGACTGTATCTTCTATATTTTCTGGACGTAGAGGCCTAGATGAGTATACCGATTCTTCCGACACCGGGGCTGGGGATGGTTTGATATTTGACGAGTGGTCCTTTGGTTGGTTCAACGATATACCAGACGATACGTGAGCAGTGAACGTCATAGGCACTTTACTGTTGGTGATCAATGGATACGGTTTGTCGCCGAACTGATAGTTTCCGTGTAAAGGTTTGAAATGTTGACCGTACATCTCCTGGGAGTGTGGTTTCTCCGCTGGTTTAATCGCGTCGTCGTAATCAGCGAATGATGTTCCGTCCAGTTTGGAATCGATCTCTGGTCTGACAGTAGTTACCTGTACTACGCCCGTAGTTCTGTTGACAACGGACGAGGTAACCGGAGCTGATGGTGTTGTTGTGGTCGAAGACGGTAGTACGGTCGTGGCAGCAGTGGATGGTTCCGGAGTAATAAAGGACGACGGCGACGACGATAGTGGTGGATTGGTGAGGTGAACGACTGTCGTCGGTTTCGTTGTAGTGGTGGTGGTTGAAGAAGTGGTGGTGGTTGTTGAACTGATCGCTCCTTGTGCGGTAGTGATGTCATGGTGTGACGTCGGTTCTTGCGGGTGAGGGTAATCGTAATCGTATTCATATTCTTCTTGCTGCGGAACCGGGATCGGAGTCGTGGTAGTTGACGGGGCACGAGTTGGGGGAGGGGTGGGCCTGGTGGTAGTCAACTTGATGGTATTGTACCACGACGTGGCAGTGGTAGTGGGTGTAGTTACTGCTGATGTTGGTGTTTGAGTTGAGGTTGATGGCATCTTATGATTGCTGAGTGGCGACGATGGTGATGACCCGCCGGACCCTTGGATTTTTGTATTGGCGTACGAGCTGGACATGAGTGGAAACCGATCACTAGAGCTGTACTTTACGGGCAAGTTCAGGAACTGATAGATGTCCGTCTGCTTGTTTTTGGTGGGTGCAATATCGTTGGGCCTGGGTAACAGACCAGGACCCGCCACGTCCTTCCTGTCAATTGGATCGCCCTTATAGTCGAATGGTACTTCCTCTAACTTTGTAGAATCGTAATCGTAATAATCGTCGCTTCTTTGTGCCGCGTTCGGGGGCGATCTAGTATTGAAGTCTATGGAACCTGAGTTTGGATCAACAACGAATGGTTCACCGTTGTTGAATGGAAACGATGATGGATGGTAGCCATTGGTCAGGGTCATGGGTCTCTGTGGCACTTCTTTGACGGTAGCTGCGACGGCGGTGAGATCCTGTGGCCGGGCAGAACATGCGGCGAATAATAACGCCGAGACACCGCACATCAACTTCAGACGCCACCATCCCTCCATTTGAACCTGAAACAGGAATGGAACATAAATATTTTTGTAGCAAAAAAATCGGGTAAACCGATGGTTTTGAAAAATGATATCAGATTAAAGATAATTTGTAGATATTTTGGTAGGAAGATAATAGATAAACATTGATTATTTATTAAATTACCATCATTATTATTATTATTTTTTAATCACACAACAAAACAAACGAAGAAACGACGTGACCGTCAATCACGCACGACCTTGACCATAAAGAGAACGCACGTTCGTCTACCTATATATGTGCTGCGCGTACATAATAATATATTATACCTAATAGTATACATATGTTGTCACAACTTTCTTTTTGAATACCGATGACAATAAAAGAGTACTCGTTAGCATATCTAAATGGCACAGAAAATATCTAGGAATAAATGTAATTTCACTTCGTACAGTACATTTTTTTCACCCAGTAACCTCACCTATCTACCTGTATAGTGTTTATTTGTATGTGTTCAATATCTAAGTACTGTTATTTTGTTAAATTTGCTGTTGTCTATAAATAAAATATGTAAGCCTGTGTTACATTTATCCCGCGAAATAGCATTACCGACGATACTACCTCTATAGAGTATATATTATAATAGTATGTATAAACATCCATACTAATTTGATTTTTAGTATACTATTTCATATTTACAAACTGCTGGCTAAATTATGGCGTCTATCGGGATCTCGTTAACCTAAACGTGTATGTGCATTGCAGCGTCATCGGTTGTTTAATTATTACTATTGGCGGATAAAAAAATATATCTGATCATAAGACGTCTGTAAAATAGTTTTAAAACATGCGAAAAATATAACATGAATATTAACGTGCTGTGTGTTATACTTATAATATACGTGTATTTCTATTAAATATCAGTGAAATTAGTATCATTGCATTATTATGTTTTATTATTTGGTTCGGTTATCGCTGTGTCTGCGAACGACCGGCAATCCGAGACAGCGTCTACGATATACTATATATCTTCTGTATAGGTAGGCGCCCCGACACAACGAGTGTGCTACAAAAACCTGTTACACGGAAATGCAGTGAAGACGTGTGTGTGTGTATAATATATACATCATCATACATTTATATCGTATTATTTCAGTATGTACGGTTATAATCGGGACGAAACGACGTGTGTATGTTAGGGTTACGGATTATTAATAACCAGAGTACACGCATTATAATATATCAGATATTTTTGTATACGTTCAAGTAGTTGGGTTTATGTTAACATGCACATTATATATATATATATGTGCGTATATAAGCGTGGCGATAAGCGGATAACATATTCATTCGACCGACCAAACACACTACCTACCCATGTAGTATACCTAATACCACCTACCTACCTACCTACCTACCTACCAGCCTATATACATCAATTTATTATTGTCCTCAATATGCGTCTATTGAACTACACTTTTTTTTGGCCCACTTTTTAACGACCCAACCGAAACCAATTAAAATCACATTATTATATTATTCATACTATTTAGAGTAGATTGATTTTTTTTTTAAATTTCAAACGAAAGTCGTTCGTATGGGTATTACTACTATTACATCTTTGCGAGCGTTTAAGTCTTGTACGGAAGAGCGGGAAACGTGAATAGCGAAACTATTTTGACGAATAGGATCTCGATACGTTGCATTTGTTCGAATTTTGACATATGCATTAGGTATTGTTATTGTTTATCTTGGTCGAACCCTATTGTTGTGTTGTTGTTACCACTATATAATAGCACAGTAATAACTGACTTTTGAATTTGGTTTTTCTCTTTTTTTCCACACAGCAAGCGTTAAAATTTCAACGTACCATTTTATCCTAAAACCATTGGTGAAATCGCAGCAACGCTAAATAGTATCTAATAATAATATCATTATTATCATCATTATCATTTAATATCATTATTTTTTTTTTCATTTTGACTGAAATATTGACAATGGTTAGTATAGTGAAGGTATCATGTATTATAACGTGTCCTTTTATTTTTTTTATTTCAAAAGTTGATATTATGAAATAAGTTTCATGTTGAAAATTTCGAATTTTGTATAATAATAATCAGTTTTAATAGAATTATGTCCTCGAATCTATATTCAGTATAAAAATATACTTTTTATGCGAGAAATGCGTGATGTATTTCCACAATCACTTTCTTCCTTATCCGGTTTCCATTCTGAAGTTTTGCTTGGGATAACTAGATTACTTTTTACTATTATTATTATTGAAACCCACATTCTTATGGAATATAAGAATTTATCATGATGAACAAAACCATAGATATAAATGTTTACAACGTAAAAGAAGACTTTTTTACTTACATTTTCTAATCTTTCTGTAGTACGAGAAATTGTCCAATTAGTTGTCGATCGAAGTGTACTTAATTTTACTATACGTATTATTGTTGTGATAATTTTGTATCAAAGTAGTATAATATATATTATATATTCACACCAATTTTTAAATAATTTATTTCTGAAGAACTACATATATGTATATTATTTTAAAATTATTATAATACTATTTGTAAGTGAACTATTATGATAAAATGAATAATTATAAATACTAGGTATAACTTTAAAAGTAATCAGTATACGTAGGTTTGTAACGAATTGAAATAGATTTCAGCGGTTTTCATAATCTTTAATACTTTTATACCGTATTGTTCAATGATTGACAATTTTAATTATCCTTATACAATTTGTATCTAATAATTTTTTTTAACTTTCATAAAGATAGTATAAATGTTCATTTTTAAATTTGTTTATATAAAATCTCCTAATAATCACCCATCGGATTTACAATAAATTCTGCAACTATGAAGGCTCCACATTTTTTTTTTGCCAATAAATTTAACCGTCAAATAAGGTTTTTAGGAGTCTTTTGTATATCTTATTGGCACCTGTCCACACCGAACCGCTTACATTTACTCATGTTTAATATTATAATTAAATTATAAAACATTCAGATAAATTAGCAATTAATATCCGTAAAAACTTTTAGATTAATAACTAAAAAAATGCAAAGAAACCAATTTATGTGTATATTGACGATCTAAAAAATTAAACAAACTAAAACCTGTAATTTTCCGGTGGTTAAGTATTAGACATGATAACCGGATGGAATTGGACAAATATTTTTCAGGTCAAAAACCTTTGATCATATATGTATAAGAATAAGAGTATAAGTAATAATCACAATGATAATAAAAAAATAAATATAGATTTTTTTTAATATGAATTTTATTTTAATAAAAAAACTAATATAAGAATAAATGAATGTATCATAAAATATTAACAATAGAAACAGTGCGAAAAACAATTTTTTTGTTTATATTGTTATAAAATTTAAACACATTATATTAAAAGAATTTACATAATTTGGAAAATTGTTGAAATATTAAATTAATATTAAATTTTAAATCGTCTTACCTATAGAGAAAAAATAGTCTGATTCTAACACGTACAATTTTTAAAAATCACTATCGTGTACAATTAATGTGAGAAAGAAATTATTTAGTTACAGGTATTAGGTTATATTTTATTTTTAGTATCTATATAGGTTTATATCCTGTTGGTTATAGTGACAATAATAAGATTAATATTAAATAAGAATTTTAATATAATTAAATTAAGTCAAGCGATAAATAGGCATCTAGTTGATAATTTTATGTAATGCGTGTAGTTCGGTCAGGACTTCAGAAACTTTAACTCTCGTCCGAACACTCCGAACTCGCAAAACACAATAATAACGAGATGCATATTATTAATTATTATGTAATTTAAATTTCGAATGAATGACACATTACATTATATTAAATATTATATTATATATGATGGTACTCACGGTTATTTTTTTAAAATTGAATCGATCGAGATCGTTCCGTTTATTGATCACACGTATTATTGTGTTGTGGCGATCGCTATAACAGCTCGTTAATGATATATATGTTAGTTTGCAACTATTCGCATCCGTACAGCAGTAACGTGACAAATGATAACATTAAGTGGCGGTGGCGGCGGCGGAATTGACAAGTGCTCTGCGTCCGACGGCCGCGGAGCGATTATTACAACCGTGTGGCTGGCGGGCGCGCGCTGCACACTGGTGACCGGGAAGAAGAAGACTGCCGCGCGACGTCTAACACTGCCACCGCGGCGCAGGTTGTCGTGGTCCGATGTGATGTCCGAAAAATATTCGTTGGTACATTTCGTTTTTTTATGTCCGATTTAACAAAAAATAAATCAATAAATTGTAGAAAAAATAAAAATCCACTAAAATTTAATATTATTATTTTGGATAATAATATAACTCCAACGTATCTAACTGAGGAGGGGTGGAGACAACATTGGTAGGGTGTGAATGTTATTTAATATCATTATTGTTACTGTTGTTGTTAGATTTAATTTAACGATATACTTCTGACGAAGAAATAATAACTATTTTTCAGCCGAGCATCGGTGTTTGGAAGTAGTAAATATTAAATAATAACGATTGAAAAATAGTTGTATACGCACGCACGCACTATACAAGAAATACAGGGAGATTTTTTTTCGACGATTTTTATTTACCGTCAACCACATACAGGTCGATTACCGAGCATCATCCTCGGATTAAGAGCGCGCTATAAATCGGTACCCGTAAAATAATACATAATATATAATTTTTACACACGTTAGATAATAATGATAAATACAGTGAACTGATTATATTTGACGAGACAACAAACTGCCAGAAAACAGTTCCTCCACTATGGGACTTAAATATTGTACGTGTACTGGTGTACCTACTTTTTACTATACAGTATACGCACTCAGGGACCAGGACTTATTAGTTATTTTATTCCATCCCTTAAAGTTAAAACCATAGACTATGGTCCATAGTCGTGCGAGGCGCGTAGAGTAAACATGTTCCCCGCAAAGTCGCAAAAACATAAATGTCCTTAGATACATTCTCATAATTCTGCTACTATTATTTTAAGAAATATTTATGATAACCATAACCATTTGTATTATCACTGCTTATTATTGCCTATAGGAAATAATTAATAATAGGTTTTTCAACGTTATTTTTTCACATTGAAAAATAAAACAAGTTTTTATGAAGACGTGTTTACTGAAAAGGATATAATTTCATAATTCTTGTCATACAATTAATGATCGTGAGACGCCAATATAAATTGTATCCATAAATTTTGTTTTTTTTTCTTCTTCTGAAAGCTGTTGTTTTGGGACTTTGTTTATATTATGCACTCTAAAAAAAGTGCTTGTTCCAGTGCACAGGGCACGTAGCTGATACATTGTAAGCGCTTATCCCACACATATACCCCGTGCTCACGTCTATGGTAAAAACAATTGTATAAGTGTAAAATTTAGGCCGATGAACGTTATCACTCTGTAGTGAGATATTTATGATGTCGGATAGGTGTTGCAGCAGCCGCATATATATTATATTATATGATCGAGAGAGATGTTTTCGTGTTAGAGAATGAGGTGGCAGCGGCGGCGGGGCCAATCGACGAAAGAATGCGATCGCGCGATACCACCGTACCGCTGCGACTGCCGTCGACCGGACCCGCCGCCCGCGCGTAGTCGTACAATGATGATATAGGTACAGTTATTATTCGGTCGCCCGTTGGAGGCCGCCGATTTTCTGTGTCCGTCTTGTGGTCTGGTTTTTATTATTTTTTTTTACCACCTCACTTACCGACTTGGTCTGTACCTACCTGTATCATTATCATATTATAATATATCGCATCGTGTTTATAATGATAATATGTATATATATATATATATATATATGTATACAGCCATAAAGGGCAAATGTTGACGTCCGTCCGTTATAACAATATACATATATATAGGTGATATTATGCACCAGTCAGGTTTTGAGTGTTTTCATAATACATACATGTATATATATATATAATACACACATGCGCATTTATATTATAATCAGCTGATGTATAATCGAGAAATTCTATGAAAAAAAAGTCATTTTTACCGTTTCTCCGTCGTGTTAAATACCGTGTAACATAATTTAAAATTTATAATACTATATTATTTTATATTTTTATTGAAATTAAACGATTATCATGTTAAATAAATTGATATTGAAAATTTATTGTGATAAAATATTATATAATATGTATTATTTATAATCACAACATATCGTTATTATTATTAATTAAGTATGGTTATTATTTATTATAATGAAAAAAAATCGAATATTGTATTTTGATATTTCATTTTCGTGAATTATATATCTGACGCAAGCGCGGAAACCAAATGATATGTTATAACTCAAAATACAAATACATGATAATATAGGTATATTATATACATATTATATTAAACATAAACATACATAATATTATAATTATATATGTATAATATTGTAATTACCTAGATCGGCTGAACGGCACTCGGCAAGTGTATAGACAGTGTTACTATAGAGTAACTCCTACTCGCATTGTGTGATGATGGACGTGTATTGTAATACGACTACATTTTTTTTTTTTTTTGATTCCACTAAAATATTTTATTTTACGAAATAACCGTACTTATTACTTATCCATTTGATTTAATATTTATAATACATATATATTAATATGTTATACTCAACCAAATAACAGTACCTGTTACGTGTTTTACACAGACCGCCGAATAAAAAACGACAAATCAGAATTCTCTATTAGTCCACAAGCTATAGTCTATATTATTAGCGGTTATATTACTATATGTCTATACATATATGTTTAACGGGAATGTTTCCATTTCTTCTAACTTTGCAATTTGCATCCCGTCAAATCGATAAGATATACGTACCATTTACCTATATTATTATTTGAAAGACGCGGTTTTTGATGGTTTGTCCGGTTTTATTTACTATTTTTTTCATCATTTTTAGTAGAGTATAAATAAAAATGATTATAAAATATTTTTAAAAGAAATTACAATATAGAGTTAATCATATATATATATATATCATGAATGGTTTTAATAAACTGTTATTCTATAATTGTAGTATTGCATGTGATAATACTCATAATACAATAATTATTGTTAATTATTTTCTAATATTTATATTAATTGATGAACTATATATACATTGTATAAAAATGATGAAACTTATAATTGTATACAAGTATATTTAAAGGAAAAAATAAAAATATAAAAAGATAGCTTTCTCATTTAGCTCGCATAAAAAAAAAAACTAAATTCATAATTGTCTTCTTATGGAGTAACGTTGGAATCCTTATTTAACTGGCTATCGCTGTACAATTATAATAATGGTATTTTTGAATACTATATTTTCATTTTCCATTGAGGTCATATTAAATTTTTTTTTTAAAAAGAAAAATCCTGCAGCTTAGTAGACTAAAACATAAATTATCTACCAGTTATCATATTTAACAATACATTACTTCTGTGCAGATTGAAATGTTTATATAACTCCCACTTTCAATATAATGTTTTTTTTTCACAAAGAAATAGTAATATATAATTTACTATGATTTTTTTTTTAGTAGAATAATTATCGAGTTAAGTAGGCTGAAAGAGAATATAAAAACAATTTAAATAATTGCCCTAAATATCAAAATGAGATATTACACGAAAAAAACTTTTTTGATAATATTTAACCTAGAAGAATATATGTCTCAATGAAAAACCCGGATATACATACTTTGTAGTTGATACATGACACATGTGCATTGCGCATGACTGTGTCAGTGGTATAATGTCATTATAAAACTGAAAGTAATGAATCATCGCGTTCTAAAAATATATTCTTGACAAACCTCATTTACAAATGAATAAATAATATTCCTCGACGAAAAAAATATGTGTTTACTGTTGATTTTCGTGATTTTTTTTAAAAGAAAATTAGTTGGCACTTATTTGTTTTACAAAAGAAATAGTCTAAAATCTACGTATCAAAGTAGTACATTCATATATTTTGAAATTTTTGTACAACACTTTTTAAATAAATATTATATGTGTTACAGACGTTTTTTAAAATGTCGAAAAAATGTAAACAATATACGGAATGTACGTAGGCTTTAATAGTTAGAAGGGCCAAAGCCATAGAAAATGATAGAAAAGATCCTTCTAAAATAATCAAATATTAACAATAAAATAATTACCTACCTATAGGGGGTTATGTATGTATTTTTATTCTAAAATAAGCATAATTTTTCAATTTTATATCTTGCCCTATATTTTTAAGAAAAGAATACTTTTAAAATGTTATTATTATTTTTTATACTCTTTCTCTTTTTATACTTACTATAGATAGATGCCTAGACCACTGAATCTTTTTGTGACGTGGCCGATCTCAAAGCTTACGAGTTACGAGAGTTACGACTTATGTACATTTACACCTAGTTAATACTTAAAAAATAACTATGAATATATTTAAAAAAATATTCATTAAAAAATGTTTCTAAAACATTAGTTGAATTATATTATTTTATTATACTTTGTCATCTACTTATACTGTATTGTAGTTTAATATTTTTGAAATACTTTATTGATTTATAATGTATCTTTATATAATCATATATAATTTATTAAATAAATAAATAGTTTAAATATATGAAATATTTTTGTAATTTATAATAAATCATATTTTGATAAAAAAAAATTATCAAAATAGCTTATTTTAACTGTTTTTATAGAATACTGTCATCTGTCTGCTATACTACTACGGTATTAAATATAGTGTACAGCTTCGTCAGCATCTATAATATTATATGTGCCATGTTACTATGTATTATAGTTTATAAGTTATGCTCAATGATTTTGCTATTTTAATACTTTCTTTTTCTATTTTTTTTCTTTAATAATAATAAGGTTAAAAACTTGTTTTAATTGAAAACAAAATATTTTGGTGATCAAATGTAGTTATAGTAAACTACAAGGGTCTGCAGTTTGCACTATAGGTATAAAATCTAATGATGATTTTAAGTGCACTGCAAGGTTTATGTTTTGAAAATAAAACCCAGTGCGTCATAAATCATAATAATTAATGATACATACACTTTAACAGTCTACACTCCATAATTGTACCTGTAAGGTTGAAACAGCATTGAAAAAAAAATAAACACACCCCTAACGACCCAATGACGCACATATAGGTATACAAATAAATAAATCGAAATTCCATTAGGTATAAAAAATAATAATAATACACACATATCAGAACGACAAGATAAATCTAGATATGAAATCGATATGAAATTGGATATCCATTGTATAGTTGTAAATAAATAAAATAAATAATATTTGGCGTAGACACCTGTAAAAGCAAAATACTTTAAATAAGAAACAATTGTAGCTACTCTTATAGTCTTATATAATATGTAACCTCTTATACATTAAATTTATACATTACAGTCATTACACTATTTGCACTACATTTTTAAAAACCAAGCTATACAATGTGTGAAATATGGATTGAAATACAGATGCATGTCTAATTTAAGCTAAATCTCCATTCTTAGAATTATGTTAGATCCATTAATTTAAAAATGAAGTACTTTTAAAAGCAATGATACATTTACATTAAAATACTTAAACATAATATATTTTTTGATTGATTTTTTAATTCATTACTAACTATATATTATTATTAGTTCCTTAAAACTATGATAACCAGAAATCAGTAATAAACCAAATGAGTTTTGTATACTTGATTATCATAACTTGAAATTATAAATATATTTTTTTAATTAAACGTTTTAGAAATTTTAGGTATTTTATTAATTTTGTTTGTTGAATAAGTAATACCTAATTTGTATAATGTACATACATACATACAAAGCTGATTCTACACGGCATTGTTCACGAATTTACTCCCTCTTAAACTACGTTATAGTTTTAAACTGTGCGTAATATTTTGAATATAGTTATTTGTGTTATTTTGACTAAATATAAGTCTAATTATATTCAATGATAAAAGTTGTTTTATTTTTTTAACAGTCAATGACAACGATATATAAATAAAAAAAAGGAAAGTTTTTCTTGTGTCAACTACCTATATTTAACATTTATAAGCTGAAAGTAAAAATTAAAAATGTAAGTAGTACATAGTGGCCTACGACACTGTGGATCTAACTGAATCTAAATTTATAGCAATTTTGTGAAAATCAGTTGAAAACTGCGAATTTGTATAAAGATCATCTATTTTAGGACTTTCAAAGTACGCATTTGATTTTATATATAAGGTATTTGAACTATTGCTGATACTACACGGCGTTGGACAGTAGCAAATTGAATAATGTTAATGGATAACCCTATGGGCGTCCCCAGACATTTTTCAGGGGAGGGGGGAGAAAATTAATTTAAAAAATAAATGAAGATTTTTTATACATTTTATTTATAGTGCATTATTATGTTTATTCTAGGGGGAGGGCAAGTGCCCCGTTTTGCCCTCCCCTGGGGATGCCCATGCACAAAACAATTTCAGTATCATAACCCTGTTTTAAACTCTGTTTAATGTAATAAGTTATATAATATATTTAAATATTTTTAACACAATAATTTGGATAGTTTTAACCGTATATTATGAAATACATGTCTAAAGTTATGTATAATTATTATAATAAATACTTTATTTTATGGAACCAATGATAACCTCATGGCTTATACAAATATTAAATATTTATTTTTTGCGATTCAATAAATACTTATATTGTGTGTGTCACATACTAAAATTAGACATGTGAGCTTTTTTATAAGATGCATAATTTAAAAATGTTGCTTTGAGATGCACATTCTCAAGTGTAGAATTATGAATGTACCAAATTTCAGAACTATGTTACAATAGACTTTACTGTGGATCGCTTGTATTGTCTTCAATTAATAAAGGTGATACACTTTATTACCTTTTAATATTATTATTAATCATTATTAAGCCACTCGCACATTATTATGTATAAATAAAAACATAAAAAACTAATTTTACATTCCTCAATAAAATATAACATACTATTTATTCATACTAAAATTTAAGTTATACAAAATAAGTAATTATTATAATGTTATGGTTTTAATTTAAATATTTGATCCTAAGTGTATATATATCTATCTATAAATAATATGCCATAAAAATCAAAATATTTATTTATTAAAAACAATCAGTAAAAAAAATAAAATGTTTTCAGTAAAACCAAATTAAGTAGTTCATTTTTGAATTATTACAAACTAGTACGGTTGTTGCCATCTTTCCAATTATCAAAGTATTGTTTGAAGGCTGTTGGTTCGCCACCTTCAATAACTCTGATTACCTGTATTTAACAAAAGTTGTAAATATCATACAAATCAACAGAATAAAAAAATATATTCATTGCATACTCTTGTCCATGCTGGATAGTTGTTCTCTTTAATGAAAACTTGTGCACGCTTAAGAGATTCTACCTTTTCTTGAGTTGTACCTTTTTTGCCAGCCCAAACATATATTCCTGACGAAACAGTAGTCCAAAATGAAGCAGTCCTGAGAATTCAAAAAGGATAAAAATGTAATTAAAAAAAACAATTATTAGGTATTTATTATTAATAAGACATACATCAGTTTTCAAATGTGACTGAACAAGAGGCTTTTCGTTGATTTTTTCAGACACAATTTTTCCACCTTGCGCATCTGATATTTTGTATAAGACAGGTGTTGCCTAAAAATTATTTCATTAATTAATTACAAACATTAAAATATTTTGCATATTATATTACTGTTTCTTTTTTTTCAAATTCTTGATCATCGTCTACAGCTGGGGGAACTTGTTTGGAGGATCCAGATCCTAATTCTTTAAAGAATTTTTCAAATTCATCTGGGGTGCTTGATCCATCTATAATTTTTAATTATTATATTAAGTATATTAAATTAAAGTTATATTATATAAATTTATTGCTTTAATATCTTTTAATTAACTACTTGTATCAATGAAATTGAAAATTTAAAAACGTATCTATAAAATAAAATAATTTTTATCAATAGAATCGATGAATTTGTGTGGATTTTATTAAAATCAATACAGTTTTGCTTTTTACATAATTTTATTATTTATTTTTATAAAATGAAAACATTAATATTAAACACTTTAGACAGGCATTTTTTTTGTTATGATAGAACAAATAGATATAAAACAATAAAAGGTACAAAAATACAAAACAAAATTTAAAGTTTCTTCCAAATATCAATAATAAATTTAAAATTTTAAAATTTTAGTAAGATTTCAAGACATAATATATAAAGTGTATTAAGTCATAATTAATTTATTAGATTTATATTATTTTAAATGTATCATTTTTATTATTCGGGAATCGGGTTTGAATTTAAATTATTTAAATACTATATATAAATGTAAATCATTATTGTTTTTGTTCATTGGTTTCTTTGAATTGTATTTTATTTTGAAAATAATACTTTAATACGAAATTTTAAGATTTATAGTAATAAGACATTAATCTAATTGATATACATTTTATAAATTTCGTTTGTTTTACTACTGTTAAGTTAAACAAATTACATAGTAAATTATTATTGTATTAATAGTTTACTTGTTACTTACCAACTATGTTTACTTTGGCTCTTCCAGAATGATCTTGATCTCTTACTTGATTAGCAACACTTATAGCTTTCAAACGTTCTGTTCCTTTAGCTTGAGGTCCTACATACACAAAAATTTCTTTGCCTGTGTCTAGAATGAAACAATCTCCTTGGTTCATGGACGTCACTTTTGGTTCAATTTGCTTTACTCGAATATTTTTTTTGCCTTTAACTTGGTATAATTTTTTTTCACCTCCAGCATTAATTTCTGTGTGACGAAAACCGGATGCTATACCACCAGGTATATAACGTATAGCTAAATAAAATAAAACATTATTAGTATTTTATTTATTTATTCATTTAAATAGGTTATTCTCAATAGAAATATAGTTACTAAGATCATTAAGTAATGTATCTTACATAGTTATAGGTAAGAATCGTAATATAACAATGATTAATATTTATAATTATAAATTATTCATGACATTTTTAAGGGATTTATTAAAAGATACAATATTATTATCATTACAGAATAAATTTACATTAAGCCTATTTACAAGCCCCATTAACTATTGGAGCATTTTGAGAGCAATTAAAACGATCGAATGGCGTATCGCGTATAGAAGGTATATGATTACCTAGTTCGATAACCAGGCATTAGCATGTTAAATTTAACTAATAATTTTGAGTAATAGTTAACACCGTTCAATAACTTAAAAGTAAAATAAAATAAAAGTTTAATTTAATTTTTTTGACCTCCAAAGTTTCTAAATTTGTTATTGATAATAGAGGTGAGCAAAAAAAGTATTTTTAACGTTGGACACTGCATTCAAAAGCAAAAGGTCTTAAAAAAATGATTTGGAATTACTGCAATAGTGCAGTGTTACAATTGGATCTGATAAAATCATACAACATAATTATATTCGAGTACTACTGAGTGATTAAAAGAACAATGAGAGATTTTAATACTTTTGGAATAAGTTTTTTTTATAAAATCTAATATTTAAAATTTAAATATATTTAGATATTTAACTGGGTTATAAAAACCAAAAACCATAATTATATAAACTGGCTGTAAGAACATCATCAACTTTATCGAAAGCTTTTGAAAAGTCAGTGTAAATATAGTAAAAACCATAGTCCTGTCAAACCACATTATACATAGTTTGGAAGATTAACATTTTGGTGGTTGTAGAACTACGGAAAAAAACTATGTTGTTCATCAATAATTATGTTTTTAAATAAAGGAGTTAATCTATTAGTTTTTGAAAAAATATTTTTAAAAATTTTTGAATGATAGAAATTATAGAGATAGGGCAATTTTAGTTTGACATCAAATTATTATCCTCACAAATAAATTACTAAAACATGTTTAAAATCGCTAATTTGCATTAAATTTTATGAAAAATATAAAAGGAATATTATCAAAACTAGAACTCGTTTTATTACTTATATGGTCGAGTTCATCCAAAACATTTTTTTAAAGGCAATGTACATGAATTAATATTTATTAAAAACAAACAAATATCAGAAGCATGTGATTTAGTAGCTGGTGGATTAAAGATACTGAAGAAATATCGAGAAAAAAAGTTTATTATTTCTTAATAATAATAAACTATTTCTGTCACATAGTATTTGGAAGCCTTTACTACCTATAATATATTAATATATATACTAACAAGGTGTAAACAGTGATAGAAAAGCTTGACTTTCGTGATCCTGAGTTTCTTTATGTTGTACTGGATCTCCACCTAGAGCATCATCTAATTGAACGGAAAGGATCGCCGCAGCACCAACTTCATCCTTAAAGAAAAAATAATGAAATTAATAGAAAATTTAGAAAATTTAAAAATCTTACTAACTTGAGATGATGCACTACCCGACCAATAGTAAATGTCCGATATAAACTTTCTATTCTTATCTTCTTTCGACTAAAAATACAAATGTCAAAAATTTAATTTAATAGAAAATAGGTTATAATTTAATGTTTATGAGTAATAATGTAATGTATTTTAATATTCTTACGTTTAATACAATGTACGAATCTCCGGTATAAAATTTTCCATAATCCTTTACTGGATAAGGCACAGGTTCAAAGTCCTATAAAATATATATATATATACATAAAATGCTGGATGTAAATTATTCAGGAATAAACAATGATTTAAAAACATATAAGATTTACATTTAAAAATATATATTTATAATTTTTGTTACCGACTTGTTTAACTCCATTTTACCCACCCACGATAATGTCACGTCAATATTGTTATTGTAACCCCGAGACCTTAAAATACTTTTATTACAGTTTACCCACGAATTATGTATTATATTTGGAAGGGAGAAATTAACAATGAATAAGTTAATGAATGGATATTTTGTAGTAAATTGTAGATTATAAACATAGCCATCGCAAGATGTTTAAGATTTAAGAACAACACGAAACAAAGTTATTATTGTATCTCACTAAACTACCAGTTTAACCTCATTACGACATGTCACATACTACATAAACGCATCTAACATGACTATGTCGACTACACATTAATTATAAACTTCAAGCCATTAGGGGAATCACCCAGGTATTATTATTTATTTAATTAAGTTTGCCAAAAAAATAGATAGTAGATAATATAAAACGCCTTATTCAAATACTATTTATATTTATTTACTCTATTGCGTGACTTTTTTTAAGAATATTATAATATTTCTTATGTTTAAAAATAGTCTAACTAGTCGAAGCATTTACATTCTACTTCCACTCTCCATCAATCAAAATACAATTCCATTACTTTTTAAATGTCAATCCATAATACATTTTTAATGATGTACCGAGATAGTCATTGGTTTTAGAATAGGTAAGTAGTTTTCTTAATTTTTTTGTTAAAAGAAATTTTTCCTACCGGTAGGTTGTTTGAGACATAATTTTTAGTAAAAGTATCTAGGTGTCTTTAAACGAGTTACTAATAGAATTGTATAGTAGGTAATAGTTGTTGTGGAAATCTCAAAAAGTTTGTATTTCATTTTTTGATATAATACGTAATTATAGTACATTATAAACACGGTGTACTTACTAATTTTGTTTATGTATGAGTAACGAATTAAATATATATATCAGTTTATTGTTTATTTCAATTATCCAACTAATTATCATACCGGTAAATGAATTGTAAATGCATACATATTAGACAAATCGAACAACGAGTTAACCCGCATACCTATATCATCTAATTTTATTCACTTTACCGAGGACATTTGTATAGACTATAAACTATCGTTTAAAGTTTAAACCGGAGGTGGGTATAAATACTAGTCATTGATGTACCCATGTACCTATTATAGCTATATAGATATAAATTATATGGAGCACTTCGTTAGTCATTGCCCTTATTCTAACTTTTGTATACTATTAACACATTTCTCTGTTTATTGTGTTGTATTTTTAGGAGTCGTGACCTTTACAAGTTATAAAAGCTACCGAAATTCTGTCAAATTAATATATTTTGCTCGCCTTATTCGCCTTGATAATTTTATTACCAACACGTAAGTTTCATCAGGGTATATTTTATATATTATTGTACAGACTAGTATAGTTTTACTAGTTAGGTTTACCTACCTAAATAATATTATGATAACATAATAACTGTATACGTGCGTGGCTATATAATATATGACACGTACATAATGTTATCATCATGATAAACGTTGTTCATAATTAATTCATCAGATAAAAGAATGAGTTATTAATTATTATTGATTTATGTTTGTTTTTTACGATTCAATATTTGGATAATATATAAATTATGACCTATATTCACCCGAGTTAAGTAGTTAAGTTTGAAAAAAATGCAAAACATTTAATTAAAATAGAAATAAAAATGTTTTATTTATATTTATTAGTGCAAAATTTACATTTTACTTTTTTTTTAATAGGCAATAATAATATAGTAATTATATACAAGATGTTGGTACTCATTATTTTAAAATGTGCAATGTACATAATTAAATAAAATAAAAAATAATTTAGACCATTTCACCATTTCCAGTGTCCATTTAAAATCAGATTATTGTTAGGTATTCGAGCACCAAGTACTAGACACTTATTAGTTTATTATCTACTAGAAGACTATTTATTATTGTTTTTAAATTTTCGAGGTTTATCATTGAAGTATATATTTTATTTTTGCCTGTTATGTCTTCTGTGTGTGAACATTTCAATGGGATTTATTATATTCAAATTGAAAATTTTATTATTTTAGATAGCAAGAAAGCGTATTGAACATTTGCGTTCAGATGATGGCCTACTTTAACGTCATCGTTATTACAAAAAAAGTGTTTGTATGTACAAACCTTTTAGTGGGTGCGTAATACAAGTTGTATGTAACATATTTTCATATATATCTATATAAGCTGTAACTTGGAATGTTCATAGTAATATCATTTCAAGCATTATGTTTAATATTTGTATAGACACATTTGTTTTAATGTTTTATATGATATAAAACATTAAAGAAAATATAATATAAATTTCTTATAGTCTAGACATAAATACTGTGTTATGTAGTTAAGGGAAATTTTAACTTTTAAATGTAAAGTTTATGTTTTATATTAAGGATCATAAAATCATAAAAAAAGTTTGAAATCTCTACAGTTGAAATTAGTAACCACTAGATTTATTTAAAAAATAAACACGAATTGACCTTGAAATCTATTATCTCACATTAAAAGATATTACCGTCTTGCATTATAAATTGTATTCTTAAGATAAATAGTTGTTATACGTATGAATGTACAATATTTTTGAGCATAAGACTGTGTAGTAATATATATAATTTATGTACGTTGCATATACGGTAGACCAGTGATTTCCCTTAAAACTAACTTGGAAGAATTTGGTACTTTACATTATTGTATCATATTAATATAATATTAATTTACTGTATGTTATGTAAGAAATTTATATTAACACGAAAATGATATTTTCAACAAATTTATACTCTTTACAGTCACCTAATATAACTGTATATGTATTATTTAAATATAATTTAATTTATTTAAAAGTTCTGCATAAATAAGTATGGGTTAGGTAATTTAGTTTAAAGTATTCAATTAAATACCTACACAAGAGAAATATAAATACTACATGTTTATACTTAATTGGGTACTAAAAACGTTCAAAACTATTTAATGAAATATAAAAAATATAAAAAAAATATGTCATTTATAAAAAGCGAGTTCGTGTGATAATTTTAATGTACAAACATTAATGTTTCTTTGAAGGTTATTCATATGAAAATTAACAAAAAAAAATTTCGAACAAAATATCTACTTTTAGCTATTGTTGGTATTACTCGTTCTGCACTCTACAGTCGTCGATTAATATCAACAATCTAGCTGATGATGAGTTATGTTACAATATTACGCTTGCACGATTACAATTTATTGTATTATTATTATTTATTACTAGGTAGTAAGTATGATTACGCATCACGAAATATTTGCAACTTTGTTCGAAAGATAATGTGATAATAGCATATCGTAATAAAAAAACTCTTTTAATTATTCATTCCTATTATTATTACTAGACTTAAAAAATACTTATAACTTTTTTTTAATGTGTAAATACTAAATAGTAATTACATAATTCTCTTACTACAATAGGAAAACGTTATATTTGCATTCAAAATATGTAGTGCAATAATCATATTTTGTAATTGGGAATTTGCAAATTGTTACGTACACAACATGGACATGGTATCGTTGTAAAGTTATATTGTTATATTAATGAATACTATTATATTAAATACAAGGACTTATAAATTAAAAACAGATGTGAAAATAAAAATGTGAAAAAAGTATCGCAACACGTTAACATGATGAATATAATGTTTTATTTTTATATATTGCGTATAATACCTAGTGGCTACGTTTAATATATTATTTTAATCAATATAGTTTTAAATAAAATTCATTTTATTTTTTTTACAAAACACGCAACTATACTGACATATTTCGATACTATATTATTACATAGTAGGTAAATTGGCAACTATACACTACTAATATTATATAATACAATATTATTTCATAGTATAGGTTAATTGGTTTTCTACTGTTTATTTCTATGCATATAAATAGCACGAAAAATTAATTTCAATGTTAAAACATTTAATATCTTTACAAACATACTACCTAATTAATAAAACGAAACTATACCAATTTAAAAAAGAAAAAGAAAGACGATTTACCACACTTATTAATTAGTATATTTAATTGTCTATATAATTATTATGTTAAATTATGGGTATTGTTAGCTGAATTTTGTGGGCAATTCGGTAAATTGGAAAGATAATAAGTACCTAGTTAGTAGTTTTCTTATTTTAAAATAAATTATTATTGTAGATGTGGCTAGATATTGTTTTGGAATTCTGTCTTACATCTAAATAATATTAGTTAAAAAATATATAGTATTGTTCTTCTATTAGTAAACATATCTCGAAAAGTATTGACACTTTACGAATTTTTCACATTTTTTGTTGTTTAAATTGTTTGAATTTTAAAGTAATTATTTATAAAACAACATTTTTGAAAAAAAAACATAGTAAAAATATAAACACTTTTTTTAGAAAATTATTATTTATTTATCTTGAAAAGAGTAACACTGTACAAATTTAAAATATGTTGATATTTTATATCTAATAGACACGTTACACTTATTTTAATTTTAAACTTAAGTGATTCTCGATAAATTTACACTTATCTTGAAATTTTATAGATTTAATTTATAAACAACAATAGGTCAATAGATTATTATATAGCAGAACAATCGTCGAACAATCTGGTTGTATGAAAAGAGAAAGTTTCAATAAAATATTTAATATAAGTAACACTTTTATATTTCATTGTCATAATAATATTATCTAGGTCGTAGGGATATGATATTATTTTAAAAGAAATTTTACCTCAATTCTCCAAATTTTGAGTCCAGCAGTTTTGCCGGCAGATTCAAACGCGGGATGCATAACTGACGTCCGGAGAAGAACAGGCGTTTTTGAACCTGACGAACCCGTTGACGCCGCTTCGGATGACGAGAAAGTAATAAACAGTATCAATTGTAGGAGCGCTAGCAATGAAGTCACGCTATTGTGTTCTGCGGCCAACGCCATCGTGACGTTACGCTTAAGTACCTAAAAACCAAGTTGAATTGCAAAATGACTAATATGTGACTGAATAATTTTTGTAATAACTATGGGATTCCCGTACAATGTGAATAATTTCCGTTTATTAATGGGCTAAAAATCGTATTACACTATTTTGATAACTTTATGTATCTGTTCATATCTGTGTATTTTATATGTAATAAACATATACATATTTTTATAATTAAAATTAATAAAATTGATAAAATTAAAAATTCGGAAGTTCTATAGTTCAGTCTCTATTTATGATAAAATTTCGTCCGATAACATGCCTAATCAAATCCAATAAAATAGCTAGTTAGTATTCAATTTTCCGAATGAAATATCTTTATAAAATCACTTTTATAAAAATAAACAATATTATTTCATTTTAATATTGTAAATACTTTTATCCCTCTTGCTTTAATACAGTACAACATGTAGGTATAATGTTAACTAAAATAAGTTTTTATTAAGATAATATTTTCTGCGCCGCTTTTAGACTTTTCATATTTTTTTTATTCTTAATATTTATGTGCGCTATTATGTTTAGTAAACCAAATGTAGTTTGTTGATAGTTACCAATGTGTTAATGTGTAGTTCTTTTATTATTCTATTAATTTAAAAAAAATTTTATTTGTGTAATGAAAAAATAGATTATGAAGGATACTATATAGTATAGACAATATAGCTAAGTACAAGGAAAAATAATTTTATTTGGAAATGCTCCGCAAAACATTCTAGAAATACGTTTTCTTGGAATACTAAGAGTTAATTTATTATTATAATATTTAAATATAAAAATTATTTAAAAAAAAAATCATAATTTTAAATATTTTAATATATTTTTGTTCTTTAGTCTTTTGTCCAGATTATAAAATAAGAATATAATAATAGGATAATCCGAATCTAGGATTAAAAATACCAAAGAAAAAATTCACTAAAATACAATAAAATCTTATAGTTATTAATTTTTAGTATTTCACAATAATGAGTAGAATTTTTATAGAATATTTTCAAATAAAATCATTTTTTCTTAATCTATTTCCTTTTTTTTTATGTTTGCCATTTATTACAAGGTATAAAAATGTAGTGTCGAATGAGATAATTTTTTCACACAAATATAAATCGTTGGTACTTATCATTGATTGTAGTACTCAGTAACGATATTTGACAATAATAATAATCACAATTCAATAAAATATATGTTAATTAAATTATTTATTAATAATTTAAATTTTTTAGTATTTAATAATCTAGTTATAATTTATTAATATATTTTGTAATGAGAGTCTTAAGCTTATAAAATAAGAAAGAAAATATTTTTTAAACTCAATTAGGTATTATTTTTCTGACCAAATCTGGTGTAAACTTAAGTCCACGGGACTTAATTGTAATACATTAAAAAATTCTATACATCACAATAGTCCATAAATCCAAGGGCAATGGGATAATAATTCAAGTAATCTGAATATATTTTAAACTATGTCCTATAGATAAGGTAAAATAATAATATTATAGGCAAATTAAATAATAATAAATTTACTTTACTAAAACGAAATTGCAAATCATTAAAATAATACATGTAATAAATAAAAATATTTCTATGTTTATTTAAAATAATAAATAACTGTAAAAACCTATATATATTTTATTTATATGTGTAAATTAATAATATCATGAAATTTAGATTAACATTTGGTTTTAATAACATATTAACATATATGTATATTGTATACTGTATACCTTTTTAAAAATAATAAATATAACATGTCTTTATTAAATATTAAGTAATGCTTAACAAGTGTCAAATACACATAAAAAAAAACTGAATCATAAAAAAATTAATAGCTAACACAATATATATGGAATATAACCCTATTATGAATATACTTGAGCTATAATAAATTCTTTAAATAAAGTTTGTGAATTATAATAATACTATAATTTTTTTATAACTTAGTTTTGTCTATAAGATCCCTACTATTATATTTAGACTTGAACCTATTTTTGTTATTAACTAAATAAGTTCATGTATGTATAAATATTCATTACATATAGGTATTACGTCGATTTGATAATTTAATATTAATTAACTAAAATTGTGAAAATAGTGTACCTAGTAATTATTATAAATTATAATACTATTTACTATCATCATCACTATATACACCGGATGAGTCCTTGAGTTTGTTTAACAACCAATGTCAAATGTCTGAGTTTTCCATAATTTTCTGACAATATAAACGGAACTTCGGATTATGAATTACTCAATACACTGAATATTAAATATATATGATATAGGGTCAAAAATGTTGGGGATCGCGTATAACAATCATCATAATCCCCACAATTTATTTTGTCTTTATTTTGTACATTTAGAAGACCCTGTGTGTGTTTGTGTGATTTTATATATACATGCAGACAGTGATAAATGACGAATTTTGTGACAGATTAAAAAATTAAAACTAAGTTTATCAATTTAACCCATCATTAAGTCGTGTGAATATTAGATGTTATTATATAAGTATAGAACGGCAAATTAAAATAACATTTTTTTTATAACAATTCTATGAGAAAATAAAATCATGATAATATAGATATTATGTATACACTTTAACACTATCTATGATTCATTTTACAGTATGATGGTATAATGGAAAGTGGTTTATTTATGGTACCTTACTCTAATTAATTGATATTTAAGGGAGGAAAAAAAATATTAATTTTGTCGATAAAGCACTTTATTCTTTATTATTATTATTTTCCTTTAACGACACTTATGATACATGTTATATGCATAAAAAATTATCATTATAGTATAAATGATAAAATTCTGTGAAATAAAAAAAATTGTTATGAAATACCTATACTCAAAATCATCATTGTTATTGAGTATTAATCATATTATTATTTCAATATTTAGGATATTTAGCTTATATAAGTTCTACATTCAAAGTAGAGCACATTATAATGTACTTCATTTTCATTGACTTTGTAGCTATCACTACAACCGGTTGTCTACGGGTTGTACTTGTGACTTTTTGAATTATGTAATGTGTAATGCGTGCGCATTGTTGTCCATTGGCCATCTGTATAATAACATTGTCATATCGACTATCAAGTAGAATAAGTAGATATTAGTATAGTTACATACATTTTTTTTTTAAGCGCATTGTTGAATACAAGTGTCTATAATACGATTATATACTGAAATAATTGTCGTGGGAATTTTAGTTCTATAGTAGTTTTTGTTATTTACTAATTTTTCCGTCTAATATTTCGTTCTTTTGGATATACTTTGACAATTTCATCATAAAGGTTTTTTTTGCCGATTTTCATCACCAGTAATGTTACTATAGTGCCATAGATTGCTCAACTCGATGTTTCTTATTATTTTCAGTGCATTAGCGTGTATAGCACAACGTTTGAGCTGTGGTTACTGGTTTCGTATATGAATATACATTTTGAAACAATATTTTATTATCACCTATTCACCTCGTAATGTTATTGATTAGATTTTGTAGTTGCCTATTTTCCTCTTTGCATAAATCAAAGTGGTGTAATTATGGACGGTTATCAAAAGAGTAGGCATTTGCACCTCTGAAATTTTTTTGAGGCGAAAGTTATTATTTCCCTTCTTAAATATGTCAATAGTGAAAATCTTTAAATCTTCTAAATATAAAGAAAGAATGCAATTCATTAATCATTGTCAACATTATCTGGTATATACAAATAAATAATGATTACAGGATTATCACCAGATTATTATTTTTTTAGACAAGTTATAACGCCGTTATAAAAAACGAATTCTTTCGTACTTAATATTATTTAATGATATTGGTACCTACGAATTATTTCTAAGCTATATAATGAGTTAGGTATGTGGCTTGTGTAAACAAATTAAAAACAAACGATTGGGTTATGATTTAAATTTTGCCTATCCCTTTCCCGTAGTTTTTTACCCAGTTATGCCAGAGGTAAAATGTATACCTAACCCTGTATCAATAATAATAGTCAATGATCATCATTCCATCACTTTATATAATATTAGATTAAGCGTCGATTAATAGTTAAAAATTAATTCATCTCAAATAAGTATAGTATCGTTGTGCATTATAAAATGTTTAAAGGCATTAGGCTAGTACAAAAAAAGATTGGATTTCCCAATTTTTACAAAACAATAATCTATATCCATCATAATATGGCGTTATAACTCACAGTATACGGCGTACTACATATTATTAGAAATATTTTAATTTCCGTCATTATAAAGGCGATAAAGTGGTCGGCACGGTTATAATCTCTATCTAATCAAAATGTAAATGTTATTAGTTATATTAGTCACGATGTTGTTACAAATATTTATATGATACGATCAATTATTATAACCCAATAAAATGTATAGCGTTTACAATAATTATTATAGAGCTTACACGCTACATTTTTCATTATATGCATATTAGCTATTGTCTTGATATTGTCTACTGTATGTATTTAATGTTGATTTATTTATGTACACAATACACATATATGTGTATATAGGCGTGATGACAAAAATATATTAAAATAGAAAACATCCAACTATAACATACATATTAAAATAGTGATGTAATGATTTATGTATTTTAATGTAAGCCAACATTAACCTATAATCAATACTAAAACAATTTTCTAAGTGGCAACACACATATTATTATTTTTTTAAATATAACAAAACGAGTCTTGAAAAAAAAAAACAAAACTGGATGCGAATGTACAAATTGCAGTCCTACTAATCACAAATGACGCTATTAATATAATTCCAGTCAAAGTTTTGAACGTTTAAAGACTTCTCTAGTGAAAGGTTGGAGAAAATTGCAAAAGACCTGGTGAAATGTGGGTACTGTAGTCTACAAGCGTTGACTTATAGTTACATTAATATATATTTTTATTTTATAACTCGAATAAGCATTAAGCACTGTTGTCTACCAGTATAGATAAATAGTAGTTTAATAACCTTAAAAAATACTTATAAAACAACGAAAAAACGAAATACCTAATTTTTTTGATTTATAGGATAGTGCTGCACAGAAATTATAATATTATACTCAAACCAACAAAAAAGAAGATCGAAATATAGAAAGCAATACAAAACTATTTTAATGTATATTAATATAATAATATTAAATCGTATACAATTTTAAACTGTTATTCTTTTTAATTAAAATTATTGTTTCCAGTGTTTGCTGGTACTTTTTATGTTTAAAAACAATCGATTTTATTATAACTTAGTTGGTTGGTAAATCAATAAACATTTATTTTTTAAATAAAAGTTTTTTGCATAGGTATATATTAACGTATTGAAAACTTTTAAGTTATAGTAATAATACAAAAATAATCAATCTTTTTTTGCAGACAGTTGAAATATCCTAAATATATATCGTAGAGTCGATACAGTGATACCAGTGATGCCAAACTTTTAAAAATGAAATCAAGCCAAATTAAAGTCCAACGGCCTCAAGTCTATATGTATACTATATAGTATAGAAAATCAATGTAATTTGTTTAAATTTCAAAAGGAAATTTTATAACGCATCGCCATTTATTACACGTAAAGTGATTTACATACATACAATTATATAAATTACGTATTTATAGGTACCTATATAAAAATTGTATGTATTAGTAATTAGATAAACATTGTGCTAATTGTACTAGGTATATAGATTTGTCCCTAATTTGCATTGTAAACTGTATAGACATTTGGCCCCTTCGGTGGTAACCCTGTCCCTGGATACATTTAAAGAAAGTGGTCAGGGTGTGGCATGTCCTAAACATAGAATTCGGTATCCTCTGAGTTGACCCATCAATAATTATTTCTGATTTATATATCATTTTATTCAGTCATCCAATCAAATTTACCTATTATTTGTCAACTACACAATAAATCAAACAAAATATAAGCTAATGAGTTATAATATACAAAATTAACAAAGTTTTTAATGCTATATTATGCCTATATATTATGAACAAATTATGTTTTATTTTATTTATTTATTTATTTATATTTAAATATTTATTTGTACTTACAATATATGTCAATTGTATAGTATATAATAGAAACTAATAACTATACTAAAGTTATAGTTTGTCAAATATTTAATAAATAACCATAAAAGAAATTGAATAAATTATATTAGGTAAATATCATACTTAAAAATATTTTAATAATCTATATAATATTTCTGGTTAAAAGAACGACTATTTTGAATAAAAATAAAAAAAAAATCTAAAAATGAATTATTATATATAATTAAAGCGTAAAATGTATGGTAGTAATAATAGAAAATTAATTTAATATTTATGTGTAGTTTTAAATTAAATTTCTAAATAGTAATCAATTGATTTATCTTACCTCGAATGAACAGCACTAAAAATTTTCATTCACTGGGACTGCTTAGATTCTGTAAAATAAGTACCTACTACTTGTTTGAAATGAAAACAAATAATGATCTTAACAGAATAGGATGGCTACGTAACAGGTAAAACTTGCTCTATTGTACGCTGCCTCGTATTTGACCTCTCGTGTGATGCATTAACCAATACATGGTAGAGGGAATGGAATAATAGTACATATACACTAAATACAAACATGTATTTTAGTATTATTAATTATCAAATATTCATGTATCGAAATAATGATAATGATGACCTCCGTGTACTTAGAAATCGCTAAATCATTAAGTATTAATAAAATCACAAAGATTCAAAACAATACTGAATCGAAATAAACCACATAGTTTAGATTTATGTTTACATGCTATTTGTTATGACGATGTAAACCGATCATATTAATTATTAACATAATATTACACAATAATAATGCGTGAAAATGTAACACAATAATGTTCCTTATAAAAAGTTCTTACCAGCAGTTCTCACTTTTTATATATATATGTTTGTAATATAAATTTGGACAAAGTTACGTATTCTAACGATGTTAATTATTTGTTTTAATTTATTCAAAAAGATTATTTTGAGAACTTAAAAACTTAATGTAAATTATTATGAATTTTACTATACGCAATGACATTTTCAAAATATGTAAATTGACATTAAGATATTATCTATTTATTCAATGACCCTTAATCTATTTACACTAACACTGTTTTACAGATTTACATTAAGTTATCTATTATTATCAACTCAAAAGTTAATAAAAAATATGGCATAAATATACATAATTATAAAAATAATATATTAATAATATAATAAATGCAATATTGTTGGCAATAATTAATTCAAACTATCTGCTATTGTAATACTAATAGTAAAATATATTACTCTAATAGTTATTATAATAAAAGATATATTATAAAATATATTTAGGGATATATGCTGACAGACCGTCAAATTATATTACTGGTATCGACAACAATTAATATTTAAATAACTATCTGTTCGGAGTCTAATTCCAAGTTTCTGTCTATAGACAGTTTAACCAATATTATAAAAAAAAACTTACATAAATAAAATAAAGTATTGTTTTACATTTATTAGTACATAGTTTATAAGATTTATTTTTAAACGAAAACGACTCAATGGAACAAAATACTATCGATTTAAAACTAAATATTAATAATTCATGCATTCGGCCAAACCCTTGTCTCACACTGTTGCTTATAGCTATCTTTCATCTTTGATAGAAATGGCGTAAAGAATATAATTTATACTTAATAAGAATTAAATTATTTATATATTTATAATTCAAATAATTAAATTACCCATCCAGATTTTTTATTATATAGATACTTTGTTAATATCTTAAAGAAAAATCTTATCAAAACTGACATTTTTAAATTTTTTATATCATATAAATAAAATCTAACACTAATACTCATTTTGCTAAATTATTCTAAAAACGTTTAGTTAAAACAATTCATGCCTCTGAACTTGATATGAAATACATGTTTTTATAATATTATTCAGAATTGACAATTTTTTTTTATTTACTCAAATATCTAAAACAACACATACAGTATTGTACCTAGTACCTACTATTTTAGTATCTACTATATGGCTATACTCTATACATATATATTATTAGGTATAATAAATTTTAATTTATAAACTTCAATATATTTAAATTCAATTAAAGTTTTGTTTTTAGATATTGTAAATACGTTGTTATGTAAACAATTTAATAGATTCAAGACATGGTTGTTGTTTATTAATATAATAAACACTAAATAATAGGTAAATTAAAAAAATCATTGAGTATCAAAATATGGAAAAAGATTGTAGAAATACAGGTAAAATAAAAAGTAATTTACCACATTTTTTTGAAGCTTAATTATCATTTATGAACACACCACCAAATTAATTTATGGAACTAGATTGTTAAGCGGTGGTGTAATGTATTGCACCAGTTTATCGAATAACATAATTAAACTTTTACTTTAATTATACAATGTATTTTAAGACGCTGAAAAAGAAGTATGGAAATCAAAGTATTTGTTGATGCAACATGAATGGCGTTGCCAACAAAATACAATCGGTCGATTGGAAATTCAGACGATGAAACTCCAATCTCAGCTAAAACAACAATCTCAATTTTGTTCAAAGGCTGGGTGCATATTAGGTTATTGTTTATGGAAAGCAACTCAAATCCCAGACGTCATCAACATAATTCTTGTAAAAGTAAATAAACTTAATAAGAATAAAACTAAAATATACTCATCAAGCTGTAAACGAATAAGGAAAACTATCGTAAATAAATAGGTAATAATAGACAATAATAATGTTAGAACTATGGTCAATGGTCATGTTTAGGTTGTTAGATAAGATTCAAAAATCAACGAGAAAGTAAGAAAAATATGAGTATCTATATATTATAGATTATATTATTATTTGTATTTCGTGCCAGGTCTTATCGATTTTTTTTTAAAGTGTTGAACCACGATACATTTTTTACTTGTATAACTGGATTTATAAGTATCGCGACAATTATTGAAGTCGTTTAAATTATAAAATTTGATACTATAAGTTCATATTAGCCAGGCAGGGGTTTTGTTTTTATCAACGATTTGGTTTATGAGACATGTATTGTAGTCAATATTCATTGACGTCATTTATGGTGGGAGGGTGTCTGAGTACAGGAATTAGCATCTCTAGTTCGTCTTAACAATATTATTGGGAAAGGCATAATGCACAGATTAAAAATACGTTTCATCATTTACGAGTAATATTATCATTATTGATTATAGCTTATTGGCTTATTATAATTATTATGTGTATCCCATTGAAAATTAGATTAATAATAATGATAAAATGAACGACGTCACTAATCACAACTATTTATGACTAACTAGTTGATTATAACTATTCCCAGATGACCAATTATTACAGTGATGTTATGTTTGGAAGGAATAATATTTAACATATTATCATACGTATGTACTATTATGTAGTTAGCAGTATTTCTGTATTAAAATCAATGACTGGGTTGTTTGTAGTTTTTGCAATTCATTACGTTAATGTGTTTATATACAGGTATATATATATATATTTACATGCAGGTCATGTAATATTATTATCGTTACTGAAACATCTAAAATAATTTAAAAAATCTAAATATGCGGACCACAGACCACAGTTGTAAGGTCACGGACCATATTAAAAAATACGGGTTTTGAATATGCAAATGTATACTTTGCGTGGCTTTACTAGCTTAAATGACGGACGCCGCATTTATTATTAAGCAGAACGAGAAGTCGAAGAAGCTACCTATTTATTTTACATTTTTAATATTATAATGTTTCTTTAATTTCAAGACAATAATATTTATTCTTTAGAAGGTTAAATTACCTTTAAAGTTTATAGATTGTATTATTTCTGTAATATAGAGTTGAAATTAGACACAGTTACATACAATACATCAAATAGGGCATAGGCTATAATTTCATAAATTCTGCAGAATAGGTAGTTAAAATAAAAAAAAACAATTTTATAAAATAATGGTTTAAATTTTTTGTTGGAAACACATTTTTTAGAATTAAAAACTGCTTTATGCTAAAATATTTCTACTTGAATTAAAGTTTAATTTGCAATTTAGCTAAAGAAAAAAAAATAATAAAACAGTAAAATATAATTTAAGCTATAAAAGTATAAATTATTATTTATTTCGAAAAACGTTTAAAGATTATTTTTATACAATGGGACAATAATACAAAAAAGTTAATTTTGTAGTATTTAAAATGTTAAAAGTTAAGATACATAATAATATAATACATTCTGAAGTATTTTCAAAAATATTTGTGTTATGTTATGTTTATTTTTATTAAATCTGTTTTTGAAAACATTTATGTTTATAATCCTGTCAGTAATATAATAAGTATTAAGTACATTATACAACGATACTTCTGTATTACAATCACTCATTATAAAGAGACATAACTTTGAAACTGTGACCTTCGCTGTAAATCATGTGTAGATTTATCTATTTATCTTTGCACGATAAAAGCTGATAATATATTTACTAAACAAATTGTAAACCTATGTACTGTAATTCAAAATTTTACATTTTTTTTTTTTGTATTACTTCTACAGCAAAAAATATTAGAACTATCTGAAATTATGAGCGGTGTACTCACATCATTTAACGATACTTATCAAACAAAAATACCTATTACGGATACGGAAGAAACAAGATTTGTACTGAGTATCATCGGATTGGTAGCCAATTTGTCCACGGTGGACGCAGGTCGACGATTCTTTTCACAAACTAACAGTGGTAAAAATGTGATTCGACTTATAATTTGTATACTAATTCGTATTCCATCTCCGTCTGCAAACCAGTTGAAAAAGTAAACAGTTATTTAAATAAATATTAAAATATTAATAGTTTTAAGAATTACCAATAATAGTATTACGACATTGTGCAATTTTATTTTTATTCTATTATTATACATTTGTTTTTGGTTGAAAATTTTTATTTAAAATTAAACCAAATGTTATTTTTAATTGATTTATAAATTTATCAGCTGTTATGTATAGTAACTGTTATGAATAAATAAAAATGCAAAATTTATCCTTAATATAACTAGGTGGAGTAATTAATAATTAATATGTTTCTTCAAATATATTTATTTGTTCAATATTGTTTTTCTGAGGTCCACGATGTTTCTTTTTTTTTTTAATTTCAATATACAATATACTATGTAATAGTTTTTTTTACGACTTAATGTACATTTATTTTTTTATAATAAAAACTATAACTATTACATTTGCCACTGATCATAATATTACTCCTTGTTTATCGTTGTTACAGCCACCGAACGATGTAGTATTTTTTTTTATTTATTCTTAAACTTAAAATATGTTAAAGAAAGTGATCTGTTTCATATATATATAAGAAACAGGTCTCTCTAAAATGCGTGGCCTTACGGCAATTCTGTAAGTATATGGTCCGTAGTGTTAAGAAAGTCAAGAAATACTATATTAACTGTATTCTATACTGGCAGTAATAAATTCAACTTGATTTTATTTTGTCATAATATTATCGTAATATTCGTAATCAAATCATTATTGTGTACAACAGGTATCAGCTAAATCATTAATATTCATTATAATAGTCAACTTAATTGTAAAATTCATTTTTTAGAATATCGTATTCTGCATTATACAACGTAAGCAATTGTACAGTTAAAACATCATCACAGATCATAAATGCCGAATTAGTAACTATAATAAATAATGACATTAAAGATTCGGTTAATGCGAAAATTGAACCCGATCTAAGGTTTTTTGCTCTAAAATTACTTCAGTCACTAATTCGTAATGTTTGTAATAAAGCTGCATATGATATACTCTTCAATAACGTAAGTATTAAGATATTTTGATTGAATTCTTATAATATGTAACTAGGTTTTGAATATAATTTATATTTTATATTGTGTATGTCTATTATATCCACGTATTATACATTTTTATTACAGTTTACTGATAATTAATAGTTATTATACCTGCTTATGTTTTAAAATGTTGAAGGAATTTAATGAATAATCGTACAAATGTCTTATAATTATTGTATCACAGTAAAACTTTTTATGCGAAATCTTCATTTAGTATTTTTCAAAATAACTACCTATATTGGTCTCTGTATTTGAGTATTTACAGACTAACAGTTTTCTCTTAATGCCTAATATTGTATATTATATATTTATACCTACCTAAATATTCAAATATATTTGTACAGTAATAAAGTATAAAATCCAGTGCTCAATCGCTTTACAGATCGATCAGTCCCGATTAGTAAAATTGGCATCTGCAGTAGACGCCGAAACTGAAAACATATCAAGAAATATATTGGACTGCTTTCAGCAAAGCAAAAGAACAATTCGAAACCAAAATTCCCATGTGTTAACAAATGAACATGTCATTAGGTAGGTATATCATAACGAAATTGTTCGGTTAACACAATGTCAATATTCGCCGTAATATATAAAATTTTAAATTCACATAAAATTCCTATTTTATTATTTATTATACGTGTATAACAATCTGAAAGTTAAGTAATCATGATTCTTATAGCTGATTGTAAACTTTTCATATTTCGAAATACTTTTTGTCACAATACCTATATAACTATATAAAATGTAAAAAAGGTAAAGACATTTGTTTCACAAAAATAAATCGCGTCTACATGGACATTTAAAAATAAAGTTAAATCGAAAAGTTACATCTACTTAAAAATATGCAGCCGACTGCATTGCAAAAAGTCTGTTGTGGAGTGTGCGTTGGGGTGGAATATAATATTATGTTTGTTGCGGACACATCGGCGACTTTCTGACGACACTCATTGTAAATGATGACGATTTCCAGTCATTGAATCGAACATTGATTTTTTTCAAATTACCTAGTTTCATTGGAAAAATATGTCTGTAGACTTAAATTGAAAGAAGAAAAATTAAATATAAAAAAGACCCCCTCTTAAAAGTATAAATCGTATATCATCATTATCGCGCAATATACAATGATTTCGTGTACTGAAGTACAGCAGTTGACGAACCGACGACGTACGTGAAATTGCAGTTCTCAGTTGAAGCCGTCGGATAGGACGACAGTGAGTAGTAGGTACCCCCGATAAAGAGCAGGCGCGGAATCCGACGATGAGTCACCAACGCGCGTTTTCCGGCGTCCCGCGGTGTGACGAGTTCACGGGTGTCGCATGCTCGGTTACGGACGCGTTAGACCAGGGGTCGGCAACCCGCGGCCCATGGGCCGCATGCGGCCCGCGTAGCAATTTTATGCGGCCCGCGATAATAATTTATAGTTAGTTTAAAAATATTATACAACACGTTATCTTTGCTGATAAAAATTGGGATTTCTCACGAGAAGTTAGTTATACAATTATTGAACAAAAATAGATATTATGTATAGAAACATTGTACACGTTATCTAGTATTTTTGAATTGAAATTCATACAATTTATGAGTATGCAAAAATTACAAAATGAATTTTCAACCAGATTTTCTGATTTTTATTCAATTGACTTCAAAATTAAATTATTTCAGAACCCGTTTGTAGTTGATATTGATGACGTTGAAAGCTGTTTACAAATGGAAATTATTGAGTTGCAAAGTGACGAATGTCTTAAAACCGCTTTTCGTGATTGTAATAATTTAATTCAGTTTTATTCGAGTCTCTGTGAAACAAAATTTAGCAAAATAAAATATTTTGCTAAAAAAATGATGACCATATTTGGAAGCACTTATATTTGTGAACAAACTTTTTCCCTAATGAAATATCGGAAAAGCAAATATGCTTCGCGATTAACCGATGTCACTTAAACGCTGTATTGAGAATTTCTACATCGAAAATAAAACCTGCTATCAATATACTGGTTGATGCTATTCAAACTCAAAAATCACATTAATTTTTATTTATTTATTTTTTCCAATATTATACTATATTTTACTATATATTTTTTTATTATTATTATTACGTGTAATTATTATTATAACTTTGTTTGTAGATACCTCGATAATTAATGTATCAGTGATGTACTTAAATAAATTAAATTTTAAATTACTACAATATTTCGTTTAAATAAAATAAGGTGTATTCAAATTATGGCCCGTGAAAAAATTTATTTTTATTTTTGGCCCTTGACACCACAAAGGTTGCCGACCCCTGCGTTAGACCCCCCCGTGCACAGGGCGGCCAGCCGAACGGCACCCTCCTTTTACAATCGCGCGGCCCGACGGCGACACGGTGGCTGTATTATAAGCGGTACCGGAGTGGACAACGGTGCAACCTTATTGACGGCACCAATAGCAGTTATGGCAATCGTTACTAGTTTACGAGAGATCGACAATTAATCGTTACGTAACAATGCGACCGACTGCTTGATGGACACGAAACGTCGCGGATAACGGTGCATAGTTAGAGCGAGAATGTACTGCATCGCGCGTACAAAGGTATAACGACAGACGGTATAAAAGTTGGCGGGCGGCGACGGAACAGCCGGACAACAACGATAAAAACATTAAAGACGTACTAAAGCGTTTAACGCCGAGTAATTTGCCACGAAGCGGTGGCACACTAGGACGCATGTCAAAATGAAAACGTCTCGGTGTACGACGTGTCGCGACACGGCCGGCGGAGGCTGACGAACCGCCGAACGCAATCGAAGACGCATAAAAATAATACGGTGACCGATAACAGCAGCCGATCAAAATCGCTACGGAAATACGATTTCGGTGTCGGAGGCGTCTCAACAACATGTTGTAAAAGTAAAAATAAATAAATAAATCTCATAATATGACATGGATTGCGAGGACATACAACCAATGGTCAACGTGTCTTTGAATGCAGTGACACGGCGGCACTGAACGGTGTGAACTGACGTCGGGTCACGGACTGTATGTGATATTAACGTCAATACGTCATTGGTAACAATGATAATAAGCACGACGGAAAAATTACAAGGTGACCGGACGGCGTTTGCACCACCGGCGAAGACGCGCGATTACGATGTGATGCGTCGTCCGGTAATAGTGAATTTGACGGGCCACATACCAAGACGTTAGACGAATGGTGAATGGTCGGGCGGCCGTACATTTTACGCGCCGAAACGATTTATGGTTTTGACTGTATTTTTTCAATATATATATATATATATAATAAAACTTTTAAACGATTATAATCTTCAAAAGACTTAACATTCTTAGTGAAGATATTCTTAACATAATGGCTAAGACTTCGCGAAAATTAGATTTAGTATTGTAATTTTTTCTTTACATAAATGTTTATACTTAAAAAAAGTAGATATAGTACTTAAATAGGTATAGCTAATTATCATAAAAAAAATGTCGTATGTTTATTAAAAAAAGTTCTACTTTTCTATCACTGATTTTCAAAAACAACCCTCAAGACTTTTTTCTGCGTACGTCCCTGGACGACATTGTCCGTTTCGACGTTATCTAATGCAGTGCATCGCAACGACGGCGTAATGTAGTTGCAGAGTGAGAGTATTAGGTTGTACAAAGTGTATAGGTAATATTATACTAACAACTTACAAGTTCATCAAGGTACCCGTCATCGTTCGGATGATGTTGCATCAATAATCTAATCAACAAAAGCGGTAGGCAGAGCGGATAAGGTTAAACTATTTTTTTAAATTATTTATTTACATCTTCATAAACTGTCTAAATTGTTTGTGATTACAGAATGTCCGATTATGGTATAATACAGTCTAGTTAAAACGATGCAGATCAACAATAGGTCTGTCGTATGTAAACCTTTCGTCGTTATTAAACGGTAGTCGTTTATGCGGTTTTAATTGCAACATTAAACGGTTATAAAATATGACATTACATACCACGACAAAATATCATAATTAAGACGTTATTAGACAGGTACTGTGAAATTACACTTTAGCGGTCCAATAAAGGCTCGCACTACGCGGTATAGATGACACACGGTTACTGTAGTTTGATACGTATACGATATAAATATCATAATATAATACTCGTGTGTTTAATTTAACGATTGTATAATAACTATTTTGCAAATCAATAATTATCGGTCGATGTGAAGTGGTGTGGAAAACATAATAATTAAGCCTCGTATTCTATGAATAACAAAATGAAAAAGGTTTCTTCCCGCCGGCAAATAAGACACGTATTGCAAGTAGTAAGTAAAGTACCTAACTATTTCAATGACGTAACTATTCCGTGGCCTAATGCATCAGCTAATCATTCGGTTTCGATTAAAAACATTGGAAAACATTTGCGAGTACAGAGATATTATGCTGTTGTCTTCAAATTTGATAACATTACGGTGTACGGACTAACAAAATAAAATGTAATTATTGAATGTAAACCCTCATTGTCATACGCATTTAACCTAAACAACGGAGATAAGTGCCATAAGTGTCCTCGATAAACAAAAACAAAAATAAAATGAGGATGAATTTTAAATTATAAATATATTTTGGTTAATTATGGTCGAAAAAATCGTACGATTTTTCAAGAAATCAAAAATGTAGTTTCCAAACATTTATGAGGTATTGACGTATATAAGTGTATATGACGTATGAGGTATTTAATGTCCTACGATCACACTATAATGGCCGTACTATAATAATTTATAACGTCGAAAATGTTTATTTTAAATGTTTAAACATGATAATATAGTCACTACAAATAGCACCGGCGCGGTTTTCACCAATAAAATATATATTACTATACGACTCGTGTTCTGTAACATATCATAATATAGTCGCCTCCGTTAAACGGCGTGTCGCCGCAGTCGAAAATAAAACAAACAATCAGCAACGTTCGAACGTGATACTATTTGAAATCACGCGAGTCAGCGACGAACGGGACAGGTGTTGTGTAGCCGCTGATCAAACAGATCGCAACGTTATTGCATACGTATATGGGACACCGCGTGGTCTGTTCGGCAGGTGTGTTCCCGGTCACCGCATGGCCACTGCGCGATATTCGAAGTGACGCTGCCGTCGTCGCCCGCCGGCTTCGGAACCCGTTCTTCCTGTCCACCGCGATCAGCAGTTGCGGAACACCCGCGTGCGCCGTCGTCGTCGGGATCGTGCAAATCGTCGGCTCGCACTGCCGACCGGCGACGCGCCACACGATGACAACTGGAAGATCCGATGACGTTTGTATGGCTCGCCGACATTGTAAATTACAATATTATTGTTACATTATTTCGCGAGTATATTTCTTCTGCCTTTTTTGATTTCATACTTTGCCCCAGTTTGGCGCGTTATCTCGTCGAAACGCCGAGTGCAGTTGTTCGAGTTAATATATTATAGAAATCGTGTCGATGGTTGTCCTCCGCCAATGACATCGCGTGTTGACAACTCGAAACTCGAAAGTGCGTAAGAGGTCGAAAAATGTACAAAACAGTGTACCGCGTCGAAGTCTTGTAGGTAGGTACATAATTATTATGTTAATAAATCACACAAAACATTATTATCGTTTTATTTTATTATTGGTTATGTCTTATGTAGGTCGGAGATTTAGTGTTTTTTGTAATGAGTATAATCGTATAAATTAATAACATGTATTTCCCACGTTTATATGCAACAGTTGAAGCGCGTTAACTCAATGCGCATTGAGTTAGTCCGAAAGTTGGGCATTAATGCGAATTATTATTTTAACAGGAATTTTAAAATGTCAAATTATAAAATAACATAATTATTTTGGTTGTGGATCCAAAGTATTAAAGCATGGACTAAAAAAACATTCGCATTAAACTTTTAATTTTATTCAACGTCTAATTTTGATATTTTAGGTGCATTATAAACCCACTCCCTAATACGCTTTGAGTTAATGGCATTTAATGCGCATTAACTGTTGCATATAAACGAGGTAATAATCAAAACAGAGTTAATTTTGCCATCTTAATTATTATAGAGTATTGGTTATTTAGACTTTGGAATATTAATGTGAATTTGATGAGACTTTGTATGTTAAAATCAATATTATTAAGTCGAATTTCGTCATATTATGGGGTCTATAAATTTTCTTTTGTACAATCAACTATTTATATTGTTTTAATTTAGACGTCTATAGTGCGATACAGACATCGTTTCATCGTTTGTAAATATCTTTGTTATTAATATTATTATAAAACTTTAGCACACTTAAAATTACATGCACGAATACGATTTAATAATGACAAATAAGAGGAAAGTGGGTGTCTTCTAAGAGTATTAAACTAGTATATTACTAACTATTTTACTATTATAACAAATTTGTCGCGACAATCCCTCTAGATATTACATTAAAAATATATGCACATTGATACTTACTACATGGATGATAATACATGACAAATCTATGAACTATGTTACTTTAATTTGAAATTTAGTCAATACGCAATACGTTAACACAGCGTTTTTCAAACTTTTATTATACACGGCACACCGTACACTTCAAAAAATTTTCACGGCACACTGACCTTTTTTTTTAGATGAACAAAATCGTTTTGAATTAATTATAATTATATATACATTTAATAAGAAATATGTGATTGATGGACTAACAAATATTTTTAATTCTTGGACGAATAGTTGACATATATCCGCATTTTCTTTTATCACAATTCAATGCAATCGGTAATCTATGGAAAAACCGCGGCACACTTAGTGGATACTCGCGGCACCCGGTTTGAAAACCACTGCGTTAACATGTCATCAAACAATTTATTCTTCAGCGTTTCTGTTGTCAAAAATATGCCAAACCATTTTTGTGCACGCGATGCTGTATTATATTTCGTAACACGTTATTAAGTTAATCATATTATTATATTCAAAACAATTATATTTTAGTGTTCTAATTGTGGCATTAGATTAGACAAACAAAAAAAAATCCAAATTTGTAATATGTGACATCTCTTTGTATAGTCTGCACAACTTACACATATGCATACAAAGTAGTATCTTCGCATCGTTTGACGTTACGGAGTGAATTATTGTTGTATTTTATTTTTCCAAATCATGCGTCTTTAGACCTATGTTTATGTGCTACGTGATCTACTCGAATAGTATAAGCCATAGGGTGATTCTGATTCTTGTTTAAAACAGGGTTGCCTTCTTTTGAGTATCATGCCTTTTGTACCGACAAACTTCGAACGAGACACTTCTTTCCGTTTTTATATAATATAATCCCGTTATTTCCATATAATATGTAAGTAAAAGAATAAAGCTTCACAAACTTCTAATATTATTTATTGAATAATCGAATGATTAAACTAAAAGTAATTGTTTGTTACGAATCACCTGTCCCTAAAAACTTGTCAGCGATAAGCACGAGACATCTCGTATAATATTTGTACTGTACACAATGTAACTTTGAACCCGCACGACCGTAACGCTTTTAAATAACACGATAATATGTAGCTTGTGCTCATCTAACAAGCAAATATTATCAAACAAATATTTTTAAAAATATAAAAACTGTTATACAGTTTTTAGAGATCTTTTTTAAAATTACACCAGAATTGATCGTTGAATGTTTTTATTTATATATACCATCCCGGAGTCACCCTACACATTAGAGAAGTGTACAATTTTGTATTTATATATTCAAGCGAACAAATAGTTGACGAACAATTCATATTGAAACATTTCCGAGTTAGTATCTGAGATTAGACCGGAATACCGAATCCAAATAGTATAAAAAAAACTCAAGTAAATCTCTTTATGACTTTCTGAACTCAGGAAACGTTAAAAACGGAAACGTATTTCTGCGTCTGTAGTTTTCCTATACTTACCATATTGTCTTATGTTATTGATCGAGTCATACTGTTTGGATTAATCTACTGTTATATCGTCATTATTCATGCCATGGTTCAGAGTAAATGGTTTGATATTTTTTTTAAACCGACATGTACGCTGTCTGTGCTGCCTCCCATCTATTACAATTTAAAGTAGTTTAAAAATGTTAGGTAGTTTTGATTTTATTTCGTATTTATTTTTCTGTTATCGTCGAGTTTCGGGTATCATACTAGGTGTCCTGGCTGTTTTAATAATATCATTGTGATTGGTCCAACATTAGGTTACTTTAGCTACTTACCTCTGTGTGTTATTGTATTGAAATATATTAAAACCACTATAGCGTTCCAAAAGGTGCAGATTTATGTTGAATCACAGCCGGCAACGTCGCGCATAATCGTTCGGTGTGGAATTATGAGTTATATCAATACCAAAGTATTATTACCTGTACACCTGTTTTAATTTTAAAATGTAATTTTTCCGTTGATTTACACTTAAATATTCGATTCTGAATATGTATTCACAGCGTTTGTACAGTGTTTATCAGTGTTTTTTTTTTATTATTATTACACATTCGCTTGATTAAATCACGTCCTTGAGACGATATCGATAAAAATAATGTAAGTATTATCAAATTATGTAGGTACTACAAAATGTTTTAACATTATATGTGTCTGTATTCTATAATTTATATTTACCTACTTACGCTACTAAGCTAGAACTATCTATAGCTAAATATGCTAAAACATTCTGTAGTTTTACACAGTTCATGGAACTTTACTATTATTTAAATTCTTAAAGTGTCAAGTTTTATTTTTCATTCATTAATTTTATGCACAATACATTTACCGTATTATACCTATTAAACATATTATTTATGTTTATATCAGACCAATAACAACATATGATTGATATACAACTATACAATAAGGTACCTATAAATCAACTTATAAATAATAGAAGTTTACATTTTAAATAAACACGTGATACTTTTTTGAGATTAGATAGATAAATAACATATGCTGAAGCGTGAAGAGCTTTGACTATCGATATTACATAATGACCTCACTTTGTGTACTGTACTACTGTTGCTAGTTGAGACTAGTATACAAAAGCCAATAACCGCCTGAGCTTAGCTAGCTTACTCAAAATTTCGTATTTTAATAATGAAATTACTTTAATCTTAAACAGTGTAGTAAGATACTTACTGTAGCGTTTAATATGTGGGTAAAAAAAATAAAAAATCGACTGATTATAGTATGAATAAAAATGTTCATGATATTATAAATCACATTTTAGAAATAATAATATATGTTTCTTTTGGCCAAGTTCTTAGATTTACCAATGCAAACCATTTAATAGGTAATAACAGATAATACTGATAGATACCCATATTTTAGTTAACGCTTTCATTAGGTTACCTATATTCCTTATCGGAGTGAACGATTATCATTTATCAGTAAATAACCTTTGATAGACATCCATATCGTAGACGAAACTGGAAACACTTAATAAAATGTATATTATTATTCCGAATACGCTATTATATTGAGAAATTGTATAAAGTTTGAACATCATTATTATTATTGTTGTCCTAGTGTGATTATTGAATAGCTTACACACAAAGTGGTTTATAATTTTTTTAATATTCGTTTTATAGAGAATATAATATTTTAAATAAGTAAAAAATTATGGGTCTGGAAAATCAAGTGGCTTTGGTGACTGGCGCAACATCAGAAATTGGGTACGCTTACGTAAAGTGTTTACTTCAGAACAAAGTTAAGGTAGGGAAACAAAAATTGACGAATTACATTTATCTATCTCGCTCAGTTTTTCATGTTAAATTATAAAAATAACAACATATTATAATGAATTCAGGTATTACTCTGTGATGTTAATGTCAGCGAATGTCAAATTATTTCACGTAAGTTCCTAAAAGAGTTTCAAAATATCAATATATTCTCGACAAAATGTGATGTTACTAATGAAGAGGAATTTGAAAGTGAGAATAATAAATACTTTTTAATTATGTTTTCTTGTAACTTAGAGTTATTTGTGTAATTTAATATATTTTACGTAAAAAGGATTTTTAAATTAATTATATTGTTTATGTTATACTATTATTTTAAATATTTTGAGAATAATCGAATAATATTTATTTTTATCTAAAACCAACGACTTATATTGAATAATATTTTATAGATGCTTTTAAAACATGTATCAAGCATTTTGGTCGATTGGACATTGTTATTAATAATGCTGGCGTTTTTCGACAATTCAATTGAACAACGATGGTCTACTACAGTCAATATTAATTACGTGAGTTCAAGTGGTAATTTAACGGGTTTGATTGTGTACATTAGTATATATATATTATATTATTTTTTATATATTATGTTGGCTGTGTTTACGGCACCGCTACACATACTTATGTAATTTGACGAGTTCGTGGAGCGTAAATATTTATTGTGATAACTTATATTGATGTTACTGTTGCAAAAGGAAATTGTTTGATTTTCCCCGAATATTTATCAGCTATATTACAACGCGGCACGCATAGAATGAGTACTATAAACCATAACATACACACCTGTGTGTGGGTACGATTGATAAACATTATATTTAATCTTGAGAGTTTTTAACTATATTGCACTAAGAAGTAACAATATTTTAAGGCTTAAAACACGGTTGGTGATTATCCACAATATTTTGTTTTCTTAGGGAGGAGTCGTCAGAGGTACATTACTAGCGATCAAGTACATGGGAATTCCCAACGGAGGTAGTGGTGGAACAGTAATACAGACGTCTTCCTTGATGGTTTTCAGTGACAGTTATCACTGTAGTCCTATGTACTTATCTACGAAAAAATATATGATGGAATTTACGAAAAGTTTTGGAGTACGTGTATTTGCATTTTAGATTAATATTAGTAATCACTATTTAGTATACATTACGATACGTATCTTATAATATAATTAGTGATTTTATTTCTATGTTCAAATTTTGAAGAAAAAACATCATTTCAGTCTTCATGGTGTAAGAATTATTACATTGTGCCCGGAATTTATTGCTACTAATTGTGCAAGACTGGTCTGTAAAAATGAAACGATGCCCAAAAATGGAGAATGTGCCGAGGAGCTTGAAGATTCAAAAAGTAATCAACAGAATATGAAAACACAAAAGTAAGCAATACTTTTATTATATTTCATTATGTGTGCACTTAAGTATTTACCTATATTGTTTTTAAAATCTTTGTACGCAACCAAGAATTGTTTTCAAATATTTTGACAAATAATAACCTTTCAAAAGTTTTTAAAGGAAACAACCGTGTCAGTGTGTTACAATTTGTTTACATCATATATATAATATATAATACTATATATGTAGGCTAAATCGTAAATCTATAGGGTTATACAAACACCATGTTTATAAATAATGTGCCAATTTTTTTTTATTATCACAGAATTGAATGCCTAGTCCTCAGGGAGCAGCAATTAGAGTTGCTCTTGTATAATAATAAATGTTTATAGAGCATCGTTCTTGGAGAGGGGTATTGGGTGTGCGAACTACAAACGAATTAGATGGGTACCTACAATACGGCCATTTGACATTTTTATACTTCACAGTTTACGAGTACACTAGTTATGTTACAGTACCTATTTTTGTTTGTCAATTTTCTTATTACTCACATTTTAGTTAAGCGCACAAACACGTGAGGACTTCACATTTTTATTTAAACAAATATATAGTCAATGATCATACATATGTTTTAGATTCTGGGCGAAGCAAAAAATTTATTGACTTAAAAATGTGTTGTTTTTTTTTGTTTGTCAATACTTTTTTGAACAGTAAAAATAGTTTAATCTTTAATATTGATAAATTTAGTGATAGGAGAGTGAATTTAGTTAGTATTGCAGAGGGTTAAACTTAAAAAATATCCAGTACCTACTTTTCTTAATAAGTAATTAATCTGAAACCATAAAATCTAAAAAAGGTATGAAAACAATAATTGTTTGAGACATTTTAAACTGAAATTTCTTTATTTTACGATATTAACAAAACAATGTTATTAAATTTTGTATTATGTAAATTGATATAGGGAATATGGTATAAATGTATATTATTATAATAATTAAATACTAGTGATATAATAAGTGCAATATTTTCGAATAAAATTATATCAATCTACTAAAATACTAAAAGTAAAATAAATTACTTTTATAACTATGTAAAAAAAAAAAAAACATATCACTTGGTGATATAGGCTGATAGACCGTTTTCGCTCAGAACCGTTTTTCGTATACAATGATATATCTTTTTATTTTTTTTAAATTTAAATCATTGAGTTCAAATTTATCACACCTATAATAGTGATCCACTCGTTACCTAAAGTGGCTAAAGTACAGCAAAGCGGTATCTACTTGCCTACCTTTTTAATGCTGTGAGATTTAAAAATAAACAATATTTATCTACACATAGTTATTTACGTGTGTTTAAAGTTAGAATGAAGACAAAATGTATTATAATCTTTAAATGTTCAAATTATTTTGTTGTTAAAAAAACATACCTATAAGGTTTTAATATGTATTATGTACAATGTTTTATATCAGTTTTGTTTAAAATAATTATTACTAAACAAAGATGAGTGTAATTCAATTAATTTAATAATTTCGTTTTTTTTTTTTTTTATTGTTGATAAAAATATTTAAGTTGTATTATAAGCATTATAACAATTATACTAAGTACATACTTTATTATAATTGTTAAAAACGATTGAATCTCGTCGTCTTAGGTAACCAATAAGTCCAAATTTTAAATTATTGTCACAACCATTGAAAAAATTTCGGAGCTAAGTATTATTTCTTTTACCGGATTAAAAAAAAAAACATTTCACATCGTATTTTAATTTTTTTAAACAATGTAAATACTGTCACAATTATACACTTTAATACTTTATTGTTAAATATTACACATCACGAATATCATACAATAGGAAGCTCTGTTGAAGTATAGTGCTAATTTTAATATCAGTCAAAAGGTTTGCACCACGCATATCGTAATATTATTATACCTATACTGTTTATATTAATACGTATCTAGGTACAATTTTTATAACATAAACGATTTTTTTCGCTATTGTCATATATATAATGCCATCTGGTGGTTAATAATAATAGTGTTGAAAAAGATACGATTATCGTTTTGATATAAGTTTAACGTGTGGTCTGCGTGTTACTCTATAGTATAGAGTCTATACGAACGCCAGCCACAGCATGTTCATATTGATCGTTTCGTACCTCGTATGTTTGTTTCATAAGATTAACATGGATACATATAGTCAAATATAACAATTGGATGATAAAAAAAAATCTGTTAAATAGTTGTTCCTCATCAATTCTCGTTTATTGCCATTAAAAATGTAAGACTTAAAATTATGTTGTTTTATCAAAATTTGTATAAAAAATAATCTTAGTAGGTACCAAAATTCAAATGGTTCAAGTCCTTAAATGACTATCGAAGATTGATGAAAATTAAACCATTGAAACAAACAAGATGTCATATCAAGTATGACCATTTATAACTATATAAGTATTTTAACTACCTACAAAGTATCTAAAAGTAATAAAGTACCTGTCTAACAATATATCTTTATCATTAGGTGCTTATGCGTTACATCATACTCTACAATATACACATTATATTAAATTATGATATAATTATTTATCTGTTGTTGGTACACCACTATAACGGATAAAACAAAAATCCCTAACTATACGATCAGTGTATATGATATTTACTATTATTAATATATTGTACATAGCAATTGCTTAAGTATAAAAAAGTTTAAAATAATAATATTTGTTTTTTTTTGAACTTATCCACTAGGTCAGATAACATCGGGAATGCTTTGATTACAATTTTGGAACACGGGAAAACTGGAGAGACTTGGATTGTCGAAAATAACAAACCACCACGACTAATTGAATATTAAGTGTGATTGTATTTATTGTCTCGATAAAAAAAAAAAACCATTATTGTAAGTCTTTTAATTTAAGTCGGTACTTCTTATTTTTATTTTATTATTGAGGTAAAAGGAATTCAAATTAAAACTGCAGTGTAAAATGTAAAATGTAAATTACAATTGTATATTTGTTTCATATATTTTATAATCTCCTAGTAAACGAAATAAGTATAACAATAAAAAATTTGTTTAATTTTTTATATTGGACATCTGAAGACCTTGTAATCCGAACGATATTGAGCTTAGAGAGGTTTGTCGATTAATTATATGAGTTTGATGTAATTTTGAAGAAATATGCTGTTCAAAGTTTATATTTTATCTAGAACAACTCCAAGCTATTTTATGTTCGTTAACCAAGAGATTATATATTATTATTATCACCGTTAAATTGTAATATTAGAGGAGTTTTAGGTCCTTAAGTACGATTGTGTTAACTGATAGCAATATTGCAGTGCTTTCGAGAAGAATAATAACAGTAAATCAGTGGAATAATATAGTTCTTCATTAATTCAAGAGAATTTAATGTCGTAAAGACGCTCGTCGTCGCGTTTGCCGTCTGGGCATATGGAAATTATTTTTTATTACTTATATGTCTGGTAACTTTTATAGTTCTATCAACAAAGTCAAGTTTTTCTCAGCCATATTCGATATGTTACAGGAAACTGCTGACGGATCTAATGGGTTCGGTGATATTTCAATCGATTCGATAATATTATATTATTGATCAGCATCTGTTGCAGAAGCTATAGATACATCAATTAAATGCCAAGTTATGAGGACGTCCTACCCGTATTCATTGTTTTCGTCTTTCAAGTGCGCAGCATGTCAAATTTACGCGCTACAGTTTACATTCAACTTCGTTAGTTTTAATGTTACATAGAATGAATTGACCTATATATATATATCATTTATCAGACCCGAAGGTGTAACAAGAATAACATTGTTTGCTGTTTGTTAGAATCGTTTTCGATATTTTAAAATTAAAATATAAGTGCGAGTTATAAGCGTGCGCAACGTAAATAATTTATACTGTTCACAACTTGGTTCAAAATTAAAATATCTGAAAAAAACTATTCCGACAAATCTGTTGAGTTGTATATTTGTATGTTATATATTGTGTGTATTTATAAACTTAATTCGCCGATAAACGGTGGCAGCAGAGAGTAGTATACGAGTATATTGTCGGTTAATTACGATAGAAAAAAAAAAAATTGTTGAGTACAGTAAATTTGCTATGTTGTACGCACTTGCGTAAGACTGAGACATAACAAAGGCGGATGCGACGTGAGACGTGCTATCAATCGGCGTCGGTTCAACATTTTTGAACAACGACATTTTGCAAACTCGATATAAATTAGCTCATGTCCAAATCTGCATGCATCACTGGGGCGTCGGTTGTATATCGTTTTGGCACGAGCGGTTACATCATAATATAAATATATCCGTGTATTAAAAACAACTATATGTACATGACACGATTACGCGCGAGATATACGCTACGCGACTGCAGCTTTTGAGTTTAACGAGACAGTTATTGATAGGACTTAAAAACAAATTATATAAATTACAAGACGTCGCGTTCAAAGCGGTACAGGTGTTTTAACAATATATATATATATAAGCGATGTAACATAATAATACGATTATTGTCGTCCGTGATCGAAACGATTTTCTCTGTCGGCAAAAAAATAAAAAAAACTTTCTCGGTTACGTCGGAGAGTGTTTATTATTATTATTATTTTATGTTTGGTGTGACGGTCGCCTGTATGGCTGTATATAATACAAGTTTGTGTTTAAAAGCCCGGTGGGCGTAAGGAAAGAGTGGAATTTTATGGTCACAGTATACGCGCCCTGTCCGACGTCCGCGACTGTATTCCATTCACAGTAAACGTTTGGACGTCAATCACACAAGTTTGCGCGCTCGTTACCACTCGGAAAGTTGATCGATATTTATTTATTTTTATTTTTTATTTGTCTCGTGATAATATAAATAGCAACAATAATTCCAAAGTGCACTATAACAAAACAAAATACAATAATATATCGTATTCGTATTGTTTTTTAATTATTGTTCTATAAGTATTTTATAGGTAAGATATTTGACACGCAGAATATACCTACTAATATAGTAATATGCTAATATTATACACACATATAATATATGTAATTCTAATCAGAAGTGTATACAAAGTGTAGACATCGTAACGATACATATCTCCGACCTGATGAATAATAATTATTAAAAGTACACAATACATAATAATTTACGTCTTTACTTTTAGTCTTTTAGGTAGGTACTATAGGTATTGTTATGCTTGTGATCGTATAATATAATGCTATTGTAATTCTTACAATATTTCGGTTATATCGAACCTAATTTAACTCCAGCACTAGGTTAGAACAGTAAGTATAGACAATATTATTTTTACTAATATATCGACGACACCTATGAGTTCATCATATTTGTCAAGCAAACGTTTCAAAACCATTTTCTGGTGGTATACTGACCATAAGTCAAATATTTTTTTGTTAAAATAAAAATTAATAATTGCATGGAAGTTAAATGGTAATAATTGTGCATTTGTGCTATAGAAAAATAAGTAAAAACAATATATAACTGCATTTGTTTACAAGTGTTTTTTTGGGAATGCATAATATATGTTGTTATACCCTCAAACAGCTAGGCCATACAAATGTTGCTTTAAAAAATGAATGGTATTGTTTAAAAATAATATAATTAATTGCAACAACAATTCATAACAATATAATATTGTAAATTAAATGTTAAATATTATAATGTGCAAGCGTAAAATATACTTTTTTTTTATTATCAATTAAAATAAAACATATTTAAGATACAAATGTAATTTAACAATATTATTGTGTAGAAAATTAATTTCTTTGTACAATTGCATAAGGTTGTATTAATTAAACGACAATAAAATATGCTTAAATGCCGCTTCAATAAATGTATTGTAATTAAAAGTTTATCAATATTTTTTAAGTTAAAAGAAGCGTTGAGTTCATGGTTACCATGGACTTATTCCAAAACTTTTTTTCTTGGATAGCCGCCATTTTACATAAAACTTTATACGTATTAAAATATTAAAATTAAAATATACATATACATGTTCATATGATAGCATTCCTCTGCATCATCTAAATATAGTATCCTCCTATTGACCCAGTTCCTACGAATTTGGCCTATGTATATATTATCAACTAGTGACAACTACTAATCGGAACGTATACTGTACCGTTATCGTTTAATAATTATATATATATATATATCCACGTGTACGTGTGTTTGATTATTTAAAAGTACTTCACCTTTCATCGATTTATAATAATATTATGAGTTATGACGTGATTACACTGTACCTGTATAAAAAAATATTAATTTTTATTCTAACGCGCAACGAATCCAACATAACACATCTTTGCTGGCAGTAATACCATATGTTGTACAATGTACATAATATATTATTTTGATTCTGGAAGTTGTTTGAATAAAAACGCCATTTATTTACATATTTTAATTTGTAATCAGTACATAATTATTTTATGATATTGTACAAAAAAAAATTACACAACATCTTATACATGAATTCATTTGCTATTGTTTTTTTAAGTAACTAAATTTGAACTAAATATCAACGATTTTTTTTATTAATAATTTTATAGTAGTTTATTGTTTGAAATTCCAGCCTCATTTTAATATGGTTAACTCCATTAACGAGCACAATATTTATGCTAACTATTTCATAAAGCTACATTCTTGTTCTTGTTCTTATTATTATTACATTGACTGTCAATTTTAAACTTCAATTATAACTTCACAATATGTAAATACGCATGGTATTTTACTATTTTATGTTAAAAAAAATCTACACATTATAATTTATCACTTAGATATATGATTATATAGTCATTAATTTATTAAATACTCATTTGTCATTGCATCAAAATTTAATATCATAACTTGTTATTGATTTCTTTGGTTCAAAGACTCAACAATTTGGAATTAGATAATATATATTATACAATATAAAACACTTGGATGATATTCCTATCAAAAATTAATTAACGTCTATAATATAACAATAAAATAGTATAATACCTACGCTAACGGTTTTCTTTTTTTGCTAAACAACATACTGTGTTAATCGTAAATTAATTTAATAAGTACAAATAAATTGAACTTGTGTTTTTGTCCTCGAGTCTAAATAAAATAAGCAATGAACTAATGAACATTAATTATTAGATTTAGTCAATTTAGTAATAGAATAAAATACATTTTTTTAGAACAATAATATGCATTGTGAATATAACCTGGAGATTTGTTGATAATTTTTAGCGGGTACATTTTGGTTATTGAAATATACCTAAATGAGTTTACATGGTTTTATATAGTTTTATGGATTAACATGCAATTAGGATTTACAAGATAATAATAATTTATGAGTGTATGTACTATGTAGCCATGTAGGTATATATGTTAGCACTTATAATTAAATTCCCTTAAGTACATTTTTTTTAGTTAATAAACATTTTTTTTTTTATATATAATATCAATTGTATATTTATTTTTGATTATTTTTATTTTACTGCGATTATATGATAATTAATTAAAAACGTTAAGTGTACATGTCTTTGCGTGAACAATAGTAAAAATGTATAAGCCTACTGTATCTATTGTGAGTTGTGACAGCATGACATGAATGAAAATAATAAATATAATTAATACAGGTACTAGGATAATAAATACTAAAAAACTATACAGTTCAATAGGACTTGCCTTTATTATAATGTCAATGTCAGATAAAATAAAATAACCATTAAGTTTTAATAAATAACATTATAAGGTGAGAATTATTATTATAATGTATTATGCAAAATGAAAAATGTTAGTTATCCGGTGTTTATATTAAATAGTGAATACTATTTTAAATAAAATAAAAACTACATTAAAATTTTAAATTAAAATATAATTTACTATTTATATTTATTGACAATCGTTTATTAACTAACCGATGAATAAATTTAATTTAATTTTGTGGATTCCTTTTTTTCAATTTAACTGTCGTGCATTCCAATTTAAATGTCATATGTTATATCTTTATATTATTTATACAATAATATATAAAGATATTTTTTCAATAAAAAACACTCAAATTTCATATTTTTGAAAAAATTATTTTATATTATATAATATAACTAATTGAATACTATTAATACGTACCACATGCTTGCAAAATCAAACTTGTTACCATTTATTTTATTTATCAAAGAGTTTTTTTTTAAATTTTTTATTTTTTGTATGGCAACTGTCCATATTTTTAACTTTGAAGCATGGCACTTTTCTTTATAATTTCCATGTACACGAGAAGTATCGATTATGGAGCCAATATAATATAATACATTATTCATTATAATAGCATTTGCCATTTAAAGTTTTTGCAGTGAAAAAGTACAATTCGAGGGGTATCCCCTTACCATTTAGTACTTGTATACAGTTATATCCAACCTTAAACAAAGAATACAATGTATAATTATTGAACATTATTGCTATTATAATATGTTAATTAAACGTTACCCCTTTAATTGCCTTAATATTATATGTACAATATTTTTTATTTAAGTGTTATACGAGCACTACTATCATCATTATATTTGTCTATTAAAAATATCTTAAATATTTTAAAAATTTATTCATTACGTCCGTCAGATTTTTCTTAAATTGTAATTTGTGAAGTCTGAAAAATAATAAATGTCGCAATTCATCGTAGATATAATTATATAGGTATAGTTTAAATTCCTCTAAAATGTAAGACACGATATTATTATAAAATTGTATATTCGTATAAAATAAACATTGGTTTGTTTTTATATACGAAAACAAAATGACTTTGAGAAATGCACTTTTAACTCCTACGTCATATTTTATACTATATTTACAAGGTAATAAGTATATATTTATTATAAATATATATATACGTTTCTAACTCAATAACCAAGTTTTAGTGTCGTCATCACGCTTAAGGTTATTCGCCATTATTAATATTGCATATGTTACCTACACTAACAGTTATACTTGATGTCACTGTTGATAAACAGTATTGTACAACCGTACAATATTAATTTGGAGAAAATCATTGAATGAAAAATACTATTGTAGTATTGTCTAATATTTTTATCTAGGATTAAGGCACATTGCATCGTGTATGTGGTTAAAATAATAAATAATAATTTAACAAAAGCTGGATTTATACTTACATAGACACACAAAATACTAACACGTAAGACAGAGGAGAAAAACGTGACAAAATAACGTAGACAAGTGGCGGTTATATAGGTACTGAACCACTAGAACATGACCATATTCGAATGAATATAGAAATCTACGGTAACATTAAAAAAAAAAGAGTAAAACGTAACAAAATGTAATAAAATTGTTTTCTATTAAAAATAATATACTAGCGTGTTATCATTTATTTTCTTTAGTAACCGTTAGTAACTTGAGTGTAATATAAATTTATAAAACGGATCATTTAATTCCAGCTATAGTGTTTAAAATAATTAAAAGATGAAAAATTCTATGTGATGAAATAAATAATATTTATATTTTATTGTGCAGTGCATGGCAATGGCCTATTACACAATTATGAAATATACTATAAACTCGAGTTAAAATTTACTGTATAGAATGATGTAATCATATATTCAAACCTTCTTAATATTCATGACTAAATATTAACATTCCCAGTAAATTGTTCTCCACACTAAGATATGCCGACAATAATATATGATGGACGTGGGTTGTAAATATTAACATCAATTTTGTACCATTTAAATGTAATTATAGCTTTATAACAGCTGGAAATAGGTTTTAGAATTATTTTATGACCAGATATTAAGTTTTTGTTTTTTGAATTCGGATTTCAATGTTATGAAAAATGTATTCGCTATTTGCATAAGATATATAAATAAATATCGATAACATAGTATTAATATATTATGTAAATGTGTATAGATAGTGTTTAATCGGTAGACACCAATTGCATTACGGATGATGAACACAGAACACCTATACATAAAAATCCATACATAGATCATTTTAATATTATTAATTAATAACAGACCACGGTAGACTTTATTTATTTATTTTTTTTATTTACATTATTAGTTGTATAATATTAAAAATATTTTTTTATTATTGCTGATAGTTTTTGTTTTGTCCCAAAATAAAATTATGTGATATAGTAGTGAACAGTAATAATATTATTAAAAAATATGTGTATATTAAGTGTAAATAGTGTTGTCGGTTTTACGTTTCAATTTAATATACTTATTTATATTTCTTTTTTCTAGATTTATAAAAATGTCTCATACGGTAACAGTTACCAGGACCACAACGTCTACAACATCTGCTATAATCCTAAATACTGGTTACGTGAAATCGGTGCCTGGATTATTAAAATTGGCTGAAGTTGTAAGTATATTTATATAAATTTGATGTAAAAGCCTGTAGTAAATTCGAATAAAGCGTAGGTATAGTAGTTGTTCGATATTCGCGTTACTTATTATCTATAGTCTATAGGCTGTACTGCTGTAGACATAAGGTACTTAGAGTTTAGAAATCAATTCATCATGTTATTCATTAGTAAGCTATTATTTTATTAGTTAGTTACTTTTATAAATGGCACAATAATATTGTGGTAGCTTGTAAATAGTATATTTTTTCACTTATAAAAGATTAAATAAGATCCAAAGTAAAAGTAAAATTGGTATAAAAAAAAACTACTACACAAAATCATAAATATTGTTCAACAAGACATTGAGTGGATACCTACCTAAAGTATTGAACTTGTTAAATGTTTTTATAATACAATTTATTAGTGTTTTCCTATAAAATTATGTCAAGATTTATTTCAAATACGCAAATGTTTACACATTTTGCACGTTTACCTCGCCACGATCACCAAATAAGCAAATATTTACCTATTAAAATACGTGTATATACCTAAATAATTTGATCAATTTAGACGAATAATATAAGTATATGATTGAAGATGATGTACTCGTGTATTCGTTTCATACATCAACGTAGATGTATCCTCTCAAAAACTATAGCAATAATAAAATAATGAGTGTATTTGTGTATTGAAATATTATACTGTATTTTTTTCATACGTTATTTTACCAATATTTTAAAAGCGATCATCAAGCGTTAAGATCAACGAACGAATTCTATAAATATAAATTATGTATTATACTACCGCTTGCGTCACGCTTAAAACGCGCGTAGAGACAAAATAAATAAGTAAGAAAAACTCCAATGTTTAAATCACGTCATTTTATTATAATTTATTATGATGTAGGTATACAATATCATTATGCTCGACGACCGGTTATGGTATTACACCATTTGCACCTAATATTGGGCATGAAATTATTTATGCCTCGACAGTTCGACACTGTTTCGATGTATGAGGTACCTAATATACTCGTATTATGTTAAAGCGAACGGGGGTGGGCGCGTCGTGCGAGCACATAATCATTACGTGGACTATAATTAACGGTTAAAACGCCGAAATATCGTGTAGGATGATGTCACACACCTGGGGATTAGAACGGTAGGTACAGGTAGTTTATTTATCATAAAATATTTTATTGTCGAATTTATGGAAATGAAAACAATAACAATAGAAATTGGAAGTATGAGTTTATTTGTGGTTGTTGTTATATTATTTAGAAGAAAAAAATATGTATTATTTTTTACATAATTATATCAAAATAATCAACATATAGGTATGAATGTTATTTTTTATATCGTTATTTGTCGAGTTCACCACAGAACATTTTAATTATGTATAATATATTTATATAATAATAATCATTACAACATTTACAACACATAAATATAGGTATTTTTGTTTGATTTATTATTTTTTTTTCTAGAAAGTATATTAGACTGTACTGTATATAAACAAAAAATAGTTATACCAAAAAAAAAAAAACATTAAAATAGTGAAAAGTATTTTATTATGTAGGTATATAATTACTATAATTTTACTATTTTTACTAGAAATCAATACATTTAATTTGATATAGATAGTATATATTATATTATATTATAATATGTAATGTTATGAATTTAGTTAAATATAAATCTAGGCCAAGTGTCCAGGGTGTGTCTCTAGAGCACGAATGTTTATTGAAAAATGTGGTCGATAATATAAAGTATATAGTTACCCGGAAGGGCTGTGGCGCCAAACACTCCCCTACAGACAGGATTTGTATGTACAGAATATACGTCGTATAGTTAACTATATATTGAAACTACCGAACTGGAAAATGGTTTTTCATTTCGTCCTAACCTAACCTTGAAATAAAAACCACAACGTATAAATGAACCATTTTTAGAAGAAAACCGAACATCATCGACAAATTAATAATAAGATGCTACATATGGATTATAATAGATTAGTGGCCAGTTTCCATTTGTTTAATAAGTAAATAAGTATATTGAATAGATTCAGGGCTTTGCGGTCGCATATTTGTTCTAGTAAATGATATTCCTTGAGTTGGCGGATTTTTTTATATATCACATCAAGGACACAATATTGTAGCCTGTTGCCATTTCAAATGTAATAAATATAATCTATACTTACACGTTACACCTTTATAATAGCCCACAACTGATCATGTTTTTTTTTTTGTCCATAGTTTATACCCGATACCCTTATTAGCTATACAATAAGTACCTATTTCTAAACGTAGATCCATTAATAATCTTACTTAAGTTCTTAATGATAGAAATCGATTAGATATTGAACTTTTAAAATGTTTTAGGTACTTACATAAATTATACCCATAAATTGGATCAGTGGCGGATCTATTATTTTTTTTTTTTTGAGGGGAGGAGTGAAATTTTTTTCATATTATTACATTCATATCATATTATTTTTGTAAACACAATATTTAGGATTTGAATGATTTGATTTTAAGTCTTATATACACAATAGAACTGCGAAGGGGGGCTTTTCTTGAATCCGCCACCGAGTTGGACATCTCAAAATTTCAAGTCAATGAAAACCAAAAAAATTTAAAACTATAAGAAATGTAGTTATCATTATTAAAAATATTAATTAAAAAAGAAGTTATCAATGTGGTCAAATACCTTTGGTAATTGTACAGCTTGTGCAATATTTAAAAAAAAATTAATACAAAAATGATGTATAAATCCAAATTGTTTAACTGTCAGATAGCCATTAACTGATAATGTACCATACACGATTTGTAAATGTAGATAAAGTATTATAAAATAGGAATTATTAAAATATAAAAGAAATATTTTGTAGAATCTAAATAAAACAGACTTGTATACATTTTAGTTTTAATTAATAAGTAATATTTAAATTTTTTTGAAAACTGTAACATTTTATAATACTCTAACATTTTATGTATTTATTTTTTTTTCAGATCTTAGGAGGTATTGTCTTGGGTCTGTTGATTTATAACAGGGATAATCTATGTCATTGTTGGGTGTATGGCACGCACAACGCACAACTTTTTTTTTTGGGTACAGTTAGTGCATTTTTCTTAACGAGTCTGCTGTTGTTGATTTCTTGTCTTCTATCAATTTCTACAGGACCTATTATATCTAAAACTAACTTTGTAAGTATATAGTTATTAATTAAATATAATATATAGAATAATATGATTTTATTTCATACAAATAATAAAAAAAATGATGTAAACTATGTTTAGAAACAATATTTAAAATAGAAAGGCGTCTACTTAGGCAACATAATTGACAATTAAATAGTTAATATTACCACTATAAAATTCTAGTTGAAATAAATTTATATTAATGTTCAACCATAGTATATAACAAATACAACAAACTTTGTAATAAATAATAACCATTCACTACCTACTTACCTATTTAGTATGTATTTAATCTAAATATTTAATTTTTATTATTATTTTTTTTAATTAATTTAAGAGTACATAGGTTACTAATTACTAATTACAAATTTGGTGCCTACCTACCTTATTTTATTATATTAAAATATATAATAAATAATAAATTAATATTCTTGATCCTAAAATATATATTTAATCATGACATAATGAGTGTTTATTAAATTATAAATTTGTATAATTAACAGTTACCTAAAAAAATGTAATTGAAAAATTTAAACAATATTTTTGCAGGAGTTCATTTACCATGGTGCTGGATTCGTATTTTTGTTGTTGGCATCTGTGTTCCTATTGCTCGATGCAAATGATAATAGTGGCCGTAACCCACAAAATCATTTTGTGATTGCATCAGTAAATATTTTATTTTTTTAAATAAATAAATTTGTTTGTTCTAAAATACTCATATTTGTGTGTTTAGATTCTGGGATTGATAATGGCAGCTTTTTACCTGTTAAGTTCAATCTGGGGTTATAGGTCATACAGAGGCCCATGAATAACCTGTCAATAATATTTTACACAAGCATAGCCACATAGTCAAAGAAAATGGACGACTAGCAAAAAGCGCACAAATTAATTAAGGATAAAAGCCAGCTTGATATATTTAATTTATTGTATAAATTATTATTGTAAAGCATTATTATAATGACAGTTTTTTATGGTCTATCAAACTCTTTATACTACAGTCATGTCCTCAGAATTTATATATTAATTTTGTTAACTATGCTTATGAGTTATGACTTATTATACCAAATGTGTTTGTGTTATTTTTTTAAGTAAATTAAGACCTATTGCCATTTGCTCGTGTTTAACGAAAAATTAAGAATCTTAAGTTTATTTTAATTGCATTGTTCAAATCATTATACATTTAAGTAATAACTTTGTGCCTTTTGTATTTATTTTGTTGTAAATTTTTCAAGTGCCTTAAGAATATGAATCAAAACATATGCTCGCATTTATTGAACTAATATTATATATATATTTATTAATTTTAACACAACTAAAATAGACTTGATTTTTGTAAAATATTAATATTTCTAAAATATAATTCATATAACTTGGTAAAAATTAAGTTAATTTTATTAACCTGCAACATTTTTTATTTATATTTGAAATGTTAGCAGTTATTACGAAGATAAAAATAATATGGCATACAAATTATTTAGTGTTAATAGTAATCAGGTGTTCAGAATGTTTAAAAATACCATATTATATAACTCAGCAGGGGGTGGTCACAATTTATACACTTGGATCCTGAATAGTGAAAAATTATTTCTTCACTTAGTCTACTAGTCTAGTATGTACAGTATGCTGAATAAAAAATTTAAGAAGTGCAATAACAAAGTTTGAAACTACTATTTCTAAAATGTATAGGATAAGTAGACCCTATGTTGGGTCAACATCCCAGTCTTGTTTATGTTCATGTTTCAATATGCAGTACTTCACAACATCTTATGGAATTATAAAAATTATTCAAATAGTAAGTACCTACAAAATATTACAATATTTTTCTAAACATTATATTTAAAAATGTTGCTATCATGGTCTATGATATATCGATCTTTTATCTACTTGAGATTGGTATCAAAAGTACTTTTGAACTTAAAATAAACTATAAACATTAAAGGTACAATAATATTTATAAAACTATACACACTGTAATAGTTAATTGATGTTTATATTAGAAAATATTTTAATGTTATTTAGGTTCCTATTCATATGCATCTTATATATTCATAAATCATAATTTAATATAAAATAATATATTAACTAATATTGAGTTATTAATAGCTCTTATTAAGTTTTGCACAATTGTATTTCTTATACAAATTTAATTTAATATACATTAAAAAAACATCCTAATAAGCTAATTAAATGTTTGTAGAGCATTAAGAAGACGTTATACATTGTTACTAAAGCAGAATATAGAACATTTTTTAATACTTAGAAGAATCTGTTTTAGGGCCATTTTTATAATGTCTGGTTAGTATTTGATAACGCTAACCAGCAGAATTTCTTATGTGTTAACCGATAGAATTCTACCAGTTAATTTTAACTGGACATTGTAAGAAAGGCCCTTACTATGTTTTTTCTAGTAAATTGACATATTATCAAATTTAAAGGCAAAAATATTATCTAACACCTCATAATATATATATATATATATCTTGATACTTTTATTTTGAAGCAAGTTATGAGTGTTTTAAATCTAAAAATTAAGTGTATATTTTAAAATATTTTTCTGAACGTTAAATTTGCCATATTGTGAGTAAATAAGATAGAAATAATACATATAGGTATGTTTTCTTTAACATTCAATGATTACTAATTTTCAATTTCCTATAGTAATTAATATAATTACTGATTAGAGGTAATTTATTATTTATACATTATTATTAAACTAATATTTATATATTTTAATTGAATTATAGATATTTAATTGATAAAACATTTTAGTTATGCATATGAAAACATGTTTTTAAAATCTTGAGTGAAATGATGGACTATAGATAATGTTTACTGATTTAAATAATTGTCTAAATAAATGATATATTGTTAGTGATACATTTTTGAATTGTATTTTTTTAAATACCCAAGTCTTATTCGAGTAAAATTATAAAATATGTGTACATGTTAACATAAATGAATAAAATACGTTTTAACATCAATGAGTTGTTTTTTTATTAGATTTGTTTTACATCATAGTAAAACATAGTTTTGCACAGAATATTATAATATTTGAATAATTTTGTTTATTTATTTAGATACTAGGGTCCATTTGTCAAAGTATAATGTTGTTCTATGGGACGAAGTATATTCCAACATTTGGATCATATGAATCATTTCTTACTACTGTTGCTGGATGTTTAATGACAACAACTGTGATTAGTGTATCTTATTTATTATCAAAAAATACCGAAGTTCTTGTTAGATCATCACTTTTTGTATGTATTATAAAGATGTATAAATAATAATTTTTGAAAATTAAATTAGTACCTACCTAACTTAATTTATAATTTTATTTTCAGGAAATAATTTTTGGGATCTTTGCATCTATCTGTTACTTGAGTTCTTCGTCATTGCTAACAATAGCAGTTTATACATTATTGTATCCAATTATTATGACAGTACCATTCACCTCCTTATTTTCAGCAGTAATATTGGCTTATGTAAGAAAAATAAATAAAAATAGAATAAAATAGTTTTTCAAAAGCTTTAACTCATTTAATTTTGGTTTTCAGACATTAGGATTTATTCTTGGAGTTATATACGCAATTGATGCATATTGGGCGTTTAAATACTACAAAGGATTTTCATAAAAAATATACTAAGTTTGTTTATAACTAAATAATATTAATAATAATCATAATAAAAAATGTATTTTAGAAAAAAAAAACTTTTTTAAAACTTACTATACTTATATTCTTAAAAAAATAACAAATCAGTGTTGCTGTTCCAATGAGTTGTTATAATATTTGGAAAAACTACATTTAGTACAATTAGATACATAGGACTGAATGGTTTAATCGTAAATATCTTCACGGTCACACACATATTGCACAATATCTTTAGGTTTATGCAACTTTTCAGCATCTTCATCAGGTATTTCAAAACCTGTACAGTATTAAAACAAACGTTATTTTATCAATTGTATTCTATGTAAAAGGAAAATTAATTATATACCAAATTCATCTTCGATAGCCATGATAACTTCAACATGATCTAATGAATCTAATCCAAGATCATTGATAAAATGTGATTCAAGACTGAGCTGAAATCAATACAAATCAATACTTTTAAATATTAAATAATATCATAGTTAAAAAAAATAATGTCTTTATCAAATAATTAAGTATTTAATATTATTATAAAAAATATAGTTAATATAATATTATTAATATTTAATACAACAATTGTTGTAATGGCCACATTTTAATTACATAACAGACATTCAAAAGCAATAGTATTATATAAATTTCTTTAAGTAATTCATCATAACTGTAAAATTTAAAAATGAACATTAAAATGAAGGTAACTATTAAATATTTAGATTTTGTTATAAAACTCAGAATACCTTATCTGGATTGACCTTGTCGTATAATTGTAATACCAATAGGACACGCTTTTTAATCTGTTCAATAGTCATCGGTGGTTTGACACTGTAATGCCGCATAATGGTCTGAAAATATAATAAAATAAGAATTACATCCGTCATCAATAACTTTATCATACGCATTGCACACTTTCAGCACTCTAGTTTCTACTTCAATCACATATAGTCGACTGGCTGCTGTCGTGTCTGAATACCATCGACCATTGCCAGCACCAGACCAAGCCTTTGGACCGTAAATTAACTCGTTAGCGAGTATCTCACTCATACAACAAGTGCACATATCTTATCGGCGCGCAAAATTTTAAGTATAAAAATTAATTTGTTCTTACCACCGGTACTTTGCATGTCTGAAGATTAAGGTTATTGACGATTTTCGATTGACTTAAATACCGTTTACCTGCACACATCGGGTAACGTCTCATCACCCGCAAACTAGCATTAGTGAAGAATGTACTACACAAGACTTTCCCAAGGGACGCCATTATGTGTAAATATAAAAATGTACTTTATTTTTGTACAAAATATTTATATATACTAAACCTAACAGAAATAGGTAGTAAAAGCGAGCAGCAGCAGCAAAAACAGCTAGATTGAAAGCTTCGAACGACGAACAAGAATATTATCAAGGTTGAAGGTCGCAAGCTGATACACCGCAAATGGAAACATATGTTTACTAATTATTTTTTAGGTTAAGTGGATTTAATCATGTTGTTTTTATTTTTACGTTTGGGGAGAACAGCGTAGATAATACACATTATCAGCTGCGTCTGATAAATGATAACTGCTTATCAGGTTTATTGTCTGTGATAATAATATTTATTTCAATTTTTAAGTTTTTTAAGATTAATGGTTATGTCCTTTTACTGGTGGGAAGTGGAAATGTTAGATCCACTTTGCCTTGTTCAAAATGATTACTGAGGTGAAAGGTCCACGATATTAGCACTGAATGTAACAATAGATGATTAAAACACCAATGCATCAATTTCATTAAATATATAATATATACACTCGATAATAATATTCCTTCTAAATTTAGTACTACAACCTCAACCTTAGATTAATTATTCAGTTTTTTATTCTATGCTTCAACTGCAGTCTACAATAGTACTGTACCACTATCCGCTGCTGTATCTGTAAATATTTAATACTATATTATTATAATTAATATAAGATAATAACAAAAACAATGATAATGGTTTGTTTATAGGCTTAAACTCTAGTCATTCCATTAACAAATAACGACCAACCTTGTTGTGTTTGTGCGTTTATTAATATTGCTTACTGAAACAGTACAATGGTGAGTAAAATGTTTTATTTTAAGATACATTTTCTTATTTTAATTAGTGTTGGGTATCGAGAGGATTATAAATTAAATCTTATTAGTTTAAATAATGATTTAAGAACAAAATAAAATAAAATTTTTAATCCCTGTATAAATGTATCGCTGTATATTTGATACCTAATATCTTTATAGTGTTACTAAAAGTTTATTTAATAGGCGACACAATACCTCTATTTTAGGACGCGTATTTTTATGTAATAAAAAAGTCAAATTATGTAAATATTCATGTTCTTATTTTTGTCAAAATGTATAACAAAAAGTTTTGATTTAATATTTATCTTTAAAAATTTAATCATATAACAAATAAAAGTATTTATTGAATAAAAAAAACAAATTAATGAACAAGACTAATAACATATTAAAACAATGGTTTCAAGTTGAAACTATCAACTAATGAGCCGTAAAGCTTTTAAAAGTTAATTTTTTCATAATAATTTTAATTAATACAAATATATTTAACAAAATATAAATTAATTTATATCAATGTATTATAAAATACAATTATATTTATCTAATTAGGTGTAAGAAATTAAATAATAACCTAAAAATCAAAAAGAAAGTTTTTTGTTGAAGAAATAGCTGTTTGTAACTAAGACATGTGCTGTGAAGAGCAATAGGTAGATATCATATTTTTAAAAAAAGGTGTAAATTAACTGCACTAGAATAGTAGATTTGTTTAACAGAAATGGTAAATAGTTTACCTATTATTTTATCTCATGTATTACAATATTCTCAATTATAATTTATGACATATTGAATATAATATTTCACAATATTAATTTATTAATGTTATGATATCTGATAATTTTTAATCAAAATTCATAAATCTATATTCAATAAAATGATGTTTTTACATAAAATAAATGCCCATACTCATTTTTATTTAGGTTTAACTTATAGTTATGTACATTGTACATTTATATTTATAACTATTAACTACCTATTGATTTTATTGTTTATTTATTTATTGTAAATACATTTTACAATCTTTGATTTAATTTTACTATTAGCAAAATTTATGGTGAATGAGTTATGGTGGTAAATATTATTTTGTACTAATACAACATAAAAAAGGTCAATATTATAATAAAAGTCAAATATTATATTACTTTTGAATGTTACGATACCTCCTAAATAATTAATTTTATTACATTTTGCTGTATTTAGACATTTAGTATATTAGATATATTATCATTGTTGTTATTTATTGTCATGTTTAGTAGTATCCTCCTTTTTGAAGATAATTTTAATAGGGGTTCCGCATAAAAAAATATTATTTTGTTGTGTTCCGTGATTTCAAAAAGTTTAAGAAACGCTGATTTATCCAATTGGTCACGGTTATTTATGTTACAGTTGTCTTTTGATGTCTTCCTGTACCTATTGACATGATGGTATTTACTGTCTCTACTCACTAAACTTTATGGTATAAACCATAGAAAAATAATACCTGTTTATTAGTTTTCAGTTAATAGCTATTCAGAAATTTTTTTATCTGCTTACTACTCATTGCCTAGGTAACTTTCAATAATAATATAATTAAACATATCCCACACCCTGCCCATAAATTATTGTTTCTATACCAAAATTACAAGGCAAAAAATAAATAACAATGAATGATGTAACTAGTTTTTTAAAAAAACAACTAAAATAGATAAGTTGATGGATAATGATAGGTTTATTTTTTTTTTTTAATTCGGTGTAATACTAATTTACTGTATCAGACTATTAAATTGTAGTTAAAAGTTAATGTAAGATCTTATTTTTATTTATTTTTTTGTAAAGAAAATTAATCTGCCATAAATTATTTTATATTTTAATTATTATATAGGCAAATACCAATTAAATGTAAAGCCAATACCTATTCATTTTCAGGTAGAACTTTATAGGTAACCATGGTATACCCAGTAGGCGTATATAGAAATTAATTTCAGGGGGGGGGGTAGAAAAAATTTTGATTCTTAAATTCCAATAAATTATACAATCAAAATCAATGCCTGTACCAACCATACATTTCGATAGGCGTTTGACCCTTAGAATCCCACCTCCCTATGTATGCCACTGGGCATACCAATATACTTAATATAACTATTTCACGATAAATAATATTGGAATAATATAAATTATGTAGGTAGTATATATGGCCTTAATTAAAAGTTATTATGAATAAAATATTCTTAAATGTATTAAAATTAAGTTGAAGTTATTAATGAAGAATATATTTTTTGTATGGTACATAGTTATTAAATATTTTAAGGTTAATATAATCTTTTTTTTAATTTATAGGAATATAAATACAATACAAATTCTGATTATAAATATTCTGTGTCAGATTTAATGTTAACAATAGAACAACGTGATTTTTACGAAATAAATGGATATTTAGTAATTCCTAAACTAATACCTGATTATTTGTTAGACAGATGCTGGTAATGGTTTTTTTTTTAATTAAAATGTTTTACTGTGTATTAAATAAGCTATAGTATTATACTAATGTCTAATACAAATGTTGTTTGTGAAATAATAGCAACCGATTTGTAGACCTATGTCATGGAAAAGTTTCAAGGGATGGAATAACTATGATGAAAGATATATCCCGCATGAAAACCAGTGATCAAGGTGAATACTTATATGGTAAAGCACAGGACATTCTTTGGGATGAAGAATTTTATGAATATGCTAGATACCCAAAGGTACTATTCAAATAACAGGTTAGATAATCAAAAATGAAGTAATTATTTTAAACTTAGATGTTGGACTATATAGAAAGCTTTATTGGACCAAATGTTATGGCTATGCATTCAATGTTTATCAACAAACAACCAGATATTGGCACCAATAGCTCTCGCCACCCAGTTCATCAAGTACAAACTTATATTTTTGCATTTAAAATTTTAATATATGTACTGTGTGTGTTGGAAAGTAATAAGGAAAGATTACTAATTTTCTTTAAACAATAAAAAAATGGTCTGATTTTAGTTTTGACTGTAATTGTATTTTTTTTTCATAGCTTATTTAATATTAAAAATAAATATTAATATATCAGTTATTTAAATTTTGCTATAAAAATGATTTAAAGTATTGTTTTCTGTAAGATAATATAATAAAATTTTCCTAAAATTGACTAATTCCTTTTTATCTGTTTATTTTATATTGTATGAAATGTAGCAGGTATTAATTTATGTTCACTTTTTTAAGGATCTTCATTATTTTCCATTTCGTCCTGCCAACTTGATTGTAGCATCCTGGACAGCTTGTGTTCCAGTCACAGTAGACAATGGGTGTCTTTATGTGTTACCAGGAACACATACTGGGGATTTATATCCTCATAATTATCCAGAACCTAAAGATGTTAGTTCAGTTTTTTTATATTAAAAATCTATTATTTAAGTATTTATAGCTAATAATTATATTGGTTATATATTGAAAACAATGTTTATATAATAACAATGTTTTTCAGTTAAAAATGTACTGTTAATTTTTGTAGGGAGAAATAAATAAAATGTACCATGAAATGAAAACTAACAATAATCATAATAATCAAAAAAAAGTGTTTTTGGAAATGGAAAAAGGGGATACAGTTTTTTTCCATCCTCTATTGATTCATGGTTCAGGAATAAATAAAACTCAAGTATATATAATTTAATCTAAGTGTTTATGTTATTTATTTTTATTTAAAATTATATGTATATTTTAATTTTTTTTTTCCAGGGATTTCGTAAAGCAATTTCTGTTCATTATGCTTCATCCAACTGTTGTTATATTGACGTATCTGGTACAATTCAAGATAACATAAAAAATGAAGTATTAGATATATTGGCTAAAAGAGGATTAAAAGACGTTGATTACACAGTATGTAATTAATATTTTAGTCATAGTATAGGTTAAACATTAATTTTGCATTACATTTGATTTTTTTTTTAACAGTTGGTCTGGAAAAATCATTGTCGACTTATTCGCGGAGTCAGAGCAAATTTGTAGTAGTAAAATAAATTCTATTATTAAATTGAAATATTCAAATAAGGTTGTGGATTTTATGTTAGTACATGTTATGTTTACATAAACTAACTTCTATTATTAGTGGTAATCAATGGTGTATTAAAGTATATGTGGAGATATATGTAGTATAGGTAAAAACATTTATAAAGATATGTGAACAAATGAAAAAAATATCAATTTTATGAGTTTACAGTAAATAGTGTTCTATGACTATATTATTTTATATTATTTTACCACTTATGAAATGTACAATTTATTCATAAATATAGCTGTTTACTGTTATATTATAAGATAGCTCATTAAAAATATTTACAGTGGATAAAAATAAATTTATATTATTCACACATTTTATAAATAGATAGTGTGAATACTATTATTGAATTATTTAAAATTTAAGGTATAAGCAATATAAAAGTATGTTTTTTGAGTAATTTACCAGTGTAAGAAAAGTATAGTTTTATGATTAAATTCAATACTATTTTAATAATAATTATTATTATAATAGTTGGTTAATCACTACATTTTAATAAAATAAAACTGTTTCATTAATAATAATTGGTTTATAAATTGCTATCTTGCTATAAAAAAATTCAAATTGTTGGGCGTTAATATTTCAATTAATTCACTTAAGATATGGCTTATTATTTATTTATATAGTCCATTAAATAAGTATAGCTTTTGAAATAAAATTACTGAAAATGTATTTTAAATTCTTGGTCGTTTGTATCAACAAACATGCAAATTTTATGACCACACAGAATGTCATGGTTAAAAAAAATTAATTTTTGAATGTATTTAAAAGTTTAATAATGAACTTATAATCATATCATATTTTAGATAGGCTACTAAAGGTACACCATCGATAATATTATTTTTTAAAAGTACATGAAATTTTTTGAATTAATTTAAATCGACAATCGTTATGTTAATAACAATAAATCGTTTTATAATAATAATCGATTACCTGTTTCTATGACCAAAGTACTTACGGTTTTTTGTTTTTATGAAATCAATAAATACAGTGGAATACATACAACCTATAATAGTGAGGAGATTTAGGGGGTCGCATAACACTCGTAACCCTGTTTCACGAAATGTCATAAAATATATTTACTGGCATTTTATTGGAATTATTTAGGACTTGTAAATTATTTGATCGGGGTCGAGAGGTACAACTGTTTATTGTATTCCTATTCTATTACCCCTCCGAAAAAATCTCTTGTATCGGCTGTATCTGTATGCCATTATATATATCAACCTATTATAATATTATATATATATATATATTCATTAGATTCACACTATGGATGTCAGTCAATTTTGAACTTTTTATTCCTGAATTGTTAGCAATAGCCAATAGGTATATACAAATATTTTACTTTACATACACATAACCACTACTTTACGAACTTGCGTACCAACAATACGTCTTTTCCGCCGAGGCTGACATCGGATGCAGAATTCATTTGTACAAATGTCATAATGTTATCGATAAATGTAAATTGTATAATGTATGAGATATAACTTATAGGTAGGTACCCCATCATACAATCACAATGTTATTTGAAACGACAACTGCAACAGAAATGGATTATTTTTATTTTTGAATTTATACAGTATACATTGTAGTCACGTAGGTATTTTAATTTATATTGGTATTAGAACTCTATTAAATTCAAATGACGGTGGCATGTTCTCGGAAGTGTAGGGTAGAATCATTTCGGTGCAGATGCGTCATTTTATTATATCGTCGTGTACTTCTATTCGTGTACACTCGCAAGTACGAATAATATTTATTCTTATCGCGTATAGAAACCTAGGAAACGTCACCAGTTCATCACACTTACATCCGACGACACGTATATATTATGCGATAAGTTGCTGTTTGTTGAAAATAAACTTGACGCAGTTAAGGTCAATTATTGAGTGCAAGTTTATGGAGTGAGAACGACACACCTATACTTATATATATATATATATATTAAAGGTTGATAGATTATATTTTATAATGCACGATAACGACTTTATTAAAGTGTGCTGCAGCTAAGGTCTGCAGGGAAACCATCGAAGACGAGAACTTACAATAATTCCAATAAGAATTTATTAAGAAAAACTATTGTAACTTTATACAGGATTATAGTATTATAATAGAAAGTACGTTGCACGTATATTTACACCTGTTAACAGTGCTTCAATATACAATATAGGTACCACATGCATACAATTTTTTAATAAATATATTTTAAGTACTTAAAAAAGGTTCAGGACTCCAGTTATTATTGATCGTATGAGGTATAAGCATAATAAGTTTCCATACTATAAAAAACTAAGACACGAATGAATTGCAAAAGTAAGCAACTCGGACACGAACATTAACTTGCACACATGTATGAATAACGAAAAATAAAACTTTTTGCAAGTTTATAAAGTGAAGATAAATCAATTATTTTCTGTCTTTTATAGGTTTTAAGGTACAAAGCTAGAAATATATTGGCTTTATAATGGTATGTTTTTTCTAGTTCATTTTTATTTTTATATTTTGCTTGTTGAGGGAGTACTCAGAAATTTGAGACTATTTATTCAATTGAGATTAATTTCAAAAGATACTTAGTTGTTATTTTTGTTACTTTTTATTAGTCTCTTGCGAGGAAAAAATCTATTAGATATTCAAGTCAAATATTGTTAATAGAACATCAGCTTACAAACATTATTTTAAGCAAGTTCCTATTTGAAGTGTATTTCAAAAGATAAATTATTTATCCTTAGTTTAAAATTTATTATCATAATAATTAATTTTTTATGGGTACAACATCATTCACCATGCTTTATGAAAGTGAAGCGAGTAAAGTATTCAACAGTCAGTTTTTGTATTTTCCCATAGATATATTTAAACAATATATATAATTTAAATATGTTTACAATTTTCTCTGATTGTTAACATTACTTTTAATGAGCTTATCATATTGTGTTATATCTAATGATTGGAATACTTGATGATTACAGGCAATTTTAAATTTATTTATAACTTTTAACTGTAATTAAGTATTGGACATAACATAGGTAGTTTAAAAATTAATACACTTACATGGCTACATATAATAGGCCATATAGATATATAAAAATGTGAAACGAGTTTTGACTAAACTACTGGGCCGATTTCAATATAAGAGGATGCTTAAGCTTCTAGTTTTAATCACTGTAAGTTACTATAATATGGCAGTTCACACATGAATTTTGTTTAGGCTCATAAAAATCAATAAATATTTTTATTATACAAAGTTTTAATTGAGTTCAGTTAGGGAAAATAAAAATAAAAATTAGTATAGTTTATCCAATCTACTGTCTATTATATTACTACACGTTGGCTATTGGATTTTTTTAAAAATAAAATAACAATAAGAAATGATGACATTTATCGTTTATTATTCAAATGTCCAACAAATAGAAATGTCCTTATGCTTTGTAGTTTTTAATCAGTTATATAGATTAAAAAACAGCTTAACCTATTTTAAAAAAAGTTTCAGTGATCGTTTTTAGAGATATCAGAAAAGTTTAGAAAGTAGTTTAAACCAAGTTGAAAATTATACAAAGTGCTATGTACAATCCCCCATAGGCAGATTCCCCATCTCGGTCGAATTTGTAGCATGGTGATGAGGTACACCGATGCAATAAGAAAAGAAGTTTCGTGCAAATTTCAAAATTAGACTTGCGTGTTTGTATAGTTGGAAAGCTCATATTTGAAAAAAAATAAGCTATTGTAATTTTTACAATCAAATATAATATTAGCTTTTATTATAGAAGTATGCTGCATGGCGATACCTGTTGCTTGCCATTTTTTTGTATTTATTATTTTATATTTTTTTTTTTTTTTTTTTTTTTAAAGGAGAAGGATTTTATGTTAACATGTTAACATTAGCGTTGTATATTATATTCGTGTAAAATAAATTTAAAATTACAAGGGACATTGGACATGTATTCAATTATTATAGCCATGTTAGGGTTTTTAGAATGTAAAATAAATATAATAACAAAATAAAAATTTAGCACATTTATCAACTTACACGGTGTGTAAAACAAGTAAAAAATTAACCAGTTTTCTACAAACAATATTCAGAAAAATTTATTTGTTTGAAGACTTAATTTGAAAATAGATTTCAGATTTGAAATATTTATAGGAAAACGATTTTGCCTTGTTCTCATCTTTTTTTTTTCAATGGATGCAGTAAATGTTTCATCACGTATACAAATGGATCTGGTCCATAAAGCTTATTTCAATAAGCCATCTATAATTACTGTTCATTAATGAAAATAGTATACATAAATTAATAATTATTAATGTGTTTTTTTTTGTGTAATTTAAAATTTAAAAAATGCCTTTATCATAAAATAAATAATTATTTTAATTTTTTTTCAATTAAAATACAATTTAATATTTGTCGAATATGATTATAAATCATTTAATTGTACATGTTGTGTTGGTAATGAATAAAATTAAAAAAAATTTTATAAAATATTTTTTTTCAATTCATTTTTATGTATGCGTTGTAAACTATTTAATAAAATTGAAATACTTGATAAGTAAAATAGTTGATACTTTGAGTGTAACATACTAACATGTCTGGTTCAACAGTTTAATGACTTGCATTTTAGGGAGAAACTATTTTAATTTGTATATTATCTTAGTGTAAACATTTTAAAACGTTTTATATTTTAAATAATATAAAACTATATGAAATTAAAATATATTTTATTAAAGATAAATTATGTATGTTGTTTAATGAATATAGGTTTGTCATATATTTCATAGCTATATGACTCAGAATTGCCCGTTGCCGAATAATAATTTTTCGTTTTCATTAGATCATTAGAATAATCATATTTTATAGTTTTTATGTACGATTATAAGTAGATACCTATTAGATAAGTAATACATACTATATATAACATAGTTGATTAATTATAAAAAAAATTACTTTAATATATATGAGATTGTTATTAATGAAAATAGTTTTGGTCTATATAAAAATGTTGTAATTGACTTCATAAAATGTTTATCTTCGTATAAAAATTTTAAATGGCGACCCAGAATTTTTGTTGGATTTATTGTAACTTTTTATCGAAAACTAATAAAATAAAAATATATAGATATATATAATATTAAATATAATATATATGTGTAGTGTGTAGTATTTGTGTTGGTTTATAAATATAATTATTATAATAGATAGATAGGCGTCACTAATAAACTAATTAAAATTGTTAAAAAGATATGTAAATAAAGGTTAAATAAATTATGTGAAATAATTTTTTTAAATTGCAGCTTATTAAGACCACGTCATAAATGCATTTTCAATCCACGTACTAGTCGGCTTCGAAACTTCCAAAAGTCCTGAAATATGTGAAATATTTTTTAATTAAGTCATATTGTATAGTTATTACACATCAGTGATGTAGTCATAAATATTTTTTTGGGTATACACCTAAATTGAGAAATATGTAATGCGTGGGGGGCTCTGCTCCCCACACTCCCCGTATACTAATTAACTTAAATTTATCTATTATTATAAATATATTTAAATAAATAATAATAAATAATTTCATTATAGCAAATGTATTTATTTATAATTTAAAAAATTTTCCACTTTGTTTTTCTAATGGCTACATTTTCCTTGAACAGTTATCATCGGCCGATCTGTGCTGCAACAGCCAGCTTTTAATTCACATATTTGGTTGAGTTTCATATACTAAGAGGTGGCCCATTTATATTGATAAACATAAGATTTGTTATATTTTTTATTGTCAATTTAGATCTTAGATCTGAACATATTATGTTAACTAAATCCCCGTTCACATTCTGCTGTATAGAGTAACTAGCAATGTTTTTATAAGTATATTTAATTCCTGTATTTCTTCATTCATTGTATTATTATGAATAAAGTTTCTAATTCCTTGTACTAGTACAGATGTATTTAATAAAAATCTACGGTCCAATTGTAGTATTTTATTTTCCTCATGTCTTATACCTATATACCATATTGCCGTCGGCATAACTCATAATATTAATTTAATTTTAAATATTTGTTTTGACGTTTGGACAATTTTAAATTTTCCTATTTCTTATAATTTTATAATTAATCATAATTAATTATTCTAATACACCAATTCTCTTGGAGTTATGAGAATAAAAAAAAAAATGATTAGAAATGTTCAAATTATAAGTATATTATTAATAAATTGTGGTAATATGGTTATCATCCAAAAAGCTACGACCGTATACCCGCGTATTTGTTTTCTTTTCTTTCCTATACGCATTTAAGAATTTTAGCGTTTTGGGATACGCTGTATAACCGCGTATACCTTCCACTACACCACTGATACACATATATTATTACTTTAAAGTCCATGTCATTGAAACCTCTCCGACGTGCTATTTCTTTGACTTCAATAGCGATATTTTGTTGTGTCGTACCAGTTACATCTATATATTGGCATTCACAGGATGCGAAATGACAAGAAATTGCTTTTCTTGTTTCCTTTGTATAACAAATATATATGTATTCATAAAATTTAAATATATATTTACATAAATTGATGTTATTTAAGAAACACTGCGTTATTCAATAGTTACTTAATTAATGCAAGAATAGTAAATAATGATTTAGGATTTTTTTTTTTTAAATTTTAGTGTAGGTACAATATAGGTGTTTCCGTATTATAAAATATGGTAATATTAATAATAATAATGTATATAGAGAGATTTCATAATATTTTGCATGTACAGCTTTAAAAATATAAATACATACATATCATCATATACATACTTGTGACGTATTTGGTCCAGATCCGTGTATTAGTAATGGGTGAAAAAATACCGTGTCACCGGGATTCATATCCAAATATTTTTTTTCGTGACTATCGTAGCCGATAATCCCATGGAAACCTTTATTCACGCCACCCTTTTAAACGCAATAATGCATCAGAAAATATTTTTTTTTATTATATAAATGAATAATAATAATAATACAACAACCATAATATTTCTTACTTTCCATTCGGGATATTCGTGTGGAAGAAGTTTGCCCGGCTGTATATGCGAACCCGGCAATACAAACAGACACCCGTTAGCTTTTGTAACCGTTTGCATAGCTGTCCACGTAGCTACGATTCTGTCAGCTGGGCGAAAGGCAAAGTAATGTAAATCCTAAAATAAAGTTAAAAATAATAAAAGATAACAAAAACTATAAAAGGTATATAAGTTAAATTAATTACAAAATTTAATTAACGCGATGATAATACCATGTCACAACTCTTGACTTTTATGTTTTTTGACATGGAATTAAATACTCACTTCAATGCGGCTGAAAAAAATGTTCATTTGATTTTACCTTAATACTTAAAAATAATTTTAAGATTTTTTTATAAATTATAACGAATGTACGGTGTACCTATACTATTATATTAAAGTTGTAATTTATAACTATATAAGGTAAGTTTAGGCTTTAGTATGAGTATAATAAGACGCTACAAAGACGTAAAAATACTCGTAAAGCCTTAATAAAAAGTAAATATAATAATAATAAGTATTTATATTTTTTATAGAACAATAAAGTTTTTTAAGTTTATTGTTAATCAAATTAATTCCAATAAAATATATTTTAAAAATATATTATATGTAAAATCAATAATATAACATATTCTAAAGAGTGTGAGTGGATTTAACGAATTTAATGGTTGTTAGATCAAGGAGAAAATAAGCTTTTAGTCATAAATCAATGATTTAGATACATGGACATATAAAAAATAGTAATAAAGTCCAATAGTTCAGAAAACCAGAATGCGGAAAAGTAGAAATTTGATTATATTCTACTCAGTTTTTTACTTGAGAATATCTAAACTGATTCTCTGAAAACAAATACTTATAACGCATTTAAAAGACATTAATATAGGGTAAACTTTACTTAGAATTGTCTTTTCGAATCTAACGTATAATTAGTCTTTCTTCGATGTTTAGAAAAATCAAAATTAATATGAAGTGCGTGACGTGATTATATTTTTTACCTGATGCATTGGATGTCTCGAAGTCATCGAACCAGTATCTGGAGGTTTGTTTATTAACATTGAATGCATTGCCATTATATTATTTCCAGTGAAACATTGTACATAATCGAGTAACTATAAAAATAAGTAAATAGTTTATTTCTTTATTTTCAAAATACAATAAAATGATGTAGGTACCTACCCATTTAAAAACAAAAAAAATAATTGTCATGCATAACTAAAAGTTATCAGAAAAGTATAATATAAATAGGTAATAATGTCAAACATTTCATAGACTATTCATATTATAGCCGTTCAAGTTATTGGATAATTCAATTTTTTTAAATTTGATTTCTATTTACGTACTATGAATCTCTTAATAATTCTTTAATGTTATAATATGTTTTCTAAACTTTGACGATTTGGCTTAAAAACAAAATTGCTATATCTAGGTTCAATAATTGAATAATAACTAGAGTAAGTTAAAAGTAGATAACAGTATGATACTTAATATTTTAAATATTTATTGTTTTGAAAGTTAAACATAGTTATTCGTGGAATGTGGGAAATTTTGATGTCGAAATACAAATAGTTAGAAAGTTGGCTTTTACTTTTAGTTAAATAATTATTAAAAGTTACTTTGAAATCATTCATTGTCCATGAAAGATATTAACAATAAATTTTCGAAAAAATATTTTTTTAATTATAAAAGAGGCGAAAATTATTTTTATTTAGAAATAAAAACGTTGAACACAACTGATTAATTTATCACGTTTAATGCTTCAATACATTTTAATTTTGAGCAATGATGAGATTTAATTATAAAGGATTAGTTTGATATTATTATGAATGAAAAATAAACTCTGAAGAATAAATTATAAACTTCTAGAATTCAATTTATGATGATTGTATCGAAAAGATTATTTTTGATAATAAGTTAGATTTTAAGCTAGCTTAAGTATAATATTTTATATAGGGATATTATAATTTTTAAATGTTTTACTTATTTTCGTTTTTAATATATTAATATTTCGATCAATTATTTTTAAGTACCTACACATTTATACATTTTTCATGAAAAATAATAATAATAAGTTATGATAATAACTTGGCTATAATTTTTTTTACTAAACATTCGGAAAAATAAAAATAAATACTATATTTTACGTTATATTATATTATCAAGATAATTCAAGGTTAATCTAAATGTTGTATTAAATCACAATATTAATGAGTTTTAATGATAAAGTTGTTAGTACTATAACACCTACATAAGAATATATATATTTTTTTTAATATTAAAGTTTCTAAACACATTTTGTTTTACCACCGTGCGTTAAAAATACGCTTTTAAAGTAATTATATTATAATTTTATTTACTAATAATTTTTGGGACTCATTCAAACAGTATACAACATAAAAGAAAAAAACTTTGTAATTTTATTTTCAATATAATAAGAACATTTTTGTATACAAAGTACAAAACATAAACATCATTTTGCAACAATTTGTTTATTTTTAAATAAAACTTCTAATACGTTGATCAAATTTTGTTTGGCTAATTTGCTTATATACATTCTAAACGTGTTGATTATTTAACTGTTCGAGTTTACAAAAAATGGACATTATTTGGTCGGTAGTTTTTCATCGAATCATTATATTATTGGTATTTTATTATATTGTGCCGGCAATATGTTAAACACACTAGTCTTATTAATAGGGGTCGACCATATCGACACGGCGAAAATCATTACGTATCCGTTTTTATAGGCCGCAGGTAAAATTATAGTAATAATACTATAATAATACGACGCTCAATTTTTTCAATGTCCATCTAGCTCGAACACATATTATTATTATTTGACCAATTTGACCCCGAGTACCCACTAAAAGTATACCAACCACAATATCATTGGACACGATTCGTTCGAAGTATTAATATAATTACGTGTCTGTTGTCAACAAATAATAATAAAAAGTACAGTTAAACACTTGATAACAAAACAAAAATAGTAAATACATTATTGATTTTTCAAAGAAACGAGGGTTCCAAATTATTTTTATTCTGTAGTTAGAGTTGCCGTAAACTGACACACATTCGTATTATCGACGAAACGATATAATAACCACATTATAAACCAATATATGGGGAAATATGATAGGTATATAATATATTATATATATGTATTATATTATATGACCCGATCCTACGTTATTATATTCAATATTGACGATGAATTGACAATAATAATAATAAATAATCATAAAAACAGTTTCGAATAAATCATCTTATTTTTGCTTAGCGAGCTTAGACAAGTTAAATATTTGTTGTTTCAAATTTTCAATACTTATTTAACTATTTTCAATTATAGTTGGTAGGTACACTGTACATTATATTAATATATAATGGTGTAAGTAGTTATTTAATTTTTTTTTCATATATTATATATTTTTATACCTATTATATTATTATTAATATTATTGTATAAATTAATACTAAATGCAATGTAAATACCATTTTATATAAGAAAAGAAAGTGTGCGTATCACATATGTGTAATGTGTATATGTGTATAATACTACATGAATAAAAATACAACTAAGTTATTTACAATATCAGAACCTTTAAAAATTGTAATTCAATTATTTTTATTATAATGAAAAAATAAAATACTTGTGGGTGTAGAAAGTATTGTTCGAATACATCATCCCATAATATGTCTTGAATCTTATTAACGATACGCTCATTAGAAATTACTTCTTGATTTTTTTTAACTGATGATATATCTTTCATCACAGTTATTCCTCCTCGATTGATCTTATTTTCACATATATCGATGAATCTTTGTCTAAAAAGCAGAGTGAAAACAAAATTATTAAATTCTTCCACAGCGATGTATTTAAGTATATTTTTAATTAGCACTCCGATAATTTCTAGTATTATATATAATATGTAATGTTCTACAGCTCATAATTATTGCTGTTATAGGATATATATATATATTTTTTGATTTTAGTTTAAAATTTGTAAAATCTGTAAATATTTTTTTTACAATAATCACAAATCATGTTTAATAAAATAAATAAGTTAAATTGATAAGAAATGAAGACTTGAAAGAAGAGTCTATCCAGAGATGGAATTTTGTGATATGGAGTGGGGAAAGTTAGTCGATTAGTAGGTCACGATACCAGGTTCATTTTAAGCCTCTTCTGAAGTCACTAAGAATGAACGGACATTGCTAAGATCAGAGGGTTGTGATGGTTGTGGATATTGGAGCGTAGGCATTTGAATGTCTTGGTAACATTTCGTACTGCTATAGGATATTATTTAATTTAAAAATTTGAGCTGAATTCTAATTATGTCGTATGTATTGGCATACTTAATTTATGAAGTTAAGTACAGTAGTTATTAATTACTTGAATCGATCCAACAATGTTTTATGTATCAAGTGCTTAATGATAATAAATCCATTAATTTCGAAAAAATCCCTTTGTTCCGTTGATAGAATCCCATTGTTTGAAGATAACGTGTATTTGTAATTTTTTTGATATGACATGATTCTGTTAAAAAAATATAAAATGCATACAGACAATAAAATTTATAACAAACAATAAGTAGAATCCAAACATTTATGTTATTAAAAAACTAAAAGTATGATTAAATCATGCGCCAAAACTATTGAAATTTCAAACTTGAAAAAAAAAATAGCAAATTAATGCTTACGTTATTTATTGTAAGTACATGATAATTTAATGCTATTATACATACTTATTTATCATTTAAAATGCAAATATAAGTATTAGGTATTTTAATAAATATTTAATTAATGGTATTATCACATTAAAACTCACATCTGGGGCGTTTCTAATAATTGAAGAATAAAACTTGATAAATAAATGTAATTTGGTCGGGAAAAAATTGTAGTCTGTAACTATAGTTAAATATTTAAGATGGGACTAAAATTTAAAGTCGTTATGAACTACGAATAACGGTTAAGAGTGTCATATTTTTTCAAATTGTTATTTATGAAAACTGCATAAAACACGTAATTCTTAAGGTAAGAAAATCAATTATAAATGTACATAGAAATAAACATATATTATATACAATTTACTGATTTTAATTTTCACATAATATTGAGCAGAATGTACACTATTTTTTTCATGTCATCATATAAAAATATTCGTCTTGAAAACATAAAATGTTTTTTTTATGTACTTTTTAATGATAAAAGTCTAAAAAATTAAATAACATTTTTAACTCTGTATTTAATGTTAAACTATTATTACACGTTTTTATGACTCATCCTTATTCGTATTTGAAATAATTAAATCACTTTATAGTATAAACATTACTGTCGGTCGATCTTAATCAAAAAGATGGCTGATCTGGGTAACTGGTTATACAATAGTAATAATAAATACAAAACGTAGGTATAAGAGATAAAAAATGATATTAAAATAAGCTATACCTGCTTGATTAATTAAATAAAACCATGAACTTTAATATGTCGCTAGTTTTCAAATAGTTATATTTTCAATTCATATTTGTTCTTTGATTATATAGTAATAAAATAAATTGTCATAACAGTATAGAGTAATATTATATAGTGTACTTATAACTTATAAGTATGATAAAAAATGATTTGTGTTGAATGTAATAAACAATACACAATATCTTGAAGTATTCCAATAACGGATTTTTTTAAATTTAATTTAAAAATATTTTTATCAGACTTACTTACTGTCTATGTATTACATCCACACAGCTGACAAAAACACAATGTAGTAGACCTATTTTGAATGAAATCAAAAACTATATAGAGCATTTAAAATTAACTGAAAATGATGAATGATAATAATAATACGAGAAAAGTGAACTGTGAGATAAAGTCGTGATGAATACGTCCGAGAAAACAGGATACGATATACTAAACAACGCAAAAAGAATAGTACCACGAAAATGAAGGATAATTTAAACAAGACGGAAAATGTTTTAATTGATTTTTATGTCATATAGGCAGTGAAAAAGAAGAGAATATTATGTACAATTTAGATAGATATAACAAATACGTATATGTGTTAGTAATTTATTATTAATAATATTACTGAATACTGACATTAACTTTGGAAGTAGGTCGGTAATAGAACATTTTCTACGAAATATTAAAGTATAAAATTTGTATTGAAATTAAAATGATGTAAAACTCTGTTAAATTGTAATATTTGTTTGATCATAAAAAAAGCTTCAATGCATATTGCCCTTAATTTTATAAAAATATATGAAACAGAAAACCTGATAGTAACAAAATATACGTTTATATAGATAATAATTATTAATTTATTTAAAATTGCAGTAGGTCACTAATAAACTAATTGCGCATGCGTTTTATTATAATCCTTTTCTAATTTCTTTGTGCTGCATTAGACCACCTCATTAAGTTTACAAAACGCTAAGTCCATAGATTAAGCCTAGTCACGGTTAGTTTTGAATTCACGTATAACATATTTTTGATCCTAAACCCATCACAGATCGACTTAACAGGGACCGGAAGACTTGAAGAGGTTTATAAGAGAAAATGGTTAGCTTTTCATAATATTACTTTACGTTATTGGAATGTATTAGTCATTAATTTAACCGATTAACTACGTGCTTATTTTATTGATTTTCTTATTTTCTTATCAAGGATTTCAAAAAATTTTAACGTGTTCCTTGCATTTGAATAATGATTTTTGACGACGCTTGGTTTATACAGAAATTGTCAGGTTCTTATTAAAAGTTCAAATTTCGACGCAGCTTTTTCGCCATACTACTAAAGCAATTATTATTTCAAAGTGTTGTATATTTTGGCTTATAATTAAGAAGACGTTATATCTTTATGTGTAATCTCCGTTGACAAATGCGCGACATAACATATTTTACGTTTAGAATAATCAATTTATAGCTATCATAATTAATACTAGAGTATATTGATGCATTAAATAATTTAAAGGTAAAACTATCATCTAAAGCTCAAGTAGATTCATTTATTTTTTTAATTTTAAATTAAGTTATACGTTTTTAATATTGTAAATTTTTTTTTTTAAATTTAAAATACTCATAACTTTCTTCAAAATTGAAATATAAAAAAAAATCCAACGAAATTATATATTAAATACATATTTTCTCTAATCTTAATAATAACAGAGTAAAATGGATTATTCTAAGTTAGCTATGTAATGCGTAAGTAAAACGAAAACAACACTTGTGGATCTAACGTCCTTTTAACTCATAATGATAATTAATGATTCATAATATAAGAGATATTTGTTATTTGTAGTGTAAAGAAATGGCTTGTGTTAGTAAATTTCATTCTTACACGTTACAAGCAAGTAAGAAAAACTCTTGATAAATAGATCACTGGGTAAACTTTTACTTCTACATAATTCAAAACCATAAATAATAAACGATTTGTCAAAGTTAAATCGTCTTGTAAGAAATCCTCATTAGCCGGTGACATAAACTGTGATCATTTTCAAAAATAAAAATTATACGCACTATATTATTTTTATAACTTAATAGTAATATATATACATATACACATATTATATTGTTTTGATATTCGCAGAAGGTAGTAGCTATATCAGCTGTCTTGAGTAGATTTTGAAGTTGTAAACTTATTTTTAAAGCTTTATGATTTATGTATTTAATTATTAATTTGTAAGTAATACTGGTATTTATGTTTGTTTATGTACAATATTTAGTGGCGTATTTAGGGGCAGGCTATGAGACTAGAGCCTAGGGCGGCTTTTTCAGAAAGGCGGCTTATTTTTGAAACCAAGAGATAGGTACTTGGAAAAATTATTTTAATACATTTTATAAATTAATATGTTTTGATTATTGATATATGTGACATGTCGTTTAACAGGTTCATGTGAAACAAATTTATGAATATTCGCCTTATAGTCATTTGTCTTTTTTTTTTTGTAAATTTAGTTTCAAATTCTTGAAAGTATAATATCGCATAATCAACATGAAGTTTTTTATACGATTTTGCTATTGATATTATTTATGTTTACTATGATTATATATGATGATTTTTTAATTTCCATTGTTATGGAACTGTACAAGAATCAAATTGACAAGTAAAGAAAATTATTAGGCCAGCAGAAATGTGTATTTTTTACATTTGTTTATTCTAAAGATTTAATATAAATTATTTTAATAAAAATGTGCATACAAAAATTTATGAAAGGTTCAAACCAAATATTGTTGATTCCTTGGTACCACGAGGTAAGGATAGAAGCGCCAGAATAATTTAGCCTAAGGCCACCAAAAAGCTATAAATACGCCATTGATAATATTAGTATACAATTAAACAATTGATAGTTTTAACAAAATCTAGTCGTAAAAAATATTTAATATAGTAGGTAGAAAGCGTTGTAGTTCAAAACCATATGATAAGGTTTTCTGAACATCAAGTAAAGATAGAAAATAATAATAATAATTCTCGCTCAAATTCTTATTATCATAAAATATGTATATTAATCACTTTTTTTTTCACATATTAAAACTGAAAATGTTTATACATTATTGATGTGAACGAAAACTATTTCAAATTACGAAAAAGTAAGTACAGATTATTTAATAATACAATTTGGAGGAATATTGCTTATACTGTTCAGTTTTTCACTAAATTACTGTTAATTTAAAGCCACCATTGTGAGGCAAAACCGTTGGGCGTATGTTATAGGGAATTAAAAAAATTCAAAAACATAAATATTTATCAATACTAAATATCAGTTAAACATGAAACTCACTCTAACAGTACCTAAAATAAATCTATACTCAATATCCTCTCTCCCTGTTGCGCGAGAACGACCATAATGCTTGTATATAATAGGTAAATGGAAGTCATAATTATTTTGTAAAAGATAAATTTACTAACAATAATTATTTGTGTTATTAAAAATTTTTTACTAATGGTATAATGTATCACCGATTATGTTTCTACTATTTTAGATAATAAAAGTATCATATGGTCTTGTTTCAAGACTATTACGGTTTTACACAACCAATAGAGCAAAATCGTATTTTAAAGTACTTTCAAAATGTAAATTTTTTTTAAGTTCATGTTAAATTGTTTTAAAAATACTTTAAGCTAACAATTTTTGTTAAAATTACGCAATCCAATTTCAAATCCTTAAAATTTTGTAAGTTTTCCAGTATTTAGAAGTTAGTACTACAGTTCTGTCCCGTCATTCCTTCTGTAATGGATGTGTTAAATTTTAATTCAATGATGTATCAAAACGATTTTAAGCATATATCTAATCCCCTTATATCATCAAGTATATTTCACGTTGTTTTTCTAATGTTACTATTAGGTAAAATAATTTATTTTACTAATGGTAATACATTAGGTTGAATTCGTTTTTCTCGAAAATATTGAATTTAAAAATATGATTGTTTGTATAAAATATAATAATATATGTAAAATATTTATGTCCACACGAAATGTTTTTGAATTATAAAAAAAATAATATATAGGATAATTATTCTTAATTTAAATATATATTTCGTCAAATTTGAACTTTAAATGTATGTACATGTATAAAAATTGCGCCTATATGTATCTTAAATATTTTTACGTATCTATAGAAACAAATTATACATAGGATCTTGTATTAAATTAAAATTAAAAGCTTTTTAATTAAGTGAAGAATTGTTTATTGATATCCATTATAAAATAAAATATATTGAAAATTAATAAAAAAATAAAAAAAAGACCATATAAAAGTGTTATGATGATTAATAACAAATAACCATAAATAATTATAATTTGTTTTTAATTGCAAAGAAAAATCAAAAATCTTAGGAGAAGAAATAGTCATTTTACAGATTATGCAATGTCGTAAAAATTTGATAATCAAACGTTCATAAAAATTAATTTAACTTTATTTTTTTTTTTTGTTATTTGTATTAAATTTTTAAAGGAATTTTCATTATATTTTGAAATTTGAGTATGAAATGAAAATATTTTTTAAAAATAATTTGAAAATTTTCTAAATTTTTTATGAATTTCACCAAAGTTCTAAATGCAGACGCTAATAAAAAAATAGAATAGCAATTAATTATTTTGGGTATTTTTAAAATGGTAAATTAAAATCTTATAAGAAACTTTGCATTCAATTTTCAAGTATTTTTACCAAGTAAATAATTTTTTATCGACATATGATATATACAAATAATAGAAAATTTGAAATATCTATGAACATATAAACTCAAGAGTCAAAATATTAAAAAAATAGATTTCATATAGAAAATTGTCATATAAACATTTGGTGAAAAATTTTAATTATTTATGGTTATTTGTTTTGAGTTGCACTAAACAAACAAAATTAATTTTGTTAAAAACTGGATTCGCATAAAATTTCCCGTTTTATCTTTAATCTTTTTTCCCGTTTATTTTAAAAAATAGTGGGAATTTTTTATTTTGACCTCTTTAAAATACAAAAAAGAACTAATTTTACAATCAAAACCACCATCAAAGTTGAAATTGAATTTTTTTATTTCCCATCGTGTATACATATAGTATACAAAAAAGCCATAATATTGTAGAATCAATACATTCATCGTTTTGCTCAGAATCTAAAAGTATTAAATATGTTGTTTAATATTTCATAAAAACGCATACATATATCTAACATTATATTTAATTTTGTTTTAATTTCTCAATGAAAAATTAGGCTTTTTTAATGTAGGTTAATAATGTTATGCAATACCTACACATTAAATATATTTTTTATAAGCCATTAACATTGTATAATGGTTCGTTTTATTTTATTCTCATATATAATATATATATATATATACCTATATATTTAAATCTTAGAAACTTATTTTATTTTAAAGCCCATATAAGTATTTTCAAGTAACCCGTATCTATTGAAATAAAAGCTCAAACCCCGTACTAAATTGCATTGACTATTGTTTCCTTTCTGATTTATTTCACTCTTCGTTGATTGCACGCAAGTCGTAAATGCAATCTCCAAACAAAGACAAATAGAGTTAGTAAGTACTTGCGAGTGACTTTATCAAGATTAATAATTATTTGCAAAATAAACCACCGTAGAAAGATTATGACTAGCAAACGAAACCTAAGGATTAAGGTTACGTAATCGTAATATTCAGATAATATAGTCTTACAATAAATTTGAACAAACAAAAAGATAGCAAAAATATGAATTTACAACATTTATTTACAAAAAATTATTATTTTTATTTGTTATTTTACTATACTTATTTTTGTTCTATTCTTTTGTGTATTTTGCAACGTGCGTCATACTAAATTATATTTAAATTTACTATCAAAAATTATACTTATTTTAGAACTAAATTAGACGAAAATAATTAAATTATATGGTTATTAAATTGGTTAAAATAAAGTAGTATAGACATTAGTTTTAGTTAAAAATCAGCGTTCCTGACTACATAAATTATGTAGAAGAAATAAATAACCTAGGATTATAAAGTAAACGAATTCAAACTGTGTAACATTATTGAGAAATAGGATTGCTAGATGAACTTAGGACTTTCAATAATCTAAAACTTGCTGGCAATTTAGCTCATCCCATCAAAAAAACTAGCGTGTTTATGCCGTATTGAAACTGTAGCACTTCCAATACGTACCTAGGTCTATCTGTGTTTATATATCCGCTGAAGATTTAATATCTATAACCTTCAAATCATGTCCTTACTGCAAAACACAATACATTTTATACCTTATTATAATTTTAATTAACAATATTTGTACAACATATTTCTTATTCTCAAATAATCAAAGCTACTGCCTATTATCGATATCAACTGAACATTTTTTTTTTTAAATAAAATACATTATATAATATTAATTTGAGATAAAAAAATGCAATCTGTCAATAATTACTAATGTTAAACTATAATTTCTATCCTTTGAAATAATAAAAGTTATTGTCAATGTCTATTTAAATAAATGTACTGAAAAAAATAAGATAAAGTTCAAACTTAAAAACCGTTAACAATTTGTTTTTTTAATAATTTACGATGACCAAGTCATACATTTTATAAACAACATTTTGAATCGACCTGTCAAATTGATAGGTATTAATGTATTATCATTATTCATTTTTTTTTTTAATTCGTTTTATTTTTTTACAAGAAAGAAAATAATTAGATTTTTAAAAACGAGGACTAACGCCAACTACTTTCCCGCGTTACTAACTAGATTAATTAAATATTAAGTAGTAAGCTTCGACTTACGAAATAAATGAAAGGTAATCCTCGTTCCCTGTCATTTCGCCAGTCCACAATTCAAGCACATAAATTCCTGACATTTTATTGTTAATGTTAATTTGGTTAATTTAATGAATATCACAGTCGTTATCAAAGACGTAATACTATTTACTTACCGTAAAATATATTTATACATACTACATAACTGCAGATGTTACAGCGAAAAGTATAAATACGCACCATAAAGTATTTGAAATCCCCTTAGGTCGTTTCATATTAAAATAGAGAACAAGAAGTTTATTGGACATCAATCTGTTAACGGTCATGCTTTATTCATATATTTTAATTTAAAAACATGTCTTATTGCTTCTAAAGGAAATTCTGATTTCAATTATTTAACATCGCTTATTGGAAATTTATATTAAATGTTTAGGCGTGAAAGAATATTGTTTATATAATTTATGCGACTAGATAATTGTTATAAACCTTAAATATTGTATTTAAACAATTAAAAAAAAAAAATTAAAATGTTAAAGGAATCTAACAATAAATGTAAAAATGTTGACTAAATTAGATCTTAGTTTCAATTTACGTTCGGGACTACATAGTACATACAAATATGTTAAAGTACAAAAAAATAAAATCGTTATTTAGTAAACTTTTAAGCCCCTAACCTCTATTTTTTAAGATTATCAGACCATGGTTGTGAATAGCCACATTATACTATAAATGCAGGTGCGCATTTGAAAATCTTAACAACAGCGTAACACATAAAAATAGAGATTTTAGATGATAACAATTTTTATAGTACATCTATATATTTAGTATTTTAATATTTCTAGGATTAAAACATAACATCGCTGTCGTATATACATTGTTTCATAAAATAAATTGGTTTTCGAATTCACTTATATTGACTTTATTACATACTAAGATAATTTTTAAAGATTGTGCAGAAAGCTCGAAAACAACCTGTCTATTGGTAGGTTTTCAAGACAGTTCTATATTGTAATTTTCAGTTAATAGCTGTATAAAAATATGCGGATAAAATAATATTATACATATTTCGGAGAGAGTTAGAAATAGGACACTGTACACAATTATGTGGTTAAGTAGCAAATAGTCTATATATTGTACGGAAATTGTGCATGATGACTAAATAGTGGTAGAAAAAGTAAATAAATTAAGTAAAACTAATATAAATATTTGCACATATTTTGGCAAATGAAAAAATATTTAAATTTCCTTCACCGAAAATTTTGCTAACATGATAATTGTTTATATAATTACATAGCAAACTGAAAGGGTAAATTATGGGTTGGCACTTTATCAGTATTTAATCATCTTTGTCGTCATTGTGTAAAATCTGGAATGAAATTTACAAATTGCTATAAGAACAAGATTTTATGATTTTTTTTATTATAATACGAGATTTGAATATTATAATGTGAAATATAAATAATAAATGGCGGTATCAGATTTAAAATAAATTGTTTTGACATTTTTTCATAATTTAATTAGGTACAACTTGTTTAAGCCTATACTTTCATTAAACACATTATTTACGTTTGTATGCTAACATTTATAAATTATATTTATTTACATTAGATTTACTCAAAAAAAATTATTATTACTTTTTTGTTAATATAATAACATATAATTTAGTTTTATTTAAAGATACTTTTAGTTGAGCGTTTATTATACTTATTAATATTTTTTGATTTACAACTAGTATCACAATGATAATGATCTATATAATTATAATTATGTATGTATATTTTTCCAAAAAAAATATCTTTAGTCCATAATTTTAAAATAAATGCAGTATATTATTTCCTGAATATAACTTAATTAATTTTGCAATGATTAAACTACAAGTATTTTATTGAAAAAAAAAATACTTAAACTACTTTTGTTAAATAAAGTTTAAATAGGTACTTGAAAATATTTTATTATAACAAAATATATAAAAAATTTGAAATACATCGTACAGGATTATTGTACTGTGTTGCTAATTTTAAAATATTTAAAATGTATGTGTTACAACTCATAGTAATAAAAGTTACAATAAGCTTCACTTATTAATTATTATATTTATTATACATATACATGATAATGATCATTTGATTAATATATACACCAATTTAGTGTAGGTTATTTGGATTTTATTCATTTATCAAAACATTTATTTTTTCATAAATATTTATATTTTCGGAATAAAATTTAGTAAAACAAACAAACTATATATATTATGTACTGAAAAAAAAACCATTAAAATATACAAAAGAAACTATAAAAAAAAAGATTGAAATATATTATAAGTGATTTATAGTATATTTACTTCCCATACTAAAAGCAATTTTAATTTTATTGTAAAATTAAATAATAACATTTTGTTATATTTTGAACAGTTGAAAACTTTTATAGGTATCGCAGTACTTTTAAATAGCTTTTTTTTTTAAATTGTTGTGATCACATTTAGCGGTACTCATTTTATATATTCAAAAAAATCTATCCAACATAAACTTAAATCAAGTCTTGTTCATTAATATAAAGTGTTACCGCTGAGTTATTTATTTTTCCACTTCCACGTAATTATGTAAATATAATTAGTATTCAGCTTATATGCTTAATTTAAAAACTTTTACATGTTTTATATTCAAATAAAAATTATAATAATACATTTTTTTTTATTTAAATCTATTTCTAAATTAAATTTTAAGAATTATATGGTATCTATAATTATATGGTTAATAATTGTGAATTAATAAATTTATCTAAATACATTTTATTGAATAAAATATATTTTTCATTGATTTTCCATAATTATCTAAAATTAACCAAAATGTATTGGCTTACTATTTGGTTTTAACTATTTTTGACAAGAATATATCAAGCTTATGTATTTTTTATAAATCTTAAATGATTGTTTAATTACCCGATTTATATAAATTGGTAGGAACTTATATACCTACTAATAGTGTTTTTTTGTTATGTATTTTAAATGTAAACTGGATTTAATATTATTTAATATGATTAATATAGAGTTATAAATTATTTTATAATTTCAAAAGACTATTAAAATTACAATACATATATACATAACTACTATTACAATGTAAAGGGTAGCGGACACACATAATATGCCAGGGTTATAGATAGTAAATATTCAAATAATTAACAAGTGTTAAAAATCAATTTGAAATAGGCAAATAAAAAATACAATTACAGTAGATGTATTATAAAATATGGACTTATATATATATATTCTAGTTTTAATATAACTGAAATAAAATGTAGTACCTATTTTTCTGAAACGATTGAAATTGTTTTAAGTGTTATAATGCATTAAAGAATTAAATGTTCGAATATGTTTCAAAGTTAGATAAAATTAAGTAATAGTACAAAAGCTAAAAAAAAAAATAATAAAAAATATTTTATACGTAAGTAGGTATATTTTTGGCAAAAATATTAATCTATATTTTATTTACTGTGATTGTTGATTATATAGGATCACCTCTATTGTGTGTTTGTGTTCAAGATCAATCCCCTTTGGGCTTTTAATCCAATTTATTGCCCTGATGTAAAAAGAACCATTGTATCACAAAATCTAAACTGACAAAGTTATTCCATTATTTTCTTTTCCAGATTACAAATCAGAAGGTAATAATAAGTAAATATAATAATAATAATTTAATATAATATAATATGATCACAAGTTTTACCTAATAAGTTTATTGTTTTTAATCATACTGAAATAGTATGATAGAACATATAATTTTACATAATTTAATTAAAATACATATTGGTACATTAAAAAAAAAATGTAGTTCAATACTAAAAATATTATATATAGTATATAGTATCTAGATATTATATTATATGATAACAGAAAAATACTTAACACCAATCTATTTCAAAAGGGTAGGTAATTATATTTATATATACTTTTTAAGTGGTTTAAAGTAAACTTTTGGCAAGTAAATTGAAGAAATCGTCCAACTAAAAATATGTTGACAGTTAAATACTTAGTTAATATAGGTAAATAAAAAAATAAAAGAAATAGTTAGACTGGCACAGAGACAATTTAATTTATAATAATGTAAATGTTTATGTGTAAAAATGTTTAAATGTTCATAAAATATATTAAAATTGCTTGTCATACTTTTCAAACAAATTATTTTTTTATTTGAGAATAATATAATTTTGTAGTGATAGATTTATTGAGAATTGTATTTTATATTCTATATTACAATTGACGTGTCACGTGTGTAATGTACTAATGTACATTTGAATTCAAAATTCATTTAATATGTAAAATAAACATCATAATAATATATTGTTTGTAAGTTATTGAAGAATGAATAAAGTTGAATGTATGACTTAAAACAATTGCTTATTTATGTCACATTGAAAAATGTAACTTAATTTATTTGTAAATTGAAATGATTAATAATGAATGACATTTATTTCAACGTCGAAACTTAATCATGATTTTAATTGATAGTTTTTTTATTATTATTTTAGATTCTGGACTAAGTGAGGAATGTATTGATTTTACAATGATGTATATTTTTTTTCTTATCTGCTATTACGATTTGGAGTAGAAATAATGCTTTGATTTTTGACTTTAGCCCCTCTTTGAAAAGGAAAATTCATCTAGTTGGTACTTGGGGGGGGGGGGTTCAAAAGTAAATTTTAGTAGTTTTCAAAAGCAACAGGAAAAACCGAATAACGAAATAACGAAAAACAGGAAATTTCACGCATAATCATGTTTTTGGCAAAATCGATTTTTTTATTTTGCTGTAACTCAAAAACAAATAATTGTAAATACTTTAAATTTTCACCAAAAGTTTGTATTAGTGTTTTCTATTTACGATTAAAATTTCAAAATATTTTGACCTTTTTTAAGCTATTAATAGACAATTTAAATTTTAAATTTTTCTATTTTTTTTCTTGAAATGACTAAAAAAAAAAAAAAAATTGGCTATCTCAAAATTTTTTTAACTTTTATACAAAGTTTATTATAAGTTGTACTTATCGTAGTAAAAGTGTTATTTCTTAAAAATAATTCTATTAGTTAATTAAATAAAACATAGGTTTATAAAAATAATAAATATACAATTTTGATCAATCTTATTGATTAGGTTGTTTTTTAGGAGTGGGTGGGGGGTGGGTAATTTACTCGTATTATTACAGTTTAGCTGTTAAAGTAAAACATTTTATATAATATATTAGATTATTTATACATACTTATACCATGATGTTATATAATGAATATGATGATACTTACAAGTTTGGCGACAAATATGAGACAAGACTAAAACGATACAACAACTCAGTGGACATCATACTTTATTACATAGAAGTATATACTACCCTATTTAAGGATATATAGTATAATGATTAGACATTACAATAAAAATATAGTATATTATATTATTATGAATAATTTAAATGGAAATCTATCTTCACACGTGTATAAATAATACGTAATGTTTATATTGATTATTTTATTTATATTATGTACACAATAATCATGTGTGGTCTAGACAAAAACCAACTGGTCGATTCAACATACAAAATATAGCCACAAAAAAAATGATTATTAATTTAATTTAAATTAATTTTTTATTGCATTTTAAGTTTTATCACAATAACTTATTTATTATTCTCTCTATTTTATCTTCATGTATTATTAACTATTATTATCACGTTCTTAATTTAAAAACTAAAAAAATATGCAATCATTGAAAGGTTAATATCACTCTAAATTTGTGAAGGAAAAATTTTATTTACTGTATTTGTATAGTTTTGTATTATTTAAATGTAAGCATGTCAATTGTTGCCATACCTACAGTCTGTCGAATTTATTTACAACGGTTGTTTTCCTACTATATTTTTCAAATATTTAACGACTTAATTGTATTCTAAAATTCACCCTAATTTATGTTTTTCTTTGAAAACATTTTATATTTATAAATTACGTTCAATCTAACGTACATTTGTGTAAAAATGAGAGACGTTTTTATTTTGTATAGAATTTAAGAAGATCCAACAACAATTATTATTATTATAGTTGAAAACGGAGTAGTTAACTGATAATTTCAGAGTTGGTAGCATTAAAGTGATCTAATATATATATATAATCATTGACATAATATAGGGGTTTAACCGTTTAAGTTTATAATAGGTCTATCTATTCAATCTTATACTCTAAACTCTACTAAAGTCAATAACCATAGGAATTGTGTATTAATTGTATTCATTTACTTAGAACTAAAGGGGTTATTATTTTCTAAACGAATTGAACGATATACATTTTGTCATTTTATGAATTATATTAGTTACTTATGTTTATGAATATTATAATCTTATTTGTGACTATGACAAAAGTTTTTTTATGTTAATATTAAACAGTTTCATCATTATAGTTGCTGACAAATTTTTTAGGGCTGAAATACAAACATACACGAAAAAAAGAATATACAGTAGACTCTCGGTAATCCGATAGATATCAGATCACAGAACTGCCAGATTAATAAAAACGACGGATTAATGGAGGTTCACATAAAAACGCATTTTTACTTATTGAAAAACCTTAATTTATTTTATTAAAACATAAAAATGATACATACAGACTAATTTTTTACTGTGCATAGAATTAAACTTATGTTAGGAAAACTCTAAACAAATTATCATTTTTTTGTTTGAAATGATGCTTTTAGGACTTTTTCTTGTAATCGTTCAAGCAAAAAAGTTAAAAATAAAAAAAAATATAGTTAGATTACTGGATGTACCGGATTAACGAGTCTACTGTAGTACTCTACCTATTATTATTGGTTGTAGGACACTAAGTATAGTGACTTGTCTTCAAGCATAAGAAATGTATATATTATTTTTTTATTACAATATGTTATATTGTACACGAAACATAATAAACGGTTTTCTGTATAAAAAATGACGGAACTCTGACATTGGGAAAGTTTTTTTAAGCGCGTCAATCGTGGCAATCGTGGTCATGGGCGAATCACCGGGTTGATTGCCAACCGCTGTCCATTTAAGTGTCGACGAAGAATCGTATAAACGGCTGCTTGCGGGTGGCCAAAAGACACGCATGCGTCGTCGCCTATACGGTTAAAAAGAAAATATGTGTATTAATTAATTACTCTAAACGATGTTAAGCCTGACAAAATCATAAGGACGATAAACTTGCGTAGAAGTATATTGAAAAAGTTTTGTATATCTCGTTTTTAACTATTTTAAATTATAGAAATAGTTGAGGTGTAAATGCGGGTAATTTGTGGGTCGTGGGGACAAAGGTTAGGTTTGGTGGGCGAGGGTGGGTCAACGGGTCAAGTATTATTGACTCTCTCACCCCCCTCCAGGTGATTAGATATAGGTATTGGCATAAACGAGCGAAGCGTGAATTTCTTTTCAAACAATCTAAAAAAATTCTTCACGGCAGCCCGCCGTGTGACGTGATCTGACATTCGAAAATTTTTTTCAAGGGCGTCAACCGTGGTCAGGGGCGAACCACCCGGTCAGGGTCCGACTCGCGTCCGCGGCATGGGTACCGACCAAGAATCGCGTGCACGTCGACTTGCGGGTGGGCCACGGTCTATATATACCGCCTATACGGTCAAGAAGCACTTGTTGTCCGCCGCCGCCGCCGCCACCCGCGACCACGAATGTGGCGGCGGCGGCGGCGTGACATCGTACACGCGCGCACACACACGCACACATACGTTCGGCGGCGCGCGCGTTGGCCCGTCGGCGGCGTACACTCGCAGACCAGAGCGTCCCGTCGACTCCGCGCGCCAGTCGTCCCGCGGCCGCTAATACTACAGCCGGCGAGACCGATCGGAGCGATCGCGGGCGCTCGTGTGTGCTTGTGCGTGTCGTCGTACGTCCGTTTCGGTCCGCAATAATAACACGTTACAGTATTTAGTACACACGCGCGTGCGACACGACAGCCGATGACGGCGATGATGACGACGACGATAATAGTAATAATAATACCGTGAAACATTTTCCAATTATTATTATTATTATTATTATTGTATTACGTAGCGTATATAATATACACGCGTACCACACGATCATATTATGATATTATTACCACGTGAAAACCAATAGTATCATATCATTATATTATAAGTTGAATATTAACAATATTACCGGTCATACTATTATTATTACTGTTGTGCGCGGCGTGGTCCGACCGCTGTTGCACGCTCCGCATAACCGTTGTCATCATGTCGGCGGAGATCGCGCCGGAGAACCTCGTCGGTCTGACCAACGAAGATAATAATATCGTCGACCGGTAACCGCCGCCGTCGCCACCGCCACTGGTCGCCACTGGCCCACGTCGTCCGCAGTGATGCCGTAACCGCGACACGCCGCTGCATCGTACTATATGACTGCCGCACCGACCAGCAATAGGTAGGTACCTCGGCCGACGAACGACACCTGCAGATGTATGAGCGACCAACTCCCACCCTTACCACACACTCTGACCCCTCTCCAAAGGTCTGTAGCTCTCGTCTGCTTATAATATTTTATATTGATATTTTAATATTTACGAGACACTCTGCACCGCCAATGTGTCGAAAACACGCGAGAATTGACGATAGATTTTTTTTTGCATATTTTTTATCAAGACATACTAATTATTACTTAGTCCCCAATTTTGTTTGTTCGAAAACGACGATTGCGAGGTAACTGAGTACAGACAACATTTTCTAGATATATTTTAGTGTAAATACTCCACTTTTATTTTTCAAATAAGGACTGAATGATTTTTTGTTTAGGATTTTTTTTTACCAAAAGTTAATAAATTAACTTTTTTTTAAAACACAAATTGAGTTCTATTATGTTTAATTATTACGTATATTAATTAGCTAAGAACGCACATTTTTCTTTGTTGTCAGAGCGTCTATGATATTTATTTTCTAAGCGAAGATAAGTCAAGCACTGCTTATAGCATTATAATATTATTATGGGCGTTAGGGATCTAATTTCACTCGATTTTAATTATTCTATAATAATGGAGGAATAATAAAGCTCTAATATATTGAATTATTCATCATTTTTAAGTCTGATTATGTTTGTATACATTATTATGATAATCAACGAGTGATCCGATGAAACGATAAAATAATTAATTTAGAAATTTGATCACTTAATATTGTTGATTTAAATTCAAAAAAATAGTATCTCTTTAATCAATAATTTATATTACAATTCAAAAACTATATGATTAATAATTTATTTGGATAAAGTAAAAAATAAACCATTTTCCTACAGATACTTATACTTAATATAAAATATAAGGTTAGGTTAGGTTAGGCATTAACCGACGCCGCGTGAAACAGTCATAAGGTAGAATGATCGTTGATATCATAGGTATATTATTATTTATTATATTATTTAAAAATGAATACTGGATACTGATTGCTGATAGTATAGGTACTGTCTGGAGAATTTTCGGTATCGATATTAAACACTGTTATAATTGTCAAATGTTTATATTAATTGATATTATGTATAAGGTATAATACGTGTTTTTAACGTGTTGTTATTTTCCTTAAATTTTTAATTTTGTCTCAGATTGTTATTATTCTATCGGGGCCAAAAATGTTACTGAAGGTCTACGCAAAATTGCCATGTTGTTTAAACGTAAAACGCCAAGTCGTATGAGTGGGAAGTATAGAAGGAGATTTTCACAAAAATAAAAAACAAAATGTACATTTATTTTTCTTAGTAATCCTTCAAAAATGGTAATAATATTTTATATTTGGCAACGAACAAATTCCAGATACCACATAAAAATAAAATTATAGATATTACTGTAGATCCATCACAACATTCATTTTCCTTTTCCACGTATATATAATTTATTGCATTATGTATTATACCAAAATATACTGTTATGTTTACCTTATATATGTTTATTTTAAAAATAATCTCGAAAATCTCCTCTCACACTAAGGTTTTTGTACTGTCATTTATGGGTCTTGCCTATTTCACCGTGCACAATATAATCATAGTTTGTGGACATTAATAATGTTCCATCCACCCGCAAAATGAGAAATTTATGTCGAAAAAGCAATTAAAACGAATTATGCCACCACGAGCCACCAGCGATAATTATTTTTCTCGTTCATATATACAGGATGTTGTTACCCGTGTTTTCTTATTTTTAATGTATTAGCTTTATGGAAAGTGTGGTAGCCCACCCTTACACAAGAATATACATATATTATGCTTACTACGCATTTATGTTGCATTTACATCATGTGACAATAGTTTAGAATTATCCAATATTTGAGTTTTATGGCTAAAATTGGTTAAATGATAAAAAAATAATGATTATTTTTCCCATTTTTAGACTTGATAAATCACTATCTAAAAAAGCGTTTCAGAGGAACGGAAATATACTAGTTAGTAGTTGACCTTACTACTTGTGTAACACATTTTTACAAAAACCATTAAAAATCACATATTGCACAAGTATATAAAGCAAAATATGGTATATATTTTTATGATTACGTGTAGTTGACTTTTTTACGAATCAAATTTCTTTAGAAATTATCATCTTACCTACCGAATATATCGAATATAAAATGATTAATAAGTAAAAATATTCTTTAAGTATTTTTAGAGTTTCCGAAGATAATAATATTAATTTTACAATTATTTTTATGTGCCTAAAATTTAAAACGGATTCATGTATTTTATTATCCAAGTTAAAATTAAAAACACCTATATTTTTTATTGATGTATTATTTATGAAACAGCAATTTTATTACAGTATTTTCATTTCTGAAAAATGTGTGAATTAAAGCGTTTGTTCTAAAAAATAATTTATTATTTTGAGAAGTTTTAGAAAACATACTACATACATTTTATAAAAATATAACTCAAATATTTACATAATATAATATGTTAGAAATTTATTTATTATCGGATTCAATACAAATATACATTTCATAGATCTGAAATCTTCCTACTACTACGTTTTATTGAAAAATTGTATAAATTATCACAATATTTTAAAATAGATCTTCTGTACCTATATTTTTTTGTTAAATATTATGTTAAACCTTGGTATATTACCAATGAATCACTTCATAAAGACATCTGCATTCCAACCTTAAACAGCCTTGCCAAAATCACCTACAAAAAAACACACAAAACATTCAGTACTCACTCTAATCCTATAATCACTCAACTATCATCCAATCAAATTCCAGGTAATCCACCCAGGTGCTTGAAAAGGAACTGGTGTAGGGACCTACTCTCTCCTTAAATCGCTTTCCACGGGGTGCCGCCACTGGGCGACTTCCTCCTCCTGCTAATCAATCATCATCACATTTACTTATTGTATAACTTGTAAATATTATGTTTTGTTCGATAAAAAAAAAAAATTATGTTAATAAGTAAATAATAATTTATGTTTACAATATTAGATAAAACTATGAAAACCTAATTTTATAACATGATAAAGTATAACAATAAAAGCATATAGATATTTGTTTGGTACTTATACATTGTTATTTTTATATTTTTAAGTGTCATATAAAATTTAATTGTTACAATTTCAGAGTGAAGTGCAATGAATGTATTGGTTAACAATGATTTATGATTTCGTATATTTTAGTATTTTAATTATTGAGTGTTGAGCAGATTTTTATTGTAGAAAAATGCTTAGGTAGTGGTTTTTGCTAGAAATAGTTAGTGTTTTAAAGTCAAAAGTAGAATTTCTTCGGTATTTTAATGTCGATGAAAAAAAAAACAAAAATAAAATAATGAAATAACAAGAATATTTACACAAATCCAAAATTTAAAAACAAATAACCGCAAAGTTAACCTTATCAGAATATATTTATATAGGTATTTTAAAGGTATGATACAATTTTATTGTTTTTTTTTTTTTTAACACAACTTGAAATTTTCGATTTTTTTTAGTTTTTATTCTATTGACATAATATTATGATAATATATTGTTCACGAGCAAAAATTATTGGAATAATAACACAAGGTTTTTCACTAGTTTTAATTACAGTAATTAAAAAATATTCAAAATATTTTCACTTAATTTTTTTATAAGCGTCTAAGCTTAGATTTTGATAAAATTCGTCAAAAACACGTTATTAGTGAACCATTTTTCAGTCAAAAATGCATTAAACTTTTTAATTTTTATATTTAGGATTTGAAATTATTATACAAGGTTTCTCATAAGTTTTTCATACAAAAATTAAAAAAAATTTTTTTGCCATTTTAATTTTTAGTAAAGTTCATCAAAATTGCAAATTATGTTATAGATATATAGGCAGACCATACCGTCTTTGCTCAGAATTATTTTTCATGATATATCTATATTGAGTCATCATAGAATTCAAATTCAACACACACTTAATAACAGTGACCTATTCAATGACGATGTATATTCTACAAGACAACATTTCTAGCTATATGTAATTGTAATTTTATTTAAATTTAATATTGTAATTATTGAATCATTTAAATAATCATTTTGAAAATATAAAAACCATTTTTTATTTTTATTTTTTACGGTTATATAATGATGACTGATAAGTGATGAGAAACGAACTACTGTCGTCAAACCAATATTATACATATTCATAATACAATATATAATTTATTTGATAATATAATCGGTCACAAATGTATTGATTAAAATTATAAATTAATATTTGAATTTCGTCTGCATTTGAGTTTTAATTTATTTGGAATCATTCGACTAAATAGAACTGAAGTGGTTAATTTTGAGTTTGATGGAAGTTGAGCAGTACACTTCGTACTCCTACAACTTTTCACGTTTTATTGGTTGTTTAAACCATAATATTTATCCATATTGATTCTATTTTAAAATCAGATTATACATATTGTTATAAAAAATTTTATTTTGATAAAAATTAAATATATACAATTATTTTTAATACTATTTAAACCTATGTGTATAGTTATTTTTATAAAAAAAATATGATGTAGTTTAAAAAGTAACTTATAAAATATTTGTATTTGTTTTAGGTAATTTATTTTTCAATAAAAACGCATTAGTATTTTTAATTAAAAATATAAACTAAGAAATTGTTAATGTTTATAAAAATCTACCACGTGTATACTTGGAATATTGCCAAATCATTGTGTTCAAATAAGTTAAATAACCTAGTTTTTTATTTACTAAATTATAGACGAGTATAAAATGGTTTATAAAATTCATTTTTTATATGATGATTGACTTTTCAGTTTAATTAGTAAAACTGTGAAATAAATATTAGAGTCATTATAAGTATGTATTTATTTATTTTTATTTATTGGGAATATATAGTAGGTATCCTATTGATATTATTATAAAAACATGATTTTCACAGGCATGTCTCCTTAAAAACTTAAATATATTTGGAAATTTGGTTTGTTAAATCTACATAATATTATATGTATCTAGGTATTAAGTATTCATAATAATATACTGTAAATAAATATAATTAAAAAATAATACTTGTATTTATTTCCTAATGATAGAATTAAAAAAAAAAAAACGTATTCACTACGGTGGTAATAGCCTTTAATAATTATACCGCTTTATATTTTAAAGCTCAATTTCGTACAACAGATAATAATTAGTTATTTAGTAAAAAAAAATAATAAAAATAGATTAATTTTTTTTATGTTTATTCATAATTATTATATACTTAGAATGTCTGGAACGTCAAAAATGTTACTTTTATGTACATACAGTGTTTCATTAAAATGTTCACATTAAATACGTGGGATAAATGAGTGTCTAGGCCAATGAGTAGAGAGTTATTAAAATATGTAATTGTAATATTTAGTTGGTTATTTGAAAAATTATAATATGTTTGTTATTTGTATGTTTTGATCAAATGTAATTTATATTAATTTATCTTAGATCAGGAAAAATGCATAACACCAAATACATAACTATTCTCGATAAATAACTGGCCCAAATGCTTACATTTATTGGTCCAACATAAATTAATAAATTATTGAATTTTTCTCAATAACATCAGTAGGTACCTCAGTATTTTATGAGAATTGCAACATTTTTAATAAGGAACATTTTAAATATTTTTCACAAATAAAATTGTAAAACCATATACTTTTTTTACTAAATTTACACAGGTAAATTCGTTCATATAGTAGAATTTTTAATCTTTATAGGACAGTCAGATTTAGATAGTCAACTAAGTTTTATTGATTTTTGATGAATTAAGAATTATAATTTTTACTGAGATAAATATAATAAGATATCAATTGACAATTAATCAGTAAACTTATTTTATTGTATAATAAAACTATTTTAATTTTACTTTTCTTCCAAAAACATTGTTGCATGAAAACATTTTGTATTTCGTTTTTAAAATATTGTAAATCTGAATTTTTTGAAATTAAATAGTCGAGTTTATGCAACCCACTGCGTTGTAGATTAGTAGCACCTCTACATAGTCCGGTCTTGTATAATATTATAGGTTTCATGAAATTGGCGAATTCGATCGATGTAGTTAAAATGATTAAAAAATATGTATTGGATATATTCATATGGCCTACGGGCTACGATTCATAATGTATAAACATATAATTATTTTCATTATATTTTTCACATGGCTGCCTTTGAAGCAGAACATTATATTATTTAGGGGCCGATTGGAAAGGTACCACCCTTGAACAGCCAATTTAACAACATGCATGCTACAAAATAGCCTTTAGAATCGGTTGAAAATAAATTAAGTTCATTAGGCTTGATTAAATTATTATCATGTCGCCAATTATTATCTGCTCTAAATCGCCAAGCCGAGTAGACTAACTGCAGACCAAATAGAAATATTTTATAACGTTGAAAAAATCTATCCATTTCATAAAAAGTTATTTACGATGTGTTATAGATATTATGAGGAGTAAAAACGAATAAACTTTTGATAAAGTAAAAATGAAACTCTTGTTTTGTACAAAATATTATACTCACGATACGGATATTTTTCATAAAGTAGTTGTCAACTTGACAAGCAGAATTATTTCGCTAAATTATAACGGCTACATATAAAGACAATAAACTATAAAGGCATAAACATAGGCAACATTTGTTGGCTATATTATTGGTTATTCGGTACTCTTAAAGAATTTTAATGTATCTAGCTATGGTATTAAAAAATAAATAAATAAAAATAAATGATAAAGGTATGTTATAAATAATAATACTACTTTAGTTTCTATACAGAGTGTTCTGTAAGGATTTATCCATTGTGATTTCTCTTGAAGTAATGGAGATATCAGAATTCTGGTTTTTTAATCAGATTCATAGAGACAAGAACTAGAACACTAGCTGGTAAAAAAGTTAAAATATATATTTTTTATTTACCTAATTATTTTCAAAAAAAATGAAGATAGCCATTTTATAGAGTTTATTTTTATGAAAATATTGACGTTTTAACATTTTAATTTCATTAATCTTCTAATTTTTAATATTTTTTTCTAGTTTTGAGAAAAATGGGAATTAACATTGAAAGCGTACGCCGGCAGTACGAGCACGCGGGCTACTTGTCTGATACAATGACATAACTATCGTATTATAATTCCCAGTTTTTCCAGTTTCAAACTAGAAAAAATATTAAAAAATAAGAGATTAATGAAATTAAAATGTTAAAACTCTAAAAAATGGTTATCTTCAATTTTTTTGAAAATAATTAAATAAAAAAATATATTTTTTAACTTTTTTACTAAAACATTAAAATAAATGAAAACATGAAATATTTTTAGTTTTGGTCCCTATGAATTTTATTAAAAAATTATGATTATGATATCTCCATTATTTCAGGAGATATCGCAATAGGTAAATCCTCACGGGACATTCTGTATACCTTCTTGGTATACGACATTAAATTATACGAATACATATTAATAATTTTATAATATAAATATATTATAAATTATTTTTTACATTAAAATTTGAGGCACATCATATAATATAGTTAATAGCAAAAGAAAACTAAAGAAAAACCAACAATTATTAACCAATTGTTTTTAAAACATATCTAAGAACATCATGAATCCTGCTAAATAGAATAATAAAAATAATACTACTAGCTACTGCTTAACAATTATATACTATTGAGCCATACTGAAAACTAATGCTAATAATGATAATAATGTATTCTTCGTTCTGTTATACATATGAATATATTTTAAAGCTTTGTATCACAATGTTCAAAATAAATTTAAATTCTCTAGGTGAATATACATTCCATGAAAAATTAATAACATTATTACACGAAGAATATAATATAGTGGTTGTAAAGTTAAAGTGACCATATGGTTTTTTACATTTTTTATTACCATTATTTTTTTTTTTTACTCTGTCAAATTACATTTTGTAAAAAAAAGTGAAGTATAGTTGATAAATAATGATTTTTACTATAAAATATGAACAATTTTTTTGAATTAATATCACAGGGATTTAATATTATCATGCGTACCAAGGTTTTTGAAATTATTCTTAAACATTTTTTACATGTACCATAATTTAAAAATGACCAAAAAGATTATTCTGAGTAACTATTTTTATTACATTAAATTGAATTATGTTTTATATTTTAAACATAAAAAATAATAAGAGTATTTGATATCAAATTTGATCTAGTTGGTACTTCGAGAGGTCAAAATATAAAAGTAAAAAAAACCTGTATATTTTTCTAAATAATCTTAGAAAACTAATAGATAATATTATGAAAGAAATCAGAAATATTTACGCAACACTAATATTTAATAAAATCGATTTTTTGGTACTTAATAATTCAAAAATGTATAACCGTAATGTACATGAAATTTTCACTGCGAATTTATGTTAGTTCTAATCCAAATGTTTTTTTTTTGAGTTCTTTATAAAAATTTAAGACTTTTCGTTTTTTTTTCCATAAATGTTGTTAAAAAATTTACTTAGGTCTAGGTAAAGCTTGAAAATTTTATCTCCATAAGGTTTTCTAATTTGAATTAAAAACAAAATCAAGAATAAAGCCACATACATTTTTTATGAGCATTTGAAGTTTTAATTACGATGAAATTGTATAATATTCATACGTAAAATAATGATTTTTTCTCAAACTATTTTAGTTATTCTGTTTTAATTAAAAAAATATTAATTGTAGAAGCTCGAAGTATTTCACTTTTATTTTAATTATTTTTTTTTTAATACACGATTATATTTAAAAAATATTGCGACTAATTTTAAGCTATTTACAAGAATATTTCTGTCAAATAAATTATTTTATCACTAAAATACTTGAATGAAAATACAAATTAATTAAGGTACCTATACGAAATTTTGGTGAGTATGTATTAAAACATTAAAATTTATTGAAATTGTATTAATTAATTATATGAGAAAGTATATAAAAATCTAAATAGATAATTAATTATTATTTATTAATAATATGAGACTCAGCTTCATTTGTCTTCTTAATAAATGGTATTTTACAGTTGACGTATCATATTATGTTATAGTTATAGTTATTAGTTATTAACCATAACAATTGTTTATTTAAATAGCATAGTGTTTATTTCAGTATAACTATTCATATACAGAGGAAGGTTCACAAATAGTAATAGATCTAGTAATTTTATAATATAAGTAGGCACTACTTATAATATATTTTACTAATAATAAATTGTCATTAGTATTAAATGTTGTTATAAATGAGATTGATATTTTCATGCAAATTATTGTTTTGGATCTATATTGTATAAAACAATGTTATTCATCTTATACAATATAATTTTGAACGGTAGAACATTGTATTTTAGCAAATTCTATGTTTAATGTTACTCTCATTATACAAGTAAAAAAAGAAACTTTGACTGAAAAAACGTGTTAAAATTGAATTTGGAATTAATGACTAGATTTTAATATAAATATATCAATTGAGAGTATAAATTTACAAAAGGCATTGTTCATATTTTGTTTGTAGGTACTTCATTATTATCATAAACGAAATTTATTCACAAATAATAATTATTTATGTATTAACTATTATTATGAAGATCTTTTGAAATGCGTGTAATATATGTAAACCTATTGAATAGCAACACAGATATTAATTACCAATTTTTTTTTATTTATAATTTTAAAATAATATTATTACGCAGTTATTTAATTTATAACTTTTGTTAAACAAAAATACAAAAAAAAAAACGATGGGTGTTATACATATTTTTTTTAAATGATATGTGTATAACTGTATAATTACTTAGTATTTGTAGATTCGTTTGGTGAAGTATATAATGTATATATAAATTTCTTTTAAGTTTTGTTAAATCAACAGTACGATAAAGTTAAAATATGTTTGGTATCTACTAAAATTAAATAAAAACTCTGAACATTGTTTTATTCGGTCATAATTCATATTTGGTTTTTAATATTCCATTTATTAATTTAATTATTTTTATTAAATCGAAACTATTCACGACCAACGTTTGAACTGTTGAACTTTAATAACTTTTTTGGTAACGCAGTATTAAATTAATTTATCGTTAGAAAATTTAAACAACAATGTATTTAAATGAAAACAAATTGTATTGTATAAAATATAAATGGTATTTACACTTAAAAAGATGCACGTAGTCCACGGAGTAAGTTATAATATGATATTCTGCAGTATAATTTTCTTTTAAGATATTATTTATTTTGTATGCATTATAATGATATAGTTACATAATTGATACAAATACGATTGTGATTCATCGTTTTTCATTTACAATGATCATTGAATTTAAATTTAACACACTTATAACTGTGACCCATTCGATTTCTAATGTATAACTATATAGAGAATACCCACTTACCTACAACACTCCGTAAATATTAATTCAGTATTATAATGTCTAAAATAATTTTAGATTATCATAGTTAGATCATAATTAATACGATATTACACTATCTATACACATTTAAATAAAATTATATAATAGTATGATAACCAATTAATTATAAAGATTGAGTTAATTTATAATTTTATTATTTACAGGCTACAGGCAAGCAAGTATGCTTAACTCCATTTTATATTAAGAAATGCATTTGTTCAAATCTTGGTGCTTAGCATTTTTAAGCGTATGTCTACCTAAGAACTATATTTTCAAATAATAACTTAGATAAATTTATATCATTAAATTTGTGTCATATAGCAATAATACTTTTTTTTTTTTTTATGAAAAACACGTTATAAAATTATCAGGCAGATGGGGTTTTTTTAAAAAAAATTACGATTTATCTATAAATTGAATTTATTTTGAACGAGTCATTTTTGAGTTATCAACAATAATTATTATGTTATTAGTAACGGTTTAACATAAAATAAAAATATGTAATATTTAGTGTAACACTTATTTTACTTAGACAATGTTTACTAATTATAAAATTTTAATTGGTCAATATTTTATTTTATGATCTAGGAACTATAATTTTTAAATTATCATAGTCTTAGTAGCTTCTAAGTCTAGTAAAATGAATCGTTAATCGTTTATTTGTACTCTATCGCCAGTACATAAATATAATAAATTTGAAAATAAGTGTTTGAAATTTAATTTTGACGTATAAAAATTAAAATATGAATGATTTGCTTAACAATTTACAATAAAAGGTAGTGATATTAATTAAAAAAATTAAAATTGTATTACTACACTTTTCAAATGGCATAAAAATATAGCATTTATGAATAGGTACATAAAAATTAAAAAATTAGAATTTGAATGAATTCATAATTATTAAATTAAACGATTGGGACAAGAATGCTTGGTGAATCATGATGCTTATTAAATAGTTTGTAATTTATAAAACCTGCTAATAAAAAAATATTTTTAAATTCTAAGCCTTGAAAAAGATACTTTGATAGAAGAATAAAAAATGTACTTATATATTATTTTACACTATAAAAATTTTTCAAAATCAAATTATATTAAATATTTAAAACTGTATTGTTCAAAACGAATAAAAAAAATGGGTATAGTATAATTTGTTGGTAATGTTTTAAACAAAAAGAAATTAATGAAATATTGATAATAATTCATTATTATGTAACTAAAAAAAAAACATTGACAAATTAAAAAAGGTAGGTAAGTTATGAGTAACGCTTTACTGTTCATTAAGTGTCAATTGGAATAAAATTATAGAGATATTAAACCCGAATTCAATGATTTATCATTGTATAGGATAAACGATTTTGAGCAGAGACGATCTATTAGATTATATTTCATAATATGTTTTTTTATTTTCGTAATTCTTAAAATAATTAATTTTACTTTTAATAGTTGTAGTAGGTTAGGTAAAAAAAAAAATGAAAATTTGTCATGCCCTTAAATAGCTCAATAAGGGTTAAAAATACTGAACATTTTATTATTTAATGAAAATGATATTATAGACATTTGCTGAAAATTTCAAGTAATTATAAGGTTATTCGTTTTTGAGTTACACCATAAAACAAAATCGATTTTGTCAAAAATTATAGTATTATGTAAAATTCCCGTTTTTTTTAAATTTTTTTTTTTTGTTTTTCCCGATTATTAAAACAAGTGTTGGGAATATTTACTTTTAATTAGAACCACTTTACTACCCTAGAAACTATGCATATTTTTTAAAATTGCAGCTGCTTTATTGCCCTAAATGTGATGATAGACAGAAAAAGAACACACATCATTGTAAAACCAATATATTCACCGTCCGTTCAAAATTTAAAAATTGAAGATTATTAATAAAAATATGTTATGAACTAATTTAAAATATTTTTGTTTTGTGTCAACATCTATACTGAACATTTTTACCATAGAATTTCTTTGAGCTATTGTTAAAAAAAAAAAAATTATATAAATATATTCAGCTTTTTGCATGGTAACCGTGACTGGTCATTTAACAAAATTCCACGTTGCATGATAGGAAGTGATGCCAAATTAAAATATTATTGTTGGATATATATATTTTTTTTTTGTAGTTTCCTGTAGTTTATAATTCTTGTTATAATTGGCACTATTCCAATTGCAAGTGTAAGATTCCTGATGCTTAGTTTTAAATTTTAATATGTATACCATCAATGAAAACACAAATTCATTTACATCTGGTTATATGCTCTAACTTTTTAATATAAATGTAAGCGTGTTATCATAATAATACCTTAACATATATTTTACGTTTAGAATATTATGATATACGTACGCAATGTGTATTATATTTTTATTATTTGTTATAAAAAACATCTTTCGGTAAAATTGTGTTTCATATTATCTTGAAGCTAAATTTACTTTATTTGTGAATTGTAAAATATTTGAAATTACTATAAACACACTAAATCATTGTTATAATTTGAGTATGATAATTCTATTGAGTACTGATTTAAAAATAAAACCCTCCAGTTTAATAAGTATCCATTGAAATAATTATATAAATATCCACTTACTAAGGTATAACAACTTTTTTCATCATAAAATATTAATCCCAACTGAAATGATAGTGATGATACCATCAAGTTCCGAACAACGAACTAAAGTACTATGAATTTTATAATTTAATAGAAAAATTGTTGTTTTGTTTTATAAAAAGTTAGTACAGGAAATTTTGAATATACTTATATAAAATATTAGGTATATAAAAATATTATAAGTATAGTACCCAAAACTATATGTGAATGAAGTAAAGTATAATTAATTGTTGTACCTAAATGATGAGTTTAACTTGATTGCAGTTTATTTTGCATTGGTAAACTGATAAAGTTTTGATGACAGACTTCGATCAATTTTAGGCAAAGTTGAGTTCATTTTTAATTAAATTTAAGTTTGGCCACTTAAATAAGATCAATAACACTCATGAGAAGATTTTTTTTCGTTTTTAATTAAATATTAGTTGTTGAATAAGTGAAAAATGTGTATTAATAGCATGATTTATATAAATACAAATTGCACTGATAAAAGAATTTTTCTCGTCTTAAAAGATGATCATGATTTTTTTTTTTTGAGGGGGGGAGGTGGAGGGGAAATACTTACAAAATATATTTAAAAAAAAAATATTTACGTTTTTTTTTTTGTTACACTTAATTGGATAGTAATAATATCGATGGTTAAAATGTAAAATCAAATCACTTATCTATAATAATTATAACATATTGTTTAATTTTTGAGAAGAAAAGCAAAAACATTCGAAAATATTAATTTTCACTTAAGCATTTTAGAATATTTTTGTTTTTGTCAAATATTAAATTCCAATTTTTTTTATGGACATGTGATTTCACTCGAGAATTTCAAAATTCCTAAATGTTTTATTAAATTTCTATTACTACAATCACGGCGATGTCTATAAAATATTATACTCACAGATAGTAATATTATTACTATATTAATTCGGTTTTTGATAACTGTGTCGTAACTGGACATCTGTAGTTTAATCAGTGTTTATTTTCCCACGCTTGACATTAAATGCGTGTTTAAAATAAAAGAAAATAGACATTTTTATCTAAATTTTTTGATATCTTAAACGATGACGAATTTTTTATTAACCACTTTCTGTGGCACTGTACCGCGATCAAATATAATATGCATATTATTGCTCACTCACACACATACATACATGCGCACGTTATATAGAGTTTACTATACATAAATTCGTATACATTTAGAACTCAGTGGCGTTATCAGTTTGAGTAATTTGACATCAGACGCGTCATCGTTGAATAACTTGGGTAGTGTCCAGTCCTCACTATAACAGGTGCAATGTGCATAATATATATTTATTTTGTACCACGCATTATGCTCTAACCGGTAATATGTTGTTCGCGAAGACAGTGATCGTAACTCTAGGGGTTAATGGAATACCATGTTATTCGACTTTGGTAATCAGAATGTTACCATAATAATCACGATTCGTGGTAAATCATAATTAGGGTCCCAGTTGAATAACAGCGTAGGTACTAAGTATACTCCAAAAGGAAATCACAGCAAGTCAGCTCGATCAATATTGTCATCTTGCGAGTTAGTATTGTTTGTAGAAGCAGGTAGAATATTATAATTCTAATGGAAAACGCCGGTGTCTTCTTAATGTTTATTTATTTATTTTTTCTTCTTCGTCGTCTTTTCGTCGTTTCGTCTGGTAATATCGTCGGCCGTCATGCGACCGAAGCGAAATCAAACCTTCGCTATAAATATTGATAGCCGTAAAAAAATATCACTTCCCATTGACACCTAAGCAGAAGCCAGTGTTTAAGCACACCTCGAGATTTAATACACCAACAACTATGCGAATAATAATTATATGCTAAGATACCGTCGATTATTATAATGAAAATTAGCTTCAGAATCGTATACCTCTAATTGTATAGCCTAAAACCGGATCGTCGATTGTGGTTTACGAACACAAGCTGCATTGAATAAACCATTGTATCGCGTAATCTGATTTCACGTTATTATTTTTTCATTAAACCGAAATGTAGGTATGAAGATAACTTAACGCTACAATTAATGTTACATACCTAGCAAAATATTTCGAGTGATTCAGCTGTGCAACAATTCCGAATGCATTAGACTAATAAATAATAACAATAGTTAGGATGGTGTATTTCCTTTGTTTTTACGTTATGCGTTCATGTCAGTTTCTACTTATTTACGTATGTAAAGTTTACAATGTTTTTGTCAACGGTTTAGCCGGTTTAGGATAGACTACAGCTACGATAACAATTGCGTTACCGCGGGTCTTAGATTGTGATTTACGAAGTGTCTGTTATTAATTAAAATAAAAACATTGTTTTATTCTATACGTATATAATCTATATAAGTACGAAAGTAATTGAAATCAAAGTTTTTCTAATTTGTTATTTGCGTATAAATACATCCATATAATAATCGTTTAATTATTATGTATATTTTAAAGAAATGCATAATTTATTTTGATTAAATTTATAAACTTACAACAACTAAAAGCAAAAACTTTTCGTATTTAAAAAAAAGTATAGTTATTATGCAGATAATATGTAGATAATGAATTTCTCCAAGAAACATAATAAGAATACTACGGATAATAAAATTGTATTTCCCGCAGCTGTTTAGGATCAAATGCTATTCAATATCGATGTTTTTCGGTATCTCCTTTTCGTATACAGTTTCGCCGTAGTATATATTTAATTAATTGTATACCTATATAAAACGTGTTTACCTACGTCATATTTTTGCGAAACTCTTCTACGGAGGACAATATTGTTTGCACGCGGAGGTTTCAGAGGATTACATTAAGGTGAAACCGCCTGCAAAAAGTTACTACGTTTTATGCTGCAGCCACCCGAAATCCCACGTATGATTCTATGGGGTTTTTATTGTTATATACACCGCAACGTAGGTACATTTTCAATTTAAAGTAGTGAATACTAAACGATTTGTTTTTACGATTGCGTTTATATTTTACGGTCCACCTTTTAGATGCCAACGTATGTACAGTATAATATATTGTATGGCTACGCGCACATGTATATTGCATATACCTACGTACATTGTACGTACCTATGCCGCGAAATTGCTTTGTTTGAATACACTTCTATTTATTCAAGACGTATCTACATGATAAACTTATCGTCGTGTAACAGTTGTGTGTGCAATAGTGCTACTCGAATATTAAATGAAAAGTTTATCGTTTCCGAGACAGATGTTCGGGGTTATTTGCCGGTCATTACGCGTCTTATCCAATAACCTGGTGGCTGGTGGTGTTTTTTTTCTGTACACGTCAAACTTTTCTCGTCGCGTTTAGGTCCTGGACGAGTAACAAAGTCATGTTGCTTAGTGGGACCTCCGAGACACACGTACATAAATATATAATGTAGTTCATATTAGCACTTTAAAAGTTGTACGTTTAACAAGTTTCATAAATCTGTATTATATCACGCAGTGTGTCTTGAGTTTGAAATGACTCGGTATTATGCCGTATACTTTGCGCTAACAAGAACTATCATTAAGATATTATAATAACGCGATACAATTATAGTTTATTCATACACGAAAATAATTGTTTTTATGTTTCTATACAATTTCCCACTTATAGAGAAATATATTCATATCATACAATAATCCCCCGTTTTCATTGCTCGAGTGTTCGTTCGGATAATTTATTATTATTGTATTATACTAGTAAATGTTAATAATGTTTGTTTATCATTTATGCTAAGTGTAAACATAAGAATATTATCAGTACTTATTCTACGTCGAAATAAGTACAATTTGAATTGTTAATCTTTACTCGTAATATCATAGTTAACGTTTTATTATTATTTTTTATAAAGAAAACATTTTTCAATTGCGTACACAACAATAAACTGTACTTGCTTGATGTGTAAGAGTAATGGGATATTCTCTTTTTGTTTTATATATATATATATAAATCGATTAATAATGAACGGATGTAAAAGTAAAATACAAATATTGATCCATTATCCGATTGCTTAAATAATGTATTCACGTTGATGAATTATTATTATAGGTATCAAACATTTTTGCTATAATGGTAGATTTTTAATGTCAAAACAGGTACTAAAATATGATGTTATAATATAAAGTATAACATTTATGACTATAATAACATTGGCTATTCATCGCTGTGGCGCTGTACCAAAATAATTTATCATAATTTATAAAATATATGCTTTTACATTAAAAATAATTCGTATGCATTTCACAGTGCCTATTTACATATTTTATTACAATGGTATAACTGTATTCGTTTAATACCGAATTTATTGTAAAATTACGACATAAAAATTATCATGTTATTGTATAAAAATAAATAAAATTTGAAATACATATGAGATATACAATAATTACATTGCATACCAGTCGATGTACCTCTGAATTATAGTATATTACAACGATATTTCTACTTACGATAATTTATTTCACGGATAGGTATTTTTTTGAAATTTTTTAATCACGATATTTATTATTTAGTAGATAATTTGCATAATTTTGTGGGCTATTTATTTGTTTTTTATCTTGAACACTATTAGGCCAGAACCTAACCCAACCTAACCTAGTCAGAAAAAAATAAATATATACAAACCTACACAGGCACCTTTATAATTTAAAGAGCGATGAGTTTTCAAATTTTTTACTCGATGCATTTATTTTCACAGTAAATTGATAAATCATAATATATTTGACAGTCACGTGGCATTGCAACATCGAAGCACCGAACGAGGCTGAACGAAAAAGAGACACTATCTCGACGGGACTACTACTACGGAGTCCCCTTGACACCACTCTCGCCTTTCTAAGAAAACGAAAGGGGAACTGACCACCGTACTTATATCGTACAATATGTACATAATAATATACACTATTTGAAACGAACTATTATATAATAATACTGTCGAAAATCTCGGACATAGTTTGTGACACTTATTACGCTTCAAATTCTTGAGTATCTGCTGAGCTTAGAAAATAGATATTCAGTAGAGATTACATAACCGTATCGCGAGGCAAACTCCCCAAGAGTTCTAATACCCTTTGTCTCGGGGTCATTGTGAATATTAGGACGTCCGTGTAGATCATACGACTTGTGCAGAGATGACACCCGAATGGTGTGCTGCCTGTATGTTATAACATTGCGTGACTATAGTAAATTTTCAAACTTGTCGTCACGACAGTGACTAAGAATATCACAAGAGTGTTTGGAAACAAATTGCATATTATTCGTTATAAGGTTGAGTACTTGTTTTTAATAGAGAAAAAGATATATTTTTATTCCAGTAAACAAACGGTCAACCGCAAAAATTACCAGGTACAACGTTGTAATATACGTATATATTTTTTTCAAATAAACCTACTGTTTACGGTCAAAATAATTTATGTTATGCAAGATTGCTACCGTTATATGATTTCTAAAATAAGTGAAATGTCAATGTAATGTTAAAGCTGTGCGCTAATTTTTAGCGCACAACCATTTATTTATTGACGAATCTATAAAATATAAATAATATGATAGGATAATTGGATGATTTTCATTTTCAATTTAAAAAAGTAAGGTAAGTGGTTCTGCTCTGCTGTATATTAGTTATCGAGTGGGTCACTATTATAGGTATTTTAAATTTGAACTCAATGATATACCAATTGTATACGAAAAACGATTTTAACCGGAAACCGTCTTTCATCCTATATCACTAGTAAGTGATATGTTTTTTTGATATAGTTTTTAAAGTCATTTATTTTATTTTAAGTATTATAGTAAAGTTGATATACATTTTTTCCCAAAATATTCCATTCATTGTATTATTAGTTTTTAATTATTATGTTAGTATTATATACTTATACCATATAATATTCGTTATATTATTAGTATTTAATTATTATGATAATATATACTTATACCTTATAATAGGAACTTGTTTAACTCAAAATGTAATAACATTTTTTCTCTGTAAATAATGTAAATGAGTAAAAGTTGATTTTTAGTAAGTATTTATATATATATATATAATATATAAATATATATATATATAGTACTTTAAAATAAATCAAAAATATCATTTTGCATAGTAAAATTCATAATAATATAAAATATATTAAAGTACATAAAGTTTCCACGAAACATCTTTTTATACAAAATAATTAATATCGTTCTTTATCATTTTAATAAGTAATGTTGTCAAACATTTGAACTTAAAATATCTCTGAATATAATTGGCTATTTATATTTTTCAGATTTTTTAGTTCCCGAATACTCTACTTATGAGAAATATTGTAATACATTTTCAAAACTTAAGTACTAAGAAAAAATTTTTATGAAATTTTAACTACAAAATAGTTTGCAATTGTTTGCGATTTTGACAAATTATGTGAACATTTTAAACTTCAAATGCATATAAAAAAAAAAAATCGTGTCTACATATTTTTAATATTTTAATATTTATATACAAAAATATATTTTGTGAGGACCAATTTGTATTAATTTTCAAGAATTTTGATAGAGTAAACAATTTTTTATCGATATTTATAGAAAAAAAACTAAATGTCATCTTAAATAGAAAATAATAATATAAACATTTGGCAAAGATTTTAAGTATTTATGGATAATTATTTTCGAGTTAACAAAATCGGTTTGGTTGAAAAATTGAATTTTTTCATTTAATTTTTGTTTTTTTTTTGATTATAAATACAAGTATTGGGAATTTTAAGTTTGACCTTTCAAAAGGATAAATCAGATCTTATTGTATACTTAAAAAGTCAAAACCACTCTCGTTTTTGAAAATCGATCGCTCCACTCGGGATCTACAGTAAATAATTGAAAAATAAATAATTATTATAACTAAAGATATTTAAAACCACAACACGTCTAATGGAATTGTTTCATAATATATGAAATACGGTTCTGCCTTCTGCAGTTATATGTGTTACACGTTCAATCGTGTGTGGAAAATTTCACAACAGTGAACGAAAAAAGAATATAGGTAGATATTATTATCATGGTGTACGCGCTCAATCGTGCACTTCAAAAAGATACGCATTATAAGAACCGTGCACAATCGTATATTCCACACTATTATAAAGTAAAGGCGTCCAATGTGGCCTCACCAAGAACGACTGCAATCTGTTTTATAGTATACTCAACGAGCCCACCCTCCCCTGTTAAAAAAAATCAACCAACCAAATATTCACAGTGGTGGATTCTGGGAGTGGTCAACGATCGATTCCTCCAGGTAAACCCTGAACATTTTTTGAGAAATGTTTACTCTTTGTGTTTTGTAAGATAGGTATATTACTGTACCGATATAAAATTATTATAGTTAAATAATAGATATGTAATATTGTTTCTTTCATTATTTTCATTATCGTGAAGTTAATCCAAGATGTAAGAATTAAGTGTAAGCTCGTTAAGTTCAACTCCCGAAAATTGTGCTAAAATTTCTTCACGTAAGAAGATTTTTGATCGCCTTGCATTCACGATCGTTCTATCTGATGTCGCATACACCTAATATGTATTTTCAAGTATTATAAAATATATTAACTTAACACTTATAGTAAATCCAAAAAGATTTTTAAATTGTTATTTCTCAATAAAGAAACCATCTGACCACCTAAGAGCAATTATTGCATGATAGTTATACTTAGAGATTCACAATAAACCGCGATGAATGGTTTCCATATTATAGTTTACCAAACTTGAGTTAGTAGCTCTACCTACTCGAACTGATATAAACTGTTCATTAAAAAAAAAAACCCGTTTTATTTTTAACAATGTAAACCTCCATTTTTTTTTTATATAGAATACTATTAACATAAACGTGCGTATGGAGGCAAATCCTTACCTAAGGAGGTCAATACTTGCTCCTATCCCCCGAATTTTTTAGCAAGTAAGATTTTCATGTGAAGCAAAGATCATTGAAGTTAATCCTCACCCAAAATCAAGGATATAGTTATATTTAGTCATAAAAAGTAAATATAAAAATATCACAAAAGTTTTCGATAAGTCCTTTTTAATAATATCTATTTTAACTTTGTGGTTTATCATTTATAATTGTACTACAATATACTGGCCATAATTCAAGAACACTAACCATATGACTATATGAGCAATCAGTATTATCACAGAAGAAACCAGTAACTAAAGTCGAAGCTATCTTATCATTACAAAAATATAAATATTATATTTTTACTACAATTATCGATCTATTATCGATAATACGATATAGTTTAAGTATTGACTATTTTGAAATAGCATTCTTATTGAACATATTTAAATAATATTAAAAATCATTAGGTATAAGATCTTGGGGAAACGGTAAATCTCGTAGGAGTAGCCTCCTCAGTCCTCTGCTTCTTCTAAGCACACGCTGATGAATATTATAATACTATTTTTACGTTAAAATAATTTTTCTCTTTTATATGATTTTGTAATAATAATTTTCAGGTATTATCGATTTTTAATTTGATTTTCTGGTAATAATAATTAATATTATACCTAGTATAATTTTAAAATTTCAAATTGTTGGTTATTGTCTTGTTTGTCTTAAGATATTGTATTATTATGATTGATATTTATCGAAACTTTAGATAAGACTTATAGTAGAAATTCGCACCTGATACTAATTTTATATTATTTGAAGATGGATTGGCTAATCGAATTTAAAAAAGCTATTTGGTGAGTAGTGACATACAGGTTTTTTTTAAATTTGATAGCAATGATAAATCGCTGCATTTAAAAAATGCATGACATTGATCGAAACTTTGGTTTTATAGTGATAATATGATGTTTTTATAATTGCAAGTAATCGCAAATAAATGTTTTAACTAAAGTTTTTTTTAAATTGTATGAATATAATAAATAATATGATATAAATAACCCTTGTTTTAAAATGTCAAATTTTAAAACTTACAGTTACACATTTTAGTAACAGGAACACAAAACAAAGAAACTTCACAAAACCATCATACTTTTGAATTTAATATATATATGAGGTATTATTGTTTGTTTTTAAAATGTTTTTGGAAAAGTTACTAGAAAATCTTAAAGAGTACTAGTTGTGTCTCAAGTACCTGGTTACCTACCTTTCCCTTTAAAAATCTAAAAACGACTTTATTAAAGTACCACAGACACTCGATTTCTGTCTTTAAAAGTACTTCTTAACTACTTGAAACTTTTTCAATAGCCTATCCATAAAAACGTACGCTGAAAGAGAAACATCATTGCAAAACCAATAAGTACAAATCTTTTTACTCTTGAATGTTGAATCGATTCTTATAGTTGTATACACTATATATTTGCTAATAGATAGATTAACTCATGTTTGTAAGTATATTGCCGTCTACCATATTGGCGTTATATACATATTTTCATAATCATTTAATATATGATACTATTAATAGAGATTATTAATACGCTTTTCACATATTTTGTTAAAAATAAGAAAAAGTTATTAAAATAAAAGAAAAAAATTTAACGAACCAAAAGTAAACAATCAGGTACTCGAGATTAACATTTCTTAAAATTATAACCCGTCATAGATTATTTTCTTTTTTACATTTTCTATGAATATATAATGCTTTTAATTATTTTCTAGTAAACAATTACAGTATTGTGTAATTATATTAAATTTATTATGATAACACAATATAAACTTTTTTATCGCTTCAAATCATGTTCATTGGATAATTCTCCATTTAATATGTATTTATAATTCAGTAACGTTAACACCTGCATTTTAATTAGGTACATTATTTTTAGTAATAAAATAACGGTTATGAAGTACATTTCTCCGTTATTGAGTTGAATTACTGTTGCAAACAATGTAAAAAAAATAAAAAATAAAAATAATAAAAGATAAAACAAATAATTACAAACACTATAAGATGCTACTCAAAATTTGATAGGTGCTTATAGAATCGAGTACTGCACTCCTTGGATATTTTTGATCTACTCACTTTAAAGGCAATACATTAAGTAAGTCAGAAAGTTCATTAAATGATAATTTTCAAATTAAGAACAAAGTAGTTAAATAATATATGTTTACACTTTGGCTTTAGTTACGCGGATAAATTTTTACACAGCTACGCGCGTTTGTTGTATACAAATTATATGAACTAACTTTGTTCCGAATCTAGATTCCTATTTAGTAATTAGCAATGGTGAGTTAGTTTTAGGAAGTATTTGTGTTTTTTGTAGATAAACAAAACCGTTTATGTATAGCGATCTGGTAGCCATGTAAATTCTTTGGACAAATAATTAAGCTCGGAGTAACATTCACCTGATCGTTGTAGTTTTTATTTGGATGGAATTTCGGACAGCAAGAAAAACAGCTGTGGACTATAGTATAGGAATTGAACATTTCACAGGTCACGTGGAAACGTATTCGATAGGTAAGTCAAATGCAGAATTTATATTTCCATTCGAAAATTTCGTATTTTCGTATTAATTCAATAGCAGTCTATATATATGGTAATTTTTTTTTATCACCTATACATTTCTATCTTGTAAAATAGTATAATTTTTATTTATATTTTAAGCTTTATAGTACAAATAAAATATATTTTATAGTGTGATATTAATTTATTATTGACCTACTTATTTACATACTACATAATTTGTTAAGTAATAAGTAAGGAAATACAATCAAATTATAAAATTAGTAACAGTGTAATACAAATATAACCAAAAACTAATCTGAAATATTGTATTTGTAAAAAGCAATATAATTATTTATGGTTTCTCAATTATTAAAAATAATAAAATAACTTTAGCGGAGTCGCTCAATTGTATTACTTATTATTATTTTGACCAAACAAATAATATGTAAGATTTTTTGCCTTTGTTTCGAAAATATTACTAGGAGTATTTATATATACGTAGGTTATAATACTCGGTAAATTTGTATTATTTAATATTGACCATTTTTTTAAGGGTAAAATTTTATCATGCTACTACTATTATACTACATGAACGGGTATGTGATGGAAATTAAAAGTGACATTATGATTTCGAATATATATATATATTATTTAATGTGGTTTAATTTGACAGTTGCTTATAGAACAGGCTGTCTTATAATTACTATTAACTAATAGCATTCGAAATATTATAGACATTTTAATTATTTAACCAATTATTAATTTTAAGAATTCCTCGTTATTTTCAAAAGTATATAAATTAGGTATATTATTAGATTGTGAAATACAGAATTAAAAATGTAAACAAAAATAAACTTTATTTAACAAAATATATATATAAAAATATATTAAAATCATATCACTTCATTCATCAATCATCAAATTTGATACCATGTTATGGCTGAAAAATAGATAACTTTCAAAAATAAAATTGGTAAGCTAAAAATATTTTTTTAATACATCATACTTCACGAAAGTATAATTTTTATAGTTTATAAAAGCAATTAAATTGTGTTGATGGACTAAAAAAACGTATTTTCTTTATTTATACGATTTGCAAATTATAAAAGTTAATTCATTATAATTTTATATCTATACATTGAGAAATGATTAATTTTTTTAACCAATTACCGATAAATTGATTTTTTTAATCGCAAAACATTTCCTTTTCCCATTTCAAATATTATTTCTGAGATTGAATACAATTTAAAAGTTTATTCATTTATTTTTCTACATGATTAAAATTTAAACTATATAACAGACAGCATTGCTGAGTATACAAGTAAACTATATACATTAATAAATTAAATTAATTAATTTTAATGTTAAAATAATAATAATTGTAGGTCAACAACACTCACGTAAGTTTTTTAATTTATTCTTAATAGCGATAAAATTAATATAATATCCCTGTACCTTGGAGAAACGTTCTAATTTCAAAACTGACATTTTTCCATAATACAATTGGTTTAAGTTTCGTGGCTTCGCGGCCGTGTTGCGGCCATAAAGAATCTTAGATATTTCCTTACCTATCGGTGTTATAATATACGATACATGTTATGCAGTTACTGCGAATGCAATAATGTACGTTACACAATGCGTAATAGTTATGTATATATATATATACCAATACCAGTGTCCTGGTCCAAAAACTATTGCCTTCGCACAACGCATTTTCTGTAAAAGTACCTATATGATATTATCTATACACGAAGTTCACGCTGTGTGTCCAAAACTATGTTAATATAAAATATTTTTAAAAAGTTAAAATTGTTTGAATTTTCTATGCGCTCGTGTATGCAAAAGTGGCTTAATATATTTAATTTAAATATTTGTCACGTGACTTTAAGACTGACCGATTAAAGAATGCGCATTTAATTTTTTTGTAAGATTCACTAGGTACACGATTTTTGAGGAATTTACCCCCATAGTCTTTTATATAACAAATGTCTACACCTTTACCAATGCGTGAGCATAATTCACATTTATACAGTTAAGGGTGAAATAACAATCGTGTTATCTTAATAATTGAAATATATAGCATTTGTTGTAAGTATTAAACAATTTGATGTACTATTTTACACGTTTGCAGCTCTGTATAAGTATTATTTTAATTCCAAAATATTACGTTCGCAGAATACTTGCATACATTATACTTATACACTACCAGAATATATTTTATTATAATATATAAGTACCTATCTGAAACAATATGCAGACGAGATATTGTTGATACGGTGGGATGGATGTAAATCAGACACGTGACTTACCTACCTATTATTAGGTGTAATAATTGATGACACTTATGTATCGTCTTATTGTGAATCGATTTATTTAGCATTTTCAGTTTTTGAACATCATTTTCTAGCCTGGACACGTGGTTGCCCTTACATATTAAATTATTGATGTGTAAAAAAGTGTCTGTATTCAAAACAGCAATACAAAAATATTTTTTGCAATCGCATTTGCATTTGTTCAGTGTTTGATGCATATAACATGATGTAGAAAATACATTTATTTTAAAATTAATAACGAAAAAATGCCTGAAATATATTTTAATTACATTCGAAAAATATAAGTTAGTAAAAATAAGCTGATTCTAAATTTTTGTATTATTATCAATATCATTTATGTAATAAATTTAATTTTGAAATTAACTATTCTTACAAAAATTTGATATCGAATGCAACTATCATCTAGACAATGTATTAGAACACATAGTTGTATTAGAATAAAACTATCTGTAACTAAAGAGGTAATCTATTTTTTCAAACAGTATCTTCACAGTTCACTTAATCTATAGACAACAATGTACAATGTTTTAGTAAAATTAAATTTCTCTACAGGATAGCGTACGAAAATGTTTACTAAATAGGTACCAACAATATAATACAATTATCATAATACAATAATTCTAATGGTCTATTTACAGGGGTGGCCAGCGAGAAGAGACTCGCGAGCCACCAAATGTATTAATAAATATAAAAGGTCATAAATAAATATAAATATACATAAATTCATATATAATATTTTTTTTTGTAAAACTGTCACGATAAGATACGAGCCGCAAAAGTCTATAACGCGAGCCGCGGTTTGTCCATCCCTGGTCTATGATAATCAGAAAATACTTTTTTCAATTAAGATTATACGTACATGTGGCGTTTTTGAACGATTTATATAGTTCAAAATATAATATATGTAATGAAGTAGGTACATGAATATCTGACATACTTTTGTACTTTTGATAAGATTTATTTTTTATTTATCTTGAATGCCAATTCTTACATCTTCCATCGATAACTTCAATGCACTTTGCGTCGAATATATTAAACAAATAATTTATATAAATATTAAAATATCAATAGGTATACCTAATTATTTTAACTAAAAAAAATGAATAATTTTTGTAGTTATAAATAGTATGCAGTAACTAACGATGCTTTTAACAGATTAAAGTGTTACTTTTAGTACTATTTTATTCATTAGAATGAATTTTAAAATACAATTACAACATTTATTAAATCTTATATTATCACTAATGTACAATTAATAATATACACTGTTATAAATATTATTTTTTAAGAGTATTTTCAAATATACATACCTAATTATTGTATATTATACATTTTTAAATTTATGACCGAATCAAAAAAATAAAGATATATATATATTATTCAAAATGTCTAGATTAAAATATTATTTAATTGTTTAATATTATAGGTGCTATAAAATATGTAGTATACAAAACCTATAAATATTTTAGATTTAACTAATTCTATGATACCAATGTTATTACCTAAAGTAATAATTAAATTATACCAATATATTGTGTTCTGTATCACATACAATTTAAACCGTATAGTTTAAATTCCTATCTGGGAAAATTGGAAGTTAGCTGGTGAAAAGTATAATTTAATTCTAAATATCGAATACTTAGGATCGACGACTGATGAAAATGTATTAATTTACCATAATAATTTTTATAAATATCAAATAAAGATAATCTGAAAACTTTAACAAATTTAATTATTTAAAATAACCAGTTTACCTTGTTGTTAGTTTTTATATTGTAAGATATTTATATCGATTAATATGTTATGGTAAAAAAATATCAATGATTATCAACAAATATGGTAACACTTATGGATCTTCTATTTATATTATTTCTAAATCAAAACATATGTAAGTAAAAGTAAAAATTAAGAAAATATGAAATAATCATCCTGTTATCATGGCGATAAATATTATGCAAATACTTTAATTATATATTTAAAAACTTTTATGTAAAAAAATATACATATAAGGTTAGTTTAGTTAGTAATATAGTCATGTTTTTTTTTTTAATACATTTGAAATACAATAACAATCAAACAATCATTACTATTAGACCCACGGATAAAAGAAAAACCATTGCGCTAATTGAGAGTAAAATACATTTTATGTATAACATAGCTAACTTAATAATGACTACAAAAATAAAGAATTTATATCTGTATATTTCGCATTTTTTTTTTAATTAACTAATAATAGTGTTAAACGCATTTAGAATTAATATATCTTATGTTATTAATTTTATTTGTTTGGTGATTAATGACCAATAGATCGTGTTCCTTTACAAATATTTCTTTACGACCATGATTTATTTGACTTACTGACAGACAGAATTAATCAGTAAACTATATGGTTAGAACATGTATAGTGTGATTTCTGTACTTTAATATTAATATGCCTAAAAGCATATCAAAAACAATTTTCAAAACTAACATGTTAATAAATTCTAAGAATTAATTATATGTAGTTAATAATGTACGATAGAGACAAATTTAAACAATTAAATACTGTTTTACGTTTTATGAATATTCACAGTATTTAATGATTTATTTGAGCAAAACCACATTTTTTTTGATAAAAATGTATAAATGTTCACGATACATATTCTTATTGATTTCGATGAGTCTTAGAAAAAATTTAAAAATTTAATGGATATCATCACCAATGGATCAATCAAACTTTTAGCATTGAAAAACGTAAATTATTTTTTATTTATTTAAAACAATAAAATGCTCTTTCTGTAGAATAAAACGATACTGAAGTTTACGTAAATATAAGAATGGTCTGATGTTAGAGGTATACTATTTTTAAAATTTAAATCCAATGTGTAAATTTTACTAAGTAATTGTATTGGTGTGCTCTTTTTATTATTATTTTTATTTTTTAAAACGACAACTGAATGTAAGAAATTGTTTTTTTGCAATTCATCAAATATATATATATATGAATTGAATAATTTATTTTGAAAGATACGAACTAGTTGGGGAAATGTTTTTAAGTAAGTTATGTGTAAAATAAATTGTGGTTTGATTGATAGATGAAGGACGTAGGATGGCGGACATGAGGCTAATTTTTCGCCATGAATAACCTCATGCTGTCATTAACGGACGTTTATTCCTTACGTAGACTAATTGTTCAAAATGTTGTAAAAAATCGGCTCTAATTATAGGGTTGGTACATTAGCAATAACGTATGGCCAGTTAATGCTATCACTGCGGTTTGAGATTTAATTATATTTATGTTTGCTGTAAGTGTCTATGGGCAATCCATTAGCGGTAAATAATGTCAACGAACAAAGCAAAGTGCGCTAAGCCTCCAAATATTTTTAGCTTGGCTATATTATTAAAGCGCAATGTGTAACTAACAAGTCTGAATAATAAATGGTCAATGAAAAATAAATAAAACTTACAGTGTTTTCATTGTAAACGTAGAAAAATATACCATAATTTATTATAGAAAAGCATAAACGAAATAAATTACAGGTGAGCAAATTTGCCTTCAGTAGAATCAATTTTATGTTGTTAGCTCTAATACTATTTAAATGAATTGACCAATGACTAATGGCTTAACGTCTTATAAAAACATTATAAGAACATTATCTGTTGTCTCTCGTGGATTTTTTACAATATTTTAATTTACAAGTAAGTTTTCAACATTTTTTATATTTTATTATTTCACATATTTCAATATTTGAATTAAAGTATGTACATAATATAGACATACCTATAATATATTATCGATATAAATACTGTCATATTTTGTTATAATATTTTTACCAACTAGAATATTTACTACTGCAGTTACTGGTTACTATAGATAATTTATTATGGTTATGTATATTATACGTTCGATAGGAAGTTATTGACATAGTAGAGGTTTTTCAGTCAGTATATTAGCAGTAATTACGTTCAAAATATTTATAAATCAAATAATCGAAATAATTAATATGATCTATAAAACTGAATGGTATAGCATAATAATATTAATATGACTGAATGGTGCTGACATCATAATATGGATCATTTAGATTATACGATTCCAAATTGTTTTCACATAGTTTAATAGGTTATAAGTAAATCTACAGTATAAAAACAATTTTAACGAAACGTGAAACTTTTTTATTGATTTCCAGTCTAAATCTTTTATTTGTCTTATCGGAACAAGGAAGTTACAGGTACAAAGATGATGTGACATGTCTTACTAATATTTTATAATGTTTTATGATTTCCAGTATTTTGTAAGCCTTATTAAATTGTGGAGGACATCGGACATTAATATAATATAGCTTTATACCTAATATAAGTACTTAAAAAATATTTTTCTAGTCATTCCCAACGCATTACTCAGTATTTCAAACACACACACACACACACATATAGGTATTCAGAATATTAATTGTTCATAGTTATCAGAATATTGTTGTTCATTATTTATAATAATTATAACATATTAACATATTATTGCTTAATTATTATGACAATAATATGCATAATATAATAATGTAAAATATTAATATAATATGATTAATTTTATGTATCTGTTTCAAAAATATTTTAAATGTGTTTTAATAACAATATAATACCAATGTGTATTTTATTAAAAATATTTTTTTTTAACTAATAATAATAATTGTTATTTATGCATATTAAAAAAATATTACTTTTTAAAATAAAAAATATTAACAAAACAAAACTAACAATCACTTTGAGTTTATTATAATTTATTAGTTACATATTTTTTAATTGTTATATACAATGTAAGAAAAATTAAGTATACTTAAACTTTTAAAGTTTATAATTTTAAATGTCTACACTCTACATATTATAATACATTTAAGGTTCGGCGGAATAATTAATAAATAATTATTGTAATATGGACATTGGGCAGTAGTTGGCGGAGTTGATGCAAATTGACAGAATCAATGCATCTACGTTTGTTTAGCATATCTTGGATAATAATTTTGAACAGTATTTAAATCTGAAACGTAGACCGTAAATATAGAAATACTCTCAAGTAAATCATAGTAAGTCTGTTTTACGACTGAACGGTTAAAAATGAAACGATACCGTCGGATATGCTAGTGTTGATAGGAACACTGATTCAAATGTTTAACGAATATAATGATAACAAAATATATGTGACCAAAGAGCAAAATATATCAACCAGATATGATTTTGTTTTGTATATGGTAAAAAAACAACAAAGGATAAAAAGTTGTATCGTGTCAAAACTATATAATAAGGTAAATATTTTATCTTATTTTCACCTCGAATACAATTTTGCGACTGTTGTTTATATAAGCATTATCAACGATTGTGTCAAAGCTAAATGAGTTCTCAGATGGAGGAAATAGCCTTTTCTCGGTAGCTTTGTAGTCGTACACATTATTTATCCCGAAGAAGCCATCTCGACATTCGTTAGCCATTCTTTTTAAAAAATATACCTCAAAGAACATCTATACAATATATTAATATTATTTGACACTATTTGTAGACCATATGATATCTATTTATTATATAATGGACTATAGTATTCTATTACACAAGTAGTACTAAGTATTAGATAGTACGTATCTATATGATTTTTATTTTATTTTAGTAGACCAGAAGGTTTGGTAAATTATTGGTTGAATATATGTTTTTTTTATTGGGTTCCACCCATTTAAATAAATACATAATAAATTGTTATTATTTATTATCTTACTTTGTAATAACTTTATACTTATGTTGGAAGAATATTGAATAACAATATTTAAAGATACGCAAGAAATTAATAATTTCTCTACATTATCCAAAAAAATATTAGGCTGCTATTGAAATATAAAAAAATCAATAAACTGGTAAAAAAAATATTATAAAAAAATATACATACATGAAATACAATTTTATTTAAGTTTCTATGAAATAAAATAAAACAAAACTATGAGATTATTTCCAAGTTTATAGAAATATTAGTCGGTTACTCTAATTTACAGTAAAATATTCTTTTGTATAAAATATATAATGTAGATTTATAGTTTCTCCTAAAATATTATCGAAACATATTTATTCTTTGGTAACATTTTATATAAAACCTAATGTTTTTTTTTTAGTATAGCATTTCGAATAAAACATACATTTATGATTTAAATTGTATAGAATATTTGATTAGAGTTTTAACTAGAACATTTAATACGAAAATAAAATATAATTATTTTTCTTCTCTTCGATAATGGACCCGTAATTTTAATATTTATTGGTTATGACATAAATTTGAGTCCAATACATAATTTGATATACTTAATATTAAATTTCCGTACAGTAAACAATAAATATAAGTAATATTGTAATGTGTATTAAAAGCTAATTCAGTTTAAAATATTATGTTTATAGCAGCTATGCAACTAATTATTAAATTTGATATTTTTTTATTTACTCACTAGAAACAAAATATTAATTATGATGAACAAATTTAAAACAAATATGTTCGTATGTACTAATTTTGTTAATATTTCGGTATTTAACAAAATATTGTATTCCTACAATTAAAGCATATGATGAATTGTAGTATAATTATTATTAATGTAATTTTTAACATTTAAAAAAAAATTATAAATTATTTTTTTTTGGATTTTTACTTGCACATATTATAGTACAAAATACATTAGTAATAAATATAATTGCATTTTCATCATTTATGGAATTAACAAAGGTTGCCAATTTACTCATCCGAGTATTTTAATTATGAGTTTTAATACAGAAATTCAATATATTTTATTTAAATGTTAACAAATGATTTACATTGTTTGATTGTAGTATACTTTTCAACAACTCCGCATAATTGTACATCATCTAATTATATAAATATTTATATAACATATTTTCACGTAGATTAGCATTTAAATTGTTATTATTTTGAATTCGAATTTTGCTCTTGTTAAGCTAAAGATAAGTAATTTACACTAGTCTCACAAACTAAAAGTAAGAGAATATATTATATAATATTATAATAGTTAGTCAAAATTTGGATTAAAATTATAAAAATAATCATAGAATTTGTTTTAAAATTTTTTTTATATTTATGAAATATTTTATGCTGTTTAAATAACGAATAATTTTAGATTAATATTTTTTTGATTGATTATTTATACTTGTTTTTGAAACTATTCTTTTGGTTGATTTTGAGTTGTTTTACTTAGTTTTCCAGAAGCTTGAGTGAAACTTACAAGTTACAATCGATAAAAGATTTAAGTAGATACCTCATACCTATATGGAACTTGTAAAGCTCTCATCTTACACGAAAAAGTAAAGAATATAAATATAAATACATCATCATAATATGATTATGAATACGACGGGGAACTATATAAATATTACAAAAATGTGTAAAATTAAAGTTTGTAGAAAAGAAATAATATTTTCCAGGAATACAGTATTGTTCTTAACATGTATTTAAGAAATTTAGATATGCATATCTTAAAATGTCATACTTAGGTATAGTAATAATTTTAAAATATTAAAAATGTAATACTTTATCATCTGATACAAATAAATAAAACATAATATAAATATTTATTTTTTTATGCGTTGACTAAACAATATACATTGGTACATCACCACATAAATTGGGATAAAATTAATAGACATGTTTCGAGTGCTCTGCATTATTTATTGCAGCAAACAGATTCTTCTGAATAGTTTATTATTTTAAAGATAGTGTTTAAAACAATTTTTTATCTCAAATAATACAGACTCTGCGTGTTTAAAGTTCAGACCCGGGCTACATAAACCAAACACTTTCACGGCTATCTACCTGCTACGGTTTTGCCCGGAGCGGGACACCCGCAATGTAGTGTTCTCATGGAAATAAAACGGGGCGACGCATATATTCTTTTATCGTCTTGTTTGCCCTCGTCCTGGTTGAGTGTGTGTTCATTCGTTTCCCGATGAATTTCTGCGTCCGTAGTAGAGCTTTTGTCGAGCATTTAATAGAGCGGTCATGTGCCCTACGCGTTCGTATGCACAGTTATTTACGCACTTTAACTTTCCTTTTTAAAATTTAATGTAGGTAGTAGGTACCTATTATACCATACATGTGTACACCAATTTTACTTGTAAGATGGCTTTTCTAATTTATTTCGTTTGCTCGGCCAAACGCATACATGTTAATTAAACCCGATGTTTAAAATGAATTCTGTTTTTCTGTACCTAAATCAGAAATAGTATATAGGTAGTGTGAAGTTACATGCCTACTATATAGTGTTATTTTATCGCAATATTATGTTCGGTGCAAATATAATTACATATGCATATGTATACATATTGGTATATGTATATACCAATTTAAAGCGGAGGTACCAGTAGCATAAACATATTAATTATATTATAAATCGCCAAATTTTTAATTAAAACAAATCTTCATAATAGTCAACAGATGTAATTTATATATTTCATTATTCACATTATTAAGTAATTTGTCGGCGAAGAAGCATCTTAGAAAAAAATGTAAATATTTGAATGATAATATGACTACTTTGAGAAAGTTTTAAAATATAATTAATTTATTATTCGTATGTTATAACTTCATTTGTTAACCTGGTATAAATTTTAAAACACTTTAATAATATAAAATTTATTAATATGGTTGGTATTAAGTGTTCAATTGAAGTATCTATCCTAACCTATCTATAGAAAAATAAAACATTTTTTTTTTTTCTTTAGACTTGAATAAAATATTTAAAATTGCAATATTAATCATATTTATAGTATCATTAACAATTTTTCTTAAGCAAATAATTCATTTAATTTTTTTCTTGAGAGTTTAAATTTCAAGTATGGGTGTAACCGGAGAACAAAGATATAGGGGCAACTGCTGCTTAGAGATTTAAATATCTATAAAAATCGTTTTAAACTGTTTAGGGTTTACAAACTATACTCATTAGGGCTTAGATATTTAGTCCACGTTTGATGTTTCGCACTACTCCTAAGACTTATCTAAGACAAGCAAAACAATGATAAGATCGTAATTTATAAGACAAGGTATAAGTTACTAAATTATGTTTAACTAAATCACGTTTGTCTAATATTTTTAAAAACTGTATAGACTATACAATTATAGTACTTATATGATGTAAGAAAATATAATTACTATCATTATATAGTCTTTAAAAGGTTGTCTTTATTACCATGGTTTAAACTCATTATAAAGTTACTAAAGTTAACTTGTTAAATTTTAAAAACTATAGGATGTCATGTTAACTAAAACATTTTCATAGTACAACTTTCTTGTAAGTGCACTTTTAAACTTAAGATGTCCGATGGCTGTCCATAAATAAACTTACGCTTTATCCAATGAAAGAGTAGTGTTTATGCTTAATTCTTACTATACTAATCACTTATTGAACTCAGTTGTTAATTTAGTACTTATGAGCTTAAGTTTATCTAGTCATTATTGACAGGTTCAAATAGTATGTATTTAACTTTCACAACACATTTATTGTGAATACATTTATATTATATTAAAAAAAAAAAATAATTAAAATTTAAAAATAGTTATCAAAAGATATTCTATACAATAGCGCCAAAGGACAAATAATAATAATAATTACTGAGTGTTAGAAAAATTATGTGTGCATTTATCTCTACACAAAAAGTTTTTTTTTGTAGTACGTTAAAATTATATTATAATATTTTTATTATAAACCTCAACACTTTTCGTGAAAAAAATATTTATAGAATTGTTACTTCTTACTTATTCTAAAATATATCAACAGACAAATTCAGTCAATCCAAGTCCTAATTATGATTATTCTTCACTAAAATCTATGTATTAATATTAGGACGTACCTATTTATTTCTATTTTGAAATTCAAAATTAATTACAGATAGTGAAAACATTAAAGCTAACCGAAGGCTATTCATTGATTATATGCAGTGTTAACTCATTAATCTTTCACAGAGACAGTATAAATAATAACGTCTCAAAATTTCAAATTTATTAGATTTTATTATTCGAATAATGTCGCTAGGGAATACCTCTTCGATCATAATATAATGTCTAGTATTTTATGTGCACATGCGTGTGTGTAAATGTATTTGTAATGTTTATATTTGTATCACTAGCCAACAGATAAATGTTATAGTATATTATTTTTTTAAAATTAATTTAATGTTATTGAATAAAAAATAAAATATTTCATTCTTTGCGTATGTTGTATATTAAGACAATAATAATTTTCAACCAATAAAACTTATTTTATATTTGAAATATTCATACCATTTATCTATCATTAGTATATGTTATATACTGAAAAATAGTGAAATTTAATGGCGTTATGAACAACGAATTAAAAATAACTAACCTCATTAGAGGAGGGAACCGTAGTTTAAACCACCGTAATTTTTATATAACTTTGTTTGCAAACGGATCCATTTTTATCTACAAAAAAGATTGATGTGTTGCTTTGGAAAATATTATCAGTCAAAAAATATCTTCCTAATCTACGAGATATTGAATTAAATATGTTATTCATGTTTGGAACTACTTACATATATGAATGCACATTTTCCAAAATGAAACATTTACAATCTAGAAATCACACAACAAATGAAACCTTAGGACATATATTATGTATTTCAAGTATAGAAGTATAAATCGATTTTGCTGAATTATCATCTGTAACTAAATATCCTCAATTATCACATTAATTAATAAATACCATGTATATATAAATAATCAAATATAAAATTAAATGTAACTAGTAAATTTTATTGATCTTTACTTTTTATGTTCTCTGGCCCGCTAGATTTTCACTTCAAAAAAATTAACTCTCTAATAAAAATTAGTTGCTCATTCCTAATATGTAATATAATAATAAATGTAGAACATTAAAAATTACAACTAAGAAAAAAAATGTTATTTTGAATTTGTGTATAATTTATTGATTATTGATAGATGCATAATGTAATCTCTCTCTCTTTATATATATAAAATACATATAAAATAATGCAATAAGATAAATAAAAGTTAAATATTGTTATTAGACGTAATTTTCAGAATACATTTATCATCTCTTTATTTTTCTAATACAGTAATACCTACCTACCACATTATGCGTAGAAAAGAATCATGCTTACAGTTTATGTCTTATAAATGTACAAAATAAATACATTATTAACTTATAAACATATTTTAGAAAAATTATAATTTTAACAACAAAAAATTAACTTTAGGCAACTAATTATAAAAAGAAATATTTTTAGCACTACAAGTATGACCAATATCTTTCACATATATTGTCAAGCATTAGGCGCTTACGGATTTTCAATAAGTCAACAACTGAGACATAATGGGTGTCTGACGATTAATCAATTGCTGTCGATGTTCAGTTCACTTTGACCAATATCCTTCCTTTTAATAATTAAACATTAAACTGAAAAAGGTTTCTTTTTATATATTACCTATAATACTATGTTAACTGTGGTTGAATTTACTATTAAGATAACGCAAATTTAAAACTTTTAATTATTTGAAAAATAAATGAGATTAAAAATAAATAAATAAAACTAAAAATATACAATATTATTTGATCCAGACGAAAATATAACTTTATCATCTTCAACTACGGATTAATTGAATTTTAATCAATTTTTTTTTTTTTTTAATTGATAGAGGTAAAATAAAACTCAAGATTAAATTTAGAATTGAAAATGTAAAGCCAAATAAACATTGTATATACCAATTATATAAATCTATATTTTATTCTCATTTAATTGATTAATATTATTTATCCATGAACAAATTTTTATATTTACCGCATTGCACTAAGACTTTTTTACAATAACTTTATGAGATGATTAAGAATTTAAATGATTAATTATATAATTTTAATTTGTTTTTTATCGACACATTATAAACTTTAAAAGACTAGTAATAATTATTACCAATGTGCTAATAAAAGATGTAATTTGGTTTATTATTTTCCCTTCTTAGAAATAATAGTTGACACGGTTCAATGAATCTTCCATATAATATTGTATTATAATAGTTGATTATTTAATTTAATCCCGATAAAGAATTGTAAGTGTTTGTTGGTTTAAACTTTTTTTCACTATTTCAAAACGTGTGTTACAATAATTTTATTCAGACCATACTAGTTGAATTACTGGCGATAGGTAATGAGTGTAAAATAAACCGTTACAACTTGTATGCTGTATTTATCAAACAATTGTAATTAATGATTGCATACATAAATATATAACATACTATTAGGGCAAATAAAAACGACGAATAAATAAAATACAAATATTTATGATTTTTACTCATATTATGGTAATGTATTAAAATTTACTGTGTATTATTTTAAATTTCACAAAAATAATGATAAACTTTCAAAAGATAAATATTATTTTAAATTATTTAACCTTTTTTTTTTTTTAATTTTTATATTGAGATAAACCATCTATACAAAAATTCATAATAAGAATATTTGATAAGTAACATACACGGAAAAAAAGCATTGATAGAAGAAGTCATTCATTAATGACACTTCAATTTTAATTATTTATTATAAGTACAGCAGTAGTAATTCGGATTATGTAATAGGTTGCGATACCATGTTATTTTTAGTATGCGTCGGTAATTTCCTGGGAGGGTTGGTATATGCAAATTTTTTACAAATAGGCAGTAGTGAGATACGCGTTTATTAAAAAATCAAGTTTACTTAATTTTGGCTTCTTCATCAATTGTTATACATGAAAGTCATTGTGGAAAGAATGATTATTGATTAGTGACAAAGAAGGAGCGTTTTTGTAATTTTACGGAGCGTTTTAAAATGTTTGTATTTTATTCGTATTAAATTTTTTGGCCGAGCCTCAAAGTTGAAATCCGTATGTCCAAATAGGTTTAAATAGTGATTAGTAGATTATTATTTTTGTTTTCGAGTTAGTGAACTTGTTGTTAGAAATTAGAGTTTTAGCATATAGCAGCATGCATTCAGAATTCATTTTTTAGTTTTTAAATGTTTAATCCAGATGAGTTTTTTATTAGGATGGAACCCTAGATATTTAATCAAATTGGGAGTAAGGATTATAATATTGTTTATAAAAACGTTTTGTTCTCGAGTCTTAATGTGAAGGTAGTGTTAACTGATTTAGGGTTATTTATTTTAATTTTCCATTTATTGAACCACCCACTATTAGGTTCAGATGGCGTTGAAAATTAGTTAATGCTGTTACAGTGTTATGTATCGATATTATGGCTTTGCCGTCTACATATTTTGAAACTTAAGTAATAATTTATGAAAATACCAATTTTGATTACAAATTGATTGTGCTTTATTTATATATTAAATTTAAGTTTTATCAAAAAAAAAAAAAAAAAAACAATAACAAATAACAGAAAGATAAAAGATTAAAAAGTTTAAGAAAATCAAACGTTTTTAAAAAATAATCTAAAAAATTGCCATTTACATGTTTTAACTTGTTAGAAGAAATATAATATAGAATCAGTACCTGGATAAAATAATTAAAAATATATATACGTATTATTTTTTCGTTAATGGTAACATTTAAGTCATTTCAATTGTAATTTATTGTTGTGAGATACTATGTGTAGTTAATAATTATTAATTCTATACCTTTTATGTTTCTAATATTATTATGATAATATTATCGTAATTTCGTGTTTAAGTAATAAGTCCAAATGTTTAGTAATAATAATTTATCCACTGAATACCTAAACTTCAATTTTTGAAAGAATATACCACTCCTTGAATATACATACATATAGATACACTCTTGTTATTAAATTTTGTATAGTATATTATACATATATACATATACGTGTTTGTGTAATATACACAATCGTGTAATTTAATATTGTGAACACAGTATATTCAAGTCACCACACTTAGATACGCATTATATGTACATTTAAAATTGAATTATACTAAACGACCATTATCGGTTATTAATATAGTGTCGAGTGTAGTAAATTAATTAATCAAAATTAATCATAATTAAAAAATAATTAATTAATTATTTCCATTTATTTAGCTTATTCATATGTTGTTTTTTTATTATTGAAAATAGTGTTATTTTTATTCATTAAAATGTAGTTACATAGGTATTATGTTGTAATAATCTGCAGCTGGCCTATCATAGTTTTTTTTAAAACTAAGTACCATCAGTAGTTTTTAATATTTTATATTATATTACCAAACTATTACTATGTACAAAGTATATTCGATATACGATTAGTAATAACACAATTTTTATAACAAATCACATCATGCTTAATACTTTAAAAACCCAACTAAAATAAATCTAAACTGGACGGAAAATGAGATATATATATATTTATGTGTGTATTTATAATTTTGTCCATATTGTGCCACAATATTTTTATTTACAATGATTTTAATAAATCGCAAATACACTTTAATGTCAAGTGAATAAAATTGTTTTATATTATTATTATTATTATTATTTAAGCTTAAATCACGTAGGTATACTGCTTTGCCTAATACCTATGCGTCTAAAATGCGAATCACATATTTATATTTATATTTATGTATCACATACATATTTTATACATACTTTTACTGTTATGTCTACGACTTTATGTTTTAATATAAATATAAAAGTTTATTAACTGTAAACTATGTAAGGGGATTATTTCAGCTATATTCAGCATATTAAGATAAATTCTTATATTTACTTTAATAACTTTCTTTTCAAAATTATGATTTATGATTTATGAAACTATATAAAGCCTATTTTTTTGATATTCTATAAAATTATTTATTTAATTATTTATTATATTATTAAATATTATTGTATTGGTTTCTTGTATTCTCCCGGAAAATAGTTTCATATAAAAGAAGAATACGACAAAACTTCAATTACGTCTTTAAGGATCATAATTTAATTTAACACCAAATTAACTATATCCAAATCAATTAGAATGACTATTCATTTTCAGTCTTATACCGAAAATATATTTACATTTTATTTAAATGTCTTTAGTTTGTTTACAACGCATCCATTATATCTCAGGGTAAATATTTGTTCTTCTTGATAAAAATTCAAAGTATGCTCTTTAAAGCAATTGGTATCGTAAATTTAGTTAAAGCTGTTTGTGTCAGTAACATAAATCGATTTTATGACTTTTACCTCTTTTTCCCGATATTTTACTTGTTACCATCAATCTATATAGTATATAACGTCCATATACAAACGAACTGTACATATTATATTAACCACTACCGAAGAATATATTGTAAAAAAATGATTTGGTCTTAATAAACTAAACAGTTAATAGTGCATTTAAAATAAGAGTCTAGTTTCAGATTTCATCTTGTATTTTATTGGATTGGAAGATCTATTAGTCATACAATATTCAAATAAACAATTATTTCTATGTTATATACTATACATAACTTGCAAAATATTAGTGGTAGAAATATTTGTATTGTTTTGTTAAAAAATTAAAAAATCAATTCAATTGATTTATTTTATTGTTATAGAATGTCATGCGTTGAATAGTTTGAAAGTGGAAAATATTCTACATAAACTCTTCAATTATCTATACTTATAATATTATACTATACCTTGTTCGCATTATAAAATATTAAAACAATCGATTATTCATCATCCAAAATAAATATTATTTTTATTTTTTCAGTCCATTTTGTTACTTTTTATAACAAACCTAACATATTTTAAATACCTATAGTTTCCCAAAGTATATTAAACTTTAGTAGTGAACTTTAGATTATTTATTTAACAAGCATCCTGTGAGCACATACAACATTATTCCATTATTTAATAAATAGATAAAGGACAAGTTATAGGTATCTAAACCTAAATATGTATAAATATTTTACAACAGTAAAATAGTAACTAGGTAAAATTACAATATATGTTTATTTTCAACTACTTTTAATAACAATAAATTAGTTTCATAACTCTAATAAAAAGTTTATAATTTATATTATATTATTATATGTAATAATTATTTAACACTTTTTTTTTATATCTTTTTATAGTAATATTAGATATACCATTTCAACAATGAGTATTTATTTCTTGTTATGAAATTTCAGATTTTTTAATAATTCTTATCTCATATTTATTATTTTTTTAAATAATTTAAATTTGTCAAATCAAACATTATTACATTAAATATCTGTTGAGAACCAAACCAATAGAACCATGGCAATAAAAACGATCAACAGTTATTAAAATACTATCATAACACCTAACTCTTGTTAATTTATTAAAACAGATAATAACATTATGTCGGAATATAAACGTAGAAATGGTATTTAAGATTTGGAACGTTAAAGAGATTTTAAATCAAAAATTTTTTTTTAGTTAAGAATTTAACGATTAGTAAATAAACAGAGTAATATCGTTGATTTCCTTAAGTTTAGTTTTAACCTCGGGCATTAGTAAATTTTATAAGTTTACTATTAACTCGACTTTTTTCACTTTAAGTGCTAATGCCTGTATTACCGATTTTGCACTTGATTTTTTTAAGCATACAGTTTTGGCGGGATAGTCTTCTAATAAAATGACATGACCTATATTCTAAAATAGACAAAATAAGATAGTATTATTATCATTAAATTACTCATGAACAGTTATTCGGGGTTCTAAATTCTAACAAGTCAATATAAAAAATTAAATATATGTAAACATAAGATTTATTAAAAAGTAATACTAACCGAGTTATTGTTTATACATTCAGTAAATACTTTAATCGTTCTAGTGAAAGTAAAAGTATTATTATTAGTATATTGCTTGTGTATATCAATATAGGATGTTAATGACTAATAAGTGTATGGTTGTAAGTATAAGGTATATTACAATTCAAATTATATTTTATTCGCTGTACATTTAATTTAAGAATATTAGTAATTTAATTTAATTGTTTTTTATATAGCAACCAAGAGAATTTATTTAGATGATGCTAAACATTATGACTACCTTTGATAAAATATGTTGACTTACAATATGAAAATCAATGACCACCTACGATTATTCAAAATGTTTAGTAGTGAAAGTATCAGTTTATACAATTTAAAAATAATATAAATATTTTAGGTGATAAAATTAAATTAGATAATAAATGTATATTTGCATGAATATAATTTTTATACTTGTATAACCTAAGCCACCTGGCACATATCACATATACATAATATTATGATTGTAGTTAGTATCACCAAATAGTTACAATTTAAACCGTCATAGAATAGATATACAAATCGGAATTGTCTTTTATTTTTTAAATTTAAATGGTATGATTAGTTTAATAGAATTATAAATGATTGAGCAGTTTTATAATATCATTAAAACATAATACGATAATAATAATTACTAAATATTGATCAATAGCACATAATTTTGTAATACCAGATAAATGGCACTACTTTTTCTAAAGTTTAAGATAATTATCAGAAGATAAATTATATAAATTGTAGATAAGATGGCTAACGTATAAAAACTACTGTAATTTATTTCGAGAATTAAATCAGTTCTTGCTTTTGTGTTATATGTCATATGACATCTTATTAAAAAGATCTATAATTCCAGATAAAAAAAAAAATGCTGTTAAATCAATAGATTAACTATCGTAGAACAATCTGAAATGCATAATATTCATCAGAAAAATTAGGTTTTATAAATTATTAGAAAAATCTGTAACATTTTTCAAAGCAATATTTGATTAGGATTCGTATACTTCAAAAAATTAAAAATATTTATCGGTATGACTTCATAATGGACTATAATAATCGTGACTTGCAAATATATTAAAGACATGCTGCTGAGATATAAACTAATAATTTTGTAGAAATAGAAATAGAAATATTTTTTAAGTCCACGGGGTGATAATATTAAAAGTAATGGCTTTAATACTTATTAAAAACCAGATATAGCGCTATTATAAAATCGTATTACCAAGTACCCTCGAATCGCGTCTATATAAAATTATGTATTGTATGAAACAGTTAAAAAAAAAGTAAATCTCCTATTTAATGGTCCGGATGAAAAGAACTGGATACCGGGTCATTGTCATACGAATATACGATTACATCCGTGAAAATGCTCCTCATTCAATAGTAAGGCACTTCTCATAATACCAAGAATAAAAAATAATAATAATAATAAAAATCAGAGCCATTGACACCGGAATCTTTAAAAAAAAAAAACTCTTCGCCATATTCATTGAAATTAAATTACCAATTTTAATCCTATAATCGATTTCTATTCTATATCTATAGCGACTCTGAAATAATGGACCGAGAATTGGATACGGAATATAAAGGGGAACCGACGCCCAATGATAAAAGGGAATCGTCTTGCCATTGCGCCTATTTTGAAACGACTTTCGTGTCTGCCTAATTATGTATCTACACTTATGAACTTGTAAACGAAATGCATAACTTTAGTTTAAAAATAATTGTCATTAAAATAAAACGACTGACATAAATATTTATTAGAAAATTGGAAAAACGGATTAATCTGTAAGTCAGTGTTCTTCAAACCTTCGGATATGATATGAGCATCGTATTATTAACCTTGTCAAACTTTAATGGCGTAATATTTTGCAAAAAAACATTATAACACATTAACACATTATCTTCGCAAAAAACGGAATACTCGTATTTTCTTAGTAAAATACAGTTTTACACTATAACGTTGTTTAAAAACTCAAATTCATTGTACCTAAAACCTAAACTATCCGAGTGCGTCGGTTTTCGTGAATAGTTGTAATGCAAACAAATTTTAGTATAAGTATAAAACTATGTTGGTGACCCAATTATAATTTGTTGCAACCCCGAGGACAAGAACCACTACAATAATGTAGACTGTAAGTGAATATTAAAATAAATGTTAGTGATACAGAATTGCACAATTTGGATGGACATTTACAAGCGTTCCATAAAATTGCGCTTTTAATAAAGTATACGAAAATCTTTAAAAAGTGTGAAATGAATTAGATATTGGACCGATTATAAATCGTTTTAATAATTTTATTTTTATTTCAATAAATAATCAAATGATTGACTTCATAGTAAATCTTGACCACTTACATATGTATCACACATTATAGTGCATTATTATTTCTTGTCTATTTAGGCTTAAAGTACAATGAAAGTTCAATGAAATACAATGGTTAATGGTTATGTTCGGATAACTAAAATAGATCTAAAAGCCTATTATTATTTAATATTGTAAACGGCTATTATACTAACGACTACTAAATATGTATGTGTATAAAAATAAATAATATTATACTGATAGAGCAATTTCTGCTGGAAACTTCAATAAGTTGAACATTCTCTTTCATGCTGTAACGACATTATACCTCGAATTTAATGAACAGAAATGTATACAATAATAATATTGAATACTAATGATATCTCATTTATCATATGTGGCTCTTTTGGTGTCTTATATTTATTTTGAAAAACAGTTGTATTTACTTACTTTTTTTTTATTATTATTAATATTAAACACAAAATAAATATTTACTGCAATATTCGTGTGCGCGGATGTGTGAATAATAATCAACTGTTTTATTCTGTAGAACAGTGGTTTTCAACCTTTTCGAGGTCGTAGACCGACAGAAGACTTATTATGTAGAACTACAGATCATTTAGGGTACAATACAGTAAAAATATAATTTTTTCCAATACAATACGAACCGGTACCGCCTTTTGATCGTGGACCGGCAGTTGAGAATCACTGCTATAGAATACCACACTGTAGCATATATTGTACGAGTATATATCGTAATTTTGGTTTGATTAACTTTCTGCTGTTGCTTTCATTATCGTGGTTTCAAATACTTGGCGTTTTTTAATTTATATGAATTTTTGAAAATTAAATGACACAAATATATTCAAAACGTAAAACATGTGGATTATACCTAAACTGATAGACCTTAAACCTACATAGATACCAGCATTTTAAATAATATATCGTTGACATTAATTCATCAAATCTTCGTCTATTAAAAATGAGTGCTTCTATACTTTATACATTATCTAACAGCGTTTACCATTTGAATTAATATTACACAATTTGAATTTGACTGAGAAATTGACATTAACTATTAGTTATATTATGTAATTTCGATTAAACACAAATAACATATGGACAATTTTAGACCTTTTAGCATTATGCGTGCTTTGCCTTCTCGTTTTGATCATGTAGGATTGTAAGAATGATTTATTCATCAAACAAATACCTAAGTTAATCTTTATTAAGATAAGATGCTATGTGTCCCAATCTTCTACAATACACGAAAACAGTATTCGTCTATAGGCTCAAAGAATGCATATTATTATTATTATTGTTTAGTCCACAAAATACATTCACACCGATGAACATATAACACCTATAATAATACGGTAATATAAATCAGTACCCTCATCCTAAATCAAAATAATGGTTTACGTTGTGGTTAGAAACATAATTCATATTTATCTGAGTTAATTACAATTACGAATAATGTAAATTAGTAATGGTAAATATTGTGTTTTAAAATATTTTAAATAAGGTATTTTATTGTCGATTAAAAATTAAAACAGTGTGCACGTTTTATGTGTAATTTATTTTTTATTTGTATTTGAAATTTATGAATATGTTTAAACGGAAAATATTTTCCCAGAAAATAATAATAAAAACTTTAAAAAAAAATCTAGGACAGATTCATTTTAAAACAATGCGAGTCAGGATATATTAGTTTGAAGTATCTATAGTTATTATTATATTTTTATGATTGTATAAATAAAGGTGGTCACTATTAAATTGTATTTTTTGTATATAATTATTGTTTTTGCTTCATTATAATATTTTACTATTTAAAATGTTTCCAAAATTTTTAGACGACATGGTATTTATAAATGTATCTAAATAAGAACTAAATATTAGTTATATTTAGTTCCAATTTAGATACATTTAGATCGTAATCAGATAGTCAAAAGTCTCCATGCAAGATTCTAATTCGTCGGTTTAGTTGTAGGCTCTAGGTTATAAGTTGAGGAGTAAATCAAATTATTTTCATCATGATTCAGGGTTTCTATTCAATTATTTATGACAGTGAGCAGTTCTACGATTTATCTAAGTATGGCATAATCTTGGACATAGTATGATTTGATTGTTTATTAAGTTATTCGTCACTGCGGCTGAAATGCTGCTCCTATAATAATTAGAGACATCATATAGGTATTTACACGAATAGATTTATTTCTCACTCAACGTTCAAATAATTTTTCCCAAAGCACTCTCGAAGAAGTCTTTCGTCTTTGTGTTTATTGTACTGATACAGTTTTTTGTTTAAAAATAAATGAATAATAATAATAAATAATAATCAAATCTTTTGAAAATAATTTAATATTTATTGTCTCTGTAGATATTTTGACTTGATGGTTTGAATTTTCACTCTTTCACTATTGTTTTCTTCGATTTATTTAAAATTAAATTAATGAATTAACAAATTAATATATGCTATAACGTGTATGAGACATAATCATACTAATCTAGTTACAGGTATAATAGTTTTCATAATATCTTATGAATGTAGCAAGTGAATTAGAATTACAAAATTACTTATAATAATATTCTTTAGTCGATTATTATTATGTTGAACTTATACTTTATTAAAAGATTAATAAAGTAAACAAAATACTATAAATTTATTTCTAGTGATGGATAAATACAATTTGAGCTCATTAAGGATTGTGATGCACTTTGCATGATAGTTTTATATGCACTTAAATTATTATTATTAGTTACACTGTTTATGAAACAGTAAATACCGTATCCATACTCGTATGTGTAGTTAATCTAAAAACACAGTAATAATTTATATTACTCTTTAATGATGAATGATGATTAATAAAAATCATTTACCACATACATGCTTTTTTTAATGTTAAAAACGTAGTTTAAATAAAAAAAAAACTCACATGGAATTTACCTTAGCTATTTGTTCACGACAAATATTTTATACATTAGTACTAGTTGTAATTTTTAAACAAAGAAAAATTAAAAATGTCTTTATAAACGTAGTCTAATGTACGCACTCAAAATGTGCCAGTGGCATTGGGACAAACAATTGTTCTGTTAGCCCTGTAAGTTGTAAGGCACATTTTTAATATGTAAAAAAATACATTGTTCGTGAAAAATAATGATTATTATAAGAAATATTGAATATGACCTACACAAGTTTACTAATTATCATGTTTCAATATTTTAGAAATAAATAATAAGATACATTTACATTAATGATATATTATATATAATATATTATTTGTAATTACAAAGATACATAAATTTAAAAGTTTTAAAATAACATTTGAAAGTGTAAAATGTAATAATAAATTATAATTAAAAACTAAATTAATTAACTATTTTTTTCCTGAATATGATTGGATGAACCGTTTTACTTGTATAAAGATATTGTTTCATAAACAAATTAAAAATATACAACATATTTAATCTGATGTATTATTTCTTATGTTATAATAATTTTATACCATTGGAATAAATTACGTAATTTATTATGATGTTTTAGTCATTTCACTTTTTAAATAAACTCTTGAAAACTTACAAAATGCTGTAAAATTACATTGTGGTTTAAAAAAGCTAATAATCAATTATTAGTTTTTAAAGTGGTAAATATTATTATTAAGTAGTTTATATACTTTATAATACGTGGTAAATGAATACTTGTCATAAGTATTAAGTAAATTGAGTAACGTTAAAAAATGCATGAAATAATATGAGTAGTTTAGATGTGTATTATAATTAGCCATTGGGTAAGTTACAGTGGCATCATGAAAATTTCATTCACGAGAGTAATATTATTGAAACTACAAACTTGAACTAACCCGTCTATGTGTAATTTATTTTTACAATAATATAAATATTGTTATTATTTTACAATATCAATTAACAAGTAATGTTAAAATTAATAAATTACAATCTCTTTTCTTTTTTCTTTTTTAATTTGGTGAAACTCTACAACAATACCAGTATATTTTATACCAACCTTGCTAACATTAACAAACCATCGTCATGATGATATAATGGTTTAACCAACAGCATGCGAATTTTAATTTTAACCACGCTAATTACCCGTTAATTACTGACAAAAAAAAAATACATTTCCCAAACGGCCGGGACAAATGGCATGTACAATAAGTTTTTTCTTCGATGCAAACAATGATACGGTTACATTTTCAAATTAACATTATATAACATATTTATTTTAAATGAATGAATTTCATATTAGATACCCATCTGGTTTCTAAATATTATGTTATGTTTATCAAAAATACGGCTAGTAACACTATGCTGACAATATGCTCGCAGTGTTTCCCAACTACTTTTATTCGCGGAACCTTAGCAGGAGCTTGAACTTTTGTGGAACCCCCGTATAATTTTTGGAGCCATTCTATGTTAGAGTTATAATTCAAATCAAAAATATTATTAATTTATTTATATTTTCCCAAATTTCTCACGGAACCATTAGGTTTTGCGGAACACCAGTTGAGAAACACTGATCTATCGTTTCACACACAATTACCATATTACCAGTTGTGACGCATTTTGGTTATTGATGATGTGATAAAACTTGAATGGAAACACATTTAAGTCAAAAAGGTCGATAATTTTAATATAAATTGCCTCCCGAATGTAGATGAGTTGCCTTTCGGTGTACCGTAAATCATATCATATCTAAACGAAAAGGGTCTAGTACTAGCGGTATCCCAGTGGGCAGACAGGTAATACATTTATAAGTGGTTAACAAACGATTTCAAAATTGTATACAGAGTCATTTACCAATCTTGCTTTTCCAATCTTTTTCATTTAATAGGTGTTAATAATTTATTCAAATTCTGATTTATGGAATAATTAAATATATTTAAGATCATATTTTAAAATTCTTGAGATTTTTCATTCCTATTACTAGGAAGTAAATATTATTAATTGTTATTACGTTTGTATGGTAATACAAACTTCTTTTTTTTCAAATAAAACTCCCACTTTTTTATTATAAACTGTTATAGGGATAACATTTTTTAATTTGTAATGTACCTAATTCGGATGAGTTAAAAATCAGATGATATAAAAAGCAGTATCGAAGAATTTATATATTATAGTGAGTTATCATGATAAAATGTATATTACATTTGAATTCAATGATAAATCATTGTATTTGAAAAACGGTTCTAAATGAAGATATTGTAATCAGCCCATATCACCAAGTTTATTTTATGTGACTTCTCGATATTAATATTAGGTAAAATATTTTACTTTAATATTAATAATATAGTAAGTCAAATTAATTTTTGTTAAAAATATTTTTCACACTTAAAAATATCATGTGTGTAAGACATAATAATATACATAAAAGTTTCATGTCCTCACTAATAAAGTTTATGAGTTATTACGAAGTAAAGAATATCGTTGTTCATAGCTTAGATAAATATTATGTAATTTCATCCAATTTTGAATGTATTATTTTTATTTAAAAATTATGCTAATAAATATTTTAATTTCATTACGAACTTTGTATTCATTTTTCAATTCTTAGTTAAATAATATTGTATGTTTTATAAATTTTTAATTGCAAAATAACTAGCAAAATTTCGTAAATTAATGAATGTTGTCAAAATTTGAATTTCAAACGCTCCTAAAAAATTAATTTGACTTTCTAGGGTAGACATTTTTTTCATGAAGGTTAAAAAAACATATAAAAAACTTTCCATTAAATTTTCAAATCCAAGATATGAAAAGAAATTTTTCTACGAATTTCTAATCACTAAATAATTTGAGAATATTCGAGATAACTAACACATGTGGATTCGATTATGTGACCTTGTTTAAAGTCCATTATCGACCTTTGAAAAAATCTAGGGTTGCTAAACTTGGAATACATGCGAAATAAATATGTCTGATACTCGAAAATGTGCGTTCACCAGTGTCGGATTATTATCGATAAACATAATTTTTTTTACCATCATTGAAATAAAATACTTTTGGTTACACCCTTGTTTATTTTATATTATTATATTTTATGATAGAACATATTTTTGTTCACTTTCGTTCCGTTATAGGACTCTTTGGACAGTTACGTTATTAATAATGAGATTTCGTATCGCAGTTATTTAGACGGTCAGTGTCGTAGAGTGCTCTTACCGGATTTCCAGTGTCGTGGTTTGACACTAGTCGCCTCGAACAAACAACTCAACGCAGCGTTTACACCATCTACCGTCTCCGTACTCGGTACCGGACACTGAGTTCCGTCCGGTTGCTCGAGTATCCAATCTTTATATGGAAGGCTTTTGACGCAATCACATTTTTCCGTCTCATCGGAGACTTCTGTATCGCAGCTGATCAAAACCTGATTGTTTACCAACGGCGTTGACATATCGACTTTGTTGGGTAAAAAAAAAATCCCAAAAATTATGTACTCATAGTCTATACCCTCTATGATAAACGAAGTGTGTTCTTGATCAATTTACAAAATGTATAATTTTATTTAATTTTAGTTATCAGGCTTAAGCGCGTATTCCACTTACTCGACGACTGTACATCAATCAATAGTGTAGTTTAAGTATTATATGTAAAATTCGTAGCCATTTTAAAGTTAACCAGCGAATTGTTATTAATATTATTAGATATTTAGTTTCGGAATGTATGTAATAAGTTCGTTATAAACTTTAAAGAAAAAAACATGAAAAGGACTTATGACTTGCTTTACCTATTTTGTGTAATAAATTTATAACCTTGCAATTTTCTTCACTATTGTAAAATATTATAATATTATAATAAACAATATATTATGTCTATGTTGATTATTATCATATAAGTAGTGCGATAATTCTCGTTTTCCCGAGTAAAAATTGCATGGGAAAACATAATGCGCAATTTAATATTATTATTCTGGAAGTTATGACGTTATTTTATAATATCATTAGGCATAATAAAATTATTGTCACCTGAACAAGCTGCAGCAAATTATGACAGTCATGTCTATTACCACATGGTAAATACTAGGAAAAGCATACTGTATAAAAACTTCTGACTTCTTATAGTTTCTCTTACTATGTACAATATACTAGACTACAATTAAATATAAACAATAATTACAATGACTAATCGAATTCAACATGACGTCAAATCGATTTGAATAAGTGGTAATCACATCATCTCCATAAGTTATAGAGTACCAGCTGGTGTATGTTTAGAATGAATTTTAGTAGACGATTTACTTAATTTGCAGTCAGCTGTTTTGGTCCTTATAATGTGAACTTTACGCCAAAAAGTACCGTAATATAATATTTTTTAGTAAATAAAAATATAATAATAAATTCTGAGCGGCACGGTGTACTGTGGTAGTTAGGTACTGAGGTGTGTACTTGTTTTTACATAGTGATGTTTGCATTTTTTTTTCTACTGAAAACACTCGTTCTCGCTGAAGTGCAAAGTGTCGTGCAAAGCACTTCTGTGGATTGAAAAATGAATAGGTACTGAATTTTTTTTTTATTCTATAGTGTTCGCATAAGTAGGTATTTCTAGAAAAATTCTCAAAAACATTAAAACGTAGGTATTTTTACTATTATAATATAGTCATAAGAAAAACGTGTGAACCATAAAATAATAGCGATGGATTACAAGAGCGCCGCATTTTTAACAAAACATTGGCCATTTATTGATCCAGTAAAATCGAACATCACTCAGAATTGTTTTACTAGCGGTACAACTATCGTGTTCATAATACCAAAAAAAAAAAAAAAAATCATACATGGCTAACGTTCTGCAAAGTGATCAAAACTATGCGACGAGTTCTATCGCAGTATTTCACTTATTTTTAGGTACATTATATCTTACTTATTTTACGAATAATTTTTCGCTTTTTCTAGTTCTTTATTGTAATACGACTCCGCATATTTGCATTGCAAATATAAAAATGTAACCGTAGAGATTTAATGTTTATGCATTTATAAATATTTGACATAAAACCTCGAAAACATAATAAAAAATATAATAATAAAATCGCTAATGGTTTGTATTTGTAACCATGGCGACAACAATGAACAGGCATAACGGAAATATAAGGTATCGTAGCTTTATACCAGTAACGCAGCTTCTAAAAACACAAGCAAACTGGATATTTTTCGCTTGTCGGTTTGATTGGCGTTGACCAGATATTATGCAGAGATCGTGTGTGCTGTACCTTGCAGTCGAGGTCGTACTATACCACTAGATTCAGAAAAGGCATTCGTTTCACTTGGTCCACCATTGAAGGAGACAATGTCGAGTTATTGATTTTATATTTGACAATACTGATAAACCAAAACATTTCTGACTGTCTGCTTCAAATTATGTTGTGTTTGAGAAATATTATTATACACGAGTATATACATGCCAATATGTGCCGTAAAAACATTTTAAAAAGTTATATACGAGTTGTATATACAGAACAAATCTTGAATATTTTAATAATATAAATAAGTTACTTAAATTCCCAAACGAACCCAACAAATTGTTACCGTTAAATAGGTAATAAAATAACTTATTTTTGTGTCGATGTTGGTGTAAAAAAAGCCATAAAAAACTTTGAGTTTTCAAAACTATTTATTATTTTAATTTAATTCTGCAATATACATTATACATATTACTGGCATATAATTATATACAATATATGTATGTATGTATGTATATGTGTGTGTGTGTTTTATAATTTAAACGGAGAGATAAATGTATATTTATTTTACAATAATGTGTGTGTTTAATATGTTTGTCTAAAAACATTTTTATAGTGAAAAGAATACTTACATTTTCAACCATAATATCTTTTCTACTAGGAAAGTCAATTTAGTTGTTACTTTGTGGGAGTTAAATGGAAAATTGTTCATTCATTTGTTAATAATTTAGAAAAAAAATTAGGGAATTTTTAAAACAAAACCGATTTCTTTATTTTGTCATAACTAAAAATGAATAATCATAGATACTCGATAAGTTTACCAAATGTTCTTATATTATCATTTTCTGTAAATAGTATAATTTAAAAAATATTTTGACTTGTTTTGAGTTATTTATAGACATGAAAAACTTTCGATTTTTTTCAATACATTTTGTTTTCAATAATAATTGTCGATGATATTTTTTTCGGTCAAAAAGTTGAAAATTTCATACAAGTTTACGCCTAAGTTGTTATTACTGAAAAAGTTAAATGAAAAAAGTTGAGTAAAAATCCTCAATATTTTTTTATGAATATTTGAGATTAGAATTGTGACTTAAGAATTATGTTTCAAATGTATTATTGTATACAATGATTTATAATTTAATTCAAATTGTACACATCTAGATACATTATAGTAACTCACTTAATGACAAGATACACGCGTAACCTAGTACTTACTATACTGTACCCACTTTTCCCTCCTTTTTTCGTATAGTTTATTATATTACACAAATAACAAATTAGCAAAGAATAGATTCAAAATATGCAAATTAAATTTCAAAATATGCAAAATTATTCATTAAAAGTATTATTGTCTTATACATATACGTTTTAACATATTCTTTATTAAAAATAAAAAATAATTTAAATTAAGTAATAAAATCAATAATCTTTTTAACAAAATGTAGATACTTATAAATTCCCAAGTCATAATTCATTATTATATTCAATGCAAATTATTGTAAAATATAGAAGCATACTTATGATAGCATTAACATTTATAAATTTCTGAAAGTTTAAAAATTAAATTAGTCAAAATATAAATATTAAACTAACTAATATTGACCAAATTAGTTCCCAATTTAAGTTTCAAACAATTATTAATGAAATAGATATTATAGTGGATAGAGTAACGGAATTGAGTGCTACTTTATGGTATAATGTATATGCTTAACTGTAGCTCGGTAATACTGAATATAGTTTTAAAAAGTAGTGTATAATAATATACTAATATTATTATTAATTATTATATAGTCCTACGAATTCAGTTTTCAACGTCTGTTTATATTTTAAAAGAATAGAAATAACTGGGTAAATATAATGCATTGACTCTATGATTTTTATAAATGAAAATGATATAATATTATAAAAATAATTTTAACTAAAAAGCGATAAGGATTGAGAAAATGGTGAGTGATGCGTGGCCAGCGATTGAATAACTATATACAATCGGATACGTTATATAATGCGCTACGGCAAGTACATATAATACCATTCTATAGGATTTATAAGTACAGGTAGGTAATTGATTTTTGATATTAATCCTAGTTGCAAATAGAGTCGGATATAATATGCCATGTAATAACCTGTGTTCGTATAGATAAGTTAAAATTGGTAGTCACGAAACTGGTACGTGTTAAAAATAGTTAATTTCAAATAGTGTTTAAATCGTAATAATATGTAGGTATAATACAACTTTTTTTAATGGGAAAATCAAAAATTTCAAAAACGGATTATAAAAAGCGTATCACAATGGCTTGCCACTTTAAAATGTAATTTTAATGTAAAATTGTCATAACTCCACGATACACCGTGATACCTATATAGTTTCCATGCATCAATTAAATTTGAAACCCATTTTATTTTGCATTCAGTACTTCAATATAGGTAACGAAATCCTGTTAAATTTAAGTTTTATCGACTGATGAACATTGTTATAGCTGTTTGCATTCTATCAACTCAAATAATAATATTATCCGTTGAATTTGTAAAATTAAATGCACAAATTAATTATTATTGTGTTCGAGTAAAAGAATCTGCATTTTAAGAAACTTTTTCTTGTTAAATTTATAATATTGTCATAGCTAAAATAATTACTTACGATATTGAATACAGCTATTAATTCTCGTAAATAACTATTTCGACTGTTCGTAACGAGTCATACAAGTAACCGTCGAATACAACCGTTAAGCTTACCGATTAGTGAATTCGTGGGACAATCAAAATGTATTTATCATACATTCATACGTATTTCAGTATGCAATATTCTGATTCAAGAACAACAAATTCGGATTTTATGTTTTTTTAAAGCAGCGCTAGTTCAGTGATTATCATCATCATTTATCGTTCAATGCAATGCGAGATTACATTTTACGCGTCGTTCGTTTAATAAGAGAGTGTCATAATTATAATTCCTTGGTATGAAGTTCCTGTGGACTGAAAAAATAAATATGTACATACCTAGAAATGGGTAATCTATTTAATGTAAGATACTCATTATTTCAATAAATTGTATCGTTTTAGGAAGTTTTTTTAAAAATAATTTTACTATTTTATATCGTTATATCATTTTGTAATTGTTTATTTTTTTTTTTTATTGACAGCATACATTTTATTTCCTTGTACCAAATCAAAATATATTTTGTAGTACTTAATAATGTATAAAAATCAAATTTGGACATGTAGTTTGTGGGTTCTAATTTTATAAGTATTTAAAGCTTTGATGGGTATGACTGGTATGAGCATTGTGGATTAGTATAAAACAGTGTTTCTCAACCTGGAGGGCGTGTACACATTGCCAGGGAGACGCAAGCTGTTATCGTGAAGTAATATTTATATTTATTTAATTATTTTTATTTTACAATGCAGGGAAAAATGAAAAATGAATAACCATCGGTTATCAGGCATCGTTAAATATTACGAGTGTTTATACTTTATAATTATTATAATTTATCATTATCATACAATTAAAATATAATAACCATAAAAACAGAGAGGATTTAGTTTTTTTCCCAAAATGTAGTCTTGTAACGGCTTAAAATTATGTAAAAGAAATATTTACAAAAACGTAGTGCTTTCTAAGTATACACTATATAGTGTCTTGCGTGTCAAATGGATCACTCTGTATATGTGCAAGTGTTCATTTTATATACTTCTCGTGTGTCATTCTGGTTTTTCCATTATTTTCTTTCCTTTGATAATCCAGCTACGTAAGTATTATCCGTGTACGCAACAAGATCCGTTCGACTTCGCATTGCCTCGAAACCGTCACCGTCTCGGGCATGTACATACACACACACGGACGGACGGACGCACGCACGCACGTACATATACGAATAGAATATACGCCGTTCAAGGTCTGCGTAAATAGTCGCTCCCTGTAATTACGTTCGTTCGCATTCAATGTGCCGACGCTGACCTTTTATTAAAATCGAAAATATCGACATTTCATTCTTCAAAATGTCAAAAAGTAAATGGCCAGCCGTTTTGGATTTATGAGTTTCGTGTTAAGGGCAGGGATCCCACCGAATATACCCAGTCGGTGGCTCAGATTGGTATAATTCATATACGATTCAATAATAAAACATAAATTATTGTTGAAGTGAAATCTTTTAAATATATACTGTCAGAAATAAAACAACCTATGTGTTAGTGCCACTGAAAGTTGATATTTAATTCTTTGTAAAATATCATTAATGCATCTACCATAGTGTAATAGTTTGTGATATTGTTTTATGTTAATATTTTATTGTTAATTTAAAAATAAATAAAGTAAACATATTTATATAATAATGTGAAAAGTGTATGCAATTCTCCTTATCGACCTGTCGATCCGTCAAATCTTTTTTTTATCTATAATTTAAAAATTTATACGAAAGTGTAGGTAGGTATTCCAGAATATATATATATATATATATATATATATATAAGTGCATTTTCTTTGTAAATATTTATTCTCTTCCAGAAAGAACTTTTCCGGTAGATGTAACAATCTGAATATTTGAGTTGATTCAAAAAGTGTGGTTTGCGATGACACTGCGTTATAATAAAATCACGATCAACCGTTTATAGTTATTATATGTTAAATTTAAAATATAATGATTTAAGTAAAATTTTAATTTAACTATGAATATGCAAATATTTATTCTTTAAGACTTGAGGGTTCAGTGTGAATAATAAATTGTGGAACCTAAAATTTTAGATACATATATTAGTTACTTATTGGAAAAATTTAAATGTTGTACACATATTAAACATAACAATATATATGTATAATTAATTGTATAAGAATACTTAGTAAATATAATATAACAAAATAAAAATAATTTTACCCTTTATAGGGCATTTTTCAACATGAAAAACGGTAAACTTTTATACAAAATAATATGATAATAATAACGTATTATCGTTTTAATGTCACTATGCTTGTTAAAATGACCTATTACAAAAATTAAAGGTAAAATTATTATTTGGGACTGTGACGTAATCTCGTGTTGATGTCTCGATATATTTTGAAGTACAAGTATTTTAAAATTGTATAGTTTTTGTAAATTTAATAATGATATACGTTTACCTTTACCTAAAAAAATAACAGAGTAAAATAGATTATTCTGAACGTAAAATTATCAAAGTCAGACTTCAACGTACCTAAATATGTTTAACGTTTAACTGTACCTAACCAAAGTTACTTGTTTTGAGAGACATAGACAATACATGCGGGTATTACGTGTATAATATTATTGTTCATTAAACAGTTAAAATATTATTTTAACAAAAGATAACTTCATAGCTATAATTTCGTTAATGTCAAATAATCTTAATTTGTGCGTATAATATACATATACATAAATGGCTAAAAAATTATCTAAAAAAAATACAAATTTAAATTTATTTTGTTTTCATTGTATAATATATATATTTTGAAAATTACAGAGACTATTTAAAGACGTGGCCCTGTTTGCCCTGCCCTAGAGACCGCACGCTAACCTATAAATTAAACTCGTGCCAATTAAACTATATTACAGTACAAAAGGCTATGGGAAACCAGTGCATTGTGTAGTTTCCCTAATACACATAACAGTTTAAACTGAAAATAATAATAGACTATTTGCCAAACCAACCTAACAGTTGTAAACTTAGAGACAAAAATCCACTGTTGCATTTAGAATATTCATTTGAATGTAATTACGTAAAGTTACGTAGGTGTATTTATTTTTTATACATCTATATATAATATATTTGATTTAAAAAAATGATACTTAGGTAAAATAAATTTATGGGGTTATAGAAAATATTTTCAAATATATATAAATAATTTTACAATTTTTTATTCGGTAAAATACCGTATTTTACTGTAAATTATTAAGCTTATGTTATAACATTTATGTATGTTCCTATATAAACTGTAACTCAAATTTGTGGATTCTAAATTATGTATATTAAAGGTAATAGTTTATGATTATAAGTTTAAATATTTGGGGACAACGGTGTTTTTAAAACTATAGTACCTAATTAATATTAATAAATAATATAAAAATATTGAGTATAAATGAACTATATTAAATAGTAAATATTAAGTACATGTAACATTATTAATGATTTGTATAACGATTTATACGTATATCAACATTTAAAAAATAAAAAACTATTTAACAGTTTTCAATAAAAAAGAAGATTCTCGTATAAAAATAAGACTTTTATACTGCAACATGACACTCTTCAAATGTTTTTAAAAAAATCTAAGGAAATAATATAGATTATGGTCTTAATGGTAAATTAGAAATTTGAAAAATTCAAAATGTAAATTGTGCATTGTTGTGCAAATAATGTTTTTTTTTTTATATTTTATACACAATGTGTGAATTTATAACGTATTAATAATTAATATAGATGGGTGAATAAATAAAAATTCACCTGATACAAATTTAACTTAATAATATCATCATTAACGTGAAGATAATATCTATCTAAATCACAAAAAACCTTTATCTGATTTCGTGTATGTGTAACATTTATATTAAAAGGATAATATAGCGTCAAGTCGTCTGATCTATACGTCGTGTTTTTTAAGCAATTCGTTTTTTTTAAACTTTTTTTCTTGACTTTGATACAGGTAAAGTGCCACAACGGGATGCATGACAATATAAAAAACCAATTTTGCCTGTCGGCCAGCCGTCGGTTTATCTAGAACAATTTTGAGCCGCTTTTGTTGGCCAAAACCAATAGATATCGAAGTGGTAAAATAAAACGCCCATACACATACCCAGTTAAATTTAAGTCCGTTTCCAAAGGTATTCGCAAAACTATTTAATACCAGGTATCCAATCTAATAATACAATTCTACATAGATAAGTGATAATTAAGCACAATGGAATTAATATGTAAAGTATGATTTGTTGTGACAATATGATTACAAGAGCAGTTATTACTTCTATTTGAATACGATTTGTACGAAATGAATATTATGTTATTCAAATTACACGTATATATATATATATATATATATAAGTACCATTAACAGTAATATTAGCATTAGTATATTATTTTATCTTTTGTAAAAATAGGTCTTTCTCAGAATAAACAAATTTCAATAGATATACTATAGTATATTAAACTTAAAATACAAAAATATATTTCTAGAAATGTTATAACGGGTAACATAACACAATCAATTATTATAATTCTAAAATAAGTATTCGTGGATTATAAATATTATCATTTATATTATATTCTAAGGTGGACTTATTAAATAAAAACATGAATATCGATTCAAATAAATGAAAACTTATAAGTTAATAAAACTAATAGTGGTGATATTTTATATAAAAATTACAATAATAAAACTCAGTAATATTTCAGTAAAAAAAATAGTTAATACAATTTTTGTACACATAAAAAAAACACACTTTATCGGGGGTTGTATATATATACTAAGAAATGGTTATTTTTAAGATAAAATGTATATCCATGGAAACCCATCCCTCTTCAGTTTTAAAATATTGTATTATTATTTAATATTTTAATGTTAATTTCAATTTCAGTATGATATTTTGTTGTTATTTTGATTGTATAATTTTTTGGAGAGATCAAACCGTTTCAGAAAAACCAATATCATTGTCTACATTTGATCTGTTTCACAATTTTTTTCATGCCGTTACTACTACTGTAGAAAATCCAGACTTACTATAGTACCGAATGGAATCAAAAATGTCATTCCTTCATACGGCTGGTAGATAATCAATGTTCAGAAAGTTCGATTACATTTTTTGATTGAAAGTCTTGCTGTGCTATTTCTTTTGATCTTATATTGTATAATATATCACTTTTAATAAGAGTGTTGAAGTTCACAAGAAATAGATATGTCTACATATGGCGTGTCCGTATTTCTATTTTTGAATAATATATGTATAATGTTTTATAAAATGTATGTATATCATATATTATGATAAATTTCAGTTTTAATTACAATAGATAATATTAATTGGTAATTTCGAGTCTTTGAATAATTTGAATTATTTATTTTTTTTTTTTTTAATAAGGCTTTTTTTCTGTAGATATTTATTCTACGAAACTCTTAGAACTTTGGAGTCCAAATCACCAGTTATAAGCTACTGTATTATTGTGATAATTAGAGTTCGGAACTTAATGCACTAAAAAAGTACTAAATATGCGTGCATTTATGCGCTTAAAAAAGTACAAATATGTTCTAGAAATATGAACTATTTTTTACACAAAATTATTATTTGCAGAAATATTTTATAAAATACCGTAAACACGAAAAAGCAAAACAAAAAAAATAATTCTGATTTTTAATTTTCAATCATAATTTTAAAAAAAAATATACGATACAAGAATATCTAATATCTCTCAATATGAATGTATTTATTTTTTTATTTACAAATGTTCATAGGAAATCTTCATAAATTATAAAATATGCTCTAAAAATATTGTAAAATTAAGAAATATGCTCTAAAATCTAAAAATCACTAAGTATGCAAAAATATGCACTATAAACTTTTGATATGTTTTTCGTAGTGTCTTAGAACAAATTTCTAGCTCACTTAGCAATAAATCTAACGGTTCAAAAAAAACACGTAAATGCAACAACTTCCGAGCCCTAGTGATAATATTCTGAATCAATGGTTTCGATCTATTTAGTAGAAGCTTTCCACCATGATAAAATTAGAAAACTATATTACCGAATTGATTTAATTAATTGTACCAAGCTTTTATGTTATATTTATATTATTTCATTACTTCAATATTTTTATTTATTAATTTTACAATTCAACACAATTTACTTTTATTAATCTTTTTGTTATATTTTGCATAATATGTATTATTATATTCATATTTTACTATCGATGAGATTAAACAAAACTTTTTACTTAAAAGGATAACCTATTTTATATCTACAGTGAGTGGTGAAGAAAATTGTGGAAAGTTGAAACTTTCAAAGACCGTTGTACTGTTCTTACTACCATCAATAAGAATTTCTTGTTATTAATGAAAATTCCGATGTGTATTAGCTTATAGAAATTATTTCTGTGAATAATAAATGTATAACTTTTACTGTCTTGTAGAACTTATTTAAAACTATACAACATATTTTATGTGCATTTGTATGATATTATTATCACATGGTATGTATTTCTGATAAAATCTAAATCTTAGTTATAATAATAACAACAAAATTTGCTGCATTTTTAATTTAACATGTTTAAATTACTTATTAGTACGACTATTTTTTGAATATTGTTGAGTGACTAATCACGGTTTTGGACATATTTGAAAACAAATATAACTTAAGACTCTATTATGATAATAAAATATCGTCATCATTAATTAAAATAGCTTATATTTTTCAATTAGTTGCAGGTTTAACATCAGTTGTAATTTATATTACTTTCTCCTGATATATTTAATGTAGTCTATATGGGTAATCAACACAATAAACAGTAGTTTTGAACTTCATGGTAAAATAAATAAATTACTTAAAACGATAAAAGCAAAGTCGATAAATAAAAAATAAAATATACTTTGTTGATGTTGCTACTTTTCGGTCATTATCTCTTCATTAGATCAAGACAATCAGTAAGATCATTAAATTGCTCTAAAAAATCAACGAAAACTTTTTTTATTGTATATCTAACCAGTTTTTTAATGTTAAAAATCTTTATTTATAGTACCTATATGTAGGCAAAATATAAATCAATTTTATGTTTTGACAATAAAAAACGATAAACATTTACTTTTTTTTTCGACATTTTAAATTTTAATTTTTGTAAAATATATAAGCGCTTAAATTCCAATCGAATTCTTTTAACAATAAGTATATAATTGAATTGGAAGATAAATTAGTTGTAAATTCTCGAGTGTTAACAATCGATAATTACTGTTTCCGTTGTACGATAAATGAGAAGTTAACAATTACTAGAAACGCTTATAATTGTGGTTCATACGGTGTTTATTGAACAACTTGTGGTTTATTGAATTGTACAAAGTCCATTAAATTCCAGTATGGTTATAGATTATAAAACGCCTTTGTATATGACGACCGAACTCACTGACCGAATTTCCGTTTTGGATAATATGTTTAAATAAGTTAACGAATGTGTGCACAAACAGAACCATACGTTCGCAGTAACGATATAATACCGCGGAGGCGAGAACTCATCTGGAAATACTGTCAAATCTATTCGAGACCTGCCAATATGCGACACCCGTAACAGTACGTCAAATTTAATAACGACGAGACTGTTGTTGATGCTTAGTGATGTGATGATGATAACGTTGACGATGGCGCACTTATTTTTATTTTGAGTGTTGCAATCATTAACATCAGCTCCATAATATTATAAATATATATTTTTATTATTGCTTATTTTTATTATAAGTACAACGATTATTTTCCATGTAAAATATTCATGCCATCACCATAAACACCGGAAAGTTTTGACAGTAAAGTACTTGTTGTTATTATAAGAGTGGCATTTAGATATTTCAATATTAAGCCGAAGACTACTTGTCAATTTATGTTAACGCATATAGTGCAGTATACGGTTAGGTCTAAATGTAAGTTTAACAAAAAAAAAAAAAGTATTCGCCTTTTTTACTTATGATATACACTTAATATTCAAATATGATTGTACACCTGTATATTATATATATATATATACAGAGAGATCCTATATACACAGTACACTATCTCTTTAGGTTAGAAATTTATTTTAACTTATCGTATAGTATTTTATTCAACTGTTAATAATATAAAACTGGCAATTCAGCACCATTTTAAATTATCACATTAAATTGTAGATATCATGTTAAATCTAAGTTCAAATTATTTAAGAAAACGATAAAGAGTTAAAATAGGCAAGTTAAATGAATGATAAATAGAAAAAAACTATAAATACAATGGAAACATTTTTTTTTTAAATTTTTTTTTGTTCGTCATAAAACCAATAAATTGTATGAAATATTATACTTTAATCAAGTTTATTTTACTGTTTATATTATTGAATCTATTATGATTGTTGATAATACTGTAAAATTTATAAATCAAGTTACATAAAACATCATTATGAATAAAATTGTGTGTTAAAACTAAAATGTATACCAATTCTTAAATTATTATAAGTAGGTAAAAATCCAATTTATTAAATATACTAATTCCTGGAAAAAATTTTCATAAAATCATAAATAATAATAAATTTATTTTCCGATTATATACAATATACGAGGTAAAAATATTAATTTAATTTGTACAAGAAGCAATAATAGCTGTTATCTATAATAAATAATGTATTAACTAAAAATATACGTTTACTTTTTGTATAATATATTAGCTGCACATTGTACCTAAAGTTTCCCTCGAAACGTACAAAATATACACCCCAATGATAATCAGGCCAGTGATATATTTATTTTATTTATACGTCTACCATTCCTCCATCAATGTTACATAGTACAAACCACTATAATAATATAGTGCTGTCAGCTGTATCTTCTACCAATCTATTTATACCATAAATACTTATGAATGGTTTTTTTTTTTTTTTATATATAAATCACAAATTTTATTAATATTCGATTATATTTATAATCTATATCCATAACGAATTTTTATTATTTCATCTTGTTTTTTTTTAAATTATAAATGTAAAATATGTAATACACGTTTTCGTTGAATACATAATATACAAAACTAAGATTCATTATTTTTGTAATGTTTAATATATTTATATGCAGTTTTAAGAATATTTAATATCCTATTTTAAATTATTCGACATAAATTAAAGGTTTAAAAATCTATCAGTCATATCGTGATATTTTAAATTGCTATTCGTACGATTTTATGATATGTAGGTAGATATCGGATCTCTACGTGAGAAAAATTACAACTCACCTATTATAATATTTAATTTATTATTCAGTGGGTATATAATGTGATTTTCAGTATTAATAAAATATTTACCACGCAAGTTGCCTAAAATTATAATTAAGTTTTTAATATATTCTTAGGATTTAATATTAGATTGTCCATTGACAGTTGTTTTGTTTAAAACATTTTTTTTATTATTATAATCAACACTGTTATACAGTCATTTTTTCTCATTGACATTTTTAAATATAAAAATTATATTGTTGACTTTCTCATAATTTAAAAGAATTTTTTTTTAATAGATAGATTATTATTACTCACTATTATTATTTTTATGTAATTATATGAAATTAATTTACCGTTTACGAAAATTAATATCATGGTTTATATAATTGAATGAAAGGTACACATTCGGCGATGTACAATTACCTACTCCTCTTGTTCAAACTTGACAAACAATACATATTAAGGGTAACCTTTATTTGGTCAATATTGGATATTGAAGTGTTTTGCGATAATGCTTGCTGGGATATATAATATATTATTATGCCCAATCAATTCAAATATTAAGTACCTATTTTACCTGAACATTTTATGAAATGGAATTATTTATAAGTACAATGTTTAAACTATAACTATTTTTATATATATAATTATTATTATTTTTTTTAGAGTTCAAAAACTTTAAAATTCAAAAATGCAAAAATTTTCTTATTCGTCTAAGATTATAATAATAAAATATAAAAATGCTTATAATTGTGTATATTTTTTACAGTTATTCAAACCATTATCATATCATACCACAAGAACATACAAATTATTTAAATATAATTTATGGATAATTACAATTAGAATATCAGAACACCATCCAATAATGTGCTTATATAAGTTTTATGAAATATGAATACATTATTATGCAAATAACAACATACACATATGATGTAATATATATATATATATATATATAAACGCTTTCACAGGTTAGTTACTACAATTTTATTTATTTTCAGTAAATTTGTAACTTGTAACACACATGGTTATATAAAATATACACACTTTTTAATACTATACTAGATATATTGCCGACCAACTATAAATCACGTTTGTTATAAATTTAAAAGTAGACTTAAAAAAGAATCTACTGATTGTTGTTTACCAACAAGTGCGGTCAAAATTATTTTCAGCGCAGGTATTTTATTGAACGATTTATCGAAAAAATATTAAATCCGTTTAATATTTTGCACCTACGAACTAGAATATAATTAGAATAAGGAATTCAGTAACTACTACAACCATACATAATATACATTCGTACAATATGTTATTCTTTGATTTTTGAAAGAACATACGAATTAAATTAGTCTGATATAATATTTCAAACAATTTTATAGTGTATTCGTAAATAATAATCAATATAATAAAATATATGAAAAGTAAAATTAACCATGATACCTATGAAAATGAAATTGCTACATTGCTATAATAAAAATGAAGTAATTGCTTAATTATTTTCATTTATCATTTTGTACCTACCTGAAAAATATAATATAACTAAGGTTAAGCTTTAGAAGAGTAGCTATTCATTAACATTTTTCAATACTTTTAAATTATTTTGACAACTAAATTTTTTTTAATTAAATGCACGTGCATATTTTACTCTGTATAAGAACAAAAATAACCATCGTGATGCCAACGCAATGTACATTATAGTATTATTATTATTATTATCTAAGACAGCAGACACCTTAAACAGACTTGTCGCCATGTTGAGATTATGGTGTTCAATTAGATTTGGGTGATTTTAGTGAAGAAAGGGATAATACAACCCATTGACAATATTAACGATCCACGAGAGAATCGCTCTATATTTTACGGGTATGAACCTTAAATAATAATCTATTTTACTTTGTCGTTAAACTATAACCGTCAGAAAAGCTATTAATGAGCTTCACATGAATCAATTATTACAGTGTAATGACAGCAATAATAATTATTATAAGGTATAGAAACCGTATTTATATCCATATCCAATCATGCATGTGATCGCCTACCATGACAATAATACCTTCCAAACGTAGACTCATATTATAAAAACGGTAAAAATAATTTTTCAATTTTGTATGAACATCTTCTATCGTGTTTAAAGAAAAAAGATGTAAGAAAATTTAATTCGAAAAATCAATATCTACCGCTATGACGTGATAAAATGATTTATCAATGTAACAAGCACTGAAGATATATTTTGGTTCCGTGTTAATTTGAGATGAGTAAATATTATACAGAGCAAATCGATAAACCTATTTAATACACAACATTAGATATCGACGGTATCGTATTATTATATTTTATGAAAAAATATTGTTTGTATCATTTAAATTATTTAAAGAGCAATAAACTTGTAAATTTATACACATTGATTAAAATCTTTTAAGAGAAAATTACGAAAAATCGTGTAAAGAACATTTACACTTCCGGTAAATTTTGAAAATACAGAATTTAATTAGAAGTCAACAATTGTTATTATTTTATTAACATAAAAATCAAAAAAATTATGGTCAACTGTAAATATTTTTATGAAAAATTACACTAAAATATTAAGCTTTTGAATTACAATATTATAATAATAAAATTTGTTTTGATAAAATAATTTAAAAATGTTTAGAATAACGATGCTCCACCTAAGTTTACTCATACTTTACAGTTTATACTGACTTTAATCTCTGTATAAAATGTTTCCACAAGTTTTTTTTTTTTATAATATAACTTTTAAAACTGTTATTAACACTATAATAAACTTAATTCTGAACAAAAATATGTCTTCAAAAACAGATAAAAAGGTTAGAATTTAAAATATAAAAAGACAATTGCACTCATTACTACCAACTGAAAACAAATAACCTTACTCAAAATACAAATAATGTTCATTATATTTTTAATTTGGCTTTAAAACATTTTCTATTTATGGAATATCAGTTAAACGGTATAAACTTATTCCATTATTTTCCATTGTGTGTAATCAGTCAAACATTTTTATTTTTGTAACGAATCAAAGTAAATTTAAAATATAATAAAATAAAAAAGTCACATTTAATAGTAATAATACAAATATTATCATAAACACTCATGATACTTATGTAGGGTTAAAATGTATTTTTTATTCCATATAATGTATACCGTGGCTGTTAATTTTTTATTTTACAACAAACACTTTAGTGTCCATCCAAATTGTATATCAAACCACGTACAAAGTTGTTTAAGTATTCTCCACAGCTAAATTCTTAAACTGTAATATGGGCATGCAAATCCGTGGTTTTTCAAATAAAAATATGTTGATATATTTTTTTTTTTTGTATAATATGTTGAATTATTTAAGTTAATCTCAGAGTTGATATTTTATACAAGACATTTTCCAGGGTAGTTTTAAAAAAAAGATTTTCGTTTTATTATCTAACAGAAACCTTAATATTAAGCAATGAACAGGAGCTTATTAATTATTTTTTTTACTCGAATAGTGTACTGCAAAAATTATATTTTCCGTCCAATAATTAATAATATAAATACAGAAATAAAAAACATTAGCTATCCAAATAATTCGTAAGATCTTCGATATAATACAATACGTGTTAAACGATTTTGTACTTCTATAGTATCAATGCCACGAATATATTTTAAGGGGATTTGAGAAAAAAAATAGTTTTTTTCTGTTAAAAATATACCTATCTTTTATCCATCGAAACCATTAAGATAGTAAATTAATGAAGAATGAAATCTGTAAACATATTTGAATTATTTACAAAAAGGTATATATTATATGTATTAATTTTATTATATTGAAGATTACTTAAAAAGGAAAATTTCTATTATGATCTACCTTTTATTTATCGGTTATTAATTTTTAAATGATCAAATCTATATTTATACATTTTTGTTAGGTATAAAATTATTAAATATTTAGAGATTTAATACAATTTTATCAACCATAAAATTCAATTCAATATTCAAAATTCTTCATAAATAACAAGTAAGTTATATTTAAAGTTTATCACAATAACCTTTTGATGTATTTCTTTGTAATAAACTACTAGTTACTGAACTTTTCGTTATACTTATAACTGTTAAATTTAAAATCAATACATTCATCACTCCGCTCATAATCTAATAAAAAAATATACTCAGCAGATATAAAAACTATTTTGGTAATATTTTATAACTGTATGTATTATGCAATATGCCAACCTGGTTTTTAGATATTATTCAAAATAAACGCATGTATAAATAAAGTTGACCTTCAAGTTCAATTTTCAATCATTTCTCAAGAACTAATTTTATATACTTAAACTATAAATTTAGTCTCAAATGAAGATAATACAGCTTAAACAACAAAACTGTATATATTTATAAACATTTTAATAATAGATTAATTTAAAAAAAAATACGGACGTTTGGTATGACCACGAAACTCAAAAGTTTGATGTCAACTAAAACTCATTAGTTTTTAGTGTTGAATTTTGCATTATTGCTATCATCGATTTTTTTGATTATTCAGAAAATATAACTCTGAACATTATGGCTAATAGGAGTTAATTTTTTTATGAATAGAACACAACAAAGATTAAATTTTAAAAACTATCAATAATATTAATAGTAATGATACATTTATATAGATTATACATTATATTAATGTGTTTAATCCTATTTGCTGGAAAAAAATACAATTTTTGTATACACTATACGCCTATAATAATACATAATTGTATTATAATATTATTTAAGTTGTATATTTTTTCATGATCTCACTAGTCACAATGTGTATTATTGGTTTTTCAATCTCTAATTTAATCTTAAAGACTAATATTGATTAAAATGTCTATAAGCATACAGTACTTAACCATAATTATGAGTTATGAAAAATATGTGATTTAAACATTGTCTTTACTAAAAACATTTAAAATGTATAAAAGTTATAAGATAAATTATAGATATATAATCAAAGTTATTTTATTAATTAAGTATATTATGTGATATTTTTATTTGAACCTAAATATTAGTTATAAACAAATTAATTAATAATTATAATAATCATTAAAAATAAAAACATTTTAAGTATAAGTATAGGTATATTTTAAAGTATTGAAATAATAAAATTATACATTATCTCATTCTTTGTCATAATACTGTTGTAAACAATGTCAGAATAATTTATTTGAATTGCCAGACAATCATCCTGTCCAAATTTATAATAATAATGAGAAGAATTACTGGGCGTTTTGAAACAAATATTAACATAATGTTTTCTGTCGAAAACTAAATTTAATCGTAGCAATTCGTAAATTGAATTACGTATAAAATCACAATTAATTTAAGATACATAGCGAACAGATCGCATTCGATTAAATCCCGTACCATGCCGCATGTATTAATACGTCGTCAATAGTAAATCTAGTACAACAGATCGAACAACGACACGAACTGTGCGTACGTGTGTGCAGTGTGCGTTTGTACACAGTCGTCGGTGATGACAAAGAAGACGACCGTCTAAGAAAATGTACGCATTAAACAATACTATGATATCGTGGGTACTCACGGAAAGTGCGTTTCGAAAGGCTCATGTACTTAATGTCTAAATATATATTATATATATATATTTTAAGACATTTCCTATTGTTAGGCGTGATCATTCGTGTTTATCGACTACCGCGAGTTGTCGAACTCGATGGCGCGCACGATGCTTTCGATGTGAATGAACATTATCGATAATATATATATACTATGTTATAGCTTTTAAATACAAGTATCTACTTATAACGCATCATGTTATATTATGATGACGTTAGTAATAATATTCAGAAAATTACATTAGAAACACATACTATGATATGAATATTATGGAAAATTAACATTATAATTTAGATACCCAGTCATAGCAACATGAAGGAAACATAAAAGCAAATCGAGAAACCAAAATATTGGTAGAATCCATGTACGCATTGATTTTCAATATTACAACTGCAGATAAAAAAATCAAAATAAAATAAATAAAATACATAGTTAAAGTCAAATAGCAAGGTGTCTGATTTTGCTAATGGCTTTACATATTATCCACTTGCAGAAACAGATTTAAAAACTAAGGAAAATCAAATAAAGTAGTTAATAGCATTGAATTAAACATTTCTGATTTAAACATAAAGGGAAAAACAATAAAACACAATGGTCATATACGAGGTCCATCAATGGATAATTAATGACAAAAAAATGAACCGTCGCGGGACGCCTGGCAGATGTGAAACATCAACAATTTTCTTTTTGTAATAATGTTGAAAATTATTATTATAATTATTATTTTTTTTTTTTTTAAATTATTATTATTAATTTTTTGCCGAGCTTCGGCGAATTGAACCGACGAGCCACGAGTGGGGCGTCGCCACGCCACATTCGCTCTCACTACCGTACCGCGCCATTAGATGTTTCACATCAAAATTAACTATCGGTATTTAATATATTATACTTGTAACCGGTACTTACAGTCAAACACATTAATATAGAAATCTGCTACTACAAAAATGTGTTCGCCAGTCATGACATACTAAACGCACTCGAATCAATCACAAGTTATCAAACAAATGATAACTTTTTTTAAAACCCGTCGTTGGTGTCGCTTATATTTTTACACCGTTAGTGTCGTGTTAGCGTTTCGCTCACCTATTAAAATACACGTGTGAGCACATACAAATATATATCATGATGGTACTGACTAATGCCAATATTAGAAGAATGCTATAGTATAATAATATAAAAGATAATAATAAAATAACAAGTTAATAAGCCGAAAATAAAAACAGTATAATTATACAATATACGGTATGGCAATCAGTGACGGGCGAGTACAACGCTAACTACACGGTATTATTACGTAATACGTATACGGCAACATTGGACTCCGATAACTTTGTAACTTGTAAGTTTATTTATAACTTTTAATATTTTTTCCGTAATCATTTTCGTAAATAACTCTAGGAAGTGTTTATATAATATTGTCAATATTCAATAATATTTAAACCAGTGGTTCTTAAAATGGCAATTGTGTGAGCGAAATGCTCATAGCGGTACCAACTACGGGTTAAAACAATAAAAGTAAATCTACAAAATATAACAATATAGTTGCTTAAAAAGTACTATACTGTTTGTAGGTGAAAACTGTAACATTAATTAACACATATGTGTAATTGTGTATATGCAATGGAAATTGTCACTGATGTTAATAATTATTATCAATATAAAAATAATAATATTCAATAATTGTATTAAATATAGTTTATTCGACGCCAGAGAGCTGATGACACGGCGCAACGTTTAGGCAAATTCGATGCATCAGTGTCGTCAATGACTTTTACTGTGACAACTACCTAACTCGTATTATTATTACTATTACTATTATGTTATTATTAATATTGTTATTGTTGACGCGGCGGAATAATATTATTATTTATTATTCCGGTACGAGTGTAATAATATTATTACACTTTGAACTACCTAATGGAACTAAAATATTATAATATTTTCAGAATCGATCCAAACCATTTTAATTATTATACAATGCGTTTCTTATTTAATTAATGTGATAATAGTTGTTCACAGCAGTTTTATAAAAAAACAATTCATGATACTCATATTAAATAGGTAAATTATTGTCTAAAAATAGATTTACTGAATTTAAAGTGGTAAAAATATTCGTTGAACATTTCTAACAGTTATTTTAACGTCTTTTTTGTATATTTTTCACATCGCTGCTAATAATTTTGAACGATAATTTAGAATCAAGTGGCAAATAGAATATTTGAATTATAAACGCCTATTGTAAAAATACCAAATGCATTGAAATAATTAAAAACATTAAATCAAAAAAAATTTTTAACAAATTTGTTGTATTTTATTTTAAAGTTTAAAGTAACATATTATTACTCAATTTTTCCTTTTAATCTAGGATTTACCTAATTAATGTAAATATACTTATGTAAAGAATATTATAATACAAACAAATAATTTCGTGTAATGCAGGATAACTAAAATATTCTTTTTCTCTGTAATCATAATATTCCAACATTCACACATTTTTTAAAAATATACACCAAGATAAGGCTATGTTGCTATGTATATTATGTTTTAATACCACAAGTTCTTCATAAAGACTATAAATTGCATTTTGTTGATGCTCATATTACGTCTAGACACGTTTTTCTAATGATTGTAATTTTTTTTTTTTTACGTAGAAAAATGCTCTATAATAAATTATATTATTATATAATATTATAGTTTATTTTAGTATATTATACAAAAATATTGATTTTTTATTGACCATCCACTGTTGATAAACCAACACTTTTTACACAAATTAATGTATTATCAAAACAAATATTTTAATAATTTTTATGAATTTATTAATGAAAATTATATAGCTAAACTACATTTTAAAAAAACTTTCATTCATTAAACATTAAGCACCTATAGGTCCTATTCTACATTTTTAAACAGTATACAAAAATGTGTTCCGTATAATATGGTTAAAAAACTTTAAAAATAAAGTATTGATTAAATGCCAATTGGCTGTTATATTATTTAAATTATGTATGACATAGAAACCACTATTATTAAAGTGAAAAATCCATAACTATCCGTATAATATTAAAAAATAATAATAATAAGGACTCAAAAATCATTTATGTAAGCATGCGATTCTTACAAGCTAACAAATTAGTTATTGAATAATAAATAACACGAAAAGTTGAATTGTTTTACAATTAAGATTTTTTGAAAATAATGTTGTACTATTTTAAACTAAAGTATGTTTCTTTTGTGACTGAATTTGTTTTGATTTGCTTATGGATTTAAGGGGTAGGAGTAGTAGCATTAATAGTAATATTATAAGTTTTTTTTATTAATAAAAACGTAATAAATTTAAAATCCGTTTATAATTTATAAATAGTAACTACAGTTACCAATAGTGATTTAATGCGGAAATTGTGATTTAAGAGAGGGGAAGTTCTATATTTGTGGCACGTAATAAGTAAATACCAAATTGACAAGAGTACACGACTATACGATAAGTTGCGATACCAAGAAGAAGTAATTTTACCTCTTCCGACCACAAAAAATAATAATGAAACAAACATCATTAATTTTCATTTGATTTTTATTTCATTATATTTATTTAGTAAATAATAATTTCGTTTCATACTCTCAAAAGTTAAGACTAATGCAAGAAATGTATGAAGAATGATGTAAATATCACATAATAATAAGGCAAGGGTAACAAAGCCCATTCATAAGTCAATTGTTAACAATAAATCCTGTAATAATGTTTTTATAGGCCTTTGCACCTCTCTATCTATGAAATCTTACAGTCCCTTGTGAGATCCTTTTCAAAATTGATCTCTGAATCCACCACTGTACTCGTACAACCATTGTTAAATATTATCACGTCCCCTAGTTGTCATATAACAATATAACTGCATGGTCAACTTAACAAGATAATATATTTGTCAGTGATAGTTATTGAGATGTTTAATACATATATTATATCGTATATTAATTACTTATTAACTATTATTTAATTATTTAATTATTACAATTTTCTAATAAATGATTCGAGATAATATAACACAACTTGGTGTTTAACACGTATAAGTTTAAGGATTTTTTTTACTACTCAGTATTATTATTTTGTTTTTATATTTTTCGTGAGTAAACTAAAACCATATTACAAAAGAATATTATTTAACTGTTTACAATCATCATGGTGTTATAATTGGGTACATTTTTAGCTACAATTTTAATCAAATTACAATCATTATTTTTATACATTTTATTTATGAAGTATTTACTATTTATAAGCAAACAAATTATACAAATCAAAAATATTAAACATCGGTTCATTTATATTTTTAATAAATATGCCTTTTGAAATATGTATATATGTATACAATATATCATATTGAAATTATTGAGATTTTGAATACAATAATAAAACATAAAAACTGAAGAAAATAAAAGTTTTGCAATTCAATACGGTTGTTATAAAGGTTTATTTATAGATAAATAATATATATGCAAATACATTTTTTTATACGAATATAAATGAACTATTTTATTAAACCAATGATATAGAAATGATCTTTGAATAATTAAACATAATTTTTTAATTTACGAAAATCTTATGTACATTCAGTAAAAATAAAAATAATAATAAATCATGATGGTATTATGATAATATAAATTTAATTATTTTTTTTTGTAACTTGTTTCATTGTTTCATCGTATTAGTAACTTCAACTGTTAACACGTGTAGTGAGGGTAATGTTTAAAACTGATTAATTAAATATGATTAAAAAAAAAAACACTTAATTAAATTTTATAAGTGTTTGCTATTGTACAAATTATAATTATGAATTTATTTTGGATAAAGGATCATTGATCGAAGGATAGAATACGATTCCGTATGGTTCTTATTAGCGTACGGAATCGTGCACATTTTTAGTTATAGCGTTTTACGTACATTTCGCGTATCAAACAGACGATCAGATTTTTCCGGCCCGTCACCATGTTCCTCCATGTGCAGTATGCCGGAGCCGGCGCCCGGCGTACTGGGTGAACTTAATGATTCTGGCGAAAAACGGCACTATCAATTTACCACAATCTAACTCTATGTATAAAAATTCGGACTGTGAATCCAGTCGTTTGTTTAGTGTTTTATATAATGCCCAGTTTCATAGTCCACACCATTTTATTCATTTGGTTATATCAGTTCTGAAGGAAACACAAGAAGAGACCTGCACAAAAATAAGATCTGCATCTAAAGAGTGTTTCAATAAAATGGCCTTAGCTGACAAACAACGTTTAGATCACACAATCAATAAATATAACGAATATTTGTCTTGAGTATTTCAAGTATTTGTAACAAATACCAAGGTATAAATTATAATTATTTTTATACTTAATTATTACTTTATTTTATTTTTACATTTTTACATTTTGTTTATAATGTTATTATTTAAGAAAATTAAACGAATTGACAATAATTTCTAAATGGCAACGTTGCACAGACAATCGTACGGAATCGTACTTTACTATGCTCAAACTGATCAATGCGCCATCTCTAGGAAATTTAAATTAAATAGAATAATTCAATACGCGTTTTTTAGGATTTCCAAGTATTTATTTCGAAAAACAATCCTTTAATGTTCGAGATCAAAAATCAATTTTTATAACATCTTGGAAAACTGAAAGTATCTCAAAATTATCTTTCAAATACAATAAATCATCATTACTATAAAATATCAAGTCACTCGTCCTATTTGTTCATCTTGCCAATATTAACACACTTTATGTATGCCTGAACACTTACAACTTCTTAATCTGATAAATAACCTTTAAATATATTCATTTATGAATAGGTAATTGTGAATTTGATTTGAATTATAAAGTATTTTTATTTAGAAACTATTTAAAATATTTCGATATATTACACAAATCTTTCATGTCTATAGTTACCTGATTAATTTATTGTAATCATAAATAACGGTTTTGGTATCATTGTATTTCAAAAAAGCTTGACGGATTTAAAAAAAAATGTATTAAAAATAGTTAGCTAAAACTACATGTATATAATTTTAAAAAAAATATGAAATTGATAGTACAATAATAAGATCGGATGCATCTTATTATTAGATAGATTAATAATTTAAGTGGGTGGGGCAAGTAAAATGAGGTTAGGAAATGCCATTTTTTTTCTATGTCTGTGTTAATAAAAACCAGTGGCGAAGCGTCATAGAGGATAATGAGATAACGTCTACCTACTAAGAAATTAGAACACAGAACAAATAATTTTGTTTTATTAAATATTTACAAATTTTAACGTCATTTTTATTATAAAAATGACATATGTTTTAATATTTGTTAAAATTGGTTTTTCGTTGTACAGTTATAGTCTGAGAATTATTAAAATAGAAACTTAAGCTTCACTACTGATAAAAACTTGTTCTGTTATTACACTATTAACTTTTATTATATACAATATATTATTAACTTCGTATATATTTATTAATATTGTTAATATTCGTTAAAATAAGTATAATTAATTAAAATTATAATATATAACTCATAATAAATTATACTTTATTTTGAAATAACTGTTAACTAGTTATTAGATCCAATATATTTGTATAACTACATGACGTTTACTTTATTTGAGGGATAATTTTTTGGAAAAAGCAATAATTTACACAACGTTATAACTTATTAACGCAAATAAAGGTCCTTGAGTTTTCTATTTCTGCGTGGTCAGAGTGTAAGCCCTTAGGGAAATCACACGAATAAAATGGATAAAAATATGTTAAAAAAAAATAAATTTATAACTGCACAGTACATAATATGGTTATATTACAACGCAAACGGCCATTAACAATTTAATTATAGGGTAGGTAATATAAGTTAAAAATTTTTACTAATGTCAACAAAAGTTTATTCTTAAGCTAGAACAGGTAAAATAATTTATATTTTAAAATAGAATTATTAATCTTTATTATATGGATATAATTTTGCATAATAAGATATATCATAAATTTATAAAAACATTTAGAGGTTAACTTAAACATAAATCGAAACTTAAATTGTGAAATTACTATAAATTATAATTCAAAAACTTAAATCATAGATGTTTAATTATAAGTCGAAAGATTAATAAGTTACGAAATTATCCTCTAGTAAATTATAATCTAAATCAAAAAAACAATAAAATTAGCTATTTTAAATAATTAACCTATCAAAACAATAGGGTTTTATGCATCGAATTCAAATTTATGGAATGATTAAAGGGGTTAAAAAGTTTATGGGTAATAATAAATAATCACTTTACTACAATTGCATTAAGCAGTGAAAGTTTAATCACTTTTTATGTAATGACTAATGTAAAATTTTATGTGTTATTTAAGTAGATTAGTTTTAGACTATTTTTTAAACTAGTTATAACGTATCTACTTAAATATTATTCAAATTTTTTATAATGTATTCAAATGCACTTTTTATGGCCAGCTTGATGTGTTTAATTTTTTAAATGATACCAAAATTAGCATATTGTTGAATAATGTATAGGTTATAGCTAAAAAATCATGCATAATAACTTACACAAATGTTGACAGATATTTTCTTAGAAGATATTTATAAATTATTTGACAGTTAACGGTGGTATCGGACACATTTAATTGAAATAATAAGTTATAAGTAATAGAGGAAAAACACTAAATTATTCAAGAGCAAAATAAAATCTATACTATACGCACAAATACAAAATAGTATAAAATATTAATATAATTACATTTATGACAATATTCACATGATAATACTGTACAGTTATGTATACAATTTTTATTTTATAAAAACGTAATCAAATAAAAAAAAATCTTTCAATCACATTATTTTATCTTGCGACGTTAAATCGAAATAGGCTTAATGATTTTCCCCTCTTTAAGATATTTTTATGTATGTCTTAATTTCCATTATATGTAAATATGTGGAATTTTCCGGTGAAGCATTTTATCTTTTTAATCAATAACATTTATAAAAGTAAATTTTAAAACATGAAAAATTAATATAATAATAAAATATATTCATAAAAGTATTAAAATACCTACATATTAGATATATTTAAAAATTTATATTGTAAAATAAAGTAGAAATAATATTAACCATTTTAATTTAAAACAATATTTACCTTTTCAAAATGTGTAAATAAACTAGATATGGTTTGTCTGTATGCATAGTACAATAGTAGTAAATACTAGCTATATCTAAATAATAATTACTATGCTTGTAAAAACGATTAAAATGGATAATGATGGGGGAGGGGTAACTTGAAACTAACAAAGGTAAGAAAATTATCAGGTAAATTAACCCCAGTAAAATGTATGTAAATTTTAAAGGATAAATTTCCTGAGCTCACATATCTATGTACATGCTAACCCCATTCTATTATAATCACTTACATTATATTGTGTTTTTATTTTTACTTTATTATACAACTATGGAAATTTAAATTTTGTATTTTATATTATTAATTTATTTTTGTTTATGTTATCGTGTGTATTGCTATATAGTATGTATAATGTGATAAACGAAAAGTTCAAAAATAAACATTAAAATATAATAATATAATATGTATCTTTATTATATTTTATGTATAATATATAAATTTTATATTTCTTGCTTAAAAATGTATAGATAATTTATTTATTTTCATTCATATTTTGGTATTAAGTGTTGGATCACTCAGGTCAGCAAATATTATCTAAATATAATTAATTATATCATGTACTTCGTTGGTTTTATATATTATTATACGAGCTTATATTGTCGTTTGCAGAACACTGAATCATCCAAAAAATATTCACCAAAATATAATCCTTCACTTACAGACCATATTGGAAAAATATTATTTATCATAAATAAAATAGAAGGCATTTTACCTTTATATGTAAATATAAGTATTAAGTATATTTTAATATACTGTAGGTACATAATATAATATTTTTTTTTTTTATGTAAATTAGAAGATCGTATATTATTATCGATTTAAATTCAGTGTCTATACTTAAGTGTACTATTTTAGACATCAAAAAAGAATTACCTACATATTTAACTCTTATACTTTCAACACAATAGTAATTATTTTTTTTTAATTCTTGATAACAAAATTATTATTGTATTAAGTTTTTGAAGCATTTTTCCACTTTTACGCTTATTTTCTGAAAAATAATAATAATAATTATAAACCTATTATAGCATATCAGAGTATTACGCCAAATCATTCTAATTTAAAATTGATAAATGGATTTAAATTTGAAACTTTTGTAAATGTTTACTAATATCAAAAGCATTGTTTTAAAGAAAAAATGTACCCTTTTAAAACGAAAATATTTCCTAATTTACTTAAAATTACAACATATATTACAAAGTTAGTAGGTATATATTTTACTAAATATTTTGTAAATAATTATTATTCTAACATAGATGTAATGTAAACATTTGGACTGGATAAAAAGAAACCCCGGTTTTAGACACTCTTCTCATTATACTCATCTTGATATAGTGTAATATATAGAACAGTGATATATAATATTGTAGTTGTATTATTAAATTTAGGATAAATGACAAATCATCGCATTCGAAAAAAACACTTTTTAGTGAGGCTTATTTAAAACCACGCTTATTGACATTTCTGTATTACGCTTGGGGAAACAATATTGATAATTCTAATAACGATCGCTTAAAAAATACTGACAATGTTTGATTTCCAATCGATAGGTATGAGAAAGAAACTATTATTATATCCGACCAAATTTTAATAAAAAAAATATAATTGTACAAATAAAAAAAACCTTTTACTAGAACTAATTCAAATTTAATTAATTTAACAGTGAAAACGAAATTGTTTTCAGAATTCAATACATCGCAGCCTAAAATAGTTTATATTTTAGTTTTGGCGCAGATTTAATATCCACGGATAACAAATGCATTTAGTGCACATTCCACACATGTATAATACAAGCTTATCCATTAATTGTGTTGTATATTTATTGTGGATTTATAGATTAAAGTAATCACTGAAGTCTTATTATTAATAGTATTTTAGTCACTAGTTGTGAATTATGAGTAGTTTTAAGAAATTACAACATCTAACCATGACTTACTATTATCAATATTGATATATACTGTAACATTTAATACCAAACCTTTAACGAATACCTCATATTTCCAAAATATAACTTAAATAGAGCATAACTAAATATAGAAACTGATTGTGTGATAGTTTATCATAAGTATAATATTACCAGTAGAAACATCAAATTTTAAGTTACAAAATCTAAATGTAAATTATACATTTAAATACCTATGGGCGTTACGTAATACGTATACGTTATAACTATAGCTCTACGCTATTTCATTATATGGTTAAGACAAACATTACAATTTAAACAGATTAAACTTTATACATTAATCACCTATTAGTTATATTTAACATACGGCTGTTTAAAATGTAATTAAAATCGATTAAAGATTCAAGTTGCATAGTTTTATTTGCATGATAAACTCAAATATTGGTTTTATCATCACTGCTATTAAATTTAAAATTAAATAAAAAATAATTGAAATTCATCAACTCAATATACATTACGACTCACGTTTGAAATAATGTAAAATGAAGTCTTCAAAAAATTATAATAATAATAATAAATAAATACATTCATTCATCATTATTATATTAGCGTCATTGTTATTTCGAACATATTTTAATTAATTCAATGTCGCGTAAAAGTAAAACACATAACGATAAGTCTCAAATTCTTGTAAACATAGTATCAAACTTAAACTTACACATGAATATTACAGTATGACTGTGTCACATTGCAGGCTTGTATATAATTTATTCGAACTAAAACGTAATAACATTGCGTCGAAACACGTGACTGTCGCTCGAGGAATTTCATGTTTTAAATGTACATAGGAATAACTTGCATTTTATTTGAGTAAATGTATATTATTCTGAGTGATTATTTTAACAGTTAACTTTCAATATCACGATAAATTTTTAATTTAAAAAATGTTTATATTATTAATTGATTTCATTACAAAACAACATTTTTGAAATATATATTTTTAATTTTTTTTCTTTTTTACTAACTTTTCTGAACAGAATATTTTTCTAAATATTTTGAACTTAAGTAGATATAATTAAAGAATATTGACAGGCATAAAGTGTCTGAAAAACTGTGGTCTATTTATTCTCAAACAATAAACTTAAAAATATATTTAATATCTCAAACTATAAAATTCACTAAATTGTATCGAAAATACAAATTTTCTTCAAAAATGTTGTTATATAATAAATAAATAAAAATATGTTTTCAAAAATTATAATATTTTTCAATACAATAAGTTTTAACTGTTAAAAGAATCATTTTGTGGTATATATAAATCTATAATTTAAACAAGTTATAAAATAATTCAACCGTTTTTATTTTTTTTATTTTAATATTACTTTGAACAGTTGTTTAAAATATTAAATCTAATAAAATATCTCACGATTATCAAAGAAGGAAAATGTATCTCCGTCAACTTAAATATTAGTTTTTAATATTAATAAATAATCACGCTCACAATTTATAAATATATAAATATTGATATTAATTTTGGAGTTCAGAGTGGCTGGTAATAACTAATTATATTTTTAACATTTAAACAAAATACAGAAAATATATTTAACACCTATCCATTTATTTTTATTTAATTATCATTTATTTGTAATAATATATGCATTTTTTAATAAAGGAATGTATACAGTTTACACTGTGATTGAAAAACACAGACGAATGGTAATTCTTCCTTGATTCTGTTATAATATTGAATTTTAAAAGGTCTATATTAACGTACTAGATTATGGCAAAGTGTAGAACTCAATTAGGGACATCAGCTTATACTTAAAATATAAAATTACTAATAGTATTTGACACATTTAAAATTAATTAATTTATAGAATACGACAATATTACAACTGATATTAAGTTACTAAATATAATGTGAAATATAATCAATAAACTTATTACCATTTCATTGAAAAATATTTAAAGTATGTAAAATGAAACATCAAATAAAAATAATTATGAATCCAAAATAATGGCAATGAATCATGAATTATTTTCCGAATATATAAAATCAGCCAATTATCAATGTCTATTAGCGTAGTTGTTACAAATATTATATTACATTAATGATATTATGATCTATTATAATTTTAAGAAATTCAAATTAAAATAACAAATTTTAAGAAATATATATATATATATATACAATGGATATTTTTTTTAATTTTCAAGTGAAAGTCATTACTATACATTACTTCATAAATAATTTTTATAGTTATTAGGCTATATAGCCATATAGAATTTCAAAGCCCGTTAAAATTCTAACAAAGTATATATGATATAATTACTTTCTGCAGTAATTTTTAATACAGAAAAAATAATTAAACAACAGAAAATCAAAAGCATGTTTTAATTACATATTTTCTACTAATTTCTATTTTTTTTTCATAAATATTTATCTATTTCAAGAACCAAAGTTTAAATAATGTATTATAATATTATATATCCAATTTCCAATCGAGGTAAAGAGTACCCAACATCTGGAAAATCTCCCTAACTTTAACTCTATATTGTGCTAATTGGAAAAATTGTACATAAAAAAAAATATATTATTATAGATTTAATACAATATATATATACTCGTATTATGTAACTACATAAGTGGTAAATGGTATAGTACGTGGTATAACCTAGATACTTAACTACACCATTTGGAATCCAAAATAAATGCATAATGTTTGTAATTGGTCGTATAAAAATTAATATAAAATCATGGTGATCTAAACTTAAGGCGTTCCTAACACATTTCATAGTATGACTTATAATAATATTCAGTTATTTTTAAAAGTAAAATAACTTTAAAATTTGAATGCATAGTTATATTATTATTATGTTGTATCCACTAAATACTATAACATTATAAACGTGAATTAAATTAGAATCAATCAATATATTTTATTTTAAAATAGATGTGTTTTTTTAATTAGAGAACTTGTATATTGCAGTTAAAATTTTTAATAAAATCATTATGAAAGTTTCGCTTCATCTAAATTTAGTTTATACATATATATAACTTAGACAATTTCAACAAATCCATACATTTCAAATCGTTAATTTTTTATTTATTTCATAGTATAATTTCAGATTCAAAAATTTCATTGTTTTCGTTGAAATGTTCAGTTGTTAAATCTTGTAAGATTATATTTGTAGTTTTTAAAAATCTAATTAATGAATTTAAAATGTATTATTTTAGAGGCTTTAATATTTCATTATTGATTTAATTTACACATAAATATCATTAAGAATTAAGCATTTTAAATTTATCCTCGATCACCCTGGAAATAAAATATGTATATACAAATTGTGTTGATGTGTAAATTTAAAAACAAATTTTGGATATAAATAACAACATTATATACACACAATGTTAAAGGAGTAAACCTACCAAAAAAGATATCCTCATTTGCTTTAACAATGAAAATGTTTTCATCGTACAAAGTTTGATTTAGTGGTTGTTATTTGATATGAATACAATTCATAAATATCATAAAGGAACATTGAAATATGATACATAACGAAATATTTTTGTAAATTAATTCGATATTCTATAAAAGTGCGACCTTAAAAAAGATCACGACACAGAAATGTCAAAAAAATGGTTTATAAGCAAATACAATCGCTGACTGTATCTAAAAATTAATCTGTTAAAGCAATTTTGGTTAGATTGACATCTTTAATTATAATTTAAATTATAATCCAGGTGCCTTCTCAAATGTCAGTAGTAAAATAAAATTCTCCACTCAATAAATATTTTTTTAATTCAACAAACACAACACAAGATTAAAAATATATAATTATACCAAATATCGATCAGAAATGTATTAAGGCAATTTTGTCTACAATCAACCCATTTCTACAACTTTAAATTGTATAATAATAGGTATATAGTACCTATTAGTACCTATCATAAAAGGTTGAATAAAATTACAACTCAAATATAATATTGTAATAAAAAAAAAAAAAAACTGAGACTCTTTTAATTAAATAATAAATCATATATCATAAATATATAAATTATAGCTTGGATTGCTTAGAACAATGGTTATTCGATTATCATTAATATTAAGTATTCAATATTTACCAATGTTAAATTATAATAAGATAGGTAAATATTGAAACTAACATTGAATAAACGTATTTTTTTTTTTTATTAATTTCAACTAAATGTGTTATAAAAGTTTTACTTTACTTATTACTTAGGTATCAATAGAATATGTAATTTCTATTATTACTTTCAAAAGTCAGGTACATAATGTAATAATTAATTATAAATCAGCATTACACAATTCGGTATAAAAAAATAACACCAAAGTGCTCTAGTTTTCCCATAACAATTACAACCTATTAATATTATTATTAACATAAAAATTACTACGCAGAATTAGGCACCTATACGTTATGATTTATGCGGTTAATATATATCGGCAATAATAATGGTTAAAGATAAAAATAAAACAAATTTCTAAAAACACTGCAAACATATTTTTATTTTTAAGGAGTAAATGCCAATAGATGAAAAATGACGAATGACTGTCAATAACTATGATTATAACCTTACATCTTATTTAATAGACGTTTGGGGCTATATTAAGCAAATAAATAGTAATAATGTTTAAGATTTCATTTTTTTAGTAATGAAAAACTCAAGTATATTCCTATATTTCAAATTAAAAGTTTCTAAATTATTTTACGACACTCTATTAAATAACATTACTAATATTTCTAATCCTCAAATTACATATTAAGTTCAAACCGTAAATTTCGTTGTTTTTACTCAATTATTTGATATAGTTTTTTTTTTTTTTACAATTTTCAAAAAAACTGCTGAGAAATATAAAAAGTTGTTTTTAAAAGAATCACCTCACGTTTTTGCCCAAAATTTAACCGATACAGAAAGTTTTGAAGTACTTCTTCCATACGAAAACGTGATCGCAGTATAAATAAGCTAATAAATAAATAAATACAACTGTATAACACCAATTTCTTGCCTATTCGTTGATCAAAATCTAAAAATAAAAAATAAAATAAAGTATAAGCTGAACGATTATTAATTTATGTCTGGGTAAATGACGGATTGGATGTCAATATGAGTGGGGCATAAACTTTATAAGTTGTTAGCGAAACAGGCGCTGATTGGGTTGGTGAGCTATTGAGAAAATCTCGGTGGACTGCTTAAAATATGCGATGGTTATGTGCTTAGTCATAATTCAAAATTTTTTTTATTATAATAATAATTAATTAATACAAATATTAGTAGAAAATATTTTAATCAAACTATTGAACCGTACATTAGCTATAGCTGTAATCAAACTGTTAAAAATCTTAAAACTCTGTAGGCAGATACCTTGCTGATCCAGTGTTGAATTGGGTACAGTCTTTTAAGTTATATATATATTACAAACCAAAATGTCATTAATATTATTGGTTGGATCTATTATATGACAATATAATAATATATTTATATATTTAATTACCTATATAAAGAGTAAAATTAAAAAAAATATGAAACTAGCCACTAGGTAATATAATAGTAAAAAAAAACTGAAAAAATGATTGCATAATAATAATCGCTGTAGATCAATATTACATTAAATCTATTATATTTTTTGTCAAAAAAATAAAAAAAAGATATTTTTTTATGGCAACATAATATAAACTAAATACATTTTAATAGCTTTATGATTCTGATGTATAAAAATATGGATTTTCAATAACAAAAAAAAAATAAAAATACATGCATACATTTAAGTATTTTATAGAGATTAATTTTATTTTGTTTATTTTTAAAAATATATAATTTTGTGGGATTTATACCAGAGATTTTCGTACAAATCAACTGGATACCTGATACCATTAAAGTACATGAAATACTAATAATACACGATACAATCTCACATCATCATAATATTAAAAACCAGTAATCCTAAAAATCAGAAATTTAATATCATAATATATAAAAATATAAATGATGGGCTTAAAAATTATTAAATATTATTTTAATAAAACTATAAATGCTGTCATGATGTTTCTTATACCCTTTAATAAATAAGATAGAAATATATATTTAATTTATTTTTACTGCAGTATAAAAAAATGATATTACAATAATTTTACCAGAAAGTCTTATATAATTAAAATCACCGATTGCCGTTATCCTAGTTGAAATGTTGATAATCAGCACTCGATACATTAAAAAACGAATAATCAGAGATTCAACTACCGGTTTCATTTTCAAAAACCAATATCTATATTTCAATTATTTTAATTCATGTGTAAAACCTTGCTTTAAATTATAAACATTTATTTTTTAACTATGTTAAAAATATGTTGTCGAAGAATACAGCATAATATAATAGATACCATTGTGTATATCCAGAAAAAAATCAAAAATTAAATCATTAAAAATAAAATATAGGAACATTTAAATGTAAATAATAAATATTAAGATGTCTTGAAAAATATAGTATAGAATGTTTAGATTATGTTTCTTTGGTATATATAACTTAGTAATGATTTTAACAACAAACACACGTTATATTTTTTATTTTCCCAAATAATTTATGCACATTATTTGAGTATTGTAAAAATGAAAAAAAAAATAAATAATTTTACTCGAATAGTTTTTAACCTTTAGAATAAAATTACTTGTTCAGAATAACTATAACAAATAATAGCGATGTTTACGGCAAGCGATGTTCGGTTAATATTAATTTTGATAATATTACAAGTATTATTGAAATAATTAAAGTTGGAACCTTAATACTTGGACTTATTACTATAACTTTAAAAACGTTAAACTGTTTTGAATAAAAAAACCTTTAATAATAATTTTTCAAACAAAAATGGCAAAGTTAATAACATTACTTGGAACTTTCATTCAAAATCATTATTGCGTATCAAAATTCATTGCCAAACGATATGATTTGTAAATATTTCTAAAATAATTTCAATTTTAAGTGTTATTAAAAGTGGAAATGGGTTAAACATCTATTATAAACATTAAAACCAACCATTTCTTATAATATTTTAAATATTTAGACGACAAAACAATATAAACTATATTGTTTCGCCTAAATTTATTTCAATAGCAAAAAAAGTAAGCTTTGAATCATTAAATGCATAATCTATAACATTTAATTTTTAAAAAGTATTTTAATATTTACATTAATTATTGAAAAACACTATTATAAAGTTGACAATATATAATTAAGACTGGATATTGTTGACTTTGTTAAGGCTCTTAATTTAATACTACACATACCCGATTAACCTAAATCTATATAAGAAAACCTTTTTAATGATTCGTTAAATATTGCAACAATGAAAATTAACATATATTATCGCATATTTAATTTATTAAATATTTGCATATAATTTCTTAAATTTTAAAAATAAAAATTGTATTAATTAACAATAAAATGTTTGATTTAATTTTTGCCGAAAATATTGCATTTGTTATATGATTGATATTTAATTATTATAATAATATTTATTTTTTCAATATTATATTTTTATTATTAACTTTTGAGTTAATACCAACTTATCAAAAAAAGTATAAATAGGTTCATAGTATAAATAGGAAGTATTTTAAAATTAATCTACATATTATTATGAAAATATCATTAAGTAATATAGTACAACTCATAATATACGTAAAAGTATAAAGTCACCACAAATAATGCTATTAAAATATAACAAAATAATTAACTTCGTCATTCATCGTTAAAATATAGTATTTCTTTCGAATTTTAATTTCAAATATATATAAAATAAATTATTTATTTTCGCATGATTTCTATAATTTTTTTAAAATATACAAGATATACAAATATATTTTTTTAAATTTTCAACAATTCTGACCGGCAAATTAATTTTTTCTTTAATTAAAAAAAATAATAATAAAACAAATTTCAAATTCCTATAAATTGCTTAAAAAGAGTAGAAATCATTATTTACTAATTACTATTTTTAAGCAATTTATTGGAATTTGAAATTTGTTATATTATTATTTTTTTAATTAAAGAAAAAATTAATTTACTGGTCAAAATTGTTGAAAATTTGCTATGTGCAGGAAATTCTTACATAAGTATTTTATGAAAATATCTAGTATTTAAATTAATCTTTTTTAAGTTACAATATAAAAAAAATTTAATTTTCTCAAAAACTGGTTTTTCGTTTAAATTTCCATGTTTTCTTAGTTTGTTATTTGTTTTCCCGATCATTTAAAAAATATGGAATTTTGACCTCTTCTAAAGTATAATCTAAATGTAAAACATAAAACCTTAAACGTTAAAAATCGAAACACTTTATAGAATACTCATCGTATACAGACTAACACAACATTAATTAAAAGCTCAATACATGCATCACTCTGCTCAGAATCTAAAATTAAAGATCAAATAAAAATATACTCATAATATAGAAAATAAGATTGAAATACAATTTAAACATAAAATAATAAATATTATACGAAATACTAAGGTTTTGGGGACAATAAGATAAAGGATAAGGAAAAGTTTTAAAGGCAAAATTGAACCAATGAGACCGTAAAAAAATAGAATGACATTGTTTTAATGAAAAATAGTAGTGATAAGGATTTAACGATGAAAAGAAAGGTCATATCATAAATGTATGATGTACATCCCTATGTTAATAGCAAAATAAAATAATACTTTACCTATACAAATGTCTATTGTGAAAACACGGATATAATTTGTCTTTCGTTGAAATCAGGTTTTATACTTTTCAATACCTAATCCAAATAAATAATTTTCAGAAATACATTCTTAAAGTATTAACGAATGGATAAATGTAAGTGATCTGTGCAAATAAATTCCACTTTTAGACGTAATAATCAACATTTTGATATTTAACTTATTAAATTGAATACACATAATGCATAAATGCAAATATTTACGAATTCTTATTAAAATTGAAAACAACAGTGAGGTCACGCACCGAATATTAGTAAAAGAATTAACGAACTCCATTTTTACCTGTCAACTGATGCTTACTGCCCGCATTTTTAGCACAAATAAACTTTGACGTGACAACCGATTTATTTATAATAATGAATATATTTTTAAAAAGGTACAAAAAGGATGTATCTTATACATTGAATAATAAAATATAATTTCCCTTATAAAATTAGAAAGATAAGACTAGAAGACTTCAGGTATTAATTAAAACTAAAAATCAATATCTTATGATAAATTAATAATAATATCTTATAATTTATACCTATTTATATCTATAGGTAAGTAATTGTATATTGGCTTAGTTTAATACAATTACGCTATTAATTTTACATCAGTTTTTGATATGTTTTATTGTTTGTAATTTACCACCAAACATTTACATTTTTGGAATAGTTGGAAATGTATAGCTGAAATTCTTAGGAATAACAGCTTCTGTGTAATATAATAAGCTTATAATTCTAAACTCATTAAAAATTAATCATATAATAACAGTATAAATGCAAGTTATATTTATTGATTATTTCAAAGTCCATCTTTCGTATAATATAATGTGTGTAATTTTATGCAGATAGTTTTTGAACTTGTTATGAAAAATAAAAGTTTGCGTTGCAGTGTTTGCAAATCGCCAAACAACAGACGTTCAGCCTGGATAAAATAAATTTAGCTGAATATTAAAAAAGTATTTTTTAAATTAACAAATTAATTGTATTTGACTATGGAGTATGGATATAGTTATTCATCATGATTAACTATTGAACGATAACACAGATCGCTTACTACTCGATATATGGTCCAAGAACAGCATTTTCTTTCATATATAAAAAAAAAAAACAATTGAAAATCATAAAAAGTGCAATACTGGTTGACTACAGGTATATCAGTTGAATTGAATTAACTACATATATAAGATACAGATAATAAGAGGTAGTAATTAGTAACAGATTTATTTACCTAATATGGAAAAATAAAGAGCATACGATATAAATAAATTGAATTGGGTTGTTAGTAGGACAGATTAAATGATAAAAATAGTGAAAAAATTATAAATCAAGAAAGAATTTTTCGATTACTAAGCGTAAATACTTGGCAGTAAAAGATTTATCTGCAAAAGGTAAATTGTTTAATAATAAAATAAAGCATGAATGAAATACTATAACATAAGAAATAGAACCATAGGCAGTAGATAAATTAAGACAATAAGAATCTGAGAAATAAATACATTGTATATTGTACATACTATTTATGTAGCATTTATGAATTTACAGGAATTTATGGAATACCAAGAAAATCGTATAAATTTAGATTATAATTTATATAAAAAAAAGGTAAAGACTCCAGTGACTTGTCAAAATATATTCCTCTCAACACTAACAATTGTTGATTTCTTTAATATTGTTTTATATTGACATTATGGTAAAATTAATTTTAAAAATTAGAAAAAAGCATTTTTATATTTTTATTAAAATTCTACATTTAAATATTTATAGAAACAAATAAACTGATGCGTATTAAAAAAACAATTTGTACAATGCACAGTTACTCAAATAATTGTGTAATAGTTGTAAAATAGTATAGTTATAAAAATATTTTGTAAATATTTTCAAATAAATTAGATGAGATTTTTCAAAAAGTACTTAATTTAAAAATATTCAAACTATTACGCTACATTAATTGTTAAATATAATTAACGTGTATGTATGGTTTGGTATATTAGTGAATACCTATATAATTAATATGTTTATATATCGATATACATATGAGTATATACATATATTAAAAATATACTAATATATTATTAAAATCAAAATGTATAATACAAAAACCTGATGTCTAGCTTAAGAGTTGTACACTTTAGTGATGTGCATCGATACTTTATTTGAGAGCAGTAACAAATCTTTGAATTAAAATTACATTTCTGAAAGGTGTTTGGGATTTTATTAAAATTTCGACACACCTTTTGCATATTTTAATAGTAAACTTGCAGAAACTTTAAAAAAATGACCTCTTAAATATACCAAATGTATCAACTGTACTCAATTTACTGACTAACTTGTCGATAAATAGAATCTCGCATAAATCAAAAATCTGTTATTACGATTTATATATTACTCGATTTGTGAGTTCACAATCTAAAAAATAAACACATTTATTTTAAATAAACGATTATATGTTGTTCTGCGATAGTTCATAATTTGTTCAAGACTTGTTTTATTTTTTATATACATAGTTAGTGGTTGTAAAGTTTCTACCGAACAGTAACATACGTTATATTTCAACAAAGAAAAAAAAACAATATTTTCTTTGTCATCAATATTGTAAACATCTAAAATTTTTATCTATAAATTTACGTTTAAGATTTTTTAATAAAATGTAAATCCATCAGTTTCATTAAGTGTAAGACTCATAACTTATACATTATTATCATTCTGTAAGTTTTATAGTACCTATTACAGTTTAAAAATTAGAAGTAATGTAAATTTAAGAGAAGGATGAATTATCGAAACAAAATGTGCCAATCATTATAAGCATATTAATCTCTCATTATTTTAAATGTTTTTCAGTTAGTTGATTCTAAAACATACGTAATTATTGGAATAGTTTTTTTCAACGTATTTTATTGCTAATACTCTAGGTGTTTCTAGTGTCATAAAACTCAGATCAAAAAAATGTATTATTTATCCAATTTAAAATTACTTTAACCATGACTGTCTATATAATTTAGTTTTGATATAATATCAATACATTTTATATCATGCATTTTGTTTTAGAATCAACTATAAAATATATTATGTTCTATCATTCTATAGATGACCAATTTTACAGAAATAGAAATGTAATATTAATAGGTAAATCGTTTTTATAATGCTATAGAAACATTTAATTATTATTTATTCATATCTATCAACCAATAACTCATGTTTTAATTTTAATCTTATAAAATTATATAGGTGTAATAATTATTAATTTACAATTTATCACAATGAAATTAAATTCAGTACACTTCAAGAAATATAAAAACAAAAAAAAATCAAGAAAACTTTTTAAAAAAATTAAGAAAATTCACATTTTTATACTACAGAAAAAACAGAATTTCCTTAAAAATAATAATTTTTAATCTTCAACAATAACAAATCAGTAAATAAATTGCATATGGATTTGACTAAAAATAAATATTAAAAAATAAAGTCATGAAATATTTTAGTGTAAAAAAAGTGCTAAGTATGGTTGTTTCTTATTGCTGGTTTATCTATAATACATTCATTTTAAAATAATATTTTATTAAACAAGGTGCAAAATAAAAAAAAAATTACTGAAAATTAATAGATCTTGAAAACACGTAAATTAATAGGTATCGTGAATACTGTTTTTAATAGATAAAAATTTAACTTATTAATACTAAACACATCACAATCATCACATTCTTTAACATCAATAATTAATATTTATATATTATTCACAGATTTGTCTCATGTGGTACTCACGGTTATCTGGTGTAGCCCTGAAATTTCTTATGATTTGTTTTATATTTTATTTTGATTTAATGTACAGTTGTGTCAACTGATTAGCACCATGCAGCAATAAAAATAAATCATCAATCAATTGAGAAAAAATACAAGTAAATAAAATGAAAATTTTTTATAATAACAATATTGTTCAATAGTTGAGACACAGAGAACTCACGAAACAGTACTTTTTAATACTTTATTAGAAAAATCTATTAATATCAACCTTGAGTTTTACAGCTATTATAAATACAATTCTGCAATTCAGAATATAATAATTATTTTCTATTAAAATATTATATCTATTTTTATGGAGGTCATCTCAAAAATACTACAATTGTTTTGAACTTTTATTTTTCACAATATTGTGCTGTATGGCGTGATAGCAATTTTATGCACACGACTGATTGATTATTTTTTTTTTATAATAGTTAAAATACTATAACGTAAAACTTTAGATAGTTATGTTTTACAAAGTTTTTGTACAGTATTATTTGAGTTTTGTAAGTTGTAACTCTACATTTTTTTTTGAAAATTTTAAACTGAAATCAGGAGTTGTCACTAAAAATTATAGAATAACTTAAAAAACCAGTGAGAATAAACTGCATTTTCATTCATAATTTTATTAAATTTAACATAATACAGTATTCTGTAGGAATATATTTAACTAATCAAGTTGATTCCTAATGTTCATTTTATTTCATTTGCTGAACACATTAAAACATGACATTACCCTTGCTTATAGCCAACGACAGTCTCACAAAATAAAACATTAGATTGTAAAATAATTGTTATCGTATAGTATGATGAGAATAGCGTCCCTCCAATACATAACAAAATTGAATGATTAATGCATGAAAACATTTGTTCTTAAAGGACAAAGGAACAAGTGAAAAACTAAACAGTGCAAAACAAAAAGGAAAAATTCAAACTAATAATATTTTTGCATTTTTGTTTAGTTTCTATACAAAAGTTTTTGAAAAAGAATTCAATTTCAAATCGATGATCTCGGGTTCTACCGAGGCATTTACTTGGTTTGATCATTTGTGAATTTAAGCAACAAAACACACATTGTTTAAAACCACAATATATAATTATGGCAACATTGGCAACATATTATAATTATAAGTCGTTATTATTAAAAATATGATATGACAATGTATTTCACATTTACGATAAACTGTCGAATTTCTTTTGATGCTTATAGTTGCATAATATTATATATATCGTTAAATTTCACGCTAAATTCTTTAGAATCTCGTTTATACCAGAAACAAACTATCCACATACCAGACGTACACTGTTTTGCCACAATATTCAATATAAAAAGTACTCCAAACCATGCGATATATATATTATATATATATTTGAAAACCTAACCTTCAGCACTTTTCTCACTTTTTTCTGTACCGAGATATTTTTTAATATTCATTTTTGAGTTTACTTTGTAAACAAATCTAATAGTGCAGTACCTAATATATTCATTCGAGTTAGAAATTTTAATGAAAATACCGAAACCTCAAAGAACAAACAACATTATATTATAAAATTAAGTTATTAATTATAACTTACGAAGTAGGTACATACCTATTGAAAACAATATATTCGTGAATCGTGATAGCTGAATATCGATTTAAATGCGAATATTACGGTCCATTGCTATAGTGTTCACTCATTTTGTCAAGGTTCAAAGTATTCTTTATAATTCATCTTAATTTTATTTAACTCTTAGAAGAAATCTCTTCAAATAAATGAGTTATAAAATCAGTCGAATGTCATTCAAAACATTATAATCTTATGATTTATAAATCAACCCACTCACACGACTGAGGTGGGTGTTGGAACCGAAGTGCAATAATTATATTTCCCGACGTCAGAGTAGTATTAAAATTCTTACAATTTATAGATAGTGTGTTCATACGTCCAATATTATACGGGATTGTCCCGTTTTGAACTTTGTGTTTCGGTGTCCCGATAACAGTTATATGGGACGCATTTTGTCGGTTTAGTCTGACCCGTATTAATTCCGTGTTTTCCTTTATATTAATGTTTTTAACTTATGAGATTTATTATATATACACATTATTTGTTATTTCGTTCACTCTGTATTCTGTAGGTAATAGTCATAGTGGCACACTGACATAGGCCATAGATGCGTGTTCGCATCGTTATATTAAATAAATAATACGATAATACGATTCGATAAAAAACATTTGTTCTCATAGTGCCAAAAAAAAAGTTATTTTCAGCTATAATACATTATTTCAATCCGAAATCGACAGTATAAATTGAAGTTTTTGAAATGAAAAATTTAAAAGAAGGAACAGCAAATATTTTATCAATTTATATAATTGAAAGTTTAAAAAAGAATAAGTTATCAGATAAAATTATTGAATTTTCTGACGATAATTAAGATAACAATTTTGGGAGTGTTTTGAAAAGGAACAAAAAAATGTTTTTTCAATTTCAAATTATAATTTAATAACAAATATTTGTGAGATTTTGAATCTATTTTTAAATAATTCAATTTTTCGAGTAATTTTGATCCATCAACTTATATTCTAAACCCGAAATTAGTGAAATTAGAACTTGGTATAAAAAAATGTATTAAATTATGTATTTTATCGTTCTAAGCTCCATAATATAATACATTATATACATATTATCAAAGTAATACATTATTTACTATTTATAAACTTATAATACAATATAATGTTTGTAAATTAAATTGTAATTAAAAATGTATTGTTTTGTTAAAAAAATATATACATTTAAAATTTTTCTGAAAATACATGTTTTTATAATAAATTTTATAATTTCATAATGTGTAAAAATAATTCATAAATAGTAAATAATTTATTAATTTAATAATGTAACATATGGTGCTTAAAACAAAAATACGTGAATAACTAAAAAAAAATCAAATTCAATATCTTTTTTTTATTATTATACTCAGCTCTAATTTCGTCAATTTTGAGTTTAGAATACAAGTCAATAACACAAAATTACTTCTAATTGATTAATTCAAAAATTATAAAAAAGATAAAGTTAGGTTGTACATGCGCAAAGTATACGAGTTAAGAAAATTGTAAGTCATAAGAACTTATGATCCATTAGTTTAGTTTAACATTCCGCAAATAGAATTGAAAAATATTTACAGGGTAACGAGTGATAAAGTGTACCCTGTTTCCGCAGACACGGGACATATTAATATTTAATATGTACAATAATTATTTTAATTAACAAGGCAACAAGCCACCAATAATTATTGAAATAAAATTTTTTTCAAATATCTACCTACATGTAAGTAGTTAAAAAAAATTGTTCATCATATTTGTATTGTTTTTTGAAGTGTCTCGTATTTTTATTTTATTTTTATGGTCACCCTATTAATAGAGTTTAATTTTGTTTATTTATTACTTTGTATATAGTAACTAGAATAATATTGGATCGAGTCCATCCTACTTTATGTCATTGAATTGAATCCGTTTAGATAAGATATTGTATCTATCTATACGTATATAAGAATATCTACAACAAGGTTAGTCAAAATTGAACGCTCTATGTCTTTTAGGACAACCAAATATTTTTTATTTTTATTGACACTCTTCTAGGAATACAGGCAGATACATATATACAATTATGAAGCAAAACCATGTAGAAAAAAACATTAAAAAAGGTACAGTTTGTACGAAAAGTAGATAAACAAATTTGCATAGTTGACTTTTTAAATCAGTAACTATTTAATTTTTTTCTTTTTTTAAACAGTCTACACAAGCGCGCGCATTCTTTGGAAGACTACTCAGCTAACTTCCACATGGTGTTAAATCATGTAGATACCTAAAATTATGTTTATACCACTTTAATTGCACTATGTTATTGATATTTTTATTAATGATACTAACCTAACCTATTGTATGTTTTTAATATTTTTAGTTAAATTAACTATTAAAAATGTATGTCGGCTATTAAAATTATTTGAAAGTTAAATTAAAAAAAAAAAAAATACTATTTTACCTTCTTAAATTATATATCAATACAGTTTAAAATAACAGTTAATAATACTCGTATGTAAATATTAAAAAAAAAAAAAGGTAAAAAAGTTAGACAAGTTGGTACCATTTTGTTGTACATCAAGTATCAAATGGGTCACAGTAACAGATATGTTAAATATGAATTCAACAAATTATCATTTTATACGAAAAACGATTCTGATCTGAAACACTGGTATATGTTTTTTGATATAGCTATTAAAGTAATTTATATAAATATTTCTTAATTAATAAATGAAGAACTTGTTAGAAACTTTGTATTAAAAATGTATTTATATTAATCCGTCAGTTTTTTATAAACATTTATAAAAAACTAAAACTAAAAAGAGTTGAAAATTTCTAATATTTATAAATTGCTCAAAATATTTTGAAAACTTTATCATGTATTCAAAATTAAATTAAAAAATTTAACGAAAATGTATTAAATTATTATTATGTTTTAATTACAATAAAAACAAAATCAATTTTGTCAAATATTGGTTATACGTGAAAATTTACGTTTTTCTCTTAATTTTTTACGGGGAAAACTTAATATTGCGAAAAATCCTGCTTTTTTCAGTTTCGAGTTCAGTCATTTTTCGACATTATTATTGTCTCTTGAAATTGTAAGTATTCCGACACTTTAATTGTAATTTTAAATAGTACTGCGAAGTGAATTTAATTTCGTACAATATCGAACCAGGAACCATATTAAATACAAAAATGAAGAACTTTATTACTTTTTTGTACTCAAAATAAACAACGCATTTGTCTACGTCCAATACTTCAATATTCATGAATTGGCAAGCCCATATTTTTATGATGCGATACTGATAGTAGGTAATACTTTGTCCTGAGAAATAAAATATTCTCCATAATTATTATTATATTACGTATATTTATATAACATTCAGTGGAATCAGTTAATAAGATTTTTTTTTTCGGATCCTGAATAATATCGAAAACTCTAAAGGTATACGATATTATACCAATCACAATGTACTTTGAATTATTTTTCTACTTATGTTATAGCAGCCAACAAAAGTAGCATTTTGTAGCATTGTAGGTGACGTTCATGAATAGCTCTTCCACAGGTTAGATTAAGTTATAGTAAATCAAAGATTATATTCTATTGAGAAAACTTAATTTATTTCTTATTATTTTATAACCATAGAAATGTATATGAGTTCCGTGAATTTGATCAGAAACTAACATTTCTGGTGCGTATTTATAATGATTACTGTAACTAAATAATTTTTACAATAAACAGCTGTGAAATGGTGGAAAATTGTCTGCAAAAAATCATTATATTAGATGCATTTTTATCCTTATAATTTACTCTAACTTAATTGTAGTTACTGCCATTTTGTACGTATAAACCGTAAAGTCTAGTATGTACTTTAACACTGTATCATATATATCATATATGTGCCATTATTTGAAATAACAGGAGTAACTTTTACACCTACTATGGGTACGTGGGTACGTCTCTATTAATGGATTTCCTGATAACATTAAAACCGTTTGATGTCGGTCCATCGATAATAACTTAGTATTTCACAGTAGCTCGGTCATAAAATAATTGTTTAATTTTCTGTGGATATGTTTCTATGCAATAAAGTCCATTGAAAACTTTTCGTAATTATTACTATGTTTACAGTATTCGACAGGTTTTATGTATAACATAATATGAACCATACATTACGTTACACGTATTAGAATGTTATTTTGTCAACACTGGAATGTTTTTTAAAGCAATGGCTTCGTTCAATACATTAAAACGCTAATTATAACAATCAAACGTGTATAATATTATTAATGTTGTGGTGAAATACTTAATATTATATTGGAGTGGAGCACACATTGCTTGAAAAATCAGTCTCTAGTACTTACACTGTTATAAAAACTAAAATTGAAATTACAAATTTTATCAGAAATCTGTAAAATTATAATTATTTAATTATATAATATTATATTCTTAACAGAACGATAAAAAGGAAAACAATATTTTAACACGGTAAATAACGCATAGCATTACGTAAAATATAGATAACAAGACTAATAACGATTGAAATAATTAGCCATTTGAATGGCTAATTTACTTTATAAAAACAAAAATAATAGCCCTCGAGTTTATATTACAGAATCTTAATATGAGCTTCAGTACCCGACTTATTGCACTAACACGATGCAGACATAAATTGTTTATACACGTTTTGGAATGGAAATTCAATTTACTCGGCTAATATTTTATCATAATATTATGTCCAGTGGTGTGCATATCAAACACCTGTCCAGCAAACCAATTCGTTTCTCTTACATTCAATTGTCTATCACAAATGACAAGGATAACGAACCACCTCGCCGTTGTATTTCATTAGCTAAATCAGAACAATTCTCTGTATTTTTATTTTATTGATAAGATTACCATTGTTTTTTTTTTTATACACTGCTATAACGATTCTACGAGTACATATGTAAATATCTTATTCATATTTATATTTTTCTTTTCACCACAATTTATTTTGCTCTAACAGTCGCGTGTTTTTGGTAGTGAGAGGGGGAGGAAAGAAGCCCGTATGTCGTATTGAATAAATAAATAATTGTTGTTTTATCTCTACTATAACCTACGTAGTAGGTACATACATTACATACGAAAAAAAAACAATGATTCTAAATTTGTGTCTATATTATTTAATATTTTTCCTGACTAGTATTTTTTATTGCTCTATTTTCTTATGCGTCTGACGGATAGTTTTATTCGCATATTACAAACATTGATCTTTACAATATTGTTTTATGTAGGTATAATATTTATTGAATATTTTGCGTAACCGTGTTCAAACTGACAAACGTACAAATATCCCTATACAATTAAGTCAGTTTTTTATAAATATATACAATACACATATATATTTTTGTACATAAAACGTAATAAATAGAATATATATTTTATTGTATAGTGTAAACAAATTATTTTTTTATTTGGAGAAATGTCTTGACTCGAAAACGAAAAATTAATTAATTTTTGTTTCAAATATTGATTTTCAAAAAATTATTGTACATGGTTTAAGTTTTTTTAAGAATTCATAATATTGCTTACAGCCGTATGTATGATTTAACCGAATATATATATATAGATCGATTTTTAAGCCTGCTGTTTCAAGTCTCAAAATATATATAAAATATTTTAAATTTAAAAATAATGAATTGCTTCACTGTGGAGTCTTAATGTTAAATTACACACAAATATTGACAATAATTATTGCCAAACCGCATTTCTTTTAACAATCAACAATATTTCGGTCAAAAAATAACGGTTTATCATATCGTTTATATGAAACGTTAGAAGAATGGGTGGGCGCAACTCCTTTCGCCCTAAAATGACTTTCTTCTTTTCGCCCATGTCCTCTTTTCGACCAAAAATGATAAAATAATTTTCTTTTTTTGCCTAAAAATAATTGCATTCTTTTCGCCCACGATTTCATGTTTAACATTTTGGAAAACACTGTCTCAAAATTAATTTAATAAAGCCATTTAGCATAACCCAGAGAGCATCACAAGGAGGCGGCTTCTATTACTCTCCAAAAATTAAAAATATTATGACGTCGTTATAAAAAATAACTATTTTTGAAGTATTAGAAATAATTGGATATAGTATTTAATCCAATCGCAGTGGAGGAATGTTCAAAAATTTGGCTTGACCACACACTATACGTCGCACGATGTCATAACAATTAATGACAAATAATCTTTATTATATAATAATTATTTTTACACAAACACAATACACTTTTGGAGAGTAGTAGAAGGCACGTGATGCTCTCTGCGTTATGCTAAATGGTTTTATTAAACTAATTTTGAGACATTGTTTTCCAAAATGTTAAACGTGAAACCGTGAGCAAAAAGAATGCAATTATTTTTAGGCGAAAAGAGGAAACTATTTTATCATTTTTGGTCGAAAAGAGTAAGGTCATTTTTGGATGAAAGGAGTAACACCCAGCAAAATAAATATCTTTATCTTCGTGTGGCGAGAGCACAGAAAGGAAAACGTCAGTTTAGACCTTACTACCTTAGGATAAAATTAGTTAAAGGTAACGAGTGAATATACATATTAATATATTATATGGCTAACTACAGGTTTTTGTCGTGGGATGGTGACATATTTAAAGACAGAGTATGTGGTGATTGCAGAATGGCAATATTATTATAAATAAACTAAGGTTTTCGTTAAATAGTTTTATTATACATTATAAAACATAATATCATATTATCGTAAAAACGATTTTAGTACTTTAGTAGTTCAAAAATTCTACAACAGTTTCAGTCTACTATTTTTTTTTATTATTATTATTACTACAAGGGTAAAGGGTTCGTGAAACAAATATACTCGTAAGCACCGAAATTCAAAAATTCTTAATGCGTTTCTAGTCCTGAATTTAAGTCCTACGCTAAACCTATAATAGACTACGATAGATGCATAGCATGGATAATGGAGATCACATATTATCATTCCGTTATAACTTCATATTACAAACATTTCGATAGCGAATTTTTGTTCTGACGTCATACAGTATACGCATCAAATAAAATATGCATACATATAACTTAATACTATATGCTCGGGAATAAAAAATAATTTTTAAATATGTTATAAAACTATAAAAATAATCGTAAAGCTGTAAAACGATATAAACAATATTGTTTGGCCCACTGGAATGCTATATATAATAATATATGTGTGAATGGTTTTATAAACACTTTGCACGATTTTTAAAAATATTTTGTAAACAACGGCATATTATGACGGAAAATTGCTCCAAATAGTTAAAAAAAAATCTGTTTTATTAGCTTTAGGTATTAATCATTTAATATATTTTCATAGTATAGGTATATATAATATAGTTTAGACATTAAGAATCGATAAAGACTTAATGTGGACTCAAGATCAATATTTAAAATAAAAACTGATCTTCTCTGGATAATAATAATTGATAGATCACTTTTATCTCTTATCAAAAAATAATTGGAAGTATAATAGTATTTGAAAAATAGAACTAAAAATATTTTTTGGCACTGAAGGAAGTATAAAAAATTGAAATTCGTTAACGACACGTATTGAGTAACCTTATTCTACAACGACATAATATTTAAAAGGACGAAAATTTAGGATATTTTCAAGCCATTAATGTTTTTCTCTACTTTTGCACTATACGGGCGTTTTAGCTTTAAAAACGCATGCCAATTTTTTATGAGTGGCCTGCGTGAACTCTTCATTACACGCGCGATACACACACACACAACTGTACCTAATACACTTTGGTGACCTTATACCTACATATAAATACAAATAAATAATAATATTAATTTATGTTCAACGACCCGCAATACCACAATATACCTATACCGATCGGCAATGTTTCCGCGGGAACCGATATACACCACGCGATGTCGCGGTCACGCCCGCCAAAGTCGTGTAACCGAGAAAACCGCACCATTATTCGCTATTTATTTTATAAGTATATACATAGTACATGTATTAATATATCGATGGATTGTGCGACTGTATAATGTTTGCCTAACACCTACCTGTCAACCGCTTATGCGTAGAAACCCATAGTTCGCCGGTGGCATTGATTCGTTAAAACAAATGGGAGATCAGCCGCACTCGCCCGCGCCCCGCAAAGTACCGACCAAGTTTATTTGGCTTTGAGCGCAGTCAACAGTAACCAACTAGGTCCGGGCGATGACGTGAGTGGTGGGTGGTGCGAGCGATCCGGAGTTTACGCGTAGACCTTTGGTTATTAATGTAATCACCTATATGTATGTATGTATGTGTGTGTGGGTGTGTGTGTGTTTATAGCTCCGCGTCATGGCCACCTCTGACGATAATAAGGCCAGAAGACATTTACCCTTATATTGCAATATTCCGTTCGTTGTTACAGAAACGTTTACAGACGTTACCGTAATTAGCCGAACGTGATGAGTTCGCCGTGACGGTATATGTATATCTGTGTGTGGGTGTGCGCTCGCATCGTACCCACGATGGGTTAATTAAACCTAACGCGGGTTGCAAGTCGATGGTAATTTAATTTTTTTAATATTTAATCGTGTACACACGGAGAGATCGATTATTAAATATTTAAATAGAAACTATACACCATTGAGCTCAATGCAAAAACCGCTTGCCAAGTCAGTGATCAGCACGTAAACTTTCTTGATTTTCAATTTTTAGAAATGTATTAATTGTATGCAATATGTATGTATTACAATGTGCAGTGGAGATTTTCAGAACTTTATCGTTTATAGTTGATTCACTAAAGAGCTTCAAAAAACATTAAAACACATTTCATTGGGCGTTTTTTATGTTTTTCAGCTTTATGGCTTTGTAGTGAGGTAACGATTGAAAATAAAGTTCTGAAAATCTTCACAGCACTTCTCTTAGCTAATGTGAATCTAACAAGACCCCAAATGACAAAATCCGTTCCCCAGTTTCGGTAATCTACTACGCTAAATGAAAATCTAGCAAAAAATAACTATTTTTTTAACTGTGAAAAATAAAATGATTTTTTTTTTTTTTGAAAATGTTTAATCTCACATTTTGTATCTAATTGATAATTCCTTTTTAATGAGCGATCAACCAACTTTTTAGCTATAATAATTTTGAAGAAAAGTTAAAAAATAGAAATTTTGGGACTGTTCACACCAACGTTTTTGTGGATTCAAATTGTTATACCGCTTGGGTGTGATATCGGATCTCACTCATTAATATTTTATGTTAAAGCTAGCTTAACCTACTCATTACAACTGAGTTACGTTTTTATCATTTTCCTATTGAACACAAATTCTTGAAGCTTTAAAAAAATCCAGACTTTTTTCATTTCAATTACCATACAAGCTTGATTAAAATCAAGAAAGCAAAATCAAAGTGGATTATGCTACTCGTTTATATTCATGGGTGGTTTTCGCTGAAAAAACGATAAAGTCTTTACCAATAACACGTAGCTGCGCGTAACCGTCGACGTTTTTATCAAAATAACAGTGGTCTTGATCTGAAACCCATCATCTGCTCCAATAAACAAGGAAACCTTCTATAGGTATATATAGTCTACGTATACTGAATAGACGCTAAACCTTATCTTGTAAGGCCGTGCACTAAAATATTGTAATGGCTTATTCGTTTTCGCTTTAAATTTGACAATATCTAAGGGGAAAAAATGAACGGGTTATTGAATATCATCGGATTACCTATAACGCTGCATTCGTATAATCGTTTAGACATTAATATCTGTACACGTCAGTACGTCACACCTAATCCGGCGTTTATTATATCAGGAATTATCTCTTCATCTACCAATAACTCCTCCAAATTATAAAAATAGTGAATGTGTGCAGGTATATAACCAGGCTTTGTTTCAATAAAGTTTGGCGCCTTTACGCAAAAATGTTCGCGCCATTAAAAATGATTGTGATACGATCGTGATAAACATCTAACTCTCCAAATAATTATTTATTATTATTAGGGCTGGGACTTTGATGCAACGCAATTTAATAACTGTAATTATTAATTACACACATTAAGTTCTAAACTGTATTTTTTCGTTTTAACTTAAATACGTAAAAATATTATATAAAGAGAATACAATGAAAAGTTTTTATTTTACCAAGTGGTAAAATAAAAAAAAATTATAATGATTTAAATATTACAATTATAATAATATTTGTATATTTGTTTATAAAAATATTTTGTTAAAAACTCTTGAAATGTTCAATTAAAGTTGTATAAAAAAAAAGATTATTTTATTTAAACTTTGTTTTAACAACTAGTTTCGACAATTAAAAATAACAACAAAATATAACTGCTGATAATAATATATATATATATGCTAGCCGTATATATTGACAATAAAAATGATATAATAATTTAAAATTTAAAAAAAAATCTTCTTAATAGATTGGAATAAAATATGTATATATTATAATATTATATAGATTATGCATTTAGTTTTAAAACAAAATTATTACAAAAGTTTTCAAAATAAATTTTTTTTATAAATAACCAAAAACAGAAAAACCCATGGCAATGTTATTTTTAACTATATCTATTTTCATTATCAATATTATTATTTATTGTTTATTCAAATATCATAAATTTTATTAGACTTGATATTTTCAAAACTTCGAGAATATCTTCTAATATTTGTTTGTTAACTTCTTGTTACCTACATATTTTCTTATTTTATTTATCTTTAACATGCTACGTATTCTTCTAATAGTGATTTTTTTTTTATGTTTATGTTTTAGATACATATATATTTTAATACATATATTTTTACTCAATTAACGTTAATAATTTTAACTTTTAGAAAATAGTAAAAATATTTTCTTATTAATAATATAAGTAATATAACACACAATTAAGACTTAATTGCATAGAATAACATTTCAGTTGTAATAACAAAAAATATATTTAAATGGTTTCTATTACATATCATAAGGTTTTTATATATTATACGAGTATTCTGAGTGAAGTATAGTAATCTATTGTATTATGCTTATTTGTGTTTACATTTTTAATAGGATTGCTCAAAAAGTCAATAACTTCTCTATCAAATTTAAAAATTGACACATACTATGTAAAGTGATGATAGAAAATACACTTAATCTATAAGGTTATAAATAAGGTAATACACTCGAATTCATTGTTTAAGTTGTATGATATATTGATATATTATATTTATATAAAAATACATCAAGTGTTATTAAGTTGTTTATATTTAATTATTATTTTTGATAAGTTATGTAGGTTTTACCATTAATTATAAAATATACTATATAACTATATATTTATAATCAACGGTATTACTAACTTAGTCGTATTAATCAATTGTGAAAGATTCAAAATAAAAATTAATATTTTTTTACAATTAAATTTACATATTAAAATAAAAATAACTTTAAAAGTATTTAAAATAAAAAACTCAAAATTTTATAAATTGTGTAGAATAAACAAAAATGAATCAGATTGTAGTTTCATAATCATTTTTTTAATTAAAAAAAATATTGCAATTTTACTTGATATATCATATATTATGTAATTTTATATTTTTTATCATATAATTTTCGTACCATTGAATGATAACAAGAGAATTTAAATATTTCCCTAAAATATTAAAATAATTCAATGTATCCTTATCATTCCGGATGTTCTTTGAACAATAGATTCCGGTGAACTCACGAATGTAAAGATCCCAAATGATAACAATGGAGGTCATTCATATTTCAAATAAAATATTATTGTATCCTTGTGTCAGACCAACAAACTTCCTGAGTTTGTTACAATAAATATTGTAGTTATTTATACATTAAATATAAATTGTATTACAAAATATTTAGTATTCTAAGCCAGGTAATTTTTTTTAAGCTATCTTCAATTGATACTGCTAATTAGTCTTATTTTTTTAATAAGTTCTTCCGTTCAAAAGAAATATAATATTTTTCAATTATTTCATTTTTTTTTTTTAATAAGCCTTAAAAAACCTATTGCATAACGGTATAATCGTGTTTCTATTGATACATAACAATTTATCCTAAGATATAAATTGATATACCACAACTACATTGTAGTGTCTCATGAAAAAGTTTAATCTATTAAAATAGAGAACTAATGTGAATATTATGTTAAATTATCTATAATTTTCAATAAGTAAGACTTGCTAAACCAGGATTTTCAAGATTAAATACAACACCTTATCGTTATACTTATTGTCCTGAACTCCTGGTAGCTCCTTAGAACTGATAGGACACTATTTACATTTATTAATTTTAATAACGATATAGATCGATTACAGACTGCAGACTGATTATACTTATAAATACATTTGAATTTGAATTTCAACTGACGTATATTTTTATGCATCATAAAATATATTATTATTTCGAATTTATTAATCGTTAAAATCTTTCAAACTCAATACAACTAATAAGTAACTATATGATAATTATTTTTTACTTTGATTTTTAACTATAGTTATGAATGTTATGATATTACAATTAATATTGATTATAAATTCAAATTCACAATTAAACAGTTTGATTATTAAGCAACTATAATTTTTCTGAAAATTATTATACACAATATAATAAAATATATATTGCATTATGACAAAATATATTTTTAAACTATAATATAATGTTTTTTGTCATGGAAAATATAAATAATATTTTAAATATCTATTATATATAAAATACTTTAGGATATCATTACTACTATCTTACCAAAACAAAATTTCGTCTTATGAATACGAAGCATGAAAAGTGTAATTTTACTATTGAAAAAACGGTCCTTTTAAAATTATTTACAATGTCAACAGTCAAATACGGATGAATATTTTTTGATTTTTAAAACGTGACTGCTAGTTATTTAAGAAACTTATCGACGTTGAATAAATTATATTCTATAATAAACTTCTAAAACCACTGTTATTAATATAATATTAACAGTGTATATATTATACACGGAAAATACAATATTATAAATTTATAAATTAAAGAATGGAACTATCTCAAACCTCTACCTCTGTAGCAAGTCGTAAATGTTGAACGTACATGAAGTATATAATAATATATGATTATTAAAATGTATTATAATAATACGAGTATATAGTAATATGTATACCCATAATAAATCGAATTATATATATGTGTGTGTGTGTGTGTGTGTGTCATGTGTGAAAGAGAGGGTAGCTTACCGATTATTTTAATTACAAAATTATAGAATGCATCTATATTTTTTACATCTAGATAATATACAAACATGACAATAAAATAATATACACGGATTATACCTTAAAAAGTATAGCTTATATTTCAATGTTACACATCAATTAAAGACGGTTTATCGATTTTTTTTTTTAACAAAACATTTTTAATTATCACAATATTTTGATTTGGAAAAAATATGAATATATTTTTTTAATTAAGTGCACCAACACTATATACTAGCCAGACATTTATACGTATTCATCAGCACTATTATTTTTTTTTAATTTGTAATATTTAAACAATGAAAAATGTACTTATCGAATATTTCTACGAACTTTCATGTGGCTATACGAAAAGTAATTGAATTTATTGTATTTACTTAAATTAACATCATTCGAATATACGACACTTATATCTATTGAATTTTCTGAAAATAATATTATAAATATTAAACAATTATATCGTTATTTTATCTTGTTAATATAAAAAAAAAAAATAAGTATCTTTAAGCAATCGTCATCGAAAGGATAATAATTATTTTTAAATTAAAATTTGAAACTTAAGCTTGTATGAAAACTGGTGTTAATAAATCTTAATGATTATGTGCATTATATATCAGTATAAAAATAGCAATTAACGCTAATGCTTAAGACGAATGCAAGAATTATTTATAGAACAATGAAAACATTTATGTTAATAAAACCTAAATATGAATACGGTGAACAAATCTCATCACAGATCACATAACCACTATTAACTGGTTAATGCATCTGTAATAAAGTTTAGTGTGAACATTCCTTCCCCCAAACATTAGTCGTATCCACCACTAACTTATTTATTATAATATATCAATATTATTTCAATTTCAGAATGATGTAGGTATCCTAATCGGGTGATGCTGAGTGATGAACGGCGATCTAGAGTTGGTGACCGTGTTGGCAGTCTGTGGCGTGGCCGCCCTAGCCACGTTCATAAACGGATACGTCTTATTAGTCATACTACTTAGCAAACGGGTAAGGCTTATTACTATTATTATATAATTGTATACTAAATAGTCCTTGTTATTTTATCAACGACAATTTTTTATTGAGCTGAAAAAATAGTACTTTGCTATTAACTTACTTATATTTCCCATTTTATTCCATTTTACGATAAAATATAATAATTTTTATGTATTCTTTTAATTAAAAATACCTATTATATTCATATACATTGGTCAATAGAGTATGATATATTTTACAAGTCAATATGCGTTTATGTATTGCTGTGTTCGACTCTTTAGTATGAAGTAAATAAATAAGTACAATTGTATAATGTAATCTATACATTATTTATTTATTTATTCCAATAGAAAATCATTTTATATATAACAATATATACTCATCTTTTTCGAAAAAAAAGATACTAACTAAAGCTTTTTTGAGATTTATAAAACAATAGATTTACTAGTAGTATTTATAAAACTGCTTTTATCTTATTATTTGTTCTTAAAAATGTTTTCAACATTATCATTGAAGCGTAATGCAGTCGTGAATAGCTGATAGTAAATAGTACTGATGAAATTGTAAAGTCAATACAATATTTTTTATACTCACAATTTATACGGTTTTAAATTCTAATAGAATATATATTTAATAAAATAAAATACACGCTAAAATTTACAAGACTCATTTACAAAATATTGTTTAGGTTTAAGTTATTAAATAATAAATATATAGTTTGTAAGGAAAATAAATATATTAGTGTTTCGAAATCATAATAACACAGCTACTCAATCAAATATAAAGGTCAATTATGTATGAGCTCATTAAAAATAAATACCTTCAATTGTTTAAGAGGACTCAATTACTCACAACTTGAGAAGAAATATAACAGACAATTTATAAACAAATATATTCACTGTATAACTTCCAATGGAATTTTAAAATTTGTAGTGCATACGTCAAAACCAATACCTAATTAAAAAACGAAGTTTACCGAAATTAAAGACAGTCAAACCCATGATCCGAAAACTTCTAACTTAATTTATAATTTAATATAATATAAACAATATTTAGATAAATAACACGTATACTGTGTAATATTTATCATTATCTTTAAAATGATTACTTTTAATGATTACTAATTTTGATTTTACTTTTTTAAACGATAACTGACGGCAACGTTGCATGCAAAATGGGCGCATTTGGACTATAAATCAGGGTGTTAAGTTTTTTATTTGGAACGCAAATGGGATACAGCCCGAACAATATCCTATATTTTATGTAACTAATATAATAGTTTTTGACGTTATTGTTAACATTTTTTCTCCGATATTCCTACCAAAATAGTAACTTCTATTATCAAGATAACGGGTTATAGGTAATAGATTAGTAAATGAAATTACTAACCTAGTTTAAGACATAAATAACGAAACCGTCTTATTTTTTTGTATTTATTAGTTTGTTTACACATAGTTATGATTTTAAGAAATATAAATTATAAATTATACTACTATTAATTATAAGCAATATATATCTATTATTATTATTTTAACGAAGTATAAAAATATCAGACTACAATACATGGTTAAGTAGAAGAAGGATAATAATAAATAAGTACCTATTTTTTATGCATATATGTATTGTTTTTGTACTTTAATGCATAGAAAAATACTATTGATTATGATAACATAGATATGTTTTAAATTTTTACACGGTAAACAAGAAAAAAAGTTTCAAAAAAAAAAATACTTAGAATTTGTATGTAAAATAATATTTATGAGTTAAATAATATTTTGTTAACGAATTAATAAATGCAGAATTTCAAATATTTGAAAATATACAACATTTAAAGTTATAAAATCAATAAATATATATTCTGAAATAATTATAGTGGTTAATTTAAAATAAAGCCAACCAATGCACAAGTATTATAATACTGTTAAAAAGTCATCACTCGACCAAAATCACTATTGTTAAATAACATTATACTATCCACAATAATTGAGTTTTGTGCAAAATACGAGAGCGTTTTAGTAGGAAATTAGTTTCCCTTTTTATTGTATTGTCGCGTTTACGGTCGCTTTTATTCTTCGTTCACGTTATTCTACTAAAACACATCTTACATAATGTATGCAGTTATATATAATGATATATCCAATTATTCTTATGAGATTAACTATTATTATTTAGTTTAAAATTAATATGAAATATATCAATTTATAAAACACTCAGTATCGCATCGATAAAAAGTTTAACTACATAATATATATTACAAGTATATATTACCTCCTATTCTCATTTAAATTCTGAACAAGAACGAGGAAATTATTGATTTTTACAATGACCATAATACGTGTATTTGTTATTTCTTTTAAAAATGTTCTATAAAATAGTAAAACCGTTTCTTAGCTAAATTTTATGAAAAATAATTAAAATGCATATAAAAAAAAAGGCATTGAAGCGTTCAAACGATAAATAGACAATAGTTAGAGATGCATTAAATTGAATTTATCACAATATGAGATTTGATGTTTATATTTTATATTAAATGAAAATTCCATGGCTTGATATTCCTGAATCTAATAATATCTTATAACATTTACATTTTACAATAATGTTTGTAGAATTAGTAATTTAATTATTTTAAAAAAGAGTCAAATGATATGTAAGTAAATCCTTGCATTCCTAACGAATCACCTTTGTGAAATCCGATTCACTCAATTCCATTTAAAATTCCTATAAAAGCCAATAAATATCGTTAGTAATGAAATAAATTAAAAAATAGTTTATTATTGGGCAACTGGGAATTAACTGGAGATCACGTTACATATTGCAGTTTAAAGTAAAAATAAATAGTACCGACAACCACTGGTAAAAAAAAAATATACATATATATTTAAAAATAGTTAATCTAAAATGTAATATTAAAAATTGCCTATTTTTGCATTAAACCACTATAGTACATTTTAAATTACATTTATAAACACAAATTTAAAACAAAAATCAATGTAATTTACCTGTATTTACACGTTTTTTGTAGACGAGTTCACCGATAAACGTGTTGCTTACGCACTTGAGTGCTGTGGATTTGATTGTCTGCATTTCTGTACTGGTGTCCATTTTACCGGAGACATTTAACCAGTACGAAAAAGTCGCTCCGTGGTTGTGTCCCGTTCACGGATTTCTGTTTAATTTCCTACATCCAATGGCCATTTGGACAGTGTGTGGTCTCAACTGTGACAGGTTAGTATTTATTGCTCTATTACTAAATCATTATATAAATATTATACACGTGTAAACTTCAAATCTAGTAGTAATACATTTCACCTAAGTTTTTGAAAATAAAATATGTTTTACCAATTAAAGCAAATTTATATTAACCTGTTACAAGTCATCTCCATTAAATTGAACAAATAATTAATACTTAAATTACTACAAACCACTTAAATTACTAATCTGAACAAAATTGTTTTAAAATTTAAATATTTCAAGTGTAGTAAAATTGAAAATTGTTACTTAAAAACCTATAGTTTAGTCTTTACTAATATACTATCCTCTGAAGCATATTATGTCGATTGTTTAAAATAATTACGATACGATATAAATATTAAAAATATAATAAATTATTATATTATAGTAGCTAACATTGACATCACTAATATAATTTTTATTTAGATATTATGCAATTGCGGCACCGTTGCATTACGGAACACTAGTAAACAGCCGCAAAATCATGTTGGGACTCTGTGGCACATGGATTGTATGCTTGTTGATCTCATTGCCACCGGTTTTCCGGTTAGTTCCTTACTCTTATCAACCGGGCTTGCCTGTTTGTACAACAGATTTCAGCAAAGGTCGAGCTACTATTTTTTATAGCATTTTCTATACTACCATTACTCTAGTACTACCATGTGTCATCATACTTGGATGTAACATAAAAGTAAGTTTTAAAATATAAAAATCATATTGTCACTGATCTCATTCGTGATCTATTATTAAATCAAGACTGATCAGTCTTAGGTCGACCTATTCACAAACCTATAACATTTTGGAAATGATAGACTGATTATTGTTATAAGTAGGTTAATTTACCAAACAATATCCTATATATAGTCTACAGTTATATTATTCATTAATGAATGGTTATTGAATCTAAAAATAATTTGAGTTAGAAACACATTATTTTCCATACCTCGTGAAAAGTACTTTTTTCCATACTCAAAAAATAGTAAATACCCTACTAATGTCTGAAAACTTTATGATATCTACAACTGTTTGAGGACGCCGTACCCGCATGTGTTGTCTCTGTCTTACTAACGTACATCATAACAAATTTTTGTTCAGCAGAATACATCTCGTGATGTTAGCTTTAATATTAGAGTAAATTTACCCATTGTCGAATTTAAAGGCAAGAATATTGTCTAGACAATGACGTATGCTTTTAATGATATTATTCTTACCTTTAGTTTTAATAATAATGTTCATCACTCACTTTAAAATGATAATATCAATAAAATCATATGTTATTGTCCGGATAATATTCTTACCTTTAAATTCGATAATAGGTAAACTTACTCCAATATTATAGCTATCATCACAGAATGCGTTTTGCCGAGCGCGAATCTGTTATGATGTACGTTAGTAAGACAGATAAGACAGAAAGACCTACAACACATGCGGGTGTGGCGTCCGCTTCATTGTGCAACAATACGATTTTAGGATTTAGATAAATTGCGTTATGCGAGATGTCGGTTGTATGACAGAAAAAAAAAAAATCCGTTCCAAGACATTATAACTCATAAGTAACACGACTCTAAATCGATCAAGTCTTGTAAAAAATAAACGTAGCACAGTGGGCGCACGTCGCAAAACTGCACACCGCGTAATGCGTCGATATTGTATGGTTCGCAGGTGTTCACGATCGCCCGGTACCACAGGCACCGCATAGCGTCGGCGATATTCGAAGTGACGCTATCAGCACAGGTGACCATCACGCACCAGCGGAATCCGTTCTTCCTGCCCACGGCGATGGCCAACAAGCTGCGCCGGAGCAACGCGTTCTCCGCCGTGTTCCAGATCGTCGGCTCGCTGGCCGTGTTCTACCTGCCGTACTACTGCGTGTGCCTGTACGAGTCACTGTGCGCGGCAGTGGGCGCGCCGCCGCGCACCGACCCGGCGGTCAAGTCGCTGTCGTTCGCCCTCATCACCGGCTCGGCGCTGTGCAACGGGCTGCTGTACGGCATCAAGAACAAGCTGCTGAAGAAGACGTACCAGAACTACCGGCGCAAGATGATGACAAAGTGCGAGGTGAACCAGGAAATCCAGGCCCGGACGCCGTCGGCGTGCGGGTCGCGCAGACCGTCGCTGACGCCAGTGGCCGCGGCCGCCGGCCACGGCAAGACGGCGGTGGCCCAGACCGGGTCGGCGACCGCGGCCACGCCGCTGCTGCTGCTCTGCAGCCGCCGGTCGTCGCTGATGAGCCTGTCCGAGACGGGCGAACCGCCGGCGCCGGTCAGGCGTCTGCCCGGCGCCACGTGTTCGGCCAACGCCCTGGACTTTGGCAATTTTTACGCGGACGTCCGGTTCAACGACGGCGCCGGTAGTGGCGGCGGCGGCGGCGGCGTCGGCGGTGGTTCGTCCATCAGGCGGTGCTACTCGTCGACCACCAACGACGGCGGACCGGACCGGGGCAGCCGGTGCGCGGTGGCCAACAGGAGCGCGTTCGTCCGGCGCATATTGCGCGACTCGCGACGATCGCCCAGGATATTGATCACGAGGGCCATGTCCGAGGAGAGCGAACCGTACGCGTCGGAACAGAGCAGCGGCGGCGGCGCGGCTGTCTGCGGCCGGAACGACCGCAGGGTCGGCGGCCACAAGCTGTCGTCGTCCGCCGTCACGCTGTTCATCGACGACTGCAGGCCCGGCAGCGGCCGCGTCCACTGTCCGGACGTCGACTTCAACTTCGACGACGACGATTGCATCGGCGGCGGCGGCGGTGTCGGCGGCTGCGATGACGACGACGAAGACACGTCGCTGGCCTACTATAGCAGTCCGTCTTCCAGCAACGACGGAAGCGGATGCGCTCCGAACGACGGCCTCGCGCGGTTTACCAGACTCTCCGCGTAAGGCCCGCGATCGTGGTGGCGGCGGTCCGGGCACGCTGTATTTTTTTCTATTATTATTATTATTATTGTTGTTGTTCAACGACGAGGCGATTCTCCGTTCGTCGTCACTCTCCTCGCACGCGTGAAAGTTGCATTTGTATACTGAAACCGAATTTTATCGGTTTCTATATTGTTTATTATCTCGTGCGCGATTCTCTCGAAGTCGAAACGGTGTTCCTGTACGCAATGACACGACAGCTGATCGCGATGATGCCGATCCGTCGAGTGAACTCAATGATCGCCGTAGTATACTTACTTACCTACAATATTATATTATAGTATTGTACTTTATTGAAACGATACATGTGTAATATTAATCGTGTATGAAAATACTATAATGCTTAAGAGATAGTCAAATGAAAAAATGTAGATGAAAATATTACTCGGACGTGTATTACCTACCTATAATATCACCATCGTATAAATTATTGTGTAACTCGGATACTTTGACAGGACAAACAGTTTTTTTTTTTTTTTTTTATCGCTTTACGCTTAATATCGTATTGTATTATTTTGTTTTTTTTTTTTTTTTTAAATCTGTTTAAAATCATATTTATACACATTTTAAAAAAAAAAATGTTTTATTAAAATAATGAATTATAGGTTAAAAATTAAGATGAATTAAATATTTGTATTTTGATGATCTAAAAAGTATATTAATTAAACATTATTTAATCAAAATTTCAGGTGAGGTAATTTGCCTCACTACCAACGCTACCGCCTAATACCTATAGAGAGCTTCACTAACAGTCCGTGAAAATTAATTTCCCACAAAACTATATCGTTTTAAATACTGTTGCTGTTACTAAAACATTATAACATTATTTAATTGCATAATAGTTATCGAATACATAATACATTATTCATAATAATATTATTATCATAAACGGGTCATCATGAGTTTTAAACGACCTACATAGTAGGTCTTCCGAAGATTATATTGTGATTATATTATATTTAAGTCAACAGACAAAAATGCATTGAAGTCATTCAAGGGATCAAAGGTAATTTTTTTTTTAATTTTTACCTGTTTTTAAACATTTGCTTTCGCGCTTATTTTAGATCATGTTGCAGAGTTGAGCTTACTTTTTCCAACAAATTTAATCCAATGAAATCCATTTTATTATTATTATTATTATTATTGTTATTATTTACTTTATTTTTATTAAATATAAAACATTTGCAAATGGCCATTTATTGTTCAAACGTTTTTTAAAGTTTCTTTTTGTATATCAATGTATTTCTAATATATATATATATAAAAATATGATTACTAATTAATATATTATGCTCTTAATAATACATATTATAGGTATATCCCTCGATAAGATTTATTATATTATACTAACATGGATGGGTTCAGTATATATGTTATCTATAATAATATCATGGAAATTCCCATAAATTTTAACTTAATATACATTCAAAATCATCAACGTAATAGAAATAAATCTATTAGCATTTTTGAAATTATTCTAGATAAATAAATTTTTACCTAACGAAAACAACCATTTTACAAATACAAATCCTAATAAAATTGAATGATTGCGACGTTTGAATGACTGACATTAACTGGGTTAAAATATCCGTAGTAAAGTATATATTTGTTCCTTTTACCGTTTTCAACATTGTTTGACAGTTTGCAAAATGAGATTTGTTAAAATGTAATATAAACTGAATAGGGATATTTCTTTTCGACTCATTTCACGTAACATTATAAATATTTTATTTAGAAATTGGTATTATTGTTATGCTTGGCTTCTTGTAAAGATATGGAACATACTAATAAATAAACACGAAAATGGTGTTTATACTCAAAGTTAAAATCTTTAATAATTTCTAAAATGAAATATTGTTCAACAATATTTAATCAATTATAAATAACTGCATTATTGCAATCTAATAAACATTGATTTAATCAATCATAGTATTGTGTAATAATTAAATTAAATTATCTAAACATATTTTCAATAAATTAATGTAAGTACTCTAATGTCAATGTATTAGTATTTATTAATTTAGATCTTTCAAATAATACCAATTTAAAATAAAAAACAAATTTTGTACTTTTTTATACAGATATTAAATTAAATATTTAATTTAATACCTAGAGAGAGAAAAAACTATAACTAAAAATTAAAGATGTTACTTTTTTAAAATCATGATAGAAATTAATCGTTTATGGTTTTTAAATATAATTGTATAACAATACCATACATTTATAAATAATTAAATTACTGCTACCGACATAAATTTAAAATATTTTTTATCTTAATGCTTGGATTGTCCTATGAGAATTTACTATTTTTATTCGGAGAATTAATGATGTTTATATACTCCAGCCACTTTTGAATAAAGAACTAAGAACATCACAAAATACCTTATATACAATCATAATGTATTATTACTTACACTACGTATTATATGTAATGTTTTATTCTACAATATAGCTTTGTATGATTATTAGAAATTTAAATTACTCCGTATAAGTATAATGTATATTGTGAAATATTAAAATTACCTATTAATAATAGTAACAATAACTTAACTAGTCATTATATATTTTTAAGAAATATAGATGTTTGTAATTAATCATTATTTTCTACAGACATCATTAAACTAGTAGTTGTAAGAGTTTGTCATACACCTGTACAATGTACTCCAAACGATTAGTAGGATAAATAAATATATATTATTTTATGGACCTTATCTGCCAAAACATGGATACTTATTGCGATATGATCAAGGAAATTATAAATTGGCCATTTAGTTCACTTAAAATAAATAATAATTAATAATTATTCTTTAGCATTTATTTTCACTGCAACGTGATACATACTATTTATAACAATAAATGTCGAAATTATAGCTGGTAAACTAGATTTGAATAGGTATGCAAACATAATTTTAAGCTGTACAGTTCAATTACGTAAAGTTATTTAAGTATTGTGAAATAACTGGGATAATTTTAAGCATTTGTCAATACAGAATTATGGGAGGAAACCTATTCAAATTCAAATGCAAGAACCATTTGAAGACTTTGAAGTTAGCAAATTGATCATACATTAAATGTATCAAAATAACTAACATTTAATAGATTACATTTGATTTATTCATTTTCGAAATTTATCCACAACATACTATACGTATGTATATACCAAGATAAAATAAAATCTTAATAAAATAAAATATATTTATAAATAACTAGGTATAAGAATAATGGTAGTTTTACAAAATTTGAATTTCGAGTACATACATTATTTTATTATTCATTTTTGTCTCACAGACTTTAAACTATTATGATTTGTTTTCAAATAGTTAACTCTGCAGTTTTAAAGAAAAATACGAAACAAAATTAAATTAAATTTCATAAATTGAGGATTGAACTAACTTCTATCGATTAAAATATTAATTAATTAATACATTTGTGAACGGATATTTAAAAATCAAAATATTGTTATAATTTTTTATTCAGTTCAGTGATTCTTATAATATATCCTAAAAAAAACTATGAAATTACCCACTGTGGATATAAACAATAATACATGTGTACATGAATAGAAAAGAAAAAATGAATATTTTTTTGAACAGTTCAAACAGCAGTATTAAAATTGTTAATACAATTCATGAACAATAAATATTATTATCTGAAAAGTTAAAAATCTGCATGATAAATATATATATATATATAATTTTTTTTTAATATTAGTTTATGTACGTTAAGTAATATTTTAAAAAATGAATAAATTTATTGAAATTGACCAACAGAAAAAATATCACACATTAAATCGATAACCTACTATTTGTATTATATTGTATACCATATATATTTTATGATGTATGTTCATTACATTATTTACATAAACTGGATTTGTGGTGTAGTTTGTAAAAAAATTTATTTTTATCTTCAAAATACCTATAAAATGTGCATCGAAGAGTATAATTTATGTTAAATATATTATAACTTTTATCTTTCAATTATTTGTTTTATATTCTAAATTTATTTTTAATGTAAAAATATATCAAACATATTATGTTAAATTGTATTTTTAGTATTAATATATAATCAAAAAGTGCAATAATAATAATATGTTAATGATATACACTATAATATTTTATGTACGCCTTGAAAAAAAATATTGTTTTTTTTCTGTTATTTTGAGATATTATTACGATGTTGTTATAATATTAGAAACACTTGAACCAGTGTACTTGAAAAGTTACCGTGTAAAACTATTATTTATTATATAAATTATAAATACATAACTCACCATTGTAATCAACGTAAGAATTCATGTGAAGTTAATTTTATAATTTGTATCTCCTAAATATAGTTTTAATTTGTATTTAATTTCCCGAGGACTGAATATTATGGTCCATATTTTATGAACAATGAGCATGTAATTGAATAAAATTCTTGTGAAGTCAATGAATATTTATCAAAAAATATAATATAAATATTTCAATAAATTTAAACAACAACAAATTAACCTAACAAATTAATACAACTACATTTTATTGTGACAAATTAAATATTCTTGTTTTCCATTAACAATCTCGATATTTACCTATACGGCTATACCCATCACTCTCCTTTGTCGCATCACATACACCAATCTGTCAATAGAGGTCTAGTACTCTAGTTAACCTCTATTTTGTTTCTATTAATGACACTCCAGTTATATATAGCCATATAGGTACCAAACCAAATATATAATTACATAGTTAAAAAATTTATTTTAATATTTAACCAAATTAAATCTTCATAAACAGATTTATAAATATATGAAATATATAAATACAAAATTTGTATTACAAATTAAAACACTTAAATTTATATAAATATAAAAATCAGCAAGTGGCCGATATTGAAAGGTTAGATTATAAATCAGAGTCAAAAAAATATCACAATCATTAAATAAATAAATCATAGTAAAATCAATACATTCATTGCTCCGCTTAGAATCTAAAAAGATAACTAACTATATTTAATTTTAAAACGTATTTATTATGCTACACCCACCTTTCCTGTATTGACTTCGGTGAACCTTTTTGTCGAATATATCACATAATTATCCAGTAAATGCATTCCACTTGATTTGTTCAGGCTTTTTACTCTATACACTTTTAGGATTACCTAACCCAATCTAACCTTGCCTGTAGGCACGAGTATACACAATAATAATAATGTTCCGCTATGTGGACATCCAATTTGTATTGTTTTGTCAATATTAAAATAGTATTATAATTATTACCGTTAATGCGAATACTGTTCTTGTTTGCGCTAACCTTCCTAGAAAACATCCCATAAACCTTGTTGTATTTTAATAAGTGCACGATACTATCGTGACGATAGCCACTGTATTAGTTACCGGTTCGCTCACAGCGACCACCTGACGATAAAAAAAAATTTTGTACGAATACAATTAAACAAAAAAATATGTAATAATAATATACTTTTTTGTGAATAATTTTCTGTATTGAAAATATATAAAATAACTTACAATATACATAGATGTATGCAAGATGGTCCATTTATTGGACATTTAGCGATCGGTATACGTTTAAACTATGAACCATTGTAGTTAAGGCTTATATTTACATTATTTTGGATAGCGAACTGGAGCACATATTTCACTATGCGATATATAATTCGTTAATTGCGACAGCGAATAAGTTACACGCAGGCTATAATTTATTTTGCGCGCCTATCATTCAGGAAATGATCAAACAGTTTTTCACCATTTTAGTTGAAATGATAGATTGTTAACTGATGTGTATATTTACAAATATCTTCACAGTATGTACATTATATTGATCAAACCATGTAACTTTTTTAAGTATCTATGTCGTCTATGATAAAGTACATTACTGCAAATTGGAACTTTCTCGCGCTCTCAGCCAATATTTATTTTACATTCTATAATACCTACGAATACCCAATAGCATCACCTATATCTACACGGATACATAATGGGGCTCACGCATAACTGTCATTGCTGCCGTAACAATATAATCCCATTTTTTTTTTTTTAAGTTATGATTATTTATAAATTTATTATTTTTTCAACATATTTGGTACCTACTACCTACGTGGTTTTTTTTATCAATAATATACCACATATAAGCCACATATATTCTGATAACCTGATGTACCAAATTCGCCTATAAAACGCGTCAATCAGCGCATACAAATTATTATATTATGTTATTATGCGAACGGTAATTTCCTGGTAGACGTCTCTCCTTATACGGTATACTACCTGCATACATTTTACATATATCGTATGACACATTATGCATATTAACTATTATCATATTATAATAATATAATGCTTACATTTAAAAATGCATGTATTGACTGATTTTTTCTATAATTTTATTATTATAATAATATTATCTATCACATTCCTATTTCCAAAGGGTTTACTTAGATTTTACTAATTTATCTAAGTATAAACATTATAAATATTACTTAGGTAATTAATTTTAAATAATGGTCGTATATATAGATCGAGTAGCATGTCCTGGAGGGAGGAAGATAGAGGATATTTTATCTCCTTTCATTACAATTTTATTTAAGGTTACATATTGGCTATTATATTGATTATCATCTTTATATTAGAGTACACCATTGTCATTACTTACTTTTTAGTATTTAATACTTCTACTCCAAAAAATCAAAATATACATAGAGCAGTAAGAAATACATATTTCCAGCTTACTCCTATAGTATAAATTAAAATTTTCGAATAATTTTTTTTACAAGTATAATAATGTACCTACTCCATTTTCTATTATTAAATGGTCTGTGTTATTAATATATTATTATTTACTTACGAGTTACGTTTAGTATAAACTAGAGCACGTATCAAACGTTGTACCTAGTACAACGTGTATATTTAATCAGTAATCAGTTATCATACATCAATTATTAACATCTGCTTCAAACTGTATCTATAACCGTGGTCTATTATACATTTAGACCATTTAATATCTTTACGCAGTGTCTAGTGGCTACATCGGGTTCGGCATATCGGACATGATCGTCGTCTAAACTGTGCGTCACGATTTCTTAACCTGAACCTTAAATTATTACAATTGCGTACGAAAATTAGTTTAACGTTGAAAACATGTACTACTATAAAAATATTACTGTAGTCGATTGAAAATACACACATCTATATACATATCTATATCATTATATATATATATATATATAATACAATAAAACTAATTAAAGTACCTACGAATTATAATTAACACATTTAAAATTTAAAACCGTGGTATCGATAACAAGTATTTTATTTAACCGATGTGAGTTAGTTATTTATTAGATACTTACATAACGTCACCAAGATTGACTTAAATAAAAACGACATCCAATAAGTTGTACATTCGAAAAAACTTTTCTTACAGCTTCGTGCGCTTCTATTTTAAAAGTCGATATGTAATTTGGATAGATTAAGTGTTTGAGATGTGTATTGTAAATCTAATTCTTTTATAAATGTCTACATTTCCATATATACCTACCTATATGTTAACTTAAATAGTTATATTGATGTTTCAAAAAAATAAGCGAATACATTTACATAAAAAAATAAGATGTGGACTGAAATGTGCCATCGGAAAAATATTGTCTGCAAGAACTCAGACAATTTGAATTATTTTCAATTGTGAATTGTGATACAGATAAACGATTTATTTATCAGAATGTGGATACATTTTTTATCATCTAATATAAAAATATTATAGTTTTCATTTTCCAAATTTTATCTATTGCCAAATTTTATCAAACAATTTTGGATATACCTATAGGAAAGTTTTTTCGCATTTATAGGTACATGCAGGCTTTTCGGACAGAAGAAATATTCTTATGTACAATAAATATCTGTATTTAAATTTGTCAGTAATTCTTTTAGTATTATTTTGCTTGGTCGAGTTGAAGTGGAATCATTGACTTTTCGTTTGCAATTTTCTCTAAGAAATATGTTCAATATTTTAATCTGTTATTGGTACATGATTGTACTCACCGATTACCGTATTCACTTGTTGATATCAGTTAAAATGCATAACAACTTCTGTTAGAACATAACCATTTTAACAATCCGTTTTTGCGTTGTCTTATGATGTGATGTTTTGTGAAGTATTTTTTTTACCTAAGATCGGTAGTATCATTAGTATCAAATTGTTATTGTTGTAAGTTGGTAGTTTTTCACTTTGCACAACAATGATATTTTCAGTAATTTATTTTTCATCTGAAATTCACAATTTTACCGCTAGGTAGGTGTACGCTACATCGAAATGTTCATCTTTTTGTGTCGAACGGCTGACTTTATTTTCAACAATAGAAACTACGAAAAACTAATTTGTGCCTTTTTTGGGATTTGGGAAGCCATTTTTATATGAAGAAATGTGCAGTTGTGTATACGTCTTGGGGTTTAGATTAACAAATAAATTTGTTTAGAATATTGTCGCTCACTACCGTGGCAGATGATTTCGAAAATCACCCGGACGACGAGCACAGCGTTGTTTATTACAAGCCAGCAAATACCTGTATGTTCATCAATTCTAATCGCGGTCGACATTAGGATTTTGCGGGCCCGTTTATTTTTCCGAACACTATTATTTATCGATATATTATTATATTATTTAGTAATATCATAATAATTGATTACGGTAATTTAGTATATGATATTACTTTTCATACAGACTGTATGAAGATACAGATCTCGAAATAGTCGAAAAAGTACCAATATAAATAATGGTATACTCATATTTATTTTTATTATATATGCTAATGTGAATTATAAGTTTAAATTTTTACATTACTATAAAATGTTAATAAATATCAAACTGCCATATTAAGTTAATAATAAATCTGTAATAATTTATTTTTTCGCGCCAAACATAATATTATAGGTCCATTTTTCATTCATGGTTTTTATTTCACGCGTGCAGATTGGTAATAATATATTATATACCTATGCTACCCGTTCCTCTAATTATTAATATATTTTTTAACGATTTTCTGCAGCTATTTATACACAATTGGATTATTTAAATTCGAAAGCAGTGCAAATATATTAAAACAATTGATCATTAGTAAAGTTTATGAAACTTTATTAAACATCGCGGGTTACGCAATCGTAACAGACACTGCGTATGATTCGATTGCGTATGGACTTTTTTCACTATTACGATTGCGTACGATCTACCTACTCAAACGTCCCAAACCTAGTGCAACGTTGCCATTGTTCATAAACGTGAACATTTGTAATACAACTTATTAAAAAAATTATTGCTTATATTTAATAAGGTTTCATAAACGTTACTATGACTATTATTTCCAGGCCAATACTTCCTGTAGGGTTACTTCCGTAACCCTCATCAAACGGTCTAAGGCCTAATATCATAGATAATTAATAAAGTAGTGGGGGGAAGGACACGAAATCCGAATATCTGAATTATCCGAATATCCGCATATCCAAATACAGATTTGTATCAAATTCTCATCCGGATTTATGAATTTTTTTTTGTGACAACAGAAAATCTTATGAAAAATTTGTGTTCAAAAAATGTTTCATGTGTTATTAGCTTTTAATCTAAAATTAATTTATCTATAGTCAAACTTAAATTTAAGAATATTATATTGGTTCTAAGGCATCTTCTAAAGATTTTTATTAATATTTTAATACTTTTATTGATTATTTATATTTAAATTTTTTTTAAATTAAAATATCAATAAAATCCTTTATAAGTTCATCTATAATCTAGATGATATTCTTACATTTAAATTTTAATATAGGTAAATTCACTTTAATTAAAAGCTAATAATACAAAATTGGTTTTGCTATGTGGCCCATGTGTAAGGTAGACAAAATATGCAGATTCAGTGTACTCTTTAAGTAAAATAAAATACATTTTAAGAATAATTGTGTAGATATATAGAGAGTAATTTTATTATTTTCTCTTTTGTTTAATTAAAAACATAAATATAAACATAATTTAACATATTTAAACAATAAATATAAATAGGCTCATATTCTAAATTTATGAGTATATGTCATGTAAATGGGTTATTACTTATTAAATATAATTGGTATAATAATTTAACTTGTTTAATGTTAAGTAATACTTAAGTACAAAAGTGATAATTACATAAATATTATACACATTTAAAACTAGCAATTCATATGGTTGAGTATGATATGTTCAATTATTTAAGCAATGCCACAAATAATACAATTGATAACAACTACATGGCTCTTTAAATTGCAACAAAAATATTTAATAATATAAAATTAACAATATGTTGCCAGTTTACATAACATTTCAAAAAAGTACAATTGCACAGAAAAGTAAAATATACAATCTTGAAAGATATAATTATAATTAATTCAATTGTAACTTCTTATAGTAATATAGTACAATAATTCTTCAGTTCACAATTTTAATACAATAATGATTCTAACTGGATTTAGGCCTTAACAATTTCTTAGATGAATGGCCTAGAGTCATAAACTTTTTTAAAGTGCCTTTGCTATGAGAGGAATTTGAGGGCGATTGAGATGGTGATGCAACTTCCTGTTTATCTTTTTTTGATTTTACCTTTTTGATATTCTTCAACAGTCTTTTGGAAAAGTTCTTTTTGCCTTCCATAACTGTGGTATTAACTGGTTTGATACATGGCAAGGTTTCATCTAAAAGAATAAGAAAAAATAAATAAGAAATAATTAGTTTACAAACATTATAATCAATCATTTTTATAAAAAATAATTTCTTAAGAAACATTGTGCCAATTATCCAAATTTTCTGTAATTCAATAACACTTTCAAATCATATAATAATAATAATCATAAAATATTTTAGTTTCCACCTTGATTATAACACTTTTGAAATAATCTAATAATAACAGCACAGGGCATCTTTTTTTATAAAATACAAACAAAAAACAAATATAAACATTAAAGCCATTCACTTTTTTAAGCAACTTTTCCAAAATATTTAATAAAGAAGCATAAACTAAAAGTATTAAATTGTATTACTATTTACTATTCACACAAGCAAATAAATATAATAACTAATAAGTCAAAATAATATGAGTTTTGTGATAGTTTACATAAATAAAAATTTTAATGGAAATGGAAATCATATATTAAATAAATTATACATGTCTAAGCATCAAAAAATTATAAGCTTTTTAAATTATACAATGATAAAAAAATAAATACAAGTATTGAATATAAATTAAATTTATATAAATCTTCATCATTGTATATCAGATTTCCTTTATAAAATAAGAGTAAAGATTTTTTAAATATTCTATAGTCACAGTAGAATATTAATTATATAATAAATATATTTTGCGTTTAAATGTAAATTATAAACAAATAAGTGATAAATTAATATGCTTCAGTTAGGTTAAAAAAATGATGAATTTAAAATGTTTAAACAAATAAAATAATAATATTAATCAATAAGATAATTTTTTACAATCTGCTTTATATTTGATATTATAGTTTGATGCTATAATTAGTTCTCATAATGCTACCATTTTGTTTAAAATTTTATATTCACAATTCTCTACTCTAGTTAAGTATAATTTAATTAGTCACATAAATTATATTAAATATTTAATAATTGTACTTGAATATGGTGTTAACATTAAAAATGAAATTTTATTTAAATTTGCAATTTGAATTTTGAATACAATAAAAAGTAACTAACTACATAGCAACAGTTATTTTGGAAAAGAATACGGAAATGTTAAGAAAGCATCACACTAACATGTGTTGTCTCCGTTTTACAAGTACATAACATAGCAAATTTACGCTCAGCAGATCATCTTTAGCCCCGTTAATTTAAAAATTAGAGTAAAGCAACACTATTATGAAACCTGATGGTAAGAACATTTTCTGTGTTTGTATGCTGATTTTTTATGAGATTATAATTTTTTAGCAAGTTATGCATATATCATATAGCATAAATTAAAAATATTCATAACTCACTTAAAAACTGAATAATCATAATAAACCAACATACAAACACAGATAACATTCTTACCATCAAGTTTCATAATAGGCTAATTCAATCTTATTTTTAAACTAACAGAGCTAAACATGATCTGTTGAGCATTAATTGGCTATGTTGTGCGCACTTTGTAAGACGGAGACAACATTTGAAGGTCCTCTTGAGATATAAAACAAATATTTTTAAAAGCTAGTAATAACCAGGTGTTATAGGATTTCAAGCTAAAATATAATACAAAGCACCAAAAAAATTAAAAAGTATTATAACCAGTAATGACCAAATATCATACATAAGCACACATCTTTAATGGTAAATGAACATGATATTTACAAACATTAACTATTTCTGTCCCTCCAGCAGCCAATACAGAAAAACCTAGAATATCTTCATATTCCATTACAATAGGTAAAGTAATCCATGATTCTTTGTTAGTTTTTTTTCGATATTTGATGTTCTATTTTATTCCTTATTAATTAATTTAATGTATACCATTTTACTAGAGAGGCAGTGACAGTAATTGTATTATAGTTAAAAGTATTTAAGTCTTAAATAAAACAGGCAACACAGGATTATAAAAGCAAATTGATGTCATACACGTTACACATGCAATCACCTTAAAAACGAACAAAACGTCATTCCGCAAACCACTAATGATGTCAAACATATTTTTAAACTAGTAAACTATACGATGGATATTTTTTGAACCTTGAGCAAAAGTTCCAATTTGATTGAATACACTACGATCTTCTTCAGCTTCGCGCAGTCTATCTTTTTCTAAATTTTCAACAATTTCATTACGTCTTTCAACAACTTCAACCAATCTATTAAAAAAATAATAAATTTTAAAAACAATTTGATCTTTTTATATAATTATATTCATTGTGGACACAAACCTTCGGATAAGTTCTTCTTCTCGTGCTTTTTCTGTATCTGTTTTAGTATGATCAGGCTTAGACATTAATACACGTATTTGATATTCTAATTCGGCGTGTTCTTCTTCGAAATTATGCTGTTTTCGCCTAAAAATAATCTTTTGTTAGAAAGTTACATTGTAATTGTTTTTATTAAGTACATACAGGTACATAAGTTCAGCATGTTTTCTGAACAATTCATTTTTTTCATTGACTAATTCAAACAATTGTAATACCATTTCTTCTACATCAACATTGTTCAAATCTAAAACCAAATATTTGAAAATAATAAATATATACAACAGATTATATACATAATAATTCTATATACACACCTTCATTACACTTTAATCTTATATCTTTTTCCAATTTAACTCCTTGTCTCTCGAGCTCTTGCTGTTTTATTTCAATATCTAACAACTCTTGTTTGATATCTTCCATAGGCATAGGTTTAATTCGTCTCCTTTGTGGTATTGGACACTGAGGAGCAGGTCCTTTCTTACGTTTCCATTTTCCATGTGTGCTTTTGTGTAATCTGTATCGTTCCTGATTAGTGGTTGAAGATGGTTCACTTCCACTACAACTGGAGTCTTCTAAACTGTTAGGAGATGACACCTGCATATTATTTGAGTATTCAATATTTCCAAGAGATAGTCTTGATACTGGAGGTGGTGGGGCTGGTTTTTTTTTTCGAGGAGTGTTTGAATAGGAAGATATACTGGAAGCACTACTTTGCTTACGATGGGTTTGGTATCGTGGTTTCAATATAGGAGATATAACCGTTCTAAAATAAAAATATATTTGTATTAGTTTAATCAGTAATTTTTAAAGTTGTGACATAATAAACTGTATCATTGTGTTCATATAAATAAATGACATTGTAACAAAATAAAAATTAATCAAATTAAATAATAAGGTTCATGCAACATAACATAATTTAATAATTATTCATATTATATAGGTATTAGTCTTTAAAAGCGCAAAATAATTATTAGATAAAAGTTATTAGTTAGGTTAACAAAAACTAAGAAATTAATTCTATTTTCGTGATATTAATTAACATAAATAACCTTTTAAATGTTTAAATCGCTTTGTTTAAAAGAATGAAAAGTACCAATTTATTATAAGTAGGTAATAATAACTTTTTAATAAAATTTCAATAAAAAATAAAACATAATACTTTATAAGATACTATGAAACATATTAAAAACTAAAAATTAATAAAAACAACACTAAAAATTATAAATATCATCATAACACTGTTTCATACATGAATAACTATGATATAATACTAATAATATTACTTTAGTTTTAACAAATGGGTTTATAATTATTAATAATTATTAATTTTACAATTCAAAATAAGTTTAAAATAATAATATTTATTTATAATTATTTGTTCTTTAAACCTATTTATTCTTAATAATTAAATTTATCAATGAAATATTATAATGTAGGCGCCTAATCAAATTAAATTATTACTTCATTATTTACTACTTATGTTTTGGTACAATTATCTGCGTTAACTTAAAAAATATAATTTAAATTTAGTTATTGAACTATAATATTAATACCTAATGCCTACAGTAATACGGTGAAAACTAATACGTATTAATAATTATTAATTGTAAATAATGTTAACCGAATAAAAAACTATAAAAATACTTAAAAAAATATCAAGTCAATAAGATTGAAATTCAAAGCAGAAATAAGTTTACGTAGTAATGGTTAATAAAATTAAACATGAAAATGCTTACCTAGGTTTTGGCAATGGGGGTTGAGCAACAGGCTCGTTATCTTCTTCGTCGCTCGAAAACGGATTTAAACTAACTTTCTTTTTAGTTGAAAGATCTTCGTCTTCTAAATCGGATCCGAACGGGTTCGTGCTATTGTTTATGTTTTTGTTATCATCGTCATCTTCGTCGTCGAAAGGATTTAAATTTTCAGGGTAATTGGTTTTTAACGGAGATTTAATTCTTTTTCTAGGACTAGGAACCGGTACCTCTTTATTACTCTCGTAATAATCCATTTTAAGCAACTTGTTGGATAGGGTTTTTATTTCGTAATCCTCGGGGGATTCTAGCTGCTCTTCGGCCGGAGCTCTACTAGCCGGAGGAAGTTCGAGGACTTGTTTCAAATCATCCGATATCGGCTGGATTTGAACGTATTTCAGTGGTTCGACCACAGTTTCGTCATCGGGTCGATTCGAATCGTCCGGCAACGTCGGAGTAGGGGATGAGGATATAACTGGCGGACCGACGTCAGGCAGTAAGGGCAGTTGATCGGGTACGACAACATTAGTGGCAACGTCTGTCGTTCGGTACTCGGTAGACGGCGCCGATCCACCATCCTCGTCGGCGACCACTGCCACCACGTCCGAAAGGGTTTCGCGACTGCCGGTGACGCTTGCCGAGGTTTTTGTTTCGCTCGACTCTTTCTTGTCGCTAACCACCACCACGCCACTGTCGTTGTCGTCGCTGCACGTGACAGCCGTCTTCTCGGTGGTGGTGGCGGCGACGGCAGTAGTGGTCGTCAAAGGATCGGCCATTTTGAGTGTGACCGGCCGCTGTGCCTTTTTCGACGCTTTCACGTCATCTGTACAATCGGCAGCGGCCAGCGTTTCGAACAGCGCGCGGCGGTCACCGACCAACGACGGTGGCTGCGGCTGTGACGTCGTCGTCGTAGCCGTCGTCAATGACACGGTCGGTGACACCGTCCGCTCTTCGTCCGGGCACGTTTCGCAGCAGTACTTGCCGTCCTGCGTCTCGTAGTAGTTGGCCACGCTCAGCAGGGCGGAGCACCGGGCGCACTTAAAACACGTCCGGTGGAATAGGTGGCCAGAGATGAGCAGACGTTGGGCTAGGAACACGGACTGGTTGCACACTCTACAACCGCCAACGCCTGCGCCCAACTGAAACAGACGCAAAACAGATATAGTGCACTAACCATGATAGTAATAGCGTATGGGTTGTGGAAGGACTACACTGTTGCAGCAGGTAAATATATATAATTAGCAAGATACTTTATTTTATTTTGAAATTACATAGAAAAACTTCTGTATTTTCACAAAACTATAAGTATAGATTAATACTACTTGCTTTGTGTTTACTTTTTTTAGTGATGGGCATATTTATAAAACATGCATTGCATAAGCAAAAAATAAATGTGTGCTAGGAATATTATTTATTATAAAAGATTCTAGTTATTTCAGAATGCTCTAACATCCAAAACCAGCTAAACTACATAATTAAAAATTACTATAATACAGATCGTGTTAATCCTTAATTAAAAATAACAATTCATTTTTGACAAGAAATTCGATCAAAGTTTAACTTTTGAAATAATGACGAAATAAAAATTAACATCATATATAATGAATTATAAAGTTCTTTAATAAGTTAATAGGTAGTGTATACATATTAGAAATATAAAAATAATTATAAATGAATATCTGTAAGTATTCCATATTTTATAAAATAGCACAAAAAGATTAAAATACGTAATACTAGGTAGTAGGTATAATAGTTTATTGTATTAGTGAATACATATAAATAATATAAACATTATAATACATTACAATGAACTAAATTTTCTTAATTAGGGTTTTAAATTTTCATGGAATTTATTTTCTTAAAATACTTCATTTCAATGAAAAATAAAATATAAATTATTATATCTTAAAGTTTATAATCGCATCAACTTGCAAGTGAAAATTTTTAAAGGTTGGTTTATTGTGTGAAATAAAGAAAAATAATGTATAATAAATAATAATAATAACCAATAACCAATAAGGATCCAATTAATAATACAAGTGATAAATTCTAGGGCTCGGAATTTGTTGTACTTTTTTTTTGTAATATTTGATTTATTGCTTAGTGAGCTAAAAATGTTTTCCTAGGCACTACGAAAAAAATATCAAAAATATATAGTGCATATTTTTGCATATTTACTATCAATATTTTTTGTGTATAGTCAATATATTATTTCTAATCATCTATAACCGAACACGTTTATTAAAAGAAGAAAAAATATTTTTCAATATTTCATTGAAAAATTTCAAATTTAGAATCCTATTCTTAATCAATACTAGAATCATAAGGAAAACTTACTTTTTGTCCTATTAACATTTTAATTCTCGACGTGATTAAACATTATGTATTTAAAAAAATAATAAAATTAAATAAGTATTATACATTATGAGAGTATCTTATTAATTAAGAAACTATTACTATAACAAAAAATATTATATTAAAAATAACTACAAAATATAAACGAACAATCACTGTAACATGAAACGCTGAACTAATGACATTAATTTTGAATATTTTGTTAAAGCTATTTTTATTATTTTCTCTAATTAGCTTATAATTAATTAAACCATTGAAAATAATTTACTTCAAATAAAAACTCACTGTAATAAATGTAACTTATAGGTGAAAATATTAGGTAGAATCAGCCACTGACAAGGTCATAAGTTAACCACAAGAAACGATAAACCGCAATAAATTTAATGTAATGACATTTGAAACAGTTATGATTAAGTATCCAACTAAAAATAAAAATTTCTTAAATACCATTGGCTATGTGTATTCTATAAACATAGACAACGGTAGATATTAAATTTGATATTTAAACAATAGCAGCCAATGAATAAAACTTGAAATAAAATAATAATTTTGATTTACAAATATCCGACTTGTTGACTTTTGGACAATATTTGTTAATGAATGGTATGACTTGTTATAAAAACACGTTGACTTTTACCTATGAGTCATTTTACAATCTGAACTGGGTGTGAAATCACCACGCCTTGTTTACTATTGTATTGTCTTTCTCTATACACAAACTTTATCTATTATTTCAAATTGGCATATGCTAAACGATGAACATTACATATGAATATAATATGGATACGTAATAGTTTATTTATTTATTTATTTATTTATTTATTCACTATAATTTAAAAATAATGATATTACAATTCTATAATACGATCATTATCATTTATCAAATGTGACAGACGTTTAAGAATTTATAAGAAGTATTATACGCATATCGAGTATTATAAACTCAAGATTCACTCGAATTCGTTTAGAACTCTTTTTTAAGTTTAAATGTAATTTGTTCTTTAAACGTCGACAGACCTCAATTATTACAATGGGATACTACATTTTATTGAAATATAAAGTATCTAATATTTTAAATATTTTAATATAAATTAATAAACAACAAAATAGACTGTACTAGAATTAAATTATAGGTACTATTAATTTCAAAAATTAGGAACAGCAACAATTTTATTACTAAACTCACAAATAAAAATTACTTCTCATCCGCGAATGTATTAATGTCTGTTGGTTATTCGGACTGTATAGATTTATCTAACTGTAAACTTTATGAATAATGATGTAAAATATATTTTTAAGCCAAGATGCTGTTAATTTTTTTGTTATTTGTTATGTCAGATTGTATTATATTTTACAAGTTAAATAGTTTTTTTACTTATACTATCTTTTATTGTTATTCTTTTTTTATATTCAACAGGTATTGTTAAAATTATTAGCTTTATTTTAAATAAAGATTTTCTAAACAAATAAATCATTTACTAACGAATATAACAAAATATGAAAATTAAACATGAATAAAATTGTAATTTGTAATATATCTTACGCAATTAAGTTAAAAGCTTTAAAATACAATACTTCAATAGAATATTTTTTGCAAGTTTCATTTGATTTTTCAGATTCATAATTATTAATAATTAGCGATTACTATTTTAAATGATAGAATATAGATAACAATGTACGTGTCTAACTAAGAAGCTATTAAGATTCATTCAATCACAGATAGACTTTTAGAAATTGGATAACTCTTCAGAAACTACCAAATTCAACTCATTTGAATATCATGTATATTTAGAAGAAGCAATTATTTATTTGTCTTCATTATTGTTATATAATAATATAAAAAGATACCTAAATAATAAATAAATGTAATAAGTAACAAGTGGAATAATTTATATATCCTATTATATTACCATAAAATTAATACCTTGAAATAAATTAATTGTAAGAATTGGCTACGCAATTATATTTACTACTTTAATAGTGAATTAAATTGCGATAACTAAACAACTAATTATATATTTTAAACGTTTTCAATGAATATCTAACTTATCAAACTGAATTCTCTGTAATTAAACTTATAATATTTAAAATAATAAAAAAAAAATGTTTCGAGCCATTATCGACAAAATACAAATTGATAGGACAAGATCGCTCTATGTGTATAGTAGGGAGCATACATTTTATATTGTTCTCAATGGTGCAAGCCAGTTTTATTTAAAAATTAGAAATACATTTGAGCATAATAAGATAAACACATTATAAAAATGATTCCGTTCTGATTAGATCTAATAAATAATCATTTTATTTAATTAAAAATAAATATTAAGTTTTCTGTTGAAGCTATGATCAAAATTTACTTAAGCAAATCTACACATGCAGTTTATTATCTACGAAAACTTTCACCACACAACCCAAAGCATAATTTAATTTAAAAATTATATATATTATACATACAAGCATACATATAATATAATATATATATACATGTATATATTTTACCTTCTAGCAGTAGATCTCAGGCTTATAAGACCCCATAAGATCCAAGCTGTCCTCCTGGACAATAAAAATAAACGAACATAAGAATAACGATCTGTTTGGGTTATGCATAAATAATAAAATTAAAATATAGTACATTTTGACGTAATAAATTATTAATACTATGCGTTCAAACTTAATAAAAATAACAAATCATAAAAACAATAAATTTAAAGCTTATTATTCTCCCAAACATTAACAATAAAAAATCAAAAACTAAAAATATATAGGTACACAGATAACCATATAACGTGTCAGACAATTTAATTTACATTTCACAAAATGCTTAGAATATTATTTAACAAAACAAAATATAACTACAATTTATTACGTCAAAAACAAATGACAAAAATACATAAATAAATGTTTTCATTCTAGAATAAGTTTCGAATATAACTCTTGAAACACATAGTCTAACTTTATAATTTTAAGTTAAATAAAACATATGTATCAACCACGATTTTTTAAAATTATATTTACTTATAAGGAGAGACTTTTTATAACACACATTATTTTAAAATAAATTAACGTTTTTGAAAATATTTTTTTTTAAAAATTTCCAATTGAAATAAAAATACATACATATATATATATATTTTAAGTTTTTACTTTTTTTTAAATTTAGATGAGCGAAGTAGTAAACCAACAATTTGCGGATACCACTCTACTCCACTCCCATAAACTTTAAATACTTACTTATAAGTTATAACTCATAAACTACAGCTAGGTAAGTACTTATCCGAATTTAAATTTTTATAAATCAAAATACTCCGAAAAATAAGTATTTTCTACTTCAAAATATTAAATTAAAATTTATGTGATCATCCACAAAATAAAAAATGTTTTTTTAATTCGACTAGAAATTATGTAAAAAAAGGTATTTTAAAAAATATTAATAAATTTTAAAATAATGAATGTTATTTAAGAAAAGAATCACTCAGTATACATAATTTATTCTAAGGTACTTACAAGTATAACAATTTCATTCTTTAATAAATATTTCATGGTTTTACATTTTGTTTTTAAAATCGCGTCGTAGGTATTATTGATATCTAATCAAAAACTGGCAGATTAAGTTTGATGCCTTAATGTGCTTTCGCTAAAATATTATGAAAAGTACACTATTATATTTAACTCACCTACTCAAGTGATGGTGTGTAAAAAAAGTAGTCTAACAACGAACTATCAAATGAGTAAACAACTTTAACTTTCCTAAACATGTGTTTTTAAATCAAAATAATGAATTTTAATTTAGTTCATGGTTTATTCCATAAATAAACAAGAAAATAATTTTAAATACTACATTTAGTCGTTTATTTTTTCCAGCAATTTCTTTTAGTCAAAAAATATAAATTACAATTAACTATAAAAGTATTCTAGAAATATGCGATCATAAAATTTATGCTGAGTATTATAATTATTTTATTTATGGAATACATATTATAAATTACTTATAATATGATTCAAAACATAGAAAAATGACGTATAAATCATAAATTTTTTTAAAGTCAAAAATATAATAAATCATATAAATTATATACTATATTCTATAGAATGTAGCAAAATTAAAAAACGCACAAAACACAGGGTGGTATTATCAGCCGTATTCAATTATACCGCATTTGGAAAAACATTCCGCAGAATTAAAAAATAAAATTGTTACTCTAATAACGGCAAAAGCTTATGATTAATAATTATTTAACACATTTATTAAATATATTGAGCTCAAATAATTATCCTATTAAAAAAATGACGAAATAAAATAAAATTGTTCACCTTTGTTGGAGCATTTTGACCGGATCCTGTATTAGTTCTGGGCCGTTCAACACTGGTCGGCGATTCAGGTGATGTTTTCACAGGCGTCGTAGCTATATATAAAATAAAATACATTAATAATGAGAAAAGACACAAACGAAATCATAATCAAAACTGAAAGACGATTTCAAAGAAACTGACTGCAGTAGGTAGTATAGTAGCTACTATAGCAGTCAATAGCAATAGTGGTGTGCGGGGCGGGCATAATAATGAATTAAGACGCGTGGAAGTCAAACTAAGTTTAAAAAAAAGTACATTTTATTATTCTGTGAGCACAACATATATCATAATTGGTTGCATCCTGGATTTGCCAATGAAAGATTAGCATTGTTATATATGACTAATAAACATTGACTATAAATCATTTTAATTCTAATTTTCTTGACAGTTTAACCAAGATACTAACAAGTTAAATAAGTAACGAAGAGTCAAAGAATAACACAAATGTCGAAATAAAAATAAAATAGTTATTAACTCATTTACTTACCTACTTTTATAAATATAAATATTACAATAGTATAAAACACAAATAAACATAATAAGAAATATTTTAGAAACTAATTAAATAAAATCAGTTTTTGCATTATGTGATCAAAGCACTTAAAATTTAGTATAAGTCAATTCTACAATTTTTCTTAATCTATTAAATATTTCACCGTATAAAGTTAATACAACTATCTTAAAAATAAATACCTATAATAAGTCGTTGTTTCTGAACTTCCGTAAAATATATCGTAACAAAAATAAAATTATAAAAATAAAACAAAAAAAAGAGAGGAAGTTAAAAAGTAAACGACATCAAGTTTACAATAATAAGTAGGTACGTTAATAACTATTAAACGTAATCTTCAATTTGGTTTATATAATGAATGAAAATTAAATAACAATAAATACTGTTCTTTTTACGAAATGCGTGGTGGTAATAATTGTACAGTATAAACTTGCAATTATTTAGAGCCCACACGAGGCATTTTAAATATATTTTTTTAGGTCATTCACACAGTTAGTATAGTTGCAAATCAGTAGTAGGTAGTAGTAGAATTAGTGGTAATAGTATCAACAATGTATATCTAATATAAACTGTTTGACTGTTTAACTCCGTGTAAAACGAACACGAGTGCAAATTCAATCTACAGACTGGTGGTCAAGAGGTTAAACATTAAAAAAATATAACCTCATACAAGGGTCAAATTATCAAAACGACTTACGGAACCAAAAATTGAGAGAATGTTTTTTGTCTATTTTTTCTAATCGGCTAGTAAAATGAATTGGAATGTAGCAAAAATTCAAATTTTGAAGTCACGGTTAGATGTTTTACTAAAACCTGTTTTTCTACAGAAGGACATTAGTCAGGTGATCTGCGTTAGGGCCGTTCAGCCAACGTTAGTTTTGCACAATTGTGTATGTTGTATACAAAACAACGGATGTTTATCTTGTGTAATCTTCAGAAACATGTAACATAATATGTTGATTAAATTTTGTCTAGTACATTAATTTTGAGGTATTATGCCAAAGTCATTGCAATTGTGGAAATGTGTGGAAAGGGCAAATCTAAAATCACTATCAGTGAAAGTTTCTCATTGGGATCAACGCGCACATGTGACCTTAATAAATTATAAACAGTGTTGCGAGAACCGGTTTTCATGTCTCTATCACACTGGATGTCTTTCTCCTGTATATGTCGAGTTGCCAAACGGCACTGCTAAGTTAATCAGCAGTATATACTATATATGTACTGGCCTAATTATAGAAACGTTTTTAACTCCGCCTATAATACTGCGTTTCATGATTTTTCAAAGGTTACGGCTACTGACCCAGTGAAGATCACGATCAATTACAACATATATACCTAGATCTAATCAGAGTCATGGGTAAAATAATTAATATTTCGGATTAATGTATACTATTTAACTAGAAATTATTAAACAAAATAATGTTAATAGTATAAGTACTATACCTTTATGGGATACTTGATAAACATTCTTATACAGATTAAATACATATTAAGATTATGTATATAACATGGTTAATTTACTAATGTGGCGTTATTAAAAATGCATTAAGGAAACTAATTTGTAAACAATATTTGGATGAAACAAACATTAAAATATTCAATATTACATTTTATCGCAAGAAAATAAATAATAAATGTTTACTTTTAATAATATCGTAGCAAATTGATAAATAACTAAATACTTAAGTGTAAGATTATTATATATATTTATAATTTTACTAAATCTTTAAAGGGCAATTAATAAATTTTCAATTTATAATAACTACTAATAGGTTTTTATACCTCATTGGTGGTCTTTTTAGACCTTTCCAGTTTCCATTAGACCAAGTCGATCACACGCACCCAATATAAACAGGTTTCCTACCACCATTTCCGGCAAGCTAAACATACGTGCACGCATGCACCGCCTTCAAATTACCATCCTGTGTAGAAGAGTCTACTTAAGAAAATTATCAGGAAAAAATCACATAGTCACGACTTGATTTTATTTTTTTTTCTTATATATTCATTGCATATGTCCAGTAGTAAAAAAAAACTATTGGCAATTTCAGAAAAGATTATGTAAATATTTTTTACATAATTACAAATCATTATGTAGACAGTACTTGTATCTCCAGGTAGTTTTGAAAAAATATAAAACTCATAAACATTTATTAAAATAAACTACTGTGTCAAATAAACTTATTATTTAAAAAAATTCAATAGGTAGTTACTGTGAAACTCATTATGTGACTTGTTTTATTAAAATTTAATTCAAATAAATATTGCCTACAAAAATATATACGCTTGAACACCAATACCCAAAAAAGTTTATCAAAATATAAGTTCTATACATATATTATTAATATTATTAATATTAAATGTCATGCTATTAATTAGTTTTAAAAAATAAAAAATATCAGTCTTTAAATTACCTTGTGATGAGAAAGTTTGGTAGAACTGTGATAAGTAAGTCAATATCGATAATCTGTCTGGTATTTCGACGCAAACCATGTCTTCTGGATCTAAAAGTGCTGGAATACCCAGGTGATTTTCAGCAACACGAAAAGCTAACTCATTGTTACCGTAAATATCATTTTTGTCCAAACTATTAAAATCACTGAAAAACATATATTATTAATAGACATTTTATAAAAATCTTATATTTTTTCTTTTTAAGAACATGAAAATTGTAAGTATTAAGTAGAATGGTAGTTTTCCACGGTCATGATTTTCTGTGATATGTGCGCTTCATTTTCTATGTATTAAAAAATTATTTTTCCTTGGGCAATTTTCTTTTCTATTTATTTCAAACATAAACCTCCCTGATGTTTTTGTTATGTTACATGCGTGTTTTATTGTTATTATCTTTTTAGTTATTATTTAATAGGAGATGAGAAAAATACTCATTTCATGGGCATGAAATATATACTACCTACAATAACCGAAGCGAATTAAAGATTTGAAACATATATACACATTATACGTGATACTGAAGTTAAGCGACCTTGACTTCGTCTTAATATATAAAGATAGTAAAAATATTGGCAGCTATACTGGACTAGAGAAAGGTTATTAATCTTTATATATACATAAAAATACAAAATTAAAATATGATCTTTTTATTATACTTTCCAATTCTAAATGTATTAACTAGTCTGTTGTTACATTTGTAAAAAAGAAAATATACTGTATAAGTTTTTTTTTATTATTTAAAAATGTACTGTTATTACAATAGTATAGTTTCTATTGGAACTTTTATTTTACTTAACAATATGTATAATACAACTGCAACACCATTATATTTATTACTATAAATATAGATGACGTAAGCTAGGAATATCTTATAGTATAAAAATGAAACTAAAGAATATTATGTTTTAATCAGTATTACAAGTAAAGCATCCACAAATCTAAAAAGTTTCCGAATTTAAGTATCATTTTAATTTTTTATGTATACGTAAATATTAAGGGTAGAGTACAAAAATATAAAGTATATGAATAATACAATGTATAAAGTATCAAAAAAAATAATGCCATTTGTATTTTGGAGTTATTAGTATTGATCGTTAATAGACACAATCACAAAAAATACATACTGTGGATCACCTTTACTTCTGTCTACATCTGATAGTTAAGACTCTAACTGTATGTCTGTATTGCCAACATGACAATTTGTTAATTTTATCGTATTTTGTAACAGAAATATTACCTAGAGTTGATATTTTATCGTATTTAATTTTATCAAAACGCTTAATTCACTCAAAGGTAAATAATGTACAAATTACCCGGTTAATGTACAAAATAAACGTTTTACAAATAATATTTTTAGTTTACCCGATTGGCGTAGGTAATGTTCATATTACCCTGGTAATTTATACTTTATCCAATTTTCGTACTCTAGCCGAAACATATATATAATAATTAGATAAAGCATTACTATAACTAAAAGATATAATTTATTTAAAGTTATATTAAAGGATTATGTATTGTAATTATAGTACAGCGTTTTGCACCAAATTAATAATCAAATACTTAACAATTGTACGTAATATATAAACTCCTTAATTTTATCATAGAAGTTATACGTATAATTTTATAAGTAAATAGAAGTAAATTAACATGTAAGACTGTAACATGAAATATAAAAAAACAATGAAATAATAAATTAATAATGTTTAATTTTGAAATAACAAAATACTTACATCAAGTCAGGTCTAAAATGATGAATAAGTGCACAAAATGCAAGTCCATCTTTCCATGAAGTAGACATATTTTCAATAGACACTCCATCATATCCTTGAGTCACTCGCTTACACCATAGTTCTAATGCTTTAGTGCCACGTCTTTCACCCATTTTACTTATTTTAAAAACTGAAATAATATACATAAAATATAATTAAAGTATATAATATGTGCATACAACTTACAAATTACTACTTAAAAAGTTTTCTTTTAAATATATTATACTTCAATCTTAATATAGCTTATATAGCATTATATATACATACAATGTCCAGCCTAAAAAATAGGCAATGTGTACTGTATATGATAGCTCATTAACAATTTTCCGTTTTTTTTTCCAACGGTACCTGATTATTATATTGTGAATATAATAGACATAAAACGTTTGTTCTCTTGCGGTCAATACACACATATGTGAAGTGCATAGCGACTAGATTATATTGTTGTGAATCTTGCTGGACTTATTATATTTTTTTTGTCGAACCCGTTTGACGACACAATGAAACTATACCCGATCGTTACATAACGGATTATTATTTTATTTTTTTAATTTAAAAAACTATGTATGTATTTTAAAACACTGATATTGTAGAATTTTTTACGTTAATAGACAGCAGATAAAAATGTAGAGGTCGATAACATTAACAAATGTTTATAGCTAAGTATAATTATAATAGATACTGTATCCTATATTTTAATAGGTTTATTTACTATAAGAAAAACTACAATTCATGTACACAATTAAATTACAATTTAATTTTTAAAAATCCATGAAAATACTTAAATTATTTGATAAAAAAATAAAAATGCATTTTATTTAATCCATACAAAGAATACATAAATAAACTAAAAAATTATTGATACTGCAATACATTTTATATTAATAATAAGCAATAGAATTTATGATATCAAAAACTTAAATATTTATAAATTGTTTAGAATAGTAATAGTTTTCAAAAAATTAAGAAAAATAATAAAACAATGATGAAATATATAGAAAACAAATACAATCTATTTTTGTGATTTAGGAAATAATGAATAAGAACCTATAATATTTTGATTAGTTGGTTATTTTGTTATTTAAGTATAATTGTACATGAATAAGGAATATTTTATTGACCCTATAAACTACATTATGCTTACATAAACAAATATCCAAAACGTATGAAGTGTATGATTTAATTTCTTTACTATATAGGTTTTTAAATATCTTATGTCGAATAAGTAAAATAAGCTGTAGATTTATTTTCCATTTTACTAATGTAAAACAGAACATTCGAAGTTGATAAGGCAATGTAACAAGTTAGGTATTGGTTATGTTTCATTTTATATTCATAAATATATTTATTATACTACGTAGTAACGTACTTAGATAATCTATAGGACATAGGTACTTTTACTCAAAAACAACATATGGCTTCCATACTTAAGAAATAATATTAATATATATATATAATATCTGCATATATAAATTTTATTAGGGTAATATATATCCCTACATATATTGTATAAATATATAATATATAAACCTAGATACATAGTAAATCTTGCACATAAGCTCTGTATCCTAACAACTTTTTAATTTATGTGATATAATATAAATGAAATAATGTACCTATAAAACTATAAGGTTTATTACTTTTTAAATTAACTTATTAAATAATATAGATTTATTATATTTGAACTTCTCCAAAAATGTAATTCAAACGCAATTTTTTTACAAGGCTAATTTTATACAATTTGCCTTATACGGATTTAACGGATATCAGGGTAAGTCCTTGGATCTTCTAAACATGGACAAATATAAATGAAAATAAAGTAAAGAAACTTTTCTTATTGGTTATATTTTTATTCTAATTCTTTGTATAATACCTGTTTCCATCAACTGCATACTTAATCTTAACATAATATAATATATACCATCGTGTTGTACACCGGTAGGAAATAGAAAAAATATTGAAACAAACAATTTATTATTCTAACTGTATAATATGGTAAGCTATATAACAAATACGAAATATATTATTCAACAGTCCAACACATAATATAGTTATATATACACCAAACTTTTTTGTAATTTAACATGTAAAATTAGTTAGTATATAATAATTTGAATACAATTATACATTTTTTTTTTTTTAATAACTGTACCTACTATTACTTTTAGAAACTCGGTTAAATTTATAAACATAATACACACTTATAATTATTTGCTCATCATTACATTTTTTATCAATTAACATTTTTAAATTGAAGTCTACCAACATAATAATAAGATTATCTAATTTTAAAATGAAAAGCAAAAATTGTTTTGGTACATATTTTAAAATTGTACACCTATAATTTTAGAAAAAATATTTTTATTATTATTTTTAAATATACAATTGTACTAGTTAATTAGTATATGTAGGTACAAGCTGCACGCAAGAAATTGTTAGTGTGACTACAGAGAAAACATGTATGTATCAAGATCACATAAACGACGGGTTCCGAATGCATATATTATGATAGACGACTGGTTAACGGTTTATAATGCGACTTTCCAGATGATGGCCAATTACTTTGATTTTGCATAGCGTATACATAGGATATAATATTTACAACTGTTTATAGTATATAAACACTTCCAGTTTTGTTATAGAAATTTTAATTTATATTATAAACAATATCATTTATATGACATTTATAATAATATAACTGCCATTTTATACATAACACATACACACGATGTACAATATAACACACATTAACACTTAGCAATTAATAGTATAGTTTTACATTATATTTTGATTAAATTAGATTTAAAATGTATTGAACGTTTATTATTTATGTTATTTACTTAATCACATATAAATTACGAATCGGAATGGAACGGAAAAACTATATAGGTAGGTACTAATAATAATGTAATGGTAAAAGTAGTATCTATTATTATTATTAACTTTATAATATCACTAATATTCAGGAGCGCCTTGCTATAAGAATAATAAAAGCGACTTCTTCTGCCCCGAAAATGGGAAAAAAATTGTTGAATAGGTTTAATCATAATTCATAACAGAAGATTGATCATTCAAATAAATATAAGTATATCTATAACATAAATTGTAAAAGTTTATAAAACATTTAACTTAAGAAGAACAAGAATATAGCAAACATTATATTTAAGGCCGATATATGATAATATTATGTAAAACTTAACTTACTTACATAATATTTAAGTAAATATCTAAATATTTTTCATACTTAAAAATATTATTGTTATCAATCTAATCAATCTAATAATTATATAAATATTGAATTAAGTATGCCAAACTAATAATTTAAAATACATTTTATCTATTTAACTATTTATTCATTTTAAATACATACTTAATAATAATAATAAATACAAATCATACCTAACCAATTATAAATCACGATTAATGATAATAAACAATAAACGATAAAAAAAATAATTATAATCAAATGGTTTAAAAATATAATTGGGACCTGGTATTGTATAAGAACATATTTTACTATACGAGTACGTATAAAATATCACATAATTATTATTTATATGCACTATTATGTCAATACACTAACAAGTAATAAACTAATAACACAAATTATTTATCTACTTTAACTTCCTGTGCGGAAATGAGTGTCATTGCGCCACTACCTGTATACAAGTCACACTAATATCCTATTACCTACAGACTTTTTCCCACACTGAACAAGTTCATTTGTGTTTCCGGACCGACGAACACATCAAACAGATGCACATATCCATCCGGTTGACGTTCGGGTTTAGAAGGAAACCAGTTTAGCCATACAATAATAATGATCAACTTACCCTCTAACAGGACAATACTCAAATTACAATATTTAGTTACTAGATTATCAAAAAATATGATGATAAATATTGAATATTGATATATTATAACATACTACATACAGTATCGAAGATATTTCATAGTACATAATATTGTTCACAACACAATTAATTCATCCACGAGGCTATAAAAATGCACCAACCACATATATTATATCAAAGAATCATTGGAATACATTATAAACTAGAGAATATTCACCATAGCTCATTTTTACAACACCAAATTTAAATTATCCTTACCAAATTAAGTTTTAAAAAGGTGATAAGTATTAAGTAGGTAAATAAAAAGGGGCTACTAAGTAGGTACCATTCTGCTGTACAATAGATAAAATAGTATGAACAGGTTCATGGTATAAATAGGTAATATAATTAATATCTTAAAATTAATCTACATAATACTTTAAAAAATGCCATTATAAATAGTAAAAATTCATAATATAAAAGTTAAGTCTCCAGGAATAATGTTTTTGAATAATAAACGTACTATAAAAACTATAAAATTAAAGATTTTATAAATTTTTAACTTTAAAATACTTTTAAGTAAATAATAAATGTTCATAATTTTGTCGAATTTTGTAAAAAAAATTGAATATCAAAACAGGTACACATAAAAAAATTGTACCTTAGTATTTTTAGTATATCTATACAAATATATAAGAAACACCTATAAGGGATCGTTTATTAAATTTTCAAGGCCCAACAAATAATTTTTTATAGAAAAAACAAAAAATGCCAAAAATTCTTCATGCCTATAAATAGCTTAAAAATAACCTAAACATTTTTAAATTATATCATGCATAGAATATGATAATATTTAAACACTTAGTTACTGAAAATGTTAAGTTTCTGAGGTTATTTGTTTTTGAATAACTATAACAAAATAAATAAATTAGTTTTGCCAAAAAATAATATACTTATAAAAATGAAGATTTTTATATTTCCTGATTATAAGGAAAAGTACCGCGAATTCCCCTCTTCGTTCAAAAAGTAAGTACTAACTAGAACCAATTTTCAACCAGAATTCCTCCCTAATTTTAAAATCTAAAATTATCTATCTTCTAGATAAAGCAATTAATTTTATATTTAAGTTATTATCTATTACAGGGGTCTCCACAATTTTTTATTGAAGGGCCACAAAAAATATCAAATGCTCTTAGCGGGCCAAAAGTTTATTAACACATATAATTTTTAATTTTATGAAAATATAGGTATACAAATATAAGTTAACTTTAAATCTTTTTATAAAATATTGTCTACAATATACTTAAATATAATTGGTATAAATTTAAATGATAATAATATATACATTGTAATTTTAATAATTTTTTTTTTTTAATGAGAAGTATGAAATGATGTTTTTCTGCTAATATTCGATCGAATTGAGGTTGTATGTTGCTAGTTCCAATTTTCAAAATTGACTCCAAGTGTTTGTCAGTCATGGCCGATCTATATTTCGATTTGATGTATTTAATTATATTTATTTAATATCTAATAGATATTTTTAATAAAATCATTTTTACAATTCCATATAATGGACACATTAGGGAAGCGTGAATGAAAAACAAAAAAGGTATAATGTAGTTTCCAGTTTCAGTCGAGTAATTTGTCAATAAAATTGAAAGAAATTTCATTTGCTAATTTGAACAACATATACGTCTATATTTGTCTATCTATTTCTCAAATGACACGCTCTATTTAACGAACAGGATTTTGTTAACCATAGTTTAAAAGAAAGTTATGATATTAATAGAAAGAAAGTTTTGTCATTTAATGTAACTATCGTTTATTTCTAAAACTTTAATTATCATTTGATTTTTGTTAATCTAAAATGTTAACTTGTGTATTTTGATTTACATTTATGTAAACATTATACCTAGACAACGAAATGATAATATTATAATATAAGGAATAATCTTGATATTATACTCTCTTGTTAACGAGACCTAAGCCACAACACGTAAGCTCCACTCGTTTTATACATCATGTTCAACAAGAAATATTAATAATATTATACACGACAATCGAATCTAATTTTACTAGTAGTAGAAATAAATTTTAATACAGAATTATTTGATAGTTTGATAAAAATGTAGTAGTCATTCACATGGCTACTAAAAATAAGTACACCTCCGCGAATTAATTTTTTATTCGATATAAACTGACATACTGGCGCAGGTAATTCTATATGACATGATTCCTTTTCTTTTATCCTAACTCGCATGGTACTATTAGGAATTTAAAATAAATTTTATACTTAACATAACTTAACAATGTAGTACGCTCAGCATCGAAAATTTCATATTTGTTACGGTAATACAGTATGGTAGGCAATATAGGTACATACATGATACATCATACGTAAATCACAATAAAACATACTATATTATATCATACGTCAATGAATTATATACATATAACTATATAAGTGTATGTGTTTTAAATAAATAACAAAAAAAAATACTAGAATATTATCTGCCAAAAATGTACAAACTATTATTCAGTCCTGATCCAAAATTGTCAGCATCAATATTCAAAAATCAAATTAATCTAAACGACTAAACTTATAAAATATTACAACAAAGTTTTTTAGTAGACACGTGGTCAACAACTTAATACATGGGAAAATAATATTGTATAGTGGTTTATTTTTTCACACTTGTTCGTATTATCTAAGAACTTGGAAACTAGTTTATCGTATTATGACATCGATTCATATCTATCTTAGAATACTTATAACATTATTTCAACACAAATGTTCCGAAATAAATTAAACTTCAGGACTGTATAAATCATAGTTATTCAACGTTAAAACCATTCAAATTAACTTTATAGACAAATAGACTTTAATCTATTTTGAAATCAATGATCAAAACATATTAATCTGAAAAATAACTTTATCTTGATTATTGGATTATTTGTATTGTTTTAATGGTATATTATATTTTTGTACCTTACACTTAGATAAGTATTGTTATTACTTTTTAAATGTTTACGAATATTGTACATGCTATCATTGTATATCTACTTACTTTTAATTTAATTCAACTTACACTACTAAATATATATCCAACTTTTTGAACGAATTTTTAATTGTATAACTTGTAAGTTTCAATCTCTTTCAATTTATTATTTTATGATATTATACTATACACAGAGTTATTCAAAATAACTCATCCTAGTCAAATGCTTATATCTTTTTAGTTTTGAAGTTTAGAGTAACATATGATACATTAAATAAAAGAATGACATTTCAAATTTATGTAATAGTACCAAAAAATGTTCCACGTGACTTCCTTTGATAACATGGATAACATCTAATTAAATCTCTAATTTACTTCATACATATCCGTTGTAATTGACTGCGCTAATTTTTAGATGGATAATGGTGATAAATATACAGTATCTAAAATACTTCATTTTTAACATATCTCCAAAATATCTAATTAAATGGCGTAAGATAAAGTGACCCAAGAAGCCAGGTGAAAATCATCGGGTAATACATTTTGAATAACCCTGTATATAAGTATATAACTATATAAAATGATGAACTAGTGATAAATATAAAGTACATACTACATAGGTATAACCTGAACTATTATATTCTTCTGTCTCCTTTATAAAATCGTTGAGCGGATAAATTAAATTTATGAGAAGAATTCCCCAAAAATATTTTTATATTATTTTATTACAGCTTTATTGCCTAACCTGGGGGGGTGGTAACTTTAGATTAAATTCGGATATTAAATATAATTATAAAACATAAATGTATCAACTTAAAATAATATGAAATTGACACTTACTTATTAAGTTCTATGAACAAATTTAAATTGTCAACCTAATATTAATTAATAACACCACATGGTAAAAGATTTAAAAACCTGTTTCTTTCAATTCAACATACGACTGGTCAGATTGGAGTGATAGAACCAAAAATCGCTCTATTAGTATCCACAATATTTGTTACGTTTTCATCGTTTACAAACTGTGTTTGATTTATCCGACAACCACAGGGGTCCCGAATAGACGCCTATTATTAATCCAGTCGGCTTTGAAAAAAGAAGAATAAATTCATAAAAAAAAAAAATAATATTTTTAAAAATAAGCACAATTGTACAAATGTACCTACAATACAAATTAAAGGCTCATTTCTTTTAAGCTCGAGGTACCAAAAAAAAACCTGTTATGATTTAATCTGGCCTCCGGGGACAATGGCTTTTATTTTATTATTCTATCTTACCTAGTACCTAGTGGTTATTTACCAGTTCAATGTTAATGTTGTTTTGTTGATCAAACGAACTGGTTGCCGCCATTCGGCAGTGAGAATCGTGACCTAATAATCCTATTTTAATTTTCTAACAAATACGATACAATACAGATTAGGTACTGCAATAACCTCTTATCAGCTATACTTTACACTAAATAGAATATCTTTTTTTTTTATAATAGTTCTGAAAATCAATATTAAAAAAATTACTCTAATTTACATAATTTATCTAGTTAAATAATATGGTTAATACAAAAAATGTGTAAGGTACATGAAATTTATTAATATTAAATCTGCACTTACACTCGAAACATAAAGTTTTTCTACCTTAAAAAATTGAATTTATAAATACCAAGGTCCTACAATATTTCAACAATAACAAACTATCCAGTATATAATATACACTAATGAAAAAGAAATAGATACACGAGTTACATTTTTCATTTACATTTTTTATACGTGAAAATAATAATGATAATGAATCGCAATATATAAATAATTAACATGAATAATATTATTTAAGTATTCTTTCCTTAAAGGTTTATCAAATTACCGTGAAATTTAAAAACTGACTATAAGTATCATAACTGTATAAAATGAGTAGTTTTGATATGAACAATTCAACAACATAAAAATTGTATTGTAATACGTGTCGTTCCGAAACACGTCTTATGAGTAAAAACCAAATTAAGTAGGTATCGATATATATATTAAAATAATTAAATAACATAATAACATAATAACCTAAAAAATAAATTGTTATTTCAAATAAATGGGTGGGTAAACTTAACAGGTAATAATGAGTAAAAAAACTTGACTATACACGGGAATTATTATGTTGTTTTTTAATTGAACACTACACAATGAAGGTAGTTTTGTGTTAAATAATAACATTATAGCCTATAGGGATGCATTAATGATTGGGTGTCAAAAACATCCCTCCCATTGTTACACGCTTCTTTCCCTTGTCTAAAGGATAACACAGATACGTCTCTAATTAAGAAAATGTCAGAAAATATATATAATATAGGTAAGCGTTCAGAAAGAACAATAAACGTCATGAAACAAGTTGTAACAATATTACCAACCTATTGTTTGTTAGTATTTATAGTCCAGATGGAATTTTATGGGGGAGAAAAATGATGAAAAAACCAAGAATAAGAGGGATAAGATCTGGTTAAATACATAATTTTATATATATACAATATACCATGCATGTATATGTAGTATGTACCCACCTACCCGCCATTATTTTTTTTTCACGCTTCTTAGCCCATAGGCCCTTAACAAACACGTTTTCAAAAGGTGAACAATCACTGTGGTCGTTTGGGTTTGATTTTTATCTGGCAATAACTTATAGCGATATTTCTTAAAATATACGAGCAGATGTCTAACTCTAACCCTCTTTAATCTGAACATTCACAAAACTTGAATTCTGACCATTATTAAGCGGTAAAATCCCAGTTACACATGGCAACCCTTCAAAATACTTATATTTTAATTCAATAAAATATCAGAAAAATTCCAAACAAAATTAATGTTAAGTTAAAATACAGACAAACATAATATTCTACTTTTTTAACGTACAATTACAAATGTTTTAATACAGTATTGTATTGAACAACACATTATTCATATTAATACAATAAAAATAAATCTAAATACATGATTACTTGTCATGCATTTTAGACTATAACGCAGATATAAATAAATACATAGGTACCTTTATATTATATAAATACAAAGACGAACACATATAATAATAAGAATACAAAAATTAAACATTATACTCACAAAGTGGCTAGGTAAATTGGGTCCTCGATAATTTTTGTTATTTTTAAAACGATAAGTTGAGTCCCGGGTATAAAAAGTAGTAAGTTGGGTCCCATCTATAAACCATTGGAGCAACTATAGGTCTAAAATATTAAAAACTTACAACTTTAATATTTTGTATTTATACAATTTACTTTTGAATAATTCTGTTTTGTGGACGAACTATTAGAAGTTCAGTCTGAGACACATATTAAATTACAAAGTACAATACAAAAAAAGAAAATTACACTCGGTAAAGAAAAACACATAAGGGAACAAATGACGAAATACTCGTGTACTAATAATATTGTTAGATTAGAATTTGTTAAATGTTTATCATTAAAGTTTTTACCTAAAACGTGATATTTATACATACTAAAATTTTTCCAGGACTCAATTTTTAATTATTTATACCATATATTACTTATTTAGAACATGATATTATAAAAACCAGATATATTTTTTTCCTGGACTCAACTTACCAATCACCAATTTTTTTCCTTACCCAATTTACCAATCTTGCTCTCAAACCGCAGTAACTATAGGTATTAGGTACCCAAGTATAATTCTGTATCCCGAAGAGAAGGTACCTTCATTTTATAAACAACATAGAACACGTTAAGTCGAACTCCGATTTTTATCTCTTTTTATTACTTTATTTTTTATTACATATGTGCTGTTTATATGACTGAGTGCAGTGTGCATAATATATACTATACGTATATAATTTAAATACTGTACATGTATATATATAATAATCGCGATTATTTCACAGCAAACGCAATACGAATCTCTGACATTATGCCGTAGAACACATAAGCCGCAAACAACAAAATCCATAATATAGTCTCCTAATTCAACCCATTTGTGTTAGGTCTAGTGTTGGGATATCGTCACATTTTATTCACGTTGGTGTAAACCAGTACATATGATTTTTTTTTCATTTTCCGTTTTTGTAAGTGTATAGGTGAAGTCAACTATAAATCATGACATTCATAAAACCATTTTACACGCAGTTCAATAAACCAACAAAATTGTGAAGAATAGATAAATACAGACGCGTTATACATTTCATAGCTTTTTACACATTTTTATAATGCAATTTTTTTACTACGTGAAAAATAAAAACTGACCTATTTAAAAAAACAATTTGTGTTGATTGTATGTAAAATACGAGGTAAAAAGTACCTATTGTCCTTTAAAATAAAAAATAAATAATGTGAAAACAAATTATTGTTAAACTAATACCAGTATTCGTTTATAAATTGCGATGGTAGTTTTAGTTTAGTGTATACAAAATAATAAAATATATTTAGATAACAAAAATATTACGTAGTCAACTTACTCGTAACATCCGCACAAGCTCTACGTTTAAAATTAATTGTGTGTGACGAATTGCATAACATTAAATTCGGAGAAAAAAAATATTTACTTTAATATAAGAACCTACTTATTATGATGCATCAATATCATTCAAAAATGCATACGCTTTATATAAATTGATTTCTAAAACAGGTAACTGGGTTATCTATTATCTATAATAAGTATAATATAAATAATATGTATGTATACTACCTGTATTATGATTTATGTTTCATTGTCGAAAATATCAAGTATGTAGGTAACATTATCTAAATAATTTTTCATATTTAACAAATTAATTAGAATATTAAACTATAAGAAATAAGAAATAAATTAAAAACATTGTTATACAATTATTTTTCATTTTAAATATTTATTAATAATAATGTAAGACAACCAAAACGGTTTTTTATTTCAAATTAATAACTACAATAAGAATTAAAATGTAGTAGGTATTAAAAAAAAATAGAATAGAACCTTAATTACACAATTATAAATTGGAGACTTAGTATTATAAATACAAACAGTTGTAATTTTTACGTACCTAGGAATGCCTATTAATTTTTATACCTTTTATTATATTACTCCAATTTTCCAATTTTAGAATACTTGTCTATATTGATTATTGTTCAAAATTTACATTTCACAAATATGTAAGTAGATATAGAGAACAAGAAAAGTACAGTATGTTCAAAAATACAAAAATGTATTGTTTACGATTTATGAGTAAATCGAAGAAAATCCAAATTAACAAAAAATCTACCAAAATACCAGATAATGAGATAAACATTGTTAAGGCTAAGAGAAAAGTAATCTTTGCTCTAACGTAAGCGAATCTAGATAGTAAACTATCTACTAATAATATCATGTCGAGATGATGTTCAAATAAATTGATAAAAATTACACAATAATAAATTGCGAACACAAAACTTACGCATCCACCTTTATCTATACGTTTTAAATTTTCTTTCTTATCATTCCGTGTCATTCGAAATACAGTATACATAATACATCCTAAACGGCCTAAACGAGCAGCAGCGAACGCAATGCAGCCGACAAATATAATCGCAATAGATGGATACAACACATTTACACAACTATTACAGTAGTCATCAGCAATGGTAATGGCGAATTACGAAGAAACGTGTCGAGTACTGACCTGATTCGGGAATTTAGCTTAAATTTTATGTCGGTTTCCCAGCCAACTGGAAATCGATATTTGGGCGTAATATGAGCCGAGTGTAATATCGTCGATATTTTCGTGGACCGCAATCGTAAGTCGCACCTGCAGCTCCGACACGGAATATTGTCGCGTATCAACGGCGAGAACGCGCGGATAATTGATAACGCACCGGAATTTGATACGTCAAAAATATCAAAATAATAATAAAGAACAGTGTACGGAGAGCGCGGAAAAACGGTGACGGCAGTGCACGGCGCACTGACGAATGACGACTGACGACCGTACAACCGAACACGCTACACGGGAACCGGGAGAACGTAACGTTGCCGTGAAGTTAACACGCGACGCATGTGTGTGCGAAGCGATTACCAACCAACACGCGAAATAAAACGGACGCTGGGCGGCAGCAACAGTTGCACAGTGATGCCACGTGCGGCGACGGAAAACCGACGTCGGCGCAACCGATATAGGTCAGCAGTGGCAGTGGCGGCGGACTAGCTGCTCGGAATTGAGAAACGACCATATTATTATTACCTCATCCGGTAGTCCGAATCCGTAGTCTGTAATTTTATTACTGTCTTAGTACAATAAAATCGTTGAATAGTATACAATACTATATTATAACATTATTATAGACTTTACCGCAGCTATATTATTCACGTCTTATCGCGTAAATATTATAGTCTTCATTTTATTTTTTAATATAATGAATACCCGAGGTGATTTTTCCGCCGTTTATCTTGTATGACGGAAATAAAATAATAAGAAAAGAAAACCTAGACCTATAAAGATTTTAGATATTTACTATACCATTGTAAATACTCGTTTAGAGACGGTTTAGACATTATTAGACCTTAACCTTATAACAACATGGTATATATATATATATATATATATAAGTACCTACTGATGTAGGTACACACAATAACCTTAATATAGACAACTATAGAATACTAGCCTATAACAATAATAGTCATAATCATAAATGGTATAGGTAAATGTATAATAATATATAAGCTGTCACCTGTCTATCTAACCTGCTTATACTTATATACGTAGTCTATAGTCTGTGGTCTGTACATGGGTATCTTAGAATTTCTACTTCCTTTTCCCTATTACTCATTACATTTAATCACGTGACCTACACGATGATGGTTGTAAATAAAAATATAATATAATATACCTAATACCTTTTTAGGAATATAAGTTTTGAGGAAAACAATAATTTTTAAAACATTAAAAATCAAATCTGTACCTATTATTTATTGCTTATATGCTCATATTTGGGCAAACCTTGAACACTTCAAATTCAAATCATTGGCGCGGACTTCGTGAGTATTAACAGCAGCAAATATATACAAGTTTTATTAGGTACCTACTGGAGCGGTAAATTTATTGATTTTAATATTTTACAATGTATGTGGCTGTGTGTGTACATGGTCAGTAGTTCAAAAATGTTTTTTTCTATAAATGATAAAACAATTATTCACCGAATATAATGAAAATTTAGTATAAGATTCCACATAAGTTGTTCTTAAATCTGTGTAAAAATATCAAAAATACATAGGCTCAATTTTTTTAATCTTCATTTGAAATTGAAATTTTTCAAAAAAGAAAATTTACAAATAACAATTATTTAGTAGTAAAAAAATTAGTTAAATTTCCAATCATAATAAATAAAATTTTTTCGTAAAGATTTAAAACTTTTACGTATATTATTAATTTTTCTATAGTACCTAATGACAATTTCAAAATATATTAATTAATTTTAAAATATTACCTATTTACATCATGAAGTTAATCACACTGTTTTACGGTAAGATTGTAGTAACTCAAAAGTTAATAATAATAATATAATATGTAATAAATAAATATTATTATAATAATTAAATATATTTATTAAATGCGATGTTTTCGATAAAAGTTAAATCAACATTCTCTAATACTAATAGTAAAATAAACTTTAATAGCTAGGTGTATCAAAAAACATATCATGAAATGTATTTAGTCTCCGTTCAGAATTGTTTATCGTATACAATTATGTATATCATTGAATTCAAATTTAACACGTCCATTATACAGCGACCCGATCGATATATAACATACAACAATACCCACTTATTTGCTACCTTTTCAATTTTTTTATAAACCTACTAGTTACTACTTATTAGATACTTTAGAAGTATATAAAAACATTATTATTTTTGAAAGTGAATGATTTAGCTATTAATTGTTAAGATGTGCAATATTAAGTAAAGGATATATGATTCCGGGCTGACTTATATTAAAACTGGTAGGTAATTACGAAATGCCATCCCATTATCAAGTGTTGAACCTTAAACCAAACTCCTATAGTGACGTAGTGTTATACAATAAAATTTATGGTTCAAATAAAATATGAAAAAGTTCAAAGTTTAAATACATGCTAGTACAAAAACATTAATAACTATGATATTGTGTAATTATGTTATTCAATTATACGTCATATTATAATATTTAATTTTTTTAATATTAGAATTTAACATTTACATACTATTTGCATAATGAACATGAACTTAGAATTTAAATACAATGATTATTTTGTATGAATGTAAAATAATTGCTTCTTACAGTAAGTACCTATAATAATAGTATAATAGTATATAGTATACTCATATATATGCTATGTGTACACTATAAATGTCTATAATATTTAAATATTATATACTATCAATTGTACGATTGCGTTTATTAGGTAAAAATTTGTATTATAAATTATAATATTATTGTACCTATGTATTATTTGTACATGTATTGTATTGAGTGCCACCCACGTGTACTTCAATAATAGTTAGGTACGTTCAACGAAAAAAAATATAAAAAAACGGTCATATCTTTAGGCAATCTATTTATTCATTAGGGAATTAACTATTGAGTAATACTAGTTTCTATATTATTGATAATTTTAATCTTGTATCATCATAATAATTTGCAACAGTTACGACTATAATATATGCTCAATCACATTGATTGTGTTGTTTTACCAATTATTAAATAATAAATAAATACAACTAAATAAGCTACAATTATAATTGTTATATGTTTTTATTCTATTGAAATTATGAGTACTTGTACAAGTTGTGTATAATATATTTCTTTTTAATTATTAAAAGCAAGACCTAGTAAATTCTATGAGTGGAGATATAAATATGACTATTAATATTACAATGATATGTATTTTTTTGTCTGGAATGTTTTTATAGTAAGTGTAATTTTTGAGTTCTTCGTATTTCAACTCAATGTCTTTTCTAAAAGAAAGTTTTTATTTTATAAATAAATAGATAACAAATTAATAAAAATCACTAATTTCTCATGACTCTAAGTAATTTTTACTTTTAAAATATAAGCATTATAGTATAATATACATTTATACATACACATTTTAAATTATAGTTTATAATAACGAGAGTAATCAATGTGGAAACATTGCATAAAAACATGTGGAATGGTGTACCTTTGTATATGTTAATAGTTACTATAAAATCTTCACGATTCGGCAATTGCAAGTTTAAATCAATTTACCTAGCTAGTACGTTAAAGTTTTTCGGGCTCAATTTACGTAATCTCAATATTCACCCAATTATTAGGGACTCAGCTTACCACTCACGTGTCGTTGTTTTCTGCCGGTACAGCAAAGCGGTTATACTTACTTCACGTTTTTTTTATTTTTTAACCATATAGGTACATTTTTACCTGTATTATTAAGAACCCATTGTAAAAACTAAAAACTTGACATTTTTTAGTTTATTTTTGAAAAAAAAAATTTAAATAAAATTAAATAATTTACATATCTATAACTGACAATTCAAATTGACTAATCAATTAATAATACTGTTATACTGTTTATTCTTTCTGTACATTACAACAATTTAATAATAATTAAGTTAACATGAATTATAATTTTCAAAATGAATCGGCACTTTGTGTGCTATTACTCTATTTATAATTAAATTTGTCTCTTTTTTATTTACGTATCACAACATTTTCATCTGTATGTAAAATAGCATGGTAATGTATGTACAAGATAATTTGTACATTTTTATTTAAGCAATTTATTTAAAAATATTGTTAACTTATTGACATTTTTTTGTAATGCCTTTAAGGTTCTAATTTTTTAATTATTCGTTTAGGATATGAATATATATTATAATATATCACTGATTTAAATTTTATCAAAATAGTTGTACTTATAAAAAAAAAAGTTTACAAGTGAGTACCGCTGTATATCAGTCATCAGATATCTGTAATTAATATGATAAATTTGAATTAAATAATATATTATTATATACGAAAAATGATTCTCAACGAAAATGGTCTGTCGTAGCCTATATAAATTAATTAATTTTTCCGAAAATATTCCATTTATTAAAAACTATTAATTTAATAAAAAATGTATAAAAACTCAAAAACAATCTAAATATTTTGAAAATTATATCATGTATATAAAAAATCATAATATTAACACTTGGCGAAAATTTCAAGTTTTTACGGTTATTAATTTATTGTAAAAATTCCCGTTTTTTTTTTTGTTCGATTATTAAAAAGTACTGGGAATTTATTCGACTTTTGATCTCCCTCAAAGTACTATTTAGATCTAATTTGCTACCAGAAATTGTTCCTAAAGTTGAAAAAAAAAGAAAAACATTTTTACTCCCCCAAAAACTTATGGCAGACAAAAAAATACATCATTGTTAAATCAATATATTCATCTCTTTGCTCAGAATCTAAAATACACTACAATATAACCTTGTATGTTATACAGTGATCTAATAAACTAGTTTCTAGAATCTTATTATTGAAAAAAAAAAGAAAAAAAATTAAAAGTAAACCATGTTTATATATATATATGATACTTATTCTTATATCGACACAATGACACATATTCTTTATTACAATTTATGTATAGGTAATGTGAACAAAAAATAAAATCAGGAGAAATTAACAAGTTTTTGTGGTCACAAGTCATAAGAAATAATTTGCCAGAACCCGACTGCGGTAGAGTGTTTGCATATTTTTTTCATACTTTTCATATTCGTCATAATATACATGCAAGTTTACAAATAACTACAGGATGTATAAAATGAAGATTTCCGTGGTACATACTAGAAAGGCAACTTCACCACAGAATTATTATTCTGTGTAACTTCACACTGAACTATAATTTACAAAAAAAAATTATTTTGAAAGTTAAAATAATTTTTCAATGTGATGAAGTTCTTCAAATGTTTGTAATTTGTATTTATGAACTAAATTCTAGGTTGTAACTAGTAAACTATTTTAATATAAGATGCAAATATACAATATGCCTTAAGTAGGTTTATTTTCTACTCTCTATTATATTAATTATAAAGTGGAAACATTGTACCATTGTGGTATATTCGTATATTGTTTACTAACCGCATAATTCAGACAATTGTAGCACCAAATTGTTTTACGAAAATTTTGGACCACGATGGAGTGTAAAGCCGCTGTTACGTGTTTGTATTTCCACTCAATTGACATACATTAACCAGGCCAAGTTAAAAATATGTACAATACATTTACAAATAGACATATATAGCCTATATTATGCCCTAAAACTATCAAAAAATTCCCTAAAAATATTTATTTCCAACAAAATTTTAATATATACATATTTTAATATTTAATTACTCATCGAAACATCGACAATGATTTTTATCGAACGTCATCTCAAGGCTATATTATTCATGAAATAAAAACATCTTAATATATTTTAAAAATAAATTTTAATAAAATTACCTAAAAATGCAAAACTAAAGTTTCATTTTTGAAATATACTCTGTTACATAAATCAAATCATTTACTGATTGGAGACTAGAGTACAATATTTTTTAGTGTATAAAAAAATGCTTTTGAAATCCTACCATGCGAGCCCTATTCATTAATGTACTAATATATAAAAAAAAATAATTTTAGGTTAGAGACTAGAGTGCACTTTATTTGTATATTATGTGAGACTCATACCATACCACCTAAATTCATTATCAACTATTATGTACGTTTGATAGAACCAATCTCATATTGTAACAATAAATACCATCATAATTCATGGAATAAGAATATATAAGATATCTTAGTCCGTAAGAAGTAGCCGCATATATTAAAATATTGTCCTTAAAATAAATAGTAATAAACAAATTTCTGTTATTGATAATCTATCATGATATTTAATATTTATAATAGGTATAAGTAACTCAGTAACTTTTAAAATTTTATTTGTGAATGCAGTTGCAATTATCGTATTTTATACTATCATCGTGTGTATAGAGACTAAAGAGAATAGACAAATAGTAACAGTGGCGTGCTCACGGGGGGGAAGATCAGGGTGTCACGGTATCATATCCTCCCTTTGGATTTTTTGTAATGATATATTATTATCTACTTAAAAAAAAAAATTGGGGTCTGTGACAAGTCAAAAATGAAAATCCCCCCTTTCAAAAAAACTAAGCACGCCACTGAATAGTAACAATAGTCAATAGTGATATCGGTGATTAAATATTTAGATTTATTTTTTTTTTATATTGTGTATATAAATATATTTATAATAATAATATAGGTACGGGTTGATCCATTTAACACTCATAATTTAATATTTTCAAAAAACATCTTTTTTTTTTAGAAAAAATGACAACACGCATTTTGAATTTCTTATTCCAAAGCAAAATATTATTCAGTTTTGGACAAATTGTTTTTATTTTAATTATTTAGGTTTTGATGATCGGAATAGTAAAACATCATTTTGCAAGGTACTTCTGTAATCTATACCTCCACTCATTTAAACATAATATATATAACTCATAAACAACTTGTTTAAAATTCAATTTATATACACATATATTACTTCGGAATAAAGAATTAAAAATACATGTTGTAATTATAAATATTATTAGTAATACCTAGTAATTATTAAATAACGTTAATAAATAGAAAAAAATATATTTTCAAAACCTTTAATGGTTTATAAAAATGTTTGTATAAATTTAAATGGATCATCCACTATGGAGAACAATCGTAGATATAATCTAGCAGGGCAATGAGGGTAGTTACGTCCTCGATATTTTATAGTAGAAACAAAAATATCATATTTAGTCCCCCAGAAATTTGCTGCATCAAAATCAAATTCATAGAATACTATACGAGTACAACGCCTAAAAATTACAACACATATCTATTGTATGATAAAAAGTGTGATACATTGGTAACTATATATACATAGTGAGGTAAAAAACCACGGGGTAAGGCTTTGGCTACTACAAATCCTCATCCACCCAGGTACTACTGCGCATCTCAATCAATTATACCACCCGGGTGGATACAGAATAACCCGACAAGTAATGTATTGTTAAAATAAAATATTTTCTATAGATAGATCTAAATACTAATTAATGATATTATTATATATTAGTTATTAGTATATATTAAATTCAATTTTATACAAGCTTGATTCCCTGCTTGGCTGCGTATTACGTAACATAATGTTAGTCCGTTTAGGTCATACTCGTTAGTTATTATATAGATTAGCGATGGCACTATTTTTATAACGTTTTTTATAGTTGCTACATTAACATTTGACAACGAGCATTTGTTATATCAAGTACCATATAATAGTGTGCGTATTATTGAAAATTAAATCTAAATTATAAAGTACCCAATATTACTATATGAATATATATGACCTAAGTCTAAAATATTTTAAACAACTTTATTCCTTACCTATAAAGATAACATAGTACATGCTATATTTAGCTTATTTTAACTTTTTTTTATAAAAATTTAAAATTTTTAACAAATTTTTAAATTTGTTATAAATTATTTTTAGAAGTATTAGTAAAAATAAAATTCTTTACCTTACAATAAATATATAATACAATTGATATGGGAAGTCAAACTTAAATCATCAAATAAATATATATATATGAATATCTTTTATCTAAATGACAAATTAGTAAACTAAAAAATTAGGAAGTAAAATATTTTTGTACGCTATATGTTGAATATTTTTACATTTTTTTTTTCTTAACAATAAGCTGATTGAGCCCCATTTACGGCCTCTGACACACACACCTGATAATTATTATTTACCGAATCCGTGTGTATATTGTATACCATTTTACTATTATGTATGTGTACGACCATTTAGTAGGTTCGTTTATGCTTTTCGCATTTGAAAGGCGATTTCAACCAACCCTACCGTCAAAAAATACTTACACAAAACACGTATAAAAAATTTGCATTTTAAACTGCGAAAAATGTTTGTACAAAATTATGCACCAAGTTAATTGTTTGTCCAATTCAGTCCGATGGTAACAATAATATTCGTATAATATAATAGTATATATTATAGTATATTATTATACTTCATGGACAGTATAAAAGAAAACGGCAGCGCCATCTGCTCACAGTAGAACACAACTTTTCAACACGCAGCAACACAGCAGTAAAGTTAACTTGCAACATTAGATAACAACGTCCCTCACATTTTTTGTTTTGTGTTATTTTTAAATTTAATTTTCGTTGTATTTATTGACATTCATGGTTCTGTGAACAATTTAGATGATTATATCGATTATTGGGACAATATCTATAGTTATAGATTTCCATGGACTATGATATAGGTACAATGACTTATGAGTTAATAGTTAATTGATTGTATTGTCACGTATAATTAATTTTATTCCTAGTAAATTTATTTTAATAACCGTAAATATCTAATTTTAATTATAGATGATAATATTATATTTATATTCTAAATTCTAAATAGGCATCTAATAAATTATAATGTCCAAGTCATTTGTACTATTTCGAGATAATAATGATCATTGTCCATAGTAACGTATATAAATACAAATTTATACAAAATATATAAAGCAAGTAAAAAATTAATCGGTATTTAATATATAGGTACTGACGGTACTGTTAATAATAACTAATAAGTTATAAGTAAGTAATACAAAGTAATTTATAATAATGGTAGGTATAATTGCTTATTCATAAAATATAATATATGTACTTATAATATGGATAATATAAACGTTGTCATAGGATAATCATTACTGAAAAAAGAAAATTCCAACTAAATTTACCGATATTCAAACACTTTTATATACTCATATTATTAAATATTAGAGTTCGAATTTTAAGTCAATATAATCAATAAAAAAAGTATTTCAAATGTGAAAAAAAGACAAAAAAGCATTTAATTTATATAAAAAAATCAATTACATTTGCTAAAAAAAATTAATAGATTTCAATTTTTAGTTGGTTTAATAAGTTTGTACTCGTATATTAGAAAAAAATATGTACTACCGTGTACTGTACTGTCTTCAATAAAACGTTGACAGTTTGAACTTGAAATATTTTTAATCATAGAAAATGATCTTTCTATGTCCACCGAAGTTATTGACTATCAAGGTATATTTAAATTAAGATTATTATTACGTATTTATTAAATCATCATAGTTTATTGTTTTTCCAAATACTTGGTTGACTTTTTTTATGTTTTCCCATCCTTTGTACTTTTATCAACGTTACATTAACTGGCCATACCAAATACTAGAAAAAGTATTTAGTGATATCGAATAGAACCGATAACAATAATTTTAAACAAAACATCGACAATAAACATTCTTCATAAGCCCTTATCAATTTGTATCGTTATTACGTATATCTTGTAAATAACTACCTAGGTATCAGATCAATTAAAAATTAAACACAAAAAGGCATTTAGAAATAAAAGGTATTTATGAGTGAAAATAACAAAAAATACATCCATCATCTTCAGATATCTAATTAGATATTAAATGAAACACATTTTTATATAAAAATTATTTTTCTATATTCTTATTAATAAAGAAAGGATTTTGCTTCCAAATCCGATGCCTACTCATTATTAATATATTTTTCTATTAATAAAAAGAAAAAATATATAAAAAAATTATTTAATTGTGTGTGAGTAATAAATATAAGTGTATAACTATTATATATTAAGATTGAAGTCAAAATAATATTAAGTAAATAACAATAATGATATACGTAGGTGTTTTGTTGATAATTAGAGTTTTTTTATTAGAATATTAACTTACTTAAATATTACTACAATGTTACAACTGACCTACTGTCAACTAATATGGTAAAATAAAAATCCAGACTCCACTCCAAGTCGGTATTTTGGTCACGAATCTAAGGACTCAAGGCACTGTAATTATATGCGCTCATATCATATAAATGTAATAATTTCAGAAAGAGTTAAATACAATAAATTAGTAACGGTCGAGTTGCGCCACGCGGATAACGGTAAACTTTAATTAAATCTTTTATCGGTGATCAAGGGGACAATTTATATTACAAGGTCACACAGAAACGCCATACGTGTCTGTAACAATAAAACGCAGGACGTGTGACTTTTCTCGTATGCCAACAAAGACAGGGGATGTCCCAATGAGAGTCTCTGCAACCAAGGACGTCTCTGGCTGGCTTGACCAAGTCGTCTCCCTCGCCAGTGCATGTGCACCCATCTTTACACCAACATCTCTGAAGTCCGTTTCCGTTGTGCGATAAGTAACTCGTTCATGTGTACATAAATAAGTCAGTGTTGTCTTTTTATTTGGATATATACGTCCAGTAATTTTATTTTACCTGTATCACCTCATTACCTACATCATCATAGCACGTATATGTATACAATATACACATATTCGGATATTCCAGTGAACCAGATAAGGTGCATGTTGATAATATATGTAATAACGTAAGGAATGATATTAATAAATGATTAAATCACATACATATATCATATATTTAAAGTAAGAATTAATCTAATATCTTTATTATATATCAACTTTTTACGATATTACAGCACCAATTGCCAACAGCACTCTTGCGAACCTCATTCAAGTCAAGATAAGTCGACCTCGCGACAGTGTGGAACTAGCAACAGATTTTCATATTGTATACATTAATGTAAAGAAAAAAATAGACTTCCTACTAAATTAAATTCGAGTAAAGATATATGCTGAAAAGATCATCTGTTGTTAGCCATTTTTTTATATTATTTATTTTAAGTAGGTACTTTTATAAACAAAGATTTTCATGAACCATAACTAAACTGGTAAGCTAATATAGCTACCGACGTACGGCCACGCGACGAAAACACGATAAGTATCGGTGTATCGATCATCGTGGATAGTCAAAAATTAACGATCAGTTTCCAAGATCTAGTTGATTAGTTTTATCCATGGCCAACCCCCGAACCACGCGCCCCAAGACAATGATTGCGATTTTCCGCGGCTTGAAAGTGCGTCAAACGTATGGTCAGGGCCGGCGAGAACTTTGGTGGGCCCCAGGGCTGATTAATTCCGGGCCCTTTTACTTATATATACTTATTTTATACCTAACCTAACCGGGCCCCCCTAGAGATCCGGGCCCCGGGGCTCTGGCCCCTTCTACCCCATCCTCTCGCCGGCTCTGCGTATGGTATATACTGTAGTTTTGCAGATTTATGCCCGATACGAGTGGCGTTGGCAGCCCCGACCAAGTCGACTACTTTTTCTTTTATACTTTAGCTGAATGCGTTATTATATAAATATTATAAGACGAAATCGACGTAGAACCGTGTCACCGTGGACATGAGAAACAACAGGAACAGGATAGGATGGCAATAAGTCACTTCCGCACATTTTTTGGCGATGGTTCGTGTACTAACGCTCAGGGACGGCGGCCAACAGTAATCTCAATCAAATGGTGAGCCGGTAAAGCTAATGAAAAAACGTCACGACGTTTCTAGTCCTCTAGGATCTAGAGTCTAGTTGATGACAATGTAACGAATACAAGACCGTAGACACATTGCACGTATATACAAAGCAGGTAACGTCTAGCTCTAGACGTCCGTCGATATTTGGTTTGCGAGAAGCGACGAAACAACTTGCGGACAACAAAAAAATCTACTGTGCGGTGGCACACGTGGACGCACAAAAACAATTTGTCGTCCAGGAGTTCGGCAAGACGACAATAGGTATCTCGACGTTTTGTGTGACGGATTTGTCGCATAAATGTATATTGTATAGGTAATCGTAATTCTACATAAGCAATCGGAGACGTATGCACACAATAATAAGTTAGTATTACTATAGTACCAGTATATAGGAATTATAGCAGCCGAAGTGCAAACAGCGTTGAATTATACAAAGATACAATGTCGTTAAAAAAAACTAAATTGTATGAACTCTCTAGGTGAAAGAGTAAGTTTTCAAATTCGAAATGTCACATCCATGATTAGATGTGTCGCCAAAACAATATACCTACGCACATAAAAAAGTTAATTTAATTTTTCATATGGGTCACGATCAACTGTGGACGGTTTTTTCAAAAAAAAAAAAAACAAACTACATCCATGTCTTTTTACGAGTGTAGAGTATTTGTTAGATTTTTAAAAATATGCTAGAATGTTCAAAGGACCGTCGCTTAATCTTTTAAAACTATAATACATCCGATAATCTAAAAATTTACTACGAAAAATATGTATTATCTGAGTGAAGGAGTAGGTTTTAAATTTCAAACTTCACATTCGCTATACCATGATTGTCGGGCAAATACTGATACAATGCCCGAACAATTTAACCTAATTTAAACTTTGCCTTAAAAAATCAGACACTGTGCACAATGTCTAACTTCCCAATTATCCTGTAACATATACAATTTTCGCTGTCCAAGTATTGTGTACTTACTAAGTCAGCGTGTAGTTTTCAAATCAAATATAGAACTGTTGTCTAGTTGTCTGAATAAATTACCCACTAAACTAAATTAATTAATTGTGAATAATAATATATTTAAATTTAATAATAATTTGTTGAACTATTATATTATAGATCTATATAATGATGCTAGAAACCTAGAGTGTAGCGATTACACAGTACCGACGAGTATTTGATTTCTATTTATATCAATCATATCTATCAACAAAGTTTTATTGGCTGTATAATTTTGTTTACGTTTTATTCACTGGATCAGTTCTGGAAAAAAGCACATTTACCTAAACATTTTTGTTACATAATGTCTTGCGCGCAATTACTTACACATTGTTCAAATAATATTACTACCGTGTACTGTAGACAGTATAAACGACTATAAAAATTAAAATAATAAAATTTAGTATAAATTCATCATAGAAACACGCAAATTTTAATATATATATACATGTATTAAGATAGAATAGTTGACGAACCAACGACGTACGTAAAATTGTGGCACCAATAGCGCAATTATGGCAACCGTTGGTCGTTACTAATTCACGAAAGCTCGAAAATTAATCGTTACGTAACAATGCGACTGACTGCTCGAAAGGACACGAAACGTCATGGATAAAAGCGAAATTGTGCTGCATTACACGTACAAAAGTATAACGACAAACGGTAGAAAAGTTGACGGGCGGAAATGGAACAGCCTGCGTAGATGCCGGATAACAATGATATAAAAGTATAATAATATTATATTGTGAAAACGTACTAAAGCGTTCAGTGTCGAGTAGGTTGCCATGAAGTGGTGGCACACCCGGACGCACCACGCACGTCAAAATAAAAACGTCTCAGTGTAGTGCTTTACACCTTATACGCGGTTCGCGTTTACGCGTCGCAACGCGGGCGGGGCTCGGCGAACGGTCAACCGGAATCGGGGACGCATTAAAGTTATACGACTACCGACACTGTAGCAGACCCAAATCGCAAATGGTATTTTTCGATCGTACAAAAATATAATGTCGACGTCGGAGACTTGTCGGCGAGATATTTTAAAAGTAAAAACATATAAAAATAAAAAAATATCGTGTGATATGGGATCTCACGGGAACGCACAACCAATGGTCAGCGTGTCTTTGAATGCAGTGACGTCGCGGTCTAGTTGCGGTGGCACGGTGGTACTGGACGATAAGTATGTAAATATCATACGTCCTGGCCGTGGCCGTGGTGACGATATATATATATATATATATATATATCAGAATACTGCGGTGACATCGCACCGCAGACATCGTGTCGCGGACTAAACGGAGCATCGACATCGGCGTGCGCTCGGAATGTTGTGTGTGTAGTGTGCGTATATATACGTGTGTTGTCGATGGCCTGCAAATATATACCGGCCACAGACTGACAATACTGTGTAATATGTGATATTAAAGACAGTACGGCACAACGAACGGGACAATGTGACAGTCACGAAGCGATCGGCTGGTGTTTGCGCCGATTTCGGTGTTATGCGTCGTCTGGAAATAGTGAAAAGTAGGTATTCACAACGAAACTGATGCGCCACAGACAACACTACACGACTAGACGAGATCGATGCACGAATAAATATATAAAATATACATAAATAAGTCATAGTAGTTTTATTTCAAAACTCAATGATGTGTGAAAGAGCTATTATACGTTAAATTAATTAATTAATTATACTATATTAATCAATCCGGATGCATGATCGATTAAATATAGATCAATCACTAATAATACAAATATTGAAATATCCAATTGTTTTTAGAATAGCATCATTTAATTTATTAGATAAGAATAATTAGATACTCTGTGCAAGTGTATTAAGTGCACATTTACAATCTTTATTAGTTGCATACTGGCATATAGGTATTGTATATTGTATTTGTGTAGATACAGAGTACAGACTAATCAATTGGTGATTTCAGCACTATTTATGTAACTACAAAACAATTTACTTTATAATTCCTGTTTTATTTAAATATCGAACATATTTGCATACAGGTAACATATAATACAATTACAAGATTTACATTTTTGTACTTTTTAATGTATCTATGTTTTTTAAAATAATGGATCATACTCTGGTGTATTGCACCCAGAATAAATATGACATTCGCACAGTTACACTACAATAAATAACCTAACCTAACGTTTTTAATTAAGACTTAGTTTTTTTTATAAACGATTTGATTTTTAATCTTTACATTATTTTATCTTTATTCAACTAGAAAGGTTAACTAATCATAATCAACTACACACAATAACTCATACAAAACACACAATTGCAAACAAATGATTTTGAAAGACTCATTCAATATATTAAACTCTAATAATTAGATTGGACGAAACAATATTATTATCATCTCATAATAATGTACAGGTCCAATCAAATCAATATCGACTATTTTATACTTTACTTTTGTCAAATATGAAGATAATAACTAATTTTATGTACCTAAAATATATTTCTAAGTATTAAGATCTTTGAGATAATTATTTCTTATAAATGAGGCTAGAGAATTTTTTTTTAACTTTTAAATTCAAACAATTTTTATTTTATACCTAATATTACAAATTCAAGTTCAAAACCTACCTCATCTACTTTTCTACTTTATATCATTTTATTTTGAAAATCTGTAAAACAGTAAACTAAACAAAAATCACGTGCAAAATTAATTTATAACTTACTCATTGGTCACGATAATAATTATAGCCAACCTGAATATTATTTCAATTTTAAATTTAAAAACTTTTCTTATAGCTTCATTCAAAATCTAAGACCCTTATAACGTTTTAATATTTTATTAATATGTTAAATTATAATCATAAAATAATAAGTTCATTGTAAATGTTCTTAATAATACCAATAGTAATCTCATTCAAATGGTGAGCAGGTAATCGCTAACAACTGAATACAAAAATTATTACAACGGCTCTGGATGACTGTGTAATGAATACGAGACCATAGAAACATTGCATGCATACAAAAGAAACGCCTAGACGAGTCGATATTCGGTTTGCACACGGACGCACAAAAACGGCTTGTCGTCCAGGTGTTCGACAATAGCCAATAGGTATCACAACGTTTTTGGTGACGGACTTGTCGCATATATGATACATGCAGTGGTGGATCTACACACAGGGCAACTTGGGGCAGCTGCCCCAGGGCGCCAGGTCTAAAAGGGCGCCCAATGGACCAACGGGTTGACTCTATTATCAAACGAAATTTAAGTGTAGACTAGTCTGTGGCTGGTGTAAAAAAAGTGTAAAGTTAAACGTTGGCTGTGCCACTGTGGCAGGCGGTATCAAAATAATTGATAAAATAATCAAAATATAATAGATACGTGTACTGTGTAGATAGGCATGAATCACATGCAGCATTGGATATACCTATGTGTGTACGAATTTGTAAAGCGTAATACTACTAATACTGAACAAGTAACAAACTTGTCTAATTACATACTCGTATTGTACCGATTGATTATCAAAAAGAAAACATAGTGAAGCAGAGCTTGTTAAAACCATCGAGTTTGATGAAATTATTGACAAGTTTGCTCAACAAATGCCAGAAAACTATGCATCCAGTATAAGGTTATAACTTATAATAAAATATTTGTGTATATATAAATTTATAAACGTATAATATTTTTATCGTTGATTATAAGTTACCGATAGTCATTTTAAAAAAAAAAATGTTTTAGAAAAAGTATCCATATAGGTCACAGTTGCAGTCAAAAGTTTGGCGATTTGTTCGGTTAAAATTGAAATATTTTATACAGACTAGTTAAGAAGTGGTGGAAGGGTGCCAAAAAAACTACCCCTTGGCGAAAAAATGCGTAATACGCCATTGGTTATGTGTATAGATAATGCTACATAAGCAATCGGAGACGTACACACACAATAATCAGTTGGTATATCAGGATAAATGATGACTGATATAGCACCCGAGTACCCGGCATTTATTATAAAATGTCTGCAGATTATACGAACGAGCAGCCAACATCAATGAAATCGGATTCACTGACTCACTGTTATTATTATTAATGAAGTCATCGACAATAATATTAATATTGCAACGTACGTAAAATCGTGGTTCTTATAGCTGAAGCCGTCGGATAGGACGTCAGCTATGCAGGATCGGGGGTACGAGAACGAGGAGGCACGGTGGCGATAACTCGCCAACTCACGTTCTCCGGCACCCCATGGTGTGACGAGTTTGCGAGTGTCGCGCGCTCGGTTGTAGACGCGATCGACCCACCTCTGCGTGGCGGCCAGTCGAACGGCACTCGCCTTTTACAATCGCGCGGCCCGACGACGGCGGCGACTGTACACGGTGGTTAGCGGTACCGGAGTGGACAACGGACAACGGTGCTGCCTCGACGACACCAATAGCAGTTATGGCAATCGTCACTAATTTACGAAAGCTCGAAAATTAATCGTCACGTAACAATGCGACCGACTGCTTGATGGACGCGAAACGTCATGGTTAACGGTAAAGTTAGAGCGAGACTGTACTGCATTACACGTACAAAGGTACGACGACAAGTCGACAAACGGCAGAATGGAACAGTCGGTGAAATAGCCGGACAACAATGATAAAAATATTAAAAACGTACTAAAGCATTTGATGTCGAGTAGGTTGCCATGAAGTGGTAGCACAATCGGACGCACATCAAAATAAAAACGCCCCGGTGTACGGCGTTTACGCGTCGCAAAACGGGCGGAGGTTGACAAACTCAATTGAGTATACGCTTAAAAATAATACGGCGACCGATAAAGCAGCCGATCTGCCGATCCGAATCGCAAATGGTATTTTGCGATCGTACAAAATATGTACGATATAATAAGTTTCATTACTATTTCCGAAAAAATTTGAATATCTTATTAGTTATTGACTATTAATAATTCAACCACTAATAAACCATCACTGTGATTGTCAAAAATTTGTATCAACAATTGTATTCAGAATTAAAATAATGGAATACAATTATAATTAAAGAGGGTGACTCTCAAACTCAAAACTCGCTCGTGCATGTTAAGTTGTTTAACAAATTGTATTCGTTTGATGTGTACGACTGTACGAGTATGATAGACTACACACGAATTGCGTTCGATTTTTTAAACGTTTAATTGAACTTAATTCAATATTTGTGGATGAAACTTTTAAAAGTAGCCAAAATTGTTTACAATTCAGACTTGAAAAGTAATCATTATGTAATTTATATATCCATTGGTGACTAATATTTTTTTTACTTCCTAGTAAACTTATGATAAAACATTTAGACATCTCAAATCTGAATTATTCCTAAAATTATCAATTCTTCACTTAAAAAGCAATGCACTCTTATATGCTACTTATTAATCATGTGGCTATCAGTTTAAATGGTTAGTTTGAATAAAGAATAGGTAGAATAAAAGGTTAGGTTTTCCATTCAAGTATTTACCAGTTTTTTAATTTTATATTATTTTTAATTTTAATTAATATATTAGACTTCTATAATTTAAACTTTTATATTTTCATTTTGCTTACTTCTAATTGTCAACAACGACAACAATCAATATTTATAACCTACCGATAGTCATAATTTTCTATTGACAGCCCTAAGTGTTTAAAATGGAAGGAAAATAATGTTTTTACATTGAGACGCAACTCATGTAGTCATTAAATATGTTTGGGACGAAATTTGTATGGTTGTTAAATATCACCAGTACACAATTCTTGTGGAAAAGGAATATTTTCTAGAGCACAATAATTACTCTACAGCTTGCATAAATTAAATTATAAATTACAATAAATAATATTATGTAATACATTTATTTATTCAAAGCATATTAAATTACAAATTAGTTTTATTTTATAAAATAACACGTAAAACATTAGTATTCATTTTATTCAATCACATTTTTTTTTTTTATATTGTAGCATTAAATTAAATCAACTACAATAATAAGTATATATAATTTTTAAGACAAACTAAATATTAATGATATATTTATAGTATAATTAATAATTGATGTATTCTTATATAATTATTAGAAAATAACATAAAACCAAAATCAAAAATCCATTTTACTTGTAGGTATAACAAACATATATAAATCTAAAAAAATTAATTGCATAAATTACGTAGTTAAATATATAAATACATTTTCAAAAAGAAAAAAATGTTTGAGATCAAATTAGCTAAACATCATTAAATATAATTCTATTACTTCAGGTTATTAAAATATTAACAGATATACAGTTTAGCTATAACAGTCATATTGATATCTTTGACCATTTTAAATTACAATATAATTGAATGATACATTTTAATTTTTCATATATTTTTTTTACCTAAAGTATACATTTTATCAGATTGAATAATTCTATCTAATTTATTATAAAACGCTATCACATCAGGATTTGCCCAAACATGTTTCTTATCAAAATCCAAAATTCTTAAAGATAACAAACTTTTAGCTCTAGATAATGCAACATAAGCTTGTCCTGCTTCAAATACTCGCCCTAAAGATATTTCAACACAATCCAGTGTTAAACCCTAAAAAAAAAATAATTATATATTATAATCATTTATATTTAAGTTATAACTAATTATATTAAATAATAACCTGTGACTTATGAATAGAAAATGCCCAAGCTAGTTTCAAAGGTACCTGTTGTCTTGAAATAAATTGTCCAGTGGGAGTTTTAACAATCCACTTTTCAGGTTTAATAGTTACTGTATTACCACATTTGAATTGGACACAAGGAGAACCTAAAATGTTATTATGTTAAATATTAATATTTTTTTGAATTTTGTATCTTATTGCCATAACAAAAATAATATATAACAGGGGCTGGGTCAGTTACACAACAATTAATACTAAACATCTGAGTTTATTACTCAAGTACTTGTGTTGCTCTGTACACAGAGAAATATTTTAAAAACCTAATATTAAGCTTATAATAAAATATTCTAGATTATAATATTAAATAATGTCTTTCTGTAATATAATTATGCATATTATTATATAAACTAAAATACTATACAAATATAGTAATAATTAATAGACTTTCAACTAACCATTTTTATCAAAATCTTTGACCACTCCTCTAGCACCATTTACTAGCCCTGATGATACACTTATATTTTTTAATAACATGACTTGAGCACCAGACTTGAGAACAAATGATTTTGCTACAGGAGTATGATCATCTAATGTTTTAGTTGGGCCACTATCAAAAGCTTCAAATTTATATACTTTGCCTGGTAAATCAAATATTTTTTTTTGATTTATCATCTGAGCATCAGCTGTTCGACAACAAAGACGTGTAGGTACAATTCCATTTTGTTCTAATAAATTAGATGCTGTGGCTTTTAATTTTATTGCTGTAACTGGATCTATGCTGAAAATGTCCAGTTATTAAATTTATCAACTTATCTGTTTATTTAGCATTTCAAGATATTATTTTACTTACTTTCCTAAGCGTAGTTCATTTAATATTTTTATAAATTCATTATCTGACTGTCTATGAACAAACTTTAAGTTGAAACAACGAAAACGACACTCTGCCCAAGTTTTAGTTTGAAAACAGAATCTAGATTTTCCTTGTTTAACAGGAGGTAATTGCAAAAAATCGCCACATAAAACTAATTTTATACCACCAAATGGCTCATCTCGTTTACGTACAGCTTTTGCTATTTTGTCAAGTTTCTAAAAAAATATTAAAAATTGTTTATAAAATTAATTGAAATTACAATTTAAAATGTAATGAAAAATAATGTAATAATCACTTCAAAATATTCCCCATCTACCATTGATATTTCATCAATAATAAGTATTTTACATTTACGCCAAACTTGTGCAGTAGAAGATTTAGAAGCCATTTCAATACCTCGTTCAATAGTGCATTCACCATTACCAATACCAGCGAAGGAATGTAACGTAACCCCTCCAATAAGACAAGCTGATGCACCAGTACTAGCAGTTACCATTGTTACATCAGGTGGTAAAGTATTCACAATGTAACGTAGTAAAAAAGATTTGCCTGTTCCTGCACTACCTGAAAATATAAAGCAAATTTGAATCCTGGTTTTTTATTTTTAAATAGAATCAAAGATTTAAAAATAATTTTTATAATATACTAAAACATTTTATAAACTATAAATATAAATAAATAATGACTTATTTCTAAACTATGAGAATATGTTAAATTTTTTAGAACTTGAATTTATTTATTTTTTACTGCATGCTTATCGTATAAAGTTTTTTAGTTTTTAAAAACCTAATCTATATATTTTTTAATATAATAATAAAAAAATTTGGCTTTAAAAATAATTATATTTACAGTAGAACTCGTTAGGTTAACCTCTCGCTTAAAATGATTTTCCGGCTAATAAACTCATTTTTACGAGTCCCTTGATTTTGACAACATTTAACATGTAATTAACACTGGATAATACGCTCTATGTTCCCGGATAAGATGCTTGTCTTGTCAATGATGTTAATATAAAAATACATTGTATATACATATATGTACATTGTACAAAATTTAAAGAAATACTTCACTAATAATAACAATAACAAATAATGTGTACAGTGTACTTGTACTGGTTATCAGACGATAACTATCGTCGATAACATCATCTTAATAAAATTGAAAACTTCTTGTATTTAAAAAACATCAAAAATGTGAAACAAAGAAAGAAAGATGATTTTTTTAAATAGATAATATAAAATAATATATGTAATATAATTGTAATATTTTAATTTAATATTTATATTTTTATATGTAATAATTCACTCTGCAAAGTAAAAAATATAATTTGTATGTATATAACATGGATGTATTGTAAAATATAATAAAATATGTTTGTACCCACATAAAACAATTTTCCTCTTGGGACGCTATTTTTAACAGGTCCCTTGGAGAGCGTCTTAAACGTGTTCTACTGTGTGTAGGTAAGATTATTGGAAAGAAGAAATCTGTGCCATTTAAACTAGGTAATTTTCTTAGGTATTATTTGTTCCCAGTATGTAGTTTAATATTTGATTAATACTTGAATTTTAATGTATACAATTATAATACACTACTTACCAGTAAAAAATATATTATTATTGGTATTAACAGCTTCAACTACCTCTTGCTGTTCATCAGTTAGTTTGTCTTTTAAATTAACTAAATAACTTTTTTTGACATTGTGGTTTATCAATTCATCGTTCAATTTTTTTTTTTTCATACTAGGACCATTTAGTTTATGATCAATACGTCCAATATCCTTCACATTAATGGGACTGATTTCTTCAGTGGAGCTACTTTTAATAGCTAAAAGTCGTTCCCTAATTTTTACCTACAATCACAAATAGCGATAAATAAAATACACTGTACTTACTACTTTCATAACAGTCCACTGATAATACTATATTATATTATGATATACCTGAGGCGATTCTTTACGTCCTGTCACTTTGACAAAAAGGGTCTTTAGAAATTCGGCTAGTTGTGCAACAGGAGCATTTGAAATCATCATCATAACTTTATCAGTTTTAAAATGGATTGTTGCTTTGCCATCACTAGCAAAACGTTTGTGTACTGCAATGTCTTTCAATGCTAAACGGTGAACAACGCCTTTGTCAGCAGATACATCAATGAAAATATCTCGAAAATCGTTGCGAGTCAATACCAGTTTTGTTGTCAATGATTTGAAACGTTTCAATACAACACCTTGGGCGTTTGACCATTCTACAGAACAGGAACATTGTAAACTCATTACTCAACTAGATGTTAATTCGTGTACAAAGAAAATAACTTATTAGACTACAAAATATAATATTAAAAGTTTTAATGAATTTCTTATAAAGTTATAACTTGAAATTTGAAAACAGACAATGATCAATGAGTACTGAATATTGTGAATAATGAAAAAAAAAACGTTAAATCAAATACTAGAGATCATCAGCTATAGTATTTGGTTAAATGTTAAACCGTTATTATAGATAGCGCTGTAAAGCCGCAACACAAAATAATGATAAATGATAAATTTAATTTTATGATAACTGTACTCTATAGTCTATGATTATAAGTATTGATAAATAATAATTTAAAATGTTGAAATCACGGATCAATGCCCGGTGTCGATTGACGATTAGACACACTAAATACTATTAACTAATAACTAAATAGATCTGATCCAAATATCCAATATCGGCAATACCCTATGGTTAGCTTATGATTTATTGATTTTACATTTTTTATTTTTTCTAAGCCTAACCTTCTTACCTTCAGGCACGGTTACAAAAAAATATATACATCATTGTAAAATTAATACATTCATCGTTTTGCTCCATGAGCGTAGTTAAGATTTCGATCAGTGGAGGGGCAATTAAAACTCAATTTTTCTACTTAAAGTATTTATTTATATTATTATTTTTAATTTATAACTGTGACAATCGTCTAGTCTTCGCAAAATCTGCTTATAATTTTCTGTTGCAGTGCAACTTTTCCTTTTTTTTATCTAGCTGATTTCTATGCACACCAAGTATGCAGAGATAAGAGCGCCCGCAGGGGAGCTAAAGGAGCCATTGCTCGGGGTGGGATTTTATATGTATATTTGTCATTGTCACGTATAATTTGTATTTAATGATTAATAATATTTAAATGCACAAAGTTTTATTAAAGATTAGGATATTGAAAAAGTCTAGTATATAAAGATGTTACAATCTTCTATACACATATAGCCATATAGAAGACCGCTCCTATGGCCTATTCACTCATCATCGTCTAGACCGAACCGCTGGGTTTAGAGACTTGAAATTTTGTATAGAGGTTCCTTAAGCAATGTATAGATATATGCATTTGTTTTATTGTTTATAATTTCATTTAAGCGGTTGCTAGGCTACTAAAAATAGGTCTAATTATTTTAGATATGTTTTTTTATATATTTTTAGTATCCTAGCAACCGCTTAGAAGAAATGACAAACAATTATTAAACAATTAAAAAATACATATAACTATAGCTATATAAAAAAACCCTTTTACCCCCTTAGAGGTCGAATTTTGAAAATCCTTTTTTAGTGCGCCCCTACATTGCTTAAGGAACCTCTGTACAAAATTTCAAGTCTAGACCCAGCGGTTCGGTTAGGGCGATGATAAGTGAATAGGGACGGTCTCCTATATGTATATAGATAAGTAAATTTTAACGGACGTAGCCCATTCGGCTCCCGTCAAAAAAGGTTTTACGAACAGGTAATTACTCAAACAGCTCCGGTTTTTTACAACAAATTCTTTCCCATTTCATACAGACTTAGGACTGTCTCAAAAGAAGTGTGATTATAAATGTATTGGTGATGAATACCAAGTAAATTATAAAAAAAATGTATAAAAATGATATAAAAAAACATATTATATTATTGCGTTATTGTGAATTAAATTAAGAATAAGTTAAAAAAATGTAAAACTTGTGTACCTATATATAAAAATATTAAAAAAATTTTTAATTTAAATTATTGGTAAATTTTTTTGGCACAATTTTTTTGATAAACTCAATGCGTGTTATTTTGTTATATGAAAACTCGCCAATTATTTGCACAATGACCTCCTGTTTTTTTTTTCATAAAATTTGTTTACTTATACCATAGACTTAGAAAAGCTCAAATTAGTATACCGGTATTACCGTTAGCAGTTTGGGAATTTACCTATTTGTAAATTTTTTTCGATGGAAGCCGTTTAGAAATTTACTTGTTCGTAAAACCTTTTTCGACGGGAGCCGTTTTGGAATAAGCAAACAATGGACGGGAGCCGTTTGGGATGCGCCGATCTTAACTTGCCCCAGGTGAGCTTTTATCCTGCGGACGCGCTCGAGCAGAGACCTAAAATTTACATTGTATATAATTAATATAATTTGCAATAATATGAAAAAACTATTTTAATTTACGATTCAGACGATTTTCCGTCATCATTGAACTATAGAATGACAAAAACAATCAAAATTATTCAATAAATTGATTTCATATCAGTGGAGCACACTTAAATATAAATAGGGGTTGCACATTCAATGGAAAATATACCACCCACTCATCAAATGGCTTTCAAATACTAAAAATAAGTGGAAATTAGTACAATAATGCTTTTTCTAATATGCTGATATTATTGGCAAATGTATTAATCACAATGTCGGTGTCAACTTGAGTATCATTTTTACACGAAAGTACCATTACATTTTTAAGCCAAAATATTCAGGAGTAGCAGCTGCTAGTCTGTTACCCTAGAACCCTCTAGTATGCGCCACTGTTTCACATGTTTATGTTATAAAATAATTAAATAATAAAGAAATTAGAAATATGTATTCAATAGGTATTTGCTGAATAAATTTCTCAGGTCAAATATTTTAATATGGTAAAATATTAAAATGTAAATAACTTAACTAATTATCAATGAGTTAATTTTGAAAATCAAAGTAGGCTAATCAATTATCGTATCGTTGTGAATTGGGCCATTTTTGTCTTTAAATTAATATTAAAATGTCTATAGGCAAAACGAATTATGTTCTGCTATCTAGCAGATCATTTTTATGATTCTACATTTATCATGCATAATAAATTCAGTCGATACACGTGATATCTGATGTTATCATTATATGATAATAGGCTGCTTGTAATGGAATTGATAACAAATTGGCATGTTTTTTTAGTTTTTAGTGTTTTTACCGAAGAGCAAATATTTTTGCATTACTATCAACTATGAACTAATAAGTAATAAGTAATAATTAATATTTTTTGAAACTAATTTGTTACCTTGAACGTTTTTTTCTTTCTAAATAAATATTAATCATGTTTTTATGGTAAAAATAAAAAACATAAAACACGTTGGTCAAAGTCACTGACAATGCTTGCTTTGAAGAAATCTCTGGCCACGTTAGCTGGCTGCCGACTGCGTTGGACTAGGTCGTTTCTGACTGAAGCATACAGGTGCGATGATGTGTGGCAAGAACGGCTGGGCTGTTCGTTGTTGAAAAAAGTCGAACCCGATGTGCTCTACCACAAGTTGTCTACCGCACTGGAACACGGTTCTAAGCAAATTAGTGCCGTGGATCTAGACGTGTTTGCCAACTCGTTGACGGATAGTACATACTTGGAGGAGTTGGAAGAACTTACTCATAAGTTTCGTTTGTCAGCACAGACTGGCACTATGCTCCCATCAACACATCATGCTGTTGTGCGATTGCTTGTAGCATCTAATAGTGTTAACGACCTTATCAGGATATTGAAGGATCGGTTAAATTACGGAATTTTCCCTGACTACTATCTCTGTAACTTTCTAATGGACCGTTTCATTAAAGACAATGATATTCGAAATGCTGCAGTGGTTATTTCCAACCAAATGTTACAAGAAGAATTAGACAATGATATTACCAAAGCTATGGGGTTATATTCCTGTTTAAAATATATCACTAATCCAATTGAATGGGAAGAAGCAAAAATAGAAACAAAAGAAACAAATAATGATGATGACGATGAAGAAGACAGAAGAGTTCGTGTAGACTTTTTAAGAAATCCTTATTTTGATGATCATTTTGATTTGGCAGACGGTGATCACTTAGTTGGAAAAACTATGTTGGCAATCAGCAGTAAAATTGATAATGCTATATTGGGCAACAGTTTTAAGACTCTTGGATTAGCTTATTATAACCGATGGAATGATTTAAGTAATCAACTAGAAAAACTTAATGGTTCTATTTACCTAGAAACAGTAGATTTGGCAATTACTGCAATAGATAGACGTGCACCTGAAAATGCTGAGAAGCTAAAAGATGCACTTAAAAGATTGCAAATCGAAAACAAAAGTTTGACTGAAGAAACAAAAAAATTTGTAAATGAGGCAGTAACTAAAAATGAAGAAACAGAAATACAAAATCAAAAAATGGTATGTAAAAGTAAAACAAACTTAAAATATTATTTACAGTATATAATAATTTGATTTTAGATATACAAAAAATGGGAATCCTTCAGACGAGAAGAGCTGTCTAGGTACCTTGATCATTTAAATAAGTTGAAACGTTTACAGAAGGTCCAACAAGCCAAACTGGATCTCAAAGAAAAAGAACAGTTATTATTCTTCTTTGATAATGAACATAAACATGACCTTGTTAAAGAAGAAAAATTGAAACGAATGAAAAAGACAGTTATTAAAGACAAAAACCTTAAAGATGATTTAACATATATACCACCAGAAATCAGAAAACCTGGTTTTAAACGAGATTAAACCAAATTATAAGTTAAGTTAAATATTACATGGTATATAGTAATAAATAATTAATAAATAATTGCATTTAAATTTACTCATTATTTTATTATTTTGTTAATATCTTCTCTTGGAACTTAAGAATTATAATAGTTTATTTGATTATTTTTAACTCGATGAAATTTATTCACTAGTAGTGTAACAAGGTTGCGGAACCTGATAGATATAGATAATTTAATGAGGGTTTTCAATATTCTTTGAGTTCTAATTTTAATTGTAGTGTAGGTGTATAGCTCTAGAGAAGATAGTTCAAATAATAAGTTTCAGTTGATGTATTTTATAAGTATATTATCTCAATTATATATTAAATGCAGTATTATGAAAGACCTACTCATATTATAGAATATTGAAATATATTAGTGTGTAGGTGGCTATTAGCCCAGAACTATTGAAGTTTGTCAGTTTGTGTGTTTCTTATGTAATCTAAACATAAGTATATTATATACAAATATGTGTAATGTGTATGCAGATAACTATAACGTCTATAACATTTCTAATAAACATTACTTATTATCTGCATATTTTAATAATTTTTAATGGTTTCTAACATCCATAATCTGCTAGTTGCTACAGTAATTTTTAACTTAATTTTTACCTTTTAAAACATCAGTTGACTAATAAATTTAATTTTGAACAATTGTCATTAAATGTTGTGTTACTTACTAATTAAGATTTATTACACAAAGCTTTAATGTATCTTCTAAAATTAAGTGATATTTTGAATTTATTTTACAGATTTACATGGTTAAAAAATACATCACTAATTTTTTATTGTATTAATACATACAAAATGCAATTATAGATGTATAATAAAGAAAAAAAAATTTTTTTTATATAAATTAAATAAAATTTACAATATTACAGAAATCTCCATTATTGGGGGAAGTAATACTAAAGTACTCTCCTTTATATTGTGGTTCAAATACAGGAAAAAATAATATATTTTATTGTACACAATTAATCAATTTATAATAATTGGGCTGAAAAAATACATAACTCAGTTAAACACGTATAAAAATTGCAATGGATATTATATAATTTTAAATAGTATTTTTGAATTTTGATAGAGTAAGTTTTATTAAATATTTTTTTTTCAATTTAGAAAATTGATAAATTTATTAAATATTTACAAATATTTTTTTTTTCAATGTAATCTTAACTATATTCAACTTGATATACTCAAAAATTGAAATAACATATATGCATTTTATTATTAGATGGTTGTAGACAAATACTACATAATTAAACACATAATTAGTTTTCATATTATTTTAATTCTAGATATATTTATAATATTTTTGTTTCAATTTCGCTTATAAATAATAAATGACCAAATTTAAATTTTAAATTTTTCAATTGGACAAAAATAAATATTTATACATTTGTTATTTTTATTATTAATGAAGATAATGGTATATTATTACATATCTTTTTATAGATACAAATATATACTTTTTTTTTTATTATTTAATAAAATTTGGTAATCGAGAAAACACGTAAATACCCAAATTAATATTTAAGTAATATGAATGAATATTTCTATAGTTTGTGTTAGGTAATCAGAAAATAATAGAATTTGAATGTATTCGTTATTGAAGGAAAAAATAGGGGTGAGCACTATTAGTGAATTACCCTGCATGGCTGTATAATAATGTAGTAAGTAACATCAGTATTATACTGTCCATAATCAACAACCATTGTACATACTATATAGGACATATAGTCATTACTCATTACTAATTATTTATTAATAAAAAAAAGACATGAACTTTTTTTATTATAGTGCAATTTGAAGTAAGAACCAAATGAACCAATAAATTATATAATTTATAAAATATAATTCAAATTGTGTTATTATATATTTAGGAAAATGTTAATGATTTAGTCACAGATATCTATACTTAAAAGTTAATACATATTTTTGTATAATCTATGCTACAAATTTTGTCTGCTACTATATTGCTTGAGGAGCAAAATTATTATTTAAATATATGAATAATGTAATACCTACTAGGTAGTTAATCTTAATAATACTATTTTTTTTAAAATTGTATTTATTAAATCAAATAAATATACCTACTGACTTATTATCTAGCTATTCTAGCTAAGCGAATTTTTAATTTAATATTATTCTTTAATCTTATTTGCAGTTTTGCTTTGATTTATGGTTTATAATTATTTATTGTTTTGGTTAATACAATTTAATATATTTTTTTATGTAACTCGATGACTCATCGATTATTTAATGATTTATAAAAGTGTGACGGACGTTTACATATATTATTATAAATTTATATAGTACTACTACATAGGAATTAGGGATCTGTAATATTAAAAGTTTATTGTCTCTCTCAGGCCACAGTTTCAGTTAAAAAAAAGCTAATTAGTTGGTGGTGTGTTAGTGTGCACTAAATAAATAAATTATATACACTAAATAATTATAGGCTTTAGGTATATAACAAATATAATTAAGACTAGGAATTTCCCCCTTCCTTAATCCCTAACATATCATAATTTATTCACATCCAACTTTTAATAATTTATAGTCATAACTTATAACCATAGACATTATACTATAATATATACATATATATTTATATAGGTGTTCCATACCTTTTCTTGGCTTTTTCATAATATAGCCTCATAAATATTCGAACTTATTAGTCTATTGACTAGTAATATTTTACTTAATTATGGCCTATGACAACAGACTGCATATTTTATTTTTAAGAGAGAAATAAATAAAACATTACGACTAATATATTATATAAGCAATACTATATTAATATTTTAAGTTCATAACGATTTATAATATATTCACACGGATATCGATATTATTATGGATAGGTATCTAAGTATCGTACACAATGATTGTAAGTTGTAATGAGTAGCGTAGGAAGACTCGTTAGCACCCCTGGCAATCTTAGAAAAAAGCGCCCTTTAACCAATTAAAAAAATTTACAAATATAGATACGCAATATACTGCGTTAATAACAATAATTAATGGAACACTGATGGAACAGTTTAAGATTTTCCTTATGCTATTTTCATATGTTCATCATTAAATTCACATGTAGTGTGTATAAATAATCAAAATCATACACATTTCAAAATATATAATGAAAAAAATTGTGGTTTTTGAAGGTAGTATAAAAATACTTCTTTCAACGCAAAATTTTGCAACCTTGGCGTAAGCACTCTTCGACATACCCCTGCAACGCCACTGGTTGTAACATAAAGTAATATTAATAAATTTATTGTGTTTAGTCGTGGCACAGAATAAATTAATGGTTGTGGGCTGTAGTAGTTGTTCAGTATTCAGTTGTTTGTTGCCGTTTCCCGCCACGAAACTTCAATCATGTCAGTTGTGACGTCATTATTCAGTCGCGGCTGACGATCGACCCGACAATCGTGATGTGGAGAAGACTGGTACGTCGTGAACACACGGCGAACAGTGTAGGCACCTAAACGGGTCCAAGGAGGTTAGATTGTTCACAGTCGTCTGGAATTTGATTAACGTGCCGCCGCCGCCGCTACTCGCCGGTCGAACAGCCGGCGTATCGTATGGCGAAAAGGGGCGGCTGTGCGTGCGAAGTACAAACGGCGTTAACGGATTATATATTGGCTTTTACAGGGTGGTCATATTGTGTGTCTCGCGCACGCGGCAATCGCCGGTTAAGTTTTTCAAACGACTAGTGAAACGAGGCTGCTCACCGAGCACACCCACAAAGCGCACCGATCAGAAAAGTTTGTTATGTTCAATATTTCTCTGGTAATTTGCCGTTATATTACGCAGTTTTTACTCGTCATCGGCTGCGTATAAATCGATACACTGCGACGGCCACGAACAAATTACACGGAAATTAAACGAATCTTATAAAACGACTGTTGCGCGTACCTATAGTTTTATCATTTTTAATATTATTACGAAATCGTTTAATCGTTTTCTATTAATATGCCGTGTAGTCGGTAGGTATATATTTCGCCGTATTACGTAAGCCGCAAGCAGTTTTAGCGGTATTAACATAGCTATACGAGTCACGAATACTCGATACATAATTAATACGTTAATCGCGGGCGGTGTATGTGACACGTTTGTGGTTGATCGCTTGGGTACTAATAGGAGCTAGAAGGTATCTTATCTGCGCGTTGAATTTGAACGAATATAATAAATCAAATAATTGAAGAACTATTGGGATTCATAGGAAATCTGTATAGATTACACCGAGCTAGTAATTCATAATGCGCTAGACAGATTAGTGGTTACGTTTCGATGTATAGTATACAATATTATCGAACGCGAGCCGATTACAAGTTGGTTGCCGGAATGTATTCGTCGTCACGGGAAATGACGCCGGTCTCGAACGCAATATTAGCAATAACAACAATGTTATACACGCAACAACCATGATATTATGCGACACCGACACGCAAAAAAATTTGTATTGTAATTTATACATTTTAAGTAGGCACCTACTTATAATATAATAATATAAATATTATGTAGCAGCGACTAGCGGTACAATAATTTCGTCAGAACACCGACGCGGCGACCGGTACACTAGCTTTACGCATCACCCTGTATGCGCGACTTGTACAGTGCGCCGCTAGAGTCGTCGCCGCCTTAAATAGTGAAAACCGGCAGGCACCGGGCCCAGTCAACCGAACGCGCACCACCACCGTGTACGTGTACACCGTACACACTCCGTGTGGATATCACATTAGATCTTATAATAAGGTAACTGTATTATTGTATATGAAAAACGTCATATCGTACTCGGATAAGTTAGTTTATTAATAAAAAATAAGGTTATATTTTCCTCTCGCGTGCTCGCGCAACGTCGAAGAATTCCATTTCAAGTGAGTACTGCCTATAATAATAGTATGCCTACATAATGTCATTTATATAATGTAAGAATTCGTAATACTGACGCCGTCCTAGCACAATGTCATTATTACATGCGCTACCACCGCGGCGGGCAGGTTTTTTCGTTATTATTATTTTCGTCCATTTCCATGCAACCGCGTCAAAAGCACATTTCGGCCGGAAGTCGGGTTCGGGTCCCGTCGCCGCCGCCGCCGCCGAGAAAACCGCTTAGCGCTTGCCCCTCGTGCACGCGAAAACGTCGTGAATCGATAGCAGCCCTTGCCGCCCCCGCCCCTTCACGCGCGCGCCCGCCCGCCCCTCCGACCATCGCGCGGGGTAGCGTTCTGATATTCACGAACGATACGCATTTCACGGCCGAAAACGACGACGGTATTGCAATTGCAAACGTCTTGCGGTCGTGGGGTCCTAGACGGTTAGGTTAGGCAGACCACCGCAATGCCGCCGTGTTAATGACGGGTGGAGGAGGTCCGTCGGTCGAGTCCGATCTCGCGCTGTCTTTCAACGGGTTTCGGCATCGAATTTGTTTTACACGCCCACGGCCCAACCACGCATGTCGTCGACGGTCCAACGCGAATTTATTTCGCGTAGAACACAATGGCATAACGATATTATTTTATTATGTACGCGCTCGTCTCTACGGGTTTTTTATTCCTCCGTCTCGCTCCCCTCCCGCCGCTCACGTCCAAATCTTTGTTTCCTGTGGCCGCCGTCACTACCACCACCCGTCCCCCCACAGCTGAGCCGCCGACGTTGTACCGCGTCGTCTAACTCTCCCGTGCCGGTGACCTCTGCGCGCCGATACAATATTTCTATCTATCGTCGTCGTCTCCGTACGCTATTGTCATGCGACCATAATAATTGTAGCGTACCGCTATGATGATGTTACACGTTTAAATCGGTCGGAACGGGTTTCGGCAGCCGTAACGTATTTAACGTATTTCCCCGCTCCCACCAACCACACGCCGACGAAGTGAGACCCGGACGATTTGCGTCCCGTTCGGACGTGCGGGATAATTCAACACGCGATGATCACGATGCGAAGATAGGTTATAATTTTTTATGATACAATCGAAATATCGTCGACGCGTTAATAGCAGCGGGTCCTAGCGGTTTTTTCCCGTCTTTACGCGTAATTTTGTTTTTTCTAGTATTTTTAATGTAATTTTATCGCATTATTTCCACTTTCAATCAATCCCCCCCCCCCGTTTTGCATTGCAACTGTACGAGAACGCACGCACGCACGCACGCATACCTTAGCCGACCACTACTATATAACGTGTAACGTGTGTGTGTGTGTGTGTGTGCGTGTGACCTTTAGGTTAGGTATTTTAGGTTGGTCAAACGCTGTCGGACACGGAAATGTGTTAATTGGCATACTGCGAAATGTAACTCAATACGCAACGGCACGGCCTTTGCACTGTGAAACCATGTTAATCTGATATACGGCCGGACTGGGGGCAATAATCAGTTGCCCTGTGGAATTGCCACAACTCTGTTGAATATAATTAAAACTCAACGTATAACAAAATCTTGGTTAAAACTTACAACAAGTTAGGCTTGACCTAATGATATTTCTCAACGACCGGTAATCGTTTACTTGATATGCTTTATTTTTATTAATTCACGAATAGTGCTTTTATTATTTGGTTTGAACATACGTCTAATTATAAAATTATGATACGATAAAACTTCGGTACATTTCGGTAAGTACCGGTCATGAATGAACTCTTAAATTACACGCGTTTAATATAATATAAATTTTATAATATTCAAAACGTTATGTATTTCAAATTTTCTATCACTGACCGGGAAATCATATTTTTCATGTTAGGTTTTAATAATTTAATATGGTTTATTTTATCAAATTTCTCAGACCGATAACTTTGGTACATTTACCAATATACCGTAATATGTCACATGATGGGTGTAATTTCGGTAGTGCAGTGATATTTTTTCTATTGTTTTAATGAGAATGGAAATTTTTCAATACCTATAATTTGGTAAAATAAAATCCACATAATATACATACGGGATTTCATACTAATTATAAATTTATAAGTATTAAACAAAAAAAAAGGATCTTGTAACAAAGATTAATTAAATAAAATATCTACTTTTATATTTATATATATTATTATATCTAATATCTAGCATTAAAATAATTATTGTTTCTTTTTTATATACATTTATGATTAGGTAGTATATGGTTTCGGGGTAAATGTTTAAAAACGTATTAACTATGTATTTATTATTAATATAATTTATTAAATCGAATTTGTGTAAATAGAAATATTATGAAGTTAATCTGTTACCGTGTAGTCTTTTTTATGTTATCCTCATTTTTTTTTAAATTAATTTCTTTATAGTAGTTACCTTATATTTCATAATTATACAGATAATAATTGTATTTATAAATTTAAAAATGTTCTCCCAACCTAAAATGTGTTCTATACTGGTACAAAATTACAAATGATACATTTTCATTACCACTACAATAATGAGAAATGCCTTACTGTAATTAAAATTATCTCTTAAAGCAAATCCGTAACTTATTAGTTATTTCTGAAGCGATTAAGTGGCAATAGGTGTATTTGAGAAGCTTATAATTTTAATTTTTTAAATTAATTATAAATGTATTGTTTACTGTAATTAAAACGTTGTCACACTTAGGATAATATAATATCGAAATTCTATGTTGGATTATCCACCTCCTGGATAGATCACTCTTAATGGGATATATAGTATAATAAACGAGATAATATACTTTTTGCTTAATGATGAATAATGTATTATACAAGAATAATGAAAATTAATTTGTTAATTTCATATTCATATTGTTATAAATTGCAATAGTGCATTATTACTTATCGTGCATAAAAATATAAAATTAAAGAATTGATGTGTTAGAGATTTAATTTTTTTATTTATGAGGATCCTATTGAAGTATTGAATAATAATAACGTGTTATTGTATATATTATAGGTCATAATTTGTGTTATATTTCTGGTCATTATAAGTATCTTATATTCAAGGAAAGAAAAAAAATCGATTGAACCTTTTTAAGTTTTATTTTAAAAATGTATAACTAGCGAAATAAATAATGGTCTTAGTACAAATTCTTTTGAATTAGTAATAGATAACTATAAGAGTACACATTATATATATTTTTAGATATATTATTTTAATCTGGATTTTGAGCGAAACGTAGAAAGTCATTAGCTTTACACTAATGTGTTGTAGGTTACAGACGCATCCTAGTAAAATTAAGTTGTGGCATATAATATTATATTCTCAGAGGTCATATTTGTTTTTAGAATTTCCTAGTAATTTTTAATAAATAATAATAATAAATTAAAGAATTTAAAATAAAATAATATGTAAAATATATAAAACAAATTGTAGGTATATACTTTAGACATGTAGATATTAGGTAGTATATTTTCAGTTTTAAATTTGATTTTTTTTAATAAATAAAACCCGAAAAAAGTATGTATTTTTCTTATTTTATGATAATAACATGGTTACACTTTGAAAAACATCGTGGCTCATGGATCATTCTCAATTAATATTTTGAAAAATTTCTAAATTACATTATTACTATTACAAAAAAAATCGTTTAACTTAGTTTAAAACTTGTCGTAACTTGCATTATTTTTTTTAATAATTTGTTTTATAACTATCAATATACTACTAATAAATAATACAATAACTAATCAATAGCTTCCTTGTTCTATCGACTATCGATGTTTTTTAAATGAATAAATTTATTTAATTTTTCGCTATTTATTTATTATAACGTATTTTATTTTTACATGATGTTGTAATAAAACTCTGGTTTGTGATGCATATTATGTGAATTAGAAATCAATTTGTTACTAGAAATAAAATGATTAATATAGTTATTGTTCTTCTTTATCAGTTTTATACGGTTTTTGTAATCAATATTCCATATATAAAATAAATTACAAAATAATGAATAACTAATATTGTTTATTTAGCGATAAAGATATTACATTTAAAAATTAATTAATAAATAAGTATCAAATATATATTATATCATTTTATATTTACGTTATAAATACTGTTGTAACTTCAGGCGATTTGCGAATTTTATTAAATTTTAATTAAATGTGCGAACAATTTTGTTTAAATTACTTAATAATGTAGGTATACTTATAATGTTATAAAGAATTCTATATTATAAATTCCTCATTATATAATTTATATTTTAGAATCGTTTTTATGTGTTGTTATTGCTATATTGTCATTTATATTACAAATGCATTTTAATTATTGCATTAACTGTTTGCGTAGGTATGTACATATTATTTGTTGTAGCTAAATTTATGTGCAAAGTGTTAAGCACTTCATAGTTATGTTCTTTTTTAAGCATGTTTACTTTTATGTAGTGAGCAGTGATTTATAATATTACTAAAAAATAATCAGTACGATAGTACCTATAACTATGTAAATAATTTAATAGTATATGTATAGGTGTTTTAATATATGATAGTTTATTATTATATGTGTGCAAAGTTTAGGTCGTTAATTTTAAATGGCGTTTGAGCTGTCATTGTTTGTTTTATATACAATCTAAACCATCATAAAAATTGATATTTGTTATAATTATTTAATATTTAAAAATTGATTATGAAATTTACATAATGATAGATATAGCATTTATGAACCTATATTTTCAATATAATCATTCTAATTTATTGATTTATGAACGATTTATTCACAACATATTTATTTAAAAACAAGATGTTTAAATCTTAAACCTTTTAAGAGGACGTAGAACCCGCATGTGTTATCTCCGTCTTTACATGTGCGACATAGCAAATTTTCGTTCACCAGTTTCAATATTGTGCTGTTAGTTTTGATATTAGAGTAAACTGACCTATTATAAAATTTAAAGGCAAGATAATTATCCAGGTCCCCACGTAGCCTTTTATTGATATTATTTTTAAGCAAGATGATATTTTTGAAATTTTACATTTTAAAATGATCATAACTTACTTAAAAATAATAATATCATAAAAAGGCAACGCGGGGTCCTGGATAATTATCTTGCCTTTAAATTTTATAATAGGTCAGTTTACTCTAATATCAAAACTAACAGCACAATATTGAAACTGGTGAACGAAAATTTGCTATTTCGCACATGTATAAGACGGAGACAACACTTGCGGGTTCTACGTCCTCTTAATTATGTACATAATTATATTCACTCAAATAATAAAAAAAATAAAATACAAGATTAAATCTGTAAAACTTCTTAAAACTCAGAATTTTAACAAATAATTCCCATAATATTATTTTTATTGAGTATCTCAATCTTTATTCCAACAATTTTATCCACGGTATTATCATGAAAGTACAAAACCGTTAATATAAACAACAAAACATATTATATTATATAATATTAAGGTTTTTCTTGAATATTTATATAATATATAAATACATATATAGTATAATATAATATACTTCTGTATTATTTATAAACAATTAATTATTTAATAAGACGTACACTGATTAATATATTATGGCGCTGTAAAATATTCTTGCAATATCTTCAGTAGCTGAACACGACATAAGGTTGTCGTCTTGGGTCAATAATCAAAGACTAACAAGAAGTGGATGGTGACGTTCTACCTGAATTATTCGTAAATTCGTGTTTACTCCCCTTGTTATACCTTTCTAGAGTTTCTACCACACAAATTAATAATACTACGTATAATGTATATATTTTACATTTTTATGAATATTTCTCCATGCATTTCATATTATATATTATTTATATTAGCTAGATTATGATTGAAAAATCCAATATCCTTTACCACATTGCTTTAAATTAAATACTAAAACATCATGAGAATCCTATGTATAACTTAATTAATATATAATATATTCAATAACAGTTATATTTTATTTATTGATTATAAAGGTCATTATTAAGTTTGTAAGTTAATAATTAATCAATATTAATGTTTGATTTGTAAAATGTAATTTTCTTTCTATTTAATGCAATCCTGTACAATACTTTTAATACCATTCTGAATTAAATAAATTCATAATTATTTTATTAAATAAACTATTTGAGGTGAGACAGTCTAATGAAAATTAATTGTCGACAACGTTTAGAATTTAAGATGGCACAAAGGCATTGAAAGCCGCTGAAACCTAAAAAAAGAAAAATGATCAATATATTGAATAGCGGAGATTAGCACTTAGTTGATCTTTTAAATTCTTAACGAGCTTAAATTTAACCTATTATATAAGTAGGTTAGATTGTTTGTCATTTTGAATCGTCTTATTAGATTAATACATAAAATATATTGTTATGTATTTATGATTAATTATTAAATGTTATTAAAGATAATTGGATGTCGATTACCGCCCAGAAATAAATAATTTACTCAATTACCTACCATAATCTAATTAAATAAAAACAATAAAGGATATTTTAATATCAATAACCTATGAATGTTTTATTTAATTCAGTTTAATGTTCATTTTACTTTATTTTTGCGCGTGATAATTAATAGTTAAAATCCATATTTTTGTCCTGATAATATAATGTTAATAAATAATAATCTACGTAAAACTTGTTATTTATTCATTCTTGGTATTTTCTTTCAAGTTGATAAGCTTCTTTTATATTAATAAGCTATTATGATCGAGCAAATATCGTAGATGTAAAAAATAGTACTCACATTTTTTGTATGTTTATTGAATTTTATTAAAATATCTATATTAAATAACTAATTGATATTTATACTAATATATATTAATGCTCAGTCAGTAAATAATTTAAGTAAGTATAAAAATTATAGCTTCGTTAAGTTTGTTACATTTGTATGTATTCACTTTGAGTGAATATGAATATAATTTTTATTAACATCCAAGGTCTAAGTCAGGTTTTGAAGTAGATTATTTAATGGTTGCAAATTCATCATAAAAAATGTTTTAGTATAATATTACTGTCTTTTAGAAATTAAATTTTAAAAGCTGAAGTACATGTGCATAATGAAGTGTAGTTAGAAGTTATGTAGTTTTAATTTGTATCTATCAAAGTATCTATGCAAAAATATACATGTTTGAACAATAACATAATTTAATTATTCATACTTAATATCATATATCGTGTAAAAATAATTTCCGTACTTACGGTACGTATTAATTATGTACCTACTGTGTATATTTTTTATTGTTTTAAACAAATGATATTTTTAAATTTTAATAGTTACGTGTATCGTTTTAATTCTTTAGTTGTATCGTTGTTAAGTTATTTTAATTTGGTACAATTTCAGGGTCATATTTTTTTGGTGTCTGTTTCTTGGTAGGATGTTCATAAATAATATATAATTTATTAAAATAGTGCATCAGCGAAATTTTTTTTTTTACGCATATAGAATGTAGTAAAAACCTCTCCGTATTTAACTTCTTGTGATAACGTGATTGACATTTAGGTATCATTATATTTACTATAACAATAATAAAAAATAATTTAATTGTGATTTCTTAAAATCGTTTTAGTATTTTGATACTTGAAAGTTATTACTTATTATTATTTATTTTACCTAACCTGACTTTTTTAAATATTAATTATTTGAATGTTAAGTTTGTTAACGCATCATAATATTATACTTGTATATTTATCCATTATCATAATACATACGAATTTATCTATAGTTTTATATGATTTTAAATTAAAGTTTATACTATAGTATTTTGTGTACTTTAAGTGAATACAATATTTTCACATATTTAATCAAAACGATGCATGTATTTAAAATATTGATAATGTATTGAAAACATGAACATTTTATGAAATTATGACTATGACTATATAGTAGTGACACTTAAAGTTTTAACCTTAACTGGTTGTATTTATTTTTAAAACTGTTGTTGCAATCATGGCGATTTAACTATAGTTATTCTTAAAATATCATATGCATATACATATATTCATTACTTTACAAGTTAATTAGTTTTTTTTATACCTATAATTTAAAATTTTGTTTTATATGTGTTATTTTTATTATTAACAATTGCTTAGTTATTTTAAATATTTTAATCGTTTTAATGTTTAAATACGATTTTTGCTACATTATCAACTAGAATTTATTTATTATGTAATTCGTACGTTGATATAATTATAAAACCAACACGTGACTAGACCTAATTTTAATTAATATTATTAAACAAATTTTTATGTTATGCATTTATGATAAACATAACGTCAAAGTTTCATAGCGATGACTAGATAAAATAAATTTGTTTAACGGTTTAGGTTTTGATTATTGGTTATATATTTATCATTTTGTTTGTATTGAATATTGTTACATGAGTCCCTGCTGTCTTCCTTCATTTACCTGTCAAGGACATAGGAATGTTACTTGCCTTTGACATCGTGGTTGGTATTTTTAGACTAATCTCTGGACTACATTCAAATAGCAAAATAGCCAATGTTCAATAGCTATCCGTACATTTTTATCATATAGGACAGTAACATTCTCTAAAATAATTAACAATACATTATTATTTTTTACACGGCAAATGAGATTGCCCATTTAAAATATTGTTCAAGTTTCACACCCAATATCAAAAATTCTTCAAATAGTTCTACTCAATAATATATTTTTTCAATATTAGTCAATACAATTATGTTTGGTTTTTTATTCTATTTGATTATTAGGTAATTATATTATATTACTGGCATTTTTGTACTGAAAATTAGTTATACAGAATTATTTACCGATTGTAAAGAATGATAATAATTAAAGTTCCGAGGAAAAAATTTAACAGTGGAAATTATATAATAATATTACATAGAATTCTATTTCAATTGAGATATTTTGTATGTGAGTATTTGTTTTTTTCATATCAATTCGAAATAAAATATAAAACTTATTTTTGGTTTAAAGATTTTAATTCTTGGGTACAAGTAGCTAAATCTATTATTTTAAGTTCAAACACAGTTTTGAACCTTCTGTTCAAATTGCATGAATTAGGTCCAATAAATGTCCAACTAATGTTGGTTTAATATGATTTATACCTAAAATGTATATATAGGTACAATATTTATGTATTAACTATTAACTTCACTTAAGCTTAAATTGGGACTTACAATGTCTGTCAACCTAATTTTTAATATGCGTGTTTCATATTTCATAATATTTTAAATATATTTTTTGTGCGTGAATCATACTAAATAATAATGTATAGCTAGATTTTTTTGCTGGGTATTATTATGAATTCAATCATTTTATGAATGAAAAATTACACACATTTTCATCATGATGTTATATTCTATACACAAATTTAACAAGATTATTAGTGAATAAATATACTCGAAAAAAAAATTGACAACAAAATGTCGACGTTTTTATAAGTAGGTAGACGTTTATTGGTGTTACCTACCTTTATACGAAAAAAAAAATAAAAACATGATACAAATATTAATTTTATTATTTAAAATGTTACAGTTATTATTATGTATTAGTATTAGTGTATTACTAATTTAAGTTTTAGTAATTAGTAAATATTATTGAATGTATTAAAATAATACTGCCATGAAACATTTTATTTAAATGTAAATTTAGTGCTATTTAAATACATAACTATTTTTTTTATTAAATTTTTAGATTTTATCGTCATGCATGTAGAATTAAAGTGAATATCAATAAAATAAATTTAAATTTAAATATAATTTTAAAAATTATGATTGCGCCAAGAAGTTGTGATTGATAATTATAAGCTGATTAGATAGAATTCCAAAATAGAAATTTTTTTTTTCGTTATTACATAAAAATGTAGATCGTGTAAGAGAAAGTGGTTTATAATATAATTTTTAATTCTAATGCAAATACAATTAGTTTTATTTTCTGTTATGCTACAAATATACTTCTGTACTAAAAATTCAAATAGTCTACTAGTCATCAAAATTGCTTCATAAAAACTATGATATATATATATAATTATTTAAATTTTTTTATATAAGGTTACATAAATATAACATATTATTTTAGAGATCGCTCTTAATTATGTGCATGCCTTAGAAATAAAAAAATGTTCTGAATTTACTGAAAATAAAACCATCTGAACACATTTAAATGGATCACTCAGTGTGTTGTGCCATTGATATGATTGTGCGTTGTTGCGTGGATAAGTTACCATTTATGAGACAATAAATGGCGATGAACGTCTAGCTAAAGGAAGCACGTAGATACATAAGTTTGTAACTACCATGATATAACAAACTTGTTTGAATGGTTGTTCTATGGCAATGATTAAAAAATCGGACACGTATTTACGGCATACGTAGAGGTTATATAGGTTCGATAGCTGGTCATCGCCACCCGTTATTTACCCGTTATTTGTATTTTTTACATACAGTATGTGCTCATGTGATGTAATGTGTATAAACTGGTTTTATTTTTTTATCATTTTATCTTCTATTAAAAGCTTCTGATATCATAGGTCGTTGGCCATAACATCCATTGTTGTACGTATTTTATAGGTAGTATAATGCGTACTTGTATTTTATCTTGTGTATACCGACCTACACGTATAATAATTAATAACATTAAGTTTCAAAAATATGCTTTTTTTGATAATAATTTCATAGAATATATTGTATAATGTATATCATTGCGTTAGCTGATTGCATTTTGTTTAGATTCCTGGAATTTACTATATCTATTGAGAATGTATTCTTCAGATTGTTTATAATAAAGTATATATATAGTTTCTTAAATCATATTGTTTGGCAGTTGCAATTTTCAACTATTAGAGGTTGTTGTTGAGTGAAAAGGAATGTGTCGACTTTTCATATCATGGTGTTCGTTTTTGTTATTGGTCATGTATTACTTCGGTATCTTTAACTTGTTCCTTGACTTGTTTATGTTTACAGTAGTAATATAGGCATCATATTTAACTACTATTTACCATTACTATACTACTGTGCTTAACAAATTTCATTAACGGCCTATTAGTTTTTTTAGAATTTGACCGCATTATTCTTATAAGGTATGACTGATTTATTATTTATATAATACATTTTATAGTGATTATGTTTGTATTTGAGAATTGTTTTATAGCTGAATTGTTAATAATTATGTATTGGAATTTTTGTTTTCGAAACAATTAAAATTTGTTTTTTGTAATTTTATTTGTTTGTTGATTGAAATTTTTTGTAAAACAATCTTGTAGTGTAACTTCAAGAAAAAAGTTCCTAATCCCAAATTGATTTATGTGATTAATTTTTGCTGTAATATAAATATCGATTAATATTCACATTAAAAGATTTAAGTGCAATTCGACTTTGTGATATATTAATAAATTCTTATTCAAATCACATGCATAAAATCGAGGTGTTAATTAGTTGGTGGACAAGAATCTATTAATTATTAACTTATATAACAAGGACACTTTTTTCTCTAAAAAAAAAACACGATGCAACATTTTAATTTTAATAAAAATCTGATTTGTGATAGGTATATTTGTATAAAAAAGTTAATTACTCATAAAATATTTATGTTCATTGCAGATTCGTGAAGTGTTAGAAAAGATTGATAAATATAATAATAATAATTAATGACATGAATTGTCTATTCGTATTGTAATAAAATTAAATATTTTTGTTATGTGATAACTGATTATTAATTAGTAATATTTTTATTGATAGCGATTATTTGTGTTATAATAATACGTACGTACTTGGAACTTAGTTGAAGCGTAACTTTGAAAATATTGAACGCCTTAAAAGTACAGTACTAAGTACAAACAAATAAGTATAATAGAAAACATAATATAAGAAAATATGTATTTAGCTTCTATTAAAAGTAAACGTACTGCATAAATATATAAGCAATTGAACAATATATATATATACACACACATACAATTAGGATAATAGGATCAAATCTTGTATAATTTATAGGAATAATATACGCAATATTGCAATAATCACATATTTAACTTCTTGGGAAATGCTGTTTCTATAGCTCTGCTGCTTGTTTCGTTTTGGACTTCTTAAATTAATTCAAATATTTTAGATTTCTTCCAAGTTATGAATATTTTTTTACTTTATGTTCAGGTGAGGTAGATAGTGGTTTGAGAGTAATATTCATAGTTTTATGATCATCTAGTTTCATGTTGGATTTATATTTTATTTCAGTTTCATTTTTTTGTTTTTATTGTATTAATGATTTAATTTTCCTGGATGGTTTATCTCTACCACATATGTAATTTGGACTTTTTGGTGTAATATTATACTGTGGTCGTAGGTCGTTTGATAAAATGAAACATTTTATTGATGCTCTGATGATTTTACGCGTTATATCGAGCTATATTAAGCTATATCGAAACGCGTGATAATTAGGCGGTTTGAAAATATACACGTGTTTGTTCATTGGCGGATAAACTCATCTTACTGGTTTATTTTTTCTGATTTTATTTCATTCATGTAACAAGAGGTTTTAAATTTTAGCAATAATGAGAACATTTTATGTTATTCGAGAAAAATGAGATCTAGCTAATTTCTTATGAGAATATAAAAGCTGTTTTAGTCGATTTGGCTATATATTAAATAATATCGTTATGATAAAATACAATTCTAAAATGTTTAACTAATAAACATATTGTATGCACACTTAAGTGCATTTAACTAGTAGGTTCTATTTCTATCTATGCTTCTGAGGATAGAACAGTTAGATTTCAGCAGGTAGCACATAATATTATATTGCTGAACGACAGTATATGGCAGACACATTAACATCCGATATATTTATTAAAAGAATATTGCATTCAATTTGTATATTGATTAATCTATCTATCTATATATTTTGCATTGTGTGCATTTTTAAAGTATAAATTCTCGCTTATTTTCTACAAATATTTTTCATTGTAAATTCATAATCTCTAATTCAATAAATCTTTTTTACTATGTAAAATGGAATCATACTAAAACTTAAATTAAGTAATTGCATTTTAAATTTATATTTATGAACATATTATGGTTATTTGATACTAATAAAAATAAAGAAACATTCATAAAAAAATAACGTATTATTCAAAATATGTTATATTTAGTATTTATAACAGGCATTTTGTTTAATGATTAATCTTTTATTTCTAGACAAACAACAATTTTTCAAACTATTTTATTATTATTGTATTTTAAACAATTAATGTCTATGCAATTTATTGAATACATCATTTAACTGCACATTCTATAATATAATAGATTCATAAACATTTTTTATAATAAAATGAACTCTATTGAACTATTACTAAAACGACCCTGAAAATTGAAATCCAGAACATTTGGTGTCTATGATTTAGTATAACATTTTGCTTTGTCCGTGTGACATTCGCGCTTTAGCGTGAAATAACAAACTGTTGATTACAAGACAAAGATAAATTCAAATTTTTATTCATAGTACCTATTATTATGTTAAAACAGTTTTTTTCTTGACTACTTTTATTCAGTTATATATATATAATTTCTAGTGTAAAAAAGTGACTGCTCTCATTGTTATTTACAAAATAATTAGTACTACAACAAAAATAATAACACAAATTATTATCATTCCAGTTAAAAAACCCTATTAACATCCATTACAAATAAATTTTCACTATTTGATTAAAATAAATTCGTAAGACTAGGATGTAGTATATAACCATGTATCTACTTATAAGAACTATGAATTCATGTTTACGTAATTAATTATGCCGTATGTGAGTTATAAAAATAGCACCTAATATATTGGATATATAGTATTATGTTACATTTACAAAGTTTACATAATATTTTTATGGAAAGATATTAGTTTTATAATTGTTGTAATATTTTTTATATTTTTTAATTTTTTAGGTCCTATATTGAATCTCATACATTATTAAAATGGGAGTACAAATGAGAACTAAGACCGAAGAGACGGCTGAGCCTCTGATCGAAAATAACAACAAGGAAAGCGTAGAAGAACCCCTGAAGCCACAACCTCCACAAAAACGTGAAATATTGTGGGCCACAGCTATATATTTAACCACTTGGCACGTGTTAGCTGTTATCTGTACGATACTTTACTGGAAGAATGTCAAAATGGCTACCATATTATGGAGTAAGTGCAATATTATGATGATATTTTTTTTTTATATATATATATATATATAGTTTACTATAATTTAGTTAATGTCTTAATATTGACCACCACGTCTAATCTAAAAACATAGAATCAGGTAGGATACAAGTAAGATAGATTCTGTGGTATCGTTTATTTCCATATGTAACTAATATTTCCTTAATACTTTGAAAAAAAATTATTACAATTTTTTTTTTTTGTTAATATTATTCTTAAATAATTTTTTTATTATTATTATTATTATTATTATTAGGTCTCCTTGTTGGATTCATTGGACAATTTGGCGTAACAGCTGGTGTGCACAGATTTTACACTCATAGATCGTACAAAGCCAAGGTTCCTTTGCAAATCATCCTTCTGGCTTGCTATTCAGTTGCAGGACAGGTATTTAAATAATATATTAATTATAAACAATATATATATATATACATATGTACATATATATATACGTATTCTATGTCATTATACTATTTTATTTGTATTATAGTACAGAGTAACAGATTGGGTTCATGACCACAGATTGCATCATAAATTTAGTGACACCGATGGTGATCCCCATAATGCTAACCGAGGATTGTTCTTCTCTCATATTGGTTGGTTGATGCAACGTGGACACCCAGAAGTATTCCGTCGTAGCAAAACCATTGATATGACTGATATAAATAATGATCCCTTAGTGCAGTTTCATACAAAGTACATTTTAAATTTTAAATTTTTTAAGACAAATAGATTACTTTTCTATTCTTATTCTTATTTTTTTTTTTTTTTGTAGATATTATTGGTTTTTCAAAATTACCTTTTGTTTTGTATTGCCTGTACTTGTACCAATATTTTGTTGGAATGAAAGCTGGATGGAAGCAATTGGAATTAGTGGAGTATTGCGATTTGTGATTTTCACCAATATGACATTTTCAATCAATAGCTTGGCTCACTTTTGGGGAACAAAACCATATGACACGTAATTGACTTATTTATCTCTTGTATTTTTGTATTGTTTTTAATATTTTTCTTTTATATTAAAATGTATTTTATAGGCGCATAAGACCTGTACAGAACATGGCTTTGGCTATATTAACTACTGGTGAAGGCTGGCATAATTATCACCACGCATTCCCATGGGACTATAGAGCAGAGGAATACTGGTGGAAACATGACTAATCCAACTACTATTTTGTTGGATATGTTTGCCAAAATTGGATGGGCTTATGACTGCAAGACACCATCAGCAGATCTCGTCAGACAAGTGGCTAACAAGCACGGTGATGGAAGTTGGAGTGAAGTACCAGCTGAATGCAAATAGATTATTATCAACACTAATGCATTTTTCTAAATAATTATATAAGACTTCATAAACTTTTAAATGCCTTCATAGAATGTTATTTAATATCTAAAATTATGAAGACTAGAATACATTTATGTTGTACACCTGAAATGATAATAACTGCAATGGCATTCAGTATTTCGATAGTTTTTGGTTTTACTTTAAATTTTGGTGTAATTTTATAGATTTTTTTTTTTGTGAATATTTAGAAATACGATTGGGTAACAACATATTAGTATAACTTGAGTACTTGACACATATTTATGTATACATACACATACTACTAGTGTATATAGTACAGTCAATTTTGGCTACATTTCTGTTACGTCGTGCACATAAAAAAAAAACAGATTATTAACCATTATAATTAAATTTTAAAATATTTTAATAAATATGTATACGGTGGTCATTGAAACAAAATAGCATATTGTGCTAATAATGCTCAAATATTAGTACCCAATCGTGTTATATTGTCCAAAACTTAGATAAGTATTGAATAAAATGATTTATTATAAACATTTGGTAAATCGGTTGCAGCTGTCTAATGATGGATTAATTCCTAATGAGCTTATGAATTCAAAATTAAGTAATATTACAATGAATAGAAGCGCGTGTATATGTATGGATGAAAGGTGTAGATGTGATAATGTAATGTCTAAAGATACATGGAAATTTATGAGAGTTCACTTTTTTTTCATTAAAATGTTCAGGTTACCATCATATGATGATTGCTTATTTTAGATATATCATTATTGATTGGTTTCGTGCCATTTGCACAGAATGACAAATACATGTTTGGAAAATAGACATAGCTAGAGGATTATTCTATTATAATATAATATATTTTAGTCCTACTCAATAATCTATATTTTGGTATATGGTGTATATATACACACATACGTACCGATTACCATAATTGCTATCACATTAATACATGCACATACATGTACACATGATGATGTTAGGTCCTTAATAAGTGTAGGTGTAGGAAATTTTATTTGTGATTTCTATTATTTTCTCATGGTTATGAATATTATTAATAGTATTAGAAGTAAAATGAAGAACTGAAAACAAAACTATTTAAAATAATAACAGTATAAATAAACACATTGTTTAATAATGAACAAGTGCTGGTACAAATATATTTAATATAATATAATATAACAGTTTTCAATCGATACTATACTGGTCTAGTGACTTTTTAATGTAATCTAATTATATAATAAACAAAGGGCTGATAGATTTAATTTTTATTAAAGAATGAGATATATGATGTTTTAAGTAAGAAACACTTTTTAGTTGTCTAATATTCTGCTATACATTTTAAACTACAATAGAACATTAAATTTAAATAAATTGGTTAGCATGACCAATGTTGTTATACTGTTCTCAAATTATAATAAAATCAAATTTTTTATTATTTTATGAATGGTTGGAAATGTGGACCATAAAATCACCATTTGGTATTCTATTTGGTTCTTAATATTTTTGTAAGTCGTAAACATTGGCCAAAAATGCGATTGCTCTAACCCTTTTCTTATTGGAATTGTACATAAAGTCATATTATTAAAGTTTTAATACATTTTAATATTTTATTGACATTGGCATGATATTTTTTAGTATCATAATTAAAGTGAAGTGGAATTAAGTGATTCAATCGATACTAAAGTAAATACTATTAAATAAAAATGTAGTTTGAGCTTCATTGATTGTATAGTTGAATTAAATAGTCAATTTAGTAGTTAAAATGTTTTGTTGAGAGTTTAGTGTAAACATATTTGATCTTATAATCTTATGCTATCATCAGTTTTAGTCTGTAATACTAAGCTCTAAAACTATAGACCACCTAACCTACAAGTACAAGGTGGGAATTTGCACCTACCTAAAAAGTTCAAAACGTGCAATTTATTTTGATATTTATTTACTTAATAAAAATATTAGTGTTAACATTAAAAATGTGTTTTACATTTCGTTTGTTTTTGTTTTGAAAAACTCAATCAGGTCGATAAATAAGTTATTGAAAAATTATCTCTTACCTGCTTGAAGTGACCTTGTGAAAAAAAAAAATTACATTAATATGAAAACAAGTTAAATAATTTGCTGTAAAAACGTTTAATGCAAGCCTCCCCTCCCCCTCGCCTATTAAGTGCATCAGACTGGCAGTTCGTTATTTATAACGCGTACAACTGTTATTTGTCGAACGACTTAGTTATTCGTATTTGTAAATATTTTTTTGAGTATACCTACTTGTTTATTGGAATAAAATCTAAACATTCAGTCAAAAGAATGTAATAAACTAATAAAAATGTTATAAACATCGGCTAAAGCCAATAAGGTAAAAAGATCACTTGAGTACTATGAATAAACAATAGCTTGATTAGGCTATCAGTAGATAGGTACATTTCATTAGTATATACCAGTTATTGATTCGTAGGCACGCCGACGCCGTTTAAAGAGTATACTATAGTAATTGATGGCGCAACACGTACTTGTGTCAAGTTACAATTATTCGCTGGACGAAAGCAAAACGATAGTGAAAATAGTTTATTTTCTTTGAAGTGCTTCGTGCAAACGGCAACAGATTGTCATTAATTTAAAGATAAATGATAAAAAATTAAAAACCTACGAGTTTGCTTCTGCTGTTTAGTTTTGTTTGAATACAATAAATTTAATAGATCGTTCTATTAGGTTTATGAAAAATAATTCTAAGTGAATGAGACGGGCAATTTGAATTTAAAACGTTCATCAAATAAAATTGTGAAGATATAATATTTTTAAATTGCTATAAGTACTATTTTGGAAGGGCTTATTACATCATATAAATTCACAATTTTTTCTTTACCTTTATGTGATGTTAAAATTAGAAATGGAATGAAGTTTTAAGTACAATATAGTTTTAAATTTTCAGAATTTTCACTCGCTATAAGAAAAAACTAATGAATTCTGTAATCTCACGATGTATAATTAAAATAAAGGTGGTTTGATCAAATCGAGAAGTATTTTTATATTGAATTTTAAGCAGTTCAAGCCTCTTGCTCAATAATAGTACCTACCCCGATTTTCGTTTATGTCTATTGCCTATAGTGCCTACACTGTATACAGTATACCGTATAACTACCTATATGTATTTATAAATAAACTGCTTTATTATTCCTTAAGAGTGACTCGCGTAGTACGTAGTATGCACTTACTTATATTTCATTGTCACATTTAGCGGAAAATCAGAAAGGAGTTAACATTCAAACAACGTACAGATGTGTTAGTGTCATTTACAAGTTAAACGCATTTGACTAATTGGACACTAATCGAATGGTATACCTACCGGTACCTATAATAAATATTAAAATTTCATAAAAAAATTATAGACATCTATATATGTATACCCATATTTACAACCATACAAATAGATATGGTACACCGGTTCTTAACCTGTGGTCCGCGGCCGCCCGGGGGTCCACAGGGGCTTTAAGAATATTAAAAATAAAATAATTTATATTAAAGTCTTATGAAAAATTAAGTTTAATAAAAATGATCATAAATGTCTATGTTTTGTTATGTCTACTTCTATAATTTGTAATATAAGATAATTATTATAATTTTGGTTATGATATAACATCAGATGTTTTGCCAAAAAAAAAAATGTATTCGATAAGAAATTGGTAGGGGTTCCGCGATTTCTGAAACTCTTTCATCGGGGGTCCGAGTTCTACAAAACGTTAAGAATCGCCGATATAGTACAATAAATGTGTTACGGGTAGAGCAACGATTCGCCGTCTATCGACATCTTACATCTCTCATCAGGTGTGGGGTACGACTAATGTACTGAATGTGCTAAGTCTGAGGAATGGGCGAACGGGGCCGACTGCCGACTTAAGGTTTTCCAGCGCGTGTCATCGTGGTGTGTACAATGACGGAAGTATGCGACACGAACAAAAATACGACAGCGGAGAAGACTCCCCAACCAACAGTAGGTACGACCATCGTCAAACGCTCACACGGCACGTCGACGACACGCCCAGAGACCGGCAACCCCCCTCGTATTCTTTATATACATTATACTCAGTCTCCGGAATTTATTTTTTATCAACGGGTATACGATGTATCTGTGTGTTGACATAATATATCAAAAATCGAGCACCTAAGTACTTACTTTAATAAGGTGACTCTGATCTCTAGCGATGATATATTGCACACGGCGCGATGGTGGCCGAGTCCCCGTGAATAAACATCATACGGTTTCGCCTTAGGAAACACGTCGAACCGTCGTAGCGACAGGCGAATAGGGGACGGCGTAGTAGTGTGTACATATCATATACTAGGACAGTGTAAACCTTATCTGTACAAGCAGTAAAATGTACACATTATAGCTTATGTACTCGTTACTCCGTGTGTTGTGGATAAAGCATGAAGTCTGAGTACGGGCATTTGCTCCTCGCGAAGTCGTAAATACCTATACAGATGGCACCTGCTCTAATCGTAATCCGATAGTGTCATTGATATCAAAAATAAACCAAACAATTTTAATGTGATTAATTGTGTATGGACTGTTAATAAATATTATTTATTAAATAACAGCCAGTTGGCCAGTTATTCTAGTAACCAAATCGTATAAATTCGAAAAAAAACTAATAGACAATTAATAGTATTGGCAGTGTTGCTAAATCACTTATCGAAACGATTGGAATTTGTGTGACATTTTGAGTTATAAAACACTGTATCATTATTATCATAGCAAGTCATAAGTGTGGTCGTTCATAATAATATTTATACAAACGTACCCACCGACATTGGAAATATTAATTGATTGTCTTTTTCACCATTAGCAATAACGTCGGATCTCTTTGAAATATGTGATTTCTTTGTTATTATCACATTTTTAATTTCTGCGAATACATCACGATATTTCGATCCCGTTAAATACATTACTGAGTTTTTATTATTTTCACTAATTAGTTTACACGCTCAGCAGTTGGCCAGTAGATAATGTATTGATTACGCGGTTAATGTACAAAATAAACGTTTTTTTATAATAATATACTATTTTTACTTTATTCAGTATAATCACGAGTGTGTTCATGTCGTTACTCGGGTAATGTACATGCATACACTAGCTGCTTTTGTACCTACTTTTTACATGTACTCTCTGCAAAACAATTTAAATACATACTAATCGTACACAAAAAAATAAAAATAATATATGCGAGTATACGAAAGTGCATGTGTCTTGTATGACGAATGAATAAGTAAATTTATACATGTAATATGCCGACTGATCGATTATTCGTCGCACCGAGTGGAATTCTCATGGCTGTGACTTGCGAATTTATATTAAAAATATTTTTTCTAAACACGTCAATATAAATATTAATATTATTAGGTACTTATATATATATATATATATATATATATATTATAACGTAATAGTTATCTACTTATTTTATATGTTTCGTCTATTATTTTTCAAATCACCTAATTTGATCCACGAGTAGGCGTACCACCTTAATACCTTAATACCTCATAGGTATATTATGTTACTAAAGAAATGTTCTTGCAGGCTGTGGATTACAACCATCGAGGAAATGATGTATATTGTATATTTGTATACAACCAGTACAATAGACCGGAAAACACGCCGCATTTGATTTTGATTCAATGACTAATAGTTGCCTTGAATGCCAGAAATGAATAACAATTTACTTTTTTTTTAACGAAACGAAATGAACTACCCCATTAGGAAACCATAGGTAATATACAAATTTGACACAAGTGCGTCAGTGGCGTATTTAGGATTTCTTTAAGGGAGGAGATACAGTTAAAATTGTATGGCTTACTGATAGTGATAAATATAGAAAAAACAAATTGTAATCATATAAAAATAGCTAAAAAAAGGTGGGTCAAGGGGGGGATATATTTCCCTAATGTTCCCCCTCCGTAAATACGCCACTTAAATGCGTTTCACTCTAGAAACATGGTTCATTTTTATTAGTATACGAATGAGGGCTTAAAGCGTCTTAACCCCTTTCCTTTCCTTACCTAACTAGCCCTATAACTTCTTATTACGAGACAGTCAGAAACCATCTCTCATATAAGTATAGGTACCTGCCACCTATTCCAATATTTGGCATCTCTGCAGGCTTCTTAGCCTTATCACTATATACGAGTTGTACCATCATGCCCATAGTGTTTTAAAATATCACAAAATACAAGTAATTACTATACGATATATATACATAGAACTTTAAACTTACAATATAAAAAGTCACGTGCGACATAGCGGCGGAAACGCATGACCTTCTGCAAGTGGAAGGTGGTCGTGGAGTAGGTTTTCGCTTTGGACACCGTTGAACTCTTCGCATTTCCGTAACTAATTAATAATGATGACGTCGCGTGACGGACGACCGGTGGCCTCCATCGGAACAAACGGTGATTTAAAATTTTCTAAGAAATAATAAAACTATTTAAAAAATACGAATATGGAACAAAAAGGTGCAACGTGTGGATTACGCCGTAAGAGTCGCGAATCGTCTCGGCAAAACCAAATACATTTTTATGTTTGTGTATTCTGTTTTGGTCGATAGCTTTATTCGGGCGATTCTGCAATGATATTATAAAATAATATAATTTTATCGATTAGGTACCAATAATTGCCATTCTCGCGCAGTCACGTATCGTGCGATGTATCTCAATACAATATTTATGCAGTCACACTATGGATTGCATCCTCCTCGGCGTAAACCGATTAAAAATTTGATTGCACCTAACGCATGTATCTAACCATTTAATTATAGATACTACTACTACAACACTACATATCTATATAAGTAAGTAGTCATTTTTTACTTGAGTACTTAATCCTTTTCACTACATTTTCCCCAAGCACCGTCTAATATTTCATTTAAATTATTACTATTATTTTTATTATTGACAATAGGTACGTATTTTTGTTTTTATATAGTGATTTTTAACTATGCTTAATTTATGTTTCTCTTGTAAAACGTCAAAGTACATATTTTAGTTGTAATTGGTTAAATTTTAATGATTCAAGTCAATGGATCATCGAATATTATACATGTTTTTCTTTAAAGAAATCAACACCTCTCATGTACGATGTACCAACCTAGTAAAGTTTTTCAAAAGCCATATCTAAGTATACAACATTATGTTATTATATTTTATTTATCATCATTTATATGTGTGTGTGTGTATCATATACCTACTCGTACGATAAAAAAATCAATCGCAGTAACATTTACATTATAATCGTTAGCTTTTTCTTACGTCATTTTAATCATTAAATGATAAATATATTAAATTATATTTATCTACGCGTCAATATCAAAATTCATTTCCGCTCATTTCAAAATGCTGAACACATACACAATATGAGGTTATTAATCGTTATAAACCGATTGTATAGTTATAGTTGTAACTATGGCGTAATTTCAGTATACAGAGTGTTACACAAAACTTAAAAGAACAAATGCAAAAATATACATATTTATAAAATATAACCATATATGTCACGTAAAGCACACACTTAAGCACATTGTATTCCTTTTCTAGTAAATATAAATAACTTCAGTAGGTAGAATGGGTGAATAAAGGTACTTAAAAACATGTAAGGGTTAATGTTTATATTTTTATGACCCTAAAATAAATAAAATAGTATTGATTTATATCAGTATAATGTTCAACTATGAATGTTTTTCACGAGCTATAATGAGTAGTGTTATTAATTTTTATTGTACTTGACCGAAATAATAATTCAATGTGAACCATATCGATAAAAGTGATTTCGTTGATTTATGACTTAATAAACTCTATATATTTTTTACTATATAGTGGCTAAAGATTGTTATTTATAATTCACATAATACTACGCTGTAATTTCTTCCTTATATACCTTTAAATTGTCTTCGTGTTATAATAAAATATTTTAAAAATCACATCTTCATATTGTTTATTTGTAAATAAATAAAGTTATTGGTTTTTTTTTCTATTACATTACAACCGTAATATACTATATTTTCAAATAATTTGAATACCTATATTGAATTATTGAAATCCATCAGTAAAGAAACGCCTAAACTAATTATACAAGAACAGAGGAGTTGTTCTTAAATGCTTTCCGTCAAATCTGGCCCTGCTTCTATTGCCTATCAATTATTATTCAGGATTCTTATGCATCGAACCATATACGCCTACGCACGATAGAAATAAATGTAAGATAATAGTAAAGAATGCTCAAACACCTGCGGTTTAACGAGAGCCGAAGTGGGCCTAGAAAATATCCTTGTAGGTTGAATCGTCGTAGTGGGCGACAACGCGCTATAGGGATGTCCTATACTCCTATATAACACGATTAACGTGCAATAATTTACGCTAGATTTAGTATAGGCACGGTGTTGAGTAAAATAATAAGTAGCTACGCTAAATAATATTTCAGACCCACGGTCGGGTGGTATTGCGCTCAAAACCGAATTTAATTGATTGCAATAAGCATCGTGACACGGCATAACAACTATTGAATTTACACCGATTGGCTGGGTAATCAGAACGGAACCAATATAATGATATGAATTATACATTGCGCAATTGTGAGTTGTTCTATTGATAGTATTATTATGTATCGATAATATTTTATTCAGTTTTTCCCTCAAACTCGTCTTCGTGGCCTCGCATAACGCATATAGGTTTACCGTATTACCGTATGCATACGACGAAATTCTACAGTCTACAGGTATATCATAATCTATAAATATATAACCTACTCGGCAATAAATAACTAATGAGAGGTAAAAGAAAATAAATCACGCAATTTCAATAACAACCATCATGCTCAATAATAATAATTGAAATTATTTAACGTGAATTCAATGGTATTGAACAAAAAATATTTTTACTCGTTAGTCGTTACACATGATCGGAAAAAAAAAAAGGAAACGTTACTATATAGATATACCAGATAGTAGATACCTATAATTTATATGTTAGTACATAATATAATGTATTAGCCAATTAGGTAGGTTACCTACAGAAATATTTTATTTTAAAACGTACATCATATTATGTATATAAACAGTTCAATAGTCATTATATAGTAGTACCTGAATATGTAATATGATAACGATACACGCAGTGCGACTTTCTAAGCATACACGATCTCTACAATTACCTCTCTGTCATAATGTCTTTATCCAAGTTATAATTTTTTAAGAACCTATACTCATAAGGACCATATTTTCATATACTTAGATTTTTATATCGCCTAAAGAGTGGCGTATTATGTGACAAACTTATTTTTTTCGAAAAAGAATCGCCTTTTTCATTGTAAATTGTTAAATAGACGAATTTTTTGATACACGATATTCCCAAATCGAAATTCAAAGACTAGTTTATAAGTTATTAAACTTTGCGCACTAAGAAATAATAAGAAGTCGAGCATAATAGGTTTGAAAGATATAATTATAGTAATTAATATGAGTTATAGATAATTAATTAATGCGAATGCAAGAGCCAATCGACCTGACTGACTTAATTCCTTCCTACACAATGCAATTTTAGCAGGGACTTTATTGTTTAATAGGTCGACGAGTGCTTGCGTCCTCTAATCGCGAAGACGACCGTCAAACGTTTAAATAGATATGTCCTTTTAAGAGCATTTGTGAGGTCAAGAGATGTGTTTTTAGGGTATTTTTTGATCAGGGAATTTGGCGATTAAGGTAACGCGATGTCAACTCAACGCAGAAAGCCAGCGACGGGTGTTTCCATCGGCTCAAGAAGATGACGAAAAAAGAGAAGATCCCCCGGTCTTAAACTATAGTGTTTTGAAAAAAAGAACGTCACGGCTCGGCGGATTCTCCTACAGTGGTGTTTAATCGCAGTAAAGCAAGAGCACCCAGTGCCATTGAAGTAATAAGTCTCTCGAGGAGTTATACTAATGATACCATACATCATATATTATGTATGTATATTGTTATTATTTATTAATAATAATGGATGAAAACACACCTAATATCCATGATGCGTATTTTACCCGGTTGTTATCAAGTCTTTTATTTTCTAAGTTATAATCTGTAAAATAACAAACTAATACAATATTAATGGATTACATATTATATTATATTACCACGACACCATAATAATATCTGTTGTACTGCATAGGTATAATAATACCTATGCGTCAACGAAAACGTTTACACGATAAACGCATTTCAGACTATTGTACCTGTAAGCACTTATAGACTATAGTTAATACAATATTAATATATAAATAGCACCAGACGTTGCTTTTTTTATACGCGGAAAATGTGTTTTTATAATTTCTCATAGTATAACATTGTTGTTTAATCACATTACGTCGCATGCATTATCAATATTATGTGAGCATGTGATTTGACGTAATTATTATTCTCTAGACGGCGTCCGGACGAATATCATACGATCAAACGCAAAACGAACGGTTTTTAATCAGCACGGAGTACTAATGTAACTGAAAAAAAGAATTTTAGTCGGTCTTAAAATGTGAACTCGGCGACATCCTTTTGGTGTTAAATAACCACTATCCCAAACCATAGTAGGTATACAATAAAAAAAAAAAAAAACTCGAATATAACAATTTATCAATAAACGCGTACATATAAGAATATGATAAATAAAATTTAGCTGGTTTTCGTTTAGACTACCGTTATGTATTATATTATGTGATGCGCATTGCGCGTCGCGTCCGTCAACAACAAATTAAAAACCATTTTTAAGTGCCGGTACGACAAGAACAAAAAAAATGTTCACCACATAATATCACGATTGTTGTTGTTTGTGAAATGTACACTAGGTCTGTGTATACATATTATAATAAATAATATATTTAATAATATAAGAACACGCCATAATAAGTATGCATTTTGCATGTTTAGTCATTCGAGATTTTGCGTTCGGGGCCGCTGTAGTGAGGTCTACTCTTAGAGTGGTCCTTTACACGAATATAGGGTGATTCACCAAGCATGCTTACCCCCGATTTATTTAAATTCTAATTTTTGGAATTTTTTATTATTTTATAACTTTAAAGACTATATTTTAAAATCCTTAAGATTTTTTGTACTATTTAATGGAAATGACCTGTAGCCCTTGTGAATCTGTGATACTTTATACGTTGGTTACTGTGATACGTTAATCTGTGAACGCCTTTTTTCACTGTAAACTACCCATTTAGTTGATATTTTTTCAAAATGTCGATATACGACCGAATTCGAGACTTGAACGAAGTTTCTCAGTTGTTCAAATATTCACACTAGGGATAACAGTCCTTAATTCCTTATAAATAGTTTTACAAAAATAAAAAATATACCATATAATATTGGATCTAGTTTTTATTATACTTGGACAATTTTTAAAAATTAAAAATTTTGATGAATTAATATTAAATAATAATATTTTAAATTCATTTCAGCTTCCGTGTCGTCTAAAACCATTAAAATGATCCTATAATAACACTTAGTATACAAAGTCAAATAACTCAAAAACTACTCGTTAGAACTTTAATTTTGTTACGTCAATATTTTCAGAAAAATTATTTAAAATAAAGAAAACAATCAATAAAAAAAACTAAAAATTTAAAAATACGGTGTTTAGGTAGTAAGTACATATATTTAAAAATTCCAATTTTCGAATTTATATAATTACATCATCGAAGTAAAACAACGATGAGTATCCTTGGTCATTCTGTCTATACGCATAATAAATTCAACCAATGATGTTTTTTTCAGTGCGACTACGACTATAACATAATAATAGGTATTACAGTATAATGTTTGAAGGTATTACACTGTGTTACCCGCACATCGACTTAAACGATAGAGTATAAACTTATGGTAGAAATTAATAATAATATGATATTGTATACTGTATAATAATATTGTTCATCGATTGGAAAGTCATTAACCCTATAATTCATGGGATTCCGTGCGAATATTTTAATATGGAGTTTTCTCAATGCAATACATGAATAATTTTATTCAAAGGACAAAGGCTCGTTTTTTATATTGTAGGATTTACAAAAAAATGTGTGTATTTGACTAACGTATTCAACGTTTTAAAAATATTTTAATAACGCTTACAGATATTCCGATTAATTGGCACACTGTTCATTTCGACAACTGGTGCGTTACAGTAAATGTTATTTAAGGTACACATAATACGTTGTTTTTCTTTTAAACGACTGACACGCAAGGAATTATGAATTTTCCTAGTGCAGGCAATCATTGCTCGTGATGGTAAATAAATGTCGTATACAGCGTAAACATTTTCAAGATTGATACATTTTTTTGAAAGTTGGGGTATATTAAATTTTTGAGCGACGAAAAAATTAACTATGATGTATCATAGTGCAGTACAGATCACCGCGGTGGTGGTCGAGTAGACTATGCATCAGGTTTTTGAGCGATACGGTATAACTATTAACGAAACACGATTCAAATTCGAAAAAAAGCCGACGACGTGCGCAAATGCGCGCGCGAAACACATATTTTATATTATGAATTATGATGTAGGCGCCTCTGTATGTGACTATATAACATAGAGTCGGGGTCAATGATCTGTTTGCGAATTATATTATAATGCGTAGTATAATACGTATGCATATATATATATATATATATTACGCCGTAGACGCACACGTAGGTAGGTACAGGTGACAAACGTTGTCGAATTTTCGTTTTTTTTTGTTTTTTTTTTTTCTATTTGCCATAATATCATCATCGTTATTATTAAACACTATTGTCACGCCGCGAGGGGTTTTCGGTTTTTAGGATAGCCCGCCTGTGCACGCCGTGAAATTTTTAATACTCGATATGTACACAGACCAACATATTGTGTTGAACATACAGCGGCGGTCAACGGTAGGTAGGTGGTTTTTTTTTTTTTCGTATTCGATACACGCACGTGTTCGCTTGACAACAAGTTGACGGACAAAGCCGGGAAACGCGCTCGTTGTGATGTAAAACCAATTATTATTGCTTATCGTACACCAAAGAGTTTTCGGTAGAGTAGCCCATCTATCTACGATGGAGAATAGATATAATTTCATCGCTATACATTGCACCTACATACGCTGTTTATACAAAGTGGTTTTTCTTCTGTCGATATAAGATATTAAGATGCCCATCTCAAATCGTTATTTTGAAAAACTATATATTTTATAATTAGGGAACGGATTTAAATGCTTTAAAAACGAGAAAAACACGACTTGATGCGCTCGTAACAGAATTTTTTTTTAAAAAATGCACTAAAATATGCTCTTAATTATTTTTAACATTGAAAAAATTTGTTTAATTATATAATTTTTTATTCTTAGGTATTAATTATTCGTATAATTTTCATCATCTTCTAGTAAGTTTTCCTATCTTCTTTTTACTTTCTAAAAAATGAATTAACAATTTAGGTAGATTCATTCGTTTTACTTTTACCTTGTGTTTCATAATAGCATTGTATAATCAGGTGCTGATTAATTTCTATCGAATTTTATCCATTCCTACGTAAAAATAACTTAAAAACATAATAAATGTATTAAAAATGACAAAACATGCAAAATAAAAGTTATATTTTTTAATTCCTTGATATATTATGTATGAAATGAACTTTGTGCTTGAAAAGCCATGTTTTCGGAAAAATTCATTTTGCATTTAAATCCGTCCCCTAATTATAATTAATGTTTATATCATTTGAAGTCATTACAAAACGACATTTTTACCAGGAGAGAATAAATTGTTTATTAATTTGGAGGATTATAATGTAGATTTGCACGATAATTTTGAATGTATTCTGATCTTGTTATAATATAGTGGTATTCGTATTTCATAACATTATGATGTCTTGTTCTACATACCTACATAGTATTGACTACAACACCACAGACATACTATCAATTTGGGACTTAAAAACAACAAAAAGGAATAAAATTGGAATTTCGTATCCATCAAGAGAAATCTTAAATTTTTGTGTCACAATCAGTTATTCAGTATTGGTTTTTAAAATAGGCACATAGGTAGCAAATTTTATCGACATATATTTTACTCGTTAGCAAAAACAAATATAATAATAGTAATTGACAAAAGTACAGTTGTACAATAAATATGTTATACATCTCATACAACTATTATTATTTTTCAATGATTTCTGTAGAATATATTAATATATTATACTATCGAACAAAATATTTTTATATTTCCGACAAGAATAGTTAGATATAAATTATAGCCGTTTATGATCATGCATTGGTGTTTGTTAAGTTCCGTATGCATTACGCCTTAAACAATTTTAAATTTTAACAAAAATCGAAAAGTACGTGTAACATCCAACGAGAATTTATTGTTATGTGAAATTTTAAAATATTAAAATAATGCTAATGCAATTTTATAACGACCTACTTTGGGAAAATGGGATGACGGGATGGAATAAACTGGATTTTATTAAAAGAGTTAGGGTCACTATTGATCAGCATAATATCAACCTATCTACCTATCTTATCAAGTCATTTCCGAAATAATTTCAAGTAAGTATTAAATGATTAATATTAATTTAAGTTAGAGTATAAACAATTCACCCTGGCAATGGTTAATACAGACTTTAAAATAATGGGAAATACAATATAGTGATGGGAAAATGGTTCAAAATAAATAAATAAATATTTAATGTACCTACGTCATTATTATTGTACGTGTATATAATAAATAGTAAATAACAAACTAAATCTTAATTTTTTGAAATTATTTTAAATGAGTATAATACTATAAAGTCGTCATTGGCTTGCGTTCTTTTTGCCAACAGTTACTTTCTCTGCGTGTTCGAAAGGCATAAATTATATTTAAAGTTTTGAACTATCGTTTCCCGTCGTTTAGCTTATTATTATTATTATTATTTTTTTTTTTTTTTGGAAAATAGTGGTGTAATTTATCAGAAATAATTTAAAATTTTAGTGTTACTCAAGTTCGATAAACAAGAAATGGTTATGGTTTCCATGGACTTTTGTTGGTCTTTTTAATAAAAACTCAAGACGTTAATATACAAATTTGTCCATGATTTGTTACACAATTTTTTTATTCGAGTTGTATTTGTATTAATAATGCTATTATTAGTCATTAGTTTGAATATTAGTGTTACTAGTGTTAGTTCACTAATCGATTTTGTTTTCTATTTTGGTACATCATTATTTAATAGTTTATTTTGTTCATTAGTTGTCAATAGTCGCCGAGTGTGATTAAATACCACTATACTTATATGTATTAACATGTGCGCTGCAGAGTCAACAGTACTATCATTTATTTCGATTTAAGATGCAGTTCGATTTTGCACGTCCTCCGTTAAATTCTCATATTTAACGAATTGTGTTCAAGACCTTGATTGAAAACAAAAATATTAAATAGGTATAAAATAATTGTTGATGTATAAAAATGTTGTTTTTGTACTCATTAACGTTGGTAGGATATACTATTAATAAAACAGTATGATATTTCACTACACACAGTCTGGTTTCGTCTATAATATAATATATAAACAAAAATGTAATGTTATGGTAAATTATTTTGTTTTTCATACCGTCTATGGGCATATTATTACAAGGTTAACTAATACAATATTTAGTGTAGGTACTCTATTCATTATGTTAGGAGAAAAAATAATATTTTAGTATATAATTGTATTATGTTGTGTTTTAAATTAGTTTTTCTTTATAACGTATCTTTTTGTAAATACAAAAACGTACACGCGTTTGTTTTAATAATAATATTATTATGCTTTTATAATCTCACAGTTACTGAAACACAAAAGACAGTATAAAACCATAATATTAAAAAAATAACTCAAAATAAGAAACACTTATATACTTATCTCTTCGCGAGTTTTGTTCACAGAGCTGACTAGTTATAAATGTTACCAGTCATTACAATAATTTCTCATTAGTAAACGAGTCAGTATAATAGTATAATAATAATAATATTTTTAATATAATATATTATAGTGTTAATACACGTCTTCATCGATCTTCTTCAGTGGTGCACAGATATTGAGTTGTACTTAAACTAACGTATCGCGATTTATACAACGATCGTGAAGTATTATGTTGTTTGGTTTTTATTATATAAATAAATTAACTAAACTCATGTTTTGTAAAAAGTATATTAATATTTTTTCAAAATAATTACGTTGAAACGGGCAATTATTTTACAAAACGAGATAGTTTTGATTTTTTAAACGTAAATTAACTATTTTTATTTGTACCACAGTATGTGATATTGAATATTACACATAAAAAAAAATACATTTGAAAACTACAATATACGATTATTCTATACTTTTGGACAAAAATCTATAAATATATTGATCTGTAATATTTCCTTTTATGCCACAAATTTATAATCGATGAAATATATATTTGTCAACGAAAACACGTTTTCGAACAAGATTCCTTAAAAGTTTTTACATGCTAAAACGGTTTTTTTTTTTAGTTTTTCAACCTTTTCGTTATCTTTAAAGTTTTGTAAAGATTGCCTATATGTAACCCCTTTAAAATTGTGACTGTTGTGTACTCCAGGCAAATTGAACGTAATATTTTATTTTCATGATTTTTTCCTTTTAAAATATACCAGTTAATATTGACTTATCAAAATGTTTGTTGTAACTTCTATCATAATTAATCAAACCTATTTTATTTTATTTTTTAGGAATCCAAATTATGTATTAATAATAAATTATATGTGATAGAATTAGTGTGAATTATTATTTAATCAGAAATTAGACAACGATAGTCGATTGATTGTGTAAATGTTAATAGAAAGTCTTCATTAGCTGCCCTTAAAACTAATTTCTAATATAAATTTAAAAAAAGTAAATAAAGTTTAATTCTTATCAGTTGTTTTAGTCGATAAAATACAAAATTAAATTAGGTACATAATAATCATGACATATACGTATCTTAAAATATAGTTTAATGCACGATACTGTAATAATGTTGGATATCATAAATTTTTTAAATTCAAAATCCAAAATATGGGTATATTAGCTATGGAATAGCTTAAGATGTAAATACACAGACTTTTTTCTTGAATTTGAACACTAGGTAATTCGGCACTTATCAGTTATTCCTAATATATACCTAATGTATATTATAGAGTTAGTAAAAATAATTAAAAACACTTGTGATTTGTGATATTTTTATAGTTATTATTCAAGTATATTCTCACATTATTTTTATGAAATATGTGATATCTATTTTTATATTACTTTATTATAAAATCATTTACCACATACGCATAGTATGAATGTTGTGCTTTGATAATTTGATAGATTTGACAGCACAATGTATTTTTTATGAATTCTATAATTAAAAAATAGAAAAATGGATTTGTTGTAGTGACGTATAAAGTCTCGGTAAAATAGATTAAGCACTAAAATTGATAAGGAATAGCTATATTGTAGAAGTATCGATTAGAATTTTCATTTAGAACCTAGGTATTTTAACGTTTTATAAACGATTGTACGAAGTACGATAGCTTACAATTCATTTATTTTTCAGACACATTACTGTGGAAATTAAAACTGTTCGACAATTATATTAAATACCTACCGGCTACCCAATAAATGATTATTTTTGTTGATATTCATTTGTAATCTATTTAATGCTTTTATTGTTTATAATTGCTTTTATAATTTTAAAATTATAATATTTATTTATTTACCTTGTAATATGTTTGTTTCATTTTTTTAGTTTTTAAATTCAAGGAATAACATAAAAAAAATACACAGACGTTGTAATTATTTGTGTATTATTGGACGTGTTTGACACTATCGTCGTACCAGATCATTAAATGAAAATATCTCTGGACTTTTCTAAAACTACGTTGCAACAACAGAATTTCAATTATCAGACATTTTGAAGAATTTCATAACAATATTATTATATCTTATCTTATAAATTAATATCTACTCGTGATTTATGTGAATATTAAATAAGAGCTTTGAAATTATTCAGAAATAATCTTAAAATGTGGATTAAAACGTGACGAAATATGCTAATTTGTAAAAAAAAATGTTGTAAATTAATGTATTTATTATTTAAGAATAAATCATTATCATTTAGCTTTATTTATAATATTTTTTTTTAAGAAATGATCTTACATGTTTAAAAAATTGTTATTAATTTAGTCAAATGGACTATAAAGAGCAGTCAGAAGGTGATCACCCAATAAATGGAATTCAATGATTTTTTTGAAAATACTATTATGCATATATTTTTTAATATGTTATACTTTAATACATTTATGTTCATAATTTACTTATTTAAATGTGCTATAATGTAATGTAATATAATCAAAATATGTTAATAATGGAATCACATAATTAATCTGACCTGTGATATAATCGTATGTAATATTTAGTTTTATAAGGAGCATTGCCCATTTGCGTCAAAAAAGAAAAAATAATTAGTTTTGATATAACCTATCTACACCAAAACAAAGAAAGGTCGTTTTTTCGATCACCCATTTATGCAAAATGTACATATGTTGTGTAGTAATTTTCATAGTAATAATAATAATCAATTAAATTTATATATTATTAGTATTATAATAGTTATAATACGAATTTATCTAGAACCACTAATAACTGTGAATCTTTTCAGGCTCATTTTAGTGCGTCAACAAAAAATTCACAAATTAAAATCATATTAAAAAAAACTTTAAAAGCAATTGATAACTATAAAAATAATAATTAACACATTATGAATATGTAAAATTAGTCACAATTAACTATATATAGACTAATAAAGATTAGGTCTTTTTGAAAAAAAAAATAGTGTAAAGTAAAAATGTGTTCGAGAAAGAAAAAACTATTAATTTACTGTAATTTTTTAAAAATCTGTAATGTAATTGTATATTACTATAATTATCAAAAATAATACATTAAAAAATAAATATTTAATTTATTATTCTTATGATCATGTAAAATTACTGTACGACACGTGTAAATTTGGTACAATTGTGTGATTGCAAAATAGTATCTTTCTTATTTTGGCGTAGATAGTTTATAACTAAAGCGAAATAATATTTTTTTTGCTACTAATGGATAATTTTCCACATAAGCTATGCCGAAGTTATTGTGTAATCAAAAAAAAAAATAAATAACAAGTTCAGTGTTATTGAAATCTGAAATTACGAGATAAACTGTTATACAACTGCCAACTATCATCATTATATTTGAAAATAATTTATTAAATTGGCATTTCTTATTATTATTGTTATAGTAGTTTGAGAAACACGGAGCAAAACCGACTGGAAAAATGAACATCTTTACAATTATTCAGGATCTTAAGATGTACTCGATCTATTTGCAATATCGATTTGTAATGTGGAATTATTGATGCACGGTATAAGCCATAACGTATAATAGATTAGGTGAAATTGTAAAAATAATTATTAAAAAAACATATCAAGTTTTTTTCAAAAGAACTTACAAAGCCAAGTACCTATTTATAAATAATTATTGTATTGTAATATTATAGTATAAAAGGTTTTATAAATTGCCCATAATATAGTTTAAGACATTGTTAACATAATAAACAATCGATTTTGCCCCAAATTATATTATTTACGAGATTGTTGATTGATGACACAATATTGTAGATGAATATAGTTTAGACAGTTTAGTTAGTGCAAAACAATCTTTACAAGTTGTAGATTCATACTAGACGTGTATGGTACTTGTAGAGTAGACTGTAGTATAGTTAAATAGTTAAATCTTAAATTTATAAACATAATAATAATTATTAATTACCACAAACATTTTCGTTATTAAATAATAATTCAAACCAAAACGTTGCAGTTGATGTCAGCAATGTTAACAACATGTTTCGTGATAAGGAATGATATAAATCAAGGTGGACCTCGATATAAATTTAAGATTCATAATTTTCATCCATCGAATAATGACAAGCAATATCAGTTTTACCCCTTGTTCCTCCATAATTCTATATTATGTTATTATCACAGAGTAATATTATACATAAGTATAATAGTATAATCTACTAGCTTATTATAATTATCGTTTTTGAATGATTTTTCACTATTATCATCTTATTACAAAAATAATCAATAAAAATGTCAATTTTTACTTTGCTTACCTTATTTTGTCAATTAATGTCAATGACACTCAATTATTACAGTAATGCATCTTCTCTGATAATATTGCATTGTCAAATTTTAATTAAATCGAAGAGTGTTACAATTAAATTAAGTAGGTACTTACATGTTCTTTTTAAATTAATTATTTTTTTCAGTAGAATCATTTTATTTTAAATGTACCCATACGGCCATACATAATATTTACATTGAGTAATACTAAAAGATTTTACCAATGAGCGATGAAAAATCTTTTTATTTCATTCTCATTTGAAACAATAGTTTAAGTAAATACTTTTTTAGAATTTGTTCAATTACTTATGCCAATATATTTTTCAATACCTAATGTCAATATTAGTAAGCGATTGAATATATTCAAAAAATTACAAAAATATGAATATTAGCTAACTGTGCTGCATATTAAAAAAAAGAATGTCTTAAACTGGTAAGCACAATATTATTATAAACCGATATATCATGATTTGATCCATGTACCTTTATCACATACTCGCTTTTAAATAAATAACATTTATTTTATTCATAGGGTACTTAACTGGTTAAAAATGTTACTTAACTATTTATCTAAAATAAATAACCGTTTTTGTATAATGGAGCAATGTTTACACATAATTTATGGCATTAAGCAAATTAATGTAAATCACAGATCCTATTTGAATGGAAGGTCAGTGCGAAGGATTCTGTTGTGTGATGTCTTAATGGCATTATAGTTCTCTGTTCGAATATTGGTATAATAAGTATTGGTATTAAGTTTTACCGATTTACAAATATTAACAACAATAAAAATTTGTTTTTTAAAATATCATTACATAATTGTAGATGATCTCCACACTTAAGTCACGCACCGTCATTGTTGTTTGCTGTGTTAGAAAGCGTTTGTCAAACTCTGTTTTACTTATTACCTAGTTATTGGTTATACAGACGAATGCAGATTGTCGGTTTAGGTTAAAATTTATACCTGATGTTTGAATAAGGTAGAAAAGAAGGTAAGAATACGCTTAGGTGTTTTTCTCTTCAAATAATAATATATTCGTAATTTGGTTTAAAATACAACTGCGTATATTTTAATTTTCTGAAGTGGAATTATCCATTACATTTAAGCAGGTATTAAAAAAAAACTTTTTCAATTTGAGATTTAAGAGTATGCTGTTCATCTCGAGAGGAGCTGAAGTGTTAGTAATAACTAAAATATTTCGAGCATATAGTTAGAAAAAAATTCACCTGGTTCCACTCGCTATCGACCGTTGAGTTATAACAATAGCAATATTTAATATTTTGTGCGCCTAGCTATCTCTTACCGTACCACGGACATATAAGAATTGACGGTTGTACGAATTGACTACCAAAAAAAAAAAAAAAAAAGCCGTAATAGATTGACATCGACAATCGATCACGGTGGCCATAAAATCTCTCACGATTTTAGTATAATATATAGATAGATCGTCAAGATGTTTGCAGGATCGTTTGTCTTAGGCGTTTTAGCCGAACGACCGTTATTCCGATTTATAGAACATAACACTATACGATATACTCGTACATAGACATGTTTAATCGTAATATTAATTACACAATCATAAAAATCTAAAACTATGTATTATATTATTTTGGGTACGGTAAAATCATAATCGTAAACGTCGTCAACGAAAAATCACGCCTGTGATGATGTTTGCTCTCGAACCGTGTCAACTATGTTTCTGTATGGCGTACCTACGCTATATTAACTACAACTACAAAGTATATATTGTATAATAATATGTTGAAAAAACTGAAGTGTACTGTTTTTCAGTTGGTCATAATATGATCACGGAATACACAATGAGCTACTTGCCTCCCTCCCCACCAATTCGATAATCATGCATATATATATTTATTTATTTATTTAAACGCCCGTGTGGCTCGAGAACTGAACATAATTTATACTTTTAAGTTTTAGTAGAATGCTGTATATCAGTATATGGTGTTACAAAGATGATTACATGTTCATATACTTATGAATATATAAACTACATAATAATAGAATAACGAAAGCAAATAACATAAAATATATTTAATACAAGTATTACAGCAGCTAATAATAAAAATAATATATATTTGATGGCATATTGTTTATTATATCACTATACGAGGGATATACATTTAATACGAGGGTGTTGGTATAAAGCATTATATTATTTTCATATGCGAGCACGTTAGAGGACTGTGTTTCGGCCTTGGCCCGAGACAAATCGAAATGCCGTTTCGTTTGCCGACGTGATCTGTCAATATTGATAGAAAAACGTATGTGCGGACTGTGATGATGGCGATGACTATGAGAAAACACGGTGTTTGCTCATTTACGATCGGTATATTACACGAATAACAAACAGCACGTCACACGATTTTAACGCACTCGAAATACGCTTGATAATAATGTATAGGTATATTACTATAACATACGTCATAATGAACGATGAGGTATGTAGTGTATATATAGTAGGTAACGCGTATGGTTGCCCGTGGAGTCCAAAAACCATTGTGCTCGGCCGCTGTGGGCACAGTGTAATAATAAAATTATGATGTGGTGTCGGTAAGCGGACAGATGTGTATGCGATATTATAACGCATGGACGTATGGTCGATATTTTACTACCGTATAGACTATAGACCACAGCCGTTTCAAAACAGTCTGATTCGCGCCTCCCCGAACGCGGAAACATAATTGTATCGCGAAGCAACTGCATCCCGCAAGTCTCGCATCGTTTACATAAATTAAATTTTTCAAAAGGATATTTCAAAAGATTCGAAAGTTTTAGTCAAACTGTTAATGTCTTATTCATATATTTAATATTATGCGCCTTTAAAGATCATAGTTCTCTAACTGTTCGAATCCAAACGAATAAAAAATGCAATTTTTCACGTGAAGCATTTTTTTATGAAGAGTAAAATATTCCGAAGACTATCGATGTTAGCATAATAAGACGGCGTTTTTAAAATAATATTAAAAAATATAAAAATAAAATAAAAATATTAGGCCACCACTCTAAATATATTGTGATGGATTATTGTTTGACATTATATTTTACTATAGCATATTATACGATTTTTAGCTTTAGTGGTCAACGCGAGTTGTAGACGTATAGTAAAAACAGTTTTAATTAAACAGGTAATTATGTAATGTAATCGTATAATAGGTATAATCAATAATTTATCTTTTTAAACGGACATCGATTTTTCATATCGTAACAAAATAGTGTACATAACATTGACGAGAATATTAATTGTGCTCTAAACATGATGCGTTTATAGACGACATAGTACCAGTGTCTATGAATTTATACATAACCAGTGGTGTAGTAGAGGGTAGTAGACGTATGTATACGGTGCATTCTAACTCCCCAAATAAAATAATATTGCGTATGGGGATAAAATAAAAGTAAATACGAGGTAAAACGGTCGTATAGTCCCTAGCCATATGGATAATCAATTGTCTAGTTTGATAATCTAATCAATAATTGATGGCCCGAAAAATCAACGAAAAATCCAAAAAAAAATAAATAAATTTATCCTCTCCTCCTTTTAGCTTCTACAACTAAAAATAATTTACCAGTTTATTAGTTTTCAAATATATGGTTATAAATAATTTATCACAGTATTTTAAAGTTTGATGTAAATAATAAAATTTTATAAATAATATAACGAACATAAATATAAATGGACCAACGCTTGATAAACAGAACTCTGAATCGTACATGAAAGGCTGGTTAGCAAATAACCACAGATCAAATGATTATGCAAGATCTAGAAGAGCTGAGTCAATACCGTCAGACCGAAAAAAAGAAGAAATAGAGTTTATGGAAAATACTGTAAAATATTATACATTGATAGTTACGTATTATAATAACATTGTTTTGGAAATAAAAATAAAAAATTATTTTTATATAAACAAGAAAAATAACAAATTTCAAAACTTGTAACAAAATAATAAGTTTTTAGTTGTTGTTTATCTTTAGTTGATTTGAATGGGCGGTGGAGACTGGGAGACAGAGCCTCCATATCACATACAGTTAATAATTTAGCATAATATATATTTACGACTACACCGCTGTACAATGTATAGATATAATAGGTTTTATAAATAATTATACTAAATTATCAGAATCATCAATGTTTTCATCTGCAGTTGGACTACGTGAATTATTGGCTCATATATTATACAACAGCCATTTTAGAAAACACACTTCGTATCCAACATTCATAAATATTTGTTTATGTTTGGACATTTATTTTTTAATTTTAAATTAAGGCACAAACCATATATTATACATACAATACACATTAATTATAATAATTTATCTGTCATTTGTTTTTAACAGGTCTAATTTGCACGGTTTAAGATGTCATCTTATAGTTATTTACAAAATGAACATAATTACGCATATATACAACAATGAAGGAGGTCGCGACACCATCTCCTCTTAATCTTACGACAGTGTTTTCCCGAAATAGCTGTGGTATGAAATTTTACATTTTTTTTTTTTAAGGTGGATTTTGGTAGCTTTTAATAATTCCAAATTGGTCATGAAATTTATTATAAAAAGAAAACGTTTTAGTGTTACATTTTCAGTTGTTTTAATATGGAAAGTAAAATATAAGAAATACAAATTGGAGAATTAGCAATTTTGTTGAGTGAAATATTTTGAAATGTTTGATTGAAATGATTTTGAGTCTCAATATTATAGTTTTAAAATTTAATTGTGGTCTACAAATAGGGTTAAGGTTAAAGGGTTTATGATTTATAAATAGTTATTTAATTTGCATAAAAATATGTTTGTTTATAACACTTGTTAAAAATTAACCTATTATACAAGCTGATTTATATAATGTATTGCTTTTAAAAGTTTACTAACAGCTTTTTTGTACCTATATAGCAATATTTAAAATTACCACGGATATATTTTTTTCAAGTTTTACTGGTAAAATTTGTTTGATTGACAGATTGTGATCGCTGTTTTTACCGCAGTTGAATTATAAAATCAACACGATAAATCTGGCCGAACAAAAACGACGGAACAGCTTCGAACAGGAATGATTCTAAAGAGGGGGGGAGATCTTCCTCTAAATATTTATCTAAAAATTAGATTTCTCACGGTTTAAAGAAGATCTTTTTTAAATACGTATTTTCTATAAGTTAAATTGTTCTTGTAAATGGAGTTTTTCTTTCTTAAAACCACTAGTCTACCATTATTCTGGGTTTATATCAAAAATCTATACAAACATATGAACCCTGGAAAATGTTAATGTGATTAACATGTGGTGTAAACTGGTTTTTAAATAATTAAATCCTCTAATTGATATTTATATATTCTGATTTATAGTTATGTGACGTACTAACGTATAATGTACGTGTGCCGCAACACGTAATACACGTCTGGTATATTTCTAGAGCATATTTCAAATGTTCATTCCAGTCATTATATTATACACCATTAACCAGTTGGTATGGGTGGTATTATATTTTGTATACTATAATACTATGCAATATAATAATTCTTATCTATCCATTAGCATATGGGTCGTTTACCTGCGGCTAACGATTGCCGAGCTATATAAATTTGTCATCGGATGAATACTTTTGATACACTTTGTATACTAACATTTTTAATATCACAATTTTTGCTTCTTTTAAATTTAATTCAACAGTGATGTCATTAATACAAAATTATTCGAAATAAGACAAAATGGAGAATATAATATAAGAGATACTCCTTATTTAACCCAATTTGAGCTCGAGAATTAACTTTAATTTTATTTTTTTAGTTCTTAATTAGGTACGTAATATTATCGATTATGATGAATGGTTAACACCATTCCAAATAGTGAGATTATGAGAAATGTCTATGTTAAGAAAAAATTAAGTTTGCATTGCAACAGGACACTCCTTAAATAGTTAAATGGTATAAAAAATCTAATTATAATCCTTAAGTATGCAAAAAAAAAAAAATAATAAAATTAAGAACTAGAATTTAAATAAATGTATTATCAAAAGAAAACCAGGAGTAAGCTTGGAGCTCGTCGATCCTCTCTCTTTATGGAGGGAGAGGATCAACACGTGAGTGCATTAACGTCTTTTAAAATTATATATTTATTAGCGTCGGGTTACTCTATTGATAAAATAATCACCTGATTGGAGCGGCAAATTTTCTGCACTTGAAAAATAAAATGTATTTATAATATGTCCTGCTTGTAAGTGGAAAATTGCTTAATCCGTCACTGATATATATTATGCAGTAATAACTATAGTTATAAATTATCTAGATACAATGCTCATAGACTGAACAGTTATTTTCGATGTTCAATATTGATTTTTAATAGCAAATTAATATACAAAACATAGTTGATAATTATTTCTTATAATCGTATTAAATATTTTATCGATCAATATGTAGTAGAATTTTCACTTGTGTGATGACAGTTATAGGCCTTTTGGCTATATTATTATATTATAGTTTATGTTTGTATGTATGATATTAATATAATATTGATTTATTGTTTTTGATATTGATAGTCAGTGACGTTTGGTGAATTGTAGTTTTATCTGCTGTCTGTGTTTACTGTTATTTTTATAACTGGTTTCCCTGACATAGTATAGGCGGACAGAAGTAGAATAAAAAAAAACCATTTGAAACACGGACGCGTGCTCTCCGGCACGTCAACACGATATCGTGTTCGTAATATTTTTGCTATATTTACACGAAATTTTAATGAAAGAGATAAAAAGGATCCCGCAATGATGAGCTCGAATACAATAAATTCCAATGCCGATCAAAACCAGTATTAACGTTAAACCTCATCAAACTTTATAGGTATTAAATATTGAGTAGTTGTAAAAAAAAAAAATAGAAAGAAAAACAGTTTAGCAAATTGTACCTGAACCCCGCGAATAAACAATGTCTATTTAAAAAATTTAATATTACAGCATTTTTAATACATTCAGCGTTTCCGATACGCAGTATTAAAGTGTTACCAAGTACCGCTATCAATTCGAATACTAGTGCAAAAGATTTATATTGCAGAAGGATTTATTGGGAAACCATTAGTGGAACTTCAAAATTATAATCTTTCCTTGGAATAACTCAAGTCTCGACAATAAACGTTGTTGTCGACGATAGAATTTCACATAGAATCATAGGTACTTGCTTATACAAATTGTATGAATACTTAAAATATATTTATATATTTTATGCATTTTATTGTCGTTCAATCAAAATTTTATTAGTAAAATAATTTATGATTATAATAATTATTATATTATTGAACGACACATAATATAATTAAATCGATGTGAGAACTCTTGTGGATATAATATTACAGTAACCCCAATAGTCACGCCATCCGACTACAAAGTCCAATGATCTAGCCTTGCGGTTATATGAATTTGAAAAAGAAAAGCTGATTTACTCTCAGCGTTCTATATTGTACATTAGTGTCAAAGTGTTTCGTATTATTGAATAGGTATGGTTCTGTCGAATGAGATCCTCATTGCTTACATAACGAGACACTATACTTGAGCAACGTACATTTTTATGATTCGCTAGATTCACACTAAATATTCTTATGTATCACTCAACAATAATAGTTTTGTAACTGAGAGGCTTATGATTGATCGTTGACTGAGCGTAGACGTGTGTTAAGTGTTAAGTTTTTAAATAGTTTATTATATAGTAAAATGAAATTATTTACCTTACTTTATGTTATTAATTTAAAAGTTTTCCAGTGCAATACCTGTTACTAAGTCCCTTCATATACTTTATGACACAAGACCGTTTTTTATCCCTGGCAATATTAAATATTCAAAAACATACTTCAGACAATATATTAATTTAAATGATATCTTAAATATACACTCTAAAAATAATATACGTTTGTAATTATAGTTTTAAATAGATAAATGTCTTATTTTTCATTTAGATAACGGTATTATTTTATTTTATAATGTATATCGGAGTTTTAGATCCTCTCCTAATATTTTTTATCACCTTTTGTCTATGCATAACAGAAAATATATTGAAGTGAAAAATCAAAGCATTTTTACTTTTTTAAAAGGAGATGACTGATAACACACAAAAAAAAAATAATAAATAAACCCTTACATCATTGTAAAATTAATGCTTACATTTATTGTTCCGCTAAAAATCTAAAAAAACTAGATAGACTTTTGATAATTATCTCTTACTTCACCCTTTTCAGCTGTTTAACTATTTAAATTATTATTATATAATATTGTATACATTATGATTTGTTAATTTGAAGTAAAAGTATGAATTTGTTTTTCAAAAATCCATCATGTTCGTTTATACTACTAAAATAAAATAAATACATTACGTTAACGTGCACAATTCACAAAAATATATAGGTTATACCATCAATGATAACTCAAATTACTCAAGGACACGTATCACTAGGCAATACACCTATACTTATTGTACATATGATGTATTAAATAGTTAGTATTCCCACAGTCATTTCGATAATTATCCAATTGCAGTGAGCATCAATAACAAAATGGGAAAAACTATTAAGATTGACTTGTGGTCATTACCAAACATTTTGTTATTAATGGCGTTCTTTAGTTAGCCGATATCTTGATGAAAAAATATTATCATTAAATTAAAAACTTCAGCATTTTTTAAACTTATTTTATAAAAGGATTATAATTACTTTCATATTTTACCATCACTGACACGGACAATGTTTTACAAAGTTGTATTGATCATGTCCCTGTGATCATCTGTCAATATACATATTGACATATGGTTTGTGTGATGTAAAGAGAAAAATTATATTATATATTCTATGTTGATAACAATAATTCGTCACTAAATTTATTGAAGTGTAATACAAATACGAAGAAAATAATTGGCCGTCTCAACTGTCGATTGTGCATTTTTCATTCTATTTAAACTTTTATTCTATTACAGTTTGAAAAGTCACCGCATAACAAATCGGCTACATTTCACATTGTACATTAATGTGTATTTATTTTTTTACACTTAAGGTTAAATTTTAATCTTCGATATTTTGTTCGCAGTACAATGTCAACCATGGTCCACGAGTAACTATGATGAATAGTATACAATGTATATATATTATATGTATGTGTGTGTGTGTGTGTGTATATATTATATAGACACGTTAATCGTTCTGACAAAACTTAACAGGAGAATAAAATACTGTTTGGATTAAAAAGTGTGTACAGTGTATGAGTGTTAATTTCTAGCTATTGAGTGTTAAAGCGTTACGTTTCCTTAATATTACTTCCTTGAGTAAAGAAGCTGGTAAAATATGATAAGTACCTACTATATTTTAAATAATGTTGTAAACATTTTATCTAGCCTTTTATTTGCTTGTTTTTCATTTATTTTTACTTTCATTTTAAAATTCTGATATTAAATCATTTTCTTAAAATAATATTGATATTTATGTTTAAAATATCAGGTGAATAATGTATTTTATATTCAAACGAAAAATGAACTATGTCAGCTTCAAGGGTAAATGGAATTGAGTTAAAGTGGTGTCGATAAGATAGTGGTGGTCAATATTGATTTTGTAATGGTAAAAAGCAATGTGATGACAATGAATAATAAAAATGAATTTGTTTACAACATTACACTATGAATAATAAAAATGAAATATAACCGTTTATTAATAATTCTGAATTTTATAATTGTACCAGTTTGCAATACTGTCAGCCGGCTGTTGGATCGGAGCAATTGGTTACTATTATTAACTATGGCAATGCCACTGCTGCATAGAAGATGTATTCGTGGATCTACAAAAATATCATATTATATCACTGATAAAAATATTACTTATAGATATATCAAGAGTTTATTGTTTTAATTATTAAAAAAAAATTATTTTGATATTAAAAAATAAAATAAAAAAAATAAAAATGTAAATAGTTTTGTTTATGAATAGAGATCTTTTATATGTACATTGGATATTAATCGTCTCGGAGAGCATAAGTGGATCAGTAAAATGTTTCTACAAAGAGAAAGGAAGTATATAGTCAAAATAGCTTATGAGCATATGTATTGTAAGTTGCAGATGACCTCGCACTACCTTTATATTAGGTACCTTTTACAATTTAAAATTGTACATTGAAAATAGTGTTATTGTGTGCATATTGACGGCAGTTGATATAAAATAAATTAATTACAACCATACTTATAGTATTGTTCATTTGGGCATACTTGGTTAATGTATTGTTCACAGGGCTGAAACGTATAATATTTTTGTGATTTTGAAATTTTACAGCTTTTACACTATAAAAAATGTTTTTCTAAATACAAAAGTTAGGTATAATTTTTTTGGAAACATTTATAATGCTATTACACATACACAGACACAGACACATGTATATGTATATATACATTTTTTATACACAATATTATATTGTTATTACACATGTGTATAACCTAACATATGTATGCTTACATATCATGATTGTATATTGTTTAATTATTCCATAAAATAAATAACGGAAGTTTCACAGATGCCGGACATTTATTCAAGGTTTGTGTCCCTTGTATTTGTCTCACTTTAAATTTAATATACACACATGTTCGTTTTTACTTAACTTCCATTTTTTTTTCAAGAACTTTAATATTTACTCCCTAACATTTTATTTTAGTTTTACGTTATTACACATGTTTTTATCATAAATAGGAAATAGTTGAAAAACGTATCACATGACTAAAAAAAATAAATACAAATTGTCATATTAATAATAATTTTATTATCTGAAATTTATAAATATATATTTAAATACATATTAAAGTGGTTAAAGATAAATACATTGGTATATTAAAGAGACCTCAAGATTGGGATTATATTAGAGTAGAAATTCCCTTGCGTAAAGAAAAGTGAGTATTGATGAATATCAAAAATTTGATATTTTTAATAAAATCGATTTTGGTTACCTATTTTGTAATAATAATATGTAAAATATATCTTAATTAAGAACGTATTAAATCGACATTTTGAAATTTGTTTTATAATTGATACATAATTTTGTTACGTTGTTATTGGCTTTTTAAGTTTGTACAATTTTTATACTAAGATTTAAGTATTTAATTTAATTATTTTGGTGATATATTATTCTCATTTACTAATTATACGAGTAATATAGTTGAAGTCTCTTTAATTGTTGTTCGTACATTTAATTTTTGTTAATAAGTATTTTAAACCCACTTTGCAACCTCAGGAACTGCCAGCTATTTATATTTGTTTAAGATTTGATGTTTTACTACAAGGTTGTTATTCATTATAGTTATATTCAGGATTTTTTCGGGTGCACAGTCATCGATAAAAGTAAACAATACACCCACATAATGTTTTCATCTAATCGCGATTATAATTAATTGAATTATTTAACATAACCTTCAATGTTATTAATTTAATTCAAATTTTATCAAGTTATAACTGTTACAGTTTAATATTTTTAGTTTTATATAACTATATACGAATGTAAATTATTTTTGGTAATTTAATGATATATTATGGTATTTTTTTAATTTATTTTTATTGAGTAATTTTATTATACAAATTTTAATTGAATAGTTATGAATTAAAAATTATATTGGTATGGGATTTTCAATTTTTGTGATTTTTTAATCATGCTCAATCCATTTTAGTTCTTCGTTTATGCATTTATTGAAATTATAATTTAAAATCAATTACTTTTGAGTTATTAGTAATGTATTATACATAAAACATATAATAAATGATACTACTCTAATTATGTTTTATGTAAAACATTAGTACACATGTTTTAAAATTATACATATTTATAACATCATTTTGAATGTGAATAATATTTATTATTTGCTATTTTTGATTCTTACAAAAGCAAAGAATAGATAAGAAATTATTGCAGGTTCAAAATTTGATTTTTTATATCGATATTTTCTAAATATTCAAATGATTGATAATTAGTAGAAAAAATAGAGAGGTATTCTTTTGAAAATAAGCTTATTATATTGTCATTAAAATCTAAGAATTTGAAAATATTATGCATATTTTAGTAGCTATGATGGTTACTGAACATACGCAATCATTTCAGAAGTCAGTATTTGAATAAATACATAATTTAAGAATCAAATTGGGATAAGCATACTACATAATTAAATACATAGTTATAAACTTTAAAATATTAACGATTAGTACACATATATGGAAAAAACAGTGGTCAAGTGGATATCACTCTGCTGTACAGTATGTGTCAAGTGGGTCACTGTAATGGATGTGTTAAATTTAAATTTACTGATATATCATTGTATATGAAAAACGATTCAGAGCGGAGACAGTTTATTAGCCTATATCACCAAGTATTAATTAATCTTATATTTTTTCATTTCTATTAATAGTAGCTTATTAGAAACCTCGTACTTAATTTTCAAATAATTTGACAAAGTAAAAATATTTTTACTGATAATAAGAAAAAAACCATACAAAGGTTGTTTATTATTTTTATTGTTTAATATAGCTAAAACAGTAATCGAAATCTTTGAAAATCATACTATTAACATTTTTTAAAAGTTGTAAGTGTCTACAGTAACAATTTGTTTATAAGTTTAACCAACAAACAAAATTGATTTTATCAAAAACTGGATTTGCGTTTTTTTTTTGTTTTTTTTTTAGATAACTATAAATAACTGTAATTTTTTAATTTTAACCTCTAAAGTACCAACTAGAAATAATTTACTACCAGAAATTTTCCTCATAGTTGAGAATCGAATCATTTTTGCTGCCAAAAATAAAAAAGTGATAACAGAAAAATACACACACATACACACATATACGTATCATTGTAAAATCAATATGCTTATCGTTCAGCTCAAAATCTAAAATAACTCAAGTACGTAAATGATTTCAATAAAAATATAGAAACGTTTAAGACCATATTATTATCACAGGATGATGATAATACAAATATATTTAAAAATGTCTATTAAAAATTAATTTATAGCTTCCTGGAAGTTATTGGGGTAGTTGTGAGTTTGTGAGTGATTGGAGATAGGCGAATGAGAGCCTAATTTGTTACCGAAGTTTAATTGCTGTGAAGTTCTGTTTTTACACGGTTCTATAAGCGGTGCAGTCGGTTAGTTAGCAGCGATCTTATAGGTCATCTACAGTCACGTGCGGTGATGGTGGTCGATCAGTATGTATCCAAAATAAAAACTTACTTAGTTAAGAATATTATATTGAACTTGGTATGAGCATAATAACTCTACTGGAAATGTTCTCGCTAAAAAAATATCGTCTCGGAATTGAAATTAATTTTATAACAATTAGAAAAAAGTCTAGAGGTGTAGGTACCTATTATAATATATAACGTTTGCTCGTACTTGCATACGAGCAAACGCTCTCGAAAACGTCAAGGTCATTTTCTCATTGTACTTCTGTTTGAAGTTAGGCTTTCTGATGGAGGCAAATACAAACAAACCTACAATTATATAATTTATAATCTAACTATGCAATATTATTTCTATAACTTTTAGTACTTATTGTCGATTCAAAAGCATACGTAACCAGTTTGACGGATGCCGCTAACAATAGACTACTGCACGTCCGCACTACATGTTAGTAAATACTCAATAAAGTATCTGTACGCCATTAAAATGTCTTAAGTATAATTGTGTGAGTGTCTGCATTAACGACTTATCGGTTGAATATTATAAGTACTTGAACGACATTTTAATAACAAACATTGAAGTACCATTTTTAAAGTGCGAGATAAAACGAGTATTTTAATTTTTATCGAAATTAAAAGAAAAATATTAATCATAGACTTAAAATTTGTTGCCGTTGTATATATTATTATTTTTTATTGGTTGATTTCTATTAAAAAGTAAAAATTCATACTCGAATGTGTATTTATAATTAGTCATAAGTTTAAATGAGCGGGGTAGTGGTCCAACACCCTGTAGGGTACCCATATGCCATTTTACTGATCAAAACATTATTAAATAAATATAATTTAACTTGGTATTGATTTCAAATTTAATTTTTGTACATAAAAATTCTTAGAAAAATAATTCCCTTTAGAATATAAGATTAAAAATATAATATGTTGTCAAGTAATAATAAATTTAAAAAATATAATAATAAAAATATATTTTAATTGAAAAGGGTTATTTTATAATGACTTTAAAGTATGAAAAAAAAACAATTTTGAAATTTCGAGGAATCGGGTTTTATCAGTTTAAAATGTTTCAATAAAATAAAATTACTCGTACTTATGTAAATATATTATAAAATATTGTTGGAAATAGTATAGAGATTATAGAGACACACTACAAATCCACTCAGAGTGTTGTTTTGTATTTAAATTAATTTATATATATTTATCATTTAATTTTTAATTTAATACATCGTCGATAATAGTAACCTAAACTCAATGACTAGGTGCATTCAAAACCTATCATACAGTAAAGCGAGTTCTCTATATTTGTTTTTGTCGGTAGTTTCTCCAAATTTTGGAGATAATAAATTACTAACAAATGGTTACATTTACAAAGCATCCATATTTTTAACGAAATCGGTTATTTTCATTTAAAATTGTCATTAATCATAACACTGACCATCAGACCATATATTAATATTATTAACTATAATTTATTTTATAACAAAGTTCAAAGCCCTTAACCATTAATGATCTATTATTTAGTAATTTAAACGTTGTAGATAGTAATAGTTCCATAAATCGTATACTATACACTATTATTAGAGCTCTGCTCTGAATCTTATTTTTATGCAGTGATTTTCATTTTATGCAAATGTATGATGATTAATAATACTACATAATTGTACCGCGTTGATGCTTATAATATCTAATTCGATCTCACGAATTTAATATTCAATTTTTGTATTTGCTCTCTTAGTCACTTACAGTTTGTGTCGGATAACTTTTTGCTCTTCTATAATTTAATTAAATCCTTTATAGATGTATTAATTATATTCTTGTAATTTCATTCGAAAGTTTCTAAGTAAATTTTTTTGGGAATCTATGTTTCTTACTTTGGGATACTTTTATCATTATTATATTCTTTTTAACTATACCTAGTTTATTTTAAAATGTCGAAACACTATTTATGTTAAATGTAAATAAATCCTTCAATTGTCATTACTTAATAAATTTTAATCTTACGTTTCCAGAGTCGTCTAATTAAGTTTTTGAATCATACTTTGTTTAGATCACCCGTTGGCTGTTGTGTGTAAATAATTTATTTTGATTGTCGATTCTATAAAATTAATTGAGAGTGCCAACCATCGTTATCATCCAATATTTTGTGTAGTACTGTTAAACAATAAGGACTATTAGTACATGGGTTTTTTTTAAATATAATTAAAATTTCTATGCAAATTATATATTATTATAAACATTATGTAATTTAAAATTGTTATAACCTATTTATAGAAATAATGAATTATTCAAAAATAAAAGGTTACATTTTAAAAATGTAATGCAAATCTTTTATTTGAATTCCATTGATAATAATATGATCAGAAGGTATTATTGTAATGTCTAAGTAAATATTTATTATTAATAGACTATTAAGTTTGATTTATCTATTTGTATTTCTTAAATAGGTTTTATGCCATAATGTTAAAATTTAACGTTCTCCCGTGGCTGTGTTAAAAGTTATGGAGAATTTAAGTTTCTTAGAAGTAACCGGAAACATTTCTATATTACATTGGAAAAAATATCTGTCAGAGTTTTCATATAAAATACTGTATAAGAACATGTATATTTTTTTCTCTTTGAATTTATTCAGTTGCAAACATTTAAAATGTTTAATTATAAGCTTGTTTAGATGATTTTTTTGATGTAGTTTTTATATTATAGCCGAGTTAATTATGTATATAATGTGTAGATACTGACAAAACAAATCGTAACAATGCACTATTTGGAGAATGAATAATTAGATTACCCCGAATTAGTATGTAGACGGCTCTTAAAATTATAATTAATAACGTTCTTTGTTGGACTAAATATTATCAATATACATTTTTTCCAGAACCGTTTCTAATAATTTAAAACGATGAAAATACGTTAATATTTTTGTGACCAGAATGTTACATTATATAACATACGACTGTAATAGTCCGTTGTCACAAATCTAGATCGTTTTATAGCAATTATGTTTTACTCGTTTTTGTCAAGTTTTGTGAACAGGTAGGTAAACATAATAATTTATCACGATATAAACAGCTCATATATTTATTTTTAGTTCGACCAATTTTTACTCCGATCGTCGATTATAAACATTAAAAGCTATACGCGCAATTGCCTGTACACATATTATTTAACTTTCGAAATAATAATAATAATTTATGTAGTAATAATACCATTCGTACGTCTATACTATAAGTGTTTTGAATTGTCTGTTTACATTTGGAATTAGGTCCTAGGTGTTTGCTTGTTAAATAGCATTTCTTCTTCATCGAACATGACGCATTGTAGTGGGGCTGTGTTAACCACGACTAGCTAGCTCACCGAAAATTCAATGAAAAATCGCGTAGTTGCTGCAGGAGTCACCGACGAAGAGACTACGGTGGTGATCTACACACGTCACACCATATTTCATATATTATTATCGTTTCGGCATTTTTTACTTGGGTAAGTAACAAACATAACGATTGTTGTCGTATATATTATTGAATATTATAATATAAAATATTTATAACACAGTCATATTATTATTATAATAATTAATATTTTATTATTAAAATTACTTTAGACTTGTGTCAAATGTAATTAAAAATTAAAACATGAGTTGTAAACAAATTTAAAAATTATTTCATCAACAATGAACTGGGTGCTATCTTTAATATTTGTGTTCTGAGTTTTTTCTCGCCAATTAGTCAATTTTGTAGTAATTCACTTAAATTTTTTCTAAAATATAATTTTTTTTTATTATTTAGATGCAACCTAAAAGCTTCATTTATCAACGAAATGTTATTGGCAATTATTTTCTATTATTAATTTAAACAAACATTTGTGTTACATTGATTATTTTGACTATTTTGATCTATGTCAAACGTTGTACAACTTACAAAATATTAAACATTTATTCGATGGTACGTTTAGCACACATAATTCTACAAGAAATAAAGGTTACACAAAGGTTACGTTTACACACAATTAAATAAGGACATGAGGTTTTATAAAATCTTTGGACATTTGCACCAATATTAGTTATTTTTAAATTATCAGCATTATCTACTATGATAAAAAGTGTTTTTGAAAAGGATAATATAGGATAGAATAAAATAGAGATAAGATTTTTATCCATTGATATGTTTTTTTACCTTGTCTTTTACAAAACTAGTTAGCCATGTTCAGTTATCGGATAAATTTATTACATTGTATTGAATAAATTAAATATATATTTTTATTTAAGTATACCTTATGCATATTACTGCATGTTTTAAATATTTATTAAAACGAAAAATGCATACTTTTGGTAATTTTAAAAGGAAATAATATAGGTAGATGATATGCGACATAATAATACTCTGATGATTTCAATTCCAAACTTTAATAATTTTGAGTATAGTCAATTTATGGTGAAACAATTTTAAATCTATTAAAAATGCTATACATTTATTTGAGAATAAGAAATCTAAAAACGATTAAACAACTTATCTACATGGAAAATAACAGATTTTTCACTCAATTTATTTCAAAACTTAAACATTGCTTTATTTTGTCTTAATAAATATAGTTTTGGAAATTATTGGTGATTTCATTGTACGTGATATTTGTATTGTACGTTTAAATGCATATTGCCTATTTTATACTGCATATTATAACATAGGTCCTAGCACTAGTACAGATTAAAGTGATACCTAATTTTTATTTTAAATACTATTGCTAAGTTTGGTTTTTTATGTTTTAGAATAAAATTCATTACCAACGTTTCCCTTCTGCCTATCTGATTTATGGTAATTTTTTTACAAATAAAATAAAAAATAATTATTTATTATACTCCAGCAGTTTTCTTGCAGCGCTGAATGCAGCAAACTGCAGCTTGCTAATATTATTGTTATATATAGTTTACTTATGATATTTAATTTATATTAAACTATGTATGAGCAAATTATCGGTGTGTATAATGTCATATTTCTATTTCACCATTCGGATATCATTATTGATGTAAAAATCGTTTAAAAAATATCTCGTCTATTTTAACTACTTAATAAATTTAGGAATTGTCTCATATTATGTTAAATTCTTTAGTACGAACGAGTAACTTGTAATATTATTGTTTTTTAGTACGCGTTTGCTCTGCTTAATGAATTAATTATATATATTTATATGACTGAAATACCTAATTAGTTTTAGTCAGCGATATATTAAAGCTCATAAATTCTTATAATTTGTTTAATTATCGTCAGTGATCTAATTTGTGTTTTAATATTACAATAGACATGTTCATAAAAAAAAAATCTTGGTCTTATAATTAATATTTTTAAAATTATAACGAATACTTCAGATTAAAAAGGAATTTTAGATTTCTGATTAACTCTGTTAATATCACCACGAGATAAAAAAAAAAAAAAATAGTTTAATAATTCAGTGCAATATTTGTGTCACGCTGCAGTGTGATATTCAGCCGTTAAATGTCGACAACAATGTAATTGAATAACGATTTTTTTTTTCGTTTTCCTTGTCGAGTCGTTTAGACAGGATTTTAGTTACTAAAATTGCTGAGGTAGTAAAGAATTTATGTTGAAAAAAAATTGCATCGTTATTATTTATTTTTACGGCTATAATGCACAATGTTGTGAAATAAACACAATATTCAAATGTATTGAAACGTCGGAAATCGTCCTCAGTGTTGGAGAAGTCGTACGTAGAGTTAATTATTGGATCAGTACTCGCAGTATATATATATATATAGGTATAATTATATAAAAAAATAAAAATAAAAATTAAGCAAACGCATCGGTACGATTATATTATTATCGATATTATTGTGACGGACAGAAACGTCGAAATTCCATACACATAATACCACCGCACGCGCACACATACCGTAGTATAAGACGACGAACGATTATGAAACGCGTAAACCTTTACAACACAGTCAACTCGCGCGCGCGAGTCCCGAGAAAAGACGACGGGCGATAGATCGGACGGCGCGTGTTTATACAAACAAAAACTCGAGAAACGCGAAAAGTCAATAGAATTCGCAAAAACGATACGTACCGTGAGCATTATATACACTCGTACGATATTATATTGTTGTTGCGGAAACCCGTGTGCACAGTGCCATTATAGCGCGTCGCATTCGAGTTCATATTGCGTTACGCTCAGCGTTACCATTTGATTTTCGCGAAACGCAATCGTTGTCGCTTTCGCGTCTCGTGCCGGTCCATTCAGAAGGATTAATTTCACAAGCGTTAAGAATTGGATTTATTAGCCGCAGCCACAGTCGTCGTTTCGCCAGAAAAACTGAGCGATAGCAAAAAAAGAAAAAAAAAATTCGGCGTTCGAGTTTCGTCGTGTATGCGTATACACTATATACATAGCATATATGATTGCGTCAATATATAATATACCTATTACTTCTATTATTATATATATATATATATATATTATTTTATTACATAAGTATTGTTGTACTGCATCGTATTGTGGAACGACCGTTATAATATTATAATTATATCGCAGTCTATGACGTAGCGCGGTATACAGAAAAGCGTTTCATAATGAACGAATATTGTTATATTTATTGCGTACTATGTGTCTATTTTGTATTTCTCTTTTGTAGTGGCACTTTTTTTTCGCGTAATTTCTCTATTATGTATGGAGGCACGCGCACGTAATGCGGCGAAATAGCGAGAAAAGAGAAAAAAAACATGTACACCAACCTATATAATATAATAATAAAAATATGCGTTATTTGTAATATTTATTAGACACATACAGACAATGGCCGAAATAAATATATTTTTATTATTATCATATTTTATTCAGAGCAGATTTCCACCATGGTCCAGATGGGCGCGAAGACGACGACCATTACGGAGTCCGATATGTTACAACAGGAAATGGACCTGTTGAAAAACGTGCAAAAAGAACAGAAGACGACCAGCTACGACGAAGAACAGTCACAGTCGCCTGTTAGCAAACAGGAGATCATATGGACAAACGTCGTGTTCATCACTTTGTTACACGTCGCGTCCGTCTATTGTTTTTGCAATTACTTCTTTACGACGAAATCTCAAACTTACGTATGGGGTGAGTACAGCCTACGATTTAATATAATCACGCGAGAGTAGACTATGTAAAATAAAATGTTGGACCGGTGACAGAGACAACGAGTGCAGAGAATGTCTGTACACACTCGTTTCGCTTCGCCCCGGACCTCGGCGTATCATAAAGCGGCGCGTTGTGATATTGAATTTGACAGTCATGTGTCTTAGAAAGTCAATTCCGTCCCGAGCCCGGTTAAAACTGCGATATTTGTCCGGGTAGGTCTGAAGGTCTTGATTTCTTCTATATACAACACTTCTCTGTGTGGTTTTTCCTCAAGCGTGTATTATACTTAATTAGATTACTCCCGAGAAAAATTGACCTATATTTAGAATACTGATTAGACTGGATTTTAAATTGGGCTAATTAAATGGAGCACAAAAACACAATGTTGTTAGAAAAAAGTAACATTGTTATTATGAAATAGTTAGGTACATTTTCGGTTAATGCCATACAGTATATATCGTCTAAAATAAAGGTTCACATTATAAGAAGTCAAGTGTTATTCAAAATAATAATTTTGTTCATGTGATATTATAATAAAGACGGGGTCTTAATGTTTATACCTAATACCTGTGGTAGTATTATAAATTCCTGTTGCATTGTTCAGTTTACTGATGGAAATATTTTGTTTACAGTTGCATTTGTGGTATGTCAAAATCATAATTCATAAACATTTGTTTATTTAAAAACTATTTATACAAAAATATTACAGTATTAGCAGTAATAATTAGGTATTATACAATACTTAATTAAAAGTTAAATTTTCCATGAGGTCAATGAAATAAATTTGAATTATTTGTTTTTAATGGCCCTTTAGATATATTATATATTTGTCACAATTCGTGTATTTGCATTGCAAATCAATAGGCAGCGTAGGTTAAAAAAAATAATACATACACGCCAATTCAGACCATTCGAACTGAGCCCATAAAAAAAATAATAATTTTAATCTAATGATATTTTTATAAAAAATTATATAGAAATAAATGAGAATAAAATTTGTATTTCATCTAGACTAAGATAAAAATTTTTCTATTTCAATTATAATATGATAGATATTTTCAATTTTTTGTTTTTTATTTTAAATGCATAGAAAAATCAATATATTTCTTAATTATTGTATTTTTTTTACTTTATTACTATAAGTTTAAACAAAAAATTTAAAAATTATTTTGTGAATGTGCTTTCCGAAACATAACTGTTTCGTCAAGACGATTAACATCAGAATGAAAACAAGTTTTTTTTCTAGACTCTGGTAGTTCTATTGGAAATAATAATATTGCAAAACCAAACATTTAAGTACTTTTCTTTCAGAATTCACATATTGTCGTAATTTTCTATATGTACTACAATATACTATATACGGTATGGCAGACAGATTTGAAAACTAAAATGCGAAAAATAATATTTAGGTATATGTAGTACGTACGTACACTCGTGTATGTGTATGTGTGTGTGTGAGGTGCATACTGTATATGATTTATGTGAGCTTAGTATAATTGCATTTCATTATTTCCTCCAGAACATTCCTTACTAATCACGAGCAAACTACTATCAAATATTCGTTTATCAATGATGTTGTAACCTTCACACCTCAGGCTCCTATATACACCTGTTATACTTGAGTTAAATTAAATAAACGAACTATTTTAAATTACAATCGACTTAACAGCCATTACGAGTCTACGACTTGAATCAGTCGAATCCGCAGAAATTATTGGCATGCTACAATATGTTACTCTCTATATTATTTTACTATTTACATTCAATTTCTCCCTACATTATAATGTACCTATAAATTTTATATTAGAAAACACTTTAATAAATTAATCAAAATGAGATGTAATTACATTTTTAGAAAATAAGTTTATTAATTGAGATGAGATAAAGAGATATAGTTGTTTTAGCCAGATAACTTATCAAATACGAGTACTACTTAGCGTGTGTTTTGGACATACCGTACACAGAATAATAATTGTCACGCGCAGTGAGAAGCATAAGCGTTCTATTTTAAAGACGGGTTAAAATATAAATAATATAAAAAATTATAATGTTTATAGTGTTCATACATTAACGATGTAACCTAACCAAATCTAAAACGATGCATTTATGCAAACAAGTTAATACTATAGAAAATAAACAGTATTAATTTCTAAGCCTTTAGATTGTAATATATAGGTAGTAATATTAAATGTTTGGTTATCGTTATTTTTTTTTCGTTAGTTTTGTTTAGTTCAATTGGCATGTATTTCAATAATTAAATTGTTTTTCAAATATAAAATAATTTTAATAATAATCATTAATTTTAAAATCAAATCCAAGCTAAAAAATGATTATTTAGGCGTATACAATTCAATATCTTTTAGAGTTTAGATATTAATTAAGATTTCTTCACAAAGTATAATTGCATTTTAAATAATGGTTTTGTAAAATATTTGATCAATCGAAATTGAACAAATGTGCATAGTTAGTTTAAAGTATTTATATATTCTATGTATCTGTTATGATACATTTTAAAATGCAAAGATAAGATATAATATAAGTATTAAAAATATTTTATTTTTAGGTATTTATCTTCATACTTTTTAAATTTTAAACGGTAAATAATGTATACCTATAATTAACTAAAATTTGAATTAAATATGAAATAATATTAAATATTTAAAAGCGTTGTATTAATAATAAACAATTTTATTTTGAAATAACTATTGAAAAGAAACTAAGATCAAAACTTTAAAAAGTATTAAATAACTTAAATGTTTCTGTTACTTTAGTTCTTACTGACTTGCTTGTTTTTATCCGACGATTGCGTTTGTATCTGGATTTAATACATTATATTATTTAATAACTTAGCTAGCTGGTGTATGCATTCGGGTTTGCTTTTTAATAAACATGACTGTCAATATGATGTATACTTGGGTTACTTGGGTTTAATAATATGAGAAGAAGAACGTTTTTATTCGTGACAATAACTGAAATGTTTTATTTGCTTCATATTGCTTTAGTGACAGCGAGTGGGGTCTAATCTGGTCGTAGCTATGTACAGGAAATGGGATAAAGTATAAAAGTAATCTTAAAGGAAAATATTAATGATGTTAAAAATTTAAGAGATGAATTTGAATGTAAATGTATTAATAAAGTTTTATTTAAATGTTGTCTAAATCGAAAGAAATTGTTTCTATCAAGCACGGTTTATTTAAAAAGTTACTCATTAAGGGGTTTGCTATAGGCAATTTAAATGCAATTTGTTAAAAAAACCTAAAAAAAAAATGAAATATACTGATTTAAATAAACTTAAAACTTTAAAATAACAACAAACTAAAATTCGATGTTACACAGTCAAAGGTATTTTACTTTTATGCTGCAAATTTGATTTTTCAACTAAACTGTGATTCTTACCTCAGGAAACGATTTTGAACAAACGATTTATGGGCATCCGCCCATTAGTTATTTAGTGAATATTTTTATGACATTTACATAAGATTAAATTTTATTAGATTTAATGCAGATGGTTTGAAAAAATATCTTATATACCTACATATATTATATTATATATTGTCCCCAAACAAGCGGAGAATCGATTTTTTTCTGAGTGGAGACATTTTTCAACTTTCATTGTTTAATTCTTATTTATGGCGCAGCTTTTATAGTCGGAGGTATTGGTGGATTTGGAGTTACCGGCGGCGCACATCGATATTTCACTCATAGATCGTTCAAAGCGAAATTACCACTGCAACTAATACTCATATTGTGTTACACAGTATCGGGACAGGTATGCTATACTGACATTAATGTTATACATTAATTAAACATTGAAATTGTCAAGTGTTTAATGATTGTTTATTCGTCTTTACACATTTGCCTGCTATATAGTTTATACTAATCAAATGCGTTTTATTCAACATTGAAATGCGAATTTAGTAACTCAGAATCAACTTCAATTCACGAAGAAGATTATTAAACATATTCAAGCCAAATCGACTCAGAGAATTAGGTTTTACAAAATCAAACGGTTCAAACTCAAATCGAAACCATAATAATTTCCGTTTTATAGTAATATTTTTATGGTTTTCTCCGAAGAAAATAATTTCTTATAATTAATTCTTGTTTGACGCGCGGTTCCTGCGTGTAGTGATTTTCCCATCCTATAGTATTGCGTAAATTAGATTTTAAGCATAATAATAATAATAATAATAATGACCTAATGGTTTACACGATAACCTAATACGATTTTACCAGTGGGAAACGTATAAAAAACGCACAATATGCCTTGAAATGTCGCCACACTACTGTTTACTAACCTTGACGATCAAATACACCCATAATGGGTTAAATTATATAACATATTATGACCCATTATAATTAATGTATAACACTGCAATACTGCAAATGTAGATACATCTATGTATACATTCTGGAATTTAATAAAATCTTCTTTGCCCGTAGAACGACATACCGGATTGGGTTCGCGATCACCGGGTGCATCACAAGTTCAGCGAGACGGACGCCGATCCACACAACGCCAACAGGGGTTTTTTCTTTTCACACGTCGGCTGGCTGATGCAACGCAAACACCCCGAAGTCTACAGACGGGGCAAGACCATCGACATGTCCGACATCGATAACGATCCGCTCGTGCAGTTTCACACCAAGTGCGTACTCGATGTATTGATATTATTAAGAGACGAGTGTTAAGACAGTGTTTGCATTGATTTTATAATACGCTAGCAATATATATAAAACTATAAAATTAATAGTTGCGAGTAGTGGGTGCACATCGCGTACGTCTTATTTTACATCCGACTGTCGTCTGTCTTACAAAGTAATAATAATAATAATGATTAGTATTGGTTTTCCATAAGTGCGTAAGACAATAAAACGTCTGACAATGGTCCACATTCACAAGTTAACGCACAAAAAACGAACGGAGTTTATTCCCGATCCATAGTACACAGCGGTTTGATTGTCCCTTTTTTAAAAAAGAGGTGATAACAAATAAATGTGTTTGTTCAAGAACGCGTGTTAAACAATACGTCTGCCGTAACGCGTATTTTGGACATCTGTATGATTGCTGCTGCCTAATACTATAATATTAAATTACCTACAGTTTTTCTAAACAATTCACTTTATCGAGGTACAAATGTTTTTGTTTTCGTAGTCTTGGACTCGGGTTTCCATATGAATTGTTTTCCAACTATTTTTTTTTTTTATTATTTAAAAATATAACAATGTATGTTATTTAGTCTTTTTATCTTTTTTTATGACTCGTAAAACTATCGTAATTATTGTTATCATATTATATATATATATTAAGTTCCTTTTATAATTTAGTCGAATTCTTATGTTTTATACGCGTTTTTAAGAGGAGTGTGCCATAATAAGAGTTCTGGAAAGGATCCAAATATTGCTTAAGTTTACCAAATCCAAAGCTGAATATTAAAATTGCCAGTTATTTAAAAAATAACGAAAAAACTATTATACGATTTTGATTTAAAATTAAGTACTGCGTAAAAATAAATATTTATTATTATTTAAATTTATAAATCAATAACTTTCGGTTATGTGTGTCATACACATTGTTTTGGTAATACGCGGTCACTAGCGTATGAGACATTGGTACTTTCCTAAGTACTTTACGTGTTAATACTGGAACGATCATCGGGTGTGGAACCCGTACACTACGCGTGTAATAAAATATCTTGTAATGCGGACTGGTATACACTTATTAATGCAGACTATTGGTGATGTAATATTATAAGTGTTGTATTATTAAAATACATTGCCGATCAGTGTTCCACGCGATAAATTACGTTTAAAACATTTGTCATAAGACGAACGTCTTTTCAAGACGAAAGTGTATTAAATTTGCTATTAATGCATTTTCTGACCATGACGCGAAAACAGTGCCAACGATACGTTATAATATTACCAGTACAATCACAGAAACACGAGGGTCACAATATTTCATCTATTATATTTTTATCGTTTCAGACACTTTTTACTGTTCAAGTTGTTGTTCTGTTTCATCATACCCGTTTTAGTGCCGGTTTACGCGTGGAATGAAAACTGGACGGAAGCCATCGGTTCACTGGCCATTGTCCGATATGTGTTGAACTTGAACTTCACGTGGTCCGTCAACAGCGTGGCTCATATCTGGGGAAGCAAGCCGTATGACAAGTAAATAAAACGGAACCATTACTTAACCAGCGTGCTCCGTATATACAAGCGTATACTCGTATATAGTACATTATATCGATGTGCGTTCTCTTCTGGGGGGTATATTTTGGTGAAAAAAAAGAAAGTACAAGGCTAAATTGGCTCTCCTCGAGCCTGACCTTCCTGCGAAAGTTGTTGACAAATTACTTTTTTATGTTGATTTTCTTGTTTTAAAAAACGTTACTTCAAATAATACGTGAAAACTAATTTATTTGAATTAAAAGCAACAAAGCAACAATTTATCGCGATACACAGTATCGTATTACGTTTAAAATAAATTACCGATTAAGACTGAACGTTATCCGAGTTTTTGACAAGCTTAACTATTTCGTCAAACGTACGCTAAACGCTTACTGCGATAACGTCGTGTTTAAGTAATATCTGGAATCTCGAAGACCCGTCTACCGCAAGTCGTCTCTTCACCCTCTTGCATAAAATAAAAAAACATCTCTTTACGGAAGAATACAATTAATAAAATATGCATTGAAATATTATTATAAACATACGCCAGTTCGATTGACCAAATCTTACCGTCTTCGTTTTTACCCATTTTACAGGCGCATTCAACCAGCTCAGAACGCGATTGTGTCCGTTGTGGCTATGGGCGAGGGCTGGCACAACTATCATCACGTGTTCCCGTGGGACTACAGGGCAGCCGAGATCGGCGGATACCTGTTGAACACGACCACTCTGTGGTTAGACATGTTCTCCAGCATCGGATGGGCGTACGATCTCAAGGCGCCGTCCAAACAGCTCGTCCAGCAGGTGGCCGTCAACCACGGCGACGGAAGCTGGCGAGAGGTACCGGAAACGGCGCACACGCGGGACTATAAGACTTCATGAACACTAATTTATTGCAATACATCATTACGTTATAATATAAACGTTTCGATTATTATTATTATTATTATTATTATTATTTAACACGCGTGTTGTATGTGCGTGTATGTTTGTGTGTGATGTGTGTTTATATGTGTTAAATGTCGAATTTAACGTATTGTATATTTACGTATAATATATTATTTTATTATAATATAGGCACCTGTTTGATATAATATGTGTACGTGTATTATATGTGTTACGAAATAATAATACCTATGATACGTCTTTTAGAATACCATTATTATAATCATTGTTATTATTTTAGATTATATTCAATGGGTATCGCGTACTATCGTTATTAATTTGTTTCGTTTACTTCTGGTAGTCTCGCGGAAGTCCAAAAAGACAAAACACAAACGGCTATACGATTGCCCATAAACCCGTTGTATACTTACGGTAGATTGAGTGATCGACTGCTGCATATTATATATTCAAATATGCGCCAGAACAAACGGTCCAATGTTGACCCGCCTGAACTTTATATTATCGTTTAGGTTGTACTTCCGAATAATCGGTTACAATACAATATCCGCAGAATAATATTATACGATATAAGCGCGTGGTAATCTTATATGAACTCAATAAGGACGCTTTCGTTCGTTTACCTTACATTGTTTATTATTATAATATTTATTGTCATGTACTATACAGTGTTGTATGCATTGCAGTAATGCGCATGTACGGCACAAGCGGTTGAACGTTTAAAAAATAATCATTTTTATTGTGTTAACAATTTGTTTTAAAGGAAAATTCAAAATAAAGTAATTAGTAGTAAGTAAGTGACTAAGTCGTAATATAGGCACTGTAGATGCATAATCCGAGAATGTTTTGCCTAATGAATTTGTTACTTTTTTATGTTTAAGTATCTTTATTTAATTTAATGATTCTTGTACATTTGTCTATTATCTAATTTATGTACTTATTATTATAAAAGTAAAAAAAAAAATATCGATCGATTATTTAAAACATACAGTTAAAGCAATGTTTAATTAATATGTTGTTGTATTATACATGAAATTAATTAAAACAAGACAATTGAATAGGTATAAATGTACTGCATTTTTTTTTCGAAAAAATTTATTACAAGTAGTCTCAAAATTCTTTCATAATAAAATGGTAATTCCCATTTTGTGTAGTAATTTTAATATTTTTCGTAAATATTATATATTCCATTCAACATTACTGAATCGTAATTTGGTTGTATCTGAATTGAATATTTACTATATATATATAAATAATTGTGCTTTCTTATCAATAACTTTTAACAATGGTATACAATGAACATATTATTGAGTAGAAGGATTAGGATTTAGGATTATGTTGAAATTGAAAATAGTTGTGTGGCTTGGTCAATCATAATTTTCTTATAAAATAAACAGATATGCGAGTTAAATTTTTCATTTACAGATGAATTATTTAGCAGAATAATTAGTGTAAAAAGTGGCTTAACGAAAAATAACAACTAAAAAATAATACTTATATTGTTGTATTTTTGAAATATTTTTTGTAAATCTATTAATGTTTTTTAAATTTTAGGATGTTAGTTAAATTTACTAATGAAAAAATAAGAAGTGTACAAATCACGTACATCTTAATTACACAATTTAAATTGAGTGAAATTTTATCATTTATAATGTCTTGAAATACGAAACAGAGGATAAGATTATTGTTAAGATATTTCATCTATAATTCAAACATCTTAATAACTAATATCTGAATTAATCAAATTTTTTAAGGATTTTAATTTTGAAATGATGATAATCGTAATTTATAATCAAGGTTGATATTTGATACAGTTCACGTCACCGTTTATTTTATTTGCAATTTTTTTTTCAGACAGATACACCAAAGTTGATTGCAATATCAATTAATAACCCATAACTATACAATATTTGAAATACGAATCGTTTAATATTATGTAAGTTTGTGAAACGGAATCATTCAGTTACTATAAGCCAGTTTTTTTTCTATATATTTCAATTCCATAATAGTAGTGATGCGCCATTGTTTTTGCGTCGAGGTGAGCTACATGTCAAGTGAAAAAAAGTACAATATATTAAAGACCCACGGAAAAAACGATATGACAATTTCTCTTAGTTCTAACTCACATTGACGGTTATTTTATTTATATTTTAAAAATAATTAATACATATTTACAATACGTATTTGTATAATATAATATGTTGAACAGAATTCCTTTATAATTCGGATTTGCGTACAATACTATCATTCGCATGGTAATTAAATATGATTTATCATGTCGAATAAATAGAAAAATAACGTCATGCTATGTGTAATAGGAGTATACCTACACTTAAATGTGGATAGATCGTGTGTATGTTGTTGAGTATAATATGTAAGCCAAACAAATAAAACGCGGAGATGTTATAAATTGCCGTCATTAAAATGTCAAGAAAAAATGTATAGACACCACTCGTACATATAATACGGTTACTATATAGGGTAGAAACCCTGCGCTTCAACAGAATAGACTGAGGATAAATTCGAGTTATTTAACGTTTATTGGAATTTAGAACCGAAGTAAAATGCCAAGTCTATAGCGCTAAAACTAAATCAGTCGATATCTTTATAGGTACCTACGCTGTGGGAGTTAATTAATTGGCATGTTCGCTTATTGGGCATGGATTCCAATAGTCAGAGACAATAATAATTATAACGCGAATAACTCGGTGAAAATATCGATTGCATGAGACTATAATGTAATCAGTAAGTTACGCCGCTCTCGGTCGTGTAAGTAGTAAGCTAATAAAATAAAAACGACGAGTTTTAGCGAAAAATATAATGTGTGTATGTGTGTGTATGTATAGATATAAACGCATTATTAGTGTATTTGCTGTACACTGACAGCTGACGGTGAACATAATAATTATTACATGCCATTTCATCGTACACAGCCTCTATACCGATTAATTCCAATACTATATGCTACTGATGCGAGTTCAATGTACTAGGTCGAATCCACTATATTCATAAATTCGATGGGTAAAATACATCAGGGACGTGCAACTGTTGTATCCATTGTTAGAATTTGGACCACTATTACAAAATATAAGATTATAAATGTCTGCAGATAAAACAAAATAGTAGGTGCCTAAACTAGGTGTTATAATAATATGCCACGTGATGAAATAAACATATTATAATGGACTCGATAAAAAAAAATACTTATCATAAAATGCAAAATTCTCTGCAATCTTACTTCGAGATTATAAAAATAGAAATACCTACAAAAAATGTGTATATCCTATTTTACATACCTACCATATATGCATTTTTTGTAATATTTTTTATTATTATTAAAATTATATAGAATTGTTTATAGTTACCTATATAATTAGAGAAGTATATTTTTCCATAATATAGGATAGGTATACATTTTATCAATGAATTGTAATGTAATTATTATTATCATTATTGGTATGTAAAATCGGTATTTTTACTGATGTAAATATTTAATGAAAATAACTTTGTTGTTCAATATGATATTTTATAAGTTTAAAAATAATTATAATTGTATACAGTACCTAAGTAAAATAAAGGCGACTATGGTCGGCGCTACCGAATCGAGCCGTCGTTGTCGTTAGTCTACGTTTCGGTACTTTAAAGTTGTCCAGCTATTTCAAATGTCAAATGTACAACTATATTAAATTAACAATATACCGTTATAATAATTATGTTACCTTAAATCGCTTAATACAAATTAAAAACCAAATTAATTAATAAAACGTAATTAGTGTTCGAATTATTGTGAAAAAAAAAACAAATACAAATAATAAATATTACCGCTAAATGCCGATTCATTTGTATTAATAAAGTTTTTTAAATGTTCATTGTTTTACCGTTTACCAGTTTCACAAAAAATACAATTTTCATTGGTCATAACTTATAGTAAAATAAAGAAGCAAAATATATCGAGAAAGCCAAGTTTAGTTATAAACCATGTTGTTGCACACATAAATGATGGTATATTGAATATTCGTTTTGATCATAATATAGGTGTCTAGTTATTTAATATAGAAATAAATTTTAACTTTACTATTGTTTCGTTTTGATTTATTTTGGATTCCATTGAATAATAATGGATTACAATAACAAAAAGGCACTTACTGTTGGTATTTCTTATACAGTTCATAATTATGAATGTTTAATAGGCAATACTTGATTGAAAAAAGTGCGCTCACGAAACAAGTGAATGGAATTTCGAATATCCTTGGTTTAGGTAATGCAGCTATAATGTACCTAATGTTAAATGTTTAATAAGCACAACTGATATTTTATACACGCATGAATTGTGTGGTTTATGTATATTACAACATTTAGTGCTTTAAAGTTATACATAAAATAAATAAATGAGAATGAAAAAAAAAAAACTTTATTTCAAAGATTTGTTAAAATCTGTATACAAATAATAATAATAATAATAATAAAAAAAAAACAATAATAATAATAATACAAATACAATAACGCTAGTTTATGTTTTTTATATGCGTCTAGTAAATAAACAAAAAGAAAGATTAAATTAAACCGTTATAACTAGGAGGACGTTATCTCGAAGGGTATGATTGATACGATATACCTCTACACGTAAATATTATATAATATATCGATAGGTGTACACGCGATTTCGGAGGAATGTGCACGTATATATAATGTATATATACAATTAAAAAATATAATAATTGGTCTCATCGACCGGAAGTCCGCTGCGGTCAGTCGATCACTTGCACGATTTGTTTCTCGTCTTCGGCCATGTCCTCGTCGCCCCATCCCCAGACGCCGCCTTCCATGTGGTGGTGATTGTGCTGTTGGTGATCGTCGTGCTGGTGATCGTGGTACTTGGTGCCGTCGCCCGTCCTGCGTGACCGTTTCTCCACCAGACTGGCGTTGGCTGTCTTCAAGTTGTACGCCAGACCGAGCCGGGCACACCCGTCGATGAACGCTGTGCTGAAGTTTAGTCGATAATTGCCTAGCTCGGCCGCCTTGTAGTCCCACGGGAACGCGTGATGATAGTTATGCCATCCCTCGCCGAACGCCAATAGTGCCACAGTAGGGTTCTCGGTGGGTGTGATGTTTCTGAGGACAGACAGATGATCAAAGCATTAGTGAGTATAACGTATCTATAAGTACCTTTTTATATTGTGATAACACGTCGACCGCTCTATAGGGACCCATACGAAATACGTACCCACACCGTTAAAATTCTGCAGTGACCCGGCCGACTAAAAACTGCTAGTATTCGTAAATGTATACACAATTTATTACGACTCACCTCCCAATCTGACCTCGTCAAATTTCTGGGGGGGACATGCGAGATTAAAACCATCCCCGAATATATTATTACACACTCTTTTTTTATATCAACATACCTTACATTACCCCTCATCACGATGGTGATCATTCGTCAAGTGTATCTAAGACGTGACTCGTTTATTGTGTTACATTACATATTATATGATTGTGAGATTAAAATTTACAAAAAACAAGATCGCTGACTTTTGATAAGAAGTTAAGTTATTATTATAGTGTTACCATAGTTGCCATTTAAGATCATTACCTATATATTCTACATAATAACATATCAACTCAATATATTGTTCAAATGCGAGATAATGTGTCTAAAAATCAGCTATGCCTTAAGCATTAAATGGTTTCTTTAAACATACTTATTTAGACAAATATAAAATCACGTATAACAAATGCATACATTTCACGTAAGATCATAATTATTGATTACTGAATTCATAGATGAATATCAAAATGCTGTCCGCTGAGAATTATAACAAAATATATTGATTTTAAATGTTTAAGAATCCTATAAGATATAGAATAAATAATTAAATAATATTATTTGTTAATGTTTTATTTTAAGATTTTTGTTATTTATTTTTTTCATTATTTGAATTTGGTTGATAATTATTAGATAGTTATCATTGGATTTTCCCATTTACTAAACTTTAAATTTTAAATAATAAATACGTCTTAATAATATTATTTGGGAGATAATTAACGGATGGAGTGTTATGATGAATAGTTTGTGCTTAAGCAATGAGTGCGTCTAAGTACAAGAAGGGAAAGAATAATAACAAAAAAAAAAAAAAAAATTAACAAAACTACATTATAATATTTTATATAATACATAGATAAGTCTAATTGTAGTTATATTATATTTATATGTTTGTTGCGGAACTCTGTACGCGTAGTAAATGATTAAAATCGTTATAATATTCACTTATAGATGTATATCAATACAGATATGCATACACTAAAATTACACTAAATAATATTCATTAGTTAATAATTGATATCGTTTGAACGCGTCACAAGTCATAACGATACAACGCTAGTCCCGCAGGTTATGTACTCTCCGATAGGCACACACAGTAGGTAGGTTTATAATCTATTTAAACATGTATGATTTGGATCTTCGCTGCGGGGATTATACACCGATATTCATTGAAAATTAGTCTAATTGTATAGGATATCCCGCGAGGACGTACGAAATGAAAGCGATCTGGTGTAAACGTGCATATCTCATTTACTCACCGTTTCAAACGATTAGTGAATTATATTGTGTTAGACTGTAAACTGATATCTAATAATAGAATTTCCATAGCCTGTAGCTATCACGGCGTAATGAACACGTTGATCCCTAGTGAATCACACCATAACGTACGCGCGTAGAGCTTTTCAGGTTTCAACAACAAATTTTTGAAAATAAAACCACGCATCGTTGAGCAAAATGTATAATATACATTCGCGTTGTTTTAACGGACTTAGCATTTTAAATAGCTAATTCTGGTATCTAACCATCGAAAAGTTTGGCCGTTTTAAATACCACGTTAGAAATTACGACAAAGAATGTATAATATTTTGTAGAGTAATGTTTGGATATATTATTAGTTTGATTCTTACAAACTGTATGTATTTAATGAATTAAAAACTCAAGGACGTCAGTACAGTCAAAGTAACCAAAACAATACTTGTAAATAAGTGTGTAATTATCTATTACAATATTGTATATTACCTACGTTGAGTCTGTAATTCTTCATAAATTATCAAATTGACATTAATTGAATTAATTATATGCATAGCGTGACTTATTAAAAGATTGCATATCATACATAATCTATTCCACACGTAGTCGTCATTAATTGATGACGAGCGATTGGTAAAAAAAGTATTTATGCTGTAATCGAAAACTCGAATTAGGGCTTTAGTTCGGTATAATACACGAAACCGTAAATGGACGTTGTTATCTGACGTTAAAATGACCTTAAGGTTTGATGCAAGTACGCTATGTTAAGTGTTAACTGAAAAATATATTCTCTAAATTCCTTTCTGAATATGGATTTCAGGACCGGGGAATCGCCTAACCTTATTGTGTTTCGAACAAGACGTAGGCTATTTAGGCTTGGTAAGTTTACGATCTAAAATTTTCACTAAATACATCTTGGGATGCTGGGTCGAAAAATAAGTGCCACCATTTAATATGATTATTTTATCGACAATATTTATATGTAGAGCGTATTGAAAGCTAAGCGGTGTTCGAGACCGCGAAAATGTTAGTGTTACATTTCTTAAGGTTAAGAACTAATCCAAATATTGTCGTAAACGTTAAAACGTGTTAAACCGCATTGAAGATTACGACAATCGACTAACGTAGAGGCACAATAATAAAGTATTAAGTCATCGGCTAGTGGGAGGAATCTACGAAAAAAAAAAAATTGTTAGCTTTCACTAACATCATTAAAAATTAAAGGAGAGAGATGTTCACCTTGTGGAACACCCGAGGTTGGTATAACTATTATACATCGATTCGGAGAGGGTTATTATTGTTTTCTGTTCGTTTTTTTGCATCCATTACGTAAGACTGTGGCTAAACCAAAAGCGAACCTTTTATGTCAAATATGTATGCTATTTATTGTCGTTTTTTAGTTTATACCGTTTCGATTTTATATTGGTTGTTGTATTAATGTTTAAACAGCGTACCGACTAATAACAAATAAAATTCATAAAATATTTATAAATTACTACCGACAACAACGGGGTAGTAATTGGCGCCAACTCGTTTATCGAATTAATAATTAATCATACTAACTTATCATACGGTTTTGTGCCCCATATATGAGCGGCGCTGTTGACCAGCCACGTGAAGTGTAACGATATCATGTAACGAAAGACGCCGACTACGACAAACGAATACCAAAAACGTTCTTGCCACAACCAGTATGGAATGTAAGACGGTATCAGGAACGTTACCACGGGAACTAGCCATAAATAATATCTGAAAAAAAAAACATTCAAAGTATATAACAAATTATAAAATCGATGAAAATATTATAATATTAATAATTAATGCATATCGTATGCACACTCTTAGCAGCTGTTATTCGTAAACGTTACTCGATTGGGTCAGGTAAAAACGAGCAACGTCGTTTTCGTTTTTAAACGATTTTGTGTAAACTAATGTTAACACGATGTATAATTATGTTGTAAATTATAACGAATACATAATACATGGATGAGTGCTATGAATATTGTATTTGCTTTGGTCTGGTGCGGTGTGTATAAAATTAAAGCAGATTTGAAAGGGCAGTTTAATTATAACACGACGTTCAATCGACTTAACTAGCCATAATAATAAGATAATATATATTATGTAAAACGAGTTTTTCTGTGTAGTAGTGTTTAATTAATTACATGCGAATCATTCGATTATGCCTCGAAAATCGTAACGTTGAATGATATATTTATTCGAATCTATTTTATTCTAAGTATTGTAAAATCATTGATACATTTTATTTTTTTCTAAAAAATCAAAAAGGATAACTTAACGTTTTTGGTCAATATTCTAAAATGTAAGTTATCAATAACATTGTGAATTCAATAATATTATTGTCTCAAAGACTCTGTTTGTGGATCTACTTCGTTATGATTTAGTGCTATAATAATATAGTATCATATAAAATAAAATAATTTAAAAATAATGTTTTTCATTATTATTTTTATTTACTTAAGAAGGTTCAAAATTCTATAGTTTTAACCTCAAATTATACATTGACGTAAGTATACTGTATACATATATATCATAACAGCTTCATCACATTTGCCGTCATAAAAATTAGACAACGGTACCAAAATAACTTTCTAAAGTGTTTAGATATCAATATATACATTATTTTTACACACAATGATTAGCTTAAAAAATATTTACGTAATGAAGTAATGTTTTTACTGTTAAAAAATCATTGTTGGTGAATTAAATTTATTATTTTGGGAAAACAAACATTGTAAAACTATAAAATCTACTACAATGTATAACATATTTAATTATTTGGAATGAAAATAAATGTCTGTAGGGAATATAATATAATATTAATACCACTGTATACTATATAGTATATAGTATAAATCCTATCGGTTTAAGAGTTTAGTCTGAACTTAATTTGAGTTTCTGAAATATAGTTTACGAGTTAGTATGTTGAAGAATATTCAATTTAATACAAACTAAATTTATAAGCTAATGAAACAAGCTATTTTTTTGATATTAATGAGACAAATATCTTACTATGGGTTTGGTTTGTAGTACACTAAGGTCGATTAGACTTCTAATAGTCAAATAATTTACTAATATGAATTTTAAACATAATTTAGTGTGATACCTTTTATTCATTAGCATAATATTTAATTATACATGTAATTTCCAAACATTTGAATTATTAGACCCATTTCATAGTCACGCGTATGGTACGCAGGCACGCAGCATATTATACGCATGACTGTGAAACGGGCCTTAGACGTTATAAATTAAAAATACTTCTCAGTGTATTATAGTTAATAATACAGCCGATAGTTAACATGTCATATTTGAGTATTTTTAAAAAAAACAATTGTAATCTCGGTATGAGTTTATTACAAGTTAACAATTTAACTAGTATTTCATATCGTCTACCTAGTAAATGAAATATTTTCAGATAATATGGTAGATACATGACCGTCGGAATTACGATTCTTAATATTATACGTTATTTTCGGTCGAAGGCCAAACGTTATAACGATGACAATATTATTAGTAGCTGTAATTTCTAGTGTGATTTACAACAATCACTATAATACCTACAAGTAGATGACTAGATTAACATAATGTACTAGTCGATAATGTTAATAAATAATAACACTGCAATTTTTCTGGATATCGTATCTGGGTAAACTGTATATTAAAAATGTTGTATTAAGATTAAAGAAAACGAAAAAAAAACTAGGAATATAACATTGTATAGACATATTTTATGGTGGGTTCTAATTTTGAATTCGAGGGTCATGTTATAATAGGCACTCCTATAGTCCACCCACATATTATAATATTATTATAATATGCAAGGTGCTATTAGTATACATCTTCAGGTACCTAACCTAACCTATATGCAAATTTTGTTATGCGTTTATTATGCATTTATACTATACCTTTTTACACTTAAATTAGTAATTGAATGGTGAACAGTGTAATTTCGTCTGCGAGCATTTAACACACATATGTGCGAATTAATGACGTGTTAATGCATATAATACAATGCGTAGGTACATAGATAGACGCTATAATATGGAACTAGAACGTTGTTGCGTAAGTAACACGCACTGCAGTAAATTTATAATATTATGACGTATTGATTGAATTCGACAGGTGATCCGTAGTAAATGCAATTATTAAAATAAGTACATTTTTGTATGAATATTGCGAAACAAAAAAAAAAAAAATTGTTGCATATTTATATTTTATTGGGTCTGCGGAAACGGTATGACACGCGTGTTAAACCGTCACGACTATTATGCATGTACTGCAGCGTATTACTCAACAAGCTTAATGCACACAAGTAAGTTGAAGCCCATGGATAACATTTTAGGAGAAGGGGAGGCAAAATAAAAAAATTCTCAAATATTTATAATGTAATTTGTAATATTTATTAAATTATAAAATCTTATCATTTTTTTCCAGGGAAGCAAGTGTCTCGGGTCTTGATGGGTGCTTAAGAGACTTAACCCAACCTGAGATGTAACCCCCCCATTTTAAAAGGTTTCGTTGGATGATGGTGCTATCAATATAATTATTATTTTAATATTGAGTCTTGATAATATTGGTAACGTACCGTTCACTGCAGCTAAAATACAATGCCACATTGCCGCGCGACTGATGTGAATAACTAACACCAGATTAGATAAAATACGTAATTAGATTGGTAACATATTATTATGTATTATATTAAATAGACATACATACACGTGCTTTCGTGAAGACGTTTATAATAATTGAAATCGTTTGAGTGTATTAATATTTTACATTAAAAAGTTAACCATCGTTCAGTTGATGAGAAGATATTATTATATTATATAAGTAATAAATATTTGTTTGTAGTGTTTGTACGTAGTTTTGTTTAAAAAATCATTCAAAACCACATCTGATATCCGGTGTTCTGTGAAATGTCATCAAATGTCGTTTTGAGTATAAATTATATAATTGATTTTGATGGATGGGAAAAAAAGAGGTTGTGTGATAAAGCCATTTATTGATAACATTCTCTTTTATAGGTTAAATTGTTATATTGAAAATAATGTGATTTATACATTAAGTAATAAAAAGTAATAAAAGACATATTTAATAAAACACAAGTTGCTGTAATTTAAAGAAATAACAATAATAAACAAACATGGCGCAGTTGAAATGAAATAAGAACATATGTCTTCAGAAGGGAAGAAGAATAACTAATAAACAAAAAAGAAGAAAATATTGGTTAGCTGTACAAAATGGATTCATTCAATAAACCCGGGCCATTTATGTTAAGTGGTAACATAAACGAAAATTTTAGATTTTTCAAACAAAGAAATCATTGATTAATCATTATATACCTGAAATACCGTTTATGAAAGTAGGCATTGATATTGTTGAGTATGCAGGAAACAATTTTCCTGTACTGGTAGACTATTTGTCAAAATGGTTGGAAGTATAAATGTTAAAAAATAAAACTTCAGCGGAGTGTAAACTTAAAAAAATATTTAATATTCATGGTATACCAGAAATAGTGATAGCAGATAATATGCCTTTTGACTCATATGACTATATGAGTGTAAACAATTTTCTAAAGAGTGGAACTTTACGTTTACAATTTCATCACCAAATTATCCAAAAAGTAATGGTCAAAGTGAAAAGGCAGTAGGAATAATTAAAGATATGTTAAAGAAGTGTAAAAATAAGGGTATAGTGGACTTTGAATTATTTAAGTTAAATTACAATAACAGTCTAGTAGAAGGGTTAAATTTTTCACCAGCGTAAAGGTATGGATTCAAGATGTAAAAAGTAAATTGTGGAGTGAAGGGAGTATAGTCAAAGCATTACCACTAAGGTCTTACTTAGTTAAAATGGATAAAAATAATAAAGTTGTCAGAAGAAATTATATTTTTATAAAAAAGGTAAAAAAATTTCAAAGGCTAGATAAAGAGGATGAAATTAAAGAAACACACAATGAAAAGAATGAGGAAAAAGTGTTAAGGAAATCACAAAGAAAAAAATGGTTCCTGATAGATATGGTTCAAATAATTAAAAATAAAAAAAAAAATTATTAAAATAATTATCACTAGAGAAAATTAGAAAAGCATCAGTATTATTCTTATTCTTATTAATATTATTATATTTTTATGCGAATTGATATTATTTTTAATGTATCAGTAATTTATGGTTTTGATTATTAATAGGAGTTATTAATATTATATTATTGTTAATGAGAATTGATATTTTATGTTAATATTTATAATATGTTTATAAATGTTCTGATTATTAATAAGAGTTATTAACATTACCTTCATATTGTTACTAAGAGAACTGATTTGTTATGTTAACATTTATTATATGTTTTTAATTGTTATTGTTTAAAAAAAAAAATGTACAAACATAAATTCTTGGTCTTATTATTACTATTGTCATTAATATTATATTCTTATGTGTATTTATCTATAAATTGTTTGTTATTAAAAAAAAAAAAAGAGGCATGTGTGATAAGGCCATTAATTGATAACACTCACTTTTATAGGTTAAATTATTATATTGAAAATAATGTGATTTATATATTAAGTAATAAAAAGTAATAAAAGACATGTTTAATAAAACATAAGTTGCTGTAGTTAAAAGAAACAATAGTAATAAAAAAAACAGAGGTCAGTATAAAATAATATTTAGAAATACCATCAAATTCATGAATAAAAATATTAATTACACAATATAATAATATATTAATACATCGATCGTCAGTCGGGTTGAGGCAACTTAACTATACCATTAGTTAAACTCTGAAGTTAGACCAAGGGTTTTTTTTATTTTATAAAATGATTTCGTCAGAGTACAGAGCGATGATTAGTAACGTAAAACAAAATAAGCCTGTGTCAAGCACAGCCTTCGACGTCATTTTGACCTGATTGAAAAAAAAATGTTCCTGTCATCGTATAATATATTAAACCTTATTCTCGAAAAAAAAATATAAGTTTTTAATTCTATTTGTTGAATGTAATAAATTAAAATAACGGATAATAAGTTTAATGATCAAATCGTTTGCGATTCGAACTCGTTTGCAATTATTTTTGCGTTTGATATGTAATCAAAATAATGAAAATATTGCTAGCATAAATACAGGATATATTGTGAAAAATATAATATATTTGTGTAGTACTGTAGTAGTATAACAATTGACAGTATAAATCATTGCGGCTGAAAATCTCACCCCTCTGTAGTTACGAAACCACTGGGAAAATCGAAGGCCGATCGTCAAGTGCCAAATATATGTTTGACTTACGATTTGGGAATTTTTTCTATCAACTTTATATGAAGTAGTCACAAAAATAATAAAAATAACTTTATCAAAAAATACCCAAAATAAGAGCTAGTTAATAAAAAAATGCATCTCTATACTGCAGTAAGTATATTATCAAAGCGTGGTACCGTTGAAAAGCGAATATTTAAGATAATAATAGTAAAATATTTATGACTCAATAAAACAATGCTAGTCTTACTTTTTTTGCCACATGACCACTGGGTCAGCTTCCAGGTCTTTCATATCGACCGCACAACCCTTGGCGGACACGTCTGGGTGTTTGCGGACCATAAGCCAGCCCATGTGTGAGAAGAAAAATCCCCGAGATGAGTTGTGTGGATCCGCGTCCGTGTCGGTGAACTTGTGATGAACCCGGTGGTCTCGGACCCATTCGTATATGTGGTTCTGGAACGCCAGCGTCTGGAACACGGCCAGCAACACTCGCATCGGCAGACGTGCGTTGTAGCACCGGTGAGCCCATAGCCGATGGGCACCAACCGTTATGCCCAGAGCGCTACATGCACCCAAAAATATCACTGGAATCACACCACAAGAATAAATGGTAATATAATAACGATAATAATATTGTGATATCTCTTTAATATTGTAAAACAAACATAACAGTGATAACGTAAATTAACGGCAACCATATTTTGATACTCGTTGGTGGTGTCTCAAGTCTCCGTGGTCTAATCTCAAAATGTGAAATATTTTGATGTTTTACTTCACAATAGTAAGAAATTTATTTAGGTTGAAAGAGATTTTTTGTGATTTTTTTTTTGTAATTTTTTTTTTTTTTTAGTGAAACAATGGTTCTAGAAACTCCCCCGCCTCCCATATTAATGGTACACATAATATGACCACACCCAAATTACATGCCAAGAATAAATCGTTCGATTTCTATGTCATTTCTGGAATAGGTTTAACCGTTAAGTTTCAGGTATTGTATTTTGACTTTTAAAAATTGTTTTTATTTTGTACCCTTACAGTAAAAATAAAATTGAAAAAGATAGGCAAGTGGGTATCGCTCTGCTGTGTAGTAGCGATGGAGAGTAGGTCACTATAATGGATGTGTTAAATTTGAATGCAATGAAAGGTATCATTTTATACGAAAAACGATTCTGAATGGAGATGATTTGTCAGTCTATGATAATTAGTTGGATATATTATATTATTACCTATATTTAAATAGTAATATGCCTCGTATTGCAGAAAGTAAGTGTACTGAGGCTCTCACGAACGCAGGGAATATTTTTTTACTATTTTCGCTACACTGCTGTATAGCTTTACTCTTCTTCTTTATAACAAGACCATAACAAGTTCAGTATGTTGAAAACTGTGGCCATAAGAATTTTTCTCGTGAAACATGTCGATCGAGTCTGCCGCCAAGTGCGAAATCCGCGCCGTCATTCATTACCTCTTTGGAACGCTATAAACTGGAGAGTGATAATTTTCTCAAGTCTATTGTTACTGGAGATGAAACTTGGGTTGCAGACTATACGCCTGAAACCAAGAGACAGTCCGAATACCAGTGTCACACCATAGTTTACCCTCAACCAAAAAGTTCTAAACCATCATTTCAGTCAAAAAAATCATGGCATCATTGTTTTGGGACCATAAAGGCATCATATTGATTGAATATTTACTTCAGAGGGAGACCATCAAAGCAGCAAGGTATGTGAAACCCTAAAAAATTGAGGAGAGCTATTCAAAATAAAAGGAAGGGTCTGTTAACAAGAGGAGTCTGCCTGTTGCACGACAACACCAGACCCCACACAGCCAATGTCGTGAAGCAATTTTTGGGCTCGTTTGGATGGGATTTTTTGAGTCGCCCTCCGTATTCCCTGACCTGGTGCCTTCAGATTACCATTTGTTTACTTCCCCGAAGAAGCACATAGATGGAAAAAAATGTTTTACTGACGAGGAGGTGAAGGGGCGGTCGAGAAGTAGACAAAGGAGGTGGCGGCAGACTCGATCGACAATTTTTCACGAGAAAAATTCTTGTGACCACAGTTTTCAACGTACTAAACTTGTTGTGATCTTGTTATAAAGAAGAGGAGTAAAGCTATACAGCAGTGTAGCGAACACAGTAAAAAAATATTCCCTGCGGTCGTGAGAGCCTCAGTACACTTACTTTCTGGATATACCTCGTATATCGTTATTTTATGCGATTTCGTAAAAATTAAATTTCATACATTCATAAAATTTTTTCTATATTGACGCTGTAATTTTTTTTTATAGTTACTTGAAGGAAAACTTATGGATAACTTTGTATTGGATTTTTTAACCTTAGGTATAAATCACAAAAATCTTACGAATTTTCAACTTTAAAATTCCTTGCAAGTTTTCGCGATTTTGATATATTTCGTAAACATTTAAACTTTAAATGCTTATAAAAAAAAAAAAATTTGAAACCAACAAATTATTAGAATATTATGAATAAAAATGTAGTATATGAAAAAAATAGACCACTTGGTCGTGGTATGCAATTTGGACACTTATTATACTTATTTATGGCGAGCCATCTCCAGATTTGCACCGATATGTACGACAGCATGCGCCATTACAACATCTACTCTCCAGTCATCCAAAATAACTTTAAATGATCCCCTCCCCCGTATTACTGGCTACTACATGTCATATTGTTATTTTTATGACATTATCGATTGTTGCAGTCGGTGTAGTTTTATATTATTATGTATACTTACTGAACAGTATAGTTTTAAATTGGACTTGTCCGCATAAAATTATATAAAATCCAGTGACAGCGAGCGAGTGCAATAGAATGAAGCCAATCACGTTGCGCCACACGATTTGCCATTTGTACTCCGCCTCCTGATGTGTGTAAGTCTTTGGCTTCGACGGCCGACGGACTAATGGCATGGGCGGCGAGTGGGGTGCGTCAGCCGTACATTTGCCCTCGCCGTACTCGACTTGCACGCCCGACCATATTTGCGCGAACGACGATGATGTGGCCATCGGGTCTGGATCGGTAGCAGTATAATATATATAATAATATTATAAAAGTGGAAGCTGAAAAACGAGACGGTCTCGAAGGTAAAAAATGTAGCAGACACTGTGCATGTAGATATATATAGGTTACTGGTTGGGTTAGGTTTTCTAATATAATATTATAATATCTAACAACACCAAACAGTATTATTAGACATTAGGTTTTACGTGTCTATCCTGACAATGTGTATGATTTACTTACGTGATATATACCTAGGAATGTGATAAACTGACGCGCTAGAAAGACCACATCGATCACTGCACATATTATTTATGTTGTTCGCGTAATAATGCGCCATATTTTAGTAATTATTTGCGGCTATATCTAACCGCTTCTAAAATTCGCAATAATTATTTAAATCTATGTCGACATCTCATAAACATTTTCATTTAAATAAAAATATTGAAATGAATGTTTTTCGGGATATTATTGTTTATAGGTATAATAGGCATTATAAATAGGTTCAATGTTATTTTAAGTTAGTCTCAACATAAGCTAAAAGAAGAACCGCCAGTTTAAAGTTAATATCTGTCTTATTATAAAATTGAATATTATTATTAACCAATAGGAATAAATAAATTGTGATACTTTTTACTATTAATGAATCAGTTATCACTTTTATTAATTAAAGTTGAATGGGTATGGGTATCGTCGGTATTAATAACGCATGCATATTCATATTTAAATTTGTAGTAAATTTTAGTAACTAAAATTAAATCAAAACACCAAATAAACGTTTTTCATCTTAGTCAGTATACGCGTATAATAGTTTATTAATAAATCACTTTATATATTTCATATTATGTCACTGAACCGTGGAATTATGACTATTTTCTATTATAATTAACAATAATTATATGTGAGTACTAGGAAAAACCTAATACGTATTATATACGTTTTCCGATTTTTCTATAAACTGTTTTTAACAGTTTGAGAATTAAAAGACACTAAAATAGTATTCTTTAAATACCTTATTATAATTTTAATCAACAAAAATTGACCATATAAAGTTTCGAATTTCGATGACGTAGTCTGCTAGTTCTATACGTATTATATAATATTATTATGTATTTTTTTATTCATTTATAGTATAATATTTAGTATCAAAATTATAAGATTTATGACATATAAAAATATAATATTAACGTGTACTATGCAGCTAGCTTCTAAATTATGTACACATATCATTTTAATATTATAATATTTATAATTATTATTTATTATAGTCCCCAGACAATATTAATTGTCGAGTACAAAGTCATTGAACTTGCTTTTGTTTTTTAAATGTGTTTAAGAAAATATTTTATATTATCTCATCTTTGACGTGAAAGCAAGAGTTCCGTGTTTCAATTTATTCCTAAATATTAATTTAAATTATTCAACTTTGCAGGTATTAAAACTTCTGCGCTTACCCTATAATGAATAAATATGTACTTTTTCAAAAGTAAAGAATACAGGAACGGTACGAGTTGACTTTGAAAAGATTCAATTGATAGCCACTAGTGAGGTTAGTATCATACTATAGTAAGTGTAATATGATCAAAAGTTATGCAGATATCTGATAAATTATTCTTTGTGAGGGTCATAGTTATTAGTAATTACTGCAAATAATTTACAAAGAAATAAGTATAATTCGAAGAGCCGATTAAAGTTAAATCTTGGCCTAAAATCACAAATTTAATTTAAAAAAAATTTTAATCAAAAAGTGATTTGTAACTATTTGCAATTGATTTGGTAAGTGTTGCCATAAGTTCTGATTGGTTTTGACAAAAATTTGAAAGGAGGGGCTTCTCGCGAATTAATCCTTCTCCCTAAACGTAAAAATTAATGTTTTGTAGCTTTGTACTATTTTTACTATTATTGTACTGATTTTTAAATTCCAAAAAGTAATTTACAATTATTTACGATTAATTCACTATATACTATTTGCACTTATACTTAAGATTTATTATACTAAGGGGAGGAGTTAATTTTGTATACCAAAGTATTGTTACAGATTAGTGACACCAGTTTAAACACAGTTTAGTAAATTTTCTAAATTATACGAATTATACATTTTTGTAACCGAATTGAAAATACATTTGTAACAGGCGACGGGTTCCATAGTATATATACTATTTACGTACTACGTAGGTGTATGTAGTGTATAACGAGCAACAATTGGTAAATGATTTGAATGTGCCATTATAAAAATTTAAATACAAAATCGTCTATAGTAATGTAATGTTTGATGGAGTTATTATTTTGTTTGTAATTATAATGAAGACGATGAACGTCCTCAGGCGCAGTTTAAGTGACATCATCATCATGATGATGTATAACACCGGGCTCGTAACGTATTCAGCTATTATGCGTTTGGGATGTAAAATGACATTGATTATTCAACAAAATATCACACTATTATAGTTATACATTGATATAACTTTTAAGTGTGGTTTTTTTTTTAATTCATATTACTTTTTATGTTTAAGTAATAAGTCATGTACTTTATTCTATTGCAGGATTATTAAAATTATTTTGATTTTATTCATCAAAAATAATTGTAAAATTACTTATTGACTACATAATATCTTATATTAACGGAAATATTAATCATTGCCCATTTATATAAAATATCAATTCAATTTCAAGACCTTCCCTTCAAATGTCATAAAAGAAAGTAAATTATTATTTACATTTTTAGTACAATTTAAAAGTCATGCGTTACAAATTATTAGTATGAAATAAATGTACAATGTATATGTGTGTAGTTTATTTATTTAATTAAATAGTTCAATACTTTGATGTCATTTACGGATATAGTTTATAAATACCCAATAGTTTATAACAAGTGATTGAAATAAATGTATAAATTATAAAAAATTAAAAATGTATGTAAGTATTAACATTTTATTTTAGTTTACCTTGATTAAAATATTATTTTTTTAAATAATTTAATTATAAATCTGATTTTGTTATTTTTAATTATAGTGAAATTTACTATTTCTTTTGACATGATATATAACATAATATCAAAGTCTATTTTTATAATACTACCTTAAACATATTAAGCGACGCGTGTGTACCCACAACAGCTAGAACATTAACACATTAATCAACTATGCCTATGTCAACAGTGTTAAACATTAGGGAATATACATATAAAAATATTAGAAACTTTTAAGTATATATAAATATTTATTTTTATTAATATCCAGTGTGTATATGTACTAAGATAGAGACAAAATTCTAATATAGTTTCAGTACTTAAAAGTTAAAAATTAGTACAGTCGTAAACAAATTAAGTTTCGTCAACGTTTTATCTACCTAATTTTTTCGGATAACCGTCAAACTATAAAATCACCGAGAAAGAAATATCTTTTACGATACATATCTAAATTGTATGTATGTTGTTTTTATGATAATTTAATATCAGTGTTATGTTTTGTTAACACGTTAAATGCACGGCTTTATTATATCAGAATATTAGGAAAATAGTTCACTAAAATTTTTCGAGCCGACTGCACATTTGCCGGCCCACCGAGATTTTATCGATGCCAATAATCCGGTCCAACTTATGCGGCGATCGAATACGTCTATCGTAGATCGTATTGTGATATATTACATACACGAAGTATTGGTAAAAGTAAAAACCTGATTTAAGACATGTTATACAATTACCATTCAAGACTAGGATTGAAAAAAGGGTCAATGCCGCACATCTTTAATTTGATTTATATCTTATTGAAACATGTAGTATAAACGGTGTACATACTATGTACCTATCGGTTTTGAATCGATCTATTTATATCTATGGCTATATATAACATTTATATTATTTTACGAAAATATTAAACTTTTATTACAACATCTAACGTTAAATTAAAAAAAAAAGTTTTCCATTTATTCGTGCATCCGGTTTAATTTAAATGAATTGTATTCTAAAGTGTTTGTATTCATTGAACTATCTAACAATACACATAAATATTAATTAAAAAATAGTAATAAAAAGTGTTGTTGTAGGTAGTTGAATAAACATTCATCGTAAGATCTATTTTATAATCATTATTTCGTTCGAACCAAAATAAAACTTCCATAACAAGATTATAATAATATATTATAATATTATATACATGCTATACAGTGACTTAGTTATTTGAATATAATTATTTCAAAATGTAAGCAGGATAAATGTAATATATACAAACAATAATGCAGAGGTGGTAAATCAATGTATTGATACAGATCTATAAAATCAATTTTAGAATATTCATAAAATTAGTGGATATTATAATAATTATAGTTTAAATAAGACTTAATTGTTATTTTAGTGCAAACAATTACATTTTTTTATAAATAAATGATTGACCAAAAATAAAATAAAGTGTTTTTTTTTTTTTTAAATAATACTAATTAAGTATGTATTTAAAATAGTTTTTATAGATAAACATAATTTGACATTTTGAACATGTCGATTTTGTTTGGTCTTGTATTTTTATCACACAATTGATTAAGAATTGTCTAAATAATTGTTTTTACAATTTAGTAATAGGTATTTAGAATAAAATATTATTATTACATAAAGAGTTGAATGTACGAATATACTAGAGTAATGCAACTATCCCAGGTATACAGTGATTTAAGAATATGTGTACCTGTATTTTAAAAAGATTTTTTCCTTTAGTTTTTAAATTAATTTTTCTGAAAATCTTGTACTTAAAACTAATCGCCTAAAATCAGCTTAAATAAACATTAAAAAAAAAATTAATAATAATTAGGATAAAACATATTATGTATCTATGCATTTTTTATATTTTGAATTTTGTATTCGTGGTATAAAAATCTAAGTTGATTTTCTGTCGGAAGAGAAAAACTCCGTAATAAGTAATGAGATATGTAGTTCAGTGTTATTGCGTTCCAATTTCATAACACCTAGCGTAGACAGACGTGGTAAAAAATAAAAAAATTATTCGATGTGATAGGTACATGTTTTATGTTTAGCATCTGACTGCTACAAAAAAAAGAGAGGGAATAAAATACTTCATTTTTAATATACGATTTTAATGATTAATTTAATTAGATATTTAATATAAAAATTTCAATAAAATTAACTTAATCTATAGTAATTTTATTATAAATTATTGTACTGGGCTAAAGTAATTATTAACTAAATTATTTGTTAGTCCGTAAATTGAATATTGTGTATTTACAAACTTTATAAAGTTACATTACGAATTGAGCATATTACTAGGTACCAATTACCATTACCGACTACAATGATGTAGCTTTTTTACGACTGAATGCTTTTTTGGGTCGGTTAAAGTATTCCAAAAGTTTCATAAAGATTTCATTAGGACGGTTGAAAAAAATCACTTCATGTAGTATTATTGGTACTATTTAGTCATCTTAGTATATTTTTTGTTTTTACGAAAAAACAGTGGCATTTTGGGACTTAAGGTGAATTCAAAAACTGTTTGATTACAAATAATATTATCGATATCAAAGAAAGTACAGATGTGGAGGTGCCCAAAATTACTTATGGAATATACAAAATTCAAAAAAAATATACAAACAATTTAAGATAGGTTAATAATAATGTTTAAATCCCTATGTTATTGTTATATAATTTATTGTTTTAGTATAGTAAGATAGAAACAAAAAACCATCTTGCGTTGAAATAAGAGAAATGAATTTCTGTAGGTATAGTAGCTAACATATTCGATTTTCACATTTCGGTAATACACATAATTATTTATTTTGTTAATCCTTTAATTTTGCTAGAAAATTTATTGATTTTGTAGTGTTTAGATTAAAATTAAAATATTATTTTATGCCTACATAAAATTATAAAGATGTATATTATTTTTTACCAATTAGATAAAATTATAAATTTAAAAAAATTAAAATGTAATTTCATATTATGACATTACATAATATTTTGGTTTCGAGAATCGTGAATGAGGCTGAGAGTGTGGGATTTTATAAACTATTGAACTGTCAAAAATCATTGTCATGGGTGTAGTAAAGTGTCATCAAACACAATATTATGCAAGCTTAAAATGAAATAGTTGATCCATTAAACATTAACGAAACCTTGGCAACACACACAAACGCGCACGTACTACAAACACATAATACTAGATCACAAATTGTAAACTGCTCCAATGGGTATTATTTTAAATGTATACCTAATGAGACACGAGCAAATTTTGAAACTATTGCAAAATAAAAAGAAAGTAGTAATTAATTATTAATTATAATATAGTATATATTATGATTTAGTAAACACAGTACACAAACGTGTGTATACTATTTGAATAGTAATATTATATACTATAACCGTATTTATGATTATAAATAATTTAGTAATCATTTTGAAGAGTATTGTATTTATGACGTTAATTTGATTAAAAACTAATAAAGCAGTAGTAAAGTATTTGATACAAAGAGTTTCACCACACATGACTTGCATTATACTAAAACAATAAATTAAATTAAATACCAATATTGTGCAAGTATGTGTTGGACTATTTTACGATTTTCAATTTTACCATAATTTTGTGACTAGTTAGTTGCTTACAAGAAAAACGATGATATTTCGTAAGTCCAAAATAATAAAAAATCTTATTACAAATTCACGCATGGGATTTAAAAATTACGTTGTCCCGTATCATGATCAAGTTATTATTGTGCATATAATTTTAAATGGCATTAAATCGTACACAAATTAATCTTCTGTTGTAGTTCTATAGTTCAATCGTAAAATTTGAATTAATAAAAAAATATATCAATATAAATGAATGGTTTTGTTTAATATTAAACGATACGCTACATTAGCGAATTTCAATTTATTGCATAGCTTTAAAACGCGTTTATTGTTTTTATGTTCTACTTCTCATTTTGCGTTTATCCATAAGGTACATATTTATTTTCTTTATTACCTAGTAGATAGTCCGTTTAAAGGTATCTATATATATATACTATAAAATCTAACCCAATTATTATTAATAAATTCACATTGTTTACATTTCAATAAAAACTGTATTAATTTTAAGAGTAATAACTTATTTTACAGATTAATATTTTATAATAATTAATAATTATTAATTATTCCCATCATTACTAACCATTTATTCATACAATATAATGTTTATTAAAATAAATCGATCGATTTTAACACAATATTTGAGGTAGGTAGTTAAGGAAAAATAGAAATTAATTATACTTTAACCGATTAAAATATAATTAGCTACGTTTTTTGAAATGTTTATTAGGGCCGTGGTCCTAAAAATTTGTTTCATGTTATTGTTAAATTTTCATTCTTAAGCGAGTTTAAATAGAAAATTTGACTTTTTTTCGCAAAATATCATTATCGGCCACCTACTAACATTGTAAATTATATCCCATTGAACTATTTTATAACAATGCAGCAGACAGTATTAACTATTAATATTAAACATCGATACGGTTTGACAACCGTTAGCTTAGGTTTTTCACTAGCGTTCAACGACAGTAACTGTAAATGGTTTAAACGCTATATAACGATATTATGATATCGGTAATGATGGCATTAATTTATCATCTATTTACACCTTGGACGACATTCGTTTTAAAGTCAATTACAGAAGAATAGTATATTATTTCTTATAACGAAACAGTGTCATAATACCATAAAAGAGTCCTCGACAACAAATCGCGTAGGTTAAGCTATGATATAACAGTTCAAATATTCTAATATTGTCCGTTTAATCTATCGTATGAAGGTACTAGGTACTAATATGTTTTCGATATTATGTAATACGATTTATTTTCTTTTTCGTGTGTCATTCAACTAAAATTATTAAGACATTAATACTTTTGCAATGATAATAAAGAGCCCTAAACGTTTTTAAATATTTAGTTTATCATGTTACAACATATTTACCCTGGTTAGAATTAAAAAATAATTGTATTTACAAAATTATCATTTGGTGTAAAATTTTTTTTTATTCCTTGAGTCTTGACACTATTTCGTAATAATTTATTTGTAGGTACGTTCTTTCCGTGATATATACATAGAGATATAATATTATATTTATATGCATGACAAAAATGATTAAACCCAAAATAAAATTTACAATTTGAGATATTCGTTAACTTGTTATCTAAATACAATGCGTACTTCTACGTTACATTTTTATCATTTAAATAGATCATACTTGAATTGTTTAATACCTTAATTAATACTACTAATTAATTAATGATAAATGTATTATGCATTTAAATTTCATAGTAATTTTGTAGTACTACTACAATATGCACGTATTAGGTAATATTATAATGTTTTTTTTTATAAAAAAAATTGCAAATATTATGTTGTTGAGTAAATATAATTCCTATAATTTATGAATACATTTGGTAAATTCAATACCATGCATTTTTAAATGTATAATTGTATAATAAATTTAAGTTAAACACAATTATTGTAGACAAACACATTAAAAACACACTAATAAATAATAACATATAATATGCTATTTAACTGATGCATATTTCCCGCGGTAAGATTTATATTATACAAATTAATTACATTTTTATTGTTTATTAGTTACCTAACCACTTTATATAACATTATAGTTTTCCAACTCTATTGGTATTTAGATAGACACTATAAATATACTTTTACTAGAACGCAGATATGAAAACCCAATGAATAGGTCATGAAATATTTATTTCTGGTTTTTTTTTTTTATGATGATAATTGAAAATATTAATATTTTTTTTGCTGTTCACAATAATAGTGTTTCTACTATCTATAATTTCAATTTAATATGCGAAATGTTTTGTTTTATTATTATATTTTTGGTAGTTAAGGTTATAATTAATAACGAAAAGACAAACAATAAATGTAATTTTATGATGATAATAAGAACTATAGGTTAAATTATATTACAATAATTATAGTTTTTAATTTTGTTTATTTTTGTATTTTTAACATAAAGTTAATTTAATGTATACTAATATTGTGTATATTATGAATGTTGAATAAAAAACTAAATAAATAAATAAGTTTTTTTTGTATAATATTATATATTTGAATTTCAATAATTATTCTAAAGATGTGTATAGTTATCATTTTTTATATCATATTATATAAAACTATAGTTTCAGTTATATATTTTATATTATTTTCATATTATTCTTATAATTACTTTAAACAATGTTAACGTAATACCAAAAAAAAAAATGTAAAATTAACATTTATGTATTAATATAATGTATAATAGCAATATAGAATGATTCAATGTTTAAATGTGTTGGGAAAATGAATAGATATAATACCCAAAATCAGAAATCCTAACTAAATGTATTTTTTAAAACCAACATCATAATTTCAATTAAATACTTTAAACACTTTACATTTTGACAATAAATGTGTGCAGTGTATCTATTAAAAATTGGCAATTATATAATACAATTGTAAAATTATAATGACTTAAAAATTAAATTAATTATTTAATAGTACAAATAATAAAGGGTACCTGTGTGAGATTAACAGCAGAAGAACAAATAAAATAGTATATCTAACACTTATAAGTTATAACGTCTTATAATTGACAACAATATTATTGATGGACGTAAATTTTTCGAAATCGTTTCGTGGATATTATACAGCTGGAAAAATTCACCGTAATTAAATCGGAAGTGATTGATACAATTTGACTAAATATGCGTTTATTAATTTAAAAAAAAAACTGTATATAAAAACCAAAGTGTTACCTATAATAAAAGTTATAATAATACTTAATATAAAAAAATAATATTGTAAAATAGTATCATTATTACCTGGTTTTATGATATATATTCGAAGAGTATCGCGAATATTATGTCGGGCTTAGGAAAATCACTGTTAGCGCATAAAACGGTCGGAGTGTTATTTAACGCACACGGTATTATGATATTATATTATATACTATATAGTGTGATAGATACAGAATTATTGTGCGGTCATCGTCACTCGTTCGACGGACCTTTCTTCACAAGGCAAAACCCAATGGCGTACAGCACAGAGAAAAGTCTCGAAAACGCGACGCGGAGGGAGAGTACTCAGGGTCGACGTAAAAGAAAGGGAACATACAAGGCGCCGCATCGAAATTTCCGATATTTATTTTACACGAATGTTCTATTATAATAATTTATTATTATTTCCAGGTGTAATAGTTTTTACCGTCACCGCCACACAGGTGACCGACCAACCAGTGGCGGTATCGTGGCAGCGGCGATGTCTGTACCTCTCATACATTATATTATTCTGCATTTTATATGTAAATAATTTAATCTACTTTGTCATATTGTAGAACGATCGGAATTCATTATAAAAATACCATTTTTGCGGACGAAATTTATAAAAAGACAATGACGCGAGTGATCTATTTATAATATTATTATAAATACAAATGGGAACTTTGGAAAAATTATTTACAATAATTATTTAATATATGTAGACCAAAATTAAAAGTATAGAATGTCTATTATCAGCTTATGAAAATTAGAACACTAGAGTTGACGAAAACAATTATTTAATTTAAGATTCAATTGAGCTAAATCATAATATGGATTTCAGACTAATCAAAATTTTTTTTAAAAAATAAGTAAAAAAAAATAAGTCGTGACGAAAAAAATATGTACTTAACTTAGTTAAAATAAAGTTATTTATAAAAATATTGTACTACTATTTATTTAAAACATTATTAGTTATAATAATAGTTATCATAGAAATATTTTTTGTATGCATTATAATTTATAAGTATGACTAAATCTATTGATAATAAATAGTATTAAATACCTACCAGTAAAAGCTATTCAATGTTTATTTACCTATAGCCGATAATAACTGATGTCTTTACTAATATTAATCCAATAATATCGATTATATTTTGTAGTTATAGAGTAATCTAGAAAAATGATAATATTTGTGTAGTAGTGGTGGCGATGGGGGATAGCGAATTGTTCTATAATTTTGATTTGAACATATGGTATGCAATTTAATGGATTTTGTTTTTAAAAATGTACATGTACTTATTAAAATATGTTTTAATTATAATTTGATTAAAGACAGCCATATTTCGTAATGATAATATTTTATAAATAAATAAAAATAATTTAAATAATAATAAAATTGTAAATTATAGAAAAATTATTGAAATAGAAAAATTATTTCCATGCCTTGTCTACTGAAAAATTGATTAACAAGCACCATACTCGGCAATATTACGAACGCTGCCGAAATAAAATATGAATTTAATAATATAGTTTATCCATTAACCACAAATGTTTGATTACGTTATCAAAAAATTGGCTAATGAGCAATCTATATTTTATAGTAGAGGTTCCCAAACTTTTACGACCACGGCACCTTTGAGAAATAGTTTGTGTTTCGTGGAACTCCCTTTTTTAAAATAATATAAAAGAATATTTTTTAATAATATTAATAATCCATGTATAATATAAAATAAATAATTTTCTCAATAATCACATACATCAGGAGGAACCCTTAAGATTGTCCCGCGGAACCCTAAGGTTCACACTTTGCGGAGCGGTGTTTTTAGTATCTACTTATAATCGATAATGAGTCTCTAAACTTTTATAAGTGATATAGGTACATTTACGACAACACTATTATGTGAACCAAACACTAATTGTTAAATTAAAAAGTAAAAATAAATTTTATCGCAAAATTATTATAAACAATATTTTTTAAAACAAATACAATAATAACTACCTATCGTACAAATGGAGCTAACTCACCGATATATTATCACTATGTATTATATCGAATATAGATAGTAATGAATAATGATTCACGTATAGGTACACATAACAACATCAAATATCAGTCAAATGTTTCGTGGAGATGTCCCTACGACCGAAAAATGTGAAGATATTGTTATTGGTATATTATTATAACACAATATATATCATATGCATGTAGATGATCCCTAATCTGTAGTTTATAAAGCATGTACGACACCGAGTAGTGGATAAAATACCTCGCCTACCGCCTACAGAAGAAACGCAAAAACGTACACCAAAAACTAATAATGGCATAATCATATACAATAGTGTATACTATACTTTTTAAACGGTACGCTAATTAATAACAAATCGTGGAAAAGGAGTCGTATTGCAATATTTCAACGAACACGATTTTCGTCGGCTATCGTGGCTGCAACGAAATATTACGGCAGGTAAAATATTATAAGAACACGTAACAACACAATATATTCAATACGCCGATTCTCATTTCATTCATCACTAGATATAGCCATTTTCTTAAAAAATTTATTTACTTGTAAAATCATTTTGTTTTTTACATAACTTAAAGTCATTAAATTCGATATTTTTTTGTTATAATTTTGAATTTTCCACTTTTACTTTCTTAAATGACAACATATTATAGTGTAGGTATTCGATCCACTAGTAAAAATTAGTTGTATGCACTCAGTGCAAACGAGCGGAGTAAATGAGTACTGTCGTAGGTATCGTAAAAATAATTTTGGTCGCACTCATGGTCGCACAGAGCCTTTGTTATACGTATTTTAATAAAAAATGATGACGATAAAATTAATATAGTAAAAAATGTGTTTTATTTTTCAAAAGACGCTTAGATTTACCGAGAAAATATGACCGTCGATTGATAAAATGATCGCTTCGCACGCTTCGGTTATGATATAAAATATATTGTGGGTACTTACGAAAAGAGCAGCAGCAGTCCACGCGTAGGCGACGAACGGTTAAGTGATACGAGCACTATGCGGCATGGATTAAAAGCGCGGAGTAAAAGTATTCGCGACTACGTGCACACAGTGCGTCAAAAATAGTTTGTCAATACATATTGTAGGTATTCTCCTTCTCATGCCCTCCCTAAAAATTCGTTACACTCGAGTGCGTGCCTACGTTTATGCGAAATTAAAACACACATCTGCACTTGTGTTACGTACAGGTAGTAGGTAGATACTTAGACATCGTATTATAGTATATCAGATACTTGAAATAACCTCAAAACGGCCGTTGTATAGACGTCTCATTTCTTCCTGGACCGTGGAACGTAGATCGACGCAGAGCGTGTATAGGTACCTAAGCTGTGTAATAATATAGTATGCCTTTATGATATATTTTAATTTTATTAGACTTGGCGAAAACCATAGATTATTCTCGACAATAATAATATACCTATTTCTGGTATCGACAAATGAAGAAGACGTATTGATTTGATTAAATCATGGAAAACAATAACATTTTAAAAACCAGCATGGTAGAAAAAAACTAACCGTGGATAAAATAACGATATATTGTGAATTTTTAAAGGAAAGCGTAGACTGTGAATCAAACTGGGACGTCGAAGGAAATAACTGAAACGAGAAAACTTTTGCGTTAGCCACACGACATTGTATAAATGAAGAGCATGTATCTGCACTGTGGTTAGGAGAATCCGCATACGAGTATTTTAGTATTTTGTTTTGTTTTGTTTTTTTTTATTTTGTGGCACGAATCATTCTAACGTTTAATCAACAGATATAGGTAATAATAATGCTTTTATTATCATTATTTTTTTTATTGTTTATTAAAACCATTAAAACTATAAGAACGATTTTAAACATTATAATATTTACGATGTTTTCCACACATCGAACATACGACATACTTACATAAAATAATACTTCATTAAAATAATAATAATAATTGAATTTCATTCAGAATAGATATATAAATTACGTACCTACTTGTAGGCCGTAACCTATATCCTTAAATATATACAGGGTGTCCCGCGAGGATTTACCCATTGCGATATCTCCTGAAATAATGGAGATATCATAGTTCTGGTTTTTTAATAAGATTCACAGGGACAAGAACTACAAATATTTAATGTTTTAATTTATTTTTATGTTTTAAAAATATTGACGTTTTAACATTTTAATATCATCAATTTCCTGATTTTTAATATTTTTTCTAGTTTCGAAAAAACTGTGAATTATTTAATACGATAGTGCCATAGCGGTATCATTGTATCAAACGTGTGGCCCGCGTGCTCGTACGGCTAGCGAACGGGTTTCAGTGTGGCTCGCAATAAAAGTCATATTTTATTTCTTCAACATTGTTAAATTTTTAAATAAAATTAATAACTATAGTACAAAATATCAATATGTATATTTTTGTTATACCTAGTATTAAATACAGTTATATTATAACAATTATAATAAAAAGATAAAACAAATTTATTTTGTTTACTTTGAATTTAGTAAAAAAAGGTGTTTTGTCCGCAGTTTTTTCGAAACTAGAAAAAATATTAAAAATCAGGAAATTGATGAAATTAAAATGTTAAAACGTCAATATTTTTAGAAAAAAAAACTCTACAAAATGGCCGTCTTCAATTTTTTTTTTAAATAATTAAATAAAAAAAATACATTTTTTAACTTTTTTAACAAACCATAAAAATAAATTAAAACATGAAATATTTGTAGTTATTGTCCCTGTGAATCTTATTAAAAAACCAGAATTATGATATCTCCATTATTTCAGGAGATATCGAAATGGGTAAATCCTCGCGGGACACTCTGTATATGTATATATATATGTAAGGTGTAACAAGACTATTAATAAATTTTCATTACAAATGTTTCTATAATTGTTAAATAGTCCTGTTACACTCTGTATATTATACCTATCAATAATATGAATCAATCATATTTTAATGATTAACACGTATATTAATATTATATTGTACATGTACATTTTAAAATTAGATTATATTTTCATTAAACGTAATAATTATGCAATTTCCTGAAAATATTGTAGTCTTAAGAAAAACCCCATATGAAAACGCTCAACGCAATTTGTATTCGACGCGAAAAATAATTAAGCGTCGAATGTAATGGTATTAAAATGAAAGTGAATATACATTGCTAATACATTCACTGGTGATAGTAATAGGTATACTTCTTAGTCTCAGTAAGTTAACCAAATCGTTCAAAATGATTTATTTTGTAACTTTATCCTTGAATGTTAAATTCAGGTTTTTTGCGTTTGAAATTTTTTTTGTGTCGCGTCGTGATGATTATAGATGTGCTCAGGTCATTATTTTAATATTTGGTTTCATTTAATTGAACATGTTAACACTTCTTTTATTTATTAATATCAAAATAACGATTTGATAAGAAATTAGTGAAATTCCTATCATGTATGATTTAGTGTGCGTAAAATTAAAAAACATCGCAGTTTCCGCGTAATAATTACTATATACTTGTATATTTGTATACAATTATACAATTTACTGTACCTAAGAATAGATATAGTATCTAAGATTCGTATCTTAAATAAATTTGCATCTTGCTTCTTGTATCTTTTTTTGTGTGTAAAGATACTAAATACAAATAGAGATTCATTAAATTATTTTTTTTTTCGAAAACAGCTGAAATATAATAGCTATTTCATAATGTATTTTTATCATATTCAGTGTATGATACAAGCCATTTACGAAATCGAAAAATAAATTCGTATCATTGAACGCAGATAATGGTGTGTGTGTGTGGTGTAATGTATTAATATATATTAATATATAATATAAATATTGATATATTTTTTCAATCATAATAATGAATTATTTTCCCATATATATATAATGGATCTTTGATTCCATTAAATAAAAACTTACTTTATAATCGACCATACTATAAGTTATTTTATGAATTATATTTATTATAATGCTAAGTTAATCATATTTCTAACTAATAGTTAGATCAGTAATTTACCTATATAATATAATGATTATTTTTTTCAAGTACATTGCGCATCCCTCGTACAATAATTATTAGATAAAATGTATATAGATACAGTGATATTAGTATCTAATATCTAAGTACAAAACAAGTATCTAGTGTATTTTAGAAAATGTTAAATGTATCTTGCATCTATATGTAAAAAACGTATGTATTTAGAAATGCATCTTGTATCAAGATACTTTATCTAGTGTCTTGCCCATCTCCGAGTCTAACAATCTTAAGTCGATAAAGTGTAATAATAGGTATGATTACCTATTTATTTATTATTATTGTAGGCAATACTATTATTTTATAAATGTATAATTAGGCCTTTTTTCTATGCGTGTATAATAGAGAGCTCACATTATTGGTACGATCATTATGTTATATGATATGAGTACATACATAAATATACAAAATATATAGTAATATAATAATATAATAATATACAAAATTACATACAATTTTATTATGTTAATATTTAAAATATTTAGCATGTTCGATTTTATTTTATTTTTTAAATATTATTTTAGTTTATTAAAAATAAATGTTTGTAGTTAATTAATTAATTACATAATTGGAAATCAACAATCAAATTTCAGACTAAAGAATTTATATTTATATTATTTTAAGTTTATACTGGCAGAGTGTAGTGTAGTAAGGTGATGCTCCTCAAAATTGTCGTAAATTAAACTTATTTATAATTTAAATGCTTGAAAATAACTATAGTTAATTAAATCGTTTAGTTTATGAGTTGCAACCAGATGGTATGATTCGGTGTTCGTACTTTGACATAATTTTATAAAAATAATGCCTGTGTGTTGCGTTAAAAAAATATCACCTTGTGGCTTGTATACAAAATTGGCGTGTATGAATACGCGCTCCAGGCCAACCAGTGCGTAATTATTAGTTACGACGAAATCATTTTTTTTCGATGGACCACGGAAGAAATAATGCAACAGCAGTGTAGTAGTTATATCGATTTCGTTGTGCGTACGTGTAACGTGTTACACGACCAAGTTATGTTGCAGTGATGTGAAAGTTTTTGATTTATAAAATGGTTTTTTTTATTTCACGATGACTGCCATGCGTTTTATAGAGACGGTTGTTAAACCTTGGCAAAAGACGCACGACATGAACAAAAAAGTCATCTTGTTTAAGCCCAAGTAGCTGTGCCGTAGAGTATACCTACGTATTATGTATAATATGAAAGCGGAAAAGACCGAACCGTACTCGAGTAAAAACAATGTTTGCACGGAAAATGCGTCGGGGGCGTTGCCAGACGGCGCTACCGATAAATATATAGTGGTTGTATAAAGAGACAATTTGTACGCGAGTCGACCGAACAAAGGATGGCCCGCTCTACATTATGACAATGTACAATATTATTATCATCGTCATTGTTATAACGTTTGAAAGACTACGACGATACGGTTATGTAGGCTAGACCGTTGAATGATTGGTGAGTGGTCTAACCATCGTCCAAACGTGATGCGTCGATCGTTATGGTCTTTTGGTGAAAAATATCGAAAAATTCGATATACGTGACGTGATGTATGCAATTGGGCTACACGCGTGTTGTGTGTATACACGATTAATAATATATAATATTATGTTATACAGGTACGCGCTGCGCTGCTGCAGGAATGATGGTAGAATTCCATAAATTCGCCAGCAACTGCTTCCGGAGGAGAGCGTGTATGTATCCTGAAGTGTGTGCCCATCATACGCGCTCTTGGGAGACCGTATAGCTAACTATTATATATTATAGGTAGTCGTCTAAAGATTACACGATATTACGACGTTTCATTGATTGATTATTAACTTTTCGGCGGACAAGCAACGAAACATAATCGTATCCGTCACATAAATATTGGATTTTTTCTTTTGCTTTTGTTTTCGGTACAACGCAACGGCAGGTAGGTACCTATTATATATTTATACATAAGTAGATCGTTTGACGTATATTATTATCAGTGGACACAGCAATTAGACAGTCAATCGTTAACAATTTAGCACGACTGGTTTATTGAAAATCGATAAGACAGCCGTGCGTCCAATATTCTTTTGCAATTTATTTCCCTATAAACTTGCAATTTTGATCAAAAATAACTTTACCATTAAATTACATATTATTATATTATACTTCCGGCTATACAAAAAAGTCATGATAAATATATAAATATGTCTGGATATGCATAAGCTGTGTGTTTGTGATTGTACCTATAAATACACTAATTTTTCTTTAAATATGTTTATGAGTATTGAGAAGTAAAACTATGATCTGATTAAACTGTGTATGCTATCTATATGATTTAATAATTTAATTTTTTATTTGAAAAAAATACAATTAAAAAACTATTATGATAGATTATAGATTATATATATATATTACTTTTATTAAAAACTATATACTTATATTTAAAATACTTTTAACAAACAATATTGACTATGATTTTAGATTTAAGCTTCATTTAAAATATGCACTGATCGATTTCCTTTACACACTTACCAGTCGATTTACTCATTCCTTGTAAATAATTATTCTACTTAGAATTTAACACTTGGAAATTTATAGAGTATGTGTTAGAGTTATACTTGTAATTTGAGTCGACGCGTTTCAAAATGTTGATATACTTAAATTCAGCATTGGTTAAATTTGTTCATAGGTACGTATTGCACATAGTATGTACATTGTACACGGGTAACTTTTACAAATATTACACGAGTAGTTAATTCAAAACTGAAAAACTAGGTCGAACCACTTATTTAGAAAACTTACGGAACTTTTAAAAATGTTGCTTACATAATACATATAGTTAAAAAGTTTAATGTATACTCGTATATAATAATTGGTACGGTAATAACTTTACGAGAAGGAAACGTTTCGTTTAATGAAATGTATAATAACTAATAGCATTTTTTCCAGATGTTATTTATTTTTAGCAGTATCAAAAACTTGGTAGAAAAAAATTAAGCTAAGTCTAATAATGTTGTTTTTCTGATAAGTATTATATATTTTATTATAGTTTAAATTAATTGTTTTCATTTTAACTATATGCATACAGTAATTAGTGAGTAATTTTAAAACAAAAATGAAATATAATTTACATAAAAAAAATATAATATAATTTATTTGAATACAATATACTTATTTCCAAAATAACTAAATTTTACCGTATTTTATATACAAAGCTTAACAAATGTATTGGTAGGTTTTGTGTAAATGTGTTAAATACAATTTTATTGCAAGTACAGAAAACGAACGTGGAAATTCGAAATGAATTTAAACTTGTTTTTTATAGAACTAACCCAATACTTCTAAAAACTCGTTCAACGTACGTATAGTTAGATTTTCTTTGGAGTAAATGGTTTCTTTATTTTGTGCTTACTGGCCTTACGGTTTACAAAATTATAATTATATTTTAATGATTATAATAATATAATTTAATCACATATCGTTCGTTTAATTTCTGTGCTAAAAATAAAATTAAAACAAAAGTTTAATATATGATTTATTACAATAATAGACTTAATATTTCAATTTCATAATACTTATAAACAAAAAAACTCGCTCTTAAAAACCTAGGCGATGACCAAATATTAAAAAACACGTTATCTACCGCATTAATAGGCTGTTTGTATGAATTTGAAAAGCTGTTGTAATATTTACATAAGTTGTGTATTGCAAAGCTGGAGTATATAAATTGTGTTAGATGAGATGTAGGATTACAGATAATGGATTTGTTACGTTTCAATTATCTTAGTACAGAGAAGTCAGTATGTTGTGTTGTGGATTATTAATTTAAATTTGCAATACAAATTAAATATTCTGAACAAAACTAATAAACTACGTTTGCTGGTATATTTTAAAAATCCTCGACTACCGTCATTTATTTGTGTAATATTGTATTATATCATACACTATTTTAATGAAACTATAATTATTGTTGAATATTTTAATACTATGAACTATGCATGTCGCATTATTGGCATAAATCACGAATAGTTACTAATATACTGTAATATATTTACATTTTGCATATTTTAGTACAAGACTCTTTATTTTACTTGAGATAACTATTACATATTTTATTGTAAGAGTGTCTTAATAATATAATGCAGTCATAATCTATCGTTATCTATAGTGTAGATACTTGCATTTATTCGTTGTTATATTATAAATCACAATAGCAATAAAAGTTTTTGAAACTGTAAATTGTACGAGTTATTACCATGAATTTGTTTCGGACGTATGACGAATAGGTAGAATACTGTAACTATAGTAATTTTTGTGCACTCTCTTATTTTCTATTGTATATTGTATATTGTATATTATATAAATAGGTTTTTAATAAACACGTATACAACATCATGGTGTGTTAAAAATCCTATTAGATACATCCAAACTATTTTAACTACCTACTCAATATTTATGTATGGAATATATTAATGATGTTATAAAAATAATTATGGTAACTAACAACGTCTATAAAATATAAACACAAAACTGAATAATAATATAAATAAGCTCGGAAGTCACAAATGTCTTATTCTAAAAAGAAATATGAAAAGACATCATAATAATGATATTTTGATTTAAACTATTGGTTATGGATGTTTTGGTGTATATTTATAAGTTGGACACACCACCGAAGTTGTAGATACATTTTTTTCATGTTTAATTAATAATTTACACGTATCTCTAAGTAAAATATTAGGTGACGAAATTTTAATATAAATTTAATAAACTATTTTATTTTATATAAACAAATTGTACATATGCTTTCATATGATATTATTTCGATAAATAGTTACAACATAAAATTACGTTAAACATTTTATATACATCTACAATTTAATACAATGCCCTTCAAATACAAATTTCATAAATTACGCAAAACATGTTCTGAACTGCAAAGTTGAAGTATATTGAAGGCCAAACACTGACCATAATATATTTTATCTAGATCGTAGTATAATTAAACCACGTTCATTACATAACACCAAAAATCAGGAATACCTAACCTATATATAGTAAATAATAAAGTTTAATTTTTTTTAGTATTAATATTTTAAGCAGGAAATTATGAATAGCTAATATTTAAAAAAAAAAAAGAAGTATAAAATAATAATAATAATAAAAAAGTCCAACTTGCTAAAAAATATGTATACATAAATATATTTTGTTATATAAATCTGTGTTAGATTAATTATCTTAATATTATTTAATAGATATAAGCTTAGTTTAAAAAATATATTTATAAATAAAATACCGATAATATAATGGATATTAAATTTTAAGTTCTACCCGATATGAGGGAGATATTGGTTTTACAATGTTATGATTAATATAATTTTATATTGATAAAGTAATATTCAAACGGTAAATATAAGTACCAACTGTAGAAATAGTATGAAGCTAAATTTGTGATAATTGTAGAAGTTATCGCAGATGAATTGCGAAAACTGCAAAAGTTTTGGAAAATCAGCTTGAAATAAGAATAACGTTAATTTTTCGACCTTCAAAACATTTTAAAGTGATATAATAACGTTCCACTACTAAACATATGAATTTCAGTGTTTTACTTAAGGAATAGGATAACGCGGGTGATATGGTGAGCGGATAGGTAAGGTACATTATTTAAGTTATCATCAGTAAAAAAAAAAAAATACAAATAAAATCAAGCCGGATATGTGTTTATCATTGTATTATTTTATCAGTGATATTAGAGTTACGAAATTTTAATTTTTGTGCGAATTACATAGTAAATAGTGGTTTTTGTGGTTAACGATCTAAGCATAATATAACGATAGTAATAATTATCATCTGTGTTTGACCGATATAAATGTAAAACCGGACTGAACTGGTAGCAGGTATATTCTAACAATTATTACTCGAATTAAACTTGCAATTAATCTTAACTAAAATGTACACACACATACATATATGTATAATGTATATACTATATATACATAAATAGCAATAGTAGCATAGTAGTAGTCAACGGCACTGCGGTAATATTATTTGATTGAAACGTATCGATCATAAACAGTTGTTAAATTGTAATTAAAATAAATGATTAATTATTAATAACATTATACAATCGATGACTCATAACCGTCTTAAATCGATACATTGATATTCTAATAACTTCGAGACTGGAAATTTGATAAAGTTATACAAAATTCTCATAAAATTATAAATTACTGATGTTAAACTATATTAAGTTATCAGAATAATAATATTTTATAAATTATCGATGTTTGGAATAATTATAATGTATATGGTGTGTATTAATATATTGGCTTTTTTCTATGGTTATAAATACGATAGTCAGTAAAGTATATTGATTTACAATTAAGTAATTTGATTAAGTTCGTAATTTTTAGAAATAAAATAGTTACAGAAGATATTAAAACAAAATTAATTAATTAAAATGGATTAGGTACGGTAATATTTAATAACAGAAAATGGAAGATAATCAGAAGATAACCAAGTAGTTTGAAAGTTAATACTAGTTAATACTCTATTGTATTGTTGTTATTGTTTGTTATTTTTAACAATATTTCGAGTGTAAGCTTTATTTTTTATTAAATTTGTACACCTTTTCGTTTTTGTATAATGTTATTTATGTTATTAGTACAACGGTATTTTATATAAGTATGTTAACCATCCTTGTAAAAATTAAAATTAAATACAAATCCTATTCATGAAATCTAAAATTAAAAAAATACAAGATTCGATGAATAGTAATAAAAATATAATATAATAGCAAAAAAATGATAAAAGAAAGAGTTCAAAGGGTTTCTAGATTTATAGCAAGTAAGGAGTCTTTGTACCGTACCGGGAAAGTAATGTGAAAACTATTTCCCGTGGTTCATAACAGAAAACTCAAGGGTTTGGGTCAAGGATTTTATTTTATTTTATTTTTTTTACTCGTCAAACTAAATGTATAACAACTCAAAATATTATTTATCATTTTTAAGTTTCAATAAAAAACTAACAATTTTATGCAAAAAATAATAAATTTGTATACAATAATAATAAAGTATAGTTTTTGTATTAGTAGTATTTTTTGTATTAGCTAATAGTCTATGTTAGCATTCTATGAAATAGGTAGGTATATAATTTTTTGTTTGTCACTTTTTAACTAGGTAATAATGAATAATATTTAAAATTCGTGTTATGTTGCTCAAAAATTTTTGAAAACTATTTTAAATATATCATGATGGATTGAATAACGCCTAGTGGGTTTGACGACAAAAATTGGCGATTTTCAACTTCACGAATATCAAAAGTTAATCAGGGAAAATACAATTTATAGGTATTTATAAGCGTGCTAATGTCATTTCCCCAACTTTTCGGATAGTAAAATAGGGACGGTTACAAGAATGTGCATACAAGGTCGTTCAGATGACGAAAAAACTGTAATAATGGTCAACTGGTTTAAGAATTTACTTAGATTTCCAGTATATTACTAAAACAATAATACTATATCCTTGCATTTTTCAGGTTATTGACGTTACTGTTATACGCGTCTGTCCGGTTTAAAGTGGCAAGTAACTAATATAGTCATGATATGAGATAAAACGTCATATTAACATATATGCAAGTGTAGATATAAATTAAATTAAATCAATGCCAAATCAATAATAATACATCTCGTCGCCGCGGACCTATTGTATTCTGTATTCTACTACAGACGAGTACGAGGTGTATTTGAAAAAACATTACGAACGAAATCGTCAGCGTGCACGTTTGTGGAGTTCTTGTCATAAACATATAGCGAAAATTTCATGATACATCATTTTGGGGATGAAATATTTACACAGACTAGGGTGATAAAGCCGTGAACACTTTAGCTAAGAGGTATGTGAAAAATTAAAAATTCGTCTTTAACCGTAACCGCAAGAACGTATAAATATTTAGCGGATAGTTTGCGTGATGATATCGCTTGTTTTCAAATTTTGCGGAATTCTCGTAACAATTCCGACAAAAGGTACGTGACATTAGTCCCCAACACCACAATTCAATTTTCAAAAATATTTTCACCAAATATTTAACATGTAATTAGTATGTGCTTGCACTTATCACATTCGTTCCCACAAAACCAAAATCAAATGTAAATATATAGTACGTAACTACAGTATTTGAAAATATACCATGTCAACCATCAGTAAAATACCTCGGCTTATCACTGGACAAGTGGCAAACATGGGAGCCCCATATTTTATCTAAACGCTCCTTTTTACGGTATACCCTATTTTTAATAAAAAAAATCTAAAGAACAAAAAAGTGCTATCTTCTTATATATATATATATATATATATATATATAAACAAATCCTATATCCACTACTACCTTACGCTTGTCTCATCCGGGGTAAAAGTGCAACTTCCTACCTCGACAAAATTAAAATCTTCCAAAACAAAATGCTACGAATAGATGCGCCTTATAGTTTATAAGGAACGTACACTTGCATTAACACCTCTAAGTCCAAGAAATCCAAGACCTCATCAGAACTTTATCCAATAACTTCTTTAGCTCACTGCTGACCGATCAACTCGTTAACTCACTCTATTACGTTCTTTATGACTAGGGCTCGGATTTATATGTAAATACATGTTTTTACAATGACTAAATTAATTTAAGTGAGTAATAAATTCGTTTCAAGGGATTTCCAATGAAATTAACTATATTTTATTTTACATATTTTGACATATTTTGCTATAAGTACATGTTTTTACATGTTTCTCAATAATTCCATTTTTTTCCTACATATTTTGACAATTTGTTCATTTACGATTTTTTAATAATTATTAATTATGTACGATTGTATTTTTCAATAAAAACAATTTCCCATATTTCCAAAAGTACAAAATAATACCAATTATTGAATTTAATCTATGGTAGATATAACTTACTCCTTCAGACATAGTCGAAATGCATTACTATCCAATAACATCAGTGGAAGCCAAAAGATCATTTAGTCGGTATGAGGCAATTTTACGACCAAATCGAAGATCTTTTGAGTTTCAAAATTCAAAAATGGCTGTTATCATACATTTTAATCAAGTAAATTAAAATTTTTATTTTTTTTAGCTTTTTTTTATTTATATTTTATAATTTGTAACACCTTTTTTTTAAACAATTTTACTATTTAAAATATAATTTGTTTCATTAGAAACTTATATGTATACAATATATAACTAAATATTAATAAATAAATCATATTAGTAAAATACATATTTTGATTTTTTTAGCACATATTTATGTACATATTTTGCTAACGTAAATGCATATTTTGGCTTCATAAATACAAATAAATCCGAGCCCTATTCATGATGTAGGTACATCCGCCTCGACGTAGATTAAAGCGTGACCATTCGCGCGACCTTAGTTATCTATACAAATAATATTATGCTTATGTGTTACATCTATTTAGACTTGTAAATGTTTCTTTTTATGGTTTTTAAACAATAAAAATAAATTATTTTTAATAACTACATTGTTATTTTACTTATTATTGCATCACTAATAATTGGTTTATATAACTTTATTATGTAAGTAAGTTACGTTTTATTGTAGATAGCTACTATCCTACCATCTCATTTTTCTTATTATCATATTCAAATAATTAAAATTACGCAATTGTAAATACCCGTATATTCGTAGTTGTAGATAGCTGACACTAGGAAAAACTAATTTTTCATTTTTATTACCATTAAAAAAAAAAACAATACATAAAACTATAATAGTACGAAGTCGCAATAACCTATGTTCTGAAATCCTATCTTTATCCGCTCGTTCTCTAAAGCTATATTGTCTTAATTTCCATATACGTTTTATTGTAGTTCTGCCCAAACTCGAAATAATACGAATTCACCGGTTTTTCCTATGCTAATATTTAGTGCATAAATTAAATACGGTACATGCAAATTTCCAAAGGTAGCACGCAAACAGGTACATGCTAATTACATATTAAATATTTAAAGAAAAAATCTTTTGAAAATTCCAATGTGTTTATCGGGGGTTGGAAGAGACGGGACACGCGTACGTGTACAACAAAATGTTTTCGGCAATACCTACGCGTTAATCGAAACATTACGATGGACGACACGCAGACGGCCGGGAGGGGATTCAGAGATTTTATTATTCTATCGCGACTCTCTGCGACGAAATTGTCGCGAAAACTTCCGCTCGGTGGAGTCGCAGAAACGCGCACACAAAATTTTATAAAAAATAGTACGTGATGTATAGTTGGCGATAGATTATGCGTCATACACAAACGGTTTACATATCGCGGGCCAGAGACTCTGTTCATAAATTATGCGTTTGGGAGACCGTTCGAAACGTTTTTCGCGTCAACGGAGAACAAGAACGATCCATATAATTGTTGCGGAATTCGCTCAGTAAACGATATACATACGAGTGTAATAAAATATAATATATATAATACACTCCCTAATATAAATGGTAATACAGCGGTGATTGATGACGTATACATATTCGATGTACATACTTAGATATTTAAGGAATAATTGTACATTTTTTATACGACGACCGTCTAAGACTTAAGTGACTACTATATATTATACTGTGTTAGACGTTTTATTTTAATATTATATACTCAGAACAAGTACAAAGAATGCTTTGAAAACGTCGTACTATTTAAATAAATTAAATTCTTTTTTGTAATTAATTTGGACACTAGTCGAATATTTTTTTCCCGGGCCAATGTAACAGATACTCAAAATATATTCATCATAAAATCTATTGAAAGAATGATTTTTTACTTCATATCCTTAAAATTATCAGTATCGAAATATTGATTAATTTAATTAGATATTTACTTATTTCGTGTATAATATTAATTTCTTTGGGTGTGGTATTGATGTGTATTTTGTTAATTTAATACTGTGATGTGTATTTCTAAAAATTAATTTGAAGTTATATTATAATATTATATAAACTAGCAATCAAAATTTTGAAAATTATTAGTGGTTAAAATTAGATTGTTAATGGCCATAACTATGTTTTTTTATGAATTATTAATGCAATTTTATCATTATTATATTTTTCCATATTTGTCAGTTAGAAAGAAGTTGTAATTGATTAGGAAATTTTGTTGGTAGAGATTTTTGTATGGGTAAGTGTAATATAATTAATTTGTTAAATCCTTTTTTTATTGCATTATTGTTAAATTATCTTGAGAATATAATGTGTGTTGTGCTTTAGCACAATACCTGCTAATCTATACAGTTAGGTTTAAAAAGCATTTTTTTTTTCAAATTATGAATGATTTGAATAAAATGGTATCTTCAAAACAATCTCAACTTAAATCTTTTTTCGTAGAACAGGTATTAAAAATTAACATTTAAACATAAAAATAAATTTGATAATTTTAAATCAAACAAATAATAAACACATTAATACCGTATTTGAAAATCTTCACAGGTATACACAAATTAGTATAAATAAGTAATAAATTAATTAATTAACATTATTTTATTAAAACTAATTTTATAATATATGTATATTATATATATATATATATATATATATAAAAACAGATTTTAATAATTGCATAATTTTTCAATATATTTTAAATAATCAATAATCAAACATTATCAATCATTTTCACTCATCATAATTTCAATTATCAAACTACCAAATGTATTACATATTGCTAATTAATGATTATAGAATTTTTATAACTTATTGAATTTCGATTTATTTATAAAATATTAATTTCTCTAGGTGTTTATTTATATTGTATTACTCATTACTAGGGCTGGGAACCAAAAATATGTATATAATATATAGGTAATTAAAATGGCCAAAATATGTAGAATAAAATAAAAAAATATGTAATAAGAAAAATTTTGAATAATGTTAACGTGTAAAATTAAAATAACATTCTAAATAATTTTTAAATAATATACAATTAATTATTTTTGATTTCTGATCAATTTAATTTAAAAAATGTAAAATATAAAGATATTTTCACCATCACAAAAACGCAAGTTTTTTTAAAAAGTTCAACGAAATTGTCAGCGTTTAAGAAATATGTAAATTAAAAAAAAATTAGAAATTTTACAAAGAATGATAAAATATGTATTTATGACAAAATATGTAAAATCATGTAAAATAAAATATGTTTTACTTTATTGCAAATCACGTGAAATAAATATATTATTTTCATACTTAATTAATTATTATGTTTTAGTAAAAATATGTATTTATAATCAAATCTCAGCCTTACTCATTACATATTATTATTATTTTATTTTTAAGCAATTTATATTACTTAATAATTGAAGATGGCTCAAATCCAACACTGATAGTTTTTAAATATAATACCTATGACGTTTGTGAATATTTGTTTAAATTATTTATGTCCATATTACATTCCAATTAATTAATGTTATATATTATTAAGATTATTAAATTTTTCCCTTGCAATAACTTGTTGTTTTTGATTTTAAGACTTGAATATTTACAACATGGACTAAGTTATTTATTTTTTAAAGAATCAACTTATTTAATATTTGTTTAGTTTAATTACAATGATTTTTTTTTTTAATCATTTACAGTTTTAATCATTGACAAATATATAGATTACCTTATGATGTTATTTTTATTTATTTTGATAATAATCACTATTTAAACTGTAAAATTGAATACATTATTTGAATAATTTACATGTATAATGATTGGTTACTTCTTCTAAGATTAGTAATAAATGGATGAGCAACTTAGATTATAAAAAAATTATATAGTTTAGTACCTACTTGAATTATTTGGGATTGTGTGTCATTGTGTCAATGGCCAATATTAAATAGATTTTCATAAAAAAAGTGGGAAACTGGATTTGAGTGGGATAGGTAGTGGGTTTTTTTTTTAAAATAAGAAGCTACATCATCATCATGCTGCCCAATAGTTATCAATACATTTTAATTATTTTAAATTTCATAAGACTTTTTTTTGCAAATATTACAAATAGATTGTTTAGCTGTATTTGTCCTCGAACACTCAAGCCCACTAATAATAAATTACATACAATATTAAAATCATTTAAAACAGTTATTTACCCATATTTTTTACTAAAATTTTATAAAATTTATATAACCATATGAATACTTAATGAAAATCAATAATTATTAATCAAGCTTTTGAAGTGTTTAAACGAATTAAGCATATACAATGTTTGTATTAGATTTTTAAGTAAATTTAATTTAGACAAATTAATTAATAATTGTTGTATAACACCTATGTTTAATACACCTATAATTAATTTATTCATATATTTACCTCATGGTATAAATATATTCAATTAAATAGGAAAAAATAAAAATTTCTAACCTTGTCTCTATAAAGTTGATAATTACAATAAAAATAGAACACACGTTTTTTTTTTTGTGAGATTTTTAAAATTATTTAAAATTATTATTTTGAATCATTGAATCTTATTGATAACTATTCTAATATTTAACACTTTCTATGACTTTTATAAAATATATCTTTGTATCAACCAAATTTAGTAAAGTTTTGTATGTAATATTTTTCTGGATAACTAATGATAAAATAAATTGGCATTTGCAGATATGTATACTTCTTATTAAATAAAAGAAATTTTGAATATAAAAATAATTACGATTGCAAATTAAATGATTGGTAAAGTGTGAAAACTGAAAATAGTTCATTAAGTTAATCAATTATAAGTCAAGTTTTCGTAAAACCAAGTAAAAAAAAAAAATACGACAAGTATTACAGTAAAGCATTTGAATAGATATGTGATTCAAGTGGTTGAGTAAATTTTTTCAAATAAAATTTAACATGTTTAATAAATATTGTGAGTTTTTTTTATTTTCTATTAAACGAAAATTTAACCTAATTGGTAGACTTTTAAGTTTTTAACCAAATATAATTTTTATTTGATCTATACAGCACATACATACAGTTTTAAGTAAAACTATTTATATTTTCACTAATCAAAAGTTATTAGTTTATTGAATTTTTGCTTGGTTAAATAGCTTATTTATTTTTTAAGAAAAAACATAAAATATAAAATGTTTGTTCATTTTGAAGTACGTTTACTATATAATTTAAACAAAACTTTTATAATTAATTGATTTTGAATGATTGAGTTTACATGAAAATATCGACTTAGATAATTCGATTAAACATAATTTATAATTTAATAACATATCACAAGTACCTATTTGTTCAGAATAATACTAATAAAATATTTAATTTATAAAAAGAAGGTAAATTATATAATAATATTGTTACAAAAAATAGTTAAAAATTTGTGGTTTAATATTTTATTTAAATACGCAATTTTACATAATTTATTTTTCTTCTGAGATAATTATTCAAAATGAAACTAAATATTTAAACAGCTGTAGAGTTTAATTTTTTTCTTCTAAATTGTATATTAATAATTTAAAAGATGTTTATTATGAAACCAATTAAGTTATTGGAACTTTCTGTATATCTTATATGATATTTTAGGATTTTGTGAATAAATTTAGTAAAAATTAACAATTTATATTATCAGAATTATCAATTCCGGAATAGGTCTAATATCTTATAAGAGTATAATTGAATATGTATTTATACTGTAATGAATTAAGTTGAAAACGATTTAGTTACAGAATTTCTTTATTTCCATAACTTTAAGAAATAATCTTGAATATTTCGTGTTTATAAAATATATTATTGTATAATGATGTGTACTATAATATATTAGGATGTTTTATTGTATAAATATTTTATAAATAATAGTGAATTATACGAATTACTTTAGTTGTCGTTTTAAAATTATTTATTGAAACAAAAAAAATAATATGATGAAATTGTTGATACTTTATAAAATAATGTATTATTCTTATGGTTTTTGCAAATTTCCCACAAATTAAAATTAGTCAAATAAAATCGAAAGCCAACGTCACCATTATTCTATACATTTTGAAGGACATAAACAACAACAACAAATAATAATAATTAATAAACAATTAAAAATAATATCATTATAGAATATTTTTGCTCATTGATGTAATTCATAGTATTTATGTTGGGACATTATGCTATAGAAATCAGTATTTTTTATTTTACAATGTTAGTTTTAAAAACGTTTATTTTTGATTTCTTCAAACTACATAAATACTTAATATTATGATGTATTTAATCAAACATAGTATACAATGAATGTAGATTTTCGTTTATTAAATAAAAAATAAAAAAATGTATGTTTTCGATGAATTCGAAATATTCATATACAATACAATGAGTATCAAAAATCTTGCTGATACAACTATCATGGTCCATTTCACTCAACTATACAAGTTAGTAATACATATCAAAATTAAAGTTGAAAAACTTTATAAAATAATCACTAAAAATAACGTTTTCTATAGAATTTTTATCATAAGTATAATATAATCATAATATTTTCTTTTCTCCGGATATTATTCTAAATAAAATCAAAATACAATTATTTGATCTTAAATTTTCAATTAAATATTTATTATAGCACTTTATAAAAAATTATTATGTGAGATTTTATAATACACACACACACATATATATATGTCTATACACACATATATAATATATGCATTAATAGTATTTAGGTTTCCAATAAATTACTTTTTCTTTAAAATTAAAAAAAATCTACATAGAACTATTTTGAGATTGTGATAAAAATTTCTTCCAATTAAATCATAATAAAACACATTTACTGTTGTGATTCACAAAAAATATTGGCTAACGGTTTATGAATAATATATTTTATAATTTCTGAGTGGAGCCGAAGTTCTTATTGGATTAGGATGAGGTAAGATACCCTTTTGTATTGGTCAACATTGTATGGGCTAAAATTTTCAAAAAAAAAAAAAAAAAATTAAGGAATACCTTTAAAACATCTGATATAGTTTTATACAAATAATATGCCTATATCTAGTTGCATAAAAATAAACCTTTATATAAACATTGTCATTAATGTTCAGTACAATATTTTACCATAAACTCACCTACATTTTTTTTTTTAAATGTGAACAATTATAATTATTTATTATTTAGTCAAGATATATTTGACACTAACTATAATCAAAATAATTCAACCACAGCTAAATAGTTTGATTAATAAATAATTTCACAAGACAAATATTGATACACAAATAAATAATAAAATACCCAATTATAAATATAATACTTAATATTAATAAATAATAATACCGATTTGATAGAACGCCGTACCTATATAGTTAAAAAAAATTGGTATTCTTAAATACTATAGTTGAGATTCTAAAAATATCAGGCCAGGTGATGAAGATCATCTTTGTGTTAAATAAGTTCGGGCCAAAATCAAAAAGCCCTTGCATCTATTTGGTAGCTGTGTACAACACCAGTGTAATATGTAATTAATGAAATATTAATTTTGAATATATACATTTAATGATTTATGAAATATATATATAGTTATAATTGATGACGCGTAATGTGTGAACTCAATTAAATTTATTTTTAATAACAGTAAGAGATGGAGTAACATACTTATTCATTTATGGAAACGTTTAAAAACACGACGGGCATTCGACTATTTTCCCATACGAGTTTTCGAACACTTTAGAACTTAATAAAGTAGGTCATAGTTTTTTTGGTATTTCCATTTCTGATTTGAGGCCTACACTATTTTTTTTTATTAATATTTGCTAAACAAGAAACATAACAAACGATACAATTACGTTAACATTACACTTACCTATTATATTTAACATAATTATTAATATTTAATAATTATTATTAATTTTATTATATGACATCATTATTATATTTATTAATTAAAAATTATATAAATATGGTAGTTTTAAAATAACGCTACATAGTCTACACGGGAAACCTGTTTGAACGTGATAAACAATAAGACGTATTGATTTAAATATTGTAAAAACAAAATGCATTTTAAAATACTATAATTTTATTACACAAGAATCACTAAAATAAAAAAATAGTAGATTTTTGTGTACAAAAAAAATTCAAGTAAATCTGTGGTTTTATAACAAAGAAGTAAACAATTAAAAAAATACATTGATAAAATGATAACTACTACAATTAGTCAGGCAGATTAATTATGATTCCTAATAATAAAAGGTAAAATTGTGTAAGTTTACGTGGCTAAAAATAGACAAAAACAAAATAAAACATAATGATATATTAAATATTAAAAATAACGATCATAATTCATAATTATGTTGGTAGCTTTAATATAAAAAAAATAATAATAATAATTCATAATAATAACTTAAAAATGAAAATAAAATCCCTTAAGTTGAACGATGTTATTACTAAATTAAATTAATAACATTTTTATAAATTTTAATTGTTACCTAAGTGAATAGATATAATTATGAAAAAATTCATAATTTAATTATTTCTGAAATTATTTAGCAAAATAAAATGAATCTAGCTGACATCATCGAGCATAAATCTAGCTGGGACTATTCACCTGAGTATTTTAAAGTCTATAGACTTGATGTTAGTTTTATCATATTATTAATTGATTTTAAATACTATTATATAGTATTTATAATCAATGATATTGTACTCATACCTATATAATTATCTATTTATATATATATATATATATATATATATATTTCCGAGGTGTATGTTTATTATTAATAAATAACGTTTGAATTTTGAAAATTTAAATTTATTTGTTTGGCTTGTCCATAAATACTTTTCCAGGTAAAGGTACTCTAAAATAAAGTTTCAATGTACTCGGATATTAAACATTTTACAAAACATTATTTTACCAGTTAAATTTGAAGTTTTCATTAGTGCTTTCAGAAAATAAAGAAGAACTGCTATCAACCAAATACTTATTAATATTCACTTAGTTAAGTACACAATTTCTTGTATTCATATAGAATTTTATATTTAAAATAATTTTCAAAAGATTTTGGGCACTTTGGCTATATTTAAATCATTTAGAGAATTTAAATATTTTATATTTAAAAAAAAAATTGTCTAAAATCGGTGACTATTTGAATATTTAAAACATTATAACATTTAATACAATTGTATGTTGAACTTTTTATGACATTAAGATTGCAACTAAATATTGACGTTTGTCAGTTTGGTAAGGTTGTAATAATAACAATAACATAACAATAAAATAAATCGTTATTATTTCTGCAAGCATTGGTTTTTCAGTACTCCATATTATCATTTTTATTATAAATTCTATTTACATGTCGATTGTACACCGATCGTCTTTACTATAATATGGGAACTAGGGAAATAAATAATAGTAATGATGAAAAAAAAGGATTGTATTTCTATCATTGTACTATCCGGTCTTACGCTTTTCGATCCTCAGGGGTATCCGAATAATATACATATTTTTTCGGGACGTCTTACTTACATCGAAGTGAGTTATCATTGTTATTATCACCATCATAACAAAAAAAAAAACAGCGTTGATTATTATTATTATTTTAGCAAACGCCGACGTAGGAGTCGGCAGGGTGAGGGAGACGTGCGCAAAACTAGGAGCAGACACCACGCTACCCCGGCAGACAATGGGGACGAGTGAGAGGGACAGTGATATTGTAGTAAGTTGGATCGAGAGAGTTTGAGGGAGTGGGCGAGTGAGAGAGACGAACGTCGTCGTTTGTGACGACGGCGTACGCAAGTTCCCGGGAATTTACGCGAATACTACCGGTCGGAAGCGCCGGGGAAGGCATTTGGTCGGAGGGGGGGGGAGAGTCTGCGCGACGGCGAAGAGGGGTCACGAGCGTGGGCGTAACTCAACGCGGTGGTGTACGCGCGCGCGATCGTGCAGTGTGTGTGCGCGTGCAGTCGACCGAGCGGATGTGTGTGTGTGTGCGCGCCGCTGGCGTACTAGGTCAGCAGGTGGCTGCGGAAGCGTAGGCGGAGAGCCGGCGGACGGGTGGACGTTACCTGCGGGTGCAGCGGACTGCGGCGGCCGCGCACCTGAAAACGTTCACCACGCATCGCGCTTTGCCGGTCGTCCGCGTAAATCGCGTATTCCGCCGCCGCCGTCGTCATCGTAGTCTACGTCGCGCGTACACACACACACACACACACACACACCCATGTGTATATATATATAATAATATAATGCTGACACCGCGCCAACCCGACCGTCGGGCATGGCCACCACCATCCGTAGTACGCGACGTAGTACGCTGCACGATATATATATGTGTGCAGTGTGTATACATAGTAAGCAAATCGATCGGCCGCCGTCGCACCACTGCACACCTCCCCCCCTCCCTTCCCACCCCTGACCACTGTGGCAACCCATCCGACCGCCGACAACGCCGTCGGATCGACGGAGCTCGGGACATTCGTGGCCGCCGCCGTAGGCCTGTTTTCGATCGTTTTACCTGGGCAGACTGGGTCACCCGGTCATCGCTAGCGGCGGCGGCGGCGGCGGCGGCGGCGGCATCGACATCGACGACGACGATGACGGCGATAATTGTTTCTCTCCTCTTCTCGGTCACACCGCACTCGCCACCTCCGCCAGCGACCGACCGTTCCCGCCACGCGGTCTCTCGTTAAAATATTATGTATTTTACTATTACCGTATGGTACGTGCGTAAAAAAATCCATATCGCGCGCCTCCGCCGTCGCTACGGAATAAATAAAATAAAGGTCGATTGGAAATATCGCGACCGAGTAGTAGTGTCGTACGGCGTTTTTTTTTTTTTTTGAAAAACATAATAAATAATAAACACAATCGATTTTGAATCGTTAACGACGATGCCTATAATACTGCGTGTACGCAGACATTTTACGCATCGCGCGTACGAATTAAATACTGTTAAATGCAGTGCGTAGGTAATTGGAAACAATAAGGCGCGAACGCAAGAAAACATTTGGGGGGGAGGTGGGGGTTGAAAAAAATGTTCATAAATATCATACTATTCATTGGTATAGGTCAGGTAATTTAGTTTTTGTTCCCGATATTTCAGAAGGGGTTTAAAAACCCAACCATACCCCCGCCTCTCTGCGTTCGCGCCTAGAAACAATATTATACGTTAAGCGGTACCTGTACACTTAATAATTTGGATACTATACATACCTATGCGCGGATACAAAACACTCACAGAATTTAGTATTCTGGTTTTATTCGATATGAAAATATGATATGTGTGTACTAAACGATAGTGTGACGGGTGCGAAAAGTATTTCACGCAGTAGAAAATTCGTGACAGATTCGATATTTCACTCATCACCGACGCTCCTGCCTAACCGCAGCGCGTATCTCGGGAACCCGCTAAAAACGCGAATTTGTTAAACGACGCGTCTACAAATATTTCACTATCGATGTCTATAATTAACTGATTAACGTTGCAAATCGACTTTAAATCTATAATGGTGGCACGCTATTTGGCAGTTAATCAGTTTATTAATTTAAATGAATTTTATTAACCGCCCCTGACAGCGCTCTTTTAACTTTTTCAATAATTTTCTGAGAGTCATAAGTAAAACAATAATATTATACTTTGTAACACTGGATGTAGGTATTGCCGTATTGGTATTATTGGTGTACTACATTTTTTCTTTTTAATATCGTGTGTTCCACATTTTGTAGTATATACAAAATTGATTATATTTATTTTTACATTTCGGAAAACATACAATTGTGTATTACTATTACTTGTCTGAATACACCTATTTTTATCAAGACATTTAAATATACTGAATTTAAATTGGCATTGGTAAATCCTATATAGGAATAATTTATTGATTATTTTCAATCAAATATGCAAAATCTAAAATTGAATTTCATTATTTTTGCAAAAAAAAAGTATACCTTAATAATTTTTTTCCTCGATTAAATCCGCTGCGTGAAAGGGAACCGGGTGAGCATTAACTTCCCCACTATCTTAGTAACTTAAAAGTTCTTACAAACCTCATTAACCCGATATAACACAATTATATAATAAATAAAGTCATTAATATTTTGCTGCAACATTTTTTTTAGATTTAATTATTTTTAAATCATGCCATTGAATCGTTTTTAATATTTACTTTTAAATATTGAATAGAGTTATGTTGATTTTACAATTATATACCTTATTTGATTGTTTTGTTTGTGCTCATATTTAAGGACATATTTTAGCGTCTGCTCTAAAAGTTTTATTTAGCTTCTCTATGGGCTGTAAAATTATTTAATATACAATTGATAGTTCAGGTAATAAGACTTGGAACTTTTATAGTTTTATACAGAAATCGTATCAAGTTTTAACTTTATTTTATAGAAGCCAAATCTAAAAAGCTTTACTAGAAAAATTGTTTTAAACAAATATAAATTTAAAAAATAAAAATAAGACGATGTAGGTAGTGAGTTACTCTTAAATAAATTTAACTAAATTGTGTACATTTTTTTACTTAAAATTAAATGGCTTATTTTAATAATGATTCTCGCAAAAGCATATAAATGTAGACACATTTTATTTATTTTTATCCTATCAATTTTTAACATTACTAGCTATAAGCATTTGCATATTGCATATCTGCCTAGGAAACTTGCTATAAAAGTAAAATACATAAACATTACTGTAGTAATAATAATTTATATTATAATATAGTACGTATACTGCAGAATAAATCCACTTTAAAGGTAGTTCTAAAAAATTAAACAATATAAAATACAAGCAAAATACTAAACGGATATTATTTGAATGTTGAGTAGGTCATTATTTCAGACAGACAACGCAGTTACTTGATATACGTAGTGTTTTAGCATCATTTAGAACTTGAAAAAACAATAATAAATAAAACATTTTAAAAATTATTTCAAATAGAGAATCTGTTAAAGTATTAACGACATTAACTATACATAAAAAAATAGTCATTCATACAATACTTAGCTTTTATATAATATCCTAGAAACTAGATTTACTACATTACTATTTTTTTATATTTACTATATTTGATATAATTTGTATAAAAACCAACAAACTGCATTAATCATTAAGAAATTAACACAGATTGAATAATTAAATATTGTTATTTATCATAATACTAATTAATATTTAATAGTTTAACTCGCCAATTATTCGTGTACAAATGTTGTCTTTAAAATTTATCTGAAAATAATATTAAACATAAAAATATAATAATTATGTAATATATTTATAACTTAACGTTGCAACATTAATCATTCATTTATGCTTTCAAATACATGGATATAATATAAAAAACTCTGTTTGTTTCAAGTTTGAAACAAGTCCCATAGTCAGTTTGTCAAGACTTAAAAGATGAAAAAAAAACTAAAATCTAATCGTATTTTGCTTTGTTACGTGATGCAATTCTTACGGCGTTCTAAATAGGCAATTCACTTGTTTCCGTTTCGGTGTCCAAAACTTTTATTTACAATAAAACTTTTTTTTCATTCTTTTCAGATAGTACTAAAGATTTTAGATCCTTTTATTTTAAAAGAAAGTAAAGTGTGTGTTAGTCTATAATGTAGAGTTTATTGTTACAAAACTGTTATAGAACAACAATATGATAAATTAAAATTTTTTAAAAAGTCACATTTTTAGGTCGAATACACTTTTAACGCAGATGACTTATGTCTTAAATGCGCAGACACGTAATAAATTATTTTTCATATCATCACTGTTTCCCGTTATTGATTTTAAATCGTTTACTCATAGCTATAATGTAATATGCTATTCGTGTAATAATAATAATAATAGTAATAATATATTCTGGCAATTAATATATTTGATACTTTTATGGATTTACTAAATTTTATTATAACCTAATGATTTTTCAATTCCAATAAGTGCATATAGCACATATTATATATAAAATATATTATGGACCATTAATATTATTATTCTTCGGGGTATAGATACTCGATATTTTTAAGTTGATGACACTCTATATTTTATTTTATATTGTCCGTCCAAAAATAAAAACAACTACTACGATAAATAAATAATATAAGTACAAAAAAATGTAAACTGAGTTATTTAATGAAAATAATATAAAGTGATCCAAATTATTCTTTTCACAAAAAATATTTACTAATAATTATAATCGTACATAACATTGCTTTTATAATACATATTATATTTTTTGATATTCATGCACCATCTGAATGTTTTAATCGATTATCTTGGTTCTGTTTTTATTATTTTATAAGAGGTTAGGTTAAGACTGAATATTATATAACGTATTATCATACATTAATGTCTATTAAAAACGTTTTAACGTGTTAAACGCCTCATATTATATACTTTTTCAATTTGTTCAATTTGTACTTGTTCGTAGTGCGGTATAGAATATCTCGCGTGAGGCATACTAGAATATTTCATGGTTCTAGTCACACATATCAGATGGATAATAAGCATAAAATTTACATATTGTAGTTATACATTATTATATAAAATAATGTTTGATTTACAATACTTCTTATTTCAAATGTGTAATATTATAATGTATATAGTATATGTATTTATTATTATTATTATTATTTAAGTATTATTGATAGGTGTAATGTATGTTGCACTATTATAAATACAATTTGAATATTATAAATATCGCGAATTTTTATTTTTAAAAGGTTAATAAAATAGGATATAATTTAATTAAAAGTTTTAGTTACAAAATAATCTTTTCAAAATTAAAAAATCTGCAGTGTTGAATCAGAATAACTAATAAACATTTTATTTGAAATAACTCTAAACTAAATTTACTGAAGCATAATTTTTAAAGATTATACAAGGATATGATCCTTAAATTTAATTTTACTTTTGTGTGTGTCTAGTACTCTAGTTATCTTTACCTACATTAGGTCTGTTGTTTAGTGTTTTGTAAGGTTTTTCGTATGTATTCAAATTATACAATTATACTTACACGGCGTCCTGAATAGGTTATTTAGCTACACCACTTGTGCAAGTTCATTAATTGCCTAATAATTAAAACCGGTTTTCCCTTGAGGCTTTTAGTTCGAAAGACTGACCACTTCACACCTATTACAAATTTAACTGAATCATTTAACTCCGCTGATCTAGTCTCATCAAAAAAAATGATATAAATTTATATTATGATTGATACTTAGGTTTAAGTAGATTAAATAACATCAGAATATGATTTTACGGTTTGCTCATACATGCTCTTATAAATCACGAAAAAAAATATGCCTTTTAGCCTACGCAGGTTAATTTTAAGTTACGCCGTTATGAAAATAATCATCTAATGTTAGAGTAATAATTGTTACAATTCAATACAATTTGTTTAACATTTGCATAATATCTGTTTCGTGATATAAAATACATATATTATGTAAAAATGAAATAAAATACAACTTCTAGTTTGTTATAAAAAAATAATATATTAGTAAAACATGTTCAGAATATTTTATGTTATTTAAATAAATAGATGTATTGTGTTTTGGATATCTTAAATATCCAGAGTCATAAGTATATATTAAATAAAATACTTTTTCAGCCTATATATTATAATAGTATAATTTTACTTATTATTTTAGTTATAAAAATATGAAACGATAAAAACTCTACTCCGCCCTTAATGGCTTTTATTATCAGGATTTATGAATTTTAGTTTTTTATTAAATATAAAAATAAAATTTTTTTATTTTTAAAACTAATCAGTTTAACAGTACGCCTAGTAAGTATTGAAAACTATTTCACCTAATATGATGTAATAGATATTTTAATAAACGATGAACTAGTGGATATTTATTTTTAGTAAACAATTTAATGAAAGAGGTTTTACGTTATACATAATCAAATCAATCGTAACATCTCTGGTTTCGAGTCTCGCTTAAAATAGTGTTTTGCTGAACGGAAAGTCTTCCCACGTCCTTTTAAATACAAACCTAGTTATTTCTACTATACCGAGCTTTATGAAAAAAATCATTTTAGTTTATGCTTTGAATGATACGTGGATGATTGCACTCATAAAAAAATTGTAACACTTCATTGTAGTATCAAAGGATTTATTATTACATGTTATAACATACTTGATAATTTTATTTTATATCAATACATATAGTATTCTTTACACCAGGAATCTGCAATCTGCTGCTGTGATGCAATTTTGTGTGGCTCACAAAAATATGTAACGTTTTTGTGATAATATTTTAATACTATTTTAATTAGTCTATTTTTTAGTTCTATTATATTAATAAATTATAGTTATATAGTAAAATACATAAAATATAAATAAATAATAAAAAAATATAGATATGGGATTTTTTCTAAAATGTGATCGCCGTTCGCACACGGGCGAATATTTCTGAGTATTTCCAAATATTAATCTGACCTATAATGAAAAGTTGAAATAAAAAACCCACATAATATGATTAAAAAAAAGTTACCAACCATTGCTGTAGACGGTACAATTCAGATCGTGTGAAATTAAGCCTTATTCGAATACTATTTTTGCAATAGAATCCTATGATATATATAATAGCTGTACATATCAATATATTATACACATTATTATAATGCATAACTCTACGCGCAAACTATTTAGAACTATTCCCATAAAATGATACACGATAAGTTTGTTTATTGCGTGCAGCTGTCAGTGATATATTCTTGGATGTAGAGGAAGCTTATTGTGGTCGTGTCTTGGACTGCGAGTGAATCGACGAGGAATGTAAATTGGTTTTACAAATAATTTCATCGAGATTACTGGCGTTTCTTCGACATTTTTCAACGATTTTCAGTAGCTATTCATTACACGAAACTACGACCGTACGAGGGCATAACGTCTTCAACGTGTGCGTGTAATGCGCCTAGGTCAGTAACGTGAAGTACCACTTACATTTTATGGGGACAGGAAAACAGTTAGATTATATTTTTGCTATAACTTAATAAATGTTTACCTACGGTTTACCTAGGATTACTTTATAATTTTCAATCGACAGGGTGCTGTTTTCAAGGAAGTAATGGGTGAAACATTTAACCACATGCTTAAATTTGATAATACATTATTGTGGGTCTAAAAATCCACAATTTAGCTCAGACTTAGACATTTCCGATCCGCACGAAGGTTGTGCATGAAACTTTTCAAGCGACGACGCAGAAAGCGTTCGACGCAGAGATTAAGAGACAGTAACAATAATAACGAAAACAAAACACACACGCATCATCGCAGTAAAACCGATGGAATATGCATTTCTTCGGTTAAAAAGAAGATAAAAAAAAAAAAAAAAAAAACATGAAAAAACTATAAGAATAAAAAACGATTCCGAGCGAGATTATCGCGCACGGTACGGTAACGCTATATGGCCGCCTCTCAAGCCGCCTATGTACGCATATACATATTATATATACGTATAGATATATTACATTGTGATGTAGCGTGTAAAAAATAAAGGGGACGGCGGTAGTGGTGGAGGTGTCGTCCGCTCGTCTTCACGCGGGCCGGGAGTAGTAGAGCGACGGCCTGTTAGGGGTTGGTTGAAGGGTACCGGGGGTCGGAGCGGCGGTGGATATACGGCAGCGGAACCGCCCGGGAGTTCCGCAAAACCGAAAACGTACGCACGCCACACGGTCGCCGAGCGCCACGCCGTACGGACGTTTTACCCGCCTAACCGGACGTTCACCCTCCACGTCGTATTTACACCACTTGATATTAATCGTAACGATAATATATGCGCCCGTGCACACTATAATATATATTTTTTTAATATATATCATGTGTTGTATTGTGCACATTTCGAGCTGTCGACGCATACAGTGACGTAACGATTGAGTATTGTATCACGGTGTTGTCCCGAGTTTCAGCAACAGGTATCTGTCCGAAAATATATCCTTGGTAAGTAATTGTTGAGTAGATTGCAAAAAAAAAACAAAAATTACAACTATATTCTTATGTAATATATATATATATATAAACTTCGCTCCTCTATTATAATATAATATTATATCGCCTAACCGCCATAAACATCCACGCCGCGTTCCCGTATCGTAGTGTGACGATCCAACGGTTGTCGGTATCAACGTGATCGCGGGAACACGCGCGCGGATGGAAATATAGGTGTACACACCTGTGTAATATTACGGCCACGTATCATTTGGGAATATAATATGTATGACGTCAGCGCTAATCCGATCTGACAATTCACCCTCCCCCCAAAATTTGTACGCTATATTTTATACAATTTATAATGCTCTACGTATAGGTACGCTGCCGGCAGTGTTGTTCCTGTACAACTTATCCGGACGGACGATGATATCGTCGTCGGCAGTCGGGTAACGCTGCTTCATCACCGGTGTCCGGTTTGATATTGTTATTAACGCTCGTCGGTCGAGTTAATAATAATATACCACCGCAGCGTGGAGGAAAAGGATCGGCAGCAGTGGGTATAGGATCGTCGAGGAGCATAGGACGAGCAGTAGCAGGATGGTCATCGAACCGGGCCTGATGGACATGTTGGGCAACTCGCTGTTCGACATGCTGGCACCAGTGTCGTCCACCGAGTCGTCGGCCGTGGCGTCCACAGTGTCGACGCACGGATCCGGCGACGGTTCTGGTGGTCGCGTCGACGGTTCCGGGACGGCCGTGGACGACGACGAAGACGACGGAAGCGGAATGGGCGGCGGTTCCGGGGCCGGCGGTTCCGGTGGCATCGGCCCCGGCGAGCTCTGGTACAGGCACAGCCCCGCCATGACGGCCGTCTACTGCTTCGCGTACACCATGGTATTCCTGGTCGGGTTGGTCGGAAACCTGCTGGTGGTGTCCGTCGTCTGCCGATCTCCCAGGATGCGCAACGTCACCAACTACTTCATCGTCAACCTGGCCGTGGCCGACATACTGGTGCTCGTCTTCTGTCTGCCCGCCACGCTCTTGTCCAACATCTATGTCCGTGAGTCCTTTTTCGTTTGATAAACACAATCCGACTTGCGCGTTTTGTTTCGTATTTTATATAGTAATTTTATTATTTCGCGCGCGTCGTAAACACGTATGTGGTATTACGTGTGTAGACACTTAGTGCACTGCGTACTATGTGCTTAAGACCAGCGACGACGTGCTCGGAAAACAGCAGACGAGTGTCTCGTATTATTTTCTACTCGACTAAATCCTTCTCCCGGTCACGCAGTAACGTGTGAACAAAAGATGAGGTCTAGCATTAAGGGCTAACTATATTATAATTTTATTTATTTAAATTCACAGACCAATATTGTTCGATAACCCCACAAAATATTAGAATATCTAATCTTAAATTTAAATTAAAAAAACACATTACCATTAATCGTATGTACAAAGTATCGACGACATACGAAGTATTTAAAATATGATTATTATATTTTTATATTACAATAATATATGTAATACAACAAAATTTGTGTCGAAACGTAATACACAAACGAAACTAGAGTATTCGATACGCCAATAATAGTATCTTTTAAATAAAAAGTCAGTTACAAAAATCATATAAAATGTTCAATTAAATATATCGACAAAATTAACCAATAAAAATGAAAATTTTACATACAATTTGTTTGAAATAAACAAGGAGATTGAAGGTTAACGATAGGAAACATTCAAGGAAATCGACAAAATAACAGTACCGTTAATGATTTTATTGATGTTTTAATGAATTTATTCTTCGATGTTGTTATAGATTTATATCGTATTTTTAAATAAAATAAAATTACCTACAAAATCTGGAAAATAAATAAAAAAAGGCTTAACCACAAAAATCAGAATACTCAAATATTAGTCTCAAATACGCATAATTTATACTTAAAAAAATTTAATTATAGTAAAAAAAAAAATAATAATATTTAGTCAACTATTATTTTACAACTAGTGTTTTTAACACCTGCTGTTATTATGATATGTTGACATAAACTTTACACTTTACAATTTTATTTTATCTGTAGTTCACCGGACTTGATCAAGCTAATTAGGTACATTTTTTTATTGTGTGAGTAGTTTGGAGAAAAAGTGATTGAGTTACACGAGGCCTTATAAGTTACACCAAACCATGTCGATATTGCGTATAGACAAAAAAACACATAGTGAATTTTGTACGAAAATGATTAATACAAATTTTAGCGGTAAAAAAAATGTCTAGAATGGTCGGAAAAGCGTTAATATGGCTTTAAATACGATCGCCTACTAATTAAAGGACAACGTAATTGATTAATATGTGTGTGTGGAACTTGGGTGTTTTAAGCACACGTAATTACGGGTAGAACGGTCCTAATTAATTTTAGTAAACTCTATCTTTGCGTACACGTCGTTAATTTAAAATCTCTACTTATATATATATATATAAATAAGTATGTATATGTGAAAATAAATGATGATGTTGGCACTCGTCCGTTAGTAATTACTAATTATCAAGTAAATTTAATTTGCTTTTACAGTATTATTTCTTTAACTAAAATAAGTAATTTATTATAGTGGACAACTGACAACTGTGAACTGACTGATACCTATTATATTTTTCGCCTTTGTTTAAATTATTTATTAATAAAACCAATTTTCACAACGTGTGAAAATAATCGTGAACATTAACTAAAAACAATTAATAATGCAATTTGATAATCCAAAACAACTATTCAGTGTATCTAATATTTATCGTAAACAAATAAAATAAAAGCTTTGTTTCTTTTATTAGTATATAATTTTTTTTTTTTGTTTTATGATTTTTATGTACATTGGACGAGTTTAAAGTTTTCTAAATTGATTAGTTTTTAATTAAATTCAAATTATACGAATTCACAATAATATAATATGTCCGTATATTGTTACAAAATATTATCTTTTGTTCTCGTCAGACATCGCTGTCCTTCGGTATAGTATTTCATTATAACTGTCCTATAATGAAATTTAAATATAAGTAGACCGAGCACAGTTTGATTAATTATTAATAAGTTATAAGTTAATATAGCTATTTAAAGTATAACACATTTACAGTGACCTCAAGGACTACGTGTTCGGCGGCAGTAGCGTCATTTGGACCTAGCAAAGTGTTTCTTTTGGCCATTAAAAATTCAAACTGTATATAGTAATTTTTACAGATCTGTTATTATTATATAAACGTTTGCATGCGATCCATTATTGTCGACTCATTAAAACTCGGTTATAAAATTTCCTAACTAACCTGCCGCGTAAACTGGGTTTCCGACAATTTCTTTTTGATAACTACACTATTATTATTTATTTTATTTTTCTGTTTTAACGTAATCGAGTTCGATTTCTTAATGTGATCAATTTGCAAATAGTTAGTTTTTTAATCTGTCTACGTGTTTAATTTTTTACGTTCAGTCGTAAAAATTAACCCACATTCAATCATGTACAATTATTTGTAATGATCTTGCTGTCCGCCTGCTGTATTATAGTCTGCTTATAATCTAAATTTCTATTGATCGCTATAATAACTGCCAATCTACTGAAATTGACAAACCTACCTATTATTTATTAGTCTTATTATCATTATTATACATATTTTATGAGTCACCTGGCCGGCCGATCGCTGTGTTCCTACGTCCTACGTATTATATTTATGGTTACTCGTTACAGTTTATTACTGTGATTATTATAAAGTTATAATCTAATAAATGTTTGGTAAAATACGCGTTATTAAAGACGTACATAAAGCACAATGCTAAAATATTAAAAGTAGGTAGTCCAGATTGCACCTGTGTCGCAAATAACAACGTGGTTTTGAACATAATTCTTAATTAAAATCTTTAATTTTTTATTTTTTAACACTAGCTAAGAGGACGAGGGTAAAAGTGATATTATCTTTGAAGTTAGTTAGTGTCTTTTTTTTTATAACATAATATACAATATAATGGTGTATCATAAATTTGAATGTAATTAAAATTCATAAAAATATTTCAATCTAAATTATAGATGGTATCTCAATATTTTAATTTAATAATTGTTATTATTTATTATTCAAATTTTTGTTGAATTTTTTTAGTATAATAAATAAATGAAGTAAACCTAATTGTATAAAATGTATAGTTATAGTATGTGAATTTACATAATAATAATATATTTTTAAATTACAATAAATTTGATCCTATTTTTATATTTTATTAGTAGATCTGTCCAATTATGGAATTTCGATTGATCAGTCTTGTATTCAATGCAGTCATAATATAATAATAATAAGTACCTATTATTTTTAAAAATCTATTTTTTTATGATTTACATCTACGACTTAATGAAGAATTAATAACCATGTATAAATCACGATTTAATTAAATACTATGATATAATTACTCGAATTATAAATTATTTTATGTAGATCAACGGATAATCAATGAGATTTTGTTTGTTGTCCAAATCGTCTCCAATTATCGACGAAGTTGATATTTTGCCAAACGTGTTGTATATTGAGAGCTTAGGAACTATTTTACAGTAGTAATGTCTATATTATTATATTTATGTGGACTCTCGTTGTTTTTACTGGCCATATAAACGATACGATTGTCTTCATTACAACACTGTTTTACCGGCCATAATGTGCGGCCATTATTGCAGTTCACGAATTAATTATTTTTCTTGGAAATCGTTCCCTATATTTCCTATTATATATATGTTGTCTTGTGACCGATTAGTCCAAGCACTGTTGCGGTAAACAGCGGACGTGTTCAACTGTTTTAACTCTTCCCCCACCCTTCAATAAAACGAATTATGCATAATATTTTTTACTTAAACCGATATACACGATTTTGTCGCTATATACTGTCTGTCTTGTGGCACGTTGCAGAGATATTACCTGTGTTAATGGTTCGCGCTAAACCTTTGCATAACTGTGCCATCCGTTTATATCACCGCCAAAGCCATATCGCCCGTTACGTCGTTTAATATAATATAACAGTGACAGACTTATTTTGGTGCGACACTATGCATTTATATAAATCGTGAGGAGGTTGAGTATACTTGATAATTTTCAGCATAATAATATTATCGGAGTTTTTATTTTTATTTTTTAGTACCTACACCGCACAACGTCACAGCGAAAATCTTGTAAAACTCCCTAACCACATTGCACAGTTTCATGGATACGAATTCAAGTGACGTCCAATTTATATGTGTACATGTCTTGTCTTTAAAAAAATGTATAATTTTTTTTAAAAAAAACCATGACCTGAATAGTTGCTCGTTTAAAAATGTAACCCAATCGAAACGTAATAACAAAAACCAACGTTCCCCGCTACACCAACAAAGTTTATGAAGAAGACACTGTTATTATTTAACTTTTAAACTTGTCGGAATATTTAATATGGAATAAGTTTTTCATTGTGTTTCGTTGAAATATAAAAATGCATCTTCTTTGTAACGATATTTAAATAATTTATTTACATTGTTTTAAATTTGTTAGCCAACCATACAAACATCATAGTATAATGAAATACCTCATTAAAAAAATACAAATAATAATCCTCTTTCATTAGTGGCCATCAATCATCTTAAATGTGTTTTTTTTAATTATGTCAAATATGATCTTGTACGAAAATACTTTGTGTAATCCCTTTCAAAACTATCGATTTATTAGCCATTATTATTATGATTATTTTTTAACGTTTAACAGGAGAAGTTAAACACTTGAGTAGGTATGACTCTATGGTTAGATTACAATCTAATTTACTGTTGCAAAAATTATCTGCAAATAAATTCGATAAGCGCGCTGAACTCGGGCGCATGTTATGATGTATAATTAGATATTAGTGAAAACCTGCGCGTTCTTTAGTCAATTGACAAAATACTCTAAATGTATATTTCATTGTTATATTTAAATTATAATTACCTATTATAGTTTACTTATTGTTTGATATTGTACAATTATTGTTGAAATTTAACTATAATTAAATTAATATCTGTTTAGTGAATACGATAAGAATTTGCTGAGCTAAAAGTTAAATGTATTAATATTGACTCATAAATCAACATCCTATGTATTCTGTCTGCACAGGATACACGGAAAAGAAAAATAAGTACGTTACTGCAATATTTTTATGGAAACCTTCATGTCATAGAGTTCAATGTATCGCTGAGAATTTCTGATCAAATAATAAAAATTATTATTGTCTGTGCATTTTCACATTGTGATCCATAATGTTACTGTTAAAATTCTATTATGGATTCATTGTTGTAAATGATGCTTGTATAAATACGAGTATAAGAATTTCAAAACCACTGTAGAATATTGTTATACATTGTATATTTATACTATTTGGTGAGTGATTGAACATTGTATACTACTACACAATATAATTAATAATAAATTATCTATTCGTAGTTCGTACTAACGATTTTTAGTTTTTCGTGAATTTAGTAGGATATACGAAAACGAATACGTTAGTTTTTTTTCTTACGATAAAATGTGTAATTTTGCAATTTTGTAACTTTTAAAAAACTTGAAAATATAATACTCTATTTATATTACTATATTATTACTATATATAAAATATCTCGAAAATATTTAATATAACGACAGTTTGTTTTACTAACGTTATAAGTACTACATTTTGAAGTATGTATTCAAGTTATTTAAAAAATATTAAATAAATGCTTTTTTGTTCCAGGAATTATTATGGTAAAAAAATCAAGAGTATTTATTTTAATAAATGTGATGTACTGATGTACAATATAGGATAGGTATAGAATACTAATATATTATGTTATACAAATACATGGAATTTATAAATTGCGATGTAATTGGTACACAAAACATATTATACACGATTTATATAAGATATATTCTACATTAAAGGTTTAGACGTGTGTAATAAGTAGATTGCAGTCGTTGTAAACCATTTTATAATCTTAATGCAGCTTTTACCGAGGTCTTTATAGTATATTAGTATGTGTTGGCCCTAATACAAATGTTTGTAATATTTTATTTTCGTTACAGCAGAACACCGTTTGTGTAAAAAAGCCTAAATAAATAAAATATCTCGACAATCATATAGCATAATATTTTATCGACGGTACTAAATTAAATTACGATTACAACAATTACAAATATTTAACAACTTTATATAATTTAACAAGAGTATGGCAGATCGTCCCCGGTGACTATAGTTTCATCATTAAAACCACAAATTATTACATCCCAAATAATATCGGATGAGCAAACAGTTAGAAATGTCAAAAGTTTTTCACGGGTGTGAAATCCTATTAACCGAATTGAACAGTGTCGGCAATATCGTTAATTAATTTTCATTCAAACGAATTTTACGGGTTTCGATACATATGCAGTAGTGTCTGCCGCGTTGCTTTTCTCCGGTCATAGCGCAGCTATAGGATAAACATTGCCATGACATATTAACGTAATAGTATTGTGTAAAATAAACGTTTTGGCACGACCGCCCTATAATAACGTAGTCGTATGGTTTATCAAAGGCCACTGCCAAAACACAGACTTGCCGCGTGACTTGGCGTATCATCGCGGTCGGTCGAAAACTGGACGCCGAGTGTCACGCATCGGCGTGTGTCTGCCGCAGAGGAACGCCACGTCCGTTTGCACACGCCACTGATGTGTGTGACACGTCTCTCCGTGTTGCGTCCGGCCCGAGGGGATAGCGCCACGGCGATCGGCCGAAACGCGAACTTTTGACTGGTATAACAACTGCGGCGTAGCTTTGCACGGGGTGCACACACGATCTACAGCTGGCCGTACACTCCGTTATGGGCTCGCGTGTTGTGCAGCGATACAGTGTTATTATAATGCGATTATGTGCTATTGCAGTTCTCGTGGATATGTACAACGGCGACGGCGGCCAGATGATATCGCGGAGTGGGCGGGCGCTGCGGAGCATTCGCGTTGTAAAGTGCCCGACTCGTGTTTGCCGTGGAGCGCCGAGGGGGACGGGGAAAAATTTATTCGGGATCGGCAGAGAGATTATGCAATAGGAACACACAGCGCTAGACGTTCGCGACGCTATAAGCGGATAGAAGGAGCAGGTTACCTGGGCACTATAAATTATTTTAATATGAAAACAACAAATACAGAATTTTAGGTGGGTATTAATAAACGAAAATATTATAGAACGGCACGAAACAGAAATAATAAATGGTCTATTATATTATTCAGAAACAACACCTCGCGTAATAGCGTACGGGTTTTAATAAAATACGTGTTGAAAACCCCTCAAGACATCTTTAAACACCAGTAATTTCTGTTGAAATTTGACGTGTTTATTTTTAAACACGGCGGGCTGATAAATTTTATTTTCGTGCACTAAAGCGAATTTTTTAATTACGAGTTTATGGTCATGTTTAGAGCGGTGCATAATAATGTCATTACAGTATGGCAGTTTCAAAAGAATCACATAAACACAAAACCCGTAAATGAAAATAATAACGGCGTCATGGAATTAACTATGAGCGTAAAATAAGCTGTCAATCTAATATATTTTATTAAAAATTAAAGAAACAAAACGTACCGTAGAATATATGAATCCCACACCTTATATGAATATTCAACAGAGTTCAACACGTTAAATTATATAGGAATAGATTTGACGTCTACATAATACAGCAGTGAGCGGCGTGTGTTTAGGTTTGGGGAAGAGAACAAGGGATGATTTATTGCGGTGGGTCTTCGCATAACTGTTACGTTGCCAAATTTCCATGTGCTAGTATACCCCAGCAAATGACGGATAATGTATTAAACTACTCTATTGTTGATCAACGACACGATTTATCATTTCATTTTGTCCTTTTTATTTTTTATTTTTTATTTGGAAACACATTATTCACGGCTATGAAGAACATTACTGTACAATAAACACGGTATTCTGCAATAAGTATAAGGTTAATTATTACTCGACGTGAAACAAACGTTGATTGTACGCCCCGTAAGTTTTTTTGTCAACATATTTTGCACTATTAAATATTTACTTCCATCGTTTACAGTCGGTGCCAATGTCGTGCTAATAGAAGAAAATACTGTGAATATAAAAATGTAATACTGAGGAGAATCGAGTTGGTCACCGAAAGTGCTACGCTCAAATTAGAAAGCGACGATGAGTTATTGTATTTGAAAAATAAAATCGTTAAAAATTGCTTAAAACGAATATTTGTTTATCTTTCTTCAACGTGTTCCGCCCGTTTTCACGGTGCTCTCTCAAAAATACAAGACACTGACAAGTTCAAAAAATTACCTTTAAAGGTAGAATTCCAGTGTTAACCATCTGTGTTGAATCTCCGATATAACCAAAAGTTTTTAAGTTTTTTTACTGCTCCCAAAAGTGTACTTGGAAAAACACCGTAAAAACTGATACGTCAATTTTCCAATACATCATTTCAAAACCAATAGCTCTCCGACAACACTTGAGTATCTAAGAAAAAATACTTGACATAAAAAAAAACTGTTATTTTGTAGTATACGTATGTGTCGAAAATTATTGTGTTTTTGACTGTTTTTAGTAAAATATTATAGTACACAGTACACACCATTTAACCACACCCGTTTCTCGATAAACACCTTCGTGATTTATTAGGTTGGATCCGCCCGACCTCCAAGTTATCAAAATAGTCAGGAAAATCCAAAAGTTTTTGATTGATGAAGCCGACACTTTGAACTTTGATGGATCTTTCTTGTATTGTTCGATAAAAATGATAGTTAATAGAATATTGATACCTGACATATAGTTAAGAAATTATATTTTGTTATTAATAATATAAACATTAGATTCAATATTGCTTTTGATTCCAAGAATATCACAGTAAACTTTCCAAAGTTTTGATTGTTATTATGAAAATTTCTGAAATAATATTGTGAAATTATAAAATATGGATGTACTTCAAAGAAATTATTAGAAAAACATTTCATTGTCATATTATCTTCGTTTTTCTCTAATTGTATTTTTCTTGTAACGTGACATGTTCTGAAAGAGGTGACATTAAGTTTATTATAATTTGAAATTTAATACAGAGTGCTATTATATCCTCAACGGGTATGAATAATACAAAGTACCACAAAAAAAAAAATAAAATAATAAAAAATAAAAAAATGTATTCACTGCTACTTCAAATAAATATTTTAATACAGAAAGAAAAAAATTACTCAAAAACAGTAAAATTCCACTTTGAATGCACTGTGTAAAACACTCAAGAAAATATTATTCTAAGTTTACTAAAATTGCAAACCATGGGCATAGTAATACAGGTGTATCATTTTATTTATTTATTTTTGTGATTTTGTTTTTACCACCGATGATTAATTCAGTAATATAATATTTTATTATCACTATATTAGTAATATTAATATACATATAATATACTAATTATTAGTAGCCAATACATAATAATATATCTGAGATATGTATAATATTTATTTACTTACACGATTTTTAATCAGGTAAAAAAAAGAATTCATCCACATTATATTATACACAATATTATAGTATCATTTAACATTTTATTATTATTAGTGTTTATAGGAGTTTTTTTTCAATAATTATCCAAAACATAACTATGTAATATAGATATTTGTTTCATAGTAATAGACATTTTAAACAATCATTTTTATTTTGTGTATTTACCTTTTTTTCCCATTAATGCATATTTATTATATTTGTATTTTAAGTACATAATATATAAAAATTGTAAATACTATATGACACGAAGAATAATATTTTACATATACACACTATACAATATTTAATATTAATTTTCTAGAAATTGGAAAAAATAGATTAAAATGATTAAATATAAATTATTCTAATAATATATTTACCGTGTGTATTCCCAATTATTTGTGTGTTGTTAAAAACATAAAATTGGTCGATAAAAATACGCCGGATTCGATCAGTTGTTGTCAATTCGTCTGTTTGTTTCATACGTGTTTTCGTCTTGCATTTATATAGTTAATATATAATATTCTAGACTAGTTACGGCTGCTTTGTTTTATGAAAATTAAATTAAAAACACTAAAAGAAAAATTCATTATTTAATGATAAACACATTTGTAATTTTTGGTTGTTTAACAAAAAATAAAATATTTTCAATATCATAATTTAGCATTTTCGCATATTATTAAAGCATATATGATAAATATTTTTAAAGGCATAAATACGTGCGTATATTAGGGTTTCTTAGAGTATAAAGATCCTAGTCCTAATTGTTATAGTAATATTGAAACCACGAGATATTTGGATATAAACATCGATACGATAATATAATATTATGCACTTTATATATTATAGTTACACAATATAACCACACGTATCGACCACATTTACACACTCGCGCATATAATACAAGCAAAATATTATAATATAATTGTACGCTGTACACCGACTGATATATTTTATGTAGAAACTCCGTTTTGGCTCCGACAGGTAGGCGGATCGGCGCAAAAATGTTTCTGTCCCCGACCTACACGCATACCGAAAAAAAGCTCGTCCAACGCAGCGCAAATGCGTAGACGCGTAAATTTGTCTTCGGGGGCGTTATAGCTACAAATATCTAATTGAATATAACAAAATAAATAACTCTTTGCGTTCGAGATCGTGACGTTTTAATTCGGCGGGTCTCGAGTAGATTTATCGCCCGCGTGGCTATGTCGTTCGAGATTAACCGTGCGCTGCACAGTTTTCATTTTCGTTACCAAAAAACGTGTACAAAATATACATGCGAGTAACCACAGTTTCTCGTAACGCGTTTAATGTGTATGTGTATGTACATAGGTTATAAAATCGCGTTAATATACGATACTCGACCACTTGATTTAAGGTCCGTCAACATGTCCTCGTTTGATTCGTCGTACGACATTTCAAAATATTATGATAATCATTTTCTTGTTTCGTCTATATTATTCACGACAGCTTTGGCAACTTGTTTTAGTATGACGTGTGTTTTATTCGATTCTGTTTTCATCGCGTTCGGAATATTATTACTATTTATTAGTTATTATATACTAATAAAGAGATTGTCAATCATTATAGATTGTCCGTATATATAGACACTTAATAGACTTCGACGTCACATTTACGTCTATAATATATTATTATGATATTGACATTATTAGTGTTTCAAGTTTTGGTCTTTTATACCGTCGTGCTAATCTAATCTCTTGTTAACTGCTGGTGCATATTTATATACCTAATATATCCCTACGGTTTTTTTTATTATTTTTTCATTGCGTTCCTGTAAATACAGGCACTTTGGACTGCATAGTATTGCGAAGGACCATTATACTTGCTGCACATTTGCGTAATATCGGTATATGACTTCAACTATATTATTATATCATATACACACACCACACGATTATGAGTTTCTATACTACAACTATGAGGTATTGAGGTCAAATAATATTCTATTTACGCCGTCCATAGTATTATTATGTACAGAGTGGTCCAACTTGATATCATAATATTATACTGTATAAAGATAACTGTATTTATTGAGTGAGAACGAAGCGGCAGCGGCACTACTCTGGTCATTTAAACTTTAGACGCTTATAAGTTATAAATAAGAAGTGGGTGGAAATTCAGTTCCATGACACAAGTAATGTGCAAAAAAAAAATGTTTTCATCCTCATGCGCCGAAAACTGTCCGAGTAAACTTAGGTTTTATTCTTGCTGTATTTTAAAACTTTTATAATATTTATTGTTAATACTGCTATAAATTATTATTTTTTAATATTTAAAATGTACATAATATTATAAGGATTTAACCAAGTTCCAAGGAGGAGCATCACCACTACCGCCCCTCCTCGACATTTCTGCTATTACTTAATATTACTATTTGCTTACTTATTATTTTTTTTTTTTTAAAGCGTTAATTTTTAAGTTATTAAATGTAAATTATAGGTAATTATTAAAAAAAAAGAAAGTAAAAACTTAAAAATCTTTACTATGACAAAAAAACTGTGAAAGTAGGATTAATTTTATTTGAAAATAACATGTTATAAATTCTTCAAATATGTTTTTTTCATAACCAAAAAGGTTCATCGATAAAATCCGTGTAGATGGCTTGATGGATCGACCTGTAGGTTTATGTATAATTTGTTCGCGTGTGTACGGTATGCATTGTAATAGAGCTCAATTATCTATTATAAGTATGTAGCTACATAATATAGACATGTTGTGATGGTTATGGGATTCCGCGAATGGGCATAAGTACTGTTATACAGGTCAGATTATGACCCTAAGCGCAAAGATCATATTATTATATTATACACACATCCCATCGATCATTATTCAATATGGTTTTGCACTGACATTCCGGTATCTCATTAAAAATATTATGTTACGTAAATGCTCGTCCGCCGCCGTGTTTGATTCGGATATTCTTTAGTATCTTTACGATCGTGTACAAAAAACTTGTTGTGCATAATTTCGATGCGCGTTTTGTTTTTGGTTGACGACTGAAAATGCAGATTATAGAAATACCGTTTAATACCGTTCTACAGATTATAGAAACACGTACATAATGCTACCCAGTGTTGTGTAACGCGAGAAATGATACGATCGAAAAAGTAAACGTCTCGAGACGTTCTCGCCGTTAGCCTGACGTTTGTAACCGCAGTAGTTTTCTCACATGTCAGCCGATCGAGAGGCGACCGAGGTTACCATAGCATGTCTCGAAAAGAGCCCCGTCTGGGTGCTTACTCGAATTTGAAAAAAAAATAAATCATTCGAATTTGATTGCATAATAAATATATTGATTATACATTATTATTGCCAGACGTAGGAATATTTCTTTCTTTTATAACGCTATTTTATAAGGATTTCATCACATAATATTATTATATTTCATACCGTAAGGATAATATAAATTGCATGCACGTTTTATGTATATAATAATAATATGTGTAAATATATAGTGTACAAAATGCGAGAATCTTATTTTTTTAACCGATAATACAATGGGGAATTTTTTTTTTTTTTTATAATATGCGATTATTTTATTAGATTGGAATACATGTTTTGAAAAAAGGAACCCCTCTATAACTTTTATATAGGCATTTTATCGGTTATAAATTGAATACGGAAGTTCCTTTGGGAGTCATTTTTGGAATTTTACTGCAGTAGTATTTGAAGAAATGTCTCAAAGTTTCTAACAAACAACAAAATTGTTGTCATACCAAATTAGTTTCGAACAAAATATCATATTTAATTATTCTTTTGTTCTTTTTCACGAAATAAATATTTTATTTCTGAGATTATAAGCTTTAGAAATTGAGTTAAAAGTACCTACCTATTTTAATATTTTTAACCACAACTATTTAACGAAAAAGTTCAGCTGTTCTTAGATGTGGTTTAAATCGATTTTTAAGGATTTAAAATGTTAACTTAAATTTATTATCTTTGTGATTTTATTTAATCTTAGTTTTTTGATGGGAGAGAAGAGGATTTAATTTTTGTCTGTGAAATGCGAATAAAACTGCTTATAAATTCAATGCGAAATTTTTCACGGAAATTTTCTTACAGCAATTCATAAGTACCGAAAATGGTCACATTTCTTTCTATAACCGTTTGAATTTCAAATTTTGAAAAAATACCAGATGTGTTTTATTCTGTTATAAAAACATTAATACGTTGATATTTATTATACATTTCCAACAAACTGCTGATACGTTTATGAATGTGCGCCAACTAAATTTTTATGATACGTATATTAAAATTAAAATAATTTAGTATAATTTCAAGAATGCGATTTTTTTAAACACTACACGTGTTCCGCAACACCAAAATCGCTTTCAACACAAGCCCAATGGGTTGCGTATTAAAATCTAAAACGTTGGTAATAATTATTTTACTCTCCACCGATCGATAAAAACGTGCTCACGTAATCGTTACTATAATATAATACGATCGGGAAATAATGACGTTATATACGCGGATTTAGATTAACCAGAAAACAACCCGTCGAGTAGACCTTTTTATGGTAGGTCCTCTGGAAAGGTCGTAAACTGGCCCCCTTTTATATGGCCGAGGAGCAGTTTGACATTTCGCCGTCCAGTTTATATATACGTAGCTAGGGGATTTAATTTCCATATATGAACGCAAACTTTAATACAATAATCAATATGAAAATATTATTGAGCATTTAGTTGGTTCGTTTTTTTCTGATTTTTTTTTTTGTTTTGTTTTTATGGCACACATACAGGAAACTAACTCTGTCAGTGGTGGCCAAATGTGATTTTAGGCACTGTAAAAAAGAATATTATCGTCTTTCGAAATTGGTATATGTATATATATATATATATATGCGATAAAGTATAACAAATATTATTGCATGGAGATATCGTCAATAAAACAAACCAAGGAAACAACGATAATAATATCGCAATATACATATACACATATTAAACTGTATCGCGCGGTGATGAAAAATCGGTGTAAAAACGCAAAATGCGGCGACGACAATAAAACTTGGAAATTTATCGAAAAGCCGTCGGGGCGCCGTTTTAATAATAACATAACGATGCGCCGCCGCCGTCGTGATGATGATGATGATGATGGTCTGGAGCCTTTTCCTGTTTGATGTTGGTTGGGGAGTAGTCGAGCACAGCTGACTGTTGCGATTGGCGATTGAGTTTCAGCAGGTTTTCTCCGCAAACTCGACAGTAATATAGTAATATATTACGCGGCTGTTGTCGTCATTACTATATTATTATACCCGGTCGATTTTCTTTCGATATTCTCTATTCCTTTGTCGTCCTTATATAAATATAAGAATATATTATTATGCATCCAGCAGGATCGTCAATTTATTTTTACTACAACTCCAGCGCTGGCCATTATCGAACGTTTCCGCAGTACAGACATTTCCTCGGCTCACGTCACTCTAGATACCTATGAATGTAATATAAATATACTATATATATATTGTGTATACTGTATACAACTTCCGCCGCATTTGCTTCCTATTTTCAGCGTTCTGTCCGCATCAGAGTTTATTGACCGGAAGTGCGTGCGGGGTGGTGCCACAACCCCACACCACGACGGTTGTCTTCTCTCTCTCTCTCTTTGTCGTGACATCGCGATCTTCATTTTGTTACCGGAAACGCGACTGTCTTGATCCTATCGTACTATGTGGGGTTCGTGAAATTTCCGGGAGAATATATTATTGTAGGGGAGCCTGTAGAGGAGGGTCATCCGAAAATATTGGACAATTTTGTTGGCATAAAAATCTCAATACAAATATGAATAAATGGAAATTGAGAAAAAACATACACCAAAAAGGCGATCCCGTGAAAAAAAAAGGTAAACGGGTTAAGACTGCAACCTGTACATTTTGAATAATGTTTTCATGTGATACACGTTATACAATGTATATAAGATACCCACACTGGCAAGATTTAATTTTTTTTACATCGCGTTATAGTATGATTATACTTTCAATACCTACTACGAATGTGGACTGTTTAAAGTAATTAATAAAATTACATTACCTAACCTATTGCTAACGTAGCGAACACTTGGTCGCTCTAAATCTGAAACACATTTAAGCGTACATTTTAGCAAGAAGTTGAAAAAATAACATAACATATGTTTTTAAAAATATTTTCTATAATTTCGTCCTTTATTTTTGCATGTTTTTCGATTCTCAGTATTTTAAATACGATCTGTCTAAATTCGTTATGTTTCGAGAATAACAAGACAATAACCAATTATCGTTTATATTTTTTTCGAGTTGTAACATAATAATCTATCAAAACATCTGCTTATGAACACCTCCCGATTGCGAAAGTCCGAAGCCATCTCTGCCGTGTGATGGACGGCGGATATTTTGAAATATCTCATTCGATAAATACTTGCACATTTCACTTCACCGATAACGGAATTTTACATCAACATGACAGTAAGCAGAGTAATAATTATTTTCCTTGATTTATCTCCGTTAAGCAAGGCGTAGATATATGGTCACAGATTATTAGATTATGCAATACAATACAATACAATACAATAGGTATTGTATCGTGTTTATTCTGTAAAAAATTCCATTTCTATAATAATTTTCAAATTCAAATTATAGCAATACCCGCTGATATTCATTTGAAAAATTCAAATCTTTTTTATTAATTTTCCGAGAATTTTTTTTACTCGCTTAATAATTGTACACTAAAATGTATTACAACGGGTATTATGATATTTTTTAGTGCTTTTTTTATTAGCCATTTTTCATAATTTCTGCTGGTTTTAAAAAATGTAGTAAAGTGTTGTTTATAAATGTGTTTGTACGGTTATTATTACCTAACCTGACCCACGTATTCAATGCTCATTTATTATTATTAAAACTCACAGGTTATCGATAATATAGCAGCGCAGGTATACGCGATTCCAAGTATCCGTGTTGGTTTTAATAACAACGATGAAAATTATATAATAAATATAATATAATACACTTATAATAGCCGTCCGTCTCGAACACATATCCCACACCGACCCAAATCACCTAAATTAAATCCGTCGTTTTAATTGTTTGCAAGTTTGACGTTTTTCTTCGCCAAAACCTAAATAAAAAGGTAAATCAAACGAATTGGTTGTGTTTTTGGTTTATTCCGCGTTTGGTGCGGACGTGATTCGTGCACGGCGCTTGCGTGACGAACTTTTAAAACCGTAGCGGCCTACATAATAGTATTATGTATTGTACACGGCCGTTTGTTATAAAATATGCACACACATATACACGTTTTGTGTTTATAATATATGAATATGTTATGATGCACAATTTGTGTACGGTCGACCAATTATTATTGGTTTAATTCTATTGATATCCGTATGGTAACAAATCGTTATTATTGCCGTTCGAATGTCATCAATAGTCATTAAAAACGCCGGTAAAAAATGTCGGCTGTAATAATTATTTTGTTTTTTTTTTTTTCACCGGTGTTCGCATCGTTCGCGGTATTGCGTGTTTGCGCCGGAAACATATCATTAATAAATTGTCAATCCAGCCCGCGATTATTTTTTGACTATCGTTAAACGGGCAATTCCGGCATACATGATAATGTTATGTGCCTAATAATAACAATGCGTGTGCGCCGCAGTAATAATATCGTATCGTATAAATATTATATAATATGTATGTATCTAATAACTATTTATCTACGAGTGCAACGATGCATACCACCTACTCGAATCGGTGTTTATGACATACCATATTATTTTTCTATTATTCATCAGCTGCCTAGTCCGGTCACAATTATTCAGGCATTTAAAAAAAATACATATTTATCATATTATTATAACCGTATCATTCGTAGGTAGGTAGTGAACTACGAGCACACATGCGGCAAGCGCGTATGTAATGAAATTACTTATTTTTATATCATTTTAATACTTTTAACGCGTTTCCAACTATTGCTTGAGAATACATTAAAATCACGGATTTGTTCATCAGTAAATTACAAGCTCGCGTCGAAAAATATACATCAATAGTAAGTTTGCGTATACTTCACGATATTATAATTATTGCGTATAACCTTGTTGCCCCGAAATTTAAATGCGGTGGTGCCCGCGGTACAGATTTGAAAACCAGTGATAAAAGTTTAACATTCAATTACGTAATAAATGAGTTAGTGAATTAAAAAAATATGCAACTCGTTGGAATTTAGGTACCATAAACACTTAAATCATACGCAAATGTTTTATACCCCACAACAAATTGTTTTATAAAATGTTTACTTAGAAAACGTCACAAATAGTTTTAATAATATAATACCATAGAGGCATAGACTATTATTTAATTAAATATTAACAACGAGTTTGCTGCTTTAGTTTTTTTTTTTTCTTACGAAAACCCCATTGTTATAGCAAGGCAATTTTTCATCGATTTATAAGTTTCGTTTTTTTATTACAAGATTTCTTCTTCAATAATTTGTCTAAATAATAATCGGTATAATACAGATTATAATAAAACGAGATAAACGAGCTCCGCAGTGCAATATTATAAGTAACAATATACAGTTCAACTTTCGGAAACTCTGCGTAGAAAAAAAAATTAATTTAATAGATAAGTATGACATTTCAGGGTGGTTTAAAAAAAATAAAAAAATTTTCGGTGTATCAACAATTTGAAGTAGGTGTAAATTAAAGTTACCGTGTAGTAATGAAATAAATTACTTACATATTATCTTCAGTGATAAAAATAATAAATATTTAATATAATTTTAGCTAATGGGACATATATTATGTTGTATATTTTAATTTTTCAATATTGATTAGAAATCTAGTAAATCGAAATACAGTGTATATTATTGTAAATTATAATTGTCCATAAGTTCAATAGGCACCTAATCTAGATAATTTTATTTATGATTCCTTGATGATATGTAAAAACCGAGAAACGTATGGATTGTGTTATAAATAATAAATACAATAAATATTTTTAAGCTATATTTGTATTATTAATAAAACAAATTAATTAATTTACATTAAGTTGGTTACATAACAAGCATGCAGAAATGTTGAAGTGTAGGTATTATACTTATTGTATGTATTTTGGTTATAACATTTGTGTACAGTTTTAATAATTGTTGTTTGTTTGTTTCCGTGTTTAACGTAATTTTAGACTTTTGATATTACACTGGTAAACACATAATTAACATGAAAAAATCACACTTTGAGTTTCCGGAGTTAATACTTTGGTCTCGGCTGAATTGTTGAGTTTGACCCGGTGACCTCGTTCACCCGTACACATGGCAAGGCGTACGCCCTCCCCAAAGGGCTGTTTGCCGAACCGGCCTATAAAAATCGGTCGATTTCGCCAAACCTTAAACCAGGCGATTTTTATCAAATAACTCGTATTTTATGAGAATCCAGAATACACAAAATTAAATATTTTATTAATAACCCAAATTCAATATACAACTTTTTTTTTTATTAGAATACGTATACAATATTAATATGTATACAGAAATTTATGTGTATTAAACTTTAACATGATATTCTATTGAAATATCACGCTTGACAAATTCAACAACAAACGTACGAATGAACGGAATAAAAATAACATAATATTAAAGTGACGTATTGCATGATTTAAATACATATTTAATAACGATACGTGATTAAACATTCCCGCGAAACGATTTCCGTGTTTCACCGTGATTTGAAGAACTTTGAAACGAAGCTATATTATTTTTTTATATATATATATATAAACGTATTCATCGTAAACATACATTAATTTTATATCGCCTGGAAATATGTATATATATTTTTTTTACAACAGCACAAAATCGAATTTCGAAAAGAATATTTTAATTTTAAATATATAGGGCGCGGTTGTTCCGTAAAGCTATGGCGGACAATCTGCAGTACGGTCAACCACCCTGCATATAGGTTAATAAATAGGTAGTAAATCAAATTAGCATAGTTGATAATATAATGGATAAACATGAAATGCACGCGAAAAAATATGATATTCTCCTTAAATAAAATGGATGGGAAACGATTTGCGTATAACACTGTAAATCAAATTACAAATCACAAACCGCGCCAATGTCCGTTCGGTTATCTTCCTTTTTCACGAGTACCTATATTATATTATAGCGTATTATTTATATACCAACACCACCGCCGATGATCCGAAGATGAAGTACGATTTTTTTTTCCTCGCACCTCACGATATTATTATATTATTAGATTTGAAGTCGGAAAATTGTGCAGGAAACCGCAATGGCTTACCACAGTTACCACCATATAGGTTAGCAGACGGGTGACCAAAATAAAATCAACATTATTATTATTATTGCGTCTAGCATGGTTATCAAAATTATTATTATGATTATGATTATTATGGAATACCACGCGAGGTGAACCTACATTTAAAACCCATGTTATACATTATGATCATAGTATAATAATAATAATACCCATGTAATTTTTCCCAAATATTAGTACTCGGTAATATCCAAAAAAGTTATTGTAGTTATTACTATTCTTATTACAGTTGTTGTTATCGATTTTTTTTTTTTTTGTTACCTTCAAAAATCAGTTAAAAAAAATCTCAAAATAATACTATTACATAATATGAAATTTCTAAGTAATATACTGTTCTGACGCATTTGCCGGGCTGTAGCTCAACATAGATTTCAGAAAAACGCAAAAAATAATATTTTACACTGTAGGGTCATTGAAAATTTGCGTCACAAGACTTGCGAGAATTTCGTTAGGATCTGATACGATATTTGCCGGTTTTGGAACACGAAATTTCGCAAATCTTGCGCTATGGCACAGAATCAGTGAGGTAAACGTTCGGCTAAGCACTTACAATAAATAACAGTAATATTACACCGTAAACCATTATTTCAAAATCGATCTTCAATATGCCATATAATATATTTTACTTAATTAATAACATGCGAATACGTCATTATTGTGATTTGATGGGGAACTAAGTAATAACTAATAAGCATACAATTCGTCGGTATTAGGCAATATTATTCTACTATAGTAATACTATATATATTTCTAGTTGTATAAAAACAGAGTGGTACTTATTTTAAGCGATTTTTTCGGATGGTATTAATCGTTTACATAATTATTTCAAGTTGTTGCAAATGAAGCATTCATGATGTTTACTATTCTTCATCATTGTAATTCAAAAATTTTTTTTTTTTAATGCAACATACATTTTTAATTTATTTTACTTAGAATTTCAATATACGTATAAAAATAAATTTTGAGCGAGTACACCTAGTTATTATTTATAAGTATTTTAAGTTTCTATGGGTGAAGTTAGAAAGTGGATTAACACTTTTCGAAGTACTGTCTTTATAAAATCACCTTGCACAATATGCTATTATTTTGGCGTTTGTGTCGACCGTGTGTCGTCCCTTGTACTCATATTTATAATATATTTTATAGGTAGGTTACAGCTGTTTACACGTGTGTTAAAATAAAAAATATCGTCGTTATATGAAAATAAGGCGTAGTTCGTTGTTGGCGTGCTGAAATTGTTGGAACGCTGGCGAAACGTGCGCGCTGCAAGAATAAAATTCAAATTACGTGTAATCACATTTTAGATTATTTTTCAAAACTTCTATAATATCATATAAACGCAGACGGTTTTAGTTAAATATAACAAATCATTACGGCGCATGTCATTTAGATCTAATTCAATTTCTCAACTCCCCTTGTAGTCGCGATATTGCAATTTACTGGCATATTACGTTTACAAAGTAACGTCAGTCGAATCGTTAGTAAATAAAAAAATAATTTTAATCATTCTCTAAAATTGTAGTTTACTTATCATAAGAAATATTAAGTATAAAAATATTGTTCTCAATGACCATGCCGTTTTATATACTTATTCAGCATACTATATTTTTTGTATACCATCGTTTTGTCTATTTGTCATGGAAAAAGCAATATTGATTTCCTCTCATGAAATTGGATTTGGTTAAACTAACAATTTCATACCATAAGATAATTGAATATTTAGACCAGTTTGAAGGTGCATCAACTATTCATGTTATCTATATTTCTGGATAGATCAATAAATTTAATTTAAGTACCTACTTTTTTGATGTGCCTTGTACATTATATATTAACCTTTGACAAACTATACAAGAAACTGTCTTACAAATATTAAAAATAATTCAATATCAGTATACAATTTATAAACGCAGAACAATTATTAACATTATGCATTTTATATAACATTTAAATAAACAAAATTACGTTACCTATTATCAACTATACACATTTTTTTCTTAAAAAAAAAAAAATTCCTTAAAATCCAATAATAAAATGTTTAATAGTTGTGGGTTTTATAATATAATAAGTATATGCGTATAGGGTTGAAATTAAGTTTTGGATTATTTTTATTTCACTTATAATTGTATTTCGTAAAATTTCCCATCTTTCAAATACTAAAAAGCAACACTACCTATCAGACATTCAAATAACCGTGTCCACCCAACAATAGGGTCACGATCAAACACGAATACACGAGTCTGATGGCGTTGTGTAAATACGTATACAACGCTGAACGACAGAAACGACACAAATACGAGATGGTCTTTTTCCCCCGGATAAACTTTATTGTTGCAAATAAGACATGTCGCAGCATAGCGCAACTTGCCCGTTTCATCTTGACGGTTGGTCGACACCTTATATTCACGTTTTACATAATATCGCAGCTCGCCATAATTAATATATTATACGATTTTACTTTGAAAATACATAAACTTCGTTAGCATACTAATAAAATCTATAATAATTTATAAAGAAAATTCTATTGTCGATCTACTGAAATAATAAAAAAAAAAAAAACCACCTCATCGAACGCCACCGACCGGCAACAGACAAATCGCTCGAGTGTATTATATTATGCTGTGTAATATAATATCTATATGTGTATATGCGTGAGAAAATAAAACAATAAACATTAGATATAACGGTCCACGGGCCGTTACATACAATATATGCAGAGATCGGTATTCGACATTAAAAATAAAGGGAAAAAAGCCATCAATATTTTATATTTTTATTATACTATGATGTTTTGTACCGGTACTTACATCAGGCAAAACAAAAGTAATTTCTCATCCGTCATTATTGTTTTTGTTCTCAAACATGCATCTTTAATCTTTAATTTTTGACTCGATAAATAATGTTTGAAAAACATACATAGTTTTTGGTAATATATTTGATGGTACACATTTCGTAAACGTTATATAGCCTAGGCAACTAGGGTAATTTGTTTTTTCCTTTTTCTGGATTTCAGTACAGCAACACAAAATCTGAGTTAAGTGATTTTCGTATTATTGAGTAACAACAAAACAATAATTTTATATCAAATATATAGTACTCCCTTGAATAACTGCGAGATTAAGAAATTATTTGCATATATTATGTAAATTCAGTTAAAAATTTGCGTGTGCTTAACTATAATTACCTAAGTATATAATAACTATATTTTTGTTAGAAAAAAAACTACGATTAAAGTATTAATTATCATATTTTATCATGTATCCATTGAAATGTCGTACATTTTTCGTTTTTATTGTTTTTATATTTTCTCTGATAGAGAAAATTGTCATTAAGACTATTTGAAATTTAATAGAATAATACATTTCGTACATTATTTTCTGTATTTAATGTACAATCAATAAACATATGAAAAAAAAAAGTTTATTTTGTATTACGACTATTGGTATTACTACTTTTTGACAAAGTGCTAACGAATTTTAAGGTTATTGGACAAAATAACAATGGAAATAAAAACTAAAGAATTAAAAGACATTTTAATACATTATTATTATTATTGTCGTACTTACATACTATTTCACCGGGAAGACCTTTTTGTACTCGATTCGTTGACCATGACTCAGAATGGTCGTAGATCAATTTCTATTTGTTACAAAGAAGATTACTTTTTTTCTGGAGTTTATCCTAGCGGGTTTTCTTTTTACGTGTTTTACATTGCATATAATATATTATGTTTTAGAAAAATAAAAACGATCACATTTCTATTCGAAATAATTTACATACAAGTAAGTGAGTAAAAAGGTTCTCGCTAAGCGCGTACACGGATAAAGTTATATTCATTATTCTTTCTGACAATAGCAACAGCAATAAAAAAAAATTATATTCTAAAATCTACAATTGTTTAACGAGACGTCTTGACGATGATGAAGTACAGAAACGTGATTTTTTGACGACTTGATCATAATAGGATATCTACTGCAGTTGCGGTCTTTTTATATATAATAAAATATATAAATAATAATAATAATAATAATATATTCTATGAAAATGTAATCTGTCAATAAAATATCTTATATTGTTTCTTCTTGTTTTTAGCGTGGATCTTGGGATCGTGGATGTGTAAGATCGTGCCGTATGTCCAGGGAGTTTCAGTGGCAGCGTCTGTGTACAGTTTGATCGCCGTTTCAGTAGACAGGTTGGTATACAAAAAGTTTTTTTAAAAAAAAAAAAAAACACTTAATAATTAGAGTTTAACTGATACCATCGATGCATGTTCTGTTGTTGTTATTGTTGTTGTATTTTAAATGGACGTTAATTGACTCACGGGTTTTAATGCGGTACAAATTACAACGAATTAAAACATTTCGTTGTTAATTTATTAGTTAAAATATATTTAAAAAATAATAACTTACAGGTGTGGTTCCGTGTCAATGTGGCGCTATACTATTATTATAATCGCTTTACCAACGCACATTTGATGTACTGTTTTCATAAACGTTTTGCACTAACTATAATACCGTTCAATAAAAAAAGTACTTATTTATTATACCTACATTTTTGAAAATAATATAATAATATTATATCATCACGTATTGGAGCACATTATTTTCAGTGTGGTGTTGTTATTTCCGCTATCGCAGATTATCGGGGTTCCATACGATTAAACGAAAAAATGTTCTGAAAATTCTCAATTTTTCGTCAAACTGATTTGTAATATTTTTTTCAAATCGATTTATGCCGTTGAAATAATTTCACTAATAAAGTTTTTCTTTGTTTATTAATAGAGATTTGGTCATTAAAATGTTCAATAATGAAATCTGGTCTGCTCATACATATTAGAGTTTTAATATCTACTCAAATTAAGCATGTATACAATTGCATACATTGCAATAAGTTCGATAAGTAGCATTGTAGCATAGAATATATTATACAATCGATTGACTTATGTAAACAGAATCCTATATTGAGATTGCTTTGATTTAAATTTACTGCGCTCTGCTATAAATATTCTAAAATGAGTTTGTAGAGAATATATTAAAAAATTGTACAATATTGTGTATTGAAAATATACACAGAAGAAAATAAACATTAAGGGAGAATTCATCATATATTTTTGATCGCGAGGCGTATAGATGATAGTCTACTGAACATACACGATAACAATATTATTTAAGTGCTTCGTTACATGACATCGGTTTAAAACCATTACTCTGGTAATTTAATGTAGTTTCTGGTGTTATTAGTATAATATATTTTTTTTAAAAATGGTTTAGGCTATATAATTATACGTTATAACATAGAATTAACTAAATTTTACTTATAGAATAAACATATTAATATTAATAGGAATGTTGTATGTGTGATGTGTTCAATATATTATGAATGGTTCACCGTAGGCCTGAATTGGGTTAGGCATATTAAATGTTTAGAGGGACCGGGGATCGAGTAAACCAAGTTTCTAGTTCTATGGCGGATTCTTAGTTTAATAGACTATTTATATATGTAGCTTATAGTCGTAGTAAAAGATTACTGTTATTATGCGACAATGAATCAAATATCTGATTGTCTTATTCGAATAATCAATTATACGTGGTAATTAAAAAAGAAAATGACTGAATATTTTTTTTAATTTCAAATATTTAAATGCAACTGAAAAAAGAATGCAATATTTTGTTTTCTTCGGAGTTTGTATGTTATTGAATTATTATATATTATATTATGTATATTTCGTTATATATACCACTATACTTAAACGTATTAAACTTTAAAAAGACAAAAGCGCGCTCAATCGTGGTTTTTAAAATTGAAATAATACGTTTGAACTTTACTAATAAGTTTAAAAAATGTATATGACACTACTCTGATTAAAAAAAGAGTGTAAAATATACACTGTAGAACAAATAAAGTAATTTGTAGTACTTTTTGTTTTATATTAAAAATGTACTGATATTAAACTTAAATATACTATAATATATTATGTTCTTATACTATTCACGTGATGTTTTTATTTTCGTGTTCTGTTATAATAATAACAAATTATTTCACTACTAAATTGATAATAATTACATCAAATAATCGCAAATTCAGATATTTATATAAATAGCATAGAAAATCCGTTGTAACAATAATACTGTAATAAATATCAACAATATATATATATATATATATATACATTTAGAAGAGTAGCCATACTACAAACTTGCATGCGATCGATAAAATAGGCACCATGAAAGTTCATAACAGTGCAAAGGCCTCTTCTTACAAATCAGAAACATACGCGTGTGCAGGGAACTATCTAGTAACAATATGATCAAATCTTAACTACTGTTTTTAAATGGTCCACCACAGTCGGATATGTGATTGAAAATTCCCCCACCGCAATTGTTCAAGAATTTTCTGGTCCATGAAAATGTAAGCTCTCCTCTTCTTAATTTAAATACCATCATATTGACATTTCTGTCCATTCTATATACTTAAGCTTTTGTATTAATCCGATTTAATTTTCCTCGCGTGTTTATTGGTTATTACATTTTTTTGTAAGGGTAGTATACTTTTTGTTGTTATTCTTTTCATTTTTACCACGGTAGGTATATATAATATTGTATAAATTGGTGAACAGTATTTGGATAGCAATAAATAAAAACGCCAAGTATACAATGTTATGACCATCATCATTATTATATTATATCAATATAATTGTATTTTGATCGAAAAAAACATTTTTCGGTTAATTTTTTGAAATAACATCATGTATGAAAATAATAGTATAGATGAAGAAGATCTGTGCACTACTGTGTGTGTGCAAAATAATAAATTACGTTAACCAAAGTCGAACATCAGTAATGGACGACTGTGTGGACGGGCAATACCGGGTGGACGGCTACCGGATGAACGGATACCGCCGGGCGGACGGCAACCGGATGAGCGACGGCGGCGGGTACGGCAACCACGTGGGTGGCCAAGGGCGATGGGTGCGATTGGATGACGGTCGACGAGCGTACAACGGAAGCCGGATGGTGTACGACTGCCGGAATGACCGGTACGACGGGCACGTACGGTGCTGCGGTGGCAACGGCAACCAAACACAGGACTAATGCGATCTAGAAAAAGAAAAAATATTGAATAAATCATTAGTGACTTTTGAATTCCAGTTGTAGCAAAACTTAAAAGAAATAGTTCCGTTTACTGCGAGCTTGTAAATTATTCGGCTACTATTAAGTAGGCATTTAATTCAATTTAAATTGAACAATAAAACTGTAAGTATTGAGACTAACCAGCTTACCAAAGAACGGTTGTAGTATATGTCGATTTGTGTTAAATTAAAAGTGTACTAACTACCGTCCCTAATGAAAAAAGCTTCGGGTACGACGTTGTAAAAAATATTATACCATTGCACGATCTTGCGCCCCCGAGATGAGATTACGCCTATGACTGAATAATATATTCATAAAAACTACGTTTTACGAAAAAAAAAATCGAGCGGTGAAAATACTAATGTGAACTAAAATATAATGGGTACTTAAAAAAATACAAAGAATCATTAAAAGCCTCTATACGCGTGAAAACCCACTAATAGCTTTGTTTGTTTTGATCTGTAGTTGTGATTACTAAACAGCTGAAAAATGTAAGTTTAAACTTTTAAAGTTATAACTTATATAATGTTTTGAAATTCACGTGTTTTTGGTGAAAATTGTTCAAGATAGAAAAGTACTATAAAGAAGCATAAAACAGTCATTGCCATTATTGATTGAAAAAAAGGACACATGTGGCACTATACAAAAAGGTCAAAATTGTATATTCCCAACGGGGTTTGACACAAATTTCGAAAGAGACATCTATTGATAAATTTTCTGGGTAACCATTCGCGTAATATTAAGTTCCGAAAATGCAATTTAAGAAGTAGAATAAAAACGTGCATTCAATACTATTCACGTGTCATGATTTTCAATTGAATACTGGTTTTACCGTACAGCGATTAATTTCCAAAAACGTCTATTGTCATACTGCAAAATCACGGGTTCTCCTTTAAGTGCTAAGGATAAAATAAATGCAGAAACTGCATGTTAAAATTTAATATAATGCAAGATAATTATACCATATACCTCTGTGACCCATCACCTGAAATCTTAACCTAACCACGGTCAAAGTCTGCAGAGCTTGTAATGCAATTTAAAATACTTTTTCCTCGATTTCGAGGATAGAACTAAAAAAAAATCACCTTACAGTGGGTATTGAGCGATTACCACTACCACACGCATATACACAACGCCACGTTTGGACATTTTACTACGGGGTAAAATGTTTCATCTGATAGACACACGCCTAAAATTCTTTCATCGTCGAGTTTCCAAAGGCATATTCAATAATATAATATGTTCCGTACTGGCATAGCACACTGGAAGTGTGGCGAGTATGTTACTATCGAGTGTAAAAAAAATTCAACACAATTTTATAGTCCAATGACGCGTATATTGACGCGGTAGTGCATCTTGACCTTTTCACGAGCATTATAAATACACGCCCACACCGAACTTTTTTTTTTTTTAATACGTGTACCTATATTGTAATACCGCGCACGTGTACAAAGATAAGCACAAAAAAATCTACAGAACAGGTATATATGTATATAAATGTATACATGTGTGTGATGGCTGATGGGTGTACCTCTATAACCCACACGCACACAGATATAATATATACTCGTACATATAGGTAGAGTTGCGATTGCATTTTTTTTTTCCTCAACTCATAAACTCCATATCCTTTATTGCAATGTTTTTATATTACATATAAGTGCTACTATACACGAATACATAGTATATATATATATATACGTAATATTTAAACACACCGGCGAGTGTGCATGCGTATAACTGCAATGGTAAAGTATGTGTGTGTGTGTGTGTGTGTGTGTGCCGTGTGCGTTTCGTTACTGAAATTGATTGTTTGTCAACTCGACGGCATAATGATTTACGCGACTGTGGTTGTTTTATACCGTAGCAACCGCCGCCGCCAACCCTGATGACAAAACTAGCTATATATATGACCATAATAATTTATATATACATAATATATATAAATGTGGGTATGTGTGAACCGCTATGACGATGACTACACAACACAGCAAATAATAATATAATAATATATCATTGTTGTTGCGTGACATTATTACGACGTCTCTAATGACCGCTACAAGTACGACTACTGCAGTGGTTACTGGTTAGGCGTCCGAACGTTTTAATAGGATAATATTATTACAAAGCAGACATGTTTGAACGACCCTATAGCACTTTAGCCGCACAGCCATCACGGTATTGTCGGACATCGTCCCCGACCGTCAAGACCAGAAAAAGACGAAAACGGCTGTTTTGGCACATGTTTATAAACAGAAAACAGCAGTGAGCCAGTAAAATACCATCGGTGAAAACGTGTTATTTACGATAACGCTCCATATCGTATTAGAGTAAAACGTCCAAAAAAATAGGCTAGTGAACGCACATCGTGCACAATAACGCGCGACCAGTCCTTCTCCTTATGGCGCCACTGACATTCAGTCTGCAGGCATAATATTCGTACATTTATGAGATATATTTTCATCGGCCTAGGGCAGTACTCAATGTTCTGTACAAGATGTCATACTGTATGTTATTTTTCAGCCCTAAACAAGATATGGTCTTCGAAATGATACTGAAATAATGTGATTTTATAATTAAATTATAAATTTACAACTATTAATTATACTGACATATTTTACATAATCCAAATCGTAAAAAATAAAAAATTATAAAAATGATTAGATAATACAATATTATTATGGTAATAATAACATTAACGATTAAAATATTACAAATCATAGTATCATATTATGATGTATATTAATTTTATATATCAGTTATGGCATTGATTTGGTACATTATAAAATAATTGTACATTGCAACATTCAACTTATGTACTTAACTCGTATATTCGTAACACTCCTCGGGTTATTCAGAATAATATAATACAATACCATATGTATATCAAGCTCGTGTGAAAATTGAAATGAATAAACTAAAAAGAAGATATCGACTTCGAGAGAAGACAGTCGACGATAATAATTATAATAATACAGATCCGCTGCAAGTGAAAGTTGTCCAATCGGGACCGTACTATCCTATACTATCCTATAACAACCGCAATTTGTTATGAAGTGGATGTTCCTAGGTTTACATTTATCATAATTTTTAATCACGAATTTAAAGAGTAATAATAGTAATAATAATAAACACGATCGGCGATTAAAAATTAGCACTATAATATCGTGTCGCTTACCGTTAACTTCATGGTGATGATTGGAAGAGTCCGCTGCAGAGACTTGTCGTGTCGTTGGGATTTTCAACTTGTCGTTGTCGAACACGAAAAGAAACAGTACTGTGTCCTGACCACGTCTGTCCCGGGGTTTTAAACACGCGCCACTGCCGTCGAGTTCACCTCCGCGGCCCAAATTTGGCCGCCGAACTTGCAACCATTTACGGCCGTCCCGCCGAACTTGACCCGTTAGTGGTACGAAATACAAGTGCGCGGCCATGTGACATCGCCACCGCCGTGCGTACACGTGTACGTGGAAACTGGCGTCGGAATTTGTTTCCCCATCGTCTATACCAAACCGGACACTGGCGCAACCGTTACCATTTTTGCCAGTGGTTCGACGGCGTTTTTCCATCGTCGTCGTCGTCGTCGTCGTCGTCGTCGCCGCACGACCGCCGTAAACCACCTTGGCCCAGCCGCAAATTGTACGACGACGACTACGACGACAACAAAAACAACAACAAAAACAACAACGACGGCGATACAATACCTGATTAACAATATAACAGCATTGTGTGCGCACTTGAGCTGTAGATGCACATGAACGTATCGCACTGGACCAGCATAAATTGGAGAATTTTTTTTTTTTTTTAGTAAAGAAAAAGCGTAATAAATAGTTTTTACAAATGCCGTCCAACACTCTTATATCTCTCACACAATTCACCGATAATACAACTAAATAAGGCACGACATATAAATATCATATTATGACTAAATATTGTCTTTGAATTTTTGTAGAATTGTTAAATTATCGAAAATATATCAACTTATTAGTACTTATTTCCAGTAAAACTTTAAAACTGTTACAATATTAATATTTTAACTACAAGTTACTAATTACATAAAACCCATACAAAAAAATAATATTCAAGCTCGAGCGTAATGTTTTTTTTTTTTTTTTTTTTAAATGATGTGTTGTAATAATTTTAAAAAAACAGTTGGGGAGGGAGTAAAATGAAATATTTCGTTGATTATAAAGTGTTATAGGGGAACTGCCCATCTTTCCACTTCCAGAATACACCTATATTGTGGACACAGAGTATTGTGTTCTATGCACACTTTTGTCGTCCGACGAATTTGCGTCCAGTATATATATATATTATAATTTTAAAAGAACAAAGCTTATAATTTATTTAAGTATCTCCTAGGTCATCTTATTGTGTGCGTATATTATATATTATGATCTTAACCGTAAACGTATTATGGTTAGTGCTGCTAATTGTTTACAGATAAACTTATGTCATTAATTTGTTTTGAGCGATCCGCCGATGAAGTATACATTATGACACAAACGTAAACTCTGCAATGACGTTAAAGTTTTTCATATTTTTGTTATAAATAAACATTGCACCATATGCGCATATATATGTGTGTGTGTGTTAAGTTTGCACTTGAATGATATAATACTCGTAATATCAAACTAGCCGAAGTCAAAGATTTACAACTTTGTTTGGTTAATTTACTTTTCTGAAATTGGATGTATTTTTTTAATTGTTTGTTATTACCGATGCATATTTACACAATTTCATAACCTAATTATTGTGATTATATAATTTTAATAAAGTCAGCAATTTTTCCACAAGAATATTATTTTTGTTTTAAAGTGGTTGAATTAGCTAAAAGTTAGAAAGCTCGAAATCTGCTAATCCTGCGTATTGTATAAAACGAGAGATAAGTAAAACTTTAAACAAATACTCGAATCGCGACCTAAAATACCCTGTATTTTCGTACAATTTCTTAGGGTTATATTTTTAACATATTTTGCAATAAAAATATCAATTAAAGTATATTTAATGGTTTGTTTAATTTTTGAATGCGTAAATATTTGTGTAAAACTAAACAAGTATGTGGCGTGCATAATTAACTAAACATGATCTGATATAGTTTGTATTATTAATATACCTATGGTGCCGCAATTACTTAAGGGTTTTCAGTGATCACGATAAACTATTGATTTTATATTTTCGTGCAACAATATCATGGAAGACAAGAAGGTCAATGGATTGTTTTTTTGTCCTTACCATCACCCTAGCCGGAATAATGTATAGAAACAATAGGAAGGTATATTTCATATTTGCATTTGTTTGTACAGCAGCCATTTAAAACAATAGCTGTTCTCAAACAAAATATGATTTATTTAAGAAACAAAATCATACATACATTTTTCTATTTTTACATTTATACGTTTGTGTAAAAACGAGAATTGATATTCCACTGTAATGATAATGGAAATGAAATAGCCGTAGCATTTCATAATAATATTACATCAAGCCTTTGAAATCGTTATGATTGAGTCTACATACGAGTAATAGTAGCGAATAACTTATTACGCAACATCTGAATGAGAAAAACATAATCGAGCATAATAATTATTTATTTCTGATAAATAAAATATAATTGAAAGCCGTGCGTCGAGAAAGAAATGAGTTGTAATAGAATGAATAAAAAAAGGTTTTAATCCTTGGATTCATTTTAAAGTTTAAATCTGATTTGGCATTTTATACTCGAATAATATGAACAAAAACGTCGAATCTTGGTTATCATAATGTATTATCATCATCAGCATCATTCACTGGGTTAATAAATTGACCAAGTTATTATTTACTCAACATTTTACTGAATAATATGTAATCACTGATGTTTTAAAACAATTATTTTGCAATATTTTTGATTTTATATCGATGAATAGTATTCATTAATTTCTGATAATGAAATACTGTACTGATGAAAATATTATTGGATTTTATGCTTAAATAACGTGTTTAATGTGACTAATAGATTTCTATAAATAATTATAAACCCCATTATATTTTTTAATTGATATTACTTTCGTAAGCGGTATAATATTTAAGTGAAAATAGTGATTATATATTAGTTATGGAATATAAAATAATTCTGAATATAATATTGTAACATTTACGCTATTTAATTTATTAATTAATATTCATTTATTTTATTTTATTTTCATATTTTTTTTTTCTTGTTTTAAGCCAATAATATTCATAATAAACCTTCTACAAATCCATAATTGACGTTAGAAGTCCAGTGACGGAATATCAAAACCGTATAGTTCAGTGTGTCGTATGATAAAAAATAGAGATAATGCGTCACAAGATGAAATAAATGTGTAGTATTTAGCAGATGATAATAACACGATGTCTGTTTAAATTTATTTAAATGACTGTCTAATATATTATTTAAAATTATTCTAAATGATCGTTTTTCTTTGATAAATTATTCGTAATATTAGTATATATTTAAAAGTCGAAACAATGACACATTTCGTTTATAATCTGGTTGAAAACTTTTGCGGTAGTAACGTTCATAAAATTAAAATATTGTATCAATTGGTAGTATAGATGTTTGCATACTATTTTAAAGATGAAGAATTACTATTATTTTTGTTCTAATTCAATACTATGTAATATTTCAAATTTCCTAAGTTTATTAGTTATTTTAAAAATACATAGTTATTAGTTAAGTATTCGTATTAATATATTTTTATGATTAATCAGCTTGTTTGCCAGGAATAATATAGCAGATTTATTTAATATGACGAGTACTTAAATGAAAACTATAAAATAGTATAAGTTTGTACACAGTTTTTTCTTTCCAATTGAATGTCAGTTTAATAATAATTTTTAACGAGATGAAATATGAAAGTACGAGTTGTCATATAGAAAAAAAAAGCATCTGAAAAATAAATACCGTTTAAAAGTGTACATTTAATATTATTCGCTGTACGCCGATTATACCGAACAGCTGTATAATCAAACGCAGCTATGACGATGAACATAAAAAAATTTACTCAAATATTGTACATCGTCTTTATAAAAGTGTACATAATACTATATTAGTTATATATATTTTCCGTTTTAGACGGCATCGGGCTGAGCATTTTTCGTATTGTCTTACAGTACCAGGCGACATATTTCAAAGATGGCGATGTTCTATCGAATAGGCCATATACGTTTGGTCACACTTTCATAATAATATTATGTAGTTGTGGATCGCCGTTTGGATCAGCACTATTATTACATAATATATTGTTATGTGTAATTTTTTTCTTGAAGTCTTATAACAGCAGACGCACATTGCGCACGCATTCTTCCACTTTATTTTTTTTTTAATTTTAGTTGTATAATATATGTTATACACGAGCCCCCTTTGTCAGTTGAAAAAGTATTGCGCTCAAAAACACGAGTTTTTATTTCAAAATTTGTTATTATTTGACTGTATCAGTATATTGTCATACTCGTCTGTATAGTACTATAGTAATAGTCTCGATACTAGCGTATTGTATAAAGGTAAATTGTCTTTAAATGCGACGGCCCCTACTTTTGAACCGTAAACATGATGTCATAGATTCTTGTGCGCGTCAGTGCGTGTTTATTATAATGTAGGCCTTCCTTAGAAACGTCAATGGCAAAATCATTCGTCTCCTTACAAACTGGACATTATAATTAATTTATTCGGATACCTTGTTATTTATGTGATTTTCAATATTGGGTTGTTGATGTCGTCGTTGTTGTTGTTGTTGTTACCGTTGTTGATTGGACGGGGTAAAACCATAACATATTTTGGTGTGTCTATCAAACCGTAATGGAATTAACAACGTTCTATAACGCCGCCAAGGGCAATTACAAAGATCATAAGCCTCAAATATTTATAGTAAACAATAATCCTAACGAATAAGGTAAAACTATAAGTATAATAGGTTTACGGGACAGATAAAACTAAAACAAATTATACTTTTTGCGATTATATCAGATTAGCGTATTTCCTATGAATAAAATAATATTGTACAATAATTGTATTTGCCGAGAAAATACGTTATTTACTCATAGTTAAATTTTATAAAATTATCTTTTAAATTCATCAAACGCGCATTATTAACTATAAAGTATACTACGACTAAGGTCCGGATTTCAATGCAAAGTGCATATTTTTTTTTGGTTGATCTTAGACAATACTTTCCAATTACATAATTAATTTTATGTAACGAGTATTTCAAAGCTAAAAATTGTGTTTTGCATATAACGTTTTGTTTATGTTTAAAGAATTTTTACCATTGTTAGGTCATTTTGTTGGTTTTGAATGCATGTTCCTTCAATATACTATACAAATTATTTCGGATAATAGTGTATCTTAAGTGTTTGCACGTATTAAATAATAAATTATTGCTCAATACAATGCTGAAAATTTAGTAAGTAAGATAGGCTTCGAATCTTAATTTTAATTTTACATAAATATTAATGTATATTTTGATATATTTAGAATTAATATTTTTCCCAAAACATATGCGTGTCAACATCGTAGCAGCATCAAGTCAATTTTCAGTTTTTTTAATAAAATAATAAACAATAATTGTACTTTATTTATAAATTCCAAATTAAAATACCAAATTGTTTAAAAAAAAATATAATGCACGGCATTTTCAAGGTAATTTTCGTGGTAAAATGTATTTTTTAAGGGCATTCTTGACTATTTTTCACGGTTTTAAGCGCATTTAAATCCGGTCCCTAATTATGACTTATATATTATAATGTTGACACGGCGCTTACTCTGTTGTCAGGTTCCTGGCCATCTGGTACCCGCTGAAGTGTCAGATCACCACGCGTCGCGCCCGGTACATCATCGGCATCATCTGGCTGGCGTCGACCACCATCACCATACCGTGGGCGCTGTTCTTCGACATGGTGGCCATATTCAAAGACGCGCCGAGCCTGGAACTGTGCCTGGAGGTGTGGCCGGACTACCTGGACGGCAACCTGTACTTCCTGCTCGGCAACCTGGGCCTGTGCTACGTAGTGCCCACGGTGGCCATATCGCTGTGCTACGCGATGATCTGGGTGAAGGTGTGGCGGCGGACCATACCCACGGACAACAAGTGCGCGCGCATGGAGCGCATCCAGCAACAGAGCAAGGTGAAGGTGGTGAAGATGTTGGCCATGGTGGTGGTGCTGTTCGTCGCGTCCTGGCTACCGCTGTACGCGATATTCGCCCGGATCAAGCTCGGCGGCCGGCTGGTGCCGTGGGAGGAGGACTTCCTGCCGGTGGCCACGCCGATCGCGCAGTGGCTGGGCGCGTCCAACAGCTGCATCAACCCGGTGCTGTACGCGTTCTTCAACCGCAAGTTCCGGCGCGGGTTCACCGCGGTGCTGCAGAGCCGCCGGTGCTGCGGCACGCTCCGGTACAACGAGAACCTCCAGCACTCGGCGTCGGCCAGCGGCAACGGCGGCGGCAAGGCGTCCTCGTACTACATCACCAACCACCACGCGTACACGAAACGGCAGTCCAGCCAGGAGACGAACGTGTCGTACATATTCAACGTCTGAACGCACACGCGACGCTACGCCGCTCCCCGCGCACCACGCGCGAACGATAATAATTCATTACGATGCGTATGCCGTGCACATCGTCATCGCAGTAGTTGTTGCTCCGTCGTCGTCACAATATATAATAATAATAATAATAATAATAATAATAATAATGATAATGATAAAAATTATAATAATTATATCATTGTATCGACGGTAATGATCAACAATAATAATCACAATAATATGTAATAATAATTCGAAAGAAAAACCTCCTTCAATGACGTCGGAAGTGTTTTCAGGTCCGGCGGCGGGACGCTCTGTTGTATACTTTACCTGTGCCCCTTATACGGTCGTACGCGTAATACAATATACAGCGGTATAATATTATGATGTGTCGAGGGTTTCCCGCCGCCAAACATCCATACATTATCGATAATACAATTTTATACATAATAATCGCACACATACCACGTACTACCTATACGTATATTGTACTGCCGATGCACACTGTACGTGTACATGTTATGATTTGTAATAATAATATATAATAATAAATGTAACACGTCGCCATCTAAATATTATAATAATAATAATATAACAATAACGTAATCGTTTTAGGCGAAATTCGAAAACGCGAAATTATGCGCAATTTTCACACCTAAACAATAATATTATATCAATTATTATAATAATGATAAAAAAAAAAAAAAAAACAATATTATAACGTAGTCCATCGAAATAATAATTACTATATAATACGACACATACACTCGTACATAGGTAAATATATATATATATATCTGTATACGTATACATAGAGTGTATTAAAAATAAAAAGTTACGAGTACGTAATAATATTATAACAATATATTATTACGTACAATCGTCGATTTGCACGCTGTACATACACAATATATTATATTAGAGGGTGTACATTCAATACACTTTCGCAGCTTCCCTACATTACACCACCCTGTCCCGTCCACCATGCCACCTTCAACTTACCCCCCGACCGCAGCATGCGAGACCTGTTACTATGTATAATTTTATGGTCGACGTGAGGAGACACTGGGCATTCGATGCGCGCGGCTCGGGCGACTTACGATGATCGCTTAGAGATCGTATAGTTTCATCGGAATATTTACTCACGAACTTTTCTACAGTTCGGGTCCCCAGCCGAATGTTTCCGAATGTCGCGAGTTCTAGTATAATATGTTTAAAATTATGTGAATATATTTACGGGCCGTTGCAAACAAGTAGCGAGTGGTCGAAAACGTTGTTTTATTTAGTTTCAAGAACTTTCGAATTCGGATCCGAGAGGATTACCAATAAATATGATATCTATAAACTTCATATTATTATTATGTCCTATTCATCAGCTGATGTTACTGTTGTTGTTGTTGTGATTTCCTTCGTATGACTTATATCTCGACAAATATTAACGATAATATCTCAACAGCCAGGCGACTATGATAATTTGAATTTTAATAGTCAACAAACGGATATGTCAATTTACAACTACAAGACCATATATATTATAATAATAAATGGTTAGGTTAGATTAGGTACCTGTAACTTCATATTTGACTTGTCTATATGTTAAAACATGCCAAGCAAAACGCAGAATGTCCAGTACCAGTAGGTACAGTTATCACGTTTGAACATCATACTCATCCCTACTCGGGCGATTTCGTAAGCATCGTCTGCAACATATACGTACCCATTTCCAGCGTCGCCTCTTTCGACGCACTACCCATCATCTCGTTTACAGCCCAAACGCATGTTTCCAATTCATTAAAAATCCTAAACTCGGCAGTCTATTCGATAATGACGTACACTTTAATTTCACATACCCCACACTGCACATTATTTGTAGTAGAATAATGATATCGTATTATAATAATATATAATATAATATTGTATTTCCACAAGCGATGCCGGAAATCGATTGATACACGTTTAGATCACGACGTATGATGTATTTAATTACTGTGCGCGTGGTACGGATGAAAGAAAAGGCGAAAAGATGAATTTGATGACGACGACGACAACCCTAGAGAAGTGATTTGGCGCAGGTTTACCTGGCATATTACACGATGTAACATTCCAACTGTTTATACAAGCGACGAGAACACGAGAAATACAATATTATTGTTATCGAATGATGATAAGTGATAACATATTATTATATTATATTCCACCGCGCTTTTGGGCGCTCGCAATGATCTGTACATCGCATTTTGTATAATAATAATAATAATAATAACGATCACGCTTGCGAGCAACAATTGAATTTACCTATCTACTCAATTTGAAATTATAACGCAACACGTTTTCGTGATTCAGTAGGTAAAACAAAATTAACATAAAAATAAAATATTAATCATCGCAATAATATACATACGTTGTATGTGCTCTACACTCTATAGCTACACGTACGATGTAATTATTAAATAACTACTAATAACTACATTTATGTGAATAAACTTTTAACATATTATAAAATATAGTAGGCTTACGTTTGTTTTTGAGAAAATTGATAGGATTCACCGATTCTCCGAAACCGTCAAATAAATAAGTATATATATTATTATTTTTTTTTTTAATCTATACGAAAAATATAATGAAAATAAATTTACCTTTTTTAGACAGGCATGATATATAGATTTGTACAATTAACAGAGTTTAACTTTCAAAAATTTGGATAGCAAACAATTAGTACGATTAATATGAATTAAAATTTATAAATTTTAAATTCAACACACATGTACGTATATATTGACAACTAAACTAATATTTGTATTCATGTTAAACGTACCCAAAATATATGTATACGATAATTTTTACTAATATTAATAATAAAAAAAAAAACAATATAATTATTATTATATTAAGTTCTGAGGCATATACATTACATCTATCGATAAATATTGTCTTACTTAATTTTAATGATAATACAGCGAATGCAATGCAAATAAATATTAGACTTAACTATAATATAAACAATACGTGTTAAATCCAATATGAAAATGTTTGATTTAGATTTAAGTGATTTAACCAAGGTATTACATTTATATCATATTTATCAATTATACAATAGAAGTAAATATCAAATACCAAACAGTTATGATATTATATATCAATTATATTCGTTTATATTACAACATATAAATTAAGTATAGATACTCAGAAACCTAGAAAATATAATATTAAATGGCAATTATACAACGCGATGTTTAATCAAAAAATAATATATAAGTGTTTTTAAGCATGTTTCATATAAAAATTTTTAAAAATAATGTTAATAATTTATACCTACAATATAATTATACATAACAACATTACTGTGTGTGAAGTATGAATTTAGATAATTAATACCTATTATAGATTTAAATACGAGTATGTCATGTGTTTTGTTCTTTAGAAATGCTACGGTAAATGAAGCATAAATTTATATTTAAATTATATACAACTATTTAAAAAAAATCTTCTGAAATGATTTTTCATATTATTTCGCCATATTTTTTTTTATGTAACAGAAATATCTTTGGCGATGAAAAAACAAGAGTAAAAATCTGTTTGTCTTGTCAATATGGATAAGAGAAATGGGTTTTTTTTCTTTTCCGATAAACACTGTGCAAATAATTTTTTATCGTTATATATATATATAACTAATACATCGTGTTGTACTTAAAACAGTATCGCTTTATATTTTGTGTAATCATAACGATAGTGGAATAAATAAGACGCTGGTTAATTATTATTTATTAAATACTAAAGCTAGTTTAACACAAATCATTTAATATACATATATATATATATATATATTATAATTTTAAATTTAAAAAATGGGTCTTTTTATTTGTATTCTGATAAATGTATTTCTCATGACCATATTTGTTTATGAGTTTTTAACATGTCCCTATGCGATGTTCTTTTTTAAACTTATTTTAATTATTTCAACAGCATTGTAATTTTTCATTGTTTACGTACACCACGAGACCAAAATAATGTTTTAATGCCAGCGTTTTTTCCCGTAGTTTTAATATTAATAGTATCACGCATTTAGTAGTGTGTAATTATTTAGTTTGACTTGAATGCAATAATCGCTAAGAAAAAAAATCAAATATATACACATATTATATAAATCGTACCAACAAATCGATGATACTGTGCACGTATCTTGGTCAAGCTGTCATTGACAAGACATAGTGTAACGTCAAATTCAATGTTAGAACCTAATATTATTATTTTCAACTGTGTTTTTTTTTTTCTTTTTTGTATGTTGAATGAGTGAGCAAATGTGAACACAACTACAAAATACACGTATTAATTATGAAAAAATCGTTGTCTGTTTATTGATGTCCGCATTATTTTACTATTAATTTCTTATCATGATCATTGATCGACACACGAAACACAACTGACTGCAATGTCACTAATGTCAGTTGGCGTAATATTACAATAATAGCAAAATATATTATTATTGTGCGCGGATATTATTATCATTAATATTAGACAATTTTCGACAAAAAATACCGTCGAAAGTTAAACGATAATTGTACGACCTCACACTGTAACTCACAGTCATTTCACTTGAATAATAATTCATAAACAACTGTTCAGCTAATGCCTCGCTCGTATGGTATAAGACACATGGTATGAGCATTGTGCATGTTCGAGGTATAAGTATATTAAAACATAATATATTATTTAATATAAAAATATAAATACAAAACATTTGTTTGCAATCATACAAACGACAGTAGTCGTTTATCCATCTCTACTATACTATACTAATATATAAAATGATAGCGTTTGTTTGTATGTTCGGGATAAACTTCGAAACTGTTTATTCAATTGTCGTGCAGTTTTTTTAGAATTAAAGAGGACATCACGGCGAATGACATAGGCGTGCATTTAGTCCGATAAAATTAATAAATAATTAGTTATTATTAATTTAAATAAACATATAAATTGTATACCTATACATATATTATTACGGCGGCCTGCAGGTTTCCAGCTACCTGTAACCTGACCTTTTTTCTTTTGCGTGTGTTTTATCGGCGAGTAGATATGAACAGTCGTTCCGAGAAGTAAAATACTTTCCGTACCATGTTATTTCAATGATTTTATTATCGTAGTTTTATATATTAGCTACTAATATTGTTATATACTATACTAGCGTTTCTGTTTAGTTAGCGAAAACCACTCGAAGGGACGAGTTCGTTGCTGTATAATGTCAGTAGCGGTCCGAGGCACGGCCGAATAATTTTAAATAATAACAGTGTGTAATAATTACATTTCTTTATAATAATAAATTGTTACATATTTGAGCTATATTTTTAAGGGCGCCATAATATCTTGGGCCGGCACTGTATAATGTTTCGCTTATACTAAAATGTTAGCGTTTGTTTGTATGTTCGGGATAAACTCCGAAACTACTTATTCAATCGCCGTGCAGTTTTTTTAAATTAAAGAGGACATCACATCTCTGCAGATAAGGTTTTAAGCATAAATGTAGTCCGATAAAGTTGATAAATAATTAGTTATTATTAATTAAAATATTGGGCGGAACCTAGCCTGGTATGCTAGCAATAAAATAATATAATAATATATTATGATGACCATGAATTGCCTATTCGGTGCGCCGCCCAATATTTATAATTTTATACCTACGCTTAAGGGGACGCTATACCCGCATGTGTTGTCTTATACACGCGTAACATAGTTAAAAACTGTTTTACGCGCGACAATTTTACTCCCTCGATGTTTGTATTAAAATTAACAAAATTTTAAATCGCATTGAGAAGAACTTTACCTGTGTCGTAGCGTTTTCATTTTTTTTATAACATAAATGCAATTAAAGTTATCGGTTTGAGAACTTTAGGTTTTTTTCATTTAACTATTAAAAATTATTGGTAAATTTTGGCAATTTTGATGTAAATAACAAGGGAGTAAAATTGTCCCGCGCAAAACAGTTTTTAACTATGTTACGCGTGTATAAGACAGAGACAACACATGCGGGTATAGCGTTCTATTAAATGTAAATGTAAGAGCGCATTATTGTATATTGTAATAACATTCCTTTCAAAAAAATAAAAATTATCATATTTTCATGTGTATAATGCTGGTAAATGATAAACATCAAACGTCACCTACTGTATTGTTTAGTAAAAGCGATTTCTAGTTTATATAGCCCTGAGGATTTGTTCGGACTTGGACGTTTTGGAATTCAAACTATGCGCCATCGAGAATTTCATGTAGCAGAGCACTTTCAGTACACGCAAATATGTTCGTATTTACGCTAATGTATCCGGTATGTACGTTATATAACTGATTTTTTTTTTACCATTTCATCGATTCAATATTATACCGTGTTCACACATTGATCCAAAATTATTAGTATTTGTTTGCAGTCACATAAAAAATTTTAGAATTAAAAAGAAAAAAAATGTAAATTCACCCGACTTTTGTCTTTCATAAGATTATTATTACTAACATATTAATATATCTGTATAGTAGGATAGGTATTACAAAATAAACGAAAAACAATAATCAATATAATACAATATTTATTTATTGAACATCACTCTGAATAAATGTTATGTTTAATTCACTAAGTTGTCGTTAATAGTTTACCTTATACATAAATATAATATAATTATGTATTACACACATGGGTTTTATTGTCTTCGTTAATATGGTTTAAACGCGGTAAATTTTACTTATATATAATATTGTTTTCATATAATAGCTATGCAAATAGATCATTTGTAAAATGTATAATCAATAACACTTATAAAAATACACTCGCAAAAATTAACAGTCATAATACTATTATTGTTCACTAATTGATATTAAATTTTTTTTAAATTTTAATATCGTTTTTATAATCATTTCGTAGTAATAGATATTGTGTGTATACACATCAATTTTCAACGTTTTAATACCGTTGATCGGTACTCCGTTATTATAGACCACTAGTCAAATAAAGTTAATTTTATCAGTATAAAATATTTGTTTATATAATATAATTATAATTAAATACAATTTGATATTGGCATATCATATACATAGTTAATAACATTATAGATTATAGTTATCTATAAAATATAATTTGTATTAGATTATTTTATTTCATACATTTCAATGTGTATAATATGTTTAGCCAGTATGTATATTAAATTTATATAAAATACAAATTCAATATTTCAATACGATTCGTTTAATAAGTACCACAAAAATACAAACTTTTGAGATAAAAATTAACTTAGATTTTGTGAAATTTCAAATTTAATTAGACACAATAAGATCATTGTCTTTTTGATAAAACTGTGATTCAAATGATTGAATACGGCATTTTCCAACTGAAAATCTAATTGTAATTTTTTTTGAAAATCGTTATTAACTTAATCAATACAGTTCAAATATTTCCACCAGCAGTCTTAAGACTTATGAATAATCAATGTTTAATCTAATGGAATGTTTACTGTAATTCATAAAAGACACTGTAATGTCAAATTAATTTATTGGTTATCATATGGCATAAAGAAATATGGATTTTTCTTTACTTTATTACCTGTAACTAGCAGCTATAGTTAGTGATTCAATTAAGTTGACATTAATATGCAATAATTTAATAATATTCACACATAAATATAAGTAATTTTCCCATACCCAAATATTATTATCCTATAGGTTATTAGAAATAGTTTTCATACACTAGTACGTATTTAATATAATTTTTATTTCCAACTCAATATTAGAATAAATAAATATAATTTCTGAATCGTATTGGTTCGTTATGAAAAAAAAATCGCTCAACTATAATAGTCATAAAATATGAAATTTAAGATAAATATGATTTTTAAATTTTTATTGTATTCAAAATAGTATCATATTTTCTTTAATTTTAAATGATATATAACTACTTATGCGTTGGTACTTGTACTAAGTACTTAACATATTATGTGCGTTACAATAACAGTTTTAATACATTTAAATATTTATGTTTAATAATATTAGGATTGTAAATGATACAATATCATAGTTTTATTTTAGTGGTTTACAGAATGTTTATAGTTTTTAATTTTTGGTAGAAATCTATTAATGTGTTAAATGAGTTTATTAAAACTCCATATTATTGATAGATAGGTATTGAAAAATGTAATTATATACAACCGATCACTCATATAAAATGTTTTGTTTTAAAATGGATGGCTAATAATTAATATACATACAAAATTAAAAATATCGTATGGCTTTAATATATATTCTAATTATAAATCCAATATATGTTAATTAATATAAAATTAAATTTAAATTAAACTATAGCTGTAAATTAATATTTTTCTAAAAAGAATTGTTTATAATAATTAATAATATGCAATATAAATACATATGTATATTGTATATATTATTATATAAGTAGAGTACCATTAGTGTGTATACTTAAATTTTAATAATATGTTACTGAAATTAAACTTAACGTCTGAAATTGATTTTTCATTATCTATTATACATTGTAGAATAACCAAAAGAAAAAAAAAATTCTAACATTTTTATAATCTTATTATAATTTTTTTCTCACTTCATACCAGTTCAAAGATGTCTATTTATTTTAATCTAATTAATAATTAAAAAAAAAAAAAAAATAATAACAATAATTTGCTCTGGAGCATAATTTAATTCATTTCAATATTTTCAGTTTGAATATATCTATTAAAAATGGCATTATTATAATATTATTATCTAATGATATATAATATAATAGATTTACTATGATAAATTAAAATTTACAAAATAAATAGTTAAAAAAATAGAAATAATAATGTTTTATACAAATGATACGTTAAACGTTAAATGCAATCTTTTTTCAAATTATCTATTGGTATATCAAATATATTTTATCTAACATGTAATTATTATCATCAATTGACTATTAAATCAGTAGTGACATCATACTCCATCTGAAAACTTATGAATTACATAATACGTATATAAAAATAATGTGTTAGTTAAAAAAATAATTATGCAAATAACACATTAGTAATTAGTCTATTTGAATTACAATCAAACATTATTCTCTTTTAATATTATAGGTAAACAGGTATATAGTTGATATATCTTTTGATCGATCTCCACTAAGTAAAATGGTACGATTTATTGGTATGCATGGCGTTCATTGAGGGATCAATTGTAGTAGGCAGGATAATAGTATTATGATGCAATGATAAAATTAATTACACTTTTATTAATTCATAAAAAATACACAAAAAATATATAATAAAATAAATTAAAATATTATCATAACCCGTGATAAAATACAATATTACGAGTATTAAAACTATTGACAAAAATTTTTATGATTTTAACTGAGAACAACAAAAAAAAAAATCTATAATATGCATATTTAATAATGTTTATTATCTCTTCAAGAATAAAATAACATCTTATTTTATGTAAAAACAACGATAGTTACTGAAATGGAAGATTTTTTGAGGTTCGAATTCGGTTGATGAACACTATCTTATTGTGGGCGGAGCAAAATTAACAGACGCGGTATAAAATAGTGTCATTTCATGCGGGTGTTTTCGGTGCAACACACAGCATGTACAATTATTAACATAATAACATCGGCAGGGAGGGGATTTATTTTATCTAAATTACGACTGTATATAATGATTTAAATCTTTTTATTTTACCAAATAAATATATTTTATATTGTTATGAAAAAGGTACTCGCGTATAATATATATAATATATATATATATATATAGATATTGATATATATATAATATATGTATTTGTATTATATATAGCTTCCGACTGAGGAATCTTTTTCTCGGTGGTGTCATAGTATTATTATTATTACTATTTTGTAACGCAGGACACGCCTGATTATTTGTACGATTCCTGTCTGAACAACATTTGAATCTCTTCCAACGTTTTGTTCTTGGTTTCTGGAACTTTTTTGTATACGTATAACACGAATAGCGCGAGCAACACGACGAATATGAGGAACACGTTTGAGCCCAACAATCCCTATATTTGACAAAACAAATAAATATATAAATTAACAAGTGTGTGATTTATAATGTATAGATTCTGAACGGAAACGATGGATATAATGGTTATACAGGTTAGGTTTTTTTTTTTTATTCGATAGCCTTTAGACGTTGTAAAAATGATTTAATTTTAAATTTTGAAGGTGGTATCTGTTAGCAAATTAAATGTAGTTGATAATATGTGTGGCTTTAAAGTAAAAAAATTCAGATCTAAGTAATTAGAAAAATGGAAATTTTCACGCTAAATTGCTTTTGATTTTCCAATGTAATTTAAATTAATAATATTATTGTTTACAATTTTTCATTAGATATGCATTTTAGTTTTTTACTAGACATTATATAACTTACAAAATGTTTATTCTCTCTTTGTGTTATTTATACATATTTTACATTTTTTATTTTTAGTTTATTTTCAATTTATGTATGATAAAATTGTTGACCGCGAGTAAAGCTCAAAAATTAAATAATAGATTTCTAATAGGTAGAAAATATCTAAAAATACATTAGCATAGTTTGTTACATAAATGTAAATTTATATATATATATATTTTAAGTTCAAATTTTAACAATATTTTAAATTTAAATGAAGAATTAATATTTAAATTATTTGTTGAAATTAAAAAAAAATACTATTTGTAGTGTATTTATTCGTACAACAGACTTGGCGGGCTTTCGTACAAGACGTTTCCGGCGTCATTTTCTCGTCGTAAAGCCTTAACCTCACCGCCATGGCGGATATCTACTATGGTTGTTTGTACTTAGCCTACTCTATTATATAAAATATCGTTTAAAACATCCATATCGGATAAGTGCAATCGTCGTTACCTGCAGAGGTAGGAAACCCAGGCCAACGACAAAGTTAGCCGTCCAGTTGACTCCGACAGCTATGCTGGTGGCTAGTGGTCGAGCAGCCGAGTTGAAAAGTTCAGCCACTAAGAACCATGGTATGGATCCTGGACCAACAGCGAACGCGATGACAAATGCCATAACGAGTACGATAGCCAAATAAGACACAATAGTATTACCGACCTGCAAGAACAAAACGAAACGATATATACATTAATATATAGGTAATAATATTGTATTATACGCATCAGTGGCGAGATTTTTATATTTATTGTGGACAAATCTTTTTAATAATTATACGAGTAAATTATGAATTTACGTTTTCGATATTTCGATATTTTTGTTATTACACTTTAGTAAATATGACGTGATTCGTTAAGTGGTATACCAATAATTAAAAATATTTATACAATTGGCAAAATGTGTTGTTTTTTCACTTTAAGACATTTTGAATTTCGTTGAAAAACTTTAGTATTTAATGGTTACACACCCGCATTAATAGCCGTGTTCAGTTTATTAGTATAGAAAATCATAATAATAGCGTATTATTTTATTATAGATTTCAAAATCAATTTAAAAATTAATAAAGAATTAACCAAATTATAAAACGTTCAATTCTAACGACAGTCTCGTAGTTACGTATTTATGAATTTGTATCCATATACACATACTATTACTCAAATTGCATTCATTTTACTCGTATAATATGCAAACAACCATAATATAGGCAAATACCTTTTAGATTACAATTTACGAAATAAAATCGTATAAAAAAAGTCGTCTCTTATATTGCAAGCCGCTTTGACAGAACACTAAATTATAGTTTTATGGCCGAACCCTAAATGTCATAAATATGCACTTACAACAAACATCAAAGAGATAGTAAGCATAACGGTGATGACGAACATGGACGAGAATCCAATCATTAACAGAGTTTTACGGCCGGTTAGTTCGACCAAGAACAGAGAGATCAACGTCATTATCACGTTGAGTGTGCCCATGCCGAGCGTGGCGTACTTGGCTCCGTCATCACTCATACCAGCCATATTGAAAATTTTCGTGGAGAAGAACATGACCTGAAAAAAATAAAAGGTTAATAATAATAATATTATTATGATTCAATTGATCAGCAGTAGGACATAATTCCTGAGTCACTGAATCATATTAAATTGACTACGCATTATACATTCGATTGTTGTAAATAAATAATGAAATAAAAATTCTTTCAATGACTGATCGATAATTTTATGTTTGAAACGATGGTATTATGGCAGTAACTTTTTGTATTAATACAGTTGCTGCATAATAATAACTTGTCGAAAATTTAAATTAAATACTTTTAGACAAACTTTCGAAAAAGATATGAACAAATATAGACAAAAAAACGTACACATATTTATAATATTAGAAAAAATATATATCATTTTGCGAATTCAAAATAATAATATAATTATTATTATATAATATTTTTATTAATTAATATTTATATGAAAAACGCATGTATATCGATGTATAATATATCAATATAAACATAGTCGTCAATAGAAGTTATGGGTATATATACTTACGGCGTTAATACCGGACAATTGTTGGCACAACATGATCATCACAGATATACCGAGTGGAGTTTTCAACATTGGGTTCGACAACATCTCGCGAAGAGTTACGCGTGGGATAACCTTCATTGCTTCGTTTTCGGCTCTCATTTCATCCATCTCATCGTGCACTTCGATTGTTCCTCTAAGCCACTGAAGTCCTATACAAAAAGTTAAAATACATTAATATGAAAACGTCATTTTACAAAAAGTGATAATAAGTATTAAGCTTATGTATGCGACTGTAGTCGCAGCTGTAATCCAAGACAGATTCGAAATCAAATAATTTATTAAATTTCTATTTAGGATATTAATTTAGGTAAAATAAAATCTCGCGCTATTTTGGAAATTTTTGTTGTTATAAGTCAAAAATAGTTTACAAAACCCCAAAACGCACGATAAATGAATAAACCACATGTCCTTGTTAAGCAAGCATTTTAACCAAAACCCATGTTAAACTACTTAAATAGCATTTGAAACGAAATACTTTGGAAAGTTGTTTCATTGTTAATTTTTTATAATATGTTTTTAATTTTTATTTCATTGACTTTATGGACTGCAATAATTTTTTGTATGTCGGTAATTACCATGATAAAATATCAATACCTTATAAGTTATAACTGTATAATTCTATCATGTGAATATGAATTTATGGTTTAAGTCTTTATTTTTTTTAACTTTTATAATCATATGAGGTGTATATTAAACAAGATTTCAGGGGATCAATCATTTTTAAATTAATTATTATACCACAATTTTAAATCTTATAATATTAAATTCACTATATTTTTCTATGTATCAGAAAAATTGATCGTTAATTGTATACAGTTAAGCTTTTAAAAAGTATTATGGTACATACTTTCAAAAATAATTTTTTTCAACACTGAAATATATATATAAATATTTACCTCTCTCGGCTTCGATGTCTTTTTTCTTATTGATCAGTGTGTACTTTGGTGATTCCGGGCAGAATGGCAACGTGATGAACATGAATATACCCGGAATGATAATTAAGGCCAATAATATTGGCCAACGCTCGGCCGTGCCCAAAATGTAATCCAAACCCAATATTTGTGAAATCAATATCGAAATAGTAACAACTAATTGATAAACGGTTCCGACCTGTATGTACAGAGCAAAACATACTTTAATGCCTAGATGATGAGTTATATATATATATAGAGAGAGAGAGAATATACATAAAAAATTTCATATATACAAAAAGTATTACTGTTCGCGAAAATATTATACTTACGGATCCACGTAAATTCATGGGAGAGATTTCAGCCAAGTACATAGGAGTCAATCCTGCGTTAAGTCCGGAATTAATACCGATAATAAACCGTCCGATGATGATAAGCTCGTACGACGAATACATCTTTGAAACACCTTAACATAACACAAATTCAACAAAGTTAATTTATGTCTGTCAACTATTATATATATTATACATAGAACTTAATACTAAATAGGTACACATAATGTTTTACTTTTTGCTATCATATTCAGCGTATAAATTTAGATTTTAGTAAATTGTATTCGTTTAAAAGAAATATATGTGCTGTTAAAGAGCATTACCTTCAACTCAGAAAAAAAATTACCAATGGCAAAATTAAAATACGTAACAATATTATATCGTAATGATAAAACTTGTATGGGTTTTGAAATAATTGATTTTATTATAGGTATTATAGGAAAACCAAACAAACAATCTTTTCACGTACGTAATAAATAATAATTTGTAGGTAGGTAAGAACATAATGTTGTTGCAGGACAATTTCATTTATTTCGTATATAGTGATAAGTAATAATTACAGAATAAATGCGTTGAATTCAAATTCACACAAATTGCACAACAGTAGAATATATGGAATATGGAAATGTATCGATTCATATTTGATAAAATTTGAATAAAAAAACACTTAAGAACGTCAACCGTTCCCTTGCAGATGCAATCGTGTGCTTCGTGTTAAAGGGCACCTCGCCTTAAGTGGCGAAAAATGTTGGCAAATAGTCAACACGGATGGTGAAAGTATATACGCACGTGAATTGAGTGTAGACAAAAAAAAAAAAACAAATACACACACGTGCGCGTGTTTTTTATAAGTAATACTGCACATATTATTGCATAGAGTCTATGCCATAAACAGCTAGTAGACAATAACTATTTGCGCGAATCTGATACTATCGAATGAGCATATTAATGCGTGCGAATCGCAGTATTACACGCACGTCGAGTAAAAGTCGAGTGAACCAAAAAAGATCTATTATGGTATTTAACATACATGCAACGTATTGGACTTGAAGAGTTTAACCCTCTCCACCTGGACTCTAGAGAAATAAAAGCAACGTTTTGATCTATGAATATATTATGAAAGTAAATATAACTATTTAAGTACTGAAATCGATGGATTATTTTGTTCAAATAGACTTTGTAATAATATTGCTGAAATATTTATTTGTAGAGACACAGAGATGTTTTTTTTTTATATATATATAAACAATAATTTATTTTCATACCTATGCATACAAAATGAAAACAAACACACATGTACCGCATTTCTCAAAAATAAAATTTAATACACCGGTCTCGTCTCAGTAGACGCAGTCGTCGTCAGTCGGCTTGCGAACATTTTTATTAAATGTGCAGAAATATAAAATATTATAATAATAATAACTATAGTATTGTGTATAGTATAAAAATTATCTAAAACTGAATGTATTCAATGAGCATAATAAAATGTATAAAACGCTCTAAAAAATTCATAATAGTATTTACGTGCCGTATATCCTCCATATAAATAAATAATTCATGAGCGACGTTTGGTATTTTTTAAATTTCAATTCGAGATAATATATTTTTAAACTAAAATTATTATTTGAATCATATATACCAGATGTTTACTACTCAGGTGCCACAAACTCGGATTAAGTGTACTACAAAATTATTTAAATTTTAGAAAGCGATCATACCCTATTTTTCACAATTTTTAAGAAACAATAATTTTATGAAAGATATATTGTAAGTATTTTTAATACTACAATATTTTAAAGTTCAATCTCTTTTAATTTTAATACTAATTTAATATTATTTGACTATTATTAATAACAAATTGAGAAATATACATATAAACATACACTATATATTATTATTTATTATCTATTAGTTGTTAAATAAATATAGTTGGATAACGTGAGTAAGAATACGTTGGGAAGCTCTGATATAGACGTACACATGTTAAATCATCGACCATTATATTTATGACACGTGTGAATTCTATGATTTCCGAATCATATTATAATCGGCAAGACATAACGATACGTACTGCGATATTTTCAAGAAAGAAAAAATGATTAAAATATTTAGACAGTAACAACTTATGGTTATGATTTTATTGGTTATAGCATAGTGTTATAAACAATTTTTTTATAATTATTATTATTAATTGAAAGCAAAGTACGTTGTATTTATTTTATTTAAAAAAAAATGCATAATTTAATTTTCAAAAATACAACGGAAGTGTAGAATGCACTTATACATGATTTACAATATTATATGAAAAAACTTTTTTTGTTTTATAAAACACAAAAAATAACAGACAATACCAAGTGCATATTTAAATAATCCTCCTGTACATACTGTTATATATTATCTGCAGCTGTGACAGCACGTTTTTTCTTGTTACCATATTTGTTAAATGAAAAAATAATATAATTCTATTGTATGATAATGGTATACGAGTGTAATGATATAGCATATGACGTTTTGAATAATAAAAAGACGGTTAATGCATATAATCAATTTCTTAAACTCCATCACGCTTATTATGGAGTAATAAGAAAAAGTATTTTATGAAGAGGCAGGAAGAAATCCCTCAGCAAACGAACCCAATTAACTTCAATTGGACGATGTATAAACGTTGACTTGCTATATATTAAATATAATATATTATGTTGTACGCCATTGACTACTACATTATAATAATAATAACCATCATAATCATACTCTACGTATACGCTCGCTTGACGAGCAGTTGTTAATCGTTAAATAAATAACACTTCGTTACGAACACCCAATTTTCTTTTTCAATCAAACTTTGACAGTTTATAGTGTCACGGTGAATACAGATATCTGCATTGGTATTTACGTTAAACGAGCGCGACTAGATTTAAATCTACAAATCGGTTGTTGTTGTTGTTTAGACGACTGGTGCCATTCCAAAACGTTAACGTAATTATTACAATAATTATATTATAATGTATTTATTGTTATGATGCGATCGTACAGGACGAGCAACCATCTCTTCCGGTAAGCCCAAAAACATGGTTAATCCAAGGTAGCTCAACGCAATCGTTTTATTCGCTATGTACATTTATGTTAATATTTTTTTTAATTATTTTTTTTTTTCGTATCAATACGGTAGACAATACAAATATTATATCCAGTATTAAATTTAAATTATTATAACACCACGACAATATTATTATTATACGACGGCTGAGTTAACATTAAGGTTAAAAGTTAATACACTCGTACGCACTATACATACCTATAGTTACTATAGAATATTCATATTTTTTTTTTTTTAATAAACTCGGTTCAGCTGATATAACACAAAGACACTTACACTAAAGTGAAATTGTTTAATACACGATTTTCCGTACGGTTATCGGGAGTAAAACTTCCATCATGTAAAAATGTTGTCAAAAATATCAATATATAAACTATTCAAAATAAAATTCATTAAATTCTGCAGTATACTTGACAAGTATTCACGAAAATTCAAGTTTAAGAAAAATATTTATTTTTTTTTAATACATACAAAATTTTTTATTTAACTTATTTATCGAAGTTTTTACGTGAAATATTTTTAAATTTAATGTACAAAAGATTAATTAAAAGTTAGTATAAATTTACTTGATACATTATAATTACGCTTAATGGAGCTTTTTGGTTAAATTGAAAAAACTTTTTGAGCTTAGTTTTAAAATAAATACATAATATAGAAATTCAATATACAAACTACAAAGTCAAAGTATTATTTTTGAACATTTAAAATAATACTTAGTTTGTTGTCTGTGACTATTCTAACGTGTTTGGTAAACTATATGACATTTTATGATATACTCTTGATGGATTTAACATGTGCCTACAACAACCTACGTATATTAACACCGGTCGACCCCGACTTTGGTACCGAGTACGCACGTCACGGGATTTAGTGGGATACGAAATAATAACTTTAAAATCGTAAAGAAATTAGAAATTGTATTTGAATAAATTACCATTAGATTAAAACGATGAACTAGTGTTGATGTTTTATTTATTAGTTAAGAATGTTGTAGCTTTGTATCGTTTCGTAGATGGACATAGGCTATCAATGCGTATAACTAATATAATTACCTAAACTAATGACAAATTTGTAAAATATATATATTTGTGTGTATGTCAATAACATTTATGTTAATTAAACAGAAGTCGGAAAGAAGGTATGTATTATAATAGTTACTATTGTATTGAAATATTTTCTAGTAGGTAGAAGTAAAAAATCTTAAACTCTATCACAAATGCCCGTGTAATAATATATAATAATATTATTATATAATCAGGCCTACTAGATAAATGTTTTAGCGTGTACGAATATAGGAAATATTAAAAAGTAAAAAACCATCTGCCCTAATATTATTATACTTCAACTGTCGTTTGTGTATTTTGCTTACCTTGAAGTGCAGCTGACACGACGACCAGTGCATTGGATACAAGTAAACCACCCTTGCGACCAAACTTATCGGCCACGATTCCGGTACTCAAACCGCCAATCATACCACCGAAACAGAATATCGCCACTGCGACGGCCCATATCAATGTCACTTGCGATTGATCTGCTGCCTTACCGCCGTTTCTGTCCGAAATCACGCTGCCAATCCATGTTTCGATCAACTGTAACGATATGGAAAAATCAAACACTGCTTAGTCAAATATATAATTCTACAATTATGCAGGGTGCTTTACGGTATAAATAATGTAAATGGACACATTAAAGCACATTTTATTATTAACGTGATGATTATGAATTGTATATAATAATAATGATAAACAATATACGAGATTTGTATTATGATCATATTATTTTCACTCGGGAAATAGTATAGTCATAATTCTTAATAGTGCTCGTATGTTTTTGATTCGAATAAAAAAAGTTAACTACATTTTTTCAACCCTGGAGATTTGTCACTCCCTATTTTTCTCATCATTTCACTGATATTTGTACGGAACCGACGTTATTTAGATCCATAACTAATTGATTGCGACTAACGAATTTTTAAACACAACAATAACAATTCTACCATGCGACACGTCAATTAACGGGCTGAGGGATTTCTAGAGGATTATTGTATAAGCTACCGCGGGGCATCAAATTCTATACATTAATATCACAGCGTGTTTGCGGGTAGAATGAATATTTCCTTTTTAGCGAAAAAAAAAAACAATCCAAGTGACGTAATGACAGGTATATGTAAATAGTGAATTGGCCAAACAGCAGTGACGACAGTTTATTTTGCACTCGTAAAGCGGTACAATATATTTGAAGCTAATTATTATAGAAATAAAATAAAAACTGTTTTTAAAAATAAACGGTTTGGCATTGCCATCTAATCATAATATGCACGTCAACAATATTTGACGAACCCGTTAAAACCCGTACGAATTTTTAATTTTTGAGAAACGTTGGCGCTGGACCGGGCTTAATTACATATCCATGACATGGACGATACGAAGAAACGAGAGTAACTAATTAAAAATATATACTCGGATAGTTGGCTGTAAAGTATCATTATACCCATACATATGGTGGTTGAAAAAATATCAAATTACCGCGTTTTCTACTTCTCGTTTCCTTTGTGGAATATAATATTATTTAGTAATGCTTCGCGTGCACACTACTACAAGTCTAAAACTACACACTAAATAGGCGCGCGTAGTGCATTTAGAATCTAGAGAAAAAATATATGTATATATTGTAATTCAACACAAACACGGGAATGCATTCCAAAGACGTGGTTTCGAAAAAAAAAAAAATCCTATGCTCTCTGTTGTGTTGAAAATTAAAACGAGATTTATATCAGTGGGAAACATGTTGTCCGACGACAGTGCTCCGCTGCAGTCGTTGGATGCCGACACAAAATCATAGGAGGTGCTCACGAAAACGGTTCCCCGGGATTTATTTTGTATATTTTATTTTCTACATAAGCATAATATAATATCATAATATATGTACACATAAGTATCCCGAACGCGTTTTATAGCCGTCCACAGACAGATATCCCTATGATATCATATAGATGCATTCTTGCGTCCGGTGTGTGTGTGTGTGAGTGGGCCGTTAATGTTTGTTTGGGGATTTATTTTGAATATATTTGGTAGAAGAGAAACAACACAATTAATTTAACGTGGAGAGTAGAAATGAGAATATATACATATGTATATACACGTCTCTCGAAATCGATAATTGAAGGTGAACCTCGCGCGCGCGCCCGTCGAGCGGTTCGAACACGTGCGTCCGTAATCGCCCGTACCAGCCGCCACCTCATAATATTATAAGACTTCGTATACGAGTCGGTTTATTTTACACTTACTACTTCGGTGATTTTCGAATTTTTGATGAATGCATATTTTTGTGTGGTTCGTGGTATTATCGTACCACCCACGGCCCACGCATATACCTAATGCTAACGAACAGCGATCTTACTTTTAAGTACTATACATCAATCCATGTAATATGTTATTCGAATAATTTGTGATATGAAAATGTTTATCACTAGCTATACAAGTTTGAACAATAATTGTCACAAATAATTATAAACATTTAAAATTTAGGCGATTCGTAATTCGCGGGAAATCCCGCGCAACTCCACTTATCTATCTAAACTTAAACGTCTGTACAGATAATAAGATTGTGTCGGTTCAACGTTCGACATCTATTTGCGTACTGTGATATTCCGTTCAGTTATTATACGTGTTCCGCGTATTTGTGCGTCTCTGTAACGTGAGGCTAACAATCAACATGCATAATAATATTATTATCTAAACTCGGGTTAAAAATGAAAAAGAAAATGAAAGTGTACTGGTGAAAACACTGAAAACCGACAGTGCCATCGAAAAAACCCAACCCCTTGTGTGTGTACGTCTCGACGTAACGATATTAAATATTTTTATGGAATACTATTAAATTATCGAAAGAATGCGGCGGGTACCACGAAACGCGTCTCGGGTCAAGAATCCAAATCTTATGACCGTATACGGTGCATTGGTATTTTTTTTAAAAAATATTTCCCATCTCTGGCCTATCGAACGGATTACAAACATAAAAAAAAAAAAAATCATAGCTTGGCGGTCGTACGCAACCGTTTGGGCTTAATATATTATATTACTTGTCATAAAATATCGTATGTGTGTGTGTAAGTATGGACGAGGTGCTTACCGCTCGCATGGTTCACCACGCCGATATCGTACCCATGTCGGAATGTTGACGGCACCATTAGCCGTGCCTACCCGCCAAACCGGAATCGGGTAACAAAAAAAAAATAAAAAAAACTACACGAAAAACCAATTGTGCCTGTGAACAGGATCAACCCCTTGGAATACACTACACGCGGGTAATAGGTAGTACACGAGCAGACAACTACACGATTTACGATGATAATAATGATATTATAATCGTAAATCTGTTTAGGTATAATAGACGGTACGATTCGGATCAAAAATCCAGACCCTATTATTTATTTATTTATTTTTTTTTTAAGGAATTTTAATTCCTACCCCTTTCCACATTTCCCCCGCGGTGGAGTATAAAAAATATCATCATCGAGCAGCGTTCTTGTATGCGGCAACCTCTATAATATGTGAATATAATAGTGCCTAACTCTCGATGATTTACGTATGTGTGTGCGACAAAAGGGTATTGGAAAGGCGGCCTACTACGAAATGTTAAGATAGGGTCGTGCTCTTGTGGTCCCGAGAGTCTGATTGTGGTGATGTGCGAGGGCATCGGTATGTTTTGGGACTCCGACTTATATTACGCGTCGTGGCTGTCCAAAAGAGACGATAGGGTTGTCACTTGTTGAAACTGATATTTATTAAGCTCACTATACCACACGTAACATGTAGCAGATGGGTATAATTTATGCGTCTGCGCGTACACACAAGATCTAGCTAAACGCCTGAATAAGTAGTTAGCACCGTTAGTGGGTATATATATTATAACATTTTAAGTACTTACCGTTTGGGGAGCGTTCACCACACCAGTGTTGTACCCATGTTGGAATGCGGAACCGAAAGCCGATGCTATGATGGCGAACAACAGTCTTCCGTTAAGGCTCTGCAACAAAGAAGGAAAATCGGTTGGTCGTTGTTCAGATTGTACTGGGATCGCGGTGACGGTTTCCGTCCGTTCGTCGGAAATGGAATAACAACCCTCGCGGCCTGCCGTTTCGTCGTCACACGTGCCGGGCGAAAAAGCGCGTATCGTGACGCAACAACAAAGGCCCGCGGTCTTCGTGTCTCGGAGTTTGCGCATTTTTTTCTCGAATTATGTTCGCGAAAATTTTTACAATTAGGTATATAATGACAATAACAAAAATAATAAAAAATAATCGATATTTTATTATTATTCTTTTTTATGTTTTGTTAATAGTCTCGACGATCGCCCAACAATATCGTTCATGAATTTCGTATAACGCCGCGAATCGATGACACGTATGATATTAATATATTATTATATCCTATGCAGACGACCGTCCGATCAGCACTAAAGTCTGAAATCTATGACGAACGGAAATCGACGATGTATAGTGCGCCCTTATTATACTTACTATTAATATTCAGGTATACACACAGGTATTATTGCTGTGGATCTCAGTCGATTCTTATCACGAATATTATAAAAGGTAATTGTTACGACCGTAAATGATCGGGATCTAACTGGTAGGACAGAGCTCGAAAAAACACAATAGAAACTTATCATGACAACATTATTTGTGTGTGCCTATACGATAAAACGTTTATCAAATTGTCATTATCCAATTTTGTCGATTGATCGGTAATAATAACGATTCTAACGGTTAATTACGATAAAAGACTAAATATTATAGTTTAAATCTGCTTCTTTGGAAGTAAATATTATCATCATCTATACGTGACATGTCGAATATTTAAATTTTTTATTATTTATTTTTGTCTAATTGTATAATTATTGTGTGAATTAATTATTTTATCACAAACGCGAAAATATATACATAATATTATGTTGTTTAATGATTGAACGTTTTATGAGTTCCTCAAACTTTGATATACGCGTTTTGAAATTAAAAATAAATATTAAATACAATATATGTATATAATATACATATACAGTATTACCTATGTTTATTGTATATAAATCATGTATACGTTAAATCATTTAAATTGTTATACTTTTCGTGACTTTCTCTTTTAATTATTTCATAACATATATATATATTGATAAAAAGTATATAAGTAGGTATATTATAATACTTTAATTATTTGTATTCCAATGAGTAAAAGAAGTAGTGTGATTTATAAAGAAGAAATGTGCCTATTATTTTATTCAAGAAAAACTGGACTATAAATCGTATTGTAATGACGTCGATTAATAGTAGTTACTGAAATATACATATTATTTCCATTTCAAACAAGTTACGACATATCATTTTAAACGTTATATGAACATTTTACTTAGTCCTGCTCAGTTGCATATACTGAGGATATTAAACCCGGTTTTGACTTGGGCAATTTATATATACAACTTAAATCAAGTTTAAGTTAGTTTGATCAAATGGTTAATCGACTATGAGATATATGATAAAATATTACGATTTTTAAATTTATAAATTTTTTATAAACAATGAAAATATAATTACTTCAATAAAATAAAATTGAACAACAAAATATTCATATATCAAAAACTTGAGAATAAATGTATTAATACAGGAAATAATTAACTTATTACACATAAATCATTTTAATAGTACAAAGATATAAACGTATACATTCAGCTAAAATGTTCGTTCTATCTTATTCAATAAAAAAGGATAAATCAGTATAAATAATAATAATAATTATAATTTCATTAAAAATGCACATGGCATGTACCACCTTATAATCGTTTTAGAATATTTTAATGTCATTTGAAACGTATTATTCATTAATCAAATTTGAAATTTATTTATTTGTATTAACTATTTTATATGAAAATCAAAACGAGCCAAAAATTGTTTATGACAATATAATTTAGCTACGGAAAATATAAGGTTTATTAAATTAGTTAATTTAATTGTCTATGAACTATCATATTTTCAAATTACTTTGAATATTCATACATTAATGTTTAATACTATGATTTTTATAATATTATTATCTATTACTCATTAGATATGGGTATAATATTACAAATAATAATAAATCATTCAAATATGTTATAAAGGTATATGATTATAAATTACTATGAATTATGATATATCTATAGAGTGGGTGCAAAAAAATTTTTTCTAACGTAAATTAACTAAAACCATTTACGATTTTTGTGAAATATTCGTTTATAAAAAAATTATACAACTCTTAAAATTTAAAATAACTCATCATTTTATTTAAAAAAAAAAATTCCCATATCTCGTAAATGCATTCACACTAGAGTGTCAAACCACATAAAGTTAAATAATTTATTTGGATTGGTAAAATGCAAATAAAAACCAGTTACCAACACATACACAAAGACAGGTTTGTTAGACGAAGTTTACTTGGCCTTATGGCGGCCCCTATGGCGCATCGAGAGTGCATTTTTATAGTTCCATCTCGTTTTGAATCCACTCGTTATATTATATATTCCTCCGCTCATACGTCATGACAAGAATCACCGCGAAGTAAACGTATACAAAATATTCCTCCCCCCACAAAAAAAAAATGTCATACTCAAACCTGAAAGTGAAATACTCACCTGCTAAGTCTCATTGAAATATTTGAAAAATAAAATGATCGAATTAAATATTTTCGAATCTAAAGTGCGCAATTAAAATAATATATAATTATCGAAATTGTAAACGCAGGTTAGGTACAAAGATTCAATATTTCAATGTTACATGGATCTCAATTAACTAATTGGTTGTTTTTAAAAGTTTAGAAACTGTTTAGAGAAGACTCAACTGATAAGTAATGATCTAATATCATATAACTATTATCATTTCATTATATTAACATGTTGATAAACTTTGGTACCTATCCTATTAGTTTTATAAATTCATTTAGAAAATTATTTGATGTTTTTTAATTACCTGGCTACTTATCATTTTAGACAATTAGAAAATTATTATACAATAATTATAAGATTAAATAATTAATATTATTAATTCGCGTAGAATAAACTTTTAATTAATTAATAAATTTATTGTTGTTAAAACAAATTTAATTTTTTTCTGAAAATGTTAGCTAAATACCCATATGAAATACTTACACTACTCTATAAAATGAGTGTATTATAAATATTATAACTTCGAGATAAGATTTAATTATATTACAAATTATAATGCTTACATTTTTATTAGTGAAAAATATAGTTTGTTACTCGTATTATCAGGTTTGCCGGAAATCGAAGAATGAACGTGATATACATTTTCTGTTATTTAATCAATAAACCCGTAAAAGCGTAAAACATTTAGGTACAGGTGCTCTATCTATAATAGGCTATACCTAATATAAATTATATTATACGTTTTTACTGTTATATTATTCATATTATAGGAACTTATTAATTAAATTCATGTTTACGCAAATACTTGAATTTTTATTTAATAAAAGTATATAAAATATATAACTAATAAGGACCAATCGTAAGGTTAATGTCAAGGTGCTTTTAATTATATTTAATTATGTAATGTGTATAATGGTATGAGCAACTTCATACACAATATCTGACAATGCATATCGGAATAGTCTTATTATTATTGTAAATAGATATACTCGAATACTTAATTCAGATGACGGTTTTAATCAATACTATTCAGTAACAATTTTAATATATTTGTACGAATTAGTTCTATTTTCTATTTTCTATTTTCTATTTTGCATAATTGTTCATTTGTTTATTTCTATTCGAGAGGAAATAACACGAAGTAAAAATATTTTTAAAAAAAATCACATTTATACTAAAAATTAAATGACACCGAGTTGGGTCACACATACGACATACACGTATGCACACGTATATACATGTATAATAGATATTATAATAAGACGTACCTACGTTGAGTAAGAATGTAAATGTTATGCCAACGCTATTTTTTATACACGACCATTAAACTATATTATTATGTATGGGCCAACCGATTTATTTATCGTTTGAGTGTTATACGGTTGCGTTGTTTTTCATTGATGTTTGTTCGATGACCACAAGTATCGTATTTTTCTATACATCGTAAAGTAAACATTCTTATATGTGATTTGCTTATTACCGCAATATTATTGCACGATACGATTATTTATTAAATGTGTACCTCTATTAGTCAATGATATGTTTATCGGTGTTGATGTTATATTAAATAAGCGATTTTTTTCTTGTTTAACTACAACAACATTAAACGTGTTATTTATTTCATACTTCGCCGTTGGATATACAGTACAAATAATATCATATGGTAAGGATCGGAGGGAAAAATGTAATGGTAGACGTATTAAATATATTCGTTTAAATTCCAAATTTTACAGACGTTATTTTGTCGAGTTATCCATAGAATATATAATACATTTATTTTATTTTCCTTGTGTACAGAGTGGTTCATTGTGATTCGCCGTTTTCCCTTGTTTGAAAACAATAAATTGGACAACGAAAATACACGGTGAGCCACCCTGTGCGTGCACATGTATACACATCAGCATACTCTATACGTATCATTATTTTACGGTGAAATAAAATAAAATAAACAATCACACTGCGCCTGAGTATAATATAATAATATATTATTTAATTTAAAATGTTGTAATAAACGAGCTCGGAGACCGACACGATTAGTTTGTTTTGGGTGCACACGTCAAACGAAAATTGTCCGACGCGAGCAAGACTTCGAATATTTTAGTCTCGGCAATTTAACTCCATTGTCTTAAATTATATTGACGTCGACAACCATCGTACACATCATGATTCATGATAATATCATAATATATTACTGTGTACGCAGTATTGTGTTATGCACGCACGTGTGATATTCAGACCGCAGACGGTGCAACTATGTGGTGTCTTTTGGGTGAGGGGAAAGTGGAACTAAGCCCCACAAAAATGTTCATAGACTATCCGAGTATGTTTTTATAATTATATTGAATAATAAATTACGAATGTTTTTTTTTAGTTCAATTAGACGACAAATTGATTAGGGGCGAATGCTTATGTCCTATTATGTATAAGGAATAACGGCAGAAGACATTGCGATTGAAAAAATAAAATCCAAACGAGCATCACGAAGTCACGAACATATGACTTACAGTAATTTGTGTAGCCTGTCTAAAATAATAATGACCGTTGCGGGTTGACGGTAGACGAAAAAAAAATCAACGAAGATTATGTGGTCACCACGCGGGTTGCAGTGTAACTATAATATGTCAGTTTTTTGCTATTTCCGGTTATTAAGTCATCCTGTGGAAAACAATGCCTTACGTATTTATTATTACCAAAATATAAATAATCTGTGTAAAGAGTGAAATCACTATTATAGCCAATATGGAAATGAGACGTTTTCCGGTTTCTATAGAAGTAACGGTTTTTGATTTGTTCACTTTTGCCAGCGCACCATTCAAGTATTATTATTCATATGTCGTATATTATATTATATAATTACGTACCCAGAATTATCAAATAGTTATTGAATCGTTTAGAAAAAAATAATAATAAATTCACGATTGCTGCGAACAAAAATCGAAATGACTCGCCATTACAGCCATCGAACTATACGCTATCAGCCACCGGTTTTTACAGGCGAATCTCTTTCGACGAACGGACGCATTGAATAATAAATTAAACTCAGATAAAGGATTTTTCGGCAGAAAAACAATCTCCCATAATGTATAATATACGTCATTCGTGTGCCCGCACATCGTTATTTTATTGCTTTTTATTATTATTCTAATGGCGCACAATGAATATTCCAATTTTTTATTTTAATCGCATCGTTTGATAAGTATAATTGTGTCGTGGACAAGATGGATTTGCGTCCGATGTTATTTATTTCGATTTCAATCGCGTCATTGACTGAATCTGAAGCGACCGTCGTTTTTAAAAACGAAAATTATTACAGCACGCGCGTATTTGATGTAATATTATGTTTCTAAACAATTGTTTACATTGGTTGGGTAACAAAATGTCTATCCGATGTAGTGTCCCTGCCTGTTCGGAAATCCTTCAGACCATAAAAAATAATCGTAGCTGATGTTTAGAATAAAATATATATTATTATGTTCGATGTGCGTCACGGCGGCGTTTTTGTTAGAAATCATAGCTACTTAACCACGCGAGTGCACACCTAAAAAGACACGCGGCATTTTGAAGGTTAAACCAATCGCCCGCACCGAATGTCTTTTGATTATTATCAATTACCGGCCATTAAAATTTAAAACAAAACTTTACGTATTATAAATAGTTTATTATACAATGTTGACGATTATTACGCGTCATCACTTAGCAATCAATTCAATCTGTTCGTCGGAGAACGATGTATTATAGTTCATGAAATCATAACATATTCATAAAATACAAATGGTTACATAGACATAAACGACATTTTTTTGAAATGCATTCGCATGGATATATTATAATATGTTGTGCATATTATAATATTTGGTGTTACATGAATAATGTGCCGAAGATGGAGTGCCGCGTTTGATCTTAATGTTACACGTGTTGCGATGAATTCGATGCTACCTAGACAAATTTCAATTGAATCGATATCATTGATGTCTATACTCAGACGACATGTATGTTTAGATTATAGAACGAGTAATATCCATGTCTTATTCGTGATATACAATTATTTTATAACTGGTCTCCGCGTTGATCAACAAACGTTTCCATTTGTTATAAGTTATAACAAAATATGACTAACAGTTGAAAGAGTTTATATAATAACGACCAAATCCAAAGGCTATAGTATGTACAAAATAAAATAGAAATTATTGAAATGCTTTATTGATTCTCACGCGCATTGCATAAATATTATTGTAAAGTTTTGTTTTTAAGTTTTAATATAATATAAACTATAATAGGTACATAGCAATTTGGTAGTTTATATTTTATTTGAATATTTGAATTAACTTTTATTATTAACCTCAGGTAGTCCATTATAATAATGTATTAACAATGTGATCTATTCAAGTGTCTAAAATTATTTACTATTTTTACTATATTATTGTTATATAACTTAATATCAATGAAAAACAATATTTTTTTTAAATACTTAAATTTTTTACAATTTATTTTTATTGCTATTATTTTTAAGTTTTTTGAATGTCATTTATATTCAATATGAATTTCAAATTCCAAAATAAAATATTTCTCCGGATTAGGTACTTTGATACATACAAATTGAATTTTAAACGATTGGTTTATTAGTTATTAGTTTATTATTTATAGGTATTAAAAATTTAATTTATCGGAGTAATGAACCAACGTTATGTGAGCTATCCCAGCAAAACTTTATTCCGTTTATCAAAAATGTAAGTAAAGTTAAAATTATTTAAAATAATTAATATAGACATTTAAATGTAATCTCTTGTATATGTACGTTATATTATGTATAATAATAAATTATAACGATGACTTTGAAAAAAAATTAAAATATCAAGTATGACCTTACGTATATTCAATAAAATGTTTATTAATAATGCTGTTGGTACTCAATAAAAATATGCAGTATTTTACCATTTTTTTTTGTTACAAAATACAAGTTATTTATATTATTTCTCTACGTATTGTAACTATATTAAAATCAGCTTTTATTGTAATATGTAGAAATTGATACTTTTATCTTTCTGCTAGATGAATATAAGGTGGCGTAAAAAGTTGAAGGTTAGAGTGCAAGTGTTATAATCGTAATGAATCGTATTGATGTAAGGACGAAGCTTACAAAAAATATTTATATATAATATATATTACAAGGATCAGATTATCCTCTCAATAGTAATCGATATACTATACTTATTAAATATAGTTTTATTTCCTTCAATCCAACTTCTTTCTCCTCTTTATAAAATATTATATAGTATTGATCCAAAGTTCAGTCGACGAAATATACCGTGGAAAAAATTAAATATGACTATACGGTATATTATATAATATAAAGGTTGTGTATAATATATACGCCGCATCACAGCGATTGAAAAACTGATATATCAATAAACAAAAATATAACTAATAATGTATACCATGTACACGCAATAAAATTTATCAAAACAAATAATTTGTTTTCCCGTAGTACAGGTATTATAATGGCAACATGAACTGCAGTGTTTTTTTTTTTTTATGTGTATTTTTCTTAATTTCGTTATAACCAACCTTGGGTTTCTTACGTTATCAAATTTTTTTCAATTGAACCAAGTTTATATGAATACATGTATTATACACAGATATACCTGTATACAATGAGCATAATATAATGATTGAGATTAATGTTTTGGGATTAGTGATAAGATAAACACACTAAAAAAAATTATAGCCTTACAATTTAAATTACGAAGTTAATACGAGTTTAATCGTATAAAGTAAAGTACTTCTACGTCGAGTATAGTATAACGCATACAGAGCGTTTCGTCATGTCTATATCAATCGCTAATTGATGAAAACTATATTAGAAACTCCACATAATATATTATTTATAGTTTTAAAAATTTATCGGTCACACACATCGCAAATTCGCAACATATAGAATCCTTATTAAGGATAATATTATTATGCAGGTATGCCAGGGATATATTTTAGTTATTATTAGTTTTAATTTTTAATCATATTTTCTCGATTAGCGTAGCGTTTTTTTGTTAGAAACTGTTGCATAGATAGCATTAAAAATGACAACATTTAAAAATCAACGAGCAAACTAAAATTTCCCCGGAAACAACGTGCGTTATATATTATCGTAATATGCGGTGTACTCGGTTTGGACGAAATACAGAATCAAAGCATGTGACAATGTTGGGAAAAAAATACAAAAAGCAGCAACTGCACATATTATGATTCATTGTATTATGATGATGATGATAATAATAATAATAATAATGATAATAATGATGACGATGACGGTAATAATAAGTGTTGTACCAAATCGATTATGAACCTCGCGCCACATAACCATCGCGAAGCTTCGCCCAAACGGCTATTGTACGTCACCGAAGCTGGCGTTTTGTTATTTATAAAGTAGAAAAAGCCCTTCAATAATTATTATTTGTATAATTATACATGGATACAATTAAATTCCAGCATTGTCACGCAGACTGCGGGTATTGCGTACAATAGACAATATTCGGCGGGATATAGGATGAACGACCATATTATTATAGTAATATACGAGTACATACTTATGTTTTATATGATCACACGTAGTAATATAATGGTATATGACCCGGAGCGGCTTGCAGTTTTCATCTAGGTAGTATACCTACAGGGCACACATTATGTGCGTATTACGTATACAGAGGGATCGATTTATCTGAGTATGCGCATTTTTTTTTTTTTTTTAAATTTGGTCGATATGAGTAAAGTGGAAAATGTTCCGCAATAAATGTTTAACGCTCTATGCTGAAATTTGAAGTATGTTTATAAAGTACCATATGTAAGACGTGAACATTTTAGAAACAATACTTTATGCTATGATCTGCAACCAAATTTAAAATTACAAATTAAAAAAACGTAATGAAATGATTTCTTTAAAACAATTTATTATATGTTATAAACAAAAATATCTGGTTTTCGATATCACTAAGAAAATTAATGGAGCTGATTAAGTGGATCACTTTGTATATTATATAGGCGTTCATACGTGTGTAATTGTGTGCGCGCATGTAATAGTGTAGGTACAAACGGTATTAAACACCGAATATTATGTACTATATATTATTATGATACATAATGTTATTTTATTATATTAACAAAACTCTTTTCGTTTTTAGAACTAATAAAATAAGAGTAATATATTCGTAGATATATCTCGTATTATTATATAATAATAATTTATTATTTTTAAACTCTTTTTTTATCTCCGTGTACTTTAAATTACATATTACCCTCAATACGCCACGCTCTGTGTTAATATTGTTTGAACAAATATAGGTAGGTTACCGGCGGCGTCTATCCGTACAACGCCCTCGTTGTCAAAAAAATAATACAATACAAATTAAAATAACATAATAAATAATATTTATTACACACGTCTCTGTTATATACCGTAATATAATTATTGGATAGGTATATCATAAAAGTGAACGTTTCTTTTCTCGATTAGTAACGTTAAATATAGGTAGGTAGGTAGTGTGTGTTGGCACTACAATAACGACATTCGGTGACCAGAAATTACGCACTTGGATATCTACTCTACGTTGCTTATTTAAAAAAAAATGTTATCAGACTCAGAAATTAAATTATCCTACTATAACCGCTAGACCTGCGGCGAGTTTTGTTCAGAATTCAGACGGCGCCTGGTTAAGAAGGTAACAATAACATTATCTGACGTGCACGTCGCTCCTGCAGATGATGCATTTTCAACGATGTTCGACCATTGCCAATGCATAATAATATCATTATGGTTTAAAAGCCAAAAAGAAAATTTTTAAATTTAACTCATCCGAAACATATAGGCACGTACAGCGATTTTTAATCGACACGAAACACATTGCACCCAGCATAAATATATTATACTAAAGCGTGTCAGAAATGTGATTTATAGATTGATTTTAACCTAACGCCGCAGCGAGTCGATTTAATAAATTATTGTGTTTAATACGGTTGAACTGTTTATAGCCAATACGTTATTTTAATAACTACAGCAGCTGATTGGCGTATTGTGCGGTGTGTGGGAACATTACTTCTTAAAAATTAAAGAATAAATGCACAAACGCAGAGATTGAAATTTAAAATATTTCCGGCTAATGAAAAGTGATTTATTATCTTTTGAGGAATACAATTCGTCAAACGAGTTCTACACTACGAATACGACGTATACAAGATTATCGTAAAAATTTACAACGTTTACCTTTTTTGTCGTGTAAAAGGTTAGGTAATTGATTCGTACACACTACATATAAGTTTATACGACGGAGTGGCATCTGCATGTTTTCACGGTCAATAATGTTACGAAAAAGCTAAACGTCGAATATTTTCCACGGACCCGACAATAAACATGTACCGCAGATAAAATACGCGTACATAATATGATATAATATTAAATTGAATAATATCCTAATATATATATATTATTCCATATGCACGGTTATCAGCTAGTTGTCGTTTCGAGGACTTAGTTCAATAATAATATATTAAATTATGTAGAATATCCTGAACATGTTTATAGCAATTTATTGTTGTTTTTCAATACTTTGATTTGGTCGACTTATTGCAATTATTTTTCATCCCAATAGACGAATTATACTATGTTTTAAACTCAAGTACGAAATTGTCATATATGACATTAAAAAAGTATATTAAATAAATAAAAATCATTTTGAAATAGATTACAATAGATGGGCTATCAAGGTTCTTAAAAACCATTTTTTATTTTAAATATATGTGGTTTGTTTGGTGCAATCTGACCACGGTGTTTAATGACATTTTCTAAAAATATCTATGTCTAGAAAAACTGACTTGGCATAATATTGATTGATAATTGAAAGCAAATTAAAATCATGACAAATATTGGCATGGTATATATATTATTTTATATTCTATACCTCACAAAGCATAGCTCACAATCATTTTCATACGATTTAATATTGGAGTGAATTCATCTATCATAAAATTTAAAAACAATAACATTATCTTTTGATTCTGAGTCATTACCTATAATTGTAGTAGTCAAAGTTCTTTAATATTTAACATCTGTGTTTAATTATAGTTTCTGATAGAGCTAATTAGATCTAGTTTGAAAAATTGTAAAAACAAAATTAAAAGTTTTAGAAATTAATCGTTGAAAATTAACAAAAAACAGCCGAAAAACGAGAATACTTACACGATACCAGTTTTTGTCAAAATTGGTTTTTTTTTTTTGTTGTTATTTAAAATGAACAAATAACCGAAAATTAACGTTTTCCTCAAATATATAATACATATATATTAGATCTTTTAGACACTATAAAAATATTAATCAAAAACATTTTCTTTATCAAATATCGTGTAGATTTTCAAAATAGTTGATCAAAGTCTGATATTGGATACTTAATTGTGTATAAAATGTGACAGTTTTCTTTTCTCCTTCGCTGTATTAATTTGACTTATTTATCACTCGATAAAAATAATAAATAAAACCATCTTATAAGTCATAAATATACACTATTCGTCTATACGGTTTTATGAATATTCAAATTATTAATAATGTTAATACTATACACGCACTATGCACGTGTTTTCAATTTTTTGGTGGTTCAAAGCGCAGTAGGTACATAAACTATTTTGGCCACGCCTTAAAAATTATTTTTTTGTTGCAAGTGCATCTTCCGACAGTAAACACACCCGAATCACGCCAACGTGGTACTATACCTATAATATAGTAAAGGTACATATTAAACTGTTTATATAATACACACATTGACAACGTCCCGTCGTCCGTATGTGCAGTGCGGTGTGTGCGTATGTGCAGGATATTATAGGTGAGGACGGATGGATTGAAAAAAACGCGACATACACACAATTTAGAACGTGCACACTTGTTGCGTAAAGATCGCACTAGCTTGTGATTCTTTTATAACGCTGTAATATTATATTATGTATTATAATGCATAATATAAAATTGAATATCGCTAAACCGTGTTATACATCGAGTATGGATTAAAAAAAATAATTTGTATGCCTATAGTTATTACTAGTATATAATAGTTACAAGGTGAAACGTTATGAATGCTTTTCATATCTCAATTGGTTTGAATTATAAAATTAATCGATTGTATACAATGATATTTTACGTCAACCATCATATAATATGATTCAACGTACATGGTAATTATATTAAAATATTCACATTATTATCAGGAAAAGTTTTTGTTGACGTATGTTTTACTCGGACGACGAAAACGTAAATTTTGTATAAAGATAATAATATTGGAAATCGATATAATTGCACGCATAAACCTAAATCTATTCTTATACGGTATATTATATAGTATTATTATAAATATTCATATTATCACGCTTCGGGATCAAAATGCTTGGTAATTTGTAAACTGTAATGGTAGATCAGACGAAACTATATAAAACGAAATACATTTTCGAACAATTGTAAAAACCATATTATCAAAATATACTTATTACAACACGGATTAAACGATCGATATTAACGGTCGGTAATATAATATCGCTCGGTTAAGTATATTTCAAATGTCAAGAGTGGATATTACAATAATTAACATATTTAATCTAATCGTCTGTAATAATGTTGTTCCGAAGCAGATCGGTGAATCAAAAACAATCGTTGTACTTACAAATCAAGAGTGCCTACCATATCATCGCTTACTCGGTTTGTTGAATTATACTTGTGTCTGATATATATACAAGAGTTTTGTGTCAACGTTGATATTTAAATCTCACTAAACTCTCTCGTGTATGCGTATCAAACTTTCCCAGAAGCCCAGACCATGTGTTTAATTTTATTTTTGAAAATCTTTGAAAAAAAAGTTATGTTATGGTTTGCAATATTATACGAACATAGGTTTGTATTGTATTTGAACGATCTTTTGTAGGTATATATTCGAAATCATACAAACCCACCTTTCCATTTATTTATCAACTCACCCTTGTCATAAGTATTAAGTATACACCAGACACACACACACACATATAAAGTTATGTATACAATTAAATAGGGGTGCTGCAGGGTTTGGGGTCCAACCAGTCCTTCCGTTGGCAACCGGATTAGGGCAAATAATAATATTCCGCAGTGCACACACGAGGAGTGGTATAATATTGTAACGGAAATAATATTATGTGACATTTATTCTATACACACACACGCACATGCATAATAATATTACGAACATGGGACATATCTAGGTATATACCATGTATACAATAATATTGTGTTATAATGGCGTCCAAGGTTAGGCCACAAGGTACGTCCACAAGTGTATGTGTGTGTGTTTGATGTCTGAATGCGTGTGTGACGCCAACGAAAAATATATGTACGTAAAATCATCGTACAGTGTCCGTCAAGGTTGTGTGCCCGGCGTGTTCACGCAACGGTAGTTTGGATCGTCCGCGATCACTTTTGCATCTATTGTACCTATATATATATACATAATGTTATGTACCTATACCCTGTACGTTAGATTTATATATAATTATATAAACATATGGATCGCGATATAATAACCTAAACATGGAATACAATTTTCGGATATCGTGTGACGTGCCGAGCTTTGTGATGAAACATCCTCGGTCCAGTGATTTCCATCACCGCGACGGCTCACGTGCCCCACGGACGATGGTAATAAGCATACCCATGTGTGTAAATAATAATATACTTATATAGAACACTCGTAGTGCACGCGCATTGACCGATTTATATCGATAAATGTGAGCGATTCTTTTTTTTTTTTTTTTAATTTAATTTATTCACATTACAACGTTAATTGTGTTATTACACGTGCAATTTACCAATAAAATAGATGTATCCTGCAATCAGAAAATCGCAAATTTTATAGTTGTCTGTTCAGTGTCCGGTTGAATGTGGAATACCCCTTTAGAGAACATTATAGAAAATTGACGAGAACTAGAAAGAAATAGTCAGGGAATATTATCCTCCTCGGGTGTTTTGTATTATTTTCCAATCTATTGCTATAAAATTAGTAATACTATATTACTTCTAAAGGACATAATATACATATATAGTTGTATAGATAAAGACTGAGAACGTATAAATTTTAAGTTTTGATTTCGATGAGCGTTAAACAATCTAAAGTTGCGGGAAAATAATAATGACTTATAACATATCATAACAGAACAGTATAAATTTATATTAGGTATATGTTCGTTTGACACGCAATCGTAATACTAAAATAGTAGGTACTGGGTAATTATAGTATCTATTTCATTATTTTTCTTATACTGATGGATTTTTATTAATGGGCGATAATCATATTATGCCCAGTAAATTCTCGTGTCTACAGAATAATGGTTAAGACAATATTTATAATATATGTTATGTTGTTTAGTAGATAGTTTGATTTGTTTCTGAAAAAGGACAAAATCCTATTAAAAAATGTCATTTTATATAAGTTTTAAAAAAAAAAACTGTGTAAGTATCATAAACGTACACACATACATAATATATAATACCGAAAAATATTAAAAGTGTATTTCTATGTTACAATCAAGGTATATCTATAGTACAAAAATTCCTTCGTCATGACATAATAATAATTATAATGCTTATTTTACTTGGGCAACACAAATATATACAATACATAAAGTCATGTACTCATGTCTATACACAGACCACGATATAGTTGAGATTTAAAATAACATAAGGAAAGATAAAGGGCATTCACGTGGAATTTCAGACGGCTACTGAAAATTCTTGATATACCTAGTATAGATATATCTGTAACAATTTTAATCGTTTCGCCAAACATTCGATAACACATACGTCAAATTACGTTTTTGAACATTTGTATTCCAGGTTGGATAACTAAAATGCACTCCAAACATCGTATGACATACAACGGTTGACCACACAAACGCGTGCGAATTTAATAAGTACAGTACACTACGAATTCGGCCATCTATATTACTGCACAGTTGCGAAATGTACGTTGATCAACCACAAAAATGATACTCGTATGATAAAGAATTTCAACACGATACATCAGAAGACGTTAATAATTTTGACCTATTATTGTATGATACGAGTTTTTAGGTAAACACGCTTACAACCGTCGTTCGTGGTGAACAATTTCGGTCGGCTGTCGTGAAAATATTGATGTACCTATTGTGTTGGTGAAAATCGGTTTCACTATAATTAGTATAATATAATAGATGCATGACGTTTAATTTGTGAATAACGTACATAATATTATAAACGTAACTTATTAGAGACCCCGCAATGGTGCACATAAAAACATATTATAATATTTCGACGATCACACAAAAATTATGTATCGTATTATTGCTATACCAGAGTTTAACGTTATTACAAAAACACTACGTAGTGTGGCCAAATTTCGGTGGCCTGTGATAGCTATACGGCTATAACTGCGGATGGAAGTAGAAAATAAGAGTTGGAAACCGCCTCGCCCGCGGTACAGGACGAGTTATTTTATTATCTAATCTGAAGCAGAAATTAATATTAATAAGAGTCCGTCGAAATAAATGCACAGAGTTCGATAAACTTTAACCTTCGCGCACTCTTACTCTCTCTACACTTATGATTTATCCGACCGCGATTATTATTCGATGTTATCACATTACGAGTATAAGTGACCGCTAAACGTTTACATATTACATAAAGTAATATAATATATAAACGGATAGATAATGTAAGGGGAAATAATCAATACGGCTTATGTATTTTAAATAACGGAAAATGTCACAGACGTCTTTGAATATCATTTTTAATTATATACATATATCATGGTATACGGCGGGCAATATGTTTGTGGAACTTGGTTATATTCCCGCAGTTATTCTTAACCCGTTGGCAACATAAAAAGTTAAATTTCAATAAAATCATAAGTCACGATGGACAATATTAATGAATCCATCAAAAGTGGTCTGTTAAAATATAATAATTGCATATAGGTCATGCGCTCATATAAATTAAAATATAATAATATATGCACATAATATACACATTACAAATATTAATTGAAAACAGCTATACGGTTCGTCGAAAATATACATTAAAAATAAACACGTATGATAATATATGTACCTAGATAAAATGCTGTAAATACATTTTATTTTTTTTTTTCAGAAATAATGCAAATTAAAATGAAAGTAGTACCGACTTTAGGTGAAATATTTATTGAAGGCACATATTAACACCATCGTAAATTATTAATTTATAATTCTATTGAATTAGTAACTAGCAAATCTCTATTATTAAACGATTCATAATTACACTTATTTTATAATAGTCATTAATTCAATTATGGAAATGAAACTAATCGGTAATATTAAACAAATGCTACAATCACAATAATTATTAATAAAAAATTATAGAATGTTTAACCAAAAGTATTTTGTTAAATTATTATATATTACATTAAAAAGTCAACAAAATTTATCCGATACAAAAATTAATATTCAAACCTATGAAAATATTGACGTAAAAAATAATAGTATTGTATGTAAGTAGTAAAAACGAAAGGTAAGAACACACTATTATCACGTAACGTGTTATCACGTTCTATCATGTCACGTCGTAATAAGACGTGTTACATTTTTAAAACACAAATGCTATGCCATGTAATTTTACGTTTATCATATAATTTCTAATCTCTTATCTAATAATAAGTATAATTTAATAAAATATTTAATTGTCACCTCTAAAAGCTTGACGAGTGGTTGAAAATACATTTGGTATCCAATTGGCCACATAGAGAATACTTCAAACAATAATGCAAATATAACTATTAACCCGCTTCTTTTGACAAAATTGTTTATGACATGATCATGATTTTAACTTAGACCGTCAATTTTATAATTTTCAATCAGTTAATATACAACCAATTAGAAGAAATAAATATACTTAAATAAAGATCTTTCGATATAATAGGTGAATATAAGAAGAACACTAATACGACGTTGTAAATTAGAAATGAATTATTAATAATATTAACAAATCTGATTAACATTTTTGACAAACTTACGTGACAAGTACCTAATTTAAGTTTTATATTCAAATCAATAACTAATACCTTTTTATTTTTATACGTTTATGTATTTCACTACAAAATTAAAATGTCTACTAATCTATTATTGCAAGTATAATGAAAATATGTTATACAACAATAAAATACTAAAAATTAAAATTTTGGCATTAGATTTCCAATTTTAGACACAAATATTGAGCGTCATCTCAACTAGCACGATATTAATGTAATTGTATTTACAAATCAATTATAACTAAATTTATGTGAACATTTTGAACTCCGTAACATAGAGTATGCATTTATTATAAAATATGTGTTTATGTTTTTCTAGGCACCAATGCGGAAACACAAGACATATTACAGGTACATACCTGGCCACGCACTGTGGTTATACACAATGTAAAATACGCATATCCGGTAGACTGCTGTTGTGATACGTGTACGAGAGTAATTAATAAATGTACGCAATGATTATAATTCACAAATCAGATTCTAACGGACTTCCAAAACTGAAGTCAAAACGGCAATTTTTACCTTGGTTTCCTTGACGCGTCCTGGCTTATTATAATAACCACGTTCGTTTCAACGGAGACGATTAAAATTAAATTTTCCGATTTTTCGTTAGTATTTCTCGAATGTATACGTCATGCTTTTTAAATTTTTATTTCACTTATTTATACGTAAAAGGTCCGCATGGAAACAATTAACTCGTTTTAAAACGAAAACATATACAAGACCGTATATAGATGCAAACGAACGTATCTGGAAACAATAAAATATTTCATAGGTCTAATATCGTAGTCAGAGCGCATTATAAATCGTTTTGGATAATTACTTCCAGTATATACCACTGCTGAAACTAACTTAGCGTTGCATACAGCAACACGACATTCAACTGGGAGTTTATAAAAATACTCTGTTACCGGACAATATTATTGTTAGCAATAATTTTTTTTTTTTTTTTAAGCAATTCGACGTAGTACGTTACCAGTTATCGATTATCATTCAACAGTATGCAAAGACGTATGGCTCGTTCATTTAATTATTTTAATATAAGTCCAAATGTCCGATGCAATTAGAAATAATGGCCATTAAATAGATGGTGATAATAAACTGTTGACTACGACTTATTATTATATTATTATACTACAATTTACATTAATATTACTTGTAAACCTATCATATAACATAAACTCGCATAATGTTATCGTTTATAGTGCGTTTGTCATTTATAGTAGTATAAAGACGATTTTATAGTATTTAAGGGGAATGGTAACAGAATAAAACGGTGTATACCAGTGGATTAGTCAGAAAGTGTAAGGTGTATATGAGAAAACTAACTATGAAGAATTAAGAATAATGGGAAAAAATTGAAAGCTTATAATTAACACCAAATTACATATTATACTGTATTGTGTAAATTTTGCATCACAGCAGATTGTATAGATTTTGATAAGTAATTTGCGACAAATTTTACACAAGGCTAAGAATAAAGAAGGTGTATATTAAGTAATTCATTGCACCAATATTTCAACGTTATGAATTGTAATGAATACCGTTTATTTGATACTTCAATAGGTACTTGGTTAATAATACATATCTTTTCCTCAAATCAAAATAGTTCTCATAGAATGGCAGCTTGTGTTACATAATAACTATTCACATCTGACTAATTTAAATTCAATTTTATATATTAAAACAATTAAATACTGTTTTTTTAAAATTTAACACGTTTTTTCTTTTAATTTTAAAATTTACATAAAATTTGAATAACTTATTTTATGAATATATTTATTTATTTATTAATCCTTTTGAAATATAAATGTAATAGATTTTTTTACAAAAAATGTTTTTGCATTAAAACAGGTTACCCCCATCCTCAAATCTCGTCTCATCTCAAAAAAAAAATTTTTTTCCTATTTTATCCTTCCCCAAATATATAGATAACCCAAATTTATTATATATTTATGGCTTGGTCATTGGCTATTTTTAATATTCGTATATTATGAGTGTTTATAGGAAGACATATTATCTAAAAATTAAATGGTATAATATAATGTCAGAAAATTTTTTTTTTAATATGTTTTTCTTACAGGCCTAGTACCTACATAATATAGTACTCAATAGAAAATAGTTAGTAATAATGAATACTTAAAATAATAAATTACGCAATACGAGTAAATCGTACTTAAATATCAATATGTAACAATTTGAAACTATGAAATTATGTAAATCTCTTCAAAACAACGATAATACGGATACAATTTTTTCCTCAATAAAAACAAATTAGGTTTCAATCAAAAGTTAACTGATTAGATAAACTATTCAAAAACCAAAATATACACTTAAATTGAACAATTGAACAAAAGATTCCATGTTTTTTTTTAAATACTATCTAAACATTAAGTTACAGAAATTAATTTTATAATTTATTTGCATATCTATAATATTACATTATTTGCCGTTGAACACAATATAATTTTATTATATCTTTATTAGCTATAAAATAATAATTAATAATCTATATATTACGATAATATGTAGTAATAACTAATTATATAGGCGTCGCACACGTAAACCCATTTGTCATTACTCACATGTTTAATATAATATGAATTTAAAAGATGAATGACCGTTGTCGAAAAATAATTGTATAACATAATAATGAATTCGAAACATTGTTTTTATCGAATTATCTTTACACAAAATCATTTTCGATTATTAATACTCAATCGGGTTCAAAGCTTTAAAGTTTAAATATAGTCGTTGAATATTCATTCGCGCATATAATATGTCACATTATGTGACCTTATAATTATCACGTCCCAGTAAATATATTCATTACTCTCAATTTACCAATATATCTTTGATATACATGACAATAATACCATCCGACAAGCCGACTTTTGATGGTTATTGAATTTAATTAAAATTAATTTATTCGTCTACATTGGAATATTTCAACTAAACGTCAAAAATCTTATTAAAAAAAAAAAAAAACTATATTGATAGAGCATTTTACAGAACTGTGTATAAAACTTACATGCGCTCATATACATCACAGGCTATATATTATTATCTATGAGAAAATATTCAAATGTGTCTTATATATACAGCCTATATACTGTATCATAATACCTACATAGACATTATGTTTTTGATTTTTTCAATTGTTTAATATGAATTTCATTTTTAGTTATAAATTTTCGAAATATATAAATAAGGCGTGTTAGTTTCACATTAAATACATTAGATCAAAATTTTGTTGGCTAATAAAATAAGCAAAGGCAAAGTTATAGTGTTGTGGGGGACTATACATAATATATGTAACTGCACATAATTATTATTACTGTTTTTTTTTTTTTATAGGTATTATTACTATGAAATATTATGCGTATTTGTGATTAGATAATACAACCTTTTCTCGTAAGGTTTTTCAATATGTCTAACTTATTAGGATTAGATAATAAACGTTTTTCGTTTAAAATACAAAGAAAAAAATGAATTAATTATCTAACACGTAGAACGTAGTAAGAATCATTGATTGATTGATGGGTTTATTGAAACCCATTGATAAATATACACAAGATATAAATTGACTTCTACAATGACAAAAAGACACATTTTGGGTATTTTTTTGCAGAGACTAATAGAAAATCGATAGTCATAATACCAACACGTTATGACTATTGGTGAGATAGGCAATTGGGAAAATTGAAAAAAAGTATATTTTCTTAGATTAAGTACAAAGAATTTTGTAAAGGTATACAATAAATGTATATAATATTAAAAATAAGAAACGAATCACCCAATGCTAGAGAAGTAGTTATAATTCTCGTGCGGTGGATCAGAAAAGATAAAAATACTATCTATTCTCTGGGCTAATCTAACGGTAAATAACTTTTCGTAGATGGGGACACCTGGATTTTAAACACCGGGTGGAAAGCGCGCGATGTAAATACAATAATCATTATAGCGTGGGGAGACGCGACATACGAGAGAAACAGGGATTGCTCTCTGCGATTGGTGAGCAATGACAACAACAACAACAATAATAATAATAATAATAGCAATAGTAATAGTAATAACAATCGAAAAAATCGATCCTTCGTCTTACCTGGTTTTGAGGCGTGGGCGCCTGTTTCTCTGCGTCTCTGACCATTTTTTTTTCGCTCATAATCTACTCCACACACAGTTGATGTACTGCGTGACGATGTACAATACTATCGGTCTTCTACACCGGAATCCCGACAATAAGACAGATAATATTATGACACGCCGTGTGACCGTCACTCGCTTACTCTCTCAAATATCGACAATCGGTGAGGTGTACCTGTGTGATGGCTGCTACACGCCTAGCCGCGTACAAGGGACGACTGAGGGTGCGACCGGCCGCGCAAAGGGTCTATATAAACGCTTTGCGGCGCGCGCGCGCGTGTGTGAAAAATCGTCGACGACTTCGTACGTGTATATAAAATACGATACAATAATACGATATCGAGCGCTCCCCGGCTGCGTCCTCCTCGTCCTGCACACGGCCAAACGCGTTGTGACGACGGGAGCGCTCCCGAGCGCCGGTAGCGGCGACGCACCGGCCCGTCATCCTTCCCTCCGCCGAGCGCCGCATCCCCACCCGACGCACCCACACGCGCGCGCTCGCGCCGGATCAACGTGGGCAGCGGGGTGGTGCGCGTTCAGTCATGTTGTACTCGTAAATACCTAAGTAAACTACCAATAGCGTTACCTGCACGCTCACGGCGGTAATGTTATTGTTACTGTCATCATCGCGCGGCCTAATGTTTAAGCGCGCGCATTATTATTTATTATAATTATTTTTGAACATTATCATCATCCCCCCTCCCCCCGTCGAAGACGACTCGATTCTACCTTTTCCCTCCTACCGCAGACCAACCAAGATTTGTGCATTTGTTCGAGGTTTTTCTTTCAATTTCTAAAATATGCGCAAAAACGAAAGTTTCGCACTGTCGATGTTCCAAATCAGTTGATTTGGATACGCGATACGCAAGGATAATACGTCATTTATGATAGATATATTGATTCGGTCAATTTTATGGAAACAAAAAAAAAATTAACATATTCAATTTCGTATTAATTCCACATTATAAAGCCTTATTGGCTATCGCGTAAATGTATAATTTTCGAAGTTGTATTTAAAAAAACTTATTCCTGATCGAAAAAAAAATATTTTAAAACACTACATTCCTCACACGTCCGAATTCAATTATTTTGACTTTTATCAATTTCAAATAGATTACGATAAAAGAAAAAATACGAAAATTAAAATATCCAAAATCATAATATTATGTACGCTATATTGGACTTTCTTTGATATTTTCTATTTAAATCTGTTTAAAGTATATGATAATATAAAATTGAAAAGTATTCTGTAATACAACTAATGAACACAAGTCATATAGCACTATACAAAATTGTAATAAAAGTGTAGGCAATAAAATCTTTAAGTAGAGGTGCCTATTTGTCCTATTTATTAAAAAAAAAAACTTGTCTAGACCACTGTTCGACTCAAGTGCTAAAAGTACTTATCATAATATACCAGTTGTACGCACAAATAAAACGTGTACGGATAAAACAAGTATTGCAGTAATTAATTTGTGTAATATTGAAAATATAAAACACTTCCGGTCTAGAAATGAAACAAAAACTTGTTTATCATGCTATACCTTTAAATATAGGTACTTAATATACCTAATTATATTTATTAAATAGTGTGAATGTGCATAATATTGTAGAAATTGAACGTGTATATGGATTGTGGATATATCATAACGGCTGTTGAACTCAATGTCTTTGTGAACTATAAACTCCACTACTCCAGTGTCTTAAAAACAATAAAAAATAATCAAGAATATACTTTTTTAGTTACCTTATTATAATGACATATAGTACACAATATCGCCTATAGACATTTTATTTAACATTATACACATTATACAGATATTTTAGACGTTAGACGTACTTAATGTAGAAATGTGCACATGCATTATCACGCCATGTAATAAGTCATAACACATAAGTTATAATAAGTGTAAGTACATAGTATAACAAATTATTTATTATTTATACATACATAGTATTAACTATCCATGTATAAATTAAAATTAAATTAAATAAAAAATATTTTCTATATAATTATTTTATATTTTTTTGGTTCTAAATATTGAATAAAAATCTTCGTGTACCTATATAACGTTTAAAAATATTTCATTTAGTTTTTATAAATAAATAAATATTTTTTAATTTTTCATTGTTCAGGTGGATTGCGAATGATGTAAATTGATGTTCAAACAGATATAATTTGACAATGGAAAAAAATCAGTTAGTAAAATTAATCATAGATACACGATGATAAAAATTGCAATCATTGTCCGTGACTAATTTCGTTTAGTTTTAATTTTATTGATTAAAAAATGTATTTTGATCATTATTGTGTGTGTATTATATTGATTATTGGACCATATTTTTATTTTATCCAGGTAATAATTCATTAGGGATGACAAATTGAAATTTCGAAATTATGATTTCAATTTCGCATAGCGACATTAGATTTTACTGATTTTAATTTAAAATAATATATTTATTTTATAATTTTATGGTTATTTTTATTGTGCGATAATATCAATTACATTTATTTCTGAATTTTAGTTAAATTTTAAACTTGATTTTTTTTCCAATTTGATATATCACTCTTAAATTTTCTATTTTAATTTTTTTTCTTATCTCGAATATGAGCCACACCTGTGTAAAGATCATCGTTTTCGCGTTCCATATAATATGTACTTCGTTATTATGAAACGATGATGAAGCTAAAAATTAAATTACTTATTGAAACATTAATTATTGACCCATTAACTATATTAAATTTTAAATAAGAATAGTGTTATTAATTTATTTTAGATTTGAAGTCGATTTTTAGAATGTATTCACAAATTATAACGGTTATTATTTTAAAATAAATAATAAATTTAAATTTTTTTCAATTTTAATCTAAATATTAAATATCATTATAAAAATGTTGATACTTTTTCATAGAGATTCTTAACGCTTTTCATCGATGTTTAAAATCGATTTCAAGCCCTGATTGTAAGTGATATAGAATTAAGCAAATGCATGGAATATTATTAATGATACAATTAAAATATTATTAATTATTATTATAAATACAGAGAATTGTATACCATATTAACTTATTTTTAATTGCATGCAGTTGAAGTTATACGTTTATACCATAGTATCAAAATATTCCCAGAACAAATTGTACATTTTAGTGTTTTTGAAATTATTGTTAAATTATGAAAACTTTCATTTTTAGAAAAAAAAATGCTTTACCTTGTTTACCTTAAATTCATTAATATTCAATATAAGCTTCTTAGCCTTGTCTTTAAACAATTCTATACAACTCAAAACTCTTTTAATAACCTATTTATTAATTTTTTTTCAGAATTTATCGTGTTATAAAAAAGAGTACTTTAATGTATGTAGCTGTATGTATAAAAATACTCAAATATAAAATACACAAAAAAACAATATTTAATTACAGAATCATTGATCTTGAACCACAATTTAGTATAAAATAGGTATTTTTTCCCACGAAAAAAAATAAAGATGTGAAATTATATAAATATCTGTCCTAGTTATTATTTAGGTAAAAGTTATATAGCATACAAGGATTTATACTTTTTAATTTTTTTTTTTAGTTTAATTTGGATAGATAAAGTGTTTCAAAATAATACATTTTCCCAGAAATAAACTTCATTAATTACCTATTAATTAATAATAAGTGATAATGTTAACATTTTGTCTTAGACACATTTGTATACTTAATAGCAAAATAGCATCTTTTTGATAAATAATAATCAAGCTGATTACTCGATTAACGGTCAAAATATATTTTTAAATTACTTTTTTTTGGATTTGGTGACGATTAAGAATTGTTATCTGAATCTAACCATTAAATTAGTTACAGATTTATGAGTACCCACCTGGTTAAATATATATATATTTATACGTAGGTATATAATACTATACACATTTTTTTTATTACCTACCAAAAAATTCTAACAGTTATTTAACAGTGATATCGCAATAAGCAAATTTTTAAACATATAGTACCTATTCGTAGTATTAACTTTTTAATAGTATAATATGTAATTAAAAAACGTAATAATGTTCACAAACTAATATATTAACTATTTAAGAACAAAAAAATTATCAGTCTTAAAATGTTTGTGATTTGGTAATTTTATACTAAAAAGTTAAGACTATAGCTTCATGTTATGACATATTAATTAATGCAGTTGATTAGACATTATCACTATTAATTTATTATCATTATAAGTACCTACATATTTTATTCAGATATTAATATTATTTACTCACTTAAAACAATATACACATATTGAGTATGAATAAATTAGGAATATCCAAAAATAATTGTATTGAAATATTATATTATTCATATTTAACTACAGTTTAAAAACATTATAATTACAATTATAAACAAGCCCTAATTAAACTTTATTAAAAGTGAATTTAATTCGCTTTTTATAATATTATGCTTTATATCTAACCCATATGCGTAAATAATAAGAAATTATAAGTATATACCTTAGCTATAATTTAATAGCAATAATAATTTATGCATACAAACAAGTATCGTGCAAATAAATCCACAGTTTAGTATATTCATGTATCCACTATTCATAATATCAATATGTTTTTTATTATGGACTATAATATGCATTGAAGTTAAAAATGATTTACCATCAATAATATAATATACGTAATTTAACATCATCTCAAGGCAATTTAATCCGCATTAGTAATTACGCTTATAATCTGTTTCATCTAAACGAATTTTAAAGTTTAACACTCATTATTAGTTTTAATCTAATAGTTTCAACACACGCCACATCATCGTATTTATCTGTCACGACGTTTTAATTAAAACAATATATCATATGCTTATTTAAATAAACGGATAATGCTATACATGGTTATGATATAAGTATATAACTGCCATTTTATTCCACGGATCACGGATGGAAATTATATCACAATATTTTAGTCAATATTTATATAAAAAAAAAAACGATGGTAATGTATGGAACCGTATGAAATTATGACAACAAATCCCACTCAATAAAGTTAATCATACACATAAACACTATCATCGATAAAATTATTCTAATAACTATTTAAAGATATCTATCTGACGTGGTATGTGCTAAGATATTAATAATTTTTTGATATATTATTATAATATAACTATGTACTATAAGTATTATAGATACCAATATAGTTTTAAGTGAACAAAAGAAATAGGTATACTATTTTCTTTTGAATTTTTATTGTGCACAAACGACGAATGTTAAGAAAGAAATAATTGAATGAAATGTAAAATTTAGGTCAAAAATAAATTTGCATTGAGCCATTTTAAAATAAAATTGGAAGGGATAAAATCAGTGGTAACCGTATGCACGCCTGATGGTTTACAGCTAAACGGCGAAGTGAAAGGCATGATATTAGGAGCAATTTTAATGAGATTCCTGGTTGAAATTTGAATTGCGTGTTAATAATATTTAAAATATTTAAAAAATAAAATTTAAGTAGCGATTTAAAAGACGTTTACAAATTAGTAAGTCTTTAAATGCATCATAATAAAGAAGTTTTTCTACGTTTTAGAATTTTTTTGCTATGTTCCTCCCTATATGGTATTATTATTAGTGTACGTTAATCTGAGCGAATATACATACTTTAAGTAGCCAAGTAGGTAGGTATACTAATGATTTTACTTATTTTATTTAGTTGGGTGCACATTTGAAATTTAAACTTTGGTAGTGAATAGTGATAGATACAATGTGAACGTTAGTATATATAATACGTACTTAAATATCTTAAGCTATGTATAAACTTATTTATTAGTTATAACTCTTAAATTTAATTCGATTCATCGTAAAGAAAAAATTATATACGCCGATTTTTATGGTAAACATCGTTATTTATCGAACTATTGGACAGATTACTGAGTACCTATTAATACCATATTTCCTTTATTGTAAACATTATTGTTATATAATATCCATTGTTCGACCAATCGGGCAACATTTTTAAGTCAAATATTCAATAAAACAAATATTATATTATGATACATGATTCAGATATGTTTATTAGTTTTTCTTAAATTCATACTGAAAATAACATTATAGACAAGCATTGAACGACTTAAATAAATAACTATAGTTCTTTTAAAATAATAATGTATATTAACTATCTAATATTTCTAATTATTGCATATATTTATATTATACATAATGCAGATTGAAAACATTTATCGATAATAAAATGAAGTAAAATCTTCCAATTAAAATATAATGCCCTATTGTGTAAGAAATTATGTTTAAATTGTATCAGTACTATTATCGGTGAATAATTTTTATGCAAATAGTAAATGTCATAACAGTACAATATAATTAAATACAATCTAGATATGTTGATAGTAATTTAAACAGTATACATAATATATAAATACAATAATTCAATCTGGTAATAAATATTAAGCCATTAAGGTGTAAGTTAACCATTACCTATATATTATATTGTTTTGCCTTTATAGCAGATTCGTAGTTTTTATTAATTCAAAAATAATAGTATCTTCATATCATACTTATATTCACATTAAACACGAGAAATACGCACCTTAATATATCCTTACGATTAACGATATAAATTAATTAATAGGTTTCCGAGATCGTTAAAAATGCATTAGCCATCGTACAGAACACAGGTAAACGAATAATATGTCTGGAGTCTAGACAAACGCAATTTCATTAAACCGTATATAAAATAATATTACAAATAAGCTTAATACAAATGAATTTATATCGCACTTTATTTATTGAATTTTGTTTCAATAGTTTTTTTATACTAATATATAATAATCGGATTCATTTATTATTATATATAATATGTATATATTTATAATTGATAACGAATTTTGATTACACAATAATTGTTATAAAGGTATAGGAACATAGAACAATTCGACAATATAACTATATACAATTATATTTTTTGTCTCTAAAATAGTATAAGTATAAAATATATAAATCGGTTGATAAGAATTAAAACAATAACAATTTTGTTCACTTGTATGAATATGAATATGATAAATCTCCACTACTCTAAAGATTTACACCTTTAATATAATAATGTAATCTTTAAGATATTTCAGGCTATAAAAAGTAAAGTTCATGTTACTTATTTAAACGTCATCCACTCTAAAGAAATAAACAAGATGAATCCCCTAAATATTTCCAAGTTCATCGTCTTTAAACAAAAAAAAATCAAAATTATTTTGTTTGTTATTAAATGTATGTTAAAAAAAACCCGTAAGTACCTTTCTTCTGAATACGAAACAGTTGTAGTGAAAATATTTTGATTTGGAATGTATTCAAACCAAAAGTAATTATTGAAAAATCTTTAATAAAATATAAGGTATAGTATTATACTATTATATGTAATATTATATAGTAGGAATAATAACGAAATCGAATCTGAAATATTGTAACTCAGAAATTTTTTTTTTTTTTTTTGTAGATCATAGATAAGTATTGTTAAACCAATTGTTAGCTTTTATTTATTTTACTGTATTTAATAATTTCGATAACATAATATTATATAAATTTATGTTTTTATCAATTATTAAAATATCTCCAGAAATCTCAATTATAAAATCTTAAATAAATAGGTAAAAATTGTATTTTTAGTGTATAAAATGTAATAATGGAAAAATAATCAAATTAAATATTTAAGTATAGTAAATATACTTAAATATACTTCTGAGTATATATATTAGTTATTAATAATACATAAAACAAATTTATAAAATAATAAACGTTGGTAGTTCTGAAACAAAAATAATAAATAACGTCTATCAAAATCTAAGCTCAAATAAACAACCCTAAATGTATTTTTCTCGTCCAATAACTCGGATTGAAATTTCACATTATTTTTGTAACAACGCAGTAGAAAATAATTTTTAAACCATAGGACAAACATAATATCTTATTATGATTTATTATATACATACGTATACAATTTTTATATACTCATACTTAGATATCAATGATGAGTGATGGACATATTGTGTATTTCATAGTTAACATCCATTATGATAGGTACTAACAAACGGTCACAAAAATGAGCAGACAAAATAAGTTGCATGATTTGCACATTCTACCCTCTTTTTCATTAACTTTCTTATTATTTTTTGTAACTTACTAATTATTTGTTTGTGACTAATATTTGGGTGGAAAAACTATTAAGTTGTTAAGAACAAAATCAAACGTGTTACAAAAATGTCATAACTATAATAGCAGCTACCTATAATAAACTATAAACAGTGATACATTACATAGTAATAAGTATTAAGTTATTTCAATAACATTTTGTATAAAATTAAAAATTAATTATTTTGATCATAGTAAAATTTAAAATATGAGCTCCTAATTATTCATCATCGTTAAACCCAATGGGTACTATGTAAAAATATTGCCCACAACAATTTGAAAAATATTTAGAGTTTAGTATTTTAGTTGAATCATAAATTGATTAAAAATGATTCACAAAATTTTCTCAATTTCGTTTTTGAAAACTCGTCGATAATATCGTCGAAATTTAAGTTGGCTAAATAATATTATTTGCGATGGATAATATTCCTATAACGTCTACATTTTTTGATTTTTTTAAAAATTAAATCCAATCAATTAGCATTTATATTGCAATTTTTTTATTTAATTAATAAAATTAAAATTAATTTCGTTTTTGAATAATATTTCTTAATAGTTACTAACAAGTGGCAGTAATATTAACGAAGGAACTTTTATTTTTAAACTATAGTATGAATATGGAGATGAAAGAAAAGTACAAAAATACAAGTAAAATAAACTGACAATCTATTTATCTAATAATTATTAAAACAAATTGTTAAGATAACTTATTAACAAATACATAATAGTTTGAATCAATATTGGTTTCTATTACTGATAAGTGAAAGGTTTATTATAATTGATTGATTTACCCTCTTTAATTTTTAGTTAATTAGTATAATATTAACATAGGAACATAGATTATACATAATTGTTTTTGTCCATTTAATCAGTCTTCTATATTTGATTTTTCAACTTAATGAAAACAATTAAAAAAAAAAAAAAATTAATCCTACGGCATTAATTATTAAAGTACCAAACATGATAAATAATATGCATCTTAAATATTATTGTTACCTATTTATTGAATACTTATATTATAAATTAATTTAAAATATACATGTGTCACATCAGATTTTATTTCAAAATATTATTTTATCTTCCATTCTATAAAATAGGCATCCTTAACAACTCTACCGGTAGGTACGTAATAGTCTTATTATTTAGTAATATTTATTTTATATTATACCATCAGATCAGATCACACTCATATGTACATGCGATATTTATTTAGTAATGATATTTTATAATCTTGGCTGAAAAATATAATAGTTATATAATCAAGCAAGTATTAATTTATTGTACTGAAGTACGTTAATAAAAACTTTAGTCAAGTAAATCTTTGAATGTATGATAATTAAAATTATAAATAAACTGAAATCAAAACAAACTTGGTATCAATGTATCACTAAGAAAAACTAATAAATGTTTAAAAAAATTTATTTATATTAAAACTATAGGCAATATAATTAAAACAAAGTTTTCTTTAGTCTATAACGGCTCTAGGTATAATTTACTTTCTATACGAGATATATCATAATACATCAACACTATATATTTTTTAAAAAATAGTCATCGATAGTTAATACATAAATTACTTAAGTAACAATTCTACACGGTTATAAATAAAGCAGTATAGTGATAGTATCAACAACAATTTTGCATTCAAATGTTTATATCAATAAATTAATATCCAACAAAAGTATAATATATTAAAATAGTAGGTCATGGTAATCTCTCATATATCACTCTAAATTTTTAATCATTGCCTAAATATCACTAGCCGAAAAATTGTTTAAATTGTTTGGTGAAAGTGATTGTATGAAAATAATTCAATTAAAACCAATATTGGAAACAAAATGTATAGTTAATGTAGTATGATATTTATTACATTTAGATATTAATAAAATTAAGTTTTATACCTTTCCTATTTGAAGCGGAACATTGGTGTATCATGGAAAATAAATTATATTTTAATGTATAGGTACTTACATTAAACCACGTCGTTATTGGTATAAATAATCGTTGTAATTAAGTACAATATTAAATATTGCTTTAACGTTTTTATCAAATTAATATTAGTAAAAAAACTCCACCGAAAAAGATTTAACATTGACAATGAGAGATAATTATTTGCTTATTGTATGCATTGTTTACTGTACAAATTGTAAATTATCATTTTAAAAAAACACAATAATATCTTCAATAGATGGTTCAAATAGTAATTATTAATTTAAATCAAAATATAATTTAAATATTATGCTATAATATTTCAATTGGGTGTCGATTATTATGCGTACAAGTACCCAAGTATAATATGAAAACCTTAAAGATTAAAAGTTATTGCGTTTTTACAAAGTTCCGATAGATTTTGGTTTTCACATTGAATATATTTTGCACTTCAACGGAACGTGATATATATTTTTAAGCATATATATGTATAATATTTTATACAAGTGCACACCATTACAAATTACAATGTATTATTGTAATATCGTAATAGTCCACGTCAATCACAAACCACTAAAGGATTTATAGAGTTGCACTTATGTATATGAGTATATTATCCAAAACAGCTCCAAATATATTATATCGTGCACCGATGATTACACGTTTACGTGACGAATATATAGCCACAATGCGGTCAGTGAAACTACACTGTAAAACAGGTAGGTACCTCTACTATATTATATACCTACCTACTGTGTATCGTAATAATATAATGTACATATGGATTATGTTTTGTGTGTGCTGCTGAGTTTACTTTTGAGATATAATGATCATTATTGATACCGAAAAGACTTTCGATATAGGTACAACATTAAATATTATATATTATACGTGCATACAAAATGATAACGCGTCTTGCGCATTTCGATATTACTGCCATTTCGTCGGTTTGACATTCAATGCCATATTGATACTATCGGGCGCCTCGTTAAATATAATATATTATTGTATCGCAATAACACGCCCACGTGATAATATGATATTTTCGAAAATATAGTATTTTTTCACTGATAAATCGACAAAATATAAAGTGTCGTATAACATCGGTGTGAAATGTACGGTGAGTATTAAATCCAAAGTAAAAAAACCAAATACGCGCAAACCTCCCAGGCACTGGTGATAATTCCATAAAACAAATAGTGCACATTAAAATAGTAGACGAATAATATCTGAAAGCAGAGAGATGAAAAACTACACAATTACAATATTATATTATGTAAAATATATGTATACGTATATGTAATACGTAGGTATTCGGTATATATACATACGTATATGTACATCGTGTCAGTTTATTTACATTTTGTTTCGAACGAATTAAATACAAGTACACGCTACTTCAAGTGCAACCGGAATCAAATTAGCTTACAATATTGTTTGGTTAACTACCAACTACGTTATAAAATATTAATGTTTTATCTTTTCAACGGCTATTTGTCTGTTTTAATTTTTAAACAGTATAAATTGAAGTATAAATTATTTTATAAAAACTGTGATGTACATAGGAATATTTTAAAAACAACCAACTTAGTATGTATAGGTTATTTTTATTATAATTTACCCGATTTATAAAAATAGGACACAAATACAAATTATTATGTGGAAACAATATTGATTTTTTCATCATTGAAATACATAATATAATATTATAATATGCTATATATATATATATGGTATTAGCAAGTAAAACGTTTTTAAATACCTACCAAATATTTTTATAAAAATATACTTACAATTATATTTTACCCGGGAACATTTAAATACAATTATTGAAATAAATTTCCAATTGAATAGCAGGAAATAGCAATGTACCCTATGTGTACGTTTTCTACCTATACACTAATAAAGTAATATGTTTTAAATTAATGAAATATGAACCTATACATAACCTATCTTACAGAATAATTAAAAAACTTATTGTTTTTAGAATGAAGACACTTCTATTAGTAAAATAAAAATTTCTCTTATTTTATTCTAACAGCTACTTATACAACATTGAATAGTATTTTTAATAATAATTAGGAAACTAATTAATTCACAACATATTTGAAAATTTACTTTTAGTCAAATTCTAATAAACTGTTATAGTTTTTAATGATTAAAAATGTATATAATATGTGTGTAGTGTATATACAATATTATACATATAATGTATATAGTATGCAATATATATGCATGTATACACTTTAAGTATATACATGATTATAGTATGAATATACATGAATTTTGAATTAGTCATTTCATATTAGTCAAAATAAAATTAATAGTCATTTTTATATTAATACGAATGAACCATAAAAACGTGCGGTATCATAATTTGTTATATCATTTCTATATATTTACGAATTTATACTTGGATAGTCTTTATTGTTGTATCTTATTAATTCTTTGAAAAATTGATAATATATAAATATTCTGTTAATTATACCTATACTATAATAAATATTTTACTAATTTTAGGAATAACCATTTTAAATATGAAAAAATTAGTTTTGAATGTTTTGATTACTTAAATTTTAAAATACAAATTCATAGATATATTTTTAAATAAATAACATATGCATTTATATGTTGAATTCTATTTTTACCTTGATTATTATAATATATTTTTTCATAATTTTTAATTTGATCATAAATTTAAAGATAATGAGAAATATTTTGACTATCTATTAGTTTATTGCTTAAATTTATATACAAATAATTTTAATCTTTTTGATAATAATACATTTATTTTACACGCCCAGGTATTATTTTGCTTAATACATGGCTAATATTTTTCTTTTGTTATGACAAAATAAAAATAATAAAATTGATAAAATTCGTATTGTTTTTAAGATGTAAAAATTTGAATTTTTTATCACAAGTTCAAATTAAAAAACATAGTTTTCATATTACAGGTGTAATCCATACAATTTTAAGCAAAGCATCAACATATTTTTATATTTATATTTATCATAATGCTGTTAAAAATCAATATTTGTAATTAAAATACTTAGAAGTTAGAAACTCTAAGATTTTACCGATAAATTAATTAGAATACAAAATATAAGGTAAATAATACAACCCCTTATCGTAGCCATATTTCTTGAACACAACCATTCATTCATTCGTATTTCAGTTACACACCTTTTTATCGATACAATATACCAATCAATCCGAGTTGATTATACGAGCTCAATATTTCTCATGTCCTATGTTAATTTCTAGTAGAATGTTAATCTTGGATATACTACTTAACACATCAAATTTCTCCGTTTAAATACTTAACAAAATTTGTATTAAAATTTAAAAAGTTCAAACCAACAAAAATATTTGACTAGGTAATAAAAGTTTTCTAATCATCTTAATTTTATATCTTATTTAAATTATGTAATTATATATAATTTTATAACATCAATAACCGGAGTAAACTGATTGTAAATGCATACTATAATAAATAGTTTTAAAATAATATAATACATTGTGTAACTCACAAAATTGCATTTCAAAAGTATAATATTTCTTTAAAATAAAAAATAATAACTGCAGTTTATGTATGACGTATTAAAGAATACCTTTTTTGATTAATCCACTTGAAGATATGAAAGTTTACTTTATTGGTTTGATAATTCATAGATAATGATATTATAGTATTAACTAAATTTTTACACCACTTTTTATAGCAGTGTTGTTTTAGATAAGAGAAAGGTTAACGTGTTTTTTTATTTTAACTTCGTTATTAATTAAATATAATTTTTATGTCTTAATAATATATTATAGGGTCATATCTCATTACACATAAACCTTTCCTTCCGATAAAACTCTGATTTGTTGATGTTAAAATTATAAAATTAAATACTTAAAACATATACAAAATCAACATTATATCCAATGAAAAGTGCAATTTAAATGTAGTTTACATTTAATATAGGTCAATTTAACATAACATAAATTGTACTATTTGTGCTTACTGATATAGTACATATTTTTTTAAATTTAAATTATTGCGAATTGTATTACTATAATTTTCATAAGTAATATAGTTTTGTATAATATTATTGTAATTAGAAACAATCTGTAATATTTATACTAAACGCAAATTATTATACATACATTTATAAAAATCTTTTAAACTAAATAAGTTCAAAGTTAAAAAACAATATTATTTCATTTATTTATATGATAATTTAAACATTTATTTCAATAATAACAATTGTATTTAAAAAATTAATTAATCAATATAAAATAAATTTATTTATTAATGCATAATGACTTGCATTAATATAAAAAAAATATATATTGCGTGTTTAAGGTTTGAAAAAATTGAATTTCCCTTTCTGTGAATATGAATAATAGTATGTAAGTTCTAATATTATTCTTATATACTTTAATATATAATAATACATCAATAATAATAATTAAAATGAGATAAACTCTATCTATTGAGTTTGAATATTTAATATCTAATCAATTATCTATTAGAAGAAGCAAGAGTTTTTAATTAAATAAGAAACATATTATTTTAGGAAACTGATATATTATTGAATATTTCATCAGATTATTTGATATTGGTAGAATTATGAAAGGGTCAGTAATATTGATTTTTTCGAATTTTATTCTGATTTGTAGTTATGATGTTTAAATGAAGGATGCGTGTTGCATTATTTATTTCTAAAAGCATTATTAACATATTAAAACTCAGACAAAAATAAGGCGTATAGGTTAGGCAATACAAATTAGTAGCTTTTATTATTACTGATTTACTTGTACGACTATTATAAATTATAATGTTTATCGAAAATTAAATGCTTCTGATTGATAAATAGGTTTTTAAAACTTATTGAATTAAATGTAATGAATATGAATAAGTTTTTAATATAATTTAATTTAATTATTATTTAAAAATTATATTTTTAATAATATTATTTAAGTTAAAATAATAAGTAATCATTTTTTTTAATTATTTAAGTAAATTTGATGGAAAGAAAAACAAATAATATGAAGAATATATGAGTAGATAAATTATCATTGATATCACTCATATAATTACATTTACATAAGTACAATATAAAAACAATAATACCATTAATACATTATCTTACCTAAATCTGAGCGAAAATTGATTAAGTAATAATTTAAGAGAAATCATTGTTTGAGAGTATAAATATAAATATATATTCCAATTTTTATACCTAATGTTTTAAATTAATATTTTTTAATATAAATGATGAAATTAATTTTTATACAGTACAAACTGTAATAAAGTATTAAGCAATGTTTTTTAATACATATATTATTTTTGTAGAAAAATACTATATACTTAGATACTACAAACTTTATAAATTTCACATTTATGATAAAATAAAGGAATTATATAATTTCTACTAGGTTATGATAAAGGTAAAATGAATAAGATTAATATTTTCACATAATTCTACTATTATTTAGTCATAAAAGTATTAATTAATATTGAATACAATGAAATTAAATTTTTTTACTCAAATTTTGAACTCATAATTAATATTAAATCAACTAAAAACAACAAGTATAATCATATTATAACACAATGTTGTAACACTTATTTTAATATTGAAGGACGAGGACTATGTACTTATCATAATTTCAAGTTTTTTAATCTAAAATATTAAACCGAGTATTATAAATTAAGTCAAAGTTTTTAATGTAACTATTGTTTATTTTTACAGGTTAACTATCAAGAACAAATAAGTATGACTTTTTGTGCGAAAGTAATAAGTATAAATTTAGAAAATAAACACACCTTTTATAGTTTTATTAACTAGTTAATAATAAAACCTAACCATAATAATAAAAAAATTAACTATCATTAATTATAATTCAGCTACAAGGAATGCTATCGAATAATAAATTGCATTTTTATTTTAAATTAAAATGCATTGATACAATCAAAATTGTTTTTACTGTATGCAATAATATTATTGAAATTATCAAAATTAAAAATAGTTTAATATATTTATTATTAATATTTCTATATTTTGTAATAAAATAATAATTTTCCATAATGAACAGTTCTGTAACAATTGATTCAGGTATACAAAAAAATAATATAAATAATTATTCTAAACAGCTAATAACCATGGTTATTGAAACTTTGGATAAAATAAAAAATAGACCAATTTATAATAATTGACGCTCAATCTATAATTAGTTAAATTTAGGTACTGAAGTTTTGTTTTTGTTTTTGTTAAAAAATATTACATCAAAGGTATTCATTCTTAAAGTATCTATGTATAAATATAAAATAAAATCATAATCATAAATATAAGTCCTATTATATCTCGCTGCCAAGTCATTAAGCATGTTTACATTTTGGATAGGTTGGGTAAAAATTAAGTATTTTATTTTGTTGCGCAGCACATTCTTTAAAAAGTTTACGATGTTTACACACAATACACTTTTAATGTTTTAAAATTATATTTTATAAAAATGTCTGTAGTATATAATTATCATAAGATCAGCATTGACACAAAAATCAACATAAATACTTACTTATAATATTATATAAATATGTTTAAAGTATTTTTTATCCTTTCTTTGTAGTTTGATAAACTAATAATTAACTATGAGTAAAATCACATGAACATACCTTGTTATCATCAACCATAATATAGCACTTTTTCGAGTATCACACATAAATACCATATTAATATGTACAATATACAATACATGTAAATGTGTTTAAATCAAAATATGTTATGTCAAACATTCGTAAAAATAATGAAAACCGGAAAACATTGTATACGTATAGCAATGTGTAATAATCTTATGGAATTATCATTGGCTACATATTAAAAATGTATAACTTAATTGTACTTAATTTGTATACATTTATATACAAATTATACTTAATATAGTTAACATACATTGTATTACGAATTGTTAATTCACATTTTTATTTATTTTCTTTTAGTAATTATTCTGCTTATTGAACTAAAAAAACACACATAATGAACATTGATTTATTATGTGATTACTGATTGATCGCATTTGCCAAATAATTATATGGTAAATTGTTGGTTATTTATAAAAATGTATAAACTATTTTAATTGTCAATTTGTAATTTGTACGAACATAAAAATAAAATTCTAACAAATTTAAACACAAAATATATCATTGTTGTTAACCTATAAGGCCAGGCACGTACACAGGGAGGTTCCCCCTCCTAAATAATTTCAAGTAACGAGGAAAAAATTGTTTTATTATTTGTAGCACAATTTGTATTGTTAAATTTTTTAAACCCCCCCCCCCTTCCCGAAATTTTTTTTGTACACGTACCTGTATAAGGCTATAACCTAACAATCATATCACAAGAATAGCAATAATGTAGTTTTAAAATTAGCCTATGCTTTATGTAGATTTTTTTTTTGTTTACTGATACTAGGTAATGCTAATAATAATATATGTGCAAGAAGTCATACGTCATGTTTATAACTTGTTGAATTCAACAGATTTATAATAAATCAGCATACGACTGTTACCAGTTATGCGTTAGAATATGATAAATATTATACACAATTTATTATTTATACTTAAATATTTACTTAACTGTAATACTTGAACATTTAGTTTGAACATATTTCTTATAGCTTAGACTTAGAAATTTAATAGTTTTAATATTGGTTCAAGTGATTGTTTTCAAAATTAATACACAAACTTTTTGACTTATTCAAAATTAATTTAAAACGACAGTATGACAATGTGTAGTATAAGGTCGTACAACCATATTATACTCGTCTTCAAACTATAATAACAAAACAATAATTTTATTGTATTTATTAAATTTATAGGATATTATAGTCGTTTTTCGTACTAAATTTGGGGAGAAGGTTAGAAATACATTTTATTATCCTCATTTAAAATAAATACATAATTTCGCGTGAACTAAAATGAACCAAATACAAAAATATACACTTACTCGATTTCCTAGGTTCCTGGAGGAAGGTCCTCTCACATAAATGGGTACGTCCATATCGGTGGTAGACGAAGCAAATGATGCATCACCCGGCCTGCTTGGCACTTGGAGCAGCTTGACAGCCTGCGCCGCCAATTCCCTGTTGCCGTGCAATTGCAGTGGATGATCCTCCTCAATAAAGCCCACGCTGTCAGGGGATCCTTCCCCGTCTTCATCGTCATAATACAGCATTGCAGGCCGCGGCATTCTAGTACATACAAAACCAATCACACTGGCCGTTAAAATTAACAAATTATAACAATACTTGTTTGCGATTTTAATGCCGTTGAAAGGTAAAAAAAAAAAATGAAAATGCATTTTAAAATTTAATTAATTTATTATTATAAGACATATTATCTAACGATGTTAAATTAAGTATACACTAGAGTAGTAGTGTCCGTAAAAATATCATGTCAATATTTTTTTTTTTTTTTAAGTCAAAAAAGCAAATTTTGGTGAAACCCGAAAACGCAAATCGTTAATTTTTGCGATACACCAAAAGCGCAAATTTGTTATGTATTTTTGTACCTTAATAGTGAGATAAATGCGCAAAAACAAATTGTTTACCATTTGATAGATGAAATATTGTACACTTTACACTATAAGTTTAAATTTAAAATTTGATGCTGATTATATTTACTATTTTTATATTTCAAGAACAACAGTGATCGAAATCAATTAAATTTTAGTATTATAATTATCGTACTGTATTTTGCTGTAACAAATTATGGTGACGATTGATAATAATTTAAGGCATTCATTCTTAAAATGGGTGATAGCTCTCCCTCCCCTGTGGGCATTAATAGTCTCCAGGGGGAGTATAAGACCCAAAATCTACTGTTTTTAAGATACACTACAAATGGTAAGTTTAAAACATTTCGGGGACTAGAAAATCTTTGATTCTCAAAGTGGGCGGTGGATGAAATAAGTTTGAGAACCTATGATTTAAGATAACTATACCATATATTATACAGTATAAACTTATATCGAATGATATTTGTTAAGGTCAACTTGACAACTTCAATATAAAAACATGAAACTTGTGCATAGAAAAAAATGTCCAGATTGGACTACTTAAAAACTGTGGGCTTCAAATTTACGGTAATCATAATAATTTTACTAATTACTACAAATATGTAATTTTTTAACTAATTTTAGTATTACTGTAAAAGCTAAATTAATAACTATACGATTTTAATAAAATACACTTTATTTTTGTAAAATTTACTTCCACTTATGAATTGTTAAAAAGGTAATTTTTTTACATTTATAGTCTAAAGCATGTTTATTTTTGTGCTTATAGGTTACAATTGCTAATTTACATAGTAATAAAATTCCAATAACACCTGATAAAAAAAATGTTAATTTATTAAAATCTTTGGTTAATTATAATAATAAAGAATAATATGAAAATATCGTGTACATATTTTTATCAAACTATGATTAAGATTGTATATTGTGTAATATCATCTTAAAAATTGTTAAAAACGCATGTGTTCATATACGTACTTATAATACTTCAGTTTAATATTATGGACAATCAACAATATTTATATTCTGTTGAAGTTAGGAGAAAAAGAGCACGATAAATATTATAGAACAAATACTAATTGTCTAACCTTAATGCTATAGGCGTAATTAGGGGAGCGCTTAGCTGCTTAGCCCCCTTAATTTTAAAATTAGCGCCTTCAAATACTTTTTTATAATATCACATTCGGCAGCGATTTAACGCTATGCCCGGAAAATGTAGAGCTTAAGTACCCTTAGTTTTTTTTTATTGAAATTGTGCCTATGCTTAATGCCTATCATCTATGCTATATATAATAGTCTGACAGTTTATATTTCCAATAAACAACCAAGAAGATTTGTTTTTTACATAATATTATAATATTTCTAAGCAATAAATATATATTAATATTATGTGCTTTAAAATTATGTGTTTTCTTTTTATCGTATCTGACGTTATATTTTGGAAAATGTACACAAATATCATCAACACATTCATTTTAATAGCCTAGTCAATAATAATTATTAAGGTACACTCAAAATCTACAATACAGCAGAACAACTTCACTAATTTAAAAAAAAAAATTATTTTTTCGATTAGTCACAGAAAGTATAGGCTGTACGTATGATGCGTAAATATCATATATTTTGTATTTATGTGTATAATAGGTACAAATTTTTATATTACCTATAAAATATACATGTTATTTAATTTTAAACATTATAAGAACAATAAACGAATAATCTCAAATAACTACATTCGAAAATGAGCTGGGGTAGAAGATATTCTAACATTTTTTTAACATATTAAATAAGCTATTCTTTATACTTTTCACGTACATTTATTAAAGAGAAATTCCGTTGAAAATTATTTATGTAACTTCACAGCTGAGGAAATAAATAAGAAGAACTTTAACCTTGGGATAATAAATCATGCCTAAATATCAATACAAATTGAAGAAATAAAAAATAATTTAAATTTAATAAAATAATAATTTGTCTACTAGTCTAATTGTCCCCTAACTAAAGAATTAAATATAAGCTATAAAAAATAAAATAAAATATTATTGATGTTTTATAGTTAAAAATAATCAAACGAAAAAAATACAATTATTATGATTATTTAAAGGACTTCTATTGTCCAGAAAGTTTTATTAGTTATTAAATAATATCGAATATAAAATGTAAAATATATTAAAAAAAAAAAATAAATAAATAAAATATATTTTTTACACCTAAAAAGCAAAATAAATGTAAGTTTTCTATGCGTTATTGAATTAATACCCTATTATAAAAACATTGTACATAATGATATGGTGAAACAAATCTGGATATCATTACGTATTTTTTGAAAAATAAAAATATATTTTTATTGCTATTTTATTGTTATTGTTTTTTATACATTTACTTTTTTAAATTACATTATGTCGTTTTTGTTAGTTTCATATTCCTAAACAGAATATTTTTCTAAAAATTTCAATGTATAAAAATAAAATCTCAAACGAGTAGTATGTTAATTATCAGTTTATAATCTTTAAGCGTGAGGTATCTAAATTTTTATTAATTAGAACTATAGGTGTGCTACTAAAATGTTGATATACAAGTATACGACTACTGTGTTCATCTAAACTTTAAAATCTATATATAAGATATAACTAATTAACTACTCATTCAAAACCCGATTTGCACACACAATATAAAATATTTTCCCAAAATCAAAAACAGTTTATAATTATTATGAGTATTGACCCTATAACAAATATCAGGTTTTAACTTTTACGTCATACTAGTAACTATAATATTACATCTTGCAATCACGAATATGATTTAATATTACTGATTATCAATTTAATTGCTAAATATGTATTTACGATTATTTATTTATAACCATATATAATTATTATATTTAATTGATAATTATTCTCATTTTTAGACTGTATAGTGTATAGTCTAATCTTATCAATAATATTTATATAAAAAAAATCGTACAACCTAAAGATATCAGTAGTCTTGTATGACCCCTTGGATATCTAGAAATCTTTAATCTCGGTGTAAAACTATTTTTTAACTGCGTACAGCATGTACACCTTAATTTAATTTTGAATATTATTATACCTACGTTAGATTTGTAAATAAATTATAATAAAAAAAAATCGATGCAAATTAAAAAATGACAAAATATTTTTTGTACTACTTTTCTACCTACTAAACGAATTTAAAAAAAAATTATAGTTTGAAATACTAGTATTTATAATTAATGATATAATATGTCTACTATTATAGTAAATACTATATACCAGAGATAATTTTAGAATAATTACAACGTATTTATTAATTATTATGAAGTTTCATAGTGGTTATAAACAGGAACATCATTATGCCAAGATATGGTAGTTGATACATTGAATATCCGGCCTATTTTCTTTTTTAAGTTTTTAAGATAAAATAATTTATTAGGTATGTATTTACAATATATATCGTAGAGAATCATTTCAATGATTAAAAATGTCTTGTGTTGGATTCAATATCAACTTACAACTTTACTTGTAATACGAAATTGTGTACTTACAGTATTTTGTCCTCGACCTTCAAAATTGTTATAGATCAATCCAACTAGAACTTCGCATCACGAATCACTAGAAAACATGGTTATAAAATCAATCTATTACGTGATATAAAGCAGTCGAATAAAATAACAAATAATAAACTAAAATACGATAAAAAAGCTCGCGAATATTGCTTAGTCAAAACAACAAACTAAGGAGTTATGTTATGACTTATAAAATGAAAACGATTTTGTCACAAGAAAATGAATATGAAAATCAGTCCGCGGATTCCCATCTAGAACTGGCAATGGACCAGAAGGGACCACATGGCGGTCACTGAGGGACAAAATTAGAGTAGGAAAATATGTTTGGACAACCTCTTGAAGCCATAAATTTTGTTATACAGGGCTGTGTAAAAGCTCAAAATGTAGTAAACCACGCAAAAAATGCGTTTAATTTTACCTTATCAAGTGTAAACAAACAATGTTAACATAGGTATCCTATACTTTTAACAGATTATGTGCATTTCATAAAATTACGTTTAATATTATTGTTTTGATTTCAATTTTTTTTACATATTTTAAATGTTCACACCACTGTTGTCAAATTAAATGCCCTGTATACGTCGTGCGTCGGCCTGAAAATGTAATTGACAACAGAAACCCCACATTATTAGGTTGCGATGATTACCTCTATCTCTATGTCATTATGATGGTTAACACCAAATTGTCAATGAAAACAAACATGATAAGTTTAGAAGGATGACATACATTGAAAAATCTCTAGTGAAAAGTGTAAGTACGTCATTTTAGACACAAAATTTACTGTAGGTACCTTCACACAAAGATAAATATATTATTAAGCAAATAATATTATTATATGTTCAGTTGTAGGTATAGATATATTTTTGTTAAACTCGCCATGTGATCGTCTATTCACTAAAATTTTAATATTTATTACAATGTTGAATGTATTTATAATTTCCGTAGATATCTTGTTTTTAAGAAATGAATGTGTTCTATTTCAAATAGAATAGGACGTCTAATTTGCGCAATTATCAATAAGTACAAAATAACAAATGGCGCCTACTTAATTTGTGAGTTGGGTGAAAACGATTTTGACGCAGTATTTTTAGTCACCTTGTATTTAACGTGATCTTACGGTCAATAATTTTTTGGCTAAGAACAAATGTCTATTTTTAAAATTCTATGTTCTACCTCTGCTGTGCCCACGATATTCGAAAGGTTTACTATACATTTTGAAGTTATTGTGCTTTATTTTTTTTTTTAAAACAAATTGTAAATTCAAAGATATGATAGCATTTTTTTAACTGCAGGCCACGATAAAATGTGCATGTCAAATACACATTACATACGTTTTAAAATAGAACAATAATGATTGTATAGCCTTATAGATAGATACACGAACAACGATAAAAATAAAATTAATGACAATAACAATTTTTACGTTGGCGGCAAAATGTCATAAGGTTTGCACGCGCATTTTGAATGTCAACACTCAATACTAATTTCAAAAATGTGCCAAATATTAGATAGGTACCTAACACCTATATTAAAAAAAAAGTAAAACCAATAAAAGATACTAAATTTTATAAAAATCAAGGAGAATATAAAACCCCCTCATTATGGTTGAATCAATTCATCGCTCCGCCCAGAACCTAAAATAAATAATTACTTGTATTGTTTATACTTAGGTAAATTATGTAGATTGTAGCATAATACATCATAAGTGAACATAGATGGTTAGATACGCGTCTTATAATCGTAACTCCCTATGACTATCATACAAGGGTGTATTTGAGGGGGCGAAGGGGATATTCGCCTCCCCATCATCACTCGTATTTTTTTCTATATAATACATTAATTAATAATTTATTTAAAATATGTACCGTTTAATAAAGATTGTAAATCATTATGATATCATACTAAACACAATAAGAATTCTATACCTATTAAGGTAATCAACTATACTTAAATTATTTTTAGTTTGTATAGAAGAAAATTAATTTCGTCCCCCAAATGGTCTCAACTCAAATACGCCATTGCTATCATATCTTTATAATAATCTTGTACCTATAATACGGTAATTTTTGTTGCTAAGCATATCTATAGATATTACAAACAAATACCTAATAATTATATTTCCAATTTAGGTAAATTCTAACGGTGATATTGAATTGAGTCCCGCTTATTATCTTAATATCTTTGAATTGAGTCCGTATAGATAAACTATTATAACTACCTAGTACCAGTAGAACCTACACAGTAAAATTCACTCAAAATTAAATGATTTTTTTCATTCGGGACAACCAAACATTTTTATTCTTGTGGACACTCTTCAGGGAATACAGTCTGATACATAAATAAAATTAAAAAGCAAAGTAAAAAGACCACGTAAAGAAACATTAGAAAAAGAAAAATTTTTACGGGAGCAGACAAACAAATATATAAATAAGCAAATTTGGAAATTTAACTTTTTAAAATCTGTAGGTATAATTTAAATTTTTACCAGTCACTATATTTTAATTATTAACATTATTATATTACACATTATCATTATTATTATTATTATTAAAAACGATGTAAGCAATCAATATATATCAATAATAGGCTCGTACAACCTAACAATATTGGTCGGACTCAACTTCGATAACCCAAAAGTACTTGCAGCCTTGCGGGACTCAATTCAATGTCAGCCAAAAAAATAACCCTTAAATTATACCTATACCTACTTCAATGTAAGTATCTATCTACCTATACATTAGGTTTTAAAATAGAAATTTAACTAAAACCTAATTTATACTTAATATTATTTATATTTCTGTTATTATACATTTATATACCTACACATAATACAAGTTTAATTTTCTATTCCTCATTTAATTTAATATAAAAAAAAAAATACAATATTACCCATCAAAACCTAGGTGCTCTAAAAAACACCAAGGTTAATTGGGTAAAAAATATATTATTTATATATGAAAAGTATCCGTTTTAAATATACAGTATGTTTAAATGAAACCTTTGAAAAAAGCCCCGTACCAGCTAAATACATTATTCGTTATTTTATTATGATTTACATAATTAAATATAATCATTAGTCATTACATTTATCTATGTAACACTTCTTTAGCATATCTTTAAGTATATAGCTGCAATCTGCATTTAACATTGTCGGTAATTGTCATTACTACCTATATAATTTAAAAAATTTTTAAATAATTGTCATTTATCATTTGTATACTAAAGTTAAAAAATGGTACTTATTAATAATAAGTTATTAAAATTATAAACAAATGACAATTATTTTAAATTTTTATTCTTTAACATTTTTTAAATTATGTAAGTACGAATGATAAATGGAAATCAGAGCCGTAGCTAGGGCTTGGCAAAACTGGCCCAGGCCAGGGGCATAACAAAAAAAGAAACGCAAAATTCAGAATAAAATATACCATCATATGTTATACCAATTATTAATGACATGAATTTTATTTAGAATATGGGCAAAATAAATTATACTAGAATAGCTACAAAAATATTATAATTTTCAAGTGTTCGCAAAATAATAAACATCAAAATCGATTATTATTATTAACTCATAGCTGCATGTTATATTAATTTAAAATTATGATTCTAAATGTTTTGTTTTTATATTTTAAAGACCTTCATCAATTTATTCATATTTATGGGTGGTAGATAACTACTCCTATTTTAGTATTTAGTCTTTTTGTATCAGTCCATGAAAGGAAACACTTGGGATCGAAGTTTTAGCTAACTGAAAATTATTAAGAACCAATAACTATCTAAGGTCTACAATGTCGCAGGAAAAATTGAAAAATATATGGGTATTATATCATTTGAACGTGAATTGGCTTCAAAAATTAATTTTGAAAATGTTATAGATGAATTTGCTACTAAAAAAGCACGAAAAGTGAAATTTTGAAATGTATATAAGTACAATTATTTTTTAAATTATTATAATAGCTAATAAAAATAAAATAAAATAACGAATGTCTTTATATTTACGCGGGCAAGGAGGAGGGGGATAAACAATTTTTAGAAGGGCGGAAATATGTTAAATGTCCAGGAGCGCAAATGATGAACATTGCTACGGCTCTGATGGAAATTATCGACAATGTTAAATGCAGACTGCAACTATACTTTTAGATATGTTAAAGAAGTGTTACATATAGATAAATGTAATGATTATATCGAATTATGTAAATCATAATAAAATAACCAATAATGTATTTAGTTGGTATGGTGCTTTTTTTTCCAATGAATGTTGTTAGGGGCTTTTTTTCCGAATACTATTAAAATGTGTAAGATAAATTCAATACAATTTAAACATTACCCATCTCAATTTCCATAAAATTGTGCTAAAATTATTTATCTGGTGCAATTATGTAGGTACATTACTCGGTAAATTTAATTTTTAAATAAGTTTTTAATACTTAAAGTAGATATATGTTTTTTTACCTACTATATGGTGGCAATAAATAAATAATATGATTATAAACTAATTGCTTTAGATATAATTAGCTGAGGTAGTATTTTGTTGTTGTCAGAGATTAAAACGTCTAGACTGTAACATATGAAAGTAATAATTGTTGATATTTTTCTCAATTTATTTAATTATAATTATTTGCAGGATAGCAGTATTATACTACTATATTTAAAAAATTAATTTTCTATAAATATTTTATTATTGATTTATTAACAGCCCACAGACCTAATTTAGACTATCAATTATGAGAATATAAGTATACCTAATGGATCTATTTAATATTTGAATGTTACCTGTTTTCTTTTACTACAAACATTTAAATGGTAATAATTAATAAATGCACTTAACAACAGTTATCATATAATTAAATTAAAATGTAATCAGTTGATACGGTTCATATTCTAGTTTGAACATACTTAATTTGAAAATTGTATGAATAATAATATTTATTTTATACTTCCTACCTATTATATATTTATAACAAAGACAATTTTACTTATTTAATAGATGCATACATACATCTTCTAAATCAAATAAAGAACACATATTTCTCAAAATATTAATCTCATAAATAGATTCATAACTCATAAGTATTTTCTTCTTTCGTGTTTACTTATACTCTGTCCAATGAGAAAATATGCTGATTCTGTGCATTCTTATGACACCCAACCTTCCAGACTTGTTTCAATATGACAGGAAGAGGCATGAAGATGTGTATAAGAACTTATTTTTGTTGGACTTCAGCATGTTCTTTCGCTGGAAAGAGTATACTAAATTATATTGTATGCATATCAAATATATCATACCTAGAGATAAATAAAATAACCATTATATATTTTTTTCTTTCTATAAGCTAGTGTTTTTCAAGTTTCTGTATTGTTTTTAAATACAATTATTGAGTTTTGCCAGTATAAAATGCAATTTTCTAAATTATCAGAACTTAGGAAGAAATGCAAAATGTTTTAAACAATATTTTGAATTAAAAAATTGAATAAAATATTTAATTATTTGAATCAACAGTCTTTATCAAGAATAATAATAAAAAAAAAAATAATTAAATTAAAATAATAACAAAACATATTCTGGTATCAAAAATAAATAATGTACATTAATTTATACTAGGGCAGGACCACGTTCTCTTAACTGTTCTTTGATACTTTTTAAAGATTTATATTCTATATTATTATTTAATTCTTCATTGACATCTAAGAGTTCACGAACTGTTGATTTTACTCGTTGTACATCATCTGGCTGATCTTTAGCTGATATTTTTAAAATTTTATCAAATTTAATAGCTTTAGATGGTTTAATTTCATCAGGATATGATAAAATAGCATCTGAAAAAATTAATTGTACGTTTATACTTTGAAAATTAAACTATGATAATGATAAAAAGATAAATAACCAGGGATGTATTGGTAAATTATGTTTTATGTATACGTCATATTTTAAATGTATCTCAAAAATATGTTCTACTTGCGGTAGAAAATTAGCCAAAATACATACTTTTGTTGCTTGTCCCTTATTTGTTAAACATTGTGTCGTTAAAAAAAAAAAATTAATTATCCCTTTTTGTGAAACTTAATATAAATGTATTTACACATCAGCTATATTTTTGATAACGTAATATGGTGTTCTCAGTCAGTTAAGTGGTCACAGATAACCAAAAAATTTAGTTTAAAACAGAAATCAGAATTAAACAAATAAAACAATGTACGTATTGTCCACCTTTTACCATAGACACATCGTATTATGTATGCTAACAAAATCAATATTGTTTCCATATACATTTCTTTATTAAGAGGACGTTTCACCCGCATGTGTTGTCTCCGTATAACACACGTAGGACATAGTAAATTTTCATTTACCTGTTTCAATAATGTGCTTTTAGTTTTAATATTAGAGTGAATTGACCTATTGTCAAACTTTTATGTAAGAACATTATCTGTGTTCTCTTGTTGGATTTTTACTATATTTTAATTTTTAGGCGAGTTATGGATATGAAAAATATTAAATATTTCAAAATGATCATAGTTCACTTAAAATATTGTAAAAAACCAACTAGAGAACACAGATAATGTTCTTGCTTAAAAGTTTGATAATAGGTCAATTCACTATAATATTAAAACTAAAAGCACACTATTGAAACTGGTGAACGAAAATTTACTATGTCATACATGTATAAGACAGAGACAACACACGCAGGTGCAACGTCCTCTTAATATTGTTGTAACTGCTATAACTATACTCTGTATACTTCCATATACGTTCCAATATATCCCTGCAAGTACCTACCATCTAAATTTTCTAATTGATTTTTAATCTCTAAATATTTCTCTTTGGCACCTTCAGTGTCCATTTTGTTAATTACTAACATAGCTGGTTTATCTAGTAGTTCTTCTTTATACAACTCAAGTTCCTGTAAAGAAAATAATTCTTTAATTAATAAGTTAATAGCCGAGTACAATAAGGTTAAAATACAAACTTTATTTAATAAAACTACTGTATCCAAACATGATCGAAATTTATGTTTGGGATTTAATTGAAAACCATTTATGTCAACAACAAGAAGAAGTAATTTTGTCCTCTCTACATGTCTAAGAAATCTATGTCCCATTCCAATATTACAATGAGCTCCTTCTATAAGTCCTGGTAAGTCTGCCATTGATATTTGTCGCAAGTCATCATAAGTCATAACACCAATATTAGGTCTTATAGTTGTAACTGTAAATATATAAAAGCGTATTACATTTCATTTTTTTTTTTATATATATATTTTACTTACATGGGTAAGAAGCAATTTTTGGTTTGGCATTAGAAATAGCTTTTAGCAATGTAGATTTTCCAGCATTTGGAAAACCAACTAGACCAATATCAGCAATTAATTTAAGTTCAAGTTTAATAGATTTGCTTTCTCCTCTTAAACCGCAATATCCATTTGTTTTGTTGCCTCCTTCTCCACCTTTGGCAACAATTAATTCAGAATCTGGCTCATTTAACTCACCTATAACATAAGATACAAATATACATACAAAATATTATTATATTAAATAGTAAGTAACATGAAATTTATTAAAATGACAAAAATCTTATTTGTTATATTGTTAAACAATTATTTTACAAGATATATCAAATTAAACATAAATAGAAAGTACTATATAGTGATAAAATAGCTTGAAGGCTTAAATATATTTTAATAAATTAATATTTTTATCATGATCATATTGTATAATAAGTAAAATATTATTTTAAAGAAAAATTTAGTGTTAATTCTATTTAGCAGGGGTATAGAACCAATAACTTTAAAATAAAAGTAGAGGGATTGCATTCTTGCATACCATACTTTACTGCTATGTATAAATCATTATAGTATATTAGTATCCTGACTAGTATCAAGATCTGTTATCTGCTATAGGAAATTAGGTTATTTAAATTACCATAAAATATATATTTTTACCTAAACAAAAAAAAAAAAACATAAATTATATGAAACAAAATTGTAAACTTAAAAAATTGTAATTGCTTACCAATTAACAAATTTTTATCATCATAAACAGTGATACCAGTAGGTACATTTACTTTTTTATCTTCGCCGCTTTGACCAAGTATACGTCTAGAATGACTATTACCACCCATTTCTGCTCGTATTTTTTTTAGTGGACATTTTTTCAAAAAATCCTTCAGTGTCATACCTTTAAATAAAAAATTATTTATCAAATATTATTTAAGTCAACCAAAATTCCAAATACATTCATAAATCATTATTATTATTTAGTTTTCAGATTTAGCTGATTTTAAAAATCATTTATGCAAAGAATATTTCAATTCTTCAATAAAGAAGATGTATTATTTGTATTGTAACATTTTAAAAACATTAAATCAATCAAACTTAGTATCTTAACAAGTATTGTACATAAAATATAAAAAAGTTTACCAAGATAAAGTATTATGTAAATATATTATTTTGATATTAAGTTCATATTAAAATACATACCTTCTGTCGCTACAAAACAAACATCACCTCCTTTACCACCCTCACCGCCGTATCGGGGAAAACCAAAACCACCAGTTCCAGCTTTTACGTGTATTCTTAATGAATCCAAAAATTTAGAATTTTGTTTTAAATAATTTCGTATGGGCTGCAAACAAAAAAAAATAATAAATACCATTATGTTATTAATAATTTTAGTAAACACTTGTCAAATATTTTACCTTTGCATCTTTTTTCGACGAACTATATTGACGAACAATTGTTATAAACAAATTTTTATGAAAACAAAACATCCTGAAAATTGTACGATTTACAATGTAGAATGCATATTACATGGATACACGATAAGTAATCACCGGGTAAATTAATACTTTAATAAGTACCTAATTTATTCTTTTTGTACGATATTATGATAGTTACTGTTGGAATTATGAATTATTTAATAAAAAACTTTTAACGAAAAAAACAATTAACCATTAGGTAGTAATGCCGAGCGTGTTCAACTGTTCGGCATGAGAAATATCGTAATCACTAATCTGTATTTTCTATTTACTGGTAGATAGTAAGTTGATAATAGATACAATCATATTAAAAAAAATGATAAGGTATCATATACAAAAATTCTTATCAAATTCGAGTGAAAGTATGATCACAGAATAACCAGAAGGGACTAGGGAGCACTCAAAAATTTGTTCAATTTGTTATTCTGTGCCCTTGCCCTGTGATGTGATCACGGACTGTCACTTAGTTCGTGAATAGTATGATTAAATTATAGCTGGTACTGATGGCAATTAACAGTAAAATAAAACAGAAAATTAGTAGGTAGGTATAACAGTAAACAATTTAAGAATTAGCGAATATTCTTAATACCATATGTGGATTTAGTTAAAAAAAAAATACGTAGGATTTTAATATAAAACTCGAATAACTAAAAATATAAGCCCTGATATTTTATGGAGCTTGAAAAAGTATTCAATTTAATTAAACGGTAGTATGTTACGTGTATGTATACTGATACTGCAGTATACTCGCATAATATTATATTAGTTTAGACTAGTTTAGAGCATTTCCCAAACAGTGAGTGATAACTGATAATTATATATTTGGTGGATTGCGATGGTTGCGTTAAGTTTTGAAATATTAATATATATTTTTTATAATATACAATATTTTATATTATAAAATCACTATAAAATATAAATACATTTATAATAAAAAAAAAGAAGATAGGTAGGTATATTTTATGTAAGTACCTATAAGGCTATAAATTAAAATAGATATTATGATAAAATATTTTCTATGTAGCTATATTATTTTTCATTGATGTTAAAATTTAATTGTATTATTGATGTTTATCCGCGACGGGGTAGCCTTGCTTTAAACAGTCCAGTAAAAGAAAAGGTACAAATTAATTGATATTTATAAATTATATTAATGACAAAAGTCTGTAAAAATACGTGTCATTAACGACAAACTGTTTGCGTAGTGTGGCACTAAAACACGGCACTGTTGTGACACCATAATTATTTATATGTGTATCTAAATACGTGATGGGCGAACGCATGGTGTAGTATCAAAATTAATAGAATTCTGGGACTACTGGATATCTATACACAAATAAAAAACATAAACGGTTTTAAAAAAAATACATAACGATAGATGCCATAATTAATTTGAATATATTGTAAATCTGCGGAGAAAGAACATTGATGAGAGTGCTTTGAAATGAAACAATATATTATAAATAGCAATTCAATAATCCAGAGAAACGGTACCGAATGGTGAAGTGGTTAAAAATACAAAAAGCAAATAATAACACAATATTATAGTCAGCGGCGGATCCAGCATTTGTTTAAGGAGATGCACTTATTATTATTTATAATTTCAGTAAATTTACTTTAAATTATGTATTAAATTAATTTAAAATATATGAATAAAGTTTCAACAGTGACTGCGTCCGACTATAATAGGTACATAGTATTATATGGATGTTTATTTAGTAATTATTATAATTTATGGTAAATGAATACTGTGGTCTGTGAGTGACTATAGCTTAAGACGGAAGAATATCGAAAAACAATAATAATTTATAACTGAATATGCATATAACATATTCATTATTGTACGTTTACAATATGCAGTACGACAAAACGAAAACTATATCGATGCGATGGTAAGAATACGATGCATTTTGACTAGGTACCTACCTATTGTGAGTTTTAACATTACACGGACAGGTCGCGTGTGACAGCGGTAAACCGATACACAGCACACAGTTATTACCGGTAATCTGTTGGGCGGATTTTAATTCGCGACCGTATCAATAACGATGGACGCGCGCACGGTACTGAAAACCGATCGACCACGTGGGATCGGCACAGAGCCGTAGCAACGTTCATTTGTGCTCCTGTCCATTTAACATATTTCCGCCCTTTTAAAAATTGCTTACCCCCTCCTACACGTACTTACACCTATAAAGACATTCGTTATTTTATTTTTATTAGCTATTACAATAACTATTATATTTAATAAGAAAAAAAACACTGCCAAACTTATTATAACCTTATATAATAATTTAAAAAATAATTGTACTTATATACATTTCAAAATTTCACTATTCGTGCTTTTTTAGTAGCAAATTCATCCATAACATTTTCAAAATTAATGTTTGAAGCCAATTCACGTTCAATTGATATAATACTTATATATTTGTCAATTTTTTGCTGTGACATTGTAGACCTTAGATAGTTATTAGTTCTTAATAATTTTCAGTTGACTAAAACTTCGTTCACAAGTGTTTCCTTTCACGGACTGATACAAAAAGACTAAATACTAAAATAGGAGTAGTTATCTATCACCCATGAATATGAAAAAATTGATGAAGGTCTTTAAAATATAAAAATAAAACATTTAGAATCATAATTTTAAATTAATATAACATGCAGCTATGAGTTAATAATAATAATCGATTTTGATGTTTATTATTTTGCGAACACTTGAAAATTGTAATATTTTTGTACACAATACGCCATAATAAAGTACTATAGCGTAGCCGTTCTAGTATAATTTGTTTTGCCCGTATTATAAATAAAATATATCTTATTAATAATTGGTATAACGTATGATGGTATATTTTATTCTGGATTTTGCGTCCCTTTTTTTCGTTGCGCCCCTGGCCTGGGCCAGTTTCGCCAAGCCCTAGCTACGGCTCTGGATCGGCATATCGGCGATAATACTGTACACCGGTGGAGACACACGGTACGGAAGTAACGCGCCCTACGCGGCAACGGGTTAGAATCCACGCGTTATGTCCGGCGACGATGACGGAACGCGTCGAAATACTATACCGGTACAATGGTAACGAAATTTACGCGTGCCGTACAAAGTGCAGTGATCGGTAAGAGACCCGCGGAGGACAGGACGGATCGCAACACACGATGTATAAATTAGTATAATTAGCATAATATGTATGTGTAAACACGGCGTACTGTGCGCGGACCTATCGCGAATTGCGCGTTACGCGCGCGCGCGAAAAAGACAGAAATCGAACTCGAGCAACGTGAACGTCAAAGGCAAACATGACGAAACATATTTGACCACAAACATACCAAGCACGGCGTAAACAAAAACAGTGGACAATAGAAAAACAAACGGTCGCATCGTTGCGGAGACCAAAACGCGTGTGGAAAAATGCGAATGTGCAATGTGACGAAACGCTTCACAAGCTGTGCCGATGAAGTGTTGGGCTGCGACCGATGTGAACGGCGCCATGTGGCTAAAAGCTGACGACGTGTCGCTATTATATGCAGCAACCGCGTGGTAACAAACGTAATCGTAACGATGGTATAAAAAAAAATCGGCGACACGACGAAAACCGTACGGTCGCAATGCGTAAATTTAATAATAGTTAACAATATTTTAATGTGTAATATATAAGTGATTAATTATTGATTCTTCGGCAGTTATATGGTTGGATGTGGTCACAGCGAAACTGAAAACTAAACAGTAATATTTTAAATGTATAAACTTATTAGTGTATGTGTGTAGAATGTGCGTAGAAAGCGATTTGCGAAAGTATAAGTGTCAAATAGTGTTCGTTACCGCGTACGACAAGTGTGTGTACGTGTTGAGTTAAAATCACGATATTTTAACTTGACGGATGTTTGCACACAATATATTTTCAGTTTTTACTATATATACTATATTGTATTGTTGGAGTTATCCGGATACTCTAATATTTTAAAATCCGAATGAAAATTAATTCGTATATCCGTAATCCGAATATATATATATTCGAATATTCGGATAACCGTAATGGTATTTGATAATATTCGCCATTCGGATATAACATCTACTATTCAGATATTGCAATGCGTAAATCCCGGGGTCTCATAAAATTTATCTCGCGAGTCACAGTAAAAATAAATACCTACCTACTTGAAAAACATTGAAAATACAGAAATCTGAATACTATAAATATTCGAGTATTCGAAATCTGAATATACGTCCCAACACTAGTGGGACGTATATTCAGATTATATATACTAACACATATGGATTTACGTGTAATTATAATACGGTATACACTATACAGAGTATAGAGTACACGATATTCCGAATTTACATGTATGTATAATGTGAATCCTAGATTTTTTTTTTATACGATATTTTGGACTGAAATGTGTACGTACCTGTGTAGGTAGTAGGCACCGTAGTAGGTGTACAATAAGATATTATTTTATTTTACGTTTTCTAATTCTGAGTTTGAATATGATATTATTTTGAATTTGTTGTGTGTGTGTGAACACTATAATCTGAGTAGCGCATTCATGTATTCCTATACAGATTATATTATTTCGTATTTTGAGTATATGTACGTTTTGAAGTACATCATCGTACATTCGTACATATATTATGTGTTTGGTCAAACATAACAATTTTTTTCCAATATTCTTTTTTTACATTTTTTCAAGGTAAGCATTTTTTTTTTTTAATTATTGAAAATTAACTATCTGTACCTTTAAAATCTAGGTCTAGAGCATATATTGCAATATGAGCAAATAATATGATTCAAGTATATAAATTATATATAAAGTGTTAGAACATAAAAGCTTAAGATAAATTATACACAATAATCATGAACAGTCAATAAAAAATATTAGCAAGTTAGAAAATAGAAAAAATAATGATGTTGCATCTTGAATTGTAAATTTAAATAGAACAATTCTATAATATTCATTTTAATTAACATTGTTCAAAGTTTGTTAGATTTTTCTTGAATATACGTATTATTGATAATAAAAAAAAAAAAAAATGAACGATGATAGATATATTATTTCAATATTTATTTATAACTTTTTAAGCGTTTTAGTTCTATCTAAACAAGTTATATTAGCCTTTTATAAATATATATAAGTTAATTTATATAAGTTTTTAGCTCATAAATATAATTAAACATACTCGTATTTAGTGAACACTTTCAATTCAGTTTAACTATAAAAATTCTATTGTATTAACTAAATTCTGTTAATATTTATTTTATATGCTTCACGTTTTTTTTCATCTTATTTTTGTCATTTAATATTAGAAAAAAATCTAACAAGTATTGATTGAAAATATATAAAACATTATTATTTATTTTTTTTGGCGTTTTTGCAATACACTTATTATTTTATTTCAACATGAGTTGATTGTTAATCTATTATTAAATATTTAAATTGTAGGCTTATAAACGAATTGTTATGATTACACATTTATAAGTGTTCTATTATATGGTATAACATATACTTTAGAATGAACTTTTTTATTTTGTATCTTTATCTAATTTTTATTATTTGCGTATATAAATACTGTAAACACTGTAAAATTGAACTTCTAATGCAAAATATTGGCTTTTTTTTACCATGTGTATGTAGTAGATACCTTACGTAATATATCATTATCTTAAAGTAAACTTTGCAGGTTTTATGGTTAATTTCTTACCAATTAACAATTATGTTTGTATTTGTTTGGGTATACATTTTTTTTAATCATAAATATGATACATTTTATATGATTTAATGATTGTGATGAAATAATAAAACAAACAGAACACGATAGGTTTAAAATTAATAATTCTATGAGGATTACAATATTTTATATTTATATTATACAAAATGTAGACATAATTTGATATAATATATTTCATAAATAAGAAGATAAATTCTTCCATTTGTTTTCATCTCTTGTTCAATAATCACTTATTTGAGAGAAGAACAATACACAATATCATGTTTGATAGACCACATAACAACATCAATGTGAATTTGTACGTACCAAATCCATATCATTTAAATTTAAATGACATATCTAACTATAAAATAATAATTTTAAAAATATACGATGCCCGAAGACCCATTTTATGGGTTTACATAAGGGGCTTTATATATATTATTATTGTATGTATAAAATCAGGGTACATAATATTTGTTGATACCTGATGCAATATAATATTATAAATACTAATATAGTTAAAATTATTCAACTATAAGAAAATATTTTTGTAATATATAACAGCATGTCAGCCTCAGCATATAGCATTAATTCTTAGCCAATAAGTTTTAGTAGACTAAAAACCAAATTTAGCAAAATAGAAACTAGGTTGAGGAATAATGACTTAATAAGGTATATAAAATATAAATACATAAGAGATGGGAGTGGACATAAGCTATTTTTTTTTAAATGATTATTTAATAAAATAAAATTGAACAAAACATTATTTTATTATTATACTTAAATTTTGTGTTTAGCTAGTGTACTTCGTGTAAGCGTTGTATACGACAATACATTATTATTTAACAATATATAACTAAACAAAAAATAACACGAGCTGAAATAATTAAAAATCATTTTATAATATTCTGCATCATAAAAATAAAATAATTTTTTTTCTATTTTTATTGGTTTGGTGAAGATATTTGTGTACACGTGATTTATTTTTATTTTAGCAAAAAATTTGAGAACTGTATCCCGTATCGCAATCATTACAGCATGACCAATTTGATATTATTGTTAGTATATTAATATTATCGGTAGTTTGATATACCTATAATGACTAACATTTATCCGCATATAGTCAATATATAGTCAATAACGACCAAAGTAATTATAAATTATACATTAAACCCTGACCATTGTGGGCACACATTATGTGTGCCGGATTGGGACCCAGAAACTTGTCGAGCACAATTATTCGGCCCAATTAATTTAGCTAGATATTTTAGCAAGCGGCCCATCTATCATAAATTCATAATAATCTTGCGGCCCACCGCGCTTAATAACGCGGTAGCTCGCCGGCCCAATCCGGGCATACGATTATATTGTGCAGTAGACTTTTGTTAAAAGAACGTTATTCACGCAGCCGTTTCAAATATACAATTCTATAAAGGAAAAAATAATCATACAACCAATGCAAACTCGTTCTAGAGCGTATCAACTGTTGTGCTGATACACTGTACTATACGGCTCACGAGAAAATGTCCCTAAAAACGTGTACGTCGCTGCGCATCGGTTCCCCCACCATACTGCGGCCCATCTGTCGGAAGCAGGTCGGTTGCAATCGTTCGATAGCCGACACTCGTGTAGTGTGTACGCGTTAGCAGTTTAAGCAGTTAGCAGCTAGCAGTGATACAGACACATAGATGTAAATAATAATTATACATATTTGTGGTCAAACAGCAGTGTGTATATTATATTCATACAAGCCACAGTGTATTGTCATTGTTGTATTCACACATTATGTAACAACGTACTGACTACATACTCATTAGATATTAAAACGTTGTATTTTGATGCGATTTGTTTGTGATTTTGATGTACATTAATGACTTTTCTTTTACGTTATATTATTGTGCTGTTGTTATATTGTTCAAATCAATATTCGCTATGGAAAAGGACAATCAAAATGAAGTAACGCCCGTTAAAAAGAATCGTTGTGGAAAGGTAAGAATATTAAAATGATTTTTTATTTCATTAATAATATTGCAATAGTTATTAATATTCTATACTCAGGTTTAAAATTAAATGTGTATTGTGACATTTATCTTAAAAATAATATCATTTTATGTTTGATGATTATTATCATATAGTTAAAAAATACCTATTTATTCTGAAATAGAATCTAAGAAAAAAACGACATTATAAACAAATGCTATATAATAAATATAACATGACAAAAAACGTTAAATGCAGTTAACTTTAAAATTTCAAATAAGTATTAATTAAGTATAAATACATTATAAAAAATCGATTATTGTTAAATTAAATAAATAAATAATAATATACGACACATATCGCAACCCAATATGTGTATCATTGTATACATACTATACATATATAACTTATATATTAAAAAAAAATATATAAATGTAAAGTTTATTTCAACAAGCGTGCTATTGAATTTTTTAAAAATAATTTTATTTATGACAATTATTTTAATAACTCTTAACCAAAATTAAGTTTTTGTCGTTTTTTTCCGTGTCGTTTTTTACCGACTACCTTGAAATATACCTAAAACAAAAAAGATTTAATACATTAGTTGGTATATAGAATAGCTTATTTATCCAAATTAATTTTACAACAAAACATACCTTTAAAATACGAATTATTAGTTTTTTAATATTAAGTACCAATATAAATTTTGTTTTTTTATAAATGGTAAAAAACCGATCAACAATTAATAATACTAACACATTTTACTATATTTTCTGTTTAGGTTGTTCAATTAGAACAAAAAAAAAAAATTATTTATTTATACATGGATCTCAAGCAGAAAGAACCTGATATTAAGTATATAGATTTAAAAGATAAATTGTCTGAAAGAAGTGGAATCGGAATTAAAACAATTATGAAGACGTTGAGTGAATATAAGTCTTCTGGCACAATATCCTTGCCAATAAATAATAAAAAACGATTAACAGTAATCGAAAAAGTGGATGATTATAGCAAAAATAAAATTCGTAAAAAAATACACGAATTTTGGTTCAGTAAAAAAATTCCATCGTTACGAAAAATAATTCAAGTAGTTAAAAATGACCCTGATCTTCCAAATATATCACGTACTTCGTTTCAAAGGTTATTAAAGGATATGCAATTTGAATACTCAAAAACAAGCAGTATAAACAGTGCTCTTATTGAAAGGGATGACCTTGTCTTATGTCGGCGTAAATATATTTCCACCTTACGACGTTATCGTCAAGAAGGAAGAACAATATACTATTTGGGTGAGACTTGGGTCAATGTTAAAGATAGATCGTCTAAAGTGTGGGTCGACAAGTCTGTCAAATCGAACAATAATAAATTCCTGAGAGGTTGGACTACGGGGTCACGTAATCCTAGATGTAAACGATTCATCGTTGTTCACATAGGGTCGTTCGAGGGGTTTGTCGCTGACGGTCTTCTGTGCTTTGAATCCAATGAAAACACGGTTGATAATCACAACGAAATAAATTGCAATACATTTTTCGAATGGTTCTGTAGCATATTACCTTTATTAAAAGACGACGCGGTGATAGTTATGGATAATACACCGTACAATTCAATGAAAAAAGAACAGGCACCTATAATTTCTTGGAAAAAGAATGCAATACTTGAATGGCTGGAATCTAAAGGTGTAGTAATTACCGAACCCGGCATGGTAAAATTTGAGTTATTACAAAAAGTCCAACAGATAAAACAACAATATGAGAGGTTAGTTGTAGATGAAGAGGCCAAAAAATTTAATAAAATTGTACTGCGTTTACCTCAGTACCATAACGAACTCAACCCTATAAATTCAGCGTTGTCGCTAGTAAAATCACATGTTAAAGAAAATAACACGACTTATAATTTAAATGACTTTAGGAAATTATTAAATGATAGTATAAAACGAGTGACACCTGAAAAATGGTCTGATTGTATTTCCCATACTTTAAAAGAAGAGGATACATTTTGGCAAGTAGATTTCATTTCCGATAAGATTTTGAGAAATTAAATTCGACATAATATTGTTAAGTAACGACAGAAGAGACTTCTGACTCAGAAAATAGTAAATAACGTATTTTTAAAATTATTATATCTTTGTAAATAAATAGTCATAATCATGATAATTGTTATATTAATGATATACACTATTAAATCAATATGGCAAATATTATACTATAATATTATACTTCTACGTTTGAGACTGTCTGATTCAGATTGAGATTTTAATTGTTTTATTTTTATATGAAGAAACATGACTATTTTAATATTGTTCTTTAAGTATTTATATATTTTTGTAGTCATGACAATTTTAATTTTTTTTTAAACATGACTATAATAATTATTTACTAATCAATTGTATTCATCTTATTAAATGTGTTGGTAATTTATATTATATTATTATATTATTATTATATTATATTTATATTATTTGTTTTTAAATGTTTTAATAATAATTGTACCTAAATAAAATATACGTGAGCGCAAGACTTTGTGTTTGGTACATAACAATACCTAACAAGTATAACAATGTGGAAAATACAAAAAAATTAACTGTACAGTTTGAGTCCTAAAAATGTTTTATTTTTTTAAATTAAATAATTATTTATTGTTTCTATTGGTGTTTACAACTGACTCTTGAATTATTATTCGTTTAAACGAAACATTATATTTTTTTTTTACATAGTATGCAAAAATAAAGTTAATATTAATATGTTTATAAGCACATACATTTACCAACATTTTTTTTAGGGACTAAAGCCTACCCAATCTCCCTCCACTAGTTACGCCTTTGATCATCTGTATACATATACTCTGTTCCAAATAAGATTACTTGCGTTCGCGCACAGTGGGCGTGGCTAAGGAGCTGTACGCCAAGGTTGGTAGAATGGTAGACGATCTACTCCGACGTAAACCGAACGCAATTGCGCACAAGTCATTTTATTTGGAACAGCGTATAGTGGCGGTTGTCTATCACGATGTGGAATGGTATAGTCACTGAATAACCAGATGGAACACCTTTTGAGTTTAACACGGGTTCTTATGATGCACAGACTTACAACACTTGTTGGAATATCAGTGTTGGCGGTAGAAAGATATTCCCCATTATTCTATTTTTCCAACGAGACTGTATTGATTGTATTTCAAACATTCGAAGGAACGCGATAACGCATGATACACGAATGACGTTTGTTATAATTGTTTTAAAAAATGTATGTAAACCATTGACTAAGAATATAATATACGATATACCTTAGTACAAATCACGGATTACTACATTACAACTGTATAGTAGTCCGTGGTACAAACATAAGCAAACGTAAACATTAGAAAATTAGCGTGACCAGACAAAAATAATTTTACATTTTTGTTATATACAATATACATGAATACACTGATATTCCAACCAGTTGAAGAGATTTTTATGCGCTTAGCGTGTGTGATTTTTGGTTATTTATATAGATCTATTTAGTTATGGTTGATATTAGAATATTATATAATATATAGTTGTTATATAAAATAAATCAATATAGTATAACAGTGCTGTACCTCATTTGGTCATGTTTGTAGGGGATGAAATTTTTTTACATTTTACCTTTAACTCCCCTACCTCTCCCTTCCAAAAATTTGTATTTATCATAATATTCAATAATATACAATAATATTTATTGTTAAATCAGTAAATAAATTTAGTTAATCAATATTAACAAAAAAATGGTCATGGGGGGATACGACATCCAAATCACACCCCCGTAATTACGCCACTGTAATAGAATAACAAACATTTAACTAGATTATGTATACGGTGGCTGATAACCGCGACAGCGACTAACCAGACTCGTTATTTAAGATGGTAAACAGACTATTCAACTATTGTCCCGTCCATGAAGATATTAGAATAAGGAGACCAAACTCCGCTTCTGATAACGTCCGAAACGAATAGCACGATTAAATGGCTATAGGTGGCGTTGCGTAAGCTAAGGTTGTTACTTTAATCTACGTAGTATAGGGATTATTCGTGTTTTTTGTTATTTTTTGTAAAATATATGCATTATTTCGAACCATGACCCATTATAAATTTTAGAGTTCGTACAATAACGCATTCATACATGTGCATGTGTGTATATTTCATGTGTACTCCGCATAGAAGTAAGTATCAGATATCTTATTCAGTTCCCGACATCCATAAGAGACTATATATAGACTACTAGAAAATATTAAGTATTTGAGTAATGAACCGCAGTGCACAGATAACAAGATATTAATCTGTTAGTGAAAAATATTGATAGTGATAAAGGATTGACTATATAATAATAAAAAGTTTTTAATAAAATATACACATATGCACATGTATCATCATGTATGATCGCGTAATTTTACGAGCTATACAATTTATAATGGGTCATAGACCGAAAAATAACGCATATAGTTTACAAAAAATGTAAAAAACATGAATAATCCTATACTACGTGAATTAAAGTAGCAACCTTAGCTTACGCAGCGCCACCTAGCTCTATAGCCCGTTCGTACGACTCATTTCGGTACTTTTTTTGAAAGTGAATCGATCTTTCAGTCGATTTAAATCGGAATGAAAAGATCTATTCAAAAAAAGATCAGTGGCAAAACTCGATACACAATTAAGCTCAACTCACAAGTTATGAATATTATATGTATACATAAAGGATAACACTTTTCGCTTATCAACGAACTATACTTATTTAATTAATAAATAATCAAGAGCGAAACTTGTTGCTAGTATCCTATCAGGTTACGGAAACTTTTAGTGTATCACACTTGATATCCTAAATAAACAGCCAGAACTCCGATTAGCTAATTGTGTGTTATTTCTAATACGCAGTATATATGACTATAATATGGTTTTGTTTCAATTTTTCTCAATTTTTTTCACTTTATTGTTGTATGTTTTCTTATTTAATTTTATTGACTAAAATCTTAAGTAGTTGCTAGATTTTTGATACAACCGTTTTTTATAGCTCAAAATAATATAAAACCGTTGAACTCTAACAACAATATTCATATAAGAGGAAAATTTAATGTCAGTGCTTGTAAAGATTATACAAATTATTTTTAAAATACATGTATTAAACATATCGCACAATTATCTGAGTATAAAGATGAATTATATTATGAAGAAGTTTATCATCATACATTAAATTGGAACATTTTTAGATTAAAAAATGTATTGTTTTAAAAACAAGGTAATTTAATTTTAAATACTACTAATCAACTGTACACATTATGCGCATTTTAATTATTTATAGTTGAAACTAACCTTACTATGTAATAAAATTAAACATATTATATCATGTTAAATATATATTTGTAAATAAATAGACTAATTTATTAGATGTAGAATTTAAAATATATATATATACATAATACATTAAATCTTAAACATTTCCATCTTATTATTTACTTCCTAATAAGCATGAAAAAATTGAATTTTTAAAATAACATATAAGTACATTAATCATGATACCTCGTATATGTAATACAATATTATTTGACATGAAATAGAAAAAAGAATAATAATTTATTATTATAGAATTTAAGAATAAGAATATGATTACAGAATACATATAAGTAATGTCATAAATATTGTAAAAACTCCAATTAAAATAAAATTGTAACATTATATTCATTACATTACCAAGATACCTAATTTAATTTTGTATACAAATATTTTAATATCTATATACATCATACATATTTTGCTAAATAAAAATCCATAATATCTACCTACTTGCAAAACCATATAATTTTGTACACAATATTATATTTAAAAAAGATTAAAGAAACTTATTGTTGTTATACACTTATACCACCAACACGCACCGGTGTACGGCATCATAAAAGAAATTTGACGAGTAAATTGTAATAACACAAATATTATTGTACAATTATAATAAGTAAATTAATTTTATATTATAACATATTATGAATATAATATATAATCAACACTGTTTATCTTTATAATAATAAATTTAAATTTATTAGTGAATACACAGGTTCTTTATCACATTATATTATTAAAATACTTTTTATAAATAACCTTTTAATACATTTTTAGTTTGTATGCTTATAATCTAATATTTTGCAGGTTGACAACCATCGATGAAATTATTCCATAGTATTTTTTGTTCATTATTTGTCGAAAAGTTTGTATATCCAATATAAGATTTCTCATGAATTTTTTATACTAATTACAAAAATCCCGAATGTATCTAGTATATTAGATTATAGTCACAAACTCACAACTTAACAATAATAAGCCGCATAGATTAATTTTAGCGTTATTTAATAATAATAATAATCGATTAAATAACATAAAAGACGTTTATTTACATAAAACACAATTTGTACTAGTTATCTTAGTATAAGTATATTTTATGCTATACTAAGCGCAGCAAAATACACAACGGACAAACTTTTTTGTTCGCTTCCAAAATGAACGGTGTCTTTTTTTTAATAATGTTAACAGGGCTAGGTCCCTGCACTTGTTATGCTATTGGAAAAATCTTTTGAAATTGCATCGGAATGCACTGTATTTCAATTGCCTCAGGTGTCACGCTTAATGAAATATTCGGAAGTGAAAACACATCGTTTTGCTGGTGGATTGGTGACATTAGGGTTCGCAACATCCGGGTTTTACTGAACTTTGTTAAGTCTATCAGAAACTTGCAAAACAAGGAGGTGATTAGACTTTAATTATTGTGGTTGGCACAATCACTGTCACGTTTACTATTGCAATTATACGTCTTATTTGTGGTCCTGCATATGATTGGCAAACACGATTAGTGATAAGTAATATACAAGAGGTGCGTTCGGAATCTGTTGTACCGATACAGCGTCAGGCTTAACTGAATCATCATCAACGCCAACCATTATCATGTTGATGTTTGACATACAACTTTAATAAGGCTTAATTATTAAACTCGGGAGTTCGCGACTTTCTAAAACTTTCGTAAATTGAACATTTAGTGATCCATTAGAAAGGGTTTGTATCCAAGCTGTGGTGATCTTGATATTGGTCGTAATATTTCGCATGATATATCTATGTATAAATATATTATTTACGACAAATTTACGTTACAAGAATTGTGTAAATTATTGTGTAATACTATAATAATAATAATTAATTACTATTATGTGCTCTTGAGACTGAAAAAAGTTAGACGGACACGAATATATTTTATAAGTCAATATATCATATGATTATAAATAGTAATATTAGATTTTTAGTTATTTATCAAATTAATTAACGATTATTCAGGTAAAGGGAGTACTTGTAAAGTATAAATAAAAGGTATGAATTAATTGATATTTATAAATTGTATTTATGACAAAAGTTTGTAAAAATACATATTTCACTATAACTGTTAGCGCAGTCGGGCTTCTATACGAGATGACTATCAAAATGTTAGGAATAACGAATGGGTGACAATAGTAACAAATATTGTGACACCATAATTTATATGTGTATCTAAATGCGTGATGCGCGAACGAATGGTGTTTTATCAAAAAATGCTGGCACTGCTGGACACGTGTAATATACAAATCGAAAACAAATAGTTAAAATAAAAAATACATAATGATTGCTGCTAAGCTGCCATATATAATTTGAATATATTATAAATCTGCGGAGAAAGAACATTGATAAGAGTGCTTTTTAAATGAAACAATAAATTATAAATTGTAATTCAATAATCCAGAGAAATTGTACCGAATGATGAAGTGGCATAAATTACAAAAAACATATGATAATACGATATTATAATCAGCGGCGGATCCAGAATTTTTTTTTTAAGGAGGGCGCATTATTTATGTTTTCAGTAAATCTAATACAAATTATGTATTTAATAATTATAAAGTATATGACTAAGGTTTCAACACTGACTGTGTCCGATTATATTATATAGGTATTCATTTAGTAATGATTATAATTCATAGTAAACGAATACTGTGGTCTGTGAGCGACTAAAAACGGAAGGAAATCGGAAAACAATAATGATTTATAATTGCGAATATAATATGTATACAATATGCTGCAGCACAACAAAATAAGGACTGTGTCAATGCGATGGCATGAAAACGGTGCACTTTCGCTATATAGGTACTTCGAGTCTTATTATTACACGGGACAGGTCGCGGGCATTATCGGTAATCTGTCTGGTGGACGGATTTCGACTCGCGACCGCATCGATAACGATGGACAGTGAAAATCGATCGACTACGCGGGATCGGCATATTGCGGCGATAATAATGTACACCGGCGGAGACGCGGCCTCACGCGCGCAACTACGTGTCAGAATCCACGCGTTATGTATGGCGGCGATGCCGGAACGCGTCGAAATACTATACCGGTACGATGGTAACGCGATTTACGCGTGTTGTACAAAGTGCAATGAACGGTACCGCGCGGAAGACAGGACGGACAGGAACACACGATGTATAATACCATAGTACATACACGTGAACACGGCAAACTGTGCGCGGAGTGCGGAGTGCGTTACGCGCGCGACAAGTACAGAAATCGAACTCGAGCATCGGGACCGTCGAAGGCAAACGCGGTAAAATCAATTTGCAGACCGCAAACATGCCAAGCCCGGCGTTAACACAAATAGTGGACAATACGGAAACCAATGGTCGCATCACTACCGAAATCGGGCAGAATAATGCGATCACGATTTAACAACGACACTACGAAAACAGTACGGTCGTAATGTGTAAATTTAATAATAATAATAACAATGTCACACAAAATTCGTATTCGGAATGAGCAGGGCTCTTAAAATTTTTTAACGTAATTAAAACGGCACACAATACACGATAATACTAGAGTATTACTAAATGAAACATAATGACGTTGTACACTGCTGAATCACCATGACCTGTGTATTTATATACTTCTATTATGTATACTATTGTGACTATAAGTATAACAAATATTGAGCCACAATAAAAAGATGTTACCGGTTGCAGTGCAAACTTTTAAATATATTGTTAAAATTTTTTGTATGGATGAAAAAAAAATATTATGTAAAAACAAGTAATAAAGTTTAGCATACACACTTTAGTCTACAAAAAGACACGAACAAATAAGTGAATAAATATTACTTATAAGTTTAAGCAATAGTATATTGGAATATGTACTATGTATAAGAGATAATAGGAGATTACAAATGTGGAACTTAACAGTGATTTTTTTAATCGGTCATCGAACAGAACAAAACCGTAAAATAATGTTGTATGTTTGAATACATTAAAATATTCACTATATTACTGTAAATAATAGGGTAAAAAAAAAAACTAATAATTCTTTAGCTATATTTTGCAATATTCTAAGAACAAGGAAGATACATACTTATAACTTTTAAAATTAATTAACTAAATTCTTCTTATTGAAAAACGAACAGGGGCCCAGGGCTGCCGTAATGTAAAATTGAAAAGTCTATTTTTTCTTGTTTTTTTTCGCGCAAACCGTTTCGGTAGCTCGTCTCAAGACGCACGTAAATTATCAGAGTTGAAAAATAAATCTTTCACCGCGAAAACTTGCATACAAGTTTTTCTCAAAAAAGTGGTTTTTACCGTACTTAGGTGGGTAATATTTGGAATTTCGGGATTTTTTTGATATAGAAACATAGTCCGACGGTGCCTCGTGTACGCTGTAACGTTTTTAAACAGATCGCGAGAAGGCTTTGATCTTAAAATTACGTATATTTAGTTTTTTTGGTGAAAAACGGCGAAAAACGAACAGGGGCCCAGGGCTGCCGTAATGTAAAATTGAAAAGTCTATTTTTTCTTGTTTTTTTTCGCGCAAACCGTTTCGGTAGCTCCTCTTAAGACGCACGTAAATTATCAGAGTTGAAAAATAAATCCTTCACCGCGAAAACTTGCATACAAGTTTTTTTCAAAAAAGTGGTTTTTACCGTACTTAGGTGGGTAATATTTGGAATTTCGGGATTTTTTTGATATAGAAACATAGTCCGACGGTGCCTCGTGTACGCTGTAACGTTTTTAAACCGATCGCGAGAAGGCTTTGATCTTAAAATTACGTATATTTAGTTTTTTTGGTGAAAAACGGCGAAAAACGAACAGGGGCCCAGGGCTGCCGTAATGTAAAATTGAAAAGTCTATTTTTTCTTGTTTTTTTTCGCGCAAACCGTTTCGGTAGCTCGTCTTAAGACGCACGTAAATTATCAGAGTTGAAAAATAAATCCTTCACCGCGAAAACTTGCATACAAGTTTTTTTCAAAAAAGTGGTTTTTACCGTACTTAGGTGGGTAATATTTGGAATTTCGGGATTTTTTTGATATAGAAACATAGTCCGACGGTGCCTCGTGTACGCTGTAACGTTTTTAAACCGATCGCGAGAAGGCTTTGATGTTAAAATTACGTATATTTAGTTTTTTTGGTGAAAAACGGCGAAAAACGAACAGGGGCCCAGGGCTGCCGTAATGTAAAATTGAAAAGTCTATTTTTTCTTGTTTTTTTTCGCGCAAACCGTTTCGGTAGCTCGTCTTAAGACGCACGTAAATTATCATTGTTGAAAAATAAATCCTTCACCGCGAAAACTTGCATACAAGTTTTTTTCAAAAAAGTGGTTTTTACCGTACTTAGGTGGGTAATATTTGGAATTTCGGGATTTTTTTGATATAGAAACATAGTCCGACGGTGCCTCGTGTACGCTGTAACGTTTTTAAACCGATCGCGAGAAGGCTTTGATGTTAAAATTACGTATAATTAGTTTTTTTGGTGAAAAACGGCGAAAAACGAACAGGGGCCCAGGGCTGCCGTAATGTAAAATTGAAAAGTCTATTTTTTCTTGTTTTTTTTCGCGCAAACCGTTTCGGTAGCTCGTCTTAAGACGCACGTAAATTATCAGAGTTGAAAAATAAATCCTTCACCGCGAAAACTTGCATACAAGTTTTTTTCAAAAAAGTGGTTTTTACCGTACTTAGGTGGGTAATATTTGGAATTTCGGGATTTTTTTGATATAGAAACATACTCCGACGGTGCCTCGTGTACGCTGTAACGTTTTTAAACCGATCGCGAGAAGGCTTTGATGTTAAAATTTCGTATATTTAGTTTTTTTGGTGAAAAACGGCGAAAAACGAACAGGGGCCCAGGGCTGCCGTAATGTAAAATTGAAAAGTCTATTTTTTCTTGTTTTTTTTCGCGCAAACCGTTTCGGTAGCTCGTCTTAAGACGCACGTAAATTATCAGAGTTGAAAAATAAATCCTTCACCGCGAAAACTTGCATACAAGTTTTTTTCAAAAAAGTGGTTTTTACCGTACTTAGGTGGGTAATATTTGGAATTTCGGGATTTTTTTGATATAGAAACATAGTCCGACGGTGCCTCGTGTACGCTGTAACGTTTTTAAACCGATCGCGAGAAGGCTTTGATCTTAAAATTACGTATATTTAGTTTTTTTGGTGAAAAACGGCGAAAAACGAACAGGGGCCCAGGGCTGCCGTAATGTAAAATTGAAAAGTCTATTTTTTCTTGTTTTTTTTCGCGCAAACCGTTTGGGTAGCTCCTCTTAAGACGCACGTAAATTATCAGAGTTGAAAAATAAATGCTTCACCGCGAAAACTTGCATACAAGTTTTTTTCAAAAAAGTGGTTTTTACCGTACTTAGGTGGTAATATTTGGAATTTCGGGATTTTTTTGATATAGAAACATAGTCCGACGGTGCCTCGTGTACGCTGTAACGTTTTTAAACCGATCGCGAGAAGGCTTTGATGTTAAAATAACGTATATTTAGTTTTTTTGGTGAAAAACGGCGAAAAACGAACAGGGGCCCAGGGCTGCCGTAATGTAAAATTGAAAAGTCTATTTTTTCTTGTTTTTTTTCGCGCAAACCGTTTCGGTAGCTCGTCTTAAGACGCACGTAAATTATCAGAGTTGAAAAATAAATCCTTCACCGCGAAAACTTGCATACAAGTTTTTTTCAAAAAAGTGGTTTTTACCGTACTTAGGTGGGTAATATTTGGAATTTCGGGATTTTTTTGATATAGAAACATAGTCCGACGGTGCCTCGTGTACGCTGTAACGTTTTTAAACCGATCGCGAGAAGGCTTTGATCTTAAAATTACGTATATTTAGTTTTTTTGGTGAAAAACGGCGAAAAACGAACAGGGGCCCAGGGCTGCCGTAATGTAAAATTGAAAAGTCTATTTTTTCTTGTTTTTTTTCGCGCAAACCGTTTCGGTAGCTCGTCTTAAGACGCACGTAAATTATCAGAGTTGAAAAATAAATCCTTCACCGCGAAAACTTGCATACAAGTTTTTTTCAAAAAAGTGGTTTTTACCGTACTTAGGTGGGTAATATTTGGAATTTCGGGATTTTTTTGATATAGAAACATACTCCGACGGTGCCTCGTGTACGCTGTAACGTTTTTAAACCGATCGCGAGAAGGCTTTGATCTTAAAATTACGTATATTTAGTTTTTTTGGTGAAAAACGGCGAAAAACGAACAGGGGCCCAGGGCTGCCGTAATGTAAAATTGAAAAGTCTATTTTTTCTTGTTTTTTTTCGCGCAAACCGTTTCGGTAGCTCGTCTTAAGACGCACGTAAATTATCAGAGTTGAAAAATAAATCCTTCACCGCGAAAACTTGCATACAAGTTTTTTTCAAAAAAGTGGTTTTTACCGTACTTAGGTGGGTAATATTTGGAATTTCGGGATTTTTTTGATATAGAAACATAGTCCGACGGTGCCTCGTGTACGCTGTAACGTTTTTAAACCGATCGCGAGAAGGCTTTGATCTTAAAATTACGTATATTTAGTTTTTTTGGTGAAAAACGGCGAAAAACGAACAGGGGCCCAGGGCTGCCGTAATGTAAAATTGAAAAGTCTATTTTTTCTTGTTTTTTTTCGCGCAAACCGTTTCGGTAGCTCGTCTTAAGACGCACGTAAATTATCAGAGTTGAAAAATAAATCCTTCACCGCGAAAACTTGCATACAAGTTTTTTTCAAAAAAGTGGTTTTTACCGTACTTAGGTGGGTAATATTTGGAATTTCGGGATTTTTTTGATATAGAAACATAGTCCGACGGTGCCTCGTGTACGCTGTAACGTTTTTAAACCGATCGCGAGAAGGCTTTGATCTTAAAATTACGTATATTTAGTTTTTTTGGTGAAAAACGGCGAAAAACGAACAGGGGCCCAGGGCTGCCGTAATGTAAAATTGAAAAGTCTATTTTTTCTTGTTTTTTTTCGCGCAAACCGTTTCGGTAGCTCGTCTTAAGACGCACGTAAATTATCAGAGTTGAAAAATAAATCCTTCACCGCGAAAACTTGCATACAAGTTTTTTTCAAAAAAGTGGTTTTTACCGTACTTAGGTGGGTAATATTTGGAATTTCGGGATTTTTTTGATATAGAAACATAGTCCGACGGTGCCTCGTGTACGCTGTAACGTTTTTAAACCGATCGCGAGAAGGCTTTGATCTTAAAATTACGTATATTTAGTTTTTTTGGTGAAAAACGGCGAAAAACGAACAGGGGCCCAGGGCTGCCGTAATGTAAAATTGAAAAGTCTATTTTTTCTTGTTTTTTTTCGCGCAAACCGTTTCGGTAGCTCGTCTTAAGACGCACGTAAATTATCAGAGTTGAAAAATAAATCCTTCACCGCGAAAACTTGCATACAAGTTTTTTTCAAAAAAGTGGTTTTTACCGTACTTAGGTGGGTAATATTTGGAATTTCGGGATTTTTTTGATATAGAAACATAGTCCGACGGTGCCTCGTGTACGCTGTAACGTTTTTAAACCGATCGCGAGAAGGCTTTGATGTTAAAATTACGTATATTTAGTTTTTTTGGTGAAAAACGGCGAAAAACGAACAGGGGCCCAGGGCTGCCGTAATGTAAAATTGAAAAGTCTATTTTTTCTTGTTTTTTTTCGCGCAAACCGTTTCGGTAGCTCGTCTTAAGACGCACGTAAATTATCATTGTTGAAAAATAAATCCTTCACCGCGAAAACTTGCATACAAGTTTTTTTCAAAAAAGTGGTTTTTACCGTACTTAGGTGGGTAATATTTGGAATTTCGGGATTTTTTTGATATAGAAACATACTCCGACGGTGCCTCGTGTACGCTGTAACGTTTTTAAACCGATCGCGAGAAGGCTTTGATCTTAAAATTACGTATATTTAGTTTTTTTGGTGAAAAACGGCGAAAAACGAACAGGGGCCCAGGGCTGCCGTAATGTAAAATTGAAAAGTCTATTTTTTCTTGTTTTTTTTCGCGCAAACCGTTTCGGTAGCTCGTCTTAAGACGCACGTAAATTATCAGAGTTGAAAAATAAATCCTTCACCGCGAAAACTTGCATACAAGTTTTTTTCAAAAAAGTGGTTTTTACCGTACTTAGGTGGGTAATATTTGGAATTTCGGGATTTTTTTGATATAGAAACATAGTCCGACGGTGCCTCGTGTACGCTGTAACGTTTTTAAACCGATCGCGAGAAGGCTTTGATCTTAAAATTACGTATATTTAGTTTTTTTGGTGAAAAACGGCGAAAAACGAACAGGGGCCCAGGGCTGCCGTAATGTAAAATTGAAAAGTCTATTTTTTCTTGTTTTTTTTCGCGCAAACCGTTTCGGTAGCTCGTCTTAAGACGCACGTAAATTATCAGAGTTGAAAAATAAATCCTTCACCGCGAAAACTTGCATACAAGTTTTTTTCAAAAAAGTGGTTTTTACCGTACTTAGGTGGGTAATATTTGGAATTTCGGGATTTTTTTGATATAGAAACATACTCCGACGGTGCCTCGTGTACGCTGTAACGTTTTTAAACCGATCGCGAGAAGGCTTTGATCTTAAAATTACGTATATTTAGTTTTTTTGGTGAAAAACGGCGAAAAACGAACAGGGGCCCAGGGCTGCCGTAATGTAAAATTGAAAAGTCTATTTTTTCTTGTTTTTTTTCGCGCAAACCGTTTCGGTAGCTCGTCTTAAGACGCACGTAAATTATCAGAGTTGAAAAATAAATCCTTCACCGCGAAAACTTGCATACAAGTTTTTTTCAAAAAAGTGGTTTTTACCGTACTTAGGTGGGTAATATTTGGAATTTCGGGATTTTTTTGATATAGAAACATAGTCCGACGGTGCCTCGTGTACGCTGTAACGTTTTTAAACCGATCGCGAGAAGGCTTTGATCTTAAAATTACGTATATTTAGTTTTTTTGGTGAAAAACGGCGAAAAACGAACAGGGGCCCAGGGCTGCCGTAATGTAAAATTGAAAAGTCTATTTTTTCTTGTTTTTTTTCGCGCAAACCGTTTCGGTAGCTCGTCTTAAGACGCACGTAAATTATCAGAGTTGAAAAATAAATCCTTCACCGCGAAAACTTGCATACAAGTTTTTTTCAAAAAAGTGGTTTTTACCGTACTTAGGTGGGTAATATTTGGAATTTCGGGATTTTTTTGATATAGAAACATAGTCCGACGGTGCCTCGTGTACGCTGTAACGTTTTTAAACCGATCGCGAGAAGGCTTTGATCTTAAAATTACGTATATTTAGTTTTTTTGGTGAAAAACGGCGAAAAACGAACAGGGGCCCAGGGCTGCCGTAATGTAAAATTGAAAAGTCTATTTTTTCTTGTTTTTTTTCGCGCAAACCGTTTCGGTAGCTCGTCTTAAGACGCACGTAAATTATCAGAGTTGAAAAATAAATCCTTCACCGCGAAAACTTGCATACAAGTTTTTTTCAAAAAAGTGGTTTTTACCGTACTTAGGTGGGTAATATTTGGAATTTCGGGATTTTTTTGATATAGAAACATAGTCCGACGGTGCCTCGTGTACGCTGTAACGTTTTTAAACCGATCGCGAGAAGGCTTTGATCTTAAAATTACGTATATTTAGTTTTTTTGGTGAAAAACGGCGAAAAACGAACAGGGGCCCAGGGCTGCCGTAATGTAAAATTGAAAAGTCTATTTTTTCTTGTTTTTTTTCGCGCAAACCGTTTCGGTAGCTCGTCTTAAGACGCACGTAAATTATCAGAGTTGAAAAATAAATCCTTCACCGCGAAAACTTGCATACAAGTTTTTTTCAAAAAAGTGGTTTTTACCGTACTTAGGTGGGTAATATTTGGAATTTCGGGATTTTTTTGATATAGAAACATACTCCGACGGTGCCTCGTGTACGCTGTAACGTTTTTAAACCGATCGCGAGAAGGCTTTGATCTTAAAATTACGTATATTTAGTTTTTTTGGTGAAAAACGGCGAAAAACGAACAGGGGCCCAGGGCTGCCGTAATGTAAAATTGAAAAGTCTATTTTTTCTTGTTTTTTTTCGCGCAAACCGTTTCGGTAGCTCGTCTTAAGACGCACGTAAATTATCAGAGTTGAAAAATAAATCCTTCACCGCGAAAACTTGCATACAAGTTTTTTTCAAAAAAGTGGTTTTTACCGTACTTAGGTGGGTAATATTTGGAATTTCGGGATTTTTTTGATATAGAAACATAGTCCGACGGTGCCTCGTGTACGCTGTAACGTTTTTAAACCGATCGCGAGAAGGCTTTGATCTTAAAATTACGTATATTTAGTTTTTTTGGTGAAAAACGGCGAAAAACGAACAGGGGCCCAGGGCTGCCGTAATGTAAAATTGAAAAGTCTATTTTTTCTTGTTTTTTTTCGCGCAAACCGTTTCGGTAGCTCGTCTTAAGACGCACGTAAATTATCAGAGTTGAAAAATAAATCCTTCACCGCGAAAACTTGCATACAAGTTTTTTTCAAAAAAGTGGTTTTTACCGTACTTAGGTGGGTAATATTTGGAATTTCGGGATTTTTTTGATATAGAAACATAGTCCGACGGTGCCTCGTGTACGCTGTAACGTTTTTAAACCGATCGCGAGAAGGCTTTGATCTTAAAATTACGTATATTTAGTTTTTTTGGTGAAAAACGGCGAAAAACGAACAGGGGCCCAGGGCTGCCGTAATGTAAAATTGAAAAGTCTATTTTTTCTTGTTTTTTTTCGCGCAAACCGTTTCGGTAGCTCGTCTTAAGACGCACGTAAATTATCAGAGTTGAAAAATAAATCCTTCACCGCGAAAACTTGCATACAAGTTTTTTTCAAAAAAGTGGTTTTTACCGTACTTAGGTGGGTAATATTTGGAATTTCGGGATTTTTTTGATATAGAAACATAGTCCGACGGTGCCTCGTGTACGCTGTAACGTTTTTAAACCGATCGCGAGAAGGCTTTGATCTTAAAATTACGTATATTTAGTTTTTTTGGTGAAAAACGGCGAAAAACGAACAGGGGCCCAGGGCTGCCGTAATGTAAAATTGAAAAGTCTATTTTTTCTTGTTTTTTTTCGCGCAAACCGTTTCGGTAGCTCGTCTTAAGACGCACGTAAATTATCAGAGTTGAAAAATAAATCCTTCACCGCGAAAACTTGCATACAAGTTTTTTTCAAAAAAGTGGTTTTTACCGTACTTAGGTGGGTAATATTTGGAATTTCGGGATTTTTTTGATATAGAAACATAGTCCGACGGTGCCTCGTGTACGCTGTAACGTTTTTAAACCGATCGCGAGAAGGCTTTGATCTTAAAATTACGTATATTTAGTTTTTTTGGTGAAAAACGGCGAAAAACGAACAGGGGCCCAGGGCTGCCGTAATGTAAAATTGAAAAGTCTATTTTTTCTTGTTTTTTTTCGCGCAAACCGTTTCGGTAGCTCGTCTTAAGACGCACGTAAATTATCAGAGTTGAAAAATAAATCCTTCACCGCGAAAACTTGCATACAAGTTTTTTTCAAAAAAGTGGTTTTTACCGTACTTAGGTGGGTAATATTTGGAATTTCGGGATTTTTTTGATATAGAAACATAGTCCGACGGTGCCTCGTGTACGCTGTAACGTTTTTAAACCGATCGCGAGAAGGCTTTGATCTTAAAATTACGTATATTTAGTTTTTTTGGTGAAAAACGGCGAAAAACGAACAGGGGCCCAGGGCTGCCGTAATGTAAAATTGAAAAGTCTATTTTTTCTTGTTTTTTTTCGCGCAAACCGTTTCGGTAGCTCGTCTTAAGACGCACGTAAATTATCAGAGTTGAAAAATAAATCCTTCACCGCGAAAACTTGCATACAAGTTTTTTTCAAAAAAGTGGTTTTTACCGTACTTAGGTGGGTAATATTTGGAATTTCGGGATTTTTTTGATATAGAAACATAGTCCGACGGTGCCTCGTGTACGCTGTAACGTTTTTAAACCGATCGCGAGAAGGCTTTGATCTTAAAATTACGTATATTTAGTTTTTTTGGTGAAAAACGGCGAAAAACGAACAGGGGCCCAGGGCTGCCGTAATGTAAAATTGAAAAGTCTATTTTTTCTTGTTTTTTTTCGCGCAAACCGTTTCGGTAGCTCGTCTTAAGACGCACGTAAATTATCAGAGTTGAAAAATAAATCCTTCACCGCGAAAACTTGCATACAAGTTTTTTTCAAAAAAGTGGTTTTTACCGTACTTAGGTGGGTAATATTTGGAATTTCGGGATTTTTTTGATATAGAAACATAGTCCGACGGTGCCTCGTGTACGCTGTAACGTTTTTAAACCGATCGCGAGAAGGCTTTGATGTTAAAATTACGTATATTTAGTTTTTTTGGTGAAAAACGGCGAAAAACGAACAGGGGCCCAGGGCTGCCGTAATGTAAAATTGAAAAGTCTATTTTTTCTTGTTTTTTTTCGCGCAAACCGTTTCGGTAGCTCGTCTTAAGACGCACGTAAATTATCAGAGTTGAAAAATAAATCCTTCACCGCGAAAACTTGCATACAAGTTTTTTTCAAAAAAGTGGTTTTTACCGTACTTAGGTGGGTAATATTTGGAATTTCGGGATTTTTTTGATATAGAAACATAGTCCGACGGTGCCTCGTGTACGCTGTAACGTTTTTAAACCGATCGCGAGAAGGCTTTGATCTTAAAATTACGTATATTTAGTTTTTTTGGTGAAAAACGGCGAAAAACGAACAGGGGCCCAGGGCTGCCGTAATGTAAAATTGAAAAGTCTATTTTTTCTTGTTTTTTTTCGCGCAAACCGTTTCGGTAGCTCGTCTTAAGACGCACGTAAATTATCATAGTTGAAAAATAAATCCTTCACCGCGAAAACTTGCATACAAGTTTTTTTCAAAAAAGTGGTTTTTACCGTACTTAGGTGGGTAATATTTGGAATTTCGGGATTTTTTTGATATAGAAACATAGTCCGACGGTGCCTCGTGTACGCTGTAACGTTTTTAAACCGATCGCGAGAAGGCTTTGATCTTAAAATTACGTATATTTAGTTTTTTTGGTGAAAAACGGCGAAAAACGAACAGGGGCCCAGGGCTGCCGTAATGTAAAATTGAAAAGTCTATTTTTTCTTGTTTTTTTTCGCGCAAACCGTTTCGGTAGCTCGTCTTAAGACGCACGTAAATTATCAGAGTTGAAAAATAAATCCTTCACCGCGAAAACTTGCATACAAGTTTTTTTCAAAAAAGTGGTTTTTACCGTACTTAGGTGGGTAATATTTGGAATTTCGGGATTTTTTTGATATAGAAACATAGTCCGACGGTGCCTCGTGTACGCTGTAACGTTTTTAAACCGATCGCGAGAAGGCTTTGATCTTAAAATTACGTATATTTAGTTTTTTTGGTGAAAAACGGCGAAAAACGAACAGGGGCCCAGGGCTGCCGTAATGTAAAATTGAAAAGTCTATTTTTTCTTGTTTTTTTTCGCGCAAACCGTTTCGGTAGCTCGTCTTAAGACGCACGTAAATTATCAGAGTTGAAAAATAAATCCTTCACCGCGAAAACTTGCATACAAGTTTTTTTCAAAAAAGTGGTTTTTACCGTACTTAGGTGGGTAATATTTGGAATTTCGGGATTTTTTTGATATAGAAACATAGTCCGACGGTGCCTCGTGTACGCTGTAACGTTTTTAAACCGATCGCGAGAAGGCTTTGATCTTAAAATTACGTATATTTAGTTTTTTTGGTGAAAAACGGCGAAAAACGAACAGGGGCCCAGGGCTGCCGTAATGTAAAATTGAAAAGTCTATTTTTTCTTGTTTTTTTTCGCGCAAACCGTTTCGGTAGCTCGTCTTAAGACGCACGTAAATTATCAGAGTTGAAAAATAAATCCTTCACCGCGAAAACTTGCATACAAGTTTTTTTCAAAAAAGTGGTTTTTACCGTACTTAGGTGGGTAATATTTGGAATTTCGGGATTTTTTTGATATAGAAACATAGTCCGACGGTGCCTCGTGTACGCTGTAACGTTTTTAAACCGATCGCGAGAAGGCTTTGATCTTAAAATTACGTATATTTAGTTTTTTTGGTGAAAAACGGCGAAAAACGAACAGGGGCCCAGGGCTGCCGTAATGTAAAATTGAAAAGTCTATTTTTTCTTGTTTTTTTTCGCGCAAACCGTTTCGGTAGCTCGTCTTAAGACGCACGTAAATTATCAGAGTTGAAAAATAAATCCTTCACCGCGAAAACTTGCATACAAGTTTTTTTCAAAAAAGTGGTTTTTACCGTACTTAGGTGGGTAATATTTGGAATTTCGGGATTTTTTTGATATAGAAACATACTCCGACGGTGCCTCGTGTACGCTGTAACGTTTTTAAACCGATCGCGAGAAGGCTTTGATCTTAAAATTACGTATATTTAGTTTTTTTGGTGAAAAACGGCGAAAAACGAACAGGGGCCCAGGGCTGCCGTAATGTAAAATTGAAAAGTCTATTTTTTCTTGTTTTTTTTCGCGCAAACCGTTTCGGTAGCTCGTCTTAAGACGCACGTAAATTATCAGAGTTGAAAAATAAATCCTTCACCGCGAAAACTTGCATACAAGTTTTTTTCAAAAAAGTGGTTTTTACCGTACTTAGGTGGGTAATATTTGGAATTTCGGGATTTTTTTGATATAGAAACATAGTCCGACGGTGCCTCGTGTACGCTGTAACGTTTTTAAACCGATCGCGAGAAGGCTTTGATCTTAAAATTACGTATATTTAGTTTTTTTGGTGAAAAACGGCGAAAAACGAACAGGGGCCCAGGGCTGCCGTAATGTAAAATTGAAAAGTCTATTTTTTCTTGTTTTTTTTCGCGCAAACCGTTTCGGTAGCTCGTCTTAAGACGCACGTAAATTATCAGAGTTGAAAAATAAATCCTTCACCGCGAAAACTTGCATACAAGTTTTTTTCAAAAAAGTGGTTTTTACCGTACTTAGGTGGGTAATATTTGGAATTTCGGGATTTTTTTGATATAGAAACATAGTCCGACGGTGCCTCGTGTACGCTGTAACGTTTTTAAACCGATCGCGAGAAGGCTTTGATCTTAAAATTACGTATATTTAGTTTTTTTGGTGAAAAACGGCGAAAAACGAACAGGGGCCCAGGGCTGCCGTAATGTAAAATTGAAAAGTCTATTTTTTCTTGTTTTTTTTCGCGCAAACCGTTTCGGTAGCTCGTCTTAAGACGCACGTAAATTATCAGAGTTGAAAAATAAATCCTTCACCGCGAAAACTTGCATACAAGTTTTTTTCAAAAAAGTGGTTTTTACCGTACTTAGGTGGGTAATATTTGGAATTTCGGGATTTTTTTGATATAGAAACATAGTCCGACGGTGCCTCGTGTACGCTGTAACGTTTTTAAACCGATCGCGAGAAGGCTTTGATCTTAAAATTACGTATATTTAGTTTTTTTGGTGAAAAACGGCGAAAAACGAACAGGGGCCCAGGGCTGCCGTAATGTAAAATTGAAAAGTCTATTTTTTCTTGTTTTTTTTCGCGCAAACCGTTTCGGTAGCTCGTCTTAAGACGCACGTAAATTATCAGAGTTGAAAAATAAATCCTTCACCGCGAAAACTTGCATACAAGTTTTTTTCAAAAAAGTGGTTTTTACCGTACTTAGGTGGGTAATATTTGGAATTTCGGGATTTTTTTGATATAGAAACATAGTCCGACGGTGCCTCGTGTACGCTGTAACGTTTTTAAACCGATCGCGAGAAGGCTTTGATGTTAAAATTACGTATATTTAGTTTTTTTGGTGAAAAACGGCGAAAAACGAACAGGGGCCCAGGGCTGCCGTAATGTAAAATTGAAAAGTCTATTTTTTCTTGTTTTTTTTCGCGCAAACCGTTTCGGTAGCTCGTCTTAAGACGCACGTAAATTATCAGAGTTGAAAAATAAATCCTTCACCGCGAAAACTTGCATACAAGTTTTTTTCAAAAAAGTGGTTTTTACCGTACTTAGGTGGGTAATATTTGGAATTTCGGGATTTTTTTGATATAGAAACATAGTCCGACGGTGCCTCGTGTACGCTGTAACGTTTTTAAACCGATCGCGAGAAGGCTTTGATCTTAAAATTACGTATATTTAGTTTTTTTGGTGAAAAACGGCGAAAAACGAACAGGGGCCCAGGGCTGCCGTAATGTAAAATTGAAAAGTCTATTTTTTCTTGTTTTTTTTCGCGCAAACCGTTTCGGTAGCTCGTCTTAAGACGCACGTAAATTATCAGAGTTGAAAAATAAATCCTTCACCGCGAAAACTTGCATACAAGTTTTTTTCAAAAAAGTGGTTTTTACCGTACTTAGGTGGGTAATATTTGGAATTTCGGGATTTTTTTGATATAGAAACATACTCCGACGGTGCCTCGTGTACGCTGTAACGTTTTTAAACCGATCGCGAGAAGGCTTTGATCTTAAAATTACGTATATTTAGTTTTTTTGGTGAAAAACGGCGAAAAACGAACAGGGGCCCAGGGCTGCCGTAATGTAAAATTGAAAAGTCTATTTTTTCTTGTTTTTTTTCGCGCAAACCGTTTCGGTAGCTCGTCTTAAGACGCACGTAAATTATCAGAGTTGAAAAATAAATCCTTCACCGCGAAAACTTGCATACAAGTTTTTTTCAAAAAAGTGGTTTTTACCGTACTTAGGTGGGTAATATTTGGAATTTCGGGATTTTTTTGATATAGAAACATAGTCCGACGGTGCCTCGTGTACGCTGTAACGTTTTTAAACCGATCGCGAGAAGGCTTTGATCTTAAAATTACGTATATTTAGTTTTTTTGGTGAAAAACGGCGAAAAACGAACAGGGGCCCAGGGCTGCCGTAATGTAAAATTGAAAAGTCTATTTTTTCTTGTTTTTTTTCGCGCAAACCGTTTCGGTAGCTCGTCTTAAGACGCACGTAAATTATCAGAGTTGAAAAATAAATCCTTCACCGCGAAAACTTGCATACAAGTTTTTTTCAAAAAAGTGGTTTTTACCGTACTTAGGTGGGTAATATTTGGAATTTCGGGATTTTTTTGATATAGAAACATAGTCCGACGGTGCCTCGTGTACGCTGTAACGTTTTTAAACCGATCGCGAGAAGGCTTTGATGTTAAAATTACGTATATTTAGTTTTTTTGGTGAAAAACGGCGAAAAACGAACAGGGGCCCAGGGCTGCCGTAATGTAAAATTGAAAAGTCTATTTTTTCTTGTTTTTTTTCGCGCAAACCGTTTCGGTAGCTCGTCTTAAGACGCACGTAAATTATCAGAGTTGAAAAATAAATCCTTCACCGCGAAAACTTGCATACAAGTTTTTTTCAAAAAAGTGGTTTTTACCGTACTTAGGTGGGTAATATTTGGAATTTCGGGATTTTTTTGATATAGAAACATAGTCCGACGGTGCCTCGTGTACGCTGTAACGTTTTTAAACCGATCGCGAGAAGGCTTTGATCTTAAAATTACGTATATTTAGTTTTTTTGGTGAAAAACGGCGAAAAACGAACAGGGGCCCAGGGCTGCCGTAATGTAAAATTGAAAAGTCTATTTTTTCTTGTTTTTTTTCGCGCAAACCGTTTCGGTAGCTCGTCTTAAGACGCACGTAAATTATCAGAGTTGAAAAATAAATCCTTCACCGCGAAAACTTGCATACAAGTTTTTTTCAAAAAAGTGGTTTTTACCGTACTTAGGTGGGTAATATTTGGAATTTCGGGATTTTTTTGATATAGAAACATAGTCCGACGGTGCCTCGTGTACGCTGTAACGTTTTTAAACCGATCGCGAGAAGGCTTTGATCTTAAAATTACGTATATTTAGTTTTTTTGGTGAAAAACGGCGAAAAACGAACAGGGGCCCAGGGCTGCCGTAATGTAAAATTGAAAAGTCTATTTTTTCTTGTTTTTTTTCGCGCAAACCGTTTCGGTAGCTCGTCTTAAGACGCACGTAAATTATCAGAGTTGAAAAATAAATCCTTCACCGCGAAAACTTGCATACAAGTTTTTTTCAAAAAAGTGGTTTTTACCGTACTTAGGTGGGTAATATTTGGAATTTCGGGATTTTTTTGATATAGAAACATACTCCGACGGTGCCTCGTGTACGCTGTAACGTTTTTAAACCGATCGCGAGAAGGCTTTGATCTTAAAATTACGTATATTTAGTTTTTTTGGTGAAAAACGGCGAAAAACGAACAGGGGCCCAGGGCTGCCGTAATGTAAAATTGAAAAGTCTATTTTTTCTTGTTTTTTTTCGCGCAAACCGTTTCGGTAGCTCGTCTTAAGACGCACGTAAATTATCAGAGTTGAAAAATAAATCCTTCACCGCGAAAACTTGCATACAAGTTTTTTTCAAAAAAGTGGTTTTTACCGTACTTAGGTGGGTAATATTTGGAATTTCGGGATTTTTTTGATATAGAAACATAGTCCGACGGTGCCTCGTGTACGCTGTAACGTTTTTAAACCGATCGCGAGAAGGCTTTGATCTTAAAATTACGTATATTTAGTTTTTTTGGTGAAAAACGGCGAAAAACGAACAGGGGCCCAGGGCTGCCGTAATGTAAAATTGAAAAGTCTATTTTTTCTTGTTTTTTTTCGCGCAAACCGTTTCGGTAGCTCGTCTTAAGACGCACGTAAATTATCAGAGTTGAAAAATAAATCCTTCACCGCGAAAACTTGCATACAAGTTTTTTTCAAAAAAGTTGTTTTTACCGTACTTAGGTGGGTAATATTTGGAATTTCGGGATTTTTTTGATATAGAAACATAGTCCGACGGTGCCTCGTGTACGCTGTAACGTTTTTAAACCGATCGCGAGAAGGCTTTGATGTTAAAATTACGTATATTTAGTTTTTTTGGTGAAAAACGGCGAAAAACGAACAGGGGCCCAGGGCTGCCGTAATGTAAAATTGAAAAGTCTATTTTTTCTTGTTTTTTTTCGCGCAAACCGTTTCGGTAGCTCGTCTTAAGACGCACGTAAATTATCAGAGTTGAAAAATAAATCCTTCACCGCGAAAACTTGCATACAAGTTTTTTTCAAAAAAGTGGTTTTTACCGTACTTAGGTGGGTAATATTTGGAATTTCGGGATTTTTTTGATATAGAAACATAGTCCGACGGTGCCTCGTGTACGCTGTAACGTTTTTAAACCGATCGCGAGAAGGCTTTGATGTTAAAATTACGTATATTTAGTTTTTTTGGTGAAAAACGGCGAAAAACGAACAGGGGCCCAGGGCTGCCGTAATGTAAAATTGAAAAGTCTATTTTTTCTTGTTTTTTTTCGCGCAAACCGTTTCGGTAGCTCGTCTTAAGACGCACGTAAATTATCAGAGTTGAAAAATAAATCCTTCACCGCGAAAACTTGCATACAAGTTTTTTTCAAAAAAGTGGTTTTTACCGTACTTAGGTGGGTAATATTTGGAATTTCGGGATTTTTTTGATATAGAAACATAGTCCGACGGTGCCTCGTGTACGCTGTAACGTTTTTAAACCGATCGCGAGAAGGCTTTGATCTTAAAATTACGTATATTTAGTTTTTTTGGTGAAAAACGGCGAAAAACGAACAGGGGCCCAGGGCTGCCGTAATGTAAAATTGAAAAGTCTATTTTTTCTTGTTTTTTTTCGCGCAAACCGTTTCGGTAGCTCGTCTTAAGACGCACGTAAATTATCAGAGTTGAAAAATAAATCCTTCACCGCGAAAACTTGCATACAAGTTTTTTTCAAAAAAGTGGTTTTTACCGTACTTAGGTGGGTAATATTTGGAATTTCGGGATTTTTTTGATATAGAAACATAGTCCGACGGTGCCTCGTGTACGCTGTAACGTTTTTAAACCGATCGCGAGAAGGCTTTGATGTTAAAATTACGTATATTTAGTTTTTTTGGTGAAAAACGGCGAAAAACGAACAGGGGCCCAGGGCTGCCGTAATGTAAAATTGAAAAGTCTATTTTTTCTTGTTTTTTTTCGCGCAGACCGTTTCGGTAGCTCGTCTTAAGACGCACGTAAATTATCAGAGTTGAAAAATAAATCCTTCACCGCGAAAACTTGCATACAAGTTTTTTTCAAAAAAGTGGTTTTTACCGTACTTAGGTGGGTAATATTTGGAATTTCGGGATTTTTTTGATATAGAAACATAGTCCGACGGTGCCTCGTGTACGCTGTAACGTTTTTAAACCGATCGCGAGAAGGCTTTGATGTTAAAATTACGTATATTTAGTTTTTTTGGTGAAAAACGGCGAAAAACGAACAGGGGCCCAGGGCTGCCGTAATGTAAAATTGAAAAGTCTATTTTTTCTTGTTTTTTTTCGCGCAGACCGTTTCGGTAGCTCGTCTTAAGACGCACGTAAATTATCAGAGTTGAAAAATAAATCCTTCACCGCGAAAACTTGCATACAAGTTTTTTTCAAAAAAGTGGTTTTTACCGTACTTAGGTGGGTAATATTTGGAATTTCGGGATTTTTTTGATATAGAAACATAGTCCGACGGTGCCTCGTGTACGCTGTAACGTTTTTAAACTGATCGCGAGAAGGCTTTGATGTTAAAATTACGTATATTTAGTTTTTTTGGTGAAAAACGGCGAAAAACGAACAGGGGCCCAGGGCTGCCGTAATGTAAAATTGAAAAGTCTATTTTTTCTTGTTTTTTTTCGCGCAAACCGTTTCGGTAGCTCGTCTTAAGACGCACGTAAATTATCATTGTTGAAAAATAAATCCTTCACCGCGAAAACTTGCATACAAGTTTTTTTCAAAAAAGTGGTTTTTACCGTACTTAGGTGGGTAATATTTGGAATTTCGGGATTTTTTTGATATAGAAACATAGTCCGACGGTGCCTCGTGTACGCTGTAACGTTTTTAAACCGATCGCGAGAAGGCTTTGATGTTAAAATTACGTATATTTAGTTTTTTTGGTGAATAACGGCGAAAAACGAACAGGGGCCCAGGGCTGCCGTAATGTAAAATTGAAAAGTCTATTTTTTCTTGTTTTTTTTCGCGCAAACCGTTTCGGTAGCTCGTCTTAAGACGCACGTAAATTATCAGAGTTGAAAAATAAATCCTTCACCGCGAAAACTTGCATACAAGTTTTTTTCAAAAAAGTGGTTTTTACCGTACTTAGGTGGGTAATATTTGGAATTTCGGGATTTTTTTGATATAGAAACATAGTCCGACGGTGCCTCGTGTACGCTGTAACGTTTTTAAACCGATCGCGAGAAGGCTTTGATCTTAAAATTACGTATATTTAGTTTTTTTGGTGAAAAACGGCGAAAAACGAACAGGGGCCCAGGGCTGCCGTAATGTAAAATTGAAAAGTCTATTTTTTCTTGTTTTTTTTCGCGCAAACCGTTTCGGTAGCTCGTCTTAAGACGCACGTAAATTATCATTGTTGAAAAATAAATCCTTCACCGCGAAAACTTGCATACAAGTTTTTTTCAAAAAAGTGGTTTTTACCGTACTTAGGTGGGTAATATTTGGAATTTCGGGATTTTTTTGATATAGAAACATACTCCGACGGTGCCTCGTGTACGCTGTAACGTTTTTAAACCGATCGCGAGAAGGCTTTGATCTTAAAATTACGTATATTTAGTTTTTTTGGTGAAAAACGGCGAAAAACGAACAGGGGCCCAGGGCTGCCGTAATGTAAAATTGAAAAGTCTATTTTTTCTTGTTTTTTTTCGCGCAAACCGTTTCGGTAGCTCGTCTTAAGACGCACGTAAATTATCAGAGTTGAAAAATAAATCCTTCACCGCGAAAACTTGCATACAAGTTTTTTTCAAAAAAGTGGTTTTTACCGTACTTAGGTGGGTAATATTTGGAATTTCGGGATTTTTTTGATATAGAAACATAGTCCGACGGTGCCTCGTGTACGCTGTAACGTTTTTAAACCGATCGCGAGAAGGCTTTGATGTTAAAATTACGTATATTTAGTTTTTTTGGTGAAAAACGGCGAAAAACGAACAGGGGCCCAGGGCTGCCGTAATGTAAAATTGAAAAGTCTATTTTTTCTTGTTTTTTTTCGCGCAAACCGTTTCGGTAGCTCGTCTTAAGACGCACGTAAATTATCAGAGTTGAAAAATAAATCCTTCACCGCGAAAACTTGCATACAAGTTTTTTTCAAAAAAGTGGTTTTTACCGTACTTAGGTGGGTAATATTTGGAATTTCGGGATTTTTTTGATATAGAAACATACTCCGACGGTGCCTCGTGTACGCTGTAACGTTTTTAAACCGATCGCGAGAAGGCTTTGATCTTAAAATTACGTATATTTAGTTTTTTTGGTGAAAAACGGCGAAAAACGAACAGGGGCCCAGGGCTGCCGTAATGTAAAATTGAAAAGTCTATTTTTTCTTGTTTTTTTTCGCGCAAACCGTTTCGGTAGCTCGTCTTAAGACGCACGTAAATTATCAGAGTTGAAAAATAAATCCTTCACCGCGAAAACTTGCATACAAGTTTTTTTCAAAAAAGTGGTTTTTACCGTACTTAGGTGGGTAATATTTGGAATTTCGGGATTTTTTTGATATAGAAACATAGTCCGACGGTGCCTCGTGTACGCTGTAACGTTTTTAAACCGATCGCGAGAAGGCTTTGATGTTAAAATTACGTATATTTAGTTTTTTTGGTGAAAAACGGCGAAAAACGAACAGGGGCCCAGGGCTGCCGTAATTTAAAATTGAAAAGTCTATTTTTTCGTGTTTTTTTTTTTACGCAAACCGTTCCGGTAGCTCGTCTTACGACGCCCGTAATGTATCACTGTTGAGAAATTCCTTTAACTTGAATACTTGGATATAAAATGGATCATGATTTGATAGCATATTTATAAATTTAACAGTACAGTATATAGTCGGCCACAATAACATTTAAAATTTGCTTAAGTAATCCCCTCAATATCTAACTAAAGCAGTGGGTCTATTCGTATAATTTTCTTCACAGTAGTGTGAAGTGTGTAAAAATGTATTCTTATTGTGTGTGTACCATTTGGGACACCATTTTGTTTCCCACGCCCGTATTTCTCCTCTCCTTCAAAACACAAAGAGTATCGAATTTTCAGTTAACTTCAAGTTTTGTGCTTTTGTTACGAGTTTAAAATGTTTGAATTTGTCAAAGCTAGAACATAGGTAGTCGTTTTTTTGTCTTAGTGTTGTTTACTACATAGTTAATTTTTTTCCAAATAGTATTACACATTAAATTAAAAATTGTGGCTATGTATTTATTTTTTTTATATATTTATTTTTATGCTTCTGAACAGTGCTGTGCAATTGACGCGTTAAATATATTTATTGCATGTATAATGTATATTGTACACATTATGCACTTAACTCCAAAAATATGGCTGTTGATCTGAATGACTCAGGATATGTTAGGACTGGTGTCTAATAACAAATGGTATTACACTGTACATCACAATATTCATACAAATACCTGATGTGTTGTGTTTTGATGTATTACCAATTTTACTAAAAATAAATATAAACATTTTTAAATAGTTTTGCTATAGATGTTCGTTAAATATTATTCATATGTATGTATTATGTTTAGTGTGTATGCTGAGGGAATGAAACGTGTGCAGATTGCAAACAAATTACGCCGACCTATACTTATAACAACCAAACTGATTGTCCGACACACACAGATAAAACAGTTGAACTCATCGTGGCGGTGCAGCTGAATTTTGATTTTGTGATGGCTGCCTTTGATGAATACCTCAAAGGACACGTACGTAATTAGAAAAACCATACTGTGTGGTAGTGGCGACTAGATTCTCTAGATTCTAGACCTATTTGTTGCGTAGAGGGTGTTAGGGATGAACAATAGATTTTAACACATTAGTTTCTTATAATTTTAAATAACTTATTAAATAATGTATACTTAATAGGTATTATAATTATGTTTCAATTATGTCTCCGTCTTTTCCCTGCCTTGGGCATAATAGCAAGTTTTACGTTCAAAATAATCCATTTTACTGTTATTTTTACTATTATAGTTAATAGAATATTTCTGACTTAAATTATTAAGTTTAAAGTTTAAACATAAGAATATTATTTAGAGCTCCCGTAGAATTTTTGATTTTATTGAACACTGATCTAACATAAATATTAAAAATTTCCATTTTATCGTATTTTTTTCCTGATTATTTAAAAAAAAATGGTCATAATAGGAATTATTATTATTAATATTTATCCCTTATTGGGCGCCCATCTTCACGGGGCTCTAAAATAACCAATTACAATTTTCTGTTAGAAGCCATCTAGAAAATTGAATATCAAAGTACTTTGATTACTCTACTCGGAATGTATAATATAATATAAATGTGTATATATTAATTATTCATGCAAAATTGCATTAATAGTATACAGGCATACATAAACATTTCAGCTAAAGTAAAAAAACTATAATAAACATTTCAAATAAACTATAAGATATGGGAGAGTGACTGTTCCCTTTACTCTGTCCGTCTTGAGGACTTGCCCAGTTTGTAGCTTCTTTTGAAGTGTCTAACAAGATAAAGACTATAGTTACAAAGTATAAAAAATTATAAATCGTTATAAAATATAGGTAAATAATAACGTATAGTAACGCGGGACAAAATTATAACTAACAAGTAACTATAGTATTGATTATTGCACGCAGTATAATGATATTATGAATTTATTGTTAGGTTCGGTTCATGACGAATTTAAGTTTTAAAATCGATCACTTTTCATCATCATAATATTATTATTAATTTCAAACATATATAATATTTAACCATTTAAACAATATGAAATATATGCACCCCGTGATCATGATACGTTGTAGAGAACGGACATCATGCTGTTGTTTAATTGCTTTCTACACCTATCGGCTATCGTTGTACCCGTCGGACACGACCCGATTCTGCCCAAAATCAACCTTTCCGTTTTCACCCCGAAATCTATTCTCACACACACCAGATAAAATCAGATAACGTTTTCCAAGTTTGTAATCAAATCGGATAACTGTCGTTTCCGTTTTTACACAGAGCAAATCTAATGATTAAACAATTTATTTTAAAACGTTATAAATAAAACAATGAGAATAATTTCTTTAACATGAGTTTACAAACTGTTTGTATTTAAGTCTAAAATATTAGTTATTATTTATTATTTGGAAAATTTAAATAAAAATTAATAGCTTTCAAAGTTTTATAGAAATGATTAGGAGTTAATTGGTTTTAAATATTTTTTTTTATTTTTTGAATTAACCGTATAAAAGTTATTACCTAACCATATTTTTTTTGTTTTAATAAAAACAGTATTTAACAATTTTTTATAATGATCAATAATATTGTTTAATTATTGTACCTATTACATTTACTACTTGAGACTAAGAGTAACAGAGACTATTAAATTACTTGAACACAAAAAACTATTAATGTAACTGTTGTGTATTATCTTTAACATAACATTATGGGTAAACAATACATGCATAGATGGCGCAAAAGATACAATTTTACATTGTTTCGTAGTATTAAGCTTATAATATTATTTTACTATTGTATTTATTGTTTACTGTAATAGTATATTAGATAATATTATAAAAAGTGATATAATCGTGCGAAAAAATACACGCACATTACAGACTATACTAAATTATTATTTTTACTCATTAAAAAAAATCATATAATTTCATAGACGTATAATTAACGATTTCAATGAAGGTATAATCATGGAATAATACTTAGGCAATATTATAGTATTAGCATAACATTTTTGATTGAAAAATGATTGCTAAGTTAAGTTTTAGTTAAAAACGCCCAACTAGTGGTGGTTTTAGAAGATGAGGAGGAGAGTTTGTTCATCTGGGTGACATTTCTTTAAAAATTATAACACGTTTATCAATTTTAACCAACGACCCGAATTTCAAATTTTTAATGGACTGATGAATGTATTGATTTACAATGATTTTTTTTTTTGTAGATACCACACAATGTGTGATCGATAAAATGATTTGATTTTTAAAATGGAGGTGGGCTTTGCTGTTTTTTGATATTAATTGGATTGTTTGTATTTCAGAGAGGTCAAACTTAAAAATTCCTAATACTTATTTTTATAGTCAAGAAAAATAAGGAAAAAATTAAAGAAAAACTGCCGCGATTTTGTTGTTTTGATGTAATTCAAAAACAAAAAACCGCAGATACCTGAAATTTTTAAAAACTGATGATTATATTATAATTTTATATTTTGGATAAAATAAAAATATGGTAATTTTTTTACTTTTTTTGCAAAAAATACAAGTGTGTTTTTTAAACTGTTATAGTTGTTCCTTCACACTTAAAAGCAAGTAAAATGAAAAATTGTAGTAAAAACATGCAATTATTGGGCTTTTTTATAATAGTAAAAATGATTTTTTTTCACTTTTTTTTACTAAAATAAAGCCTGCTTTGCATCGATTTATGTATGTACATTTTTAAAACTCGCATGTCTCTTCTTCCGGCTTAAAATTAAAAAATATGGAATTTATTCCAAAAAAAAAAGGTTTTTACTAATTTAAATTTACATTTTAGAAATTATTATTACTTTAATATAATATACTACACTCTTTACGACGTACAAACGAGTTTCCGGAACTGTCATATTATATTTTCCCATATTTGCTCACTAGAAATGCTTAAATATGTACCTATTTTGTTTGTTTATCAACTAAAAAATATTGAACATATAATATATAGTCACAATATTTTTTATAAGAATTTAAAATAAGAATTTTGACAAAATTCATAAACATTGCAAAAATTAGTAAATCATTTTGTTGTTTAGAATTATTGAAAATGTGTGTTTTATATATCTAAGATTTAAACATTTAATACAATAAGATGCTTCCTAAATGGTTCCTACTGCTAAGATATAATATCTAAAAATGTATTTGGCCAATTTTTTTATAGATATTTTAAATTTCAATATGAAATTTATTTAAACAATAAATAACAAATGTATTAATTATTTTGTTATAGTTAAAAAATATTATTCATGGGAACTTAAAACTTTTACATAAATTACATTATTATGAATTTTACTATATGCTTGAACAGCTTTGATTTATTTTAAAATATTATTGTATAATTTATTTTATTTTATATTTTATGATATTTACAGAAAAATTATTTTGAATTATACGTTTAAGTTGGTATAATACGTAATACAGTATAATTACATATTATTATATTAATTAAAATATACATAATATTATAAATGCAGTATTTTCTAAATTACTAATTTTTTTTATTTATATATTATATGAATGAGCAAACCACAATATTTCCCCCTTAGTTCAGTCTTCGAGGAAAATTATAGTTATTAACCGTTTTCTCCATGTCCGAAGAACCAGTCGATTATCAATGATTTTCGATCAAAACGATTTTATTTGTCGTTAGTGAGTACGAAAAATGATATGCAGTAGGAGTAGTAAGACAGCTGGTGAAATTCCAGAGAAACGAGTATTGTATAATACGTCTTCATCACTTCCGGTCTGACGAAACACATCTCCCGTTTCCCGAGTATTACGCGCAAAGGGTGGGGTATCATGGTTAAGACGCACATCAGTCATCTCACGCACCTATATTATGCATATTATTCACATTTTCTTCATAGTAAGACGCCTCTACAACTGTTATTTAAAATTTGTTATTGTTTCTTATTTATGTGGTGTGTATGGTGTGTATTATGTATATCGTACATGTATATCGTGGGGATCACCAATCAACATTTTTATAGAACTAATCAAGGAATTCTTAAAGTTTTCGGTAGCCATAAAAGTAACTTGATTTACATATTTATCCAAAGAAAGCAAAATCAAAATTAATGAAAACTTTTAATTCACTCCTAGTCTAGATTTGTAAAGTTTAGATAAAACCTTGATAATATATAGTTACGTGATGGCTAAGTCCTTAAATTGCTTATTCGTGGGGAGGGGGATATTTTTTAAAAAAAAAACAGGAATTTTTCCACAAAATCAGTATTTGATAAAATTGAATTTGTTTTTTTTTTAACGTGACTCATAAATTAATAACTGTAGATACTTCACAAGTAGAGTAAATGTTTATATCAGAATTGTATATACATGGTGAAATTTAAAATTATGTTTAAAATATTTTGACGGTCCTTGGTCCTTGCCATAGGCATAAAAAGATTTAGATATTTTAATTTTTTTAATTCATATTGTTAAACGTTTTTTTTATACGGTCTTTGAAAATGTAATATAAGGTTCCTTATAAGTTGTTTATATTAAAAAATACCCAAAATATATAGTTACAATATATTTTTATAAGCTGTCGTTTAAATCTTAATGAATCTTGATAAAATTACAAAAATGTATAAAATATTTTGTAGTTAACAATTATTCAAAATTTCATTTTGTATAGCTAAGATTTTAAAACGTTACCACGTAAACAGTTCATGCTGAAACCTAAAAATCTAAAATCTATATAAATCATTTTTTTTTATAAACATTTAAAGTTGAAATGTTGACGGAACTACATATTTAAACCAAAAATAATGATGTTAGTTATTTTATTGTAATCCAAAAATATTATTCCAGGGGACTTAACTTGTATGTATATTATGAACTTTCTATACGCAATATTTTTAAAATATGTAGATTAATTTTAATCTATTACCAATTTATATCACGAACGGCATGAACATATTCACACTGTTTTATAGCGGGTTAGATGGTAGGCATTGGCCCAGAGATTAATAATAATGATATAATATGGTATAAATATGTACTATTTGTACAATTAAATATTAATAATATATTAAATATAATATAATATAATATAATGTTTTTGTTAAAGATTTTAAATAAACTTATAATAACTCTAATAGTTACAAAATTACTTCAATTACTTCAAACAACAAATAATGAAATATATTTAGTGATATACGAGTAGGTTAAAAGATCTTTTCCACTCAGAAACGGTTTTTGTAAAAAATGATATATCATTGAATTCAAATTTAACACGTCCATTAGAGCGATTCACTCGACATCTATTGTACTGCAAAGTAACAACCACAGCTCACATTTTTGTGAATAATTTTTACAATATCCATATTGTTAATAATTAAATTAAATTATTAATTACTATACCTATACTTACCTATTCATATTTTAGACGATAAAATAAGTATCATAATAATAATTAGCTGTTAGCAAATCATTTAATATATTGTATTCTATTAAAGGTAAGTAATTAAAGTAATAATGAATTGATTATAATAATTTAATTAATAATATGTAACTTGTGTAAATTGCTAGAGTCTAATAAATTCAATAATAAATATTACTTACACCAACTTTTGTTTTATAAAAAAATCTTTATTAAGGATCCTTAGTACTCATAGATATATAAAATATAAAAACTATTAGAATTACTTCATTGAATTTTGATTTTGATAGTCAATATTTTAATAAAAATTATGTTATTGGTACTTTATATTCAAAAAAGAGGTATCGGTACTCATTTAAAAAAAAAACTTTGTATTGTCGCAGTACTTGAAAATTCCAAAAATCATTATTTGAATAAATTCATTCTTAATGGATAAATTGGGTTTGAGCATGCTTGGTGAATCACTTTGTGTAATCAATGGTATTGCTCTACGGTAGGTAATACAGAATCATTAATCAAAATTGCATTGTCTTAAAATACATTTGTACATGTATACTTAGCTACTTATAACAAAAGACGTAACGCTTCTTATACCTACATACAAATCGTATTAGTATGTTACATTGCTGCAGGTAAACATTAAATCTGCTTAATTAATAACGCGATGAACCTACTATTTTACGCACGTATAATAATATCATACAATTAAGATTATCAGTTAGGGGAAAATTTAGATTTTTAGTTTCATTTTCAAAGATGGTTAAATATTGATACCTTTTACCATTGACTGCTTGGTGAAACCTTGTCAAACGGTGTTCAAAATTGTTATTTTTTAAATAGTATTATACATTTATCATTCTGCGCGTATTGCACCTTATACTTGTATTAATTGTGCGAATATTAGAATATAAAATAAAAAAAAATTCATCTTCATATCTATCGAATATAAAGCTTTATCTCTTCTGTTATCCGTTATATTACAATATTACACCATTGATAATATGTACGAGTATTATTATTGTCTTATTAATTTTTATATTATATCTAGATAATCGGCGCCTACATGAATTTATACAATATTTTATGTGTTAGGTAGTTAGGTTTATTATAGCGGTTATTATTGTCATCGGCATTGATATCATTCTTTCTCTCGAGTCGCGTTTATGTCTCCACATGGACGACGACGACGTTAGTCAGGATGTCGGACATGCGCGCATTAGAAGACGTACCTGCGGTGGTTACGCCGCAACGCCACGGCCAGTGACCACTATCGGCAGTCGTTCGCGGTAACCTCCGGTAGATGCACGCACGTCTGACGATCCGACGAAATGCAACCCACGTGCCTCAATCGTATCGCTCCTTAACCTACGACAATCCGTGGTAAGTATATCATATCACAATGTGCCTTATGGGAAGTAGACGATGCATATTTATATAATATAATGATAATCCTGCTGCTGCTGCACAACATTATGTTATAATATAGCAACGATATACATTATTATGACGATTCAATTTTTTACGGATAAACAAAAATCGTAAGACAATGTGCGAACGATAATAATTATTAATTTGTGATCGAGTATTTTGTTTAGTTTTTGACTTAGTTAGCTTTCTGTATCATTTACTATCCATTTAAATTGCAACTGAATTGTGCGTAGTATATTATGATTAAAATAAATTATAATAATATATTTTTAATATTATTATGTTACATATTATACATTATGTTTCTAATCTAATCAACTAATGTGCACCACCGACGAGGTTGATGGATGTAAAAAAAAATGTATAATATAAAATATATGTTAACCTGAACCGATGATCGGAGGGAACATCGTTATTTTATTATTATTATGTACACTCCTGTAATACGATCGGACTGAAATATCATATTATATATTATTCGATTGCAAATAATAGTGTTATGTTGTCGATGCACGACGACAGTATTTTTTGCGACAATTAGTCATATTTCAAACGAATCGTCTAGACTAAATAATACTATCCTACGATTATATTTTATTGGAATTTAAAAAAATGTAATAATAGTTTAAGGTTAAACAGTACTTTAACCTTGCAAAACCTCGATAACTAATATTTTATTGAACGAAACTGTTGAATAATAATGTGAAATATTGAGGAAAGTATAAGTATGTAAACTGAAAAATATTTGCATTAGTTTCCATTAGCATATTTTACATTTTGTTCCGCGAGGGCTTAGAAATACATTTAGGTAATTTTAATTAAGATGATAGTTATTTTGAATTTCACATAATATTATTTTTTCTTAAATTGTGATTGTATATGATATTTGTTTTTTTAATTTAGAAATCCCTGTTATAAAATGATTATTTTTTTTTATGATTAATAATACCTACCTAATAAGGTAAAAAAGGAAGAATTAATTTTTATTTAAAAAAATTCCGTTTTCGGTAAAAATATGTTAAGAATTTAGGTCATGATCTCTTGATTTTAATAGTAATGCATAATACTTTATACATTGAAAATATAATTCCTTTTGTTACGGAATTTAATTCAAATAATCATGTAAGATAGATTCCTATTTAATTTTTTTTTAGCTAGTGAATTTCTTTAATTATAATTTTACATTGTGTATCATTTTTTTTGATTAGTAAAATACAATAATATTTATGTTGTAAGTAGCTACATACTACTTTACGTTGTATAATTATTCTTAGTACACAGTTTTATAATATTTTCATAAAAAAGTTTAATTTCATTAAAAAATTTGTATTTTTTTAAAATATAATATATCATAATACATAACAAGTTTAATACGATTATAATATTGTTTATGAGGTACGAAGTAATTTTAAAGATTTATAGTACTACACTTATTTTTTTTTTTATAAAAATATTGTATTTATATTAACAAAATAAATTAATATTTTGACATATAAACGTTAACACTGAAAAATTAGTATTAAAAACTTTCTTTTTTTTGTGTTTGTTTTAAATGGTTAAAAATGAAGACATTATTTTTGATAGCCACAATTTATCATTTTAAAAGTAATATTTTAATGAGATATAAAACACCCTTCTCTGTATAATACTCAAACAATTAATTGTTAAGTAAAAAAAGATACAAAATCTAAAAGTTTCATTGCAAGTGTGGAATAAAGTGAATAAAATTGTTCTAATTTAGAAAAACTTTTAACGTTTTGTACCCTCAATTTGTAGTTCTTAATTTATGATTAAACATAACTTTATTTTATCATATTTACTGAAAAAATATACTTTTTATTTTTTATTTCACAAAGCATGCAATATTGATTTATATAGTTTATTTTATCTACGAAAGAAAATATGTTAAAATGTTAATAATTTATTATAGTAAAACTTATTTTGAAAGTTTTTTTTAAATTCGTGGTTTTTCATAATAAATATGTAAAAATAAAATAAAATATGTAATATAAGTGTTTATTTTACAATTAATATTATGGTAATAATAAATCATTGAATTTATTGTTTGAACCGTTGTGTTTATCTCCAGTATTTAGCTAATGTTAAACACGTGTGAATGAATAGTTTATAGTTGACTATAGTAACATTTAAAGTGTAACCATTAATGGGGAAAAAAGAACTATATAGTATCTAAGTGCAACTTTCTGCAAGTTTGAGAATTTATGTACCTACGTAAATTTTGAAGTTAATTAGTATTCTCGATTTATGCATTTGCCATGCGGAGCACGCAAGTAACCTTATTAAGATTTGTTGTTAGTTTTTTTAAATTTTTAATCGTAATGATTAACACCAAGTTGAAGTTAGTTGCGTGATAAGATATAAATAATGCAGGAAAATTGTAATTATTATGTACTCAATGAAAGAGTCTCTGATTAAAATATTATCTGTTAACTCAAAGTACAAAAATTAAATTATCTCAAATACTTATACAAAACTTTTGAAAACAAATAAATAATAATATACCTATCTATAATATTAAAACTTTTTTTAATGTTGTCTTATTTCAAATATGAACAAACATAACTTATTTATTTATAAAATAGCGTATAAATATGATTTTTCTAATATCTTACGCATAGGATGTAAATAATTATAAATTAGCTATTAATTAAGATTTCATATTTGTGAAAATAATTTAAAATCTACAACCCCCCCATTTTGTAATAATCTATTTATTCAAGTTCTGATTGTTTTCAAGAATAAATAAAAACAATATTTTTAGATACTAAGATTTTAATCAAATCAGGAGTGTGGTAATATAAATTTCTGTTTTTTAAACCTGAACTTTCTTTTTTTAAATACATTTTTAAATTGGTATTTTGTTGAAATTAATATTGATGTACTCAAATCTTTATAATAAATCATAAAATGATGCTTAATGGTTTTATAATATAAAATAAAATATATGAAATATTTTAATCTAGTTCTAACTATACTAGGGCAATTTTAAAAAAATTGCAAAATGTAAGTATTTTAGTGGTAATTATTATAATTTTCATATGATGACCTTCCCCATGTATATATTTAAACCCATTGTCATAAACTATTATCCTTAGTGAAAGCTCAGAAACTTTTACTTCGAATTTTAACTCAGGTACATATAACTTCTTAAGAATATTGACTGCTAAATAATTTACAGCATAAAATGTGGTTTTTATTTGAAAAACAAAATGTATATCGCCTTTACTTAAATATAGTATATAAATATAAGTAATTGAAAATATGGTATTTTAGTATACCCGTACTTGAAAATTCTAAAAATCAAAATTTAAATAAATGCATTATTAAAATAAAAAAGTGGTGTTTTCATGCTTGGTGAATCATCTTGTATTAAATATATATAAATATATCATATTATAATATTTTAGTATACTATATTACTAACAATACTTTATAGAAATAATAGTTGTTATTGATTAACCCTACGAAAATTATAAGTAATATAATATAATAATATTTTATAGTTCAAAAACATGTTCATATTTTGATACTATTGTTTGAATAATAAATTGTGGATTAGTTTTATAATATTATCGACTTATTTTTAGAAGATTAAAACGTTCGTAAACCATGCAGTATACATCGATCGCTGATAATCATTATATATTTATTATTTAAGCAGTTTAAAACTTCGATTTTTCGATATATTTATTATTCATGATTTGAACTTAGTTAAATAAAGTGCAAACAAATTATGTATGAGGTATTTGGCAATTTCATTATGATACCAAATAAATTTGAAATTGTATAATTATTAGAAAAGAAACTGAGTATACTATGAGTACAATAAACAAATTATTTAAAAACCAATAACTCTAACTGTTGTATTAAAAATGCAGATACATTTATTATTTATAATTTCCACTTTAACAAAAAGTAGAACACACGAACTATTCTATAATAATATATAATATTCTGCACGAATACACCGATGTAAATTTCATAGTGAACGCGTAAATGTATATTTAACACCCAAGCTAAGTAGTCTGAATGATATTAATTGTAAACTGAAATTATTTTTTAGGATAAAAAGGTTTCTAGAAAGTAATATTTGTACGATAAAAAGACACATAAAAATCAGTAAATTACATTGTACCCGTATGAGATAATACATATGTTTACCTTTATCCTTTGATAACACAGAATACAATAATTATTATTCTATTCTGTTATTAAAATTATTTTAATTTCATGTTTGTTAGAAAACATTTATAATAGGTTTCTACTGATTTTCCAGACAACTGAGTGCTATCTCGTTAAAATCGGAGGTTGCTCGCTAATGAAACAACCCAACAAGTTTCATTTTGTCTGATTTCATTCACCTCACAGTTTTAACCAACACAATTACTTAGCATTGGAAATGTCCAATCATTAAACGAGGTCCATTAGTCTTGGAGTTCTATAGGCAGCAATGTCTTGAGGAATATTGTGTGAATAATAATTATAATTCGAATGAACGATTATTTGAAAAATAACTGAACATGTTGTAAAACAAGAGTGCAAGACCATTTTAATGAACATGTAGAAACTACAGAGTAAAGCGGTAGTAGATAAGCATACAGAGCTAATTATTTGTTCAAGTAATATATATATATATATATATACATATGTATTTTATCACCATGTTCATGCTATTGGTCTTATTCATTAAGTACTTGAAACCATTAAATATTATACAAATATATTTAATTTATGTACAATGGACTCGATAAATTATATATTTTTTGCGATCTAAAGGTATAGATTTTTTAATAACAACTTTTAAGTTAGAATACAAATATAATAATAAATTATATTATTGCATATATCGAAATATAGGAACTATTTTTTTTCGAATAGGTATGGTTAAGATTCAATACTACTGTCTAATTATTAATTATTGTTATTTCTATGATTCAGTAAAGCTTTAATGTATGGGCACTCAATTGGCAGCTCACCTTGTCTATTTATTTGAGGAACACAAACATATTTTAAGCATAACATGTATTTTTTAATACATTTTCAATAATTTAATATGTTATGTTTTTAATACAAATTCAGCCAGCGAGATTAAAAAAAAAATATATATATAAGTGACTCGCAGTAAAAGAAGTTGAAGACTGCTTTAATGTATAAAATAAGTATAAGATACAGTTCTTAGTAGTTAGTTTTAAATTTTTATTTTCAAAAGATACATGTTCAGCTATATTTATGCTATTCATACTTCGTGATAAAATTAATTTTTTAATAAAAAGATAAGCAATAACATAGGAAATGTTAGTTAAACCATTACTTTAATTATAGGTAGTATTTATAACGGATGATTTTTCTATTATTATTATTATTAAACTATTATTTTTAAGAAAATCTATTGCCTTTAAAAATATATTTTTTACACAATTTTAATTTTTTACTTTTTTTAATGAAAACAAATATTTTTAATTCCTTATTCAAAAGCAAAATATAATTTTTAAATATTTAATTTTGAAAGAGTAGTTTGTGAGTTATAAATTATAAGTATTCAATGATAAGATGAGTGGAGTGAAAAAAGGGGTATCCTGCTAAACATTGGTCCACTGTTCCTTCCATTTAAACTTTAAATATTATACTAATTAATTAACTAATCATCCAAAATTCTTAATATAATTAAATATTTCTAGTAATATTTAACTTTGGAATATGAAATTCCAAAAAAATAATATTTTTTTAATGGTATTTGAAAGAATGTAGGTTTTACGTAAAATAAATTACTTAGCTGATATCTTGATACATATGATATTCTTTATTTTAATAAAGAGTGTGCAATTGACTATATGCGTTTAGTTTAATAGGAGCTTAATTGTTTTTAGTTTATCAAATTTTTATGTTTGAATTCACTGAGGAATTTAACGGACAATTTACAATAAATGTGTAACTAAGTAATAGAATAAACAAATATATTATGTGTTATAAGATAATAAAAGAAAAAATACAAATCATATAATTTAGGTATTTTCGTTTTTTATTTGCTAGATGAAATATATTACTGTTAAATTTGAAACTTCCAATATTTCTCTAAAAATAGAAATAAAATTAAAAATTTGTTAGTCATTACATAGAGTACATCCACTTAATAAATATTCTGTGCTATAGAAGACGACGTATATGCACGTAATACGAGAATGAAAATTCAATGATCCATGCGAACCCACACCACTCAGTATATGCTTATTGCTTACATTAGAATGAACCATACCTATTATATATCATGATATGCATTTATATATTTTAATATTTTAGAAGAAATATATATATTATATATCCGTATAGGTTATATAGGTAAATTATGGATGACAGTCAAACAAATACCCTAAGATTTTTTACTATATGTCTAATATGTCTAATATAAATATTATTCTTTTGGGCTTAAGCTTTAAATGCCTTATTATTATATTCATTATTAAAGCATATTATGCTTGTTCAATTTGAATATAAATAAATTATATGTTTTTAATTATTAAAATTCGCATTGTTTACTACATAATAATATGAACTTAATATTTTAAATTTCATAATCATTTTTTAGAATAATATACAATCGTAATGAGTTTTAAGCATTTTTAAGCATTTGAAATTTAAATATATATCGCTAATTGCACTTTGGTTACGAAGAAATGATTATATTATAATTGACATTTTGATATTTATTGTTAGTGGAGTTAAATATTATCATCATGCAATGCTTCATATATAATATTCTTTATTTGTATTATCATTATATTTATTTGATGACTACAAATATATTTAAAAAAAATATATCATATTTTTTCTCTTTCAATAGAAAACCTATTTATTTTTTTTATTAAAATTAAAAAAAAAATGTTTTTATAATGATTTTTTATGTTTTTTTTCATAACTTGACAACATTCACAACAAACAAATTCTTCGTATGTCTTTTATATAGTTTATAGACTATTCCATAACAAAAAATTGTTATCCGAGTTTTTTTTCGATAATAATTATAGTCTATCTAATGTTAAATTTATTTATAAAATAAATTGCTATTCATTTTTTATGAATTAAAAATATTTTGTTTTCAATTTATTTTGAATAAAAGTGTAATGATAAATTACTATAAGTTTGTGTTGATTTTATTTTACCTAATATATATTTATACAATTTTTATTATACACACACTTATGATTCATATCGTATATTATTATATTCAAATACATCATGTGGTTAGTTATGTGAAAATTAATATTTAGTATATTTATTATAACGTATATTTAATATAACATAAATATATTTTTTTTTAAACTCCACTAGTCTAAAATAGTAAGAAACAAATTATTTAATTTTTATTTTTCTGTACCATGGATACGTAAATGCGTTTCAACTAGTGTTACTGCTATCACCGTTATTGTTGTCGCTTTATTTAAATATAATTATATATATTATGTATTTGTATTTAATGTAACTTTTATTGTCGAGCGCAGTATGCGCAACGCAATGAAATGGATCCGGACTTATATACGTATAAAGCGGGTATAATAAATTTGGTTTGCACATTTTGGGCTTTACATTAGAAAACGAAAAAGTGTGTACATAAAAGGGTTATCCATCAAGGTAACGCCACCGGGGTGGCAGCCATTCGCCTCGAATGCAGCGGATATGGGGCAAACACGGTGTGGATCTTTTGTTTTTGTTTATTTTTTTTTCTGTTCTTTTTCCCGTCCTTGGATTACTACTTCGACCCGAAAACCTACACACACACACTCACACACACACACACACACACACACACACACACACGTGCGCGCGCACACGTGAAACTATTACGGCGAAGTGATATCATGACACAGTATCATCCCCGACCGCCGTCAAACGGAAAACTACATCTGGAACGTGTTTTCGCATTATTTTGTTTCTTCTCCGTGGTATTTCACTAATTATATTATAAATGTTATAATGTGGTACATACCACATAACATCTGTTATGGGATTTATATTATTGACTACACTACTTTCTTCAGTAGAATTTTGATGGTTATAGCAATGAATTGTATTTACCTATATATATATATATATATATATATGTATTTATTTATTAAGTATATAATACAAATTGTAAAATGTTTTTTACAATTTTTTTTTGAATTGTAACTAATAATTTTAATTACATATTATTCTAAAAAAATGTATAGTAATTATTCTAACAATTTTGGTTTTATATTGTTTCTAATACTTAAATACTTAACGAATAATTATTTTTTAATCAACTTTTAAAGTTTGGACGAGTGCAATATAATTTTGCTAGCTGACAACCACCTCTTATCACTTAAAATGCTACTAAAATTTAATAATTAAATAAACTTTTAAGTAACAGGCAAATTGAAATATTTTTAAAAAATGTTATTATTCAAATATTATAACATTATAATTATAAATATAACAGTAATCATCATTAAAAAAAATTTTAACTACTAAAAAAATAGATTTTTTTTAAAAATACGTCAAATTATGTAAAAATATAAATATTGTCCCAATTCTCAAATAATGAATGTTCGTCGTTAAAAAAATCATATTATACATAATATACTAGTGTCAATGAACACTACGATAATTAAAATTAATTATCACTTGTACCTACTATATATTATTATGTACAATGTACGTTATATTACGTACATATACATATGACTGACGTCTGTTTATGCTCGACACATATGGGTTTGTGAGCGCATGTTACGTATTAATTCTCATTTATGTTGTCATCATAATTTTCTCTTTGAAACGGTTTCCATAGGAATTATTCTTAATCCAGTTTTCTGAGACAATAGGTGTAATATTAATATTAATAATAATAATAGTAATATAATAAATTATATTAGTGTAATCTATGACATTAATATTACACATCACGTTTGTATATCGCTTTAAATCGCCGTACTGATTATTAATACCTACTTTTATGATATATTTATAATTTTCGGATTTATTTCGTTTTTGGATTTATCAATTCATGTTTTAATTAAAATGTTTATACAATTTTTGAAAAACTATTTTTCACTGGGAGATATCTGATATACAGAAAAAACGGTTACTACCTATATTATACAATACCCTGCAAAGTCTTAGCAGAAAGTGTGTTTTATAATATATTATCATCTCGTCCGTTCAAGGTATTACTACGGGTGGTTTTAACATCTAAATATTTAGAAACACTCAATTAAGAAAAAAATTATTTTTTATTATTTTTTATTTTGCAATTCTTGAACTTGAATAAAAATTCGGCAGCACATACGACTATATAATTGTATAGTAGTTGTTTACATAATAAGTATGTGATATAATATTAAAGTCACTTAGGCACTACTTTTTAATAATATAATGTGTTATATAGGTATTATATAGGTAGTTAATACTTTAATAGGCACCTATCAACTATCGTTTACTAATGTAACATATACTTGACGTTAAACAAATTTCAGAAACATTGGAAAGTTTTTAAAAGTCGTTAACGGCAGCACGTTGTGCCTTTGCAAAAGCTCTTCATGATGTATTCATGTTATTAAAAGTATTCACGAGTATTGACAATATTTTATGGTTTAATATGTATATATTATATACTATAGCGTTGGATTATACGAACGGTTTTTAATAGCTTATATATACTCGCTTCGAGCCAAAGTTTTGAATTAGATAACCAGCTGTATTTTATGCAGTAAAAAAAAAACTAGTATAAAAATAGTATTAAATCGTTAATATTTCAAATAACCGTGCCTAATGTATAATTATTAATTATTTATATTATTATAAATACAAATTAGCTGTACGTATTAAATTAACTCAAACTATTTACATAGGATTATTATTTAATATGATACAGAGATTTATGATTATTCTATTTGAATTATAATACGATTCATGAAGATTTTTTTCAAGTGTCAAACTGTCGAAACACGTCCTGCTTCCGGGAAATTATTTATATTGTGATCACGCCGTTCTCTTGAGTTCAGAATTAATTTAAAAATAATACCGTTCTGTAGTTATTCTTAAACTATTTGTCTGGTAATCAAATGCGAAAACAACCAAAATTTAATTTGTAATTTTTATTTATTTGTTGATAAAAAACCATACTGAATTGTTTTTATGTGTTCCTAATGGTATCTATGAATTTAAATATTGTAAATATTCTTAATATTGTATTTTATCTAACTATCAAATTCTATTTTTAAGTCTATTTTTCAAAAAATCATAAATTTGATATTTTTGGATAGATTTATTGTTAATTCACATCTACTGTAAAAAAATCCCGATGTCTTAATACGCATTTCGTTTTCAACAATATAAAATGTAAGAATGAGGCTTATTTCCAATAAAAAAAATAGTGTTTTTCTTCCGTTTCCACGAACTTCCAGTCTTTTTTACTGGCTGGAATAATGTTTGACTTGTACTTACTTTAAATCAATTTTAATTATTATTAAATTTTATAGAAGTATTTAAATATTAAACAGCTGCTGTATAAAACGGTTTGGAGTGATAAAATAAAACACGTCAGCCATTTTGTTTCACCTATAATATTTCGTGACCGTTTTTTAACCATATTATTCGGACGATTTTTTTTTTATTTCACCACCATTGTTAACGGTATATAGGTCTATAAACCATCGTGATACAACTCTCCGTCATTACCATTATATAGGTCCGGCGCAACAATGGCAGTGCGCGTACCAATGACAATAAAACCGTCATCATAACGCGATTTACCGGGGATCACCGATTAATATTTTTGTAGGGCCATATTATGAGTTCAGGAAGTTTTTAAAGGTCATAGGAATTCAATTAACATAATATTTAACCAAAAATGGCGAAGTCAAAATCAAAACTAATGAAAGCTTCGTAAATTTATCACAAAAATAATAATTTAAAAATGAATTTCCTGTTTGCGGCCTAGATGATATTCGTTACGGTCTGTCTGTTTGATGATGACTTTTGTGCTATCTAATTCCACATGTACAATATTATAATTAAAGAATGGATTCAATTGCATTAATAACACATCAAAATTGAAATTAACATAGATTGTATAATTTCACAGAAAAACACGTAAACCTTTTATTATAAAAATGTAGATTTTACAAAAAGGTTAATTCTCTAATAAAATCAATAAAAAATAAAAAAAAATATGTTTTTTTAGAATAAAAATTTCAAATTATGTAGTCTTATACAATTTAAAATAAGGTATGTATTATGTCTAAATTAAAGTGCTCTTTATTTACTCAACAACTAACAAGGACAACATTTATATTCAAGGGTACAAATATTTTTAGAAATTTTAACACTCTCCATATAAAGAATATTATTATTATTATTATATAATATACTGTCATGTTGCCTGTATCATATATTAACCACAATGACACGCTCCACTCAAAATCTTAAAGTGTCATGTGTAAAGAACTTTTTTTATTTGGAGATATATTACCGCGTATCCTGTACACTTTTGGTTCTGCCTATGCGTTATATCATTGTAAGATTTAACAGGTTTTATAAGGTATCATTCATTTTTTCAATAACACACATACATTTATCTTTAATTTTTTTCCATTTCTATACTCACAATATTAAAATAATTTCAATTTCACTAATCATATTTATATTTTCCAGTAGTTCATGTTAAACACAGTTAGATTCTTTAAAATCTATAAGATTCATATTGGACAACTGTAATTTTATGAATGTAAACCACATTATTATTTTGTACAATTTATTTTTACGTTTTAATACAAAGGACGTCGTATTTTGAACTTTAAACCACGTTTTTAAATTTGTCAATATCATTTGAATAGAAAATGCAGCATTTATCCAAGTTATCCATCTTGGAATAATATAGGTTCTGTGGTAAAGGTGCATCATTAAAATATTATATAGGAGACAATCATACGATTGATTCTATGAACGATTTACGATAAATACCTCATAAAATGTGGAAAGATAAGAATAAATGTCATCTTAATAACGACTTTATGTTACGGGCTCGAGTTACTTGCTAATAATCTACTATAAACAAGTAGTCAATAATATTATATTATACAATTATTAAATAAAATATTTTATTCATTTAAATTTTAAATACATAAAACACGCGAAATTGCAATATAAAATGAAATAGGCAGAATACATTTGTATCGCATAATCCGGCTATCCGTTATATTTGATTTATCTTATCATAAAACATTTTTAATTTTTAGAATCGCAACGTCATAATTAAATCCGGTGTTTATTATACGATATTCGATTTTAACAAAACTAAACTCATGCGCGAACCGACCCATACAATGGTAACCCGAATGCCACAAAAACGAAGTTACAAACCCTGCTCGAGTCTCGGTTAATCTATCGTTATCGATATAACTTTTGTCGAAAACGGCCCAGCAGCATTTGAGTCGCAAAAGCAATATTGAAAATCCTATCTGTAAAACATCATGTCCGCATCGTTTTCGCGTTGCAGGTGCGATCGGCAGCGGCATATATGCGATGGCCGCGTACGGCGTGTACGGCAACGGCAGTTGTGGCGGTGACGTTTACGCGCACGGCGACGACACCGATCTGTATCACCAAGTGGTGGTGCTCTCGAAACCGGACGGCTCGTGCGTGCGGAGCCAGGCCAACGGTAGCGGCGTCGGCGTCGGTGGCGGCGGCGGCGGCGGTTCCGTTATCGTGGAAACCGTCAACGGACGGTACAATGGCGATCACCCGCACCAGCAGCAGCCGTACGACTCTGCGCGTGGCGGCGGTACCGGTGCCGGAGGAGGCGTCGGCGGCGGTCAGCACCGACACCGCCGGTCGTTCTGGTGTCGGACCACCACGCTGGCCACCATCAGCGCCTTGCTGGCCACGATGTTTTGCGTCACGTGCGTCGTTTTCATCTACTACAACTGTGAGTAAAAACGGTCATACTATTATTATTATTATTATTATGAAATCGACTCGCAAAGTCCCGAACGCAATTTATCAATTTATAACAGTGTACTTCGGAGGTCGTCGGCGGGTCGTGTGCGGTCGTCGTTCCCCCCCCGTGGGTTTGAAGTTTTAGCAAAGTCCGTTCGCTGCCCTGCAAACCGGAGCGGTATGCGTATGCACTGATGTGTTTGCGCTGCGGACCGCGTTCCATATACATAATATCATATTTATAAGTACGACGGGGACGTGCATCGCTTTGTGCGGGTCGGCCATTAGGACGTCGGACACACTTGACGACATAATGATATCGAGTTGCAACGACCCGCGCCCGTGTCGTGTACGTTTTCGTACGAGATGATATTTGCTTTTTAAAAAATATTCCGAAAAAACTCGTCCGTCTCGGCGGCGGCGGGACAAACTACGCTTTGTATGATTATGTGCAGTACGTTAGTAACCCAACGCGTATAATATAGCACGAGCAGTGTATAGAGTTTCATTAGTAATAATTGGTGACCCCGCGGGTTTCAATGTAAAGTGTATTATTTTTTTGATACCCTTGAGTCTAGGACAACGCGTTCCGAGTATACGCGATTCGTTGCGTGTAATAGATACTTCTAAGGCAAAACTTTTGTTTTGGATTTTTCTTCTTAAAATTTTAAAGTAATTTTATTAATTATGAGTGCGCGTATGTCGTACGAACTTTTAGAGTAAATTTGTTTTTATAATATTTGATTCCATAGTTTTTTAGACAGGCACTTATTTTTTGTCCATATCGGATGTCAATCGTTCTATATTCGAACGTGGTAACGTCTATATATCTACGTCCAACGATCACCGGACGTGATGTCTTACTCCTGTTTATTTATTATATACGTTCCCAAGTTTGGCATTCGATTTTTGTATCATTGTTGGTTTAGCTGAAATAAAGAAGTGTTAGAAAATTTAAACCGTCATTTTCCTATCATTTGCGTGGTTGAGTGTCTATAAAAAGATGTTGGGCACTTTTTAAGGGCATCGTTGCGTTGAAAATGTTATTTTTGATAGCTTTTAGGGACTTAGTAATAATTAAATTCCAGAACGCAGTGGTATCTATAAAGTACAATATAAAATAATCTAATTTTAGTGTTGATTTATTCAAAAATGCATGTTATGTTATGAAAACTCGTCGTATAATATGTTAAATAATTTACTATACGCTGGTCACTGGTGGACGAAAAAAGAAAAAGGAAAATTCGTCGAATTGCAATTAAAATATATGCTCAATAATTATTATAAAATAAACTAGTACCAGAGTCCCGAGAGTATATTATTTACTATCGAAATTATAATAGCCAATAGATATAGATTTCACGATGTATATGTATAATATTATTATGTATACGCGATTACCAGTTTATGTGCTATATATAAATATGTTGAATCCACTTGATGAAATTGTCCATTTCATGAAAAGTTATCCAGTTCATGAAATAGAAACCGTTTTTTTCCACTTAGTGAAATAATTAAAAATTTCACAAAGTAGATATCTTTTCACAAAATGGATAATAAAATTTCATATCGTGTAATTTTTTTCATCAAATGATCATCCACTCGGTGAAATAAAACATAATAATATTAACAAAATGTAATATACAGTTATATAATTGTGTAATATTTTACTGTCATTTATAATGATAAAATAATACACAAACCATATATCGCAATATTGATATTATTATATAATATTGATTAAAATAATATAAATATTCACATATGGTGGTGACACATGATTTATATATTATTACAATTAATGGCAGTATAATATTATAATTATATAATTATATATTATATTTAGTTTCACTAAGTGGATGACTATTAGATGAAGACAATTATACGATATGAAATTTTAGTATCCATTTCATGAAAAGTTTTGCAGTTCATAAAATGGTCGCATCAAGTAGATACGACATATATGCTATATACATCGCATAAACTGATAATCGTGATATATAATAATATTATATTGATGTATGCTAAATATACTATTTACATATATTTACAACGTATGTCCATATCATGTCCGTACTGTGAGACATTGTGTACTTAATAAGTGAACAGTGAACATATAAATTTTATTAGGTAGGTACTTATATAAAAACCAATAAGACTAACCAATAAGAGAGAATGCGATGAGTTACGACCGGTGATGATACGAATGGTAGGTGTATATGTGTATGGATAGAGAGTGATGGGGAGAAAGTCAAAAGAGATTTATCACCGGAAATAAAAACAATAACATTTTTCGGAAATATTATCTGGTTTTACGCGCAGCATTTATGTTATATAACGATGACAATATATATATAGTGTGTGTTAAGTTAGCCCCTTCGCTTTAACAACTTTCAATAATTACTAATAGAAGTTTCCTGTTTCCAAGGTGATTATTTTTACGCAGAAAATTACCCATTATCTTAGGTACTTTTTGTTTTCAAGAATTTTTTTTCCAACGCCATTAGCTCTTAAAAATTAGGCTGTTTGTAAATAATATAATTTTTATGCATTTTATGTAGGATATTTACCAACATCTTCATTTATTTCTATTTTTAATCATCCTTATATTTTTTTTATGTATTAGCTTAAACATGAAATGTGTATTATATTACAATTTGAAATTGTATTTTTGTACTACGTTTTACTTTCTTGTCCACACTTAAATTGGAAAGTCTGAAAAATCGCTGTACTAAAAATATAGTGTCAAGTACCTCGTTATGTATGTATTATAATACGAAACTGTATAACGATTGACTGGATGAATGATGAGCGATGTTTTAAAAAAAAAAAATCATTCTATAAACGAAAATATACAAACGTATAACTGCGGTCATCCAAAGATATCTGTCCTGCAGTGTACCATATTATGGCAATACAAACACGGTTATAAACGAATGTATGACTGTATATTATGTAAGTATATCAATAGAGTATACAATATAAAACACATTATATTGTTCATAATATAATACGAGTGTTTCGAGTGAAATAACTGGACTGATTTTGTTATCATATTCCTATAGTACCTATATTTTTATATTTTTTTGGGGTTATAATCCGGTTTGAAAATACTATTTTGCATCATGTGGAAATTTATCGAAATTACATTTATGTTTGTATATAAGTGGCATATGTATTCCTGTGAAATTGTATCGAATTTCCGTTTAAAGCTATAATAGTTTTATTAGGAACAAAAATAAAATATAATTACTACTTACACACCCTACTAATTATGATGTGTTCAATTGCATTTCATATTATTTTTCACATTGTTAAAAATAAAAACAAAAATGATTTATATCACATAATTTTGTAATGTAACAAAAAATATTCATTATAACCTAATTATTTTTGATTATACACTTTACCCACTTTCTATTGCGATAATTTGTATTTTTATCGTATCTTTTAATAGGTTACTATTGATATTACCATTCATATGTGTATGAAATATTCACAAAACATTTTATTATTTATTTAGCATTCACTTAATATTAATGTGTTACTTCGTCCGACATCATTGTTTTTAATTTACTTTACAACCAAAAAGAGACAAAGATAGTAGTAATAATTAGCTATTAACGTTTTCGGCGATAACGTATACGCTTAAATAAATAATTTTGAATAAGTACTATACAAAAATCATAAGTGTTTTAAGCGATTATTTGAGTCATTTTTACTAATAATTTTATGTTTTAAAAACGAAATTAAGTTTTTTTATTTAATGACCAATCGTAAACATCACAGGTATGTATTATTATAGGAATAGGTATTTTATCGGGTTGTCGTGTCACGTAACCATATTTCAGGTGTAAGCGGGTTCACCCATAAAATGCATTCACTGTTTTACGATATTTCCACGAGCAATAAAAATATACTATATAGACCTCATAATATTTATGTTTTTCCACAACACGCGGGATATTCGGCGACAGGGGACTAACGATGCGACAAAGTTTGGAAGTTTGGAATGCTGGTAGTCTGCGTTGAACTATATGATAGCTATTAAAACAATAAACAACGACATTACAACAATAGTTTGTAAATTTTATTTCATATTATGAGTGTTCAAGTCCAAATTGAAACATGACAGAAACTTTAGGCGGACTACAGGCGGCCGATCGGAGTAATATTTACATAATATAGTTTACGTATTTAATAATACACACCCGCCGCTGTCTGAAGTCTTCAAAGCGCAAATCCAAACTAACACTCGTCTCGTATATTATAATAATTAATACGGATTTGGGGACAGCACATACCACCCCGCCGTATACATGCATCTTCCGTACACGAAAGTATTCACTACCCCCTCCCACCACACGCAACCATTGGTAATGGCTGAGGGTTGTAAGGAGGGTCATGGCGCCTCGGGAGATTATTATTCTGGTACATATAGTTTTGACATTGAGTTGGCACCGAACCCGGGCATAGATTAATGTGTACATATACTCGTATATGATAAAAGGCGCAAAGTAGATGTTTGTCTAAGAGCGCCAAAATATTGTACTACGAGAGGGGCGATCACTAGTTTAATACATGTTGACGTGTTCTTCAAGAAAAATGGCGTAAATAAAAATTATGTTGCTCTTTAGTTATTAAGTAAATCGTCGAAGAAAGGCTTCGTAATAGGTGGCACTAAAATGTATTTTCCAATTGAATTATTTGATCTTGAACCGGTTAAGGTCGGACCCGTAGTCGATTTAGCCAATATTTTCAAAACGATTACGTCTGGGAATATATTATAAACGCTTGAATGGTATAAAAGTATTTCTCGTGGAGTGAGAAATCGGCGCAGAACACAATTAATTTTGTAAAATGTTTTTTTTCTTGTTCTCCGTTTAACCATTACATAACATTACATGTAAGACGATGGACAAGCGTCGTGTTACTGTCAAGGTACTGACGGCGCTGTGCGATAATAATCGTTTTCAGCATGTGGGTTATACGTAAGTCACGTGTTATAAAGTGTGAGGGATTAATATTAATGGTCCCCGTGAAACGTGAAACCAAACCATCTCACCGACGATTACGAGGCCACTATGGTTCTTTCGTATGCGGGAAAACATAAAGGGTGCTGTCAAATCGTCTGATTGGTATAGTTTAGGCGCTAACGTCTCTCTAAAGGTGTTGACTAGATAATTAATGCTCATTAAGCATGTAGGGTCTAATTGGAAATTATTAACGATTTTACCGAATTAACAGGAATCTTTTCGTATAAAACGCATAAAAAATCCTTCCCAAATTACAGTCTATCGTTTAAAATATAGGTTAACGCAATCGGAAAGGAATGTACATGGATAGATGTTGAGCGCGTTTAACCCTTAATAAAAACCCTTGGATTTTATAACTCGGTTGTTTTTTTTTTTTATTTAATGTTGATAATATTATTTCGAATAATAAATTATTAGAATGGAGAGTAGACAATATAATTATTTGTTTTGATTTTTTTCGACGTACTCACCACCATAATATTATAGTTATTGTTTTCAAATGTGATACGACGTTCGTTAATTAAAAGTAAATGATCGAGAAAATATATTATTATAACGATAAAACTAAAAATAATATAATAGGTCCAATATGAAATCATGTACATCATACATGTTACATTTTTTTTACATCGAAAGAATATTATAATTTATAATTATAATAATAAAATTGTTTCCGGTATGTATAAGAATCCCGTTTATTAGTCCACCACTGATATTGTAAAGGTGGATAATAGACTAGAAATATCTTATACGTGAAAATATAATATCGTAGAGGTGTCTGAACGAATTTGGTGGAATACGTTTCTCATCTCTGGCGACGCGTCCAAACTGTGTTATTTCGACCGTCCGAACACAGAAATCTCGTTGGTTTATTTTCTCCCGATCTCCAACCCCCATACACACCGTTATTACGATATACATTTAACATTATATATAATTTATTACTAGTAGTGCACGCACTACGTAGTACATAAAAAATAACACATACATATTGATTTATACTTAATACTGTATGTGTTATTAATTCTATTAATGTTTAGTATCGGTCATAACTATGATTGATTCTAGTTATACATTATTTAACGAGACAATTAGCTGTAGAAAATATGTCGTTTTACAACATTTTTCATACTATAAAAGCTAACGCGTTGTTTACATATTATTTTTCTAACTCTACGACGAAAAAACCAGATATCACGTACGTTTTCCATTACATTTATATTCCTGTCGGTACGTGTAACAGTAAGTGAATGGAGAAGTTTAATCACTTATCATTTTTAAATCATTTTTACTTTAATCGTTACTGTTGCTACTACATTTCCTAACAGATTATAAAAATATGGGATTTTCAAAGAGCTTTTCACTTAGAACCTGTTAACTGATTAAAATATTATATAAAAGCAATATTACTGTCCAACACTATTATAATAATATACTTTATACTTTTGATTTAATATGTGGTTGCGAACTTTCTCGGACTTGAATATAAAATACTTAATTATTAAAAATTAACAGTAAATACAGATATTAACAAATTCAAAATATAGGTATATTAAGTGTTTTCGTTTAATTGATATGATACTTCATAGTATGAATATTATTATGTAAATACGCATTGTTAGTGTACATTATACTATGACGCTTAAATTTACTAAATTTTACCTCGTACAACGATTGATACGCTTTAAGAAACTAAGTTTCGTTACTATTTTTGAACACTAGATACATGTAAGTAATAATACGTGGAATTATTATAACAATCATAATAATAATATCATACGAAGCAGACTCTCGCGATGTATACTGTGAGTGTACGGCTGGTTGTTGTACATCGGGATGTAGTTCCCGGAAAAATTTTCCGGGACCAGAAAAGGAGATAGTCTTAAGTAAATTTTTAAAAATTTATATTTATATTAGCAATATTACACTTAAACAGATTATTTAAAAAAAAATACGATTTATTGGAGTTACAATAGCATGATCAATTACTAAAATAGCAATAAATTATCTATTCAGTATTGTTTTTTTTTTATTAAATTAAACACATCACCTATAATATATACGTATATTATATATTATATATTATACATAAAGTGATTCTTTAAACAGTTCAAGCTCATCATCTGGGCAATTTATCGTGTTAAAAAAAATACATATACATATTTTTTAATGGTTTGAAGTATCTATACTTACGATAATAAAATTAAGATAAGTGGAATTGAGCTGAAGAGGATTAATGGAAAATTATACTACACTATACTTCTTTACTGATTTTTTTTTTTTTAATATAAATTTATATTGAAAATATGTTTAACACTGATAAATATTTCATCAAAAAGATGTATTTACTCGTAATATTAAGACATTATTCCATAACTTGTAATAAATTGTATAAACATATAGGTAGAAAAATAAATGATACAATTAAAAGAAAAATTATTTAAAAATTATATGTTTAACCCTCGAATAATATTATAATTTTAAGTAATCAACGTCAAGAATACTTAAAGTTATAAGCAACATAAAAAATATATATTATATTGAGCTACACATGAGATTGACGTTAAACATTTCTAAATTAAAAAAATAAATAAATAAAAAATACTACTCTCTTGGATACGGCAGTTATACCTATGAAATAATATTATATTATATTTATTATTAATATAATATAATAATAAACGTATTAATGTGTATGCATTATGAAGGTATCGTCATCTATATAAAAACCAATATTTGTGAATGACTCTGTGAAATAGCCAATGGTTTTGAGTAAATTCTCAAATAAAAGATTGAAAAAATATATACATACATATAATATTATACGATAATACAATAATAATATACAAATAGTGATATTATGACGTTTCTATTGTATAGCGAGTTGGAAAAATTTAAACGCATCTTCCGCCAAACGGTTAGCGCAGTGACACATATTGAACAGTGAGCTCTGCCTATATTCTCCTTTATTACATTATATTGTCGTACAATAACATGCATCGTATGTAGTAGGATTGCCGGATATACGACGGAACGTTTACGTGCATATATTATGATATCATAAATATTTGTCTATCGCAAAAACGAACGTCTAAATATAATATCATATGTATTTATATATATATATATATTTATACATTATGATACACGCGCCCGTCAGTTTTCATCAATACGCATTTTGTACGATATCTATTATTTATACTTAGAGCCCGAGTGTCTATATATTATATCATTATTGTTATATATATATATAGAAATGCGGCGCAGAAAAAACGTCAGTCACGTATCGCGTATAAAATCGCCGGGAAAAAAAAAAAAAAAACGAGATCGCGCAGCAGCCGTACCCGGCGAACGACGGTACAGATGTGAAGGAAGTATATACGGTGGCCGTCCATCGATTATCTGGCACGCGGTTTTATCTCGGAAACCCAATGGAGACGTAGATTATTATCACTGTTATAATTAAATTATGCGTTATTATTATACTTTTTTTATTGTTACCACCACACTGTGTGTGTGTACGCCGCCTGCGAAAAGACGAAGTCTGCGTCGGTAGCTTCCGCGTCACTCCCTTCTTCACCGGCATCCATTACCGTTTATTGTGACAAAATCCTGACGCTAATTGAAGCTTCGTAAATTAATATTATTATTTTTTTGAAATAAATAATAAAGCATCATAATAATGTTAATATTATTATAATGAAAATAATGCTATAATATTATAGAATTAATAATGTGGTGTAGCTAGTTTGCCTATACAATACGCCGGTTTAACACATTATAATGTTATTGGATACCTTTTTTTCATTATTTCAACAACATTATACTATAAAAACCGATAAATTATCATACGTTATAATATAAGATGCCCGGAAAACAAACCACGTGACAGCAGTAGTTACTTATATTTTTCAAATTTCATTCAGTGTAATCATATACATATTCGTACCATTAAAGACTTCACAGATTCTGTTATCAGTGGACTGTATTCGTTGAAATATTTTAGATTATTATTTTTAAAGTTAAGTCAATAAAACATAAACAAAACAAATATACATACAGCTATTGAAAACAATTTTATTTATATAGAGTAAAGAATAAAAACTAAGAATACATTTTCAAATAATGAGTCTAATTTAATATTATAGAGTAATTTTTTTATATAACTATTGTTGCAATACGGTATAAAATAATTGAGTTTTATTTTTAATTGATAGGATTGACTGTGATAATACTACTACATTAATAAGTATACATTATATCTAGTTATACTTGTCCCAGTTAATATGTGTATAACGTGCTTTAAGCACATATAAATTATGCAATTTCTACCTATTTAAATCGGTTTTTTGTTATTATATTTTATACATTAACCATGCTCTTATTATTGTATTTTAATAATTTGTTATTTATTCAAAACTAAGATATATCAACACATATCGTGTAAATTCTGTTTATCTTACTATTACTATTTTACCATGTTAATCTACCATGGAATAAAATGTTAGTAAATTACTTGATAATTGAATAGATGTTATTGAGATTTAATTTATGATTATTCATAAAATTATTTAAATAATGTTTATTCAATTCTCTAGAGAGGATCAATAGATTTATTTCACGAAACTAAAATATTAAAAAGAACACCAAGTTGTACATACATAAATAATTTATAACGATAAATGGTAGTAGAAATACCTTTTACCTTTTTTTTTAGTTTAAAAATCTCATTATATTTTGTAATGAATAAGTTTAATTTATGCAATTCATGTTTTTGTCATGAAAGACCTGTCCGAATGCTCTAGATTGTCAAGGAATATTTTAAAATCACGAAATCACCCATTTTTATCTTTCTATCTTAATTTAAAGGTAGTCGACTTTAAAAAATGTAAAGTCTGCATTCATAATAATTTCTCGAAATGCTTTGAATAATATTCAATAAGATAATTTAATTTAATAGTTTTACTGGTATGAAGTATTTAAAGAAATTATTCTTGTAATAATATTTAAAAACCATTTGCATCATAATTGCACTTATATTAAAAATATAGGACACCTTAAAATATGTATGTATGACTGTATGTATGTATGTATGTATGTATGTATGTATGTATGTATGTATGTATGTATATATGTATGTATATGTTTTTATGTATGTATCATTAAAAATAACATACTTAAAATATTAAATTGTCAATGTTTAATGTTTATATTGTAGGGACTTAAGTACTATTTGGATTTTTATATTATGTTATGTTGTTGGTTATACAATTTGTATTTGAAATGTTATAATGATAATATCTTGACTTCAATTAGATCAATTCCATACATATTTTATAAATTCCATCGTAACATCTTATATTCTGCCTAGTGACATCATTAATTTGTGGATATTTTATCCATCGCCTTTGACTGAATAGTATTAACATACATATAGCTTTATTATATATTTTTTACAAACTATACTATAAATTGGAATTTTTTTTCTTTTTTTAGTGTTCTGATATGATAGTAAAATCAAAAAGTAGTTTTAAAGTTCTACATTCTGAATTTGTTATTATTATCTTAATAAATATAATAAATATATATTTAATACTATGGTTCACAACGACAATACAAAGTTTTATCACGCAAAAATGAGAATTCATTTTAAAAAGTTTCAAGTGCACGGTTCATTTAATTTCAATATTAATATTCACATAACAGAAATCAAAAGTTAAAGTTTTGCTTACTATTCTTTAACAGAACACAACTTAATTATAAATTATAATATAAAATATTCGATTATTATTGTTTCTTTTATAATAAATGCTAAATATATTTATCGTGAATAAATAATAAACAATAAAATATTCATACAATTTGAAAACACCAACATGCAATGGTATTATTACTAAATTACTAAATTATAATTTATTGATTTAATAAATGTATCTTGTTATGAATAATAACTTAATTAATCTTATTAAATCATATGATGCATTATTTTTGTATATTGACATTAAATTGTGTTTATATAATTTTCAGTTTCCATTTTTAACTAAAAACTAATCTTTTGGTAAAACATAGAACTCGTTTTTAATTATATTTCATATACATTAATAATTAAAATCGGGGCAGTACAGTTTTCCGTTAGGTTAGGTTAGGTTATCGACAGGTTTTATGACCAAAATTGCGATAAAACAAATTACGTACCTCGGAAATATATATATATATTTTCTACAAAATATTATATCTATACCACTTGACTTATTATTACGACAATTCATAGCTGTCCTAACAAAGGTGAACGGTAATAAAAATCAAAATATAATACAAACTATTAAAACGATATCGGTTCTGCGACGGATAGCCACGAAATTTGCGCGCGCGTGTGTGTGTGTGTGTTAGTGCGGCGTGGGGTAAGCGTTCAAGGGGGTGTGTGCTACCGATTTGGTGGTTGCGTCGGAGGTGTTTGGCCGACTGCAAATTTATTATACGAGTATATTCATTTGACGTGCTGTCGGGAGCAACGGGCGCGTGTTGCCTCTGTGGAAACGTCGCTTATAATGATATATTATATTATTTCGATATATGTATATATATATATTATATACGGCGGCAGCCATGACCCGAAAAGTGGTAGCCGGATGTAAATCGTGCAACGGTGTACGTTCAGTGGGGAAGGTGGGAGGGTTGTTCGAAATATGGATAAGAGGAGGTAGTTAACTGGTCTAGGGGAAGGAGTAAGAAGGGTGTGGTGATCTGGAGAGCGGTTGTGGTGTGGCAATGAGAGGGGGGAGGTCGAGGGGCGACGAACAAGTTTAAAAATCGATCGCAATCGTCAAATCGTTTGTTTTGGCCAACAGAAATTCCAAAACGTATTCTCTTCCCATCGAAAAACACCGAAGGTATTAATTGCCGGCGCGTACCGTTAATTTTCAAAAACTCCCCCGACAAGTTATATTACCATTATTGTTTGTTGTTGTTATCGTATGACTGCGAAAAGGCTCTCTGGCACACAATAATTTTATTTGAAACACGACAAATTTCCAATCAAAAATGAGGTAAAATGATTGAGTGGCTTAATTTCCACGTCATATAAATTATATAATCGTCGACCTATGCATAAATCAATGGTAACAAAAAATTGAACACCTAAAAATATATGTTTACTGAACGTAAACCCATTTGCCATTAGACAAAATTAACGCGAGTAAACTGATATAATTCGTGTCGTAATAAATAGTAATAATAATCAACAAGCTTATTATTGTTGTGTCAGTTTAATGTATCATCAATTTCAATTCACTGAAATTTAATTTTTTAATATATCCACAGAGCTTTAAATATTAACAATATTAATATTGTCAAAAAGAATGAAAAAGTTTTGGGTTTAAATTATTATTGATTTTTGATGACGGCATATAAAGACAAGTTCATGTGGTCCACTTTTTATTATTTGCATATTTTTTTCGGTGGTTAACGAGCCTGAGATTGACGAGAGGATAGAAGGGATTATCGGAGTATCCTTAATAAATCAAACGGTTAGGCCGTAGAGGTTACCATTACTAACAGGTATCTATTAATATAATAACTATTTGTGAGTATATAGGTAGGTGTAATTACATTTTATAACGATAATAGTTACAGGTATTGATTTGTTTCTACATTATGTATTATTCAATGTTTTTTTTTTTTTTTTATATAAATATATTATTCTAGAATTAGTTATGATGTATTGTATCGTATTTTACGAATTCGGTATGAAACGATCAACAAAAATAATAACGTTCATCAAATTATATATCAAACGTGAATGACTAGTGGTAAATTTCTGATGAACCAGTAGTGGTGGCCCGTGACCTTTTGCGTGTGGTAAAAAATTTGCTAGGTATTATATATTAATAAGTGTAGACCACCCTAAAAGTTGGCAGGTTGCGATGGCGCGTATACACATAACATCATGGTCACGAAAACTGTTTATACGGATCCAGTTTTATTACTACAACAACGAAAACAAATCAATCGTACAAACAGTGGTTGTGATTTATTATAACTATATCCATCGGCTGCTATTCTTAAAACGTAGTTTTAGAACTGTACGTGTTTTTAGCTATTTGTGATGTTATAACATAATATTTACATGACTGAGTTTTCCAACTACCAAAACTAAACATACGCGTCAGTAAACATATTATTTAAGTTTTGCGTAATCCTTTGGTTTTTTCTTTATACGTACTTAATTAATTATCTTTAATATTAATTTATCTTTCTCTAAAATTTAATTTAAGGATACATTGTTCGAAAACCTCGCATGATATACTTTGGTGAAAATATTACAATATTACCGCCTTCCTACACATTGTACGCAATATTTTATTATATGGTCGGATAGTGTGTAAATGTACCCTAAATACTAAAAATGTACGCTAAAAAAACATATAATTACATTTTTAATTAAGTTAAAATTTTAATTATAATAGCTTTTTGTAGGTAGAGTGTGTATAAATATTGATGACTTGACCATATTATAATATACAGTAATGCATATTTATTATAATACATCGTTGATTTAAATGAATAATAAGTAATAAAACTATATTTTTTCTAATTTGTGTCTTTTGAAATCAACCACATGGTTTAAATTATGCAGAAATAGTTATGATTACCTCTTAAATTACCATATAATCTAATAACATCTATTCATATTATACGTTTATTTATGCGTGATTAGCTTATATTAGTATTGCTATCATTACATACTACATAACTAGTTGGTAGCTATGATATTAGTATATTATTAGGTAACTATTATGAATAAGTAATACAATGATAGTAGTAATAAAAATAAGATTGTTTTCGTTTCTTTACATATTTCGTCTGCTGTCAGACATTATTTACGTATTTACGTGTCCCGAGGCCAGAATATAAAAAAAAAAAACACTTAAATGATTTTCAACCCTAAAATGTCCTAGGAGTCGAAATATGAAATGTTTCATGTCATGAAATATTCACAAAAACAAAACATTGATTTTTTTTTTTTTTAACACAAATATTAATAATGATATTAATGGATTATGTACCAGTGTCAACATAATATTACTATATTTACATTTAATTAGGTACATAATTACCAAGTATATAATGCCATTCATGTAATGCAAGTATTTTGTAATTATGACAACACAGTACTATAGAATATGATCAGAAATATACTATGATAAATATTTAGTTTTTTATACATTCATATAATAATTAAGTGGGTTACGATTGGTCGTATTTCCAGGTTTTTGTATTTAAGAATAAAGTTAACACGTTTTCATATAACGTTGTACAAAACAAATATGAAATATTCTAATAAATATATAGATAACGCTATACATTTTGTGGTGTGTGAAGATATACTATATAATGCTGACCGAAAAAAAATTACACATACATAATATACAAAAAAAAATAAAATAAAAAATATAGAGTGTAATGAAATTATATTGTACTCAAAAAGTTAGAGGGGAAAAGGTTATAAGCCTCTACGTGACGTTCCTGTTTTTTTACTTTTTTCACCACATCATTTTTATCCGCGGGTACCCGCATGGCAGTGAGTGCGCGCGCATGTGTGTATGTGTGTGTGTGAGGGCGTCTGTTCGTCCTCGAATATTATCCAGGCTGACGCCACTTTATTACTTATACATAATATATAGCTTATCTCGTTATCATAAATTATGCATAATTCTAAAAGCCCGGGCTTTATATAGGTATACCTGGAAATGGTTTCTGATATATTCGAAACGCTCGTGTTCGATAAAACATTATAAATCTCTGTCGCCAGGAGTATTGTTGAAACCGATATTTTACCGGGTCTATCCTTTTACCTTTTGCCCTCCCATCGCTCCTCGTCGCCGCACAACCCTTGTCAAATCCGCGTGTTAGCTAACGGCCAAAGAGATGGGTATGATGATGATGATGATTCCATTTACTTAGGATAACCGAGAGCAGCGATCCATTAAACCTCTCTCGGTTGCCGGCCATCCGTGCAAAATCATTATTGTGGATGCACATCCACAGTACTCTCCAAAAGAGCTGTTATCCAGTTGATATGTATCTTGTAAACAATGTCCCGCTATATTTCTTATCACAACAATATAATCATCAATCTTAGGTCGGTTTACAGTAATTTCATTAATATATACTAATTCTATAAAATTGAATTATAATAAACCATACTGAGTACATAGTGATAAAATATACAGAATATATTATATCATATACATAATATACTTTTCAATTAACAGTCGTATAATAATCGTGTGCATAAAACAGTAAATTAAGCCATTTGCCATAAAATATCTTAATAATAAACATCCATTCTTTAAGATTTAAAAATTGTAATTAAAACTGTTAATTATTAATTTAATGAAAAAGTTATTTACTGTTTATTATTATGTTGACACAACAATATAATTAAATAAGATTCGTATACGATGGCGAAATAAAAGTTAACTCACCTTAGTGGATGTTTAATTATATCACATTTTTAATTTATATAAAAATTTTTCGTTATAGATCATTAGTATTATATTACTATTTCTTGATGTTTTCGGGATATAAGTTTTTTTATTTTAATTTATGTTCATGATATAGATTTTAATAATAACCAAAGTTCATTATGTTAACATTTCAATTTTCTTAATTCAAGCTGTAACTTGTAAGGTTAAATATTACCATATATTTTATCACAATTTAGTATACTAATCAGTTTTATACTCTTGTCGAGTAATTTTCTGGGTGCTTAGTTAATTAGTCATAAATTGATTATATTGGCTGGGTACTAAAATAAGGGTCGGATACATCGCCAACGGGTCATTATAAAGTACCCCGAACATTTAGCCATAACACATCTGATACCACAAATGGCTTATAAAACTTATAACTTAAAACAGTTACACTTTCTAACATGGTTTATATAATTTATATAATATACATTTTTCTAAAATATTTAAACGATTAGTACAATATATTTATTATTTATACATAATTGGACAATTTTTGATAAATAATTTATACATTGCCACATTACCTAATTAGTAATTATTCTACATTTATTCGGTTATGGTTTAACATTTATATGCATTTATATTGAATATTTTCTAACTTTTCGCTAATTTTTTATAGGCTCTAAACGTATCGTATCATATTAGATACCAGATTTTTAAATTAATTTTGCCACCTATAAGTACTTTTGACTTTTTAAAAGTTTTGGTTATCATATTCATGAGTTCAACTATATATGTAACATCGAACTTGCGTCAATTACAATTAAAAACTATTCTGTCTTTAAGTAGAAGGATTATGATTTTAGCATAACTTTCTGTCACTTCTCATTACTTTTATAATATTCATTCACTACCGCTAATAAATCTTCATGTTTTTTAATTATTTTGCATATTAATTAAATTGAATTACAATTCTTTATCTTAAAGGTGAGATGATGGAATAAATATTTTTTTACATCTATATGAATTTCAAAAATCGAAACTTTAACATATAAATAAATCAATTTTTTAGATAGAGAAAAACTTTTAAAGTTAAAGTTACTTAAAACGAATGTTTGTGTTTTTTTCTATATAATTAAGACATTTAAAATTTAAAATTCTTAAGAAAAAATAATAATTATGTGTCTCTTATTCGATGATAAAAATTCCAATAAAATTCAAGGTCATACATTTTAAATATTCTATGCTATCTTTTTAAATGAGCATTTACTATTTAAATGTTATCATTCTTAACTGGAATACGATTATTGCTACAGTAATATATAATACGTATAACGTAAAACGTTATAAAGGATTCAAAGATCTACAAAACAGTTAATTGAGAGTTTCTTGAGTATAAAATTAATTGTAATTTCTACCATTTCACTTTCTGTATGTATATACTATTTCAGAACGTTTTAGATTTCTTGTATATTATACTTATATATAGGTTGTTAAGAAACTACGCTAAACCTTAATTGCATTAATAGTGCGTATGGTTGCAGGAAATAGGTACTTATAAGAGTCTATGTTTGTCATTTAGCGTCGACAATTGCAATTATAGTTGTAAATTCAAGGTATAAATACGAAAAGATCTAGGATAGGTTATTGTGCTAGGCAACTCCCAGGCAGGCGTTCCTGAACTATTAAATAATATCGTGAACATAAATTGAATTGCTAAAATTAACTGAATACCGAGGGCGTAATTTATGTTCGTGAAAACCACTGGTTATAGAACTTGGAATGTAACCTTCTTTAAGGAAAACTATTTTGAAGTTGTAACTTACCCAAATTTGTGGACCAAGTGAGGGGGCCGAGTTATGACATTCTTTTTCCACGTGTAACTTTACTAATTGTTTAGTATAAGTGCTTTCTCGATTACAAACTTTAATTCGAAAATTAAGTAATAAATTTAGAACAAATTTCTGTAGCAGAATTTGTTTTAAAATACGTTAATCTAAATTATATTTATTATATTCACTGTTTGAGAATATAATAGATGATTTATTAAATACTCTAAAAATGTATCGAAGCCAGAAAATATTTTTGTTACTTTAAATCTCATTTATTATTTATTATTCTACAATGTCATATTATCATAATGTATACTTTTCAATTTATTAATATAATAATAATATTTAATATTTAATACAGCATGATGCATATATATCTATAATAGTGTAATATCATATATATCATCATTATTTTGTTGGTATGTATGCATTATGTTTTTTTTGTGCATTTACAAACAAAAATATTGGATTCATTTATTTATAAAGCTTTTAAGAAATATTACCAATTTTGTATTCGATATTTATTTGACTTACCAATAGATACTAAGGTGAATTAGGTTGTAAATACAAGTCTTATTTTTTGACGTCAGATCTATCCTATATCAAAAATCTTTTACACGAGTCCATGGAAAAAAAAAGTTAAAATTCTGATTAAATTATTTTTAATTAATAATTATGAATTTAATAACTTAAAACGTATTAAAAATATAATTTAAATTCATCATATATTTTATACTATAGTAATTTAGATATTTAAATAACTTGTTATTTTTAATTTTTATATTGACATAAGCAGATATTTTTATTAAGTCTATACTTATATTTTTTCTATAAGTACTGCTAATTACCACCGAAAATACCAATCATTTCCAATCATTTTTAAAATAAATTGCTATTTAAAAATATAACTACCTATATTTCCATATTTTTCATTATAGATGATAAAATATTAAATTCTATACTATAAAAAGTAAATGTTACCTACGCGGACTATTGCAATTATTCTGCTAACGCTCGTGTTAACTGTAAGGTGTATTTTAGTTTATAAATATTAGATAAATTACTATATTTTTATTTCTTAAATTTTCACATGTGCACATTGTCCATATATTATAATCTTAGATGGTGTTTCAACCTACCGTACCTCCCTTCTACAAATTAATAATAATAAAAAAAAAATTATCTTAGATTATGTTGGATATTTATATTTATTACTTAGTTCGAAGGTAGGCATATTTTTTAAATAGGTGATAAATTAATTTAACTATAATAAAAATTGAATTATATACGAATAGATAAATGAAATTAAAAATTAAAATTATTGATAATTAACTCCTTGATTCAAAAATACTAATATAATTTCTAGGCTAGTAGGTTTTATTCAGAATATGGTAATAGAAAATACGATTATAATGTACAAATATATTATGACAATAGAAATGGAAATTTTAAATTAGAAGAGTTATGAACAGTGTTATTAACAAAATGCAAATTAAGTATGTTGTGTGCTGGTGAATGTAATTAATACATAGCTACAAAACCATTTATTACAAGTTACGGTTTTTCATTTGATATTATTTTATTGTTAACGCAAAGCAATTAAATAAATCGATTCATTGATTAACACAGTTATAAAATATTTCACCGACATTTAAAATACCTACATATAAATTTTTAAAAATGTTTACGTTTGTAATACATAAATATAATATGTTCATATATCTAAAAGTTTATTTTATGAAATTAAATAACATTGAAAATATATTATTTTTTCATTAAAATTATTTATTTATACTTTGTAAACTGAGCAATAAGATTTAATTCGATTTACAGATTTTTTCCTTGTGTTTTATTTTTATTGACTACACTTATGATTGAAATTATTCATACAAATATTAATAGATGTTCTTTATATTAAAATTGGTTTCTTTTTAACCCACGGGAAATACTCAAGAATAAAACATGATGTTTCTTGTTTCACGTTACTATTTTCTATGGGTTTCTGTGAATATCATGCTCGTTAACCTTTTTAACGACCATAAAAAATATACAGCCATTATTCAAGTAGTGAAAATGCCATTATTATTTGGTATTTTAGTATATAAACTAGCAGCTTTGTATATAAATATTATAACTAGAATATTAAACGCTTGTTTAAAAATTGCACGTACTTGGTACTTTATGTAGTCGATTGAAGGATACTTAAATTATACTTATATTATTCATGGGTACCTAGTTTTTAATTTTTTTGGAGCCTTTTGTAATCGTTTCTCTTATATGACATGTTTTTGATTAACTTTCATTGATAATCAACTGTAGATGTCTATTGAAAATAATATTATGATATTATTAATTTGGGCTGTACAAAATGTTTACACATCAATTGTATAATTTACTAATGACTATTATAACTTATATCTGTATACATTGTATAAACCATATTTTGTAATAAATATACTTGCACAACAAATTAAAAATACTTTTTAATTTTCTTTATTCACTTTTTTTAGGTCACTCACTTATTAAAAATAATTAAACACTCAAAATACTTATAAGTAATATATAATGGTAAATCAAGATAGAGACAATAGTATAATTGCTAAAAAAAATGCATATATTCAATTAATTATTTAATTTAGTTAATAGAATATACTTTATATATTTATAAACGTGATATTTGATCTAGATATCATAAGGGTTAAATTATGTAACTAGCTAAGTTGGAGACGCAAATTTAATATATATTATACATATTAATAAAATATAAATATAATAAAGTATATTTAATTTGCTTTTTTTATTAAGAAAATGTTAGATTTATGATGACTTAAAATATTAATGGAACTAATGGTTTAATGAATACTAACAAAAAATATAATTTAAGTCAGTGCTTTTAATCAGTTGGGTTTATAGATAACTATAAACATAGTGATTAGTTTAGTTATTATCACAAAAACCAAAATATACATTCACATTGTTTGTTATAAATAAATATAGTCATTAAACTCAATTAAAACAAGCGAAGGTGCTATTGTGATGATTTATTTAGCGATAAATATATGTCGTAGGGTAAATAAAAGTCAAAGTAGGACTGTGCACGTCATATGTTTTCTATATAACACTACTAGATACCTATTACATTTCATCATGTTAAGTCCCTTGGAAGTGAAGTTGTCAGTGTTGATGGAGAGGTTTCCTGGATAGGGTTTTGAATGTCAACAGTTTGACAAAAAGCTTGTCATGGTATTTGAACCATATTTGCTCAAGTTATCCGTATCTTTTATCAGAAGTTGCGGAATCATACGCATTTACTACTAGTAAGTAGTAGTCAATAGATTACATTTTACAACTGTAGTTCTAAAATATAACATACAATTTTTTTTTTTAGTGTATCTTTATAGTGTGTTTGTGTGAGAAGTTTTTAAAAGTGCCAAATTATCGAATATAGAACATTATATTTATAAAACTGGTAAATTAAACGAATTATAATATTTCGATCGAATTATTTCATTTTATGTATATAAACGGCACCATTACACCATAGTGATTGACAAAACAAATAATAATACTATAATTGATATAGAACTGTAAATAATACACTAACTATAATAACCGGTAAAAATATTTACACATTTATATTAATGAAATTGAAATTATTTTTAATAACAATAATCGAGAATTTTTGTTATGTTTTGCACAGTATCACTGGAAAAGTATTTTTTTTTTTTTTATGTACACGGCATATTTATATATTCAATTAATTTTATATAGTTGTATAGATGTCTTTTTAAGAAAATTAATTAGGTAATTCATTAATAATACATGTATAAATACGTTTGAATACGATTTAATAGTTTAATCATACAATTAATTAAACTTATTTAAAATACAAATAATTTTGTTTACATTTTGTATATAATCGGAATTTAATTATAATTGATGAAGAAATCGAATACTAGTTGTTGAATATAAGACTAACTATCTTGGTACTATAAACAAATTTTGTTTACATCTCAAGAGAATAATGCATCTGAATTAAAATATCATTATGTCCCCTCGGACATATTTATCTTGATGCTTTGATTCTTATGTTGTCATGTAAAACTTTTTATTTTAATTACTATTTTTATCCTTACCGATATAATAAATATCATAGATTTTATTAAAAATATTTTTACGTTTTTTGATACAGTTATGTGATTTCATAAAATTTAAAATTGTGTAAATAATAAAAAATAAAATAACTTATTATTATGGTACGTATTGTAAAAGAATTATAGGTAATAGGAACAATATAGTCTGTATTAATGATTAACAAGTCTTGGATGAAAGTTGAGTACTTATATGTGAATGATATTTAAAATTATGACTACTATAAATTGACCAGGATTAAATCATATAGAAAATAATCTGAATCATCTGAATGAAAATAAATATATATATTTTTTTATAAGTTTGAAATATATTAATATATTTTTAATGAAAGATTTGACACATTAGGTAAAAATACTAAAAACATCCAATAAAATACAATATTACATTACATAGTAACAACGATAAAATAAAAAATAAATCGATTACTTACATAACATCAATTAATACTATACATTTTTTAAAATTACATATTTTCACATAAAATTAATTTTATGACGTATACAATTTATGAAATCCTTTATATAGTACTAAATTATTGCAACTTTTTACTTAGTACTAATTTAAATGGGACGTAATGTGCCTATTAAAAATATGTATATCTTGTAAGTTTGAGATAAAGTTAAAATTAACATAGATTTTTAAAAGGTAAATAAAAAAATTTTCATACTTGAAATTATTAAAAAATACGTCTATTTTTACAATATACTTAACCAATAATATATATTTTAGATTTCAGTAATATTTTTTTATTATAATTACTGGTTTTCAATTTATATACCTAAATGTAAATCACATATTCGTTAAGATAAAATATATTCCGTAATTTTTTAGAAGAAAATTTCTTTGTCAAGGACAAGATGACATCGATAAATGAATTGAGATATTTGTTCACATTAGTGACAAAAAAGTTAGAGACCTCAATAGCACCTTTTTCAATTTATTCACCAAGCGTTTCCTTTCGAAATGAAGTAAAAAAAGCCTCAGGATTTCCCTCTGTTTTGCATCACGTTACAGTTACTTGAAATCCGTACATGGGAAGGATGAAATAAGTCTCAATTTGCTACCTAACAAAAAAGAAAGAAGGCGGAAAAGGTCTCACATCGGGACTCCTTTGTGTGGCCTATTTGATTACACATTCTCTCATGTACTTTACATGATATTCTTAAAAATATTTTTTCGCTTTTAAAAATTCTATCTCGAGATTATTATAATGACAGAATATATCGTATTTGATATTATTATTTCGATCAGGTTTTTATTCAAATACAAATATGTCTGATAATGTATTGCAAGTATAATATTGTTACCTACTTATAAACCATTTACTTTTTTTACTGTAAATTATGAGATACAATGTGTTATATTATGGTATATGTATACATTTGTCATACAAATATGTTTTCAACATTTGAAAATACCTACCTAATTATATGGCAATGCCACAATACTAACAAATTTATTATTAATTTGATTTATTAACTTCAGTATAATATTATTTGAAATTGTTTTCAAATTACTTAAAAAATTTGAATTAACAACGTGTGTATAACAAAAATAGTTACCTTTGTGTTTGCTGGACACCTAGAAAAATTATGGATTAAATATCTGTACAAGGACATTAAAACTAACTTAAAACACTTGTAATATTTTTTCGTATTTAATTAATACATACAACGTTAGATAGTATCAAGTATAGTTTTATTGAAACGCTAATATTTTATAACTGATGAGAACTAATAATGTCTATATTAAAGATTGAAAATTAGTTTTTGTTTTTGATATCTAACTATGAAATTATAGATATGTACATCAATATAATTATATTTGCATTATTTGTGTAGGTACCTTTACATTATTTTATTGAAATATATATTTCTTTTGTTATTCAAATATATACACAATATAAGACTTTTCAAAATGCATTGTCCTATGCTTTGCATCTGGTTTTTAGGTCACCTCATTTTAAAACATGTGAATATTTAACTACATATTTTTGAGAGATGTTAACGATACTGTCTACCAATCACCGTTATCATCAACTACAGAGTAACTAAAATATTAGCGGAGTCAATTACAATGGATATGCAATATGCAGGTAATACATTTTAATTTTAATTAGATGTGTCTTATGTAATAAAATGAAACCACATAGAACATGAACATTTATTGGTACCATTAAATACATTTTAAATATTATTCTTTTATTATAATAATTTAAATTTAAGATCTAAAAATATATTAACATTTTAAATTTGATGAATTATTTTGAATAATTCTATATGGGTTATTATGTAATTATAATATACAATAAGTATATTATGTTGAGAGTAATGTCGACTTAAAGTTACACGAGAAAGAAGGCACTCATCAACTAAACTTTTAACACGGAGGAGAGATTATAATATTTTGTTATTAGTTTAAAATATATAACAACACCTGCGTCATTTAAGATGATGTGGTGGATTTCGGGCAGAGTTCCAGCCGCTAATTTTTCGGGAAGATTATGAAGAGTGATTTTGAAATAAATATGTAATTATTTGTCTTCATTAGCTATCAGATATGAAAATACTGCCATGTGTTGAGTAATAAGAGGATTAATTAAAGATTTAAAATCTGATAGGAAATTTTTTAGCTATAGAGCAATGGTGATTGATAAAGGAGGTAAGGTAATGTATTTTGGTTTTATTCTTTTGTCTTGATACTATATTGACATCAATAAAGAAGGACGAATAGAAACTTTTTTTTTTGAATTACGCATATTAATTATAAATAATAATAAAACATAAAAAAAATTATTTATAAATGTATAAACTACTTTATTGTTCACGTGCTTAATTGCCAATTCTAATAAGTCTTGCAAGCTTTTAAAATATTATGTAAACTGTATTATTTTATTATATTTAAGTAATATTTATCTTACAAGCATACTTTTAATCTGAATCATTGAATTTAATAGCATTATTTTCACTAAAATTAAGCCATGTATTTTTTAATCTTAGTTGGTTAAATACTTAAGTTGTATTTAACAAAAAAGAACTGGAGTCTACTATTATAGTGTTAGAAGTTTATTCAACTTTATTTATATCAACTTTGGTTATTTTGCTTTCTTCTAATTGAAACTTAGACTAAATTAATTTAAAGTGTAGTTGATGTATTGTGCCATACAGATTATTAAGGGTTTTTCAATTACAAATTATGTTATTTTTTTACTGTACAAATTGTATATTTTATTCTATTCGGGTCATAAAATATCGACTTAAACAAACTGCCGTGTCTGTGTGGTTTCTTGTTAATAGTAATCAATAACAATGGAAAATGGTTTCGATTGAAAATGGCAATGAATATTCCAATGTTTTATTTCTTATTTAAATTTAATAATTATTTATTTAATATATTTCAAATGATTTTCCCGAACAGTACATTCGAAGCCAGTTGATAGTGAATTGAGTTTAGAATCATAAATAAAAAGTGGGTAATAATTCAATATAAAGAGTTATAAATATATTTATGAGTACATGTAATACAAGTAATTTTACTCACTAAATTATGATTTAATAATATTTACAGATTTTACTGTGCAGTTTATAATATTAAATTATTTATGGACAAATATTTTAACTGAAACTCCTCTATCCGCCATAAATATTGCTAGGGAAGAGATTTAGTAAAGGAATTAGTGGAATTTGTAGTAAGAAATTTAAAAGATGAAGTTTTATGGATATATTGTTTTACAATATTTCCATAATAATTATTATTAAATAAATAATAAACAATGTACTAAGACTACGAGAAAAGCTATTTGCATATGAACAATAACTAAACTATAATTAATTGTCTTGACAACCATAGCTTGTTACCATTGTCCACAGTATTACTCCAAAATGTGAGAGAAGGGTACTAATATATTTTTTTTTTTTTACATATCAATACAATGCGTTTTAACTTCATATTATGATAATAAATGCAAAACAAATATTTTTGCTTCTCGGAAGTCATAGACTTATTGGTTTTTTTTTGATTTTTTTTCTACTGTAAAAATCATTTTTTTACATGTTTATTTTTCTTTGAAATAACTTTTTAACCTAATAAAAATAATTTGAATTTACTGTGACCTTATTGCGATTTGTATAAATGTATAAATAAAAATACAAATACTCTATTCAGGAGGATAAATTTTAGAACAAAATTATTGTGACTTTCACATAAAACATGATTCATTGAAAGTACATGTTATGGCATTCATTGATAGAACTATTCTATTACGCATAGAGAATGTTGTAGAACAATTTGCAAAAATATTACAAAATATTATAGAAATACGATGTACACTTTTATCGTTTGTCATAAAAAATAAATAACATATTACTTTTAAATGACCCTATTTTTCACAAGATACATTTTCTTACATCTCCCATAATTTTAAATCATTTAATGTTAAAGAAAATGTATGTTAATTTTTAATTTACATATATTTATTTATTATTGAATAATACACACACATAATTAACCTGAAGTACCTTCGCTTGGTGAACATTATAGTAGTTGTTACAAAGTAATTGAATGACTTGTTCAAGTGTAGACATTTTTATTTAAGTTTATATAAAATAGATGGAAAATCTGACGATTTGTTGTTGACCTAGTTTTACTTTGATTGGTATCAAAATCTAAACAACAACACGTCAGTAATTTGCGTATTAATATTATGACGTTAATACGCGTACCTAATAATATAATCCTAAAACGCATGTTAACTACAAGTATAATAAAATTTAATTTTAAATAATATATAGCTACAATTACTTAAGGTATTGATAAAAAAAAAAGTTTATCTTAATTAAATTGAAAACAATAATAATGTCTAATGGGAATACTGTAAACACAAACAAAATAAAATAAAATGTTTTGACACATATTTTTAATAGTTGTACTGTATTCAATTAATCGGTGTGAGCTTTAATGATTTAGTAATTACATTTTATACATTATTATATTTTAATATTGTGTAATACAGGAAATTTTTTATAAGAAAACACCTATTATTAAACATTCATTTTCATCACATGTTTTATCAAAAGAAATTCTAATAACAATTTTTATTTTATCGATGTATATAATTTGACTGTTACGGTAAAAAGTTATTTTTGAAATAGAAAAAAAATTCTTTCGCACGTGTTTGCTCATTCTATTTGCTACGTCGATGTGAATTTCGGAATGAAATACGGCAACGAGTAATGAAGCGAAGTAAGTCAGTGTACGAGATATATCTTAATGCACAGCGCGTTGACATTTTCAAATTACCACCCCTTCACTCTATTTTGTGCTCGTTTCGGAGTCCTTTGGCAGGTAGCCTAAACAATTTCGGATAAAACATTTTATCCCTTGGCGTGGGTCCATGGTTTTTGGTGTGAGGCGAAGGGAAGAAAGCAAAGAAATGCATAGATAGGATAAAGAAGAACAAAAAAGAAAAAACAGGATTTTGTGCGAGAAAAGTGAGAAACACAAAATAAGAGAAAGGGAAAGGCGCAAAAAAAAATCTGTTTACCCCGAGTGAAATTTTATGTGGCACTAAAGTAAAGTTAATAAGAAAATAATATCGATGCCGTGTCTCTGAGTTAGCTGATCGACAGGGCTGAATGATGAGATAAAAATCCATACTGTGGGCTTTTTTTATTATTATTAACTTTATTTTTAGAAAGTAAACTAAACTTCAATATTATAATGATTTCTGAATACACTTATTTCAATAAATGATATAATAATGCAAATCACGGTAAAATTAAATTTGATATAATGATGATAATTTAATGTTTTGGAAATAAAAACATAGTCCAAGTAAACATAAATGTTTTTATTTCTGTTAAATAATATAATAATAACACGGTAAATCAAGTCTGATAGTATTCCAGGCTTATAAAAATCAAATACAAATTCAAATATTAGGTAAATATATACTACCGTTATATTACAATGTTCACTATAAACTAGATCACAAAATTTATAAAAATAGATTTATTGTATGTCTTATAAACAAGATTCTATAATTATTGTTATTATTGTTATTCGTTTATAACTATTAAAGTTGTCTACTAAATTTCGTTACATTTCATTTTCTATTAATCAAAGATTTAAAAAATAATATTGTTTCTAATTTTACCATAACATTAATAAAAGGACATTGATTAATCTGATATACCTTTTTAAAAAAAAAAAAATCTGGAAGTTTTCATATTCCCAAGAGAGTTGTCGAGAAAATGGGATCACACTTGAAAAAAAAGGGTCATTCCTGTACAATTTAATGTGAAAACATCAAGCTCCGTAAAAATATATTAGGTAAAAAAAGTAAACTGATTAATATATTCATCGTTCATCGTAAAGTAATTGTTGTTTGACAATCTTTTAACATGTAAAAAATATCAAACTTAAAATCTTTGATTATCGAACGAAATAAAGATATTTTTTTTTCAATATTACAAAATAATTTGTAGTTACTGTATTATTTGTTTGTTTATTATTATTGAAGTACATATTATATTTGTATAATGATGTTTAGATTTTGAACGGAGCAATGAATGTATTAATATGATGTATTATTTTTTTGTTTTTGTTGTATCTGTATATACAATGAGTATTTTTTTTTTTTTTATAAAAAATGATTTTATTTTCAATCTTGAATATGGTTTCAAGCAGAAAATTGAATCTATTTTGAACATTAAACAAATAAAATCATCAGAATTTTTCAATATAATCGGAAAAACAAATACAAAATTAAAGAAAAACAGAAATTTTTACGCAATTCCAGATTAATAAAATTGGTTTTTGTTATCATTATTTTTTGTGTAAATAAAATTAACATCATTAGAATAATCGTAAATAAATAATTGCATTTTTCATTAAATGCTAATATGATCATGTTCTATATATTATGATAAAATTTTCAAAACATTTCGATTCTTTTGAGTTATTTATAGACATTTGATATTTTTCATTTTTTCTTTAGTTTTTTAATAGCTGTCTATAAAAAAATTACTCATTGGTAAAAATGCTTGAAAATTCAACACTAGATCCCTTATATGTTATTTTTATAGATATGTGAGGATATTAAAATATATATGCAACATTTATTTTTATAAGCAATGGAAGTTCAAATAAAAAAATTAGTCAAAAATACGAAAATTGAATTATGTGCAAGTTGTATAGCTTAGGCTTAAAAATGTAGTGCAATTTTTTATAAAAATTATAAGTTTAAATTTGGACGAAATTAAATATTTAAACTAAGAACGACAATATTCACTATTTTAAAAAGTCAAAACATTATTCAAGGTCTTACAACTTTTACATATATTATTATGCTTATACACTCAACAATATTTGTAAACACAATGTTTTCGGTAAAAATTAATTCTAGTATAACTAATAGTAAAATAAATGATTTTACTTAATATCAATATCAAAATACAATATGAAATCTTGTTAAGACTATCTCCGTTTTTTGTATACAATTATGTATCATTGTGTTCAAATTGAACACAGCATCTATGAGGGTATCTGAGTGATCAACTCAATACCAATTACCAACCATATAGCAATGCAGTACTCGATTTCTACATTTTTACATTAGATAATTTATAAAAAAAAAATATTCATTATGTTCTCACATTTAAGTGTAACCTATAGTCATCATATTATGATGCCTATATTTTTAGTATTTTAGACGTTCACTTATATTTTCTAAACAGACTTAATTAAACTAATATTGACTAATCTTTTTTTATTTCTTTAAACATTATATGAATTTATATTTGTATGTAATATGTTAAAATCAAATCTTAATAGTAGGTATTACTAAAAAAATGTAATAATTTTGTTTTCAATAATCAATTGTCTATTTTTTTTCAATAGTTTAATAATTCGAATTTAATATAATTAAAATGGGATTTAATAAATAGTGTACTTAATATTAAGATTGAATCTTTAAAAAAAAACATGACAAATAAACATAAGATACGTTGGGTAGACAATTAGAACAAATTGTAAAAAAAAAAGGTTTAATTGTTGTTAGTATTAATATTTGTAATAGTTCCAATTAAATATTATTACCGTTTTGTTGACATAATTGTGGTTATGAAAAAAAAAAAATCATCAAAATAATACATCAAACCAATTGGACTACAATAATCATTAAAACAATCAAATAAACCTAATTCTATTGATGCACAAACCACAAACCCTATGGCAACATTGAATTCAATAAAAACTGAGTTGTGTTTATTCCGTTTGAATATAAACATTAATTTTAATTTTAACACTTTATAATAATATTATAAAGTAATTCAACAAAATATCTTAACTTGATTTTATTTAAAAACTTAAGAAGACATAAATTAAGTAGATATTTGTATAATTATCTAAATAACATAAAATTGTATTTAAAAATTGAAATTTATAATAAAGTTGTTTCAACAACATTCGATAAAATATTCTTTAACTTGCACAATATAAGATTATTATTATACCGTTTTAATTTTTCAAATTAAAATTGTACCATAGTTATTTAGATATTGATTAGAAATATTGTTGCTTATGATTAATAATAATTATTGTGTAGAATAAATACAAATAGTGATAAGTCTTATAAAATTATCCATTTAATTATAATTTACCATTATTGTGATTTTAAAAACATTTTCATACAACATCACATAATATAAACATAAAATTAACATAATTTATTAAAATAAATAAAAATTTCGATTTTTTACAATTAGATTCTGGATCAGTTATTAAAAACGAAAATTAACATAAATAATAATTATTAAATTTGAGATTTGTTTAAAAATATTTATTTACAGTTTTTATATTAATAAGAATAAATAGATCGGAAATATTAATTTAATCGAATGTGTTTTTTTATTATTAATGTATTCAGATAAACATTTATTTATGATTCTTTATTTAAATTACTAAAATACACAATGTAAAAAATAAAAAAAAACTCTATTTGTTTTTAAACTAAAATCCACGAACTTCTAATAAATGAGATTTTAAATTATGATACAGCTATAGGCAGGTAGTATAGCTAAATGTTAATATTATTGAATATTTATTTTAAATTAAACAAACACAGCTTATAAATGTTTCCCTGCAAACGACTAAAACACAATCCAATGATTTTTTTCTTTTATAAATAACGTGTGTAAATTATATTTATCTATCGATATTAATTAAGCATGATTTTAATTAAAATATCCCTATAAGCAAATACCGTGTACAAATTAATTATATAACCTATAGTTGGTATAACTATTTACTGTCACAACATAAATTAATTCAAGATACAATTTACGTTTTGCAAGTTTCAACATTTTGTGAACAATTTTAAATATGAAATGATTATATTTAAAACAGTCAATCCAATTCAGATATTAAGATAAAGTAAATTGCGCAAGAGAGGATTTCAATGACGCCACAGTGTTATCGTTCACAGGATATCTTCTCAATTTGCACGACTGTTTCCTCATCGATAGTTACAAATATTTTTAATTTATTCGCATATTTTACCATGTATAATTGTATACTCTATAACATGCTCATCAGTATGTACATTTCGCGTTTAATTCTGAAACGCCAATATGGCAATTTATGTCCAATATATTTTTGTTTTACTTTCATAATATTTCTTAGCAACAACGCACGGCGTGTCATTACTCAAAGTCAAAACGATATGTGTGTAATAATCGGTCTTCCGAGAACAAAACGTGTTCTTCCGGAAGAACAAAACGATTGATAACCGTAATAATAATAGTTAATATTTTTTCTTGTCGGATTTTCTTAGCTATAATATTAAATTGTAAACTTTAGCTATAACAATTTACACATAAGAATAACGAGCACATCGAAAAAACCTCATCATTGTTAGATAAACTATGTAATATGTCTATTTTATCAGAAAAAATAAATCAGGAGATTCTTACGGTACTATGAAAAAAGAACATGTATATACATATATATTTATATAAATTACATTATATTAAACCGATTTGCATATTTTAAAAATATTATGTTGAGTAAGAGGCTTAAGTACCAGTTTCAATTTTCAATTTCCCTATATTTTTCTATTTAATTAATGTATACAATAACATGAATTATAAATTTCACTTAATGCTATATTATGACGCGAATTTCTAAATAACTATAAAAAATTATATTTGTTTTTATTTAAACTAAAACATGTTTGTTAAATTATTATTATTATTATTATTATTATTATATTATTTAAACTAAATATATTAACAAATCATATTGAAATTAATTGTTCACGTTCTAATTTGAAGAATAAAAAATATTTCACTATATAGTGAAAGATATTTTTAGTTTAGTTTCTTTAGAAATTATGAACAATTAATTTTATAATAAAGTTATATAATTCTCACAAAAGTTTGATGAAGTTTTAATTAAAGTATTGAAAACAGTTTTAAAATGTTTTGTTATTTTTTGATAAAAACACAAAAATAAATCAAAACTTATATCTAGATATCTATTATTGCTTTCAAATTTAAAATGTATTCGCTTCTCGATTTAAGTAACATTACCTCTTTGCATTTTTATGATAAAATAAATGTATATTTTAATTGTCTCATTTAATACAATATTTTTAAACAAGTTCTTATAGATAAGGTTAATGCTATAAATTCCATTGCATATTGTAACTGTGTTGAACGTTTTTTATTACTCACTATTTATAGGCTTGAGCCCGCCCTTACAAAAGGTTTATACTTCCTAAGCGTTTTTGATAAAATTATTTGATATTGCGGGTCGAGTATATGCATAAGGGTATATGATTTCGGTCGTTTTAGTGTTAAAGTGCGTGTTATATATCTCTACCAGTCTATAAATTTTACATATTTTATCGTTCGCGAGCATATTATGAGGTAATATTAATATAATATTTCTACATAAATCGGTGAAGAGATATAGTAGAGAGTTAAGTTGCATACATAATGTTTACAGTAAACGTGTATTGATGAAATTGTACGTAGAACATTAATTTTGGTAGTATGATTTGTTTATGAACGCTTATTTGTTATTTATACTTCAGAGTTTACATATTACATCAATATATATATATTATATTATGTCTAAAAGAGTATGTGATATGTTTTTGATTTTAACGTAGCCTCGTCACTCGTAGCTTATATTAACATAATGCAGAACGAAGGTTCAAAACTTTAAGTTTAATTTTACCTTCATTATTTTAAAAATAATTTAATTTCTAAAAGTTCTTAATTATAGTACACAAAATGTGTAATATTGTATAGTTTTATAATAATAAGTCATAATAAATAACTTATGAAAATGTTGTACTTAATTTGAGGTAATTTTTAACAATTTTAGTGGTGAATTCATGTTCAGTATCATGCCTATAATTTAGTGATTTTTATTCGTTGATAAATCATTATTTAATTTATAGCGATCAACTAACATTTTTTAAACTTCATAATATAAGCTAATAATTAAATATCATTCTTACTAATATTATTGAAAATTAAATTTATTGGCTAGGAGCACTTTTATTTTTAATTACTTAAAGTTGTATTTATAGTATAGAACATTAACATTAATTGTATAATTAAGATACTATAAGTAAATTGTTTTTTTATTCGTTTTATAAATAAGTCATTTGAGGTATTATACTAGAATATTCAGTTAAAAATGAATTGTATTGAATAAATTCAAATATATATATCTCAACTACTTCAAAATTTATGTCTAACATTTCTGATATTACTTCCAAAATAAATTCAGATTTTAACCTGTTAGCTGCTTTTTTTTAGCAAGTATAGCTATAAAGTAGAAACATTATTATTAATTAGTTGATAATAAATATGTAATAATTCTTATTTATTATTTTAAAAATGTTTATATGTAGGCACTTTTACTTCATATTTCGTTCGTATTTAGATTTCGTTACCATAGTTAATGGTTTCTAATACTTTTTTTTTTTTGGTAGTATTTGTATTGCATACTATTTATATTGTTACTTAATTAAGTATAATAATTGTATTTTTTAATATTTGAGGTTTTTATATTAAAATAACTATTGTAACTGAATACAAATATAAATAATGTTAACAGGTATACAATTCCGTTTGTTCTTAGATTTCATTGCTATGGTTGATGGTTTTCATTGTTTTTGTTGATAGAAGTGTTCGAATTACATATTATAATATTTAATTATTTTAATTTTAAATTATAACTGCTGTAACTGATTAAAAAATAATAAAAATATTAAAAAAATATATACAATTACAAATTTATAGTACTAATCCACAATTTTACCAAGAAATAATTTAAATAGTATACACAATAATATATTACCTATAATAATACAGCATGTTGATTCAATTTATACTAACATTTTAAATTATATAACATTAATATATTATACGTATACAATACTGTTGTGATTTAATAGAATATTTAAATAATTTTTTTTAATCAAAATTAACCTCATTGTGACCTCGAAGTATCAGAATGACTGAATAAACCTGTGTATGAGACTTCTTTCACACTCATCGATATCCATGCATGGCTTTACACTGATCGATAGAACAAGTAGAAAATGACATGTCAACTAAGTCCTAGGTGATTACTGTATTTGAAATACAGTGAAATTGAATCCGTTTTCACTTCTAAAATAACAATGACACCAGTCCATATTATTATTATCCTATATGGGTACATTTGCTTATTGTGATATTAAATTATATTTTCTAGGATAGTTAATGTAATTTGTGCATTGAACAAAAAATATTATATATTTTATAAAATGATAAAGTTCTTTAAAATAAAAATAAAAACGCAAACAAAGAACACGTAATCATATAAATAAACATATTTAAAGTCAAAACGAAGACATTTGTTAAATTGGCCTTTTTTTGTTTCCAAAAACATGCATTTGAAATATAAAAACACGTATGAGAAATACGGAATGGCATTATACTAATATTTTATTTAATAAAAAACTTTTCAAATCGCAAAATGTAAACATTCCGTTGTTTTTGTTTTTAATGATAAAAATTAAATACAAACAATCATAAAGGAATTTTTATAAGAATGCTATCCTTCTGATTCTTAAGCAATACATAACTTACGAGCTTAAAATTATAAATAATTAGCATAATATTACATACAAAATGTTATATTATATAATTATGCGTATTCAAATTTACGTTGACATTACAAAAATAGCATCTTTATCTATCAACATAATACAATATAAATACTGCATTTTATAAAAGTATGTTTTTAAATATGTACCAACTGCATACAAAATATTTAAATAGGTACTTATTAATAATGTAATTTTAAATATTAAAATTATTCAATCTAACTCAAGCCGAAGCGAAAAATATACTAAAACAATATTATTATAAAATAAACTATATCATTGGTACACATTATATATTGAACATAAATTCGTGACAACTAGATGCAATTACCATAAAAATTGATATTTAAATTAATACATTTTAAGTAGAAAATAAGAAAATAAATTAAACTCAAAACATACATTAATTTGTTAATCGACGTTCTATAGCAGAAAAAAAATGAATAGGTAAGTTGAATAAATAGTTAACTTCTGCATAACTATAATTATTTAGTCGAATTGGCCGTGTTGAAAAAAAAAGATAAATAACCGCTTATTTTTAAGTTAGCCAAACATATAATTATTTATATAACTAAGTTCAGAATATAATTATATTTATATTCTTGTAGTTGCAGCTCATATACCCCCAACATCACTATTCATTATTAAATAAAATACTTAAAATCAATTGATATTAAAAAAATACAATTACTATTCTTAAAATTATGCATGTTATACATTGTATGAATATTAATTTAATTATCAAACCAAAGGCGTGTAAATATTTCACACAATATGTAGTACATTTAAAATTTCGTATAATTTACAATAGTTTAATTATCAGTTGTTACCTAATCATTTTTATCCGAATGAATAAAAAATTCCATATAATAGTTAATATATTTTTTCTTATATTCTTATAGTAACGATGGAACGTATAATTTATCTGTTTGAAAAACCCTTTAATACCTGTGTATATTTAAATAAACTAAATAGCATCAGTTTTATTTTGGTTTAGAGTTTTAGACTTAAATGACAGATTTTATTTATGTTTGTACTCATGAAAATTATATTTCAAATTTGAATGTACATTTTCAAGATTTTTCTTTATCAGATAATAGTATAATCTTAAATAACCACGGAAATTAAACTGAATACCGTAAGTGATGAGTATATTTTAAATAAGATTTAAATGTATTATACACTAATTAATAATATACATTTAAATCAATTTAAGTATACTTTATGATTTAAGTTTACTAAATTGGCTAATTATTTAATATAAAGTCAGATAGATTTTTTTGAACCTTGTATTCCTTTGTTTTTAAAGTTTATAAAATAATACTCAAATTATTTACAGTATTCTGCTATATACTTACATGTACAGCTAGTACAATATTTAATCAGTAATAATAAAATACGTATTATATTCACATGACCACCCAAATCGTTTAAAATATTCGATTCTTATTTTATTTTGTATTTTATGATTTTCACTTTTCAGGTATGTTACGTTATTAAATGTGATTACATTTTTATTTTTACAAGTTCAGTGTTTGAATTAAATAAAATACAATTTATTTACTTTGGTTAAGTTTAACTATCTAAAATATAAAAATATACGTATTAAATTCTAACTTCAATGAATTCGACTATTTTACAACTTATAAATAGATTTTGTTGAATATAAAATAAAAAATTAAATAATAATTATAGTTAATTAGCTACTTATAAATTATGAAAAAAAAAAATGCATTTTAAATAATGCAATAATAAAAATATTGTTCTTATATTATATTATAATATGTTGAACTGTTTATTAAATGATTACGTATAGATATAAAGTTATGTTATTAAATTTGTCAATGATAACCTATAGTATGTATTTTAAAATACGTTTTTGTAGTAATTACTGTGAAATTGTTTTATAATATGAAATCGGAAAATCAAAATTTAGATGTATTATGTTGTTCTAAGTTATTTCAATAAAACATGTTTGACTGATTATAGAAATATTGAAAATATTAAAACAAATGCATTATATTATATTATATTGCTCCCGCACTTTATAAATGTAACAAAAGATTTAATACTTTGATATACACTCATTTCCAGTGTCTTACGTAAATACGTTAATAATAATTTATCAAACTCGCTTAAATAAAATTACTTTTGAAATACAAAGAAGAATATTTTTAATGTTATTTATGAATTTCACTAAAAACTACGTTAGTATTTGGAGAAGAACAGTAATAAGTATTTCAATATAAATCTCAAATCTCGTCTTACACAAAAAATTTAAGTTATATTTATTGTTATCCCAGGCAAAAAAATCTCTGAGTTATTCAAACAATATTTCTCTGAAAGGTTTTAATATTATTTTAACATAACGTTTACAAAGACACCATTGTTGTTAAATTGTTTTTGATTTTGGTGAGGTACTTGTTATTAAAATCTTTTATTCTAAGAAATCTAATTTTTTATCGAATTAAATTTAATATAATATTAATTGGTATTTTATTATGCTCATATTTCATTCTTAAAATATTTTGGTATCAGTAAAAATCACCGGTAAAAGTTCTCTGATACTGTCTAAAAAAATATTTTAACTTGCTTTCACTTAAAGCAACTAACAATGCTGTAGGACCTAATGAAGGATAATTTCGCTCTTTATCAGAAGTATTCACGATGACTTATATGTGTGTACTCTAATTAAAAAATAAACTATTAATATCAATGTGCATTATTGACGTGTTATTTTTATTTTTATTATTTGTCAATATTTTAGGATCCTTGTCTGCGTGTTTTTTACTAAAACCCAAGTCTCAATAACCTTTACCAATAATCTGCTTGATTTAAATTTTTTTTACTAAAAGTGTCAAACAAGTGCTTAGTGAAGCATTTTCACAAAACCTTCACTGTAATCGCAACAGAGTAGAATAATAAATTGTAATGCAAACATATTTTTTGAAATCTTATATATAAATATATATATATTATGTGTAATATTCATTTTTCAATGCAAAAAAAAATAATAATAATAATAATTTTAAAAATTAATAAAATATCACAAACACGCGGAAGAAACGGATAAAGCCGTCTTTAGAATATGTCTCGTAGTTTCTTCGTCTGAAAATAAAACGCCAATATTTTATTACATAAAATATGCATACCCGCACAATACCTATAATATATCGTCGCAAACCGTCGGCGGATTACAGAGTCCATTCAAACAGGTTGAAATGATTTCGATTCGAAAATTCCCAATATTTTATTCAGGGCCCTAACCTGTGGAAGCGTACCCACACGGTGGGCTTAAAAACGTTGTACCTACTCGGCAAGGCAAGGGGCGGCACGTGGTGTGTGCCGTATGCGCGACGACGCGTATATTATAAGGTCGGCGGGATAACACGTTTTATATATTACCATTATACAATATATACGAGTATATATGTATATATATATATCATATATACGAGTATATATGTATATATATATATATCGATAATCGTGTGTGTGTGTGTGTATATATATTATGGGTACAACGTGCGCGAAATATAATAATAACCATATTATATACCACAGCGGCCCCGGTCGGAGTGGTATGATACTATTATATATATATATGTATGTGTGTGTGTGTGTGTGTGCAGGAATACATGCCGCCGAGGCCGAAGCTGAGGTTCGGAGATTATATTATATTTTTACGGTTATCGTTTTCGTTCTTTCCGTTTAATTTTCTTCGTCGACTGCGGCGGCGGTGTATATTGTTATGGTCGCGACGTCATTGCTGCGAGGCCCAATATACACTTATTATAACGGCGTATATTACAGTCGATAAGCGTATAATACGCAGTACGACTACACACGAGACGGACGAAAACGACGCAGACAACGCAGTTCGGCTGAACATATTATATCTGACCCGAATACTGCGCTTATATACGGCTCGCCAACGACAAAAACAATATATAACCGCGGTAAAAACGTTTTCGTGCGATTACTTTCGGTTTAAATCGGTTTTCGCGGAGTCGACGCGACTTTCGTCGTTATGATGACTTATACGGTGTTTCTCATCATTTCTATCGGCGCACTTATACACAATATACGCGATGAAAAACAATCATAGGGTTTTCGAATAGGTATCGATGACGATTTTCGTTCACGGCGTATCGGCTTTAGAGCTTATTTTGTTCAATCGATTTCGACTCGTCCCCCTTTAAAACGAGTATATATGTTTACCTTAAAGTATTTTTCGGTCTTGTGTATCGTATGTAAATAAAGCACACGATCAAAGCTGAACGCTTTACCTTGAAAATATACATTCGTCCAGTTCATCTTGGCACTCGGCAACCATTGCGCTTAAAAAAAAAAAAAAATAGTAAAATAATATAGTATATATGGTCGTCCGAAAACCATATATACTATATTATTAAGTTGAAAAAAATACTGCTACGGATTGATGTAAGTACACATAGGTTGTATTTTTCGTAGTTTTGTTTTTCCGGCAGGATAAAAGTCTGGCGACGTATATGCAAAGTGCTGACGAGGTCACCAACACGGACCACCGTGATAAGTTATCCAGATGGCAATACGTATGAGAAATTTGACGATAAAAGTTTGTTTGGCGTGCGATTCGAACCAATAGGTAACCACAGCCCTTATGCGCATCAAAAACTAACTGAACAACGCTGTCCTATCATCTCCACTTCGATGCACTTTCATAATAATAGTCATGCGGGCGTGTGTGCGCCACATAAGTATTTCTATAACTAAATCGGATAAGATAAACTGGTGTCGTAAGACAAGTCTTGTACCGCTATTTTCCAGATTAGCAAATAATAGACACGGATATATAAATAGTACGTAGTTTCTGTATAGAATAAATACTTAAATAGTTTATGTCCGTAGACATTACACGCGAACAGCGAGCTACGATTATTCAGTGTTTCAAAGGTCATAGGTACTGTGTGATGACGTAGTGAATGCAGCCAGTCAAGGGAAATGCCAAGTCAGCTAGCAATATACTTCTAATATGAAAAAAAAATTATATTTTTATCGATTACTTAGAATACTGGGTTTATTTAAAATGTTTGGTATGTAATGAATTTCGCAGGTTACCAAGGTATCCTATGTACGATGGTAAGTCAACGTTTTTAACAAATGGTGCAAAGCTGTCGACGAATACCACGTTTATTACACCATCGCGGTCGTTCGGCTAGTCCTGGTGTATTGTGTGGTTTGTCGAAACCACAAGAGTATTATTATAATATGCTATTTTGACAAAACGATTTTATAAATTATTCCGCAGTTGCCATAACTAGATTTCGTACGACGATAATTACGACGTTTTTATGTAAATTAACGTATATAATAATGTCAACGTTTTATATTCTTGAAATTTAATCGTTAACATGTCGACTGCTGAGTCGTTTTAAAAGCTCGGCTATATTTAGGTAGATTTAAAAACGTAATTCGAGTAGCTCATATAACAACTAAATTTAAATTAAGCTTAAAGCCACTTCCACCATTATTATTGTTATCTTTGGAAATGAATTTACAAAACTTTATTGTAATTTTGGCTGTCACGTATAAGTTTTTATTTTTCAGTGTCAGTTTTCGTTCTTAAAAATTAATACTTCAAAAATATTTTACAATTCGTACCACACATACAATTTATATTTATATCGCAATAGAAATCCTCATTTTGCATTTTAGTTTTGATATTCGATCAACATCATTTTAACTCATGTATGGGATTTATGGGATAAGAATTTGGTTAGTTTTTGGACCTCAGTTTAATTCTGAGAAACTTTTAGATCATAGTTTCATCGTTAAACGCACTTGGGCGTTCATGTGTAGCTTCTGTATATCGATTTAGTTAAAAATATACCGAATGCGTTTAGTAATATTTGTGTTATGTTTTAATATATTCTTTGAATAAAACTATATTAAAGTATTTTGAGTATTTTCAACGATAAATTGTTTTATATTTCTTGTTTGTTATAATTTTAAACGTATAGTATGAAGCACGTTAAAAACTCTATTTGATTAGATAAATTGAATTTGCCATCATTTTAAACATTTTAATAAATTTTACGGGTTAATAGCTGATTTACTTAACATGTTTTTAGACATTTCAGGTATCAGTTATAACTATTTGTATTCTTATATACAATGTGCATGCTATACTGTTTATAATTAAAAATGTTATGCCAGTTTGACATTGTTTATTTAGAATTATTTTAATTAACAAATTATTTGTTTTTAAGTTAATAATTTAAAATATATGCATAATGCTATGCTTAAAACTTTCAACTAATATAAATAACACATTTTTTTAATTATTTTAATTTAATGTTACGAAAAGCTGCTATAGTATATTGTCTTATATTATATTTCATTTAGCATCATGACTAATACTTTTAGAATGTTATTCTTTGTATCTATATGTACTTTGCTAATAACGTAAAATAAGTAGACCAATTATACTAAAGTGCTAATAATTTGTTTTTATTAAAATCAATAAAATCCTTACAGATTCAATATTAAAAATGTGCATTGATTGTATTTTACGATTACATTCCAATTCATATAAAATATTTTCTCTTTTTATACAATAATATTTGTATACACGTGGTTGTGGTGTGAAAAATATGAAAATAACATAAATATTTTTACTAAATTGCTGATTTTTGTTCGTGCTTTAATGAATTCGGACACCTGTACTACCGGATATCACCGATAGAACAAACTTTTTATGTCCTCGTCGGTTATGCATATCCAGTGATATTATCCGGCACCCGTGTTATTTAAATGTATTCAAATATTTCGAAGGATTTAATGAGAACGCCAAAAGCGCTTACACAACTTCTCGAAAATCGTTCGGCATTGTGTTTGTTAACGTTTTGCTCTTTATCTCCGTCTCGTTCTCTCCTTAAAACTCATCCCTGTTTCTCGCTTTGATAATAATATTCAACAGGGATAGCAGAATTACTCAAGTAAAGACACTCGAGGCTTTGTTAATACGCTTGTTGGATTTCAAAATTACACACTTTTGGCTAAAGCATCAACTGTTGTATATATTATTGAATTACATTTTTAAGTAAGTACAGTATAACAATATAACCGTGGCTAGATATTATATGTATAATGTATAAACTACATAATATTCTATTATCAATTATATTACTTGTCAAAGGAAATGACAACTGTTTTAGAAATATTTTAAAAATTATGTGGAATGTAATTATTTAGGCAATAAATGCATAAAACATGTTGGTATACGTACGTATTAAATTAATTTCAGATAATATGCTTTAAACACATATAATGTGTAAAGCTGTTATATAAAACGGAGGAATGCATTACAGAACTTATAGACAATAATAGACAAATCGTTTCTCTATAACATATTTTGAAACACGTTGGTTGTTTAATATGATAGAAGTGACTTAGTTCCACACTATATTTATGAGAAGAGTATATCAGTTATGTATAGTATTAAATTAAAATTAAATTAGACACGTATCAAGGCGACCATTTTAGTACCTCTTCACTGTTTAGCTGCTATTACTTATTAGTTAGTTTCTGGTACGCAAATTAAATGTATTTAGTCACCATCAAGTGTTGTCAACGTCAACTTATAATCGTCAAGTACGATGGTAGCGATGTAATTGGAAGTTAGAAAATTTTACAATTCTGTCAGCATTTGTCTTTCAGCTAAATTACTTTTAATTATTTCGAAAACAAGACAAATGTAATTTTATATCTCAGTGATCAGTTACATCTAGCCTTGTTCAAAATTAAATATGATTCATACTAACAAATATTAAAATGGGATTTAATAATAATAATTTTAAAAAAAATCCACTGACTGTTAAAGGTAGACACGATGTATAAAAGTATAATAATATTGTGATATTATGTCGATATGTGTTACGTATAAAATACTGCTTATAAACATAATACTGCAAAATTGTTTGCACGGAATTAAAAAAGCTATAAACATACAACTTTTGCACGATAATATTAATTTATTTTTACCCATATATTATCAGGTACCCAGAATCATTATTGTAAAAAATAAATGAAATCTCGTCTATTTATACAGCTAATGAATTTTGATCATTCAGTATCAATGTCAAACACAATATCCAGATTGTTTTATTAAAATAAAATTCACAACGTGAATAATATTCTCTAATAAATTGTTCAAATTTCCATGTACAACTAATGAAATATTAAAAAGGTAAGTTAAAATGGATATATATATATATACATTGTTTTCTGTGCCTACAAAATCAATTTTTAAAACAAGAGTTTTATTAAAAATATTTTAATGATATGGACATAAAATGAAACTTTAATTTATATTATATAAGTAATAATAACAGTTTTTACCGTTGTACCTACAATATTTAAATAAGTATTTATAGTATTTTAACTAAAACGAAAAATATCTGACGTAGAAATATAATTATTAAAATATGTCAAGTACTAGGAATAATATAATTTTTTTTTCATATATTATAATATAGTAGAAATAAATTGATGTAAAACGACACAATGGCTGCGCATTTATTCTCGAATTTGTGATTTATGATCATTTAAAGAATTAAGCCTAAGATATGTCTGAATAGAAATACATAATGTGACTTTTGGATAGCATAAATCAAAAAGCCGTTCGTTGTTATTAATGTTTATACGAATAAAGAAATGATGAAGACGTATTTCGCGTACATCTGACAAATGGGCTGTTAAAAGGAGAAATTTAAACTGATCGTTGCGGGGATTTTCGCGAACTATATAGGACGATGTGGCTAAAACTATGGCGCTGAGCGATAGGAGAGATCAAGTCGAGATTAAACACCGTAAGCACATTTTATTATAATTATTATGTTCATAAACAATAGTGATAAAACGTAATTAATAAATATTATTGTTATTTCTATTGTTATTCAAAAGTAATCTGTGTGGTACACGTGTTTGAAATAAAATAATTGTAACGTATATTTTTTCTAATTGAATACGCAGTTTAAGATCATAGAATATTGTTCGAGAGGCCATGCTGGTTTTAATTGGTCAGTAAACTATGGACGTCTTATGGAGGATAAGAAAATCGCCTTCCCTCTTGGGTTGTGTTTTTTTTTTTTTTTAACGTAATTTTATTCTTTACAATTTCTTTATAGTTGCAATATTATTATAAACCAGACGCATTTGTCAGCATAGCCTTATGTACATAATACAAATCCCTCGTAAAATACATAATAAGTTATTATTGATATAATATCATGATATAAATATTTTCTGAAACTATCCTATGTCTCATGAATAATCTCTAAAGATGCTATTGCGACGGACCATCGAGGACTGATGTATGGGTGTACGTTATGAAATTAATATTTAAAAAATAATTTGGACTTCGTTCTCGCGTTAAATTTAATAATTTATTTATTTCTGTAATTTATATAATGTGTAAATTTCAATTTTTCAAAACGATGTTAGGACATTTTATGTAATATGATCTTCTACGCATCTACGAGCATCAATAATTTATACCACCGTGAAAAATTTAAATTTCCAGAATTCTGCGAAATCAAGATATAGGTACTTTATTTGACGACTTAATAATGGTTTTTTATGTGTGTATAATATATGTGTTTTATGTATTTTTGATTTTTATAGTCATTCGCTATCCACTTTACGTGAACAATGTACAAATTGAATATATTTTTTTACTTATTTTATCAAATCACATGCCTAAAAATAATGGAATATATATAATATAGTTGTAGTGTCAATCGGTACCTATTTGTCTTAAACTGTTTTTACATTCAAAACCTGAGATTTGATTAAGTACATTGCTGACAAAGACCATTGAATGCTTCATAAATTAATCGGGTAGTGGTTTTAATTGCAAACTTTCAACGACTAATATTCGTGTCTATACCTTGCCAACGTCCGGTTTTATGTACGAAAATAATTATTTTTTTCGCTTAAACCGTATGTTATCATTTGATTGGACCAATATTATTTGAAGGCGAACCAAGCTGGGAAATTGTACTTGGCCGTTTTCCAAAGCACGGATTTTAGCCATAAATACTTTTTGAGTCACTGTTTTAGTCGGCCGGTTAGATTCTCAACTCTGACAAACAAAACGAGCGTCACACACTTATTGAACGGTCTGCCAAACGTACACATCTTACGACTTTACCGTCGCAATCGCGTTTTAAAATAATTGGCAGTTAACAATGTATAATTGCTTTAGAGTGAGACACGGGCGTGTTCGAATTAATTGTTATACGAAAATTTGCCGAATAATGCCGTTACGAAATCATGGCGAATCGAGCGTTCTTTTATTATTACCATTTATACAGTAAATTCGTCTATCCGTGATACCAGTTGTGCGCATATTCGCATACCGATCATCGCTCCGCCTAAACCAACACGATAACAATAATGTTGTAATGGCGGACGGACGTTACGGTCATTGCGATGGTGGTAGTGCACGTGGTGGTGCATCATCGAAACCGACGATCGGACCGCTCTAGATCTATTACACGGCGGATTACTCGCTGTACATCGTGTACACAGCGATATAATATTATTATATATCGTACGGGTCGATGGCGCTTTTATAGATAAGTCTGTTCTGTGCGGTAACGAATAGACGACGAGACGATACTATAGGTGCGCTGGCCGTGACGCGTAGAGGATCGACGACTGTATATAATATTACAAAGTGTCTCGCCCCCGTTTTGGCGAATCAAACCGCACTATACCACCGGCGTGCCCGAATAATCGGCGCAAACATCATATCGTTATCATACGACATGTAATCGTATTATGATATTAATATATATATACATATATTACCACATATTATTATATAATTCACGGTATATTGTTGTTGTATATAATGTAGTAGAGTGCTATTTGCGCAGCACGTATATCATTATTGTGTACGTTCGTGGTTCATTACTCCGGGTGGTCAGCAGCCGTACACGGTATTATAATCGCGTACACACACACGCAATGATATGCGCGTATTAACGCGGCGGCGGATGGGTGGTCAGACCAGTCGACGATACGCGTAGGTACACTGCAGTTTACGTGTATTGCGACCGGGTAAATGCCGTTGTAGGTGTGTTGTAACGGTGGTCGTTTCGCCAACCACCGCGACTGAGATGTAATTATAGGTGGGATCGTTATAAATATTATAATTTTTCGTTTTTCTTTTTTTTCCACCAACAATAAAGGCTCCCGCGACTGGGTCATTAACCGACATTTGTACTAATATTAATTATACAGTTAACTGGTTAGTTTTGGTAGCGTTACAATGGGTGGGCATTTATTTCAGCTAATTACATACCTATATAATATCGTATGATGTATATCATTACTATGTTTTTGAACGAATGATTTCGATGTTTACGAAAAAAACCGTTATGTTAATCGCGCGTTATCGTGAATGTCTGGACGAGTTGATTAGTACGCGCCTTGAGATATAGAGGACATGGATAACGTAAGACGACTACAGAAGGGTTTTTGTACACATCATGTGTATTGGGTATATCATATACGGGTGACGTTTTGTGTGCCACTTGTGTGGTACGGTAATTACAACTAAAAGGCGGATTATGCCATTTGTTAATATTTTATTTTAACTCCTTTGGTTTGTTATTGATTGATATTAGTTCCCAAGCTAATGCCACGTCTCAGCAGTGTATATTATATAAACATGTTATTTTTTAGTATATCATAATATGGATGTGTAGTAGTTATGCTTATAAATGTAAATTCGATTGTTTTATAGACATCATGAAAAATAACATTATAAACTCTCTGTACATTATCGTTTGGAGGATTGAACGGTTCTAGAGCTAAAAGGGCGCTTAAAGAGCGAATGTTATTATTATATTTCCGTTATACTGACTACGTTATCGTAAATGGCTACTATAATATGACTGCACCTAAAATAAATGTCGATGACAGTAACAAGTAATAAGGTTCGTCTGGCAAATTTGACATTCCCGGAAAAAGTTTTTCAAAGACATGCAAACTAAAATAAAAATACAATTCGATTCATTTAATTATTTTTTTTCCAAGCTCTTTTAGCTCTGTAAACATATTTTATCCAATAAATTTTTTTATCGGCTAGAATGTACGTAAGCTGTATTTTACTTTTACGAGTATCAGAGGTTTTACTCGAATGAACACATTACGCAAACAATTTAGACAAATTAATTTGTTAACCATCCAAAGTTAATTTAATTTGTAGACATTTAACAATGATGATTTTTAAGTGCATATAAGACCATCTATAAATATAAATATTCAATACAACTGTATTTTTTAGTATTTTTTTTATATACAATATACAAATAAATAATATTATATACTAATAGTTTATTTTATATTGTAAATAAATACTTCCGAATTAATTGATTTTAATTAAAAGACATTTTTATTTAGTTTTCATACAAAAAAAAAAACAAGTATCTAAATAAAAATGTATTTTAGAAATATAGTTTCATTGTAACACTTAGACAAAATGTTCAATTAAAAAATAAGTATTCGATCGTTTTCAATTTTATAAACTTCGATATTATATTGTTAAGATACCGTAATAAATTTCATTTTATAATTTCAGAATTACGGATAAAAGTTTTCACAGAAAGTGTACAACTGAACATAACCACTAGATATACTAAAAAAATTTAATTCAATAAGAAAAATTATATAGTTACTGCAACGTATTAATTAAAATTCTGTTCTGTTAATTAGTCATTGATAAACTGCAAAGGAATACTTACATTATTACATAAAATATAATATAGGTATGTACACGCCGTTTGAACGCTTGGAACTTACACATTATAACATTTAATACGTGAATGATTTAAAAAATATTTTTAACTTTTAAACTCGTAAATTTCTAGTATTAAAAATAAAATATAAGCCTTTTTTCATTGAAAATTACAATTTTAATTATTTCTTACGATATTTTATATTTTTATACATTTTATATTTCTTTTAATAGTGATTTAACTGCTTTATTTGTAATTATTGAGGTAGATATTGTATTAGGTATTTTATTTATTTTTAATTAAACTTTAACAATTTAATGTTGTATTTAAAGAAAAAAAAGTGTATTGGAAATCAAATGAAATACTTTGAAACACGTGTTAAAACTTATGAACGTTTTTGCTATAAACTTTTAGTTCCAGAAAACTTTTCTAACATTTGTCACTAAGTTACTAAGGATGACTTCGATACATTTTCTATTCCAAAAGTATTTATTTTTCGTATTGTAGTATACCGATATGAAATTGGTTTTACGGTTACTTCGTTATACAAATTAAACTTAAAATAAAAATTAAGTAAATATCATCACTAAACATGGAAATACAATTACAATAAATTAATATTAAAATGAAAATAGCATTTTAAAATTGGCATTTTTGTTATAATATCAATTGTTCAATGGAAAGTAACACATTTTTAAGCTCTTAATGAAGCCATCAAAAAAAAAAAAAAAAAAATAAAATAAAATAAACATTTCCAGTTTGTTTTAAATAAAAGTACTGAAATAGTTAAGTATTTATAAATCAAAGAATATTATATAATCGTTTCAATCTGCTTGTTTGCATGGAAGATCAAACAAGTCACCATTAGTGTAGAATCGAATTTTATTTGCTGTACTGACTTAAATAAATAAATTACATTTATGATTTAAATATTTTTTTATTATTTTTGATTAATTGATTTAGTTGAATTAGGAAATCTTTATTTTTTAGTTTCTGGTAGAATATTTTCAATATTGATTCTGTTATTTATTTAAAGTAAAATACTAAATAGTTTGAGAATTAATTAAGATTATTATAGCATTACAGATCATATTAAACACACAAAGTACTCATTATAATATTATACATTATCATAATGTAGCATTAAAAACATAAATTCTTAATTTATTATAATATATAATATCATAATAATATTAATAATTATAAAACAATATATTATATATTTAGTTATTTTTAGTGAAAAAAATATGATGATTTTGTGCTTATATATTTGTATTAAAAAAAAAAAAATGTGTTAAATAATTCTAGAATTAATTTTAATGTAACGACTTATAAGGTGGTTATTTTTAAATTGTCGGTGAAGGAACTTTACTCATTGGTTTTACAATGAATTTCATTCTTTTAAATTTGTTATTTTTGTAGAAGGATTTTTAGACTTTATTATTTAATAAAAAGTCTCTACGAAGCATCGTTATAGTTCACCATCTTATCTAGATGATACTCACTATAAAGAAGTATTTTTTTTAACTTCTCTGTAGGTACGTTATTTCTTTTGGTATAAAAAACACTAAAAACAGCAGTCTAAAAAGTCAACATAATGTCAACAGACTCGGTTTAATCTTCCTTACCTATAAATAGTTTTCCAAACTTGATAATTTACTAGTATTATTGCTTTCAAATGCACCATCACTACACACTAATATTCTGATTTGTAGTGAGCGAAGCGAGACGAGTATCTCACTATCCCGGACCCAAATCCTGGCCATTAAACCTTTATTTCTATATAATTTGTTTGTATTTTATCCCGTTTTAAATACTTTTGGTAAAACTCGTATTTACATTTTTGGAATTAGAAAAAAAAAATGAATTCGAATTAAATAATAATAAATTTATATGTAATCGATTTATCAAAAGAACACATATTTTAGTCGACGGGACTTTCAGTTTAAATTATTGCCGTTGTATATTATAATTATTAAATTCAGTAAATGACATGATACATTTAAAACAGCTGCAGCCAGGATAATAAAGCGCCATAAATAGAGAGACGTTTTTTGACAAGCAGCAAAATTGCACCGAATATAAGCCCGTACAGTAAGGCCTTAATAAAGTGTTTAGTTTATATGCAAATGTAAATGTTATTCTATTATTATAAATAAGATTTTAAAATAACTTATTTTAAGACATAGTATATCTTACAGTAGTGATACATCGTATGACAAACTTTGTTTTAGAGAACTATTTATTTTTCCAATTTTTTCTTTGGTGTTATTTGAAATTGATGTATTAAAAAAAAAATATTTTGTTTATAATAGGTATGATAGATATATGAATTATTTAATTTGTTAAAACTTGGAAATTGTGAACGTTTTTATTGTTTTACAATTAGAAACTTAACATATAAATATGTAACCAAACCATTATTGTTTTTAATGTTAATATATAATTCTTTATATAAAGACGAAAATAAAATACAACGGCTGGTTAACTTTGTCAGTTTAAGTAGGTAACGATAAGTAATTGAAAGTAGTATACACCTATTGAAATCGCATATCCAAAGTACACAATGTGTCATATTATTTAAAAATATTATTGGAAATCTATCTCATGACTGTATTATTTGCAATATTTCTTTTATAGTTAATGTAAAAAGATAATTATATTTTTATAGTTAACTGAAAAAAATTACCTAGAGTATCAATATAGTAATAGAATAAATGTCATTATAATTCTTCTACGATGCCATTTTTTTTTCTTTATTATCGTACATAATAACTATTTTTAGTTGAACAAAAAAATAAATATAATATATATTATGTAGAAGATGAAGTGCACGAGGTAAAGCCAAAAAAGGACGAAAAAGATAAGCACGTACTCGGAAAAATTGTCTTTTATCTAAAGGATCAGTAGAGTGCAAAAACTGGCCTGTGTGAGTGTATTTTTTCTCGGTTCAATTTTGATAACGACATTTTTTTTTGCTTTTGGTTTGACTCTACAACTATCCCTTGGGGTTATTGCTTTATGAACAGCTTCCTGTTATTCGGATTGCAAATGTCACAACTCTGGTCAGTGACCATATTGACGACAGTGTGTAAGTCAACAATCCGTCTGAAACCATTCACTATAATATTATTTTAATTAAAACGTTTATTTGAACACTTAAAACAACTATGTGTATAATATATTATACAGGATTATCTGAATAAAAAAAACTTATGGTATCAAAAATATTACTTACGTTATTTCATTGTTATAAAATATTATTTTAAAATGACAACATATATTTTTAATTTCTATTATATCTTCATGTAGGATTTTTATCGGAATACTTCGGTATATAAAAATCATATTTTAAAATTTTGTTTATAATAATACTTAAAGTTTAAATGAGTGGAGTAGTTGACTTATATTTGGTCGGGTAAGTACATGCCACTTCACTCTGTTAATCAAAACTTAATGTTATGTTAGTATTTCATATACTTAGTTATAATCAATTAACTATTCGTTTGAAATTTAATTTATTTGTGTGAATCGAAGAACTAAATAACTATTTTGTTTCAGAATATTAAATTAAAAATTTTAAAAAGTATAAAAAGTTTTTAAAAATTGATAACGATAAAATAATTTGTTTTTTGACATTGTGTGTTTATTGAGAAACTATAAATAAAGCATACATACTTAAATGCGTGTGTGACTTTTAATTTAATATACCGATATAAGCAAGCGACGCGTATCTTTGTTTTATTTCCTAAATCTAAAAAATAAAAATAAAAACCCCTGTAAAGAATATGTGCTAATGAGTTTTCACAATTCAAATAGTAGCTAATAGTCAATTTAACGATCATCCACAAAAAGCGAAATTCAACGATAAAATACTATTTAGAAAAAATATATTATCGTACGTTTACGTAATGTGTTGAAGCAAAAAAAAAAAAAAAATCGTTTACCTCATAATTGAAAGGAAAAATTGACGTCTGACTTCCGCGTAATATTTACAAAATGTTTATAAGGATGTATACGACAATAGTGTATACAATTGGGAGTGAGTTAATTGGTTTTATGTGCGTAATCGAGCGATACAACGTCATGTGCAGGATACGCACGAACGATTTTCGGACGACGTGAACATATTGTATCATTGCAGTGTTTATCGATATTGCTTTATTTTTACCATCCATTAATACGAGCATTAGTGCTCTGACAAAAAGTTCGGTTTAGGCTAAAGGTTTGCACCTATTGAAATGTCTTAAGTCTCGTATAATATTTAATCATCATAATAATATGTACTTTTCGTATATTATGGTGTAGTTGGCTTACATTTTTCCTATAGTTATCAGCTAAAATGTGAACAGTTTTGGCTGAAAAATTACGTGGTCTGGGGATGGGATGAAGCTTGAAGGTGATTTTCGTGTTCAGAAGCTGAAGTCTCTTACACTCTAAGTCCGCAAATACTAGATAATATAAATAAATAGGTAATATAAAACAGCGTCTGTAAAAGTTCATATTTTTTGCAATGATGCTTGTATGCTGGTGTATAAAAGTTCTTCCATAATAAAATACTATTCTCGGACGTATATTATATAATATATTATCCCTCTTATCCCGCCGTGTGTCTTGTTAGCTCCGCGAAACCACCTGACCATCCGTTTAAGGCCGTAAATTGTACACGATAACTTCGCTAGACGAGTTTGAATCGAGTTAAGAGGATGTAAACGTAAAATATTTTACACACACTCGTTATCATTATTGTAAAACCTTTTTTAAAAATACAAAATGTATAGCAAAATCGTTAAAATTAGATAAATAATCTTAAATATTACAAAAATTACCAAGGCGAAGTATATTCTTACCGATACGTTTTATGAACTATAAAATAGGTATTTGATAGAGACAGATTAACATTTTATTGGTGATTTGCGTGACATGAGTAATGTTTGAGCTTCATGCATTTATTCAAAACTAGAAATAGAAAGAGGAGTTTTGCTATAGTTTATATTATGTATTAATCAGAGATTGCTATTTTGCCGATTCACTTTAAGTCTACGACGCATACCTAACACAGTATAGTATATAATATGAGTGTTAAAAATATTATATCCAACCCTACTCATAGAAATGTGCTTGATTTTATTGTATGCTTTAATTACGTACCATAATTTTCGATACGCGATTGAATGATCAAACGAAACGTTGTATATAAAAACATTTCATGTGCCTATTATGTATAATATACATATTATACGTGAAGACAATTTTTACACAGACATTTTCACATAAACTGTTGAATAAATAAAATTTAAAAATTTAAAAAAAAAAATTATATCTCCGTTTATTGTTAGAAAAAACAAAGCGTCATGAGACCCTATTCGACAATAATATAGTCCTCATGTCAAGTGTAACTGACATCAGGTTTTTTTCGAAGACACTCATATTTTATCAACTTATGTTGACATGTAGTAGTAAACTCGTTTATGGAATTGCATGATTACATGCAACGAACGTACGATATTATTTTTTTAAAACATAACAGCCGGTTTCATCGTTCCTGTTCGAATAATATTTCATAATTTAAAAATGTTATTATAAAATCCAATCGGGATGGCGAGTACAGATTTGTGTGTGCCGCTACTAAGCTGTGTGTTATAGCCAGAACAAACCGAAACAAATGCAATTAATAGACACAAAAGCCTTGAATTTGTCAACGAAAATGATTTCAGTTCGATGTATCGCGAGTAAAATGTTATTATAGCAATACTGCACTGTAGAGCTTACTACAATGTACCTATAAATCGTATCGGTATGGTACGTTTGCGTTAGATATATTTATTTATATCAGTTCGGCACTGCATTAGTTTAACTGATAATCTGTTCGGAATATTCCCAGCGGTGATCCGACCAACAATAGGCAGTCGTAGACATTTACCTATTATATGCCACGTTAATACACGATACACGCGACAAGATAAGATAAAACATATTATATACTATCGACCGGAAAATGTCTAAAGGTACTGTCCGGATGTATCTTTGAATAACACGGCCAGGTTGCTGTCACCTTAAGAACGTATATTTTACGGTAAATAACGTTTTAAAGGATTTTAATTTATTGTGAATACCCGTACAGGTATTCTGCCGTACTATTGAAACTCGATTGCCGCCCCGTGGTAAGTATTCGAGTATAGATATGTTCACAATGTTATGTAGGCATTCTTGTTAGTCAATAACTATGTATTTTATTACACGAATTCTTTCATATTGCGATGTTATTAAATTTGATTGTATGTTTGAGCAGATTTTTCAAAAATCGATATACGCGTAATATATAGTAGCGTAACTTATCCCGGACAATCTCCGGATTTGACTACTTTAAGTTATTTTTTATGTAAGGTTGTCGAAACAACGTAAACCCTCATTTCAGTTTATTAAATTGAAAAAAATAAAACAATCACAGCGCAAGCTACTATGATATTTTAATGTTATTATATAAACACAAAATAATAATAATATACGCGTGTAATACAATAAAAAAAAAAAACGAACGTTAGTCTCAAATGAATAACTGTTTCTTGTATACCTAGGTATGCTGTTTTTAATAACAAAGTTAACAATGCTATATTTCATCGGCGTAACCTACGTTTATAACGCGTCACTGAGGGTATTCGGGACGCTAACAAAAAAAAAAACAAAAAAAAAAAAAAAACAACTGAACTTTCGTGCATTTTACGAGTATACAGAGTTCCTGCGAAAATAAAGTTTATATATTCTTATTTCATAAGCAAATGTTTTATAGTACCATAAATAATTACGAAGCGCGACTTTTCGCCGGACACGGACTTCTTCCACTGCATATAACCAAAACACAATAAAACACTGTTGGATTACAATCTAGACCTAAACCCTGATGTCCTAAGGGTTCCAGCGTTTTATATAATCCAGGGACGGGCAAGATGTGCTCTTGATTATATAATTTAGACGAATCATGATTCCAGGTCGACGAGCAAGGTTTCACTCCCCTCCCCCTCATCGGTAAACCACTGTGAATATTCCTATAAAAAAGATACAAACTTCATAAAAATCTATTTTTACTATATTTTTCTATGCTTGACCGAGTTGCCGTGCCTCTGAACTGTAGCTGTCTTCTTGTTATTGTTTTCAATCATAAGAACAACCTGTATTTATATAATATGGCATGCACTATTCTACGGAATTTTCAAAAATCGGCAATAAAAGCGATATACAAATAAAATGCATAATTTAATACCATATAACAATATAATATACAATACTAAAAGCCCTCTACGGGTATAATACTATAATATTTAACCTGACAAGGTTATTTCAGTAAATATCTAATCTTCGTACTAATATATATGTCAAACGGTAAACAAGAAATATACATTTAGAAATCTTATTTCCTGATTTGTAATAATAATGTTTATAAACGTTATTGTTAATAAAAAATAATAACAAATTATTAAAGTATTGATATTACGTGTAGGTTTATCGATTTTTTTTTTTTTAATCAATTCTTATTATTGTTATTTTATTTTTTTTTTGTGTAGTTACTGCCGTTCTCACATTAAAGATTCCAGTGACTTATACTACGAATGATTATTCGTTAATTACAGTTAGACGAATACGAAATTTATAACATAACGAAAGTTTCACGAATCTTTTAAATACGTTCGATCGTGAAAGTATAAATTAAATTTGCTTTTTTTTATTTGATCGAGGGGTTTTCATTTGTTTAGAGACCTTAAAAAAAATAATACAAATTAAATGTGTAATAATAAATATATTTATTTATGAAATCAGTACACATACCTATAGAGTTTACACAGCAAGTATTATTTTTCGAAAAAAAACAAATACACAAATTGTACAGTAACAAACGCGTATGCGAGTTTATTATTTGTTCATCTGTTAAAAATAATTGGATTTTCGAAATTGGTGGAGTGGGGCCGCAACGCGCAGTGTGCGGGATAGAGAAAATGGCGGTGGAGTCTGCAGAGAAATTACACCGTCAATCGGTCATCGTCTAAACATGTCGATAAGTAAATCCTACACAATATCCTATTTAACGGTATTACTTCCGTAACAGGGAAACTCTATACGTAATCTTACAGGCTGCTGGTCCTTTATAAAACTCACCCATCCACAATCACCACCAACCCCATCCGAACGAAGCTTTTTCTTCGATACGTATACTTTCTTGGTCGTCAATATACTTATCAGTCGTGCAAATGCGTTGGATTACATGCACATACCGGATAATTTAAAAGACAACATTTCGAACGGCGTTTTAACCCGTTGATGGTTTTTTCATTATATTTTAAAATCGAAAAACAAATCGGGTAGTTACATTTTTTTTTTTTTTGTGCAATCATATGTTTAAATGCATACCATACCAGCATCACATATCATTATGTACCGTGTTTATCTTTGGGGATTCCATGATGATTTATGTAATATCTTCCCCTAGAAAATGACAATTAATATGAATTAAATCAGCCATCGCCTAATATTCATTTTCATTAGATAATTATAGTTAGAAATATGTTGATAAGATCAAAAAAATGTTCATTAATCATTTTTGCGTTACAACGAACAAAAATAAATCCGGAAATGATACAAATAGCGCGGGCGTTCAACGCTGACATCACTTCGCTAACCCCCGAAAAGTTAGTTGTGCATTATTGTTATGCACTTATTATCATCGAATGCGATAAGACTATTCAAATCAGAACTTAAGTTCCGACCAAGAGGATAAATAACTCACAAAAATAATTTTAATAAACCAATAATTAAAATATTCAGTCTTATCAGAACTATAAATTCTCTAAAAAAAAAAATTATTAAGGTTAGGCCAAGACAATTTAAAAATAAAAATTTAAAACCGTATAGGTTAATTGAGCTGACTCTACGAATTATGAGTATTTCTAATGTCTTCAATTTTTTTAAGTTAAAACTGCAAATTTCTAACAATAAAATAGTTATTTTTAAGAACTCGAGTGTATATATTTTTCTAATTAACTGTATTTAAAATATAAGCTATTAATAATCTATAGGATATTAGTTTTCGGAGGTGGAAAATAATGTTTGTTTGTATTATAACTGCGTTTTTTATAATTTAAACAAATCTCTATTTTTTTTTTCAAAAAAAAAAAATGTACTAGTTGTATTACAATATTATTATTATTGTGCTATTAACAGAGAATCAGATCAAGGTAACAAAAACCTTTTCAACAATTTCCATTTCATACTAGAACGGTAGCAGTGAGTTTTTGATTCGTTTCAAATAATAATAATGTAAAAAAAAAAATATCGTTTTTGTTAGTCAACATTCAAATGTTGTATCAACATCGTTTGTAATTGAAAATGTCAACAAATTGTATTGTAAAAACGCGGGTGGTATTTAAAAACTCAACTGTGTATAGTCATATACCTAGCCATACAGTGTTTGCGCGGGGTGTATTGAGTTATATGAATTTTATGAATAATTTGAATGGCGAAAAAACCATTATGTTATAAATCACTACACTGTATATACATATACTATACAGATATATTTAAGTCACCCGAATAACATTTTACTTTAAAAAAAAGCTCTTTTCGTACATCGTGCATAATAAATTCGTTCATTTTGTTTTGTTAATCATTTCTCACACTCCCCCACAGACAGCCACATTAAACGACGCATACTTCTATATTATTACAATATCTGGTTCGCATCTCGTCTGTACACCGCCACACATATTGATATTAAAATAGCGATAACGGTGTTAACGTCCCCTCGTTTTCCGCAGTAAATCTTATACAAATATTAAACATTATACGCGCGGGCGCTCGCGTTTGTAAGTGTAATAAGTTACTACTAACAACTAATAGATATCAAATGTATATTTTGAAGTGAAAATTAAAACTCCCCGTACAAAGAAAAAGAAATAAATTATGTGTTTTCATTGTTATCTTTACGTAGGTACCGGAAGACGAATATTATTTTGAGTTAAAAGTTTTAAGTTTGTTTAATGTCGTTATCGAATTATTTCATTCCTTTAAAGCTATATCATTCAATATACATTTATTAAAACAATAAGACGCACAGTCCCTTATTTGTAATTAAAATAACGTTGAAGTATTTCAACGATAATATTGTGTTATTATCAAGAGGCGGCCGAAGGTTAAAATTTTATCGTTTTTCATTAATACAACTTCCACGATGATTATAAATTATAATATAGATGATCGTAATATTATCATGTGTAATTTTGCACAAATGAACAGTTATATTATTATATACTTATCTATTTTTTGCTTCCAAATAATAGTTTAACTTTTTATGGGACTATGAAAAGTCAATCGTAACGGTTGTATAATTGTATGAAATTAAACTTTTCGGCGCATACGTGATAACTTTTAACAGAGTATTTTCTTCACATGATTATGCAGTTTATACTTGAATTGAAATTGTCAAATAATACAACCACATACTTTCTGTTACTCGAAAATTACAAATTCGTTTAATAACGATTGCCATGTTTGGATATTCAAATTTAACAATAACTACATTTTAATAATTTAAAGACGGACTTTATCTTGTGCCGATTATTTATAGTTGTGCAATATATTGTCTTTACACTCTATTTGGTATAATGCCACTCATGTTAGAATTCCGTCGCGTGCATGTGCCGTGCCGGTAATGTGGGTACTGCTGTCAGTGATATTGGACGATTTATGTAATTGAAATACGTTCAAAAGACTGTGTTATTGCTTATTTTTATTTTCCTTACCGACATGATATTTAAAAACGCCTCAAACCTTTGCTATAGCCAACATTCGATAGTTCAAAAATAGTATTGTATGTATTTTTACGATACGATTTTTTTTCCTTTATCGACCAAACATAATATGGTGTTGCCGGAAGGCTGGTGTATGAGAAAGCACGAATTTTTGCGCGAATATCGCTGTCCGTGCTTCGTATATGCCATAAAAATACGCGTGTGTTATAATTGAGTTCTCTTTGCGAGAAATACACGTCAAAAACACATACTTTCCGTGGATTTTGTAGGTTGTATAAATAATAAATATATTATATTGAGTAGTGAAAAAAAAAAATGTTTCTTTTCTACCAAAAGCCTCACGCGTATAAAAATAAAGAAAAAAAATTTGAACATTTTGATAGCGGCAAAATATAAAACAAGCTTCGATGGATTTTAATTGAAAACATTGATCTCAATCCACGTCATTGCCAGATGTTTCGTTGTTGTTTTGAATGTAGACATCATTTTAATCAGCACGTGGGTTTTAATTATGTCTTTAGAAATATATAGGAACGGATAATATCCAACGTCACAATATCATGAGTTCAAAAGTGCTGTTTTAATAAATACAATTTTTTCTAGGAGAGCAATTTTAAACATTAAACTGTAATATCTTAATTCGTTATGATAAATAAATAATTTTTAATTTTTCTCAAAACATAAAAATATTAAAAATTGATAACATATCTTAGCGTTAAGTCTTGAGATTGGTTTTTGCCCTAAATACATACAATTTAACATAAAAAAAAATTAGTAATGTAAACGTTCACAGCTAAGAATCAAAAAGTTTTTAAGTCCACGTTATCTTAAAATACCGTTTTTTTATTTTATTTACTCAAAATATAATCATATTTCCAGTTTGTAAGTGGTGTTTATGTTTCTATGTTATTACATTAGAACATTAGTATAATCGTCAAACACTTTAAACTGCGACTTTTTTTTATTTATTCTACTGTTAAAGGTACTATTTAATAATATAAAGGCACTATATATTATAATGGTGGTACACCATTCGATCAAATTTCTAGTAAAAATTATGTTATAATTATGCATCAATAAAAATCGATTTAGGTGATAGAGATATACAGTACTACGTGATAACGTGATATGTGAAAATAGTTTATACAATTACAGTGATCATTATAGGTATTTCCGTAACGACTAAATTCGGTTTAAGATATCTAAGAATAAATTGTATATATACACAAGTTCTTATTTTTTACAAAAAAAAATATAATTTTATTTAAATAGGTTATATACCTTGGAATCATTTCACATATGTACCTCGGTTCTGGTGTAATAAAAATAAATAAAAATATATTTATGAACTGAATATTTAACAAAATTCGATCATAAATATTGCATTTTCTGTTACCGACACGAGTTATTATGTTTGTTCCTGTATCTGTATATATTTTTTAATTAAAACAAAATTACTTTTTGAAAATTGTTAGCTTCATACAGTTTGGAAACCTCTGCTCTAGGGTATTGTAGTTAAGCGATTTACGTTCTGACATCTCCTAATTCGTTAATAAAATAGTGGATATCTATTTCGATGTATACCCATATACGTGAAGCAAAAGAAAATATCCTTTAATTTCGATGTATAACTATATATATATATATATATTAAAGTCGATGGATTGGTATGGTTTTGCTTTTAATTAATTTGTGGTGAAAAAAATATCAGTACATTATTTGTAACAATTATCTAAATTTATCGATAATTATTGGTACATGTACTAACACACACACACACACACACACACATAACATATTATTATTTACGTTTTTTTTTTTAAATCTATTTATTATAAATTACCAAGTGCTTAATTCTTAAACTGATTTCATATTTCATATTTTTTAGATGTTTTAAATTGGTCTCCGAAGACTGTGGCTCTACAAGGTAAGACTTTAATTGATATTATTATAATACTAATAACATACAATCATTTTCAATTCGATATTAACCTGTACGTTCCGCCATTAATATATTAAAAACGAGTATATATATTATGGATGTGCGTTTAATGTCAAATAGGTTTTTATACGATTGAATTGGTTTGCTTTGTTCTTAATATATATATAATTATGCAAATGCCGCTGTGGATATTGGGCAAGGTGCCTACTTTGTTAGAAAGAATCGGTAAACTAATAATACTTCGCCGTCAAATAAAATCGATTGTACTTCTTTTTTTGAAATATCTAGTAGTTCGAGTGTTATTATATTTACGTGACGGCATAAAATGTTAAGTTTGAATGTCTGAAAACTTTGAATTAACTGTTATTTTAGTTTTTCTCTATCCAGTGTATATTGTTTTATAGTTAGATATAAACTAATTTGTATTCTGCAATACATTTTTTATAAATTTTATAGTGGGCAGTTTTTTTTTAAAAAATTAAACGATTATTCATCAACTGTCACGGGTCGTATTTATATAAAGTTGTAATTAGTGAAAATATGACTTTAACGTTTTTATCATTTAGTGTATTTATCCCATTAAAAATAGCCATCCAATATTTTTTTTATACATATATTATTAAATTATAATCATATCTTAATTTGCAATTCAATTAATAATGATTTAACTAAGCCTATTGATTCGGCATAATGTCAATTGCCAGTAAAGGATTTTTAAATCAGAATGTAAATTGTATTACTCACTATTAATTACATCACTACCTGTATAGTGTGTGGAATTTAAATGAAAAAAACAGTATTATTGAATGATAAATTGTAAGACAAATTAATCATTATTACAAACATTTTAAAATGTATTTTTCACGTTAAAAGTATTGAAACTAAAATTTGTATAGTAATTATTCATTTATATTTTTATAAACGTTGAATTACAAAATAAAAACTATTCAATTGCGTAAAAATCTATAAATGGAATATAATTTAAAACTAATAATAAAGAATATTAATAGTTATTCTATATATAAACGATTCCTTTAATCACAATTAAAAAAAATGCATACATATTATTTTTTAGAAGTTTGTTTTATTTTATTTAAAAAATATTATGAATTAATAGCGAGGTTTCTAATTATTTTTATATTACCTATACAACGAATGTTAAAATTTTAAATCTGAAAATGACATGTATTTATAATATACTTAGTCTTTATTAAAAAGTACTATTGAAATCATAAACATGAAAGGGTCGTTGATAATGTCTGTACAGCATGTTTCCTGGTCCTACGGCATAGCTCAGTAGTCATAAATTGTATTTTGCATATTTTAAAATTTACCACCGCAATATGACGTGCTGGTATATAGCCATTAAGCTGTACGCGATTCTCCCTAACAAACTTTATAGATTTACTAGGTGAAAAGACAAAAAAAAAGGAAAATAAAATGAATAACTTTAATGTCAGTTTTTTCCCGTTCATATTTGTTGAGGTTCTCACTAAAGAGATTGGCCCATTGTTCTAGTTTTAATTATATTCACACTCTGACACCCAAAGAGAATCAAAAGAACCCTTTTAACTTTTGTTACGGTCGTGAAAAATGATCAGTGTACAGATTATTTCCAAAACTCTTACAGTAAGTAAGTAAAAGACTTTTTTCTCACTCAGATAAAAGTAAAGAAGAAAAAAAGGTAAATAATATATTAATGACAAAATGCGTTTATTATTTACAAAATACTGACGACAAGGAAAATTCGAATGAGATATGTTCAAATTTTGTTATAGAACTTGTAGTTCTCGTTAAACTTCTTTTAAACTGATTGAGTGAGCTTTAGTTGCTTATAATCTAACAGATTTAACGTCTAGACATCACGGTTTTCCAGTGAATATTACTATAACTTAAAGTTTTAATAAATATGCTAACGCATACGTGTTTAAATTAAGATATTTTTGCTAAAATATTTTTATTTGTGCACTTCACGAAATCATAAAAAAATGGACGTGAATCAGAGAAATGATTAAATTAAAATTATTCAACTTTGATTATTAGTTTTTTTGTATGAGATACTATTATATAATATTAATTACAATCTTATTGAATATAGTAAGATATACGTTGTTATTAGAAAATATAAGCATTACAGGATAATTCAAACCGAAGTTTAGTATTAAATTTTGATAAGAAACCAAACTCACACTTTTACAAGTTTTGAAGTTTCGGTTGATTAGTAAATTTTTAAAAAAGTTAGTTCCAGTGTTATTATCATACTACGATATATAATTAAATTACATGACAAAACAAAAAATATATTAATTCCTTGGAAAGATAATCACATTCATAATTTTACACTTAATAAAATTGTTATCATTAAATATTTGTAAACTTATCTGTGAAGCATAGGCAACTTTTTATACATTATGGAATACATAACTTAGTTAAGTTTTGTTGTTTTAAAATTATAAAGTTTTTAAAATTAAAAAAATTGAATAGGTAATAAATTCATCCAAATATAGTGAAGTTCATTAACTAATAAATAAATAACGTTTTTATAAATTATAATACTCCAAAACAAAAAAATTGAGATAAGATTTTTAAAAAATTTCAAATAATATTTACATTGTTTTTTAAAATTTTTATTTAAAACATTAATCTTTTAATGTTATTATTTTTAAAATACAACCACTTATCAAATTTTATATTAAAATTAAACAAACATATTATTAAATTTTACATTTCAACAGAGTAATTATTCAAGTATACATCCAAAACATTAGTTTCCGTATTCATTGATGAATTTTAATAATTTATACTCAGCATTTAGTATCTTGTAACTTTTAACTTATATAATAGCAAAATATTACTCCTGAAATTGTTAAAATCACAAATAATCTCATTTGAATAGTAACGATTATGCGTGAACCATACTATTCAATGAAACCAATCAAATAACCTTAGGTGAAAAATTGTAAATGTGATATAGTGTACCTATGGGTATATATATTATTGTCAAGTCTAGTAATTTCGTAAACTTCATTTTTTACAACAAACATTGTTATTTAGTCACCGTACATAATACCATTTCCGTGCAACAGAAAAAACTGTAATGGTAAACATATCATGTCGGAAATTCACCCATTCATGTTGAAAGACATTAAATGTATAAAAATGTAAATTAAGATGAATACAGAAATCCTTATATATTATTTTTTACCATGAAATCATATTTCATCTCGGAATTTTCGGTAGTTAACAGTTATACGACAACATTGAGGAAAAAAAATTTACTACAAAAAAAAATTAAACACTATATAATTATTTTATAAATTATGTCAATTATGAACCAATTTGAAAAAATAACAAATATTATTTTCGATAAAAAAAATTCATAATATTTTCAATGATGTTGAAATTGTGTACATTATACATTTTGGTAAAAATATTAATTTGATTAACTAATCACACGAATCAATAATAATCAACCCAACGGCTCTGATGCAATAAGTAGTACGTTTATTTCTAGACTATTGCAGGTGATCGCCTCGTTGAGTATTTATTTTTTTTTTGCTTCTCGATTATTTCTGGACCTATATTTTAGCGATTCGGTAAATTCTTCGGGTCCTTTGGGAAACAACAAGAAATCAAATTACAAGTTTCACTGACATTTATCACTTTTATGACCTCATCCGAGATTTTCACTGTGTTGCGTACCGTTTTCTCTACGTTTATATACTTTATTTCATTGTTATTATTGTTATTTATATGAAAATACCGCGAGTGTGTGTATATGGCAGCAAAAATTCTTATCGAGGTTATGTCGCGGAATCAGGCGGCGTAAATTTTTATCCCGCTAAGATTTATAGCATTTAATTTTTCCTTTTTTTCTTTTCCACGCGGCCTTTAAAAATAAAATAAAAAGCGGGCAATATATCGGACCCACAAAAAATATGTTACGGACCAGTTAAAGTGTCGACCGCAAGACATTCCTCTTTTTCTTTTTATCTCTATATTTTTTTTTTTCTAAAAAGTGAAAAATGTCCGAACAAACCAAGAGAATGTTGTTCTAAACATACGAGTAAAAACCAAATACTTGTTTTTGTGTTATTAAACTGTATTTTACTTAAGTCATATTACTAAATACCATATACGTATAATATACACGTTGTATCCACAATATCAAAATTATTGTCTAGTCGTAATTATCTTAAATCCTACAGTTCTGTTCTCTTTCTTTATAATACCATAAACTCTATGTAATTACGATGTAGAGATTTAATATTATATTTTACAGGGTTAAATTAATCGTTAAAATTTATTACATGTAATTTATAATATTTTCACGATGAATTATGGTTTATTAGTGTTTAAACAATAACAAATACACAGGGGTGAACTCGGGGGGAGCTAAGGGGCTTTATTTCTCATTTTTGGGGTACTTACAAAGAGGTAATCAATAGATTTTCAAAACAAAAGCAAAGAAAAATGCATAATAAAAATTAGTCAAAAGAAAAAACTTATTATTGCCTTTATTTTTGTTACTATGAAAATATGTCATCTAAAATGTATTTAAATTATATTTTTCATATCTATAAAGAGTTATGTAAAGAGATGTAGTAGCCATTTCTACATTAATTACTTCTAGATCCATATCTGCATATTTGCGTAATTCAAACGAGATTTAATCAGGGTACACATAGCTATAATAATCCTCACTAAAATAGAAATTTGTATATCCAGAAAACTTCTAATGACAACGCAAACTGTTGGCATTTCGGTATTTACGTAAGATTAGTATATTTATGATTACATCTACATTTTATTCGCAATAATTTAATCAAATAAAGAGCAAACGGTGAACTTAATTTTTCCGTTATTATATAATATTGTATTATATTTAACTGTGTTAGTAAACAAAATGTTAAAAATCCTTCAAAAAACCACAATCAAGCCAATTTGATGAATTTGAAAATTTAGTTATTTTTAAATAATATGTCGAAGTCTGAAAGATACCTAACAGTTTAAAAAATTCTCTAAATTATAATAATATATTATTGGGATTTCAACAAAATGATATAAAAACAAAAATCCTCCGTTATGTTTAAAACTATTACCATATAGTAACATTATTTTAGTTTATAAAGATGATAAATTTATATATATCGTCATTTCCTTATTACATCTTTTTGTATAATACGTAAACGACTTGTTGTATAAAACTGTAATGAACAAAAGTGTGCTGAAAAAAATTTAATATTATCTGATACAACGATCTAGTTGTAATGTTGTTATTCATATTCATAATCTAACATGAATCTCAACAATATGTATTTTTTGTTTCTACTCAAAAATATATATTATTATGCACATATTTTTTTTCTCTACGATCGACTACCACAAAAATAAAAAAATAAATAAATAATAAATACAAATCGGAATTTCATTGACAAATTTTGTTCCCAAATACCCATTATTTTAAAATATATTGGCATACAAAAAATGTTTATTTATGCAAATTATTGGTACTGACGGCGTGTTCGATATGCAATATCGCTACTCCACTGTATACTTTTAGACGTTGTATGGGTATTATAATATAACAGTATTTTTACAAGATATCGAATATATACAAGAAAACGAAAAACTAAACAAACATTTCACGTTTTGTTTCTCGTTTAAACAAACAAGTACAAATCTTAAATTTAATCCATTTCATTATACAATTATTATAATTTATATACTGCGATCAGTGAGATGGTGAATTCTTGATAATTAAATGTATATAACATATATTTTGTATATTTACATTTTTAATTATTACATTATTACTACTAATTTCGAGTAGAACTTCCTATTACACTTTATGGTGTAAAAGAGAAGTTTTTTTGAAATTTAAAAAAATGAATAGTAAATATTTTTATGATATCATAAAATTATTGTTCAAATGGATATAATATGATAACATTTAATAATCCATGATCACAGATTTTATATAATATATTTAAAACAATAAAATTAAAATGTTTCTCCTTAATACTAAAATTCATTACACAAAAATACAAAAAATAATATAAATATAGATTTTTGAGACAATATTAAATATTTAAAAAAATGTGGGTAGTATCATAATTCTTAAACAAACATCGAAGATTTAAAATATTAAGGAGCTTAAAATGAAAATAATAGTTAGAAACAAGTTTAAAATTATACAAAAAGTTACTTTCTAATAAAAAAAAACTATACTTAGATCTTAGGTAATGTAATTTTCTTTTTATCGAAGATTATCGATCAACTAAAAAAATGAATTTCTTAATAAACCATTTGTAACCAATTTTCAATCAATAAAATCATGTAAGAACACTTTGGCAACACTTCTAGTTGAAAAACTGATTACGCACAAAACTGAAAAAATAAGTTTTTTATTTTTTAGAGTCGATTAAATTATAGTACAGCTCATAAATACATTTTTTATTTATTGTTTTACAAACCAATAATAATTAAAATATTCACTAAAATAATTTACTTTAAATTTCTCTTCAAATTTATATTTTTTACAATTTTAAATGTATAATGTACTATTTTAAGTACGAGCACTTTAATTCTTCTGAGTTACTTTTTTGTTGATATTTCTTATTCGAAAATAATATCTAGTCAAACAAACAAAATATTCCTTAGTATTATTATTAAAATAAGCTTCAGACGTCATCCAAAGTAATTCAACAAGCCATAACACATTTCTAAAAATGAACCAAGTAAATTATACAATTCAAATTATCTTAAGTGATAATATTTTATTTTATTTTATAATAATAGTTGCTCATAATTTAAAATAAAACTATGCATTTTTTCTGTAATTTTTTAAAGTTAAAATTTTCATTTAAAAGTTCGACAATTATTTTTTCCTTTTAAGGAACATTATTTTATTTAGTGTTGTTTAGTTTTAAATCAAAATAAACAAATAATGTTTATTAATTTCAGAAAAACTTTAATCATGTATGACATATTTGATCTTAAAACTCGGATCATAATCAATTTAAAAAAAAAAAAAAAATCACTTTTTGTTAAGGAAACCATACTATTTTATTGATTATTTTTATGTATACAGGTTATATACATTAATATATTATGTATGTATTATTAAACCATTTTTGTATGGTAATAATTTGTGTTTATATTTATAACATAATATAAGATATGAATTAATTTAATAATATTTTAATATACCTAATGCATATTTATAAATCTATCAGCCGTGTTCTAAATAAATTGATTTTGAAATGTCAATATTAAATTTATGCTCCTCTAATTTAATTGTATATTATATATATTTAACTTGTTTAAATATTTTATAATTAATACTTGGTATCATTACTTTTAATTTATTGAAAGTGCTAAATGTTTGTTAAGCTAAAACATAATATTACATATTACAAATATATTATTATAATAAAACAAAAAACATAGTCAGTAAAAATGTGCTTACTGAAAAATATGATAACTCTGAAATGGTTTTTCGATGAATGGAAATGGAAAAAAAACTTCATTACTTGTTCGTTTATCATTTTGCCCGTTTATTAAACAAGAAAATACCCAATACAATTTCATTGTCTGATGCAACCATGGGATCTGGTCAGCATTATTATATAAACGTTTGTCGTTTTCTTCAATACTCACACAATTCAATCGTTAGTAAATTGGCAATAATAAAAAAAAATATCCAGTGCTGTGTAAACCTTTTGTTTGATCACGTTGAATTATTGTAGTTATCGCAAGATCAATGTTTTTAAGGCAATTAAATACTTGTCGATTATTTTACGATTAAATGAATTAAAGCAACATATGATATACACATATACCTAAAATATATTTAACGAAAAAACGCATATTTTTTTGATATTAAGTTATACCTAATTAAGCACATGTATTATACATTACAATATTTATATTGCCTATTATTTTTATAACAAATTGTTTGTTATAATTCATAATATTTTAATAATTACGGTATGGTACAAGTTAAACGCAATTTTAATTTCTGTAAGTTATCATCAAATAAAATAATAATTATGTGATTCAGCTTTTCTTATTTTATTTTGTTTATACCTACCTTCACTTTATTAATTTTAAATAATAAAAAATAAAATAAAGTTAATGTGTAATATTTTTAAGTTTTTAAAATGCGTTGAATGTGACTAAAACCTATAACAATATAATATATAAATATTATAATCATATACTGTTAACGCCAAACGAATTTAGTTTTAACAAAAAGTTTCAAATTCTGTTTACCGAGTTAGTAAAATAATTGTTTTTCTTTATAGGTACTCCGAAAGTTCAACTTTTTTCAAAGCAAACAGTTTGTAGAAATAATATTATATTTATGTTTACCTTTTATAATTAAGAGCATATCTCATATTATTTTGATTTTTAAACCATTAACATTTTAATTTAATATGATGATTTACGCTTGCAAAAGTTTTATAACACATTTTGAAACAGTATTGTATATTATAAGAAGTTTTCAGAGCATACTTATTACTTAAATAAAAGAAGAAATTCTTACAAGAAATGTTAATGAAAATTAGTAAATTGCATTTACGATGTTTACCGTCGAATGAAAACGGTTTTTTTTTTATTGGTCGTTATGAACGTTTGCTACCACAAAGCCATCGGACTTCGAATGTTTAACCAACATTTAACTAACTATACATAATTCATGCTTATGATAATTGAAAAAGTTATTTTATAAGACTATAGGTTTAAAAAGAATTCAAGCTATTAGCCGAATAAATTGTAAATAGTAATTTATTTAATATTACCATCATAATAATTTTACACGCTGAAGAATAGATAAAATCTAATTTAAAAACCTTAAATTAATTATAACATATTTCCAAATATGAATTTAAACACTTATTATATATTATGTTTTGAATTAGTTCAATAAACGCAATATGATTTATGGTACTTACTCAGTTTAGTAAACATAAGTATTTTATATTTTCTGGATTTACTTAACCATAACTTAATATTATTTATTTAAGATATCGTATAAATTATCATTTCAAACTTAAATAACATTACGTGCTTTATGATATGAAAGTAGATATTCGGCATAAGCATCACAAATTTGTTGAATGTTTGTAATAAATAAACATACAAATCATTAAATAAAAACCAAACGTTAATTAATTCTGTTAGAATATCCGGTTGAATTAATTTTATACGTAAATATCTATTCTGGAACAAATACGTATGTAAAATATTTTCAGTAACTTGGATTCCTAACAAAATATTTAATAATACTTGATGAATACTATATACAAATTACTCAAATTTAATTAACATTTTTTTATGTTCGGAAATTTTACACAAAAGGCTAAAATGAATGCGTTTAATCGTATAATGACTAATATTTAACTATAACCCACTGTTATATAATTGTATATTATCCAATAAAACAATTGGTATACACAGATTACAATCAATTAACATTTGTATAAATTATTTAATATGGTCAATTGTACTGTGCATATTGACTAACAACTTAAGTAGTTAAGTTAAGTTAATAGTGATAAATGACAAGTATCAATGTCGTATTACTCGGCAGAAATAAAGACTAATGAACAAGAGAAGAATCCTAGTGTAACTACACTGGAATAGCTATTTAGAGACAATTGCAACAAGATTGTTAAATAACAAGTTTGGCGCATCCAGAACATTCAACCCGCCCCTTTTGGGATTGTCTAAAGGTCAAACGACGTTCGTAAAATACTTAGACTGCAAAAGACGGTTTTACCTTCTTCCAACGCCCCTTTTGTCAACAGAAAATGGAACATTATGTTATATATTATACAACCACGACGACGAGTGTTAATATTAGGTTAGCATTTAGGTTAGAAGTGATACATTTTAAGTACCTTAAGTGTATACCATATAATATATGTTTTTTAAATTTTGAAGTTTTTCAAGCGTAAAAAACATTACGGTAAACGCTCAGAGTCTAAGATAAAGATATTTATAGTTATCTTGAAAAAAGTGTACCGAATATTATGGTTTAATGTTTGGATGAATGAAGCTATTATATAAAGCGGACGTGTAGCTTTGTCGTTACTTACAATCGAGAGAATTTCCATAAAAAAAAATAAAATAAGTAGAAATTGTTTATGTCTCATAAAAAGAAATCCGCACATCACAATGCAGCTTTATGCGTACGTGTGTTTTAATATAAAAATTATGGCATTAAAAAAATGAAAAAATAATTATGATTTAATATGACAGCGTTTATCCGTTCTTATTTTCTGTTCGTGTACACATTGTTTTACAAAACAGTATAAAAATAATAAAATAGAAAGTTAAAATACTGATAACCTGAGCTATTATAGTCATCGATTAAAAGCTAATAAAAAGAAAAAATAATACTGATAAAATAATCAACTTAGGCAAAAAAAATATCACACTTCACCTCACTTATGACATGTATTCATAACTAATTGATGTATATCAATTCACGTTTGGAATAATTTATGTATTTTACCCGTAAAAAAAATCTAATTTTATAAATAGACGACAACTGTTCAATTAAATTTTTAAGATACACTTATTATGTAATTACAATTATCTTGTTTGGTAGCTTATAATTAATAAGCTTATATTTTATAATTCAGGTGTATTAATCAATATGACATAAACCGTTGTACACATTAATAATACCTGCATAAATAATGAAATCCAGAAATATGAAATTTTTTGTTTTATACGATTACCAAAAAACATAAAAGTGTAGTTTGTTATTTGAGATATTTTAGACGTAATAGTAGCTAGAAATTTAATTTTCTTTTATGAAAAACAATGATAGGAAGTTTTATTATTATTAAGTTTATTTTATTTTACTTACTTGTTCCCCGTAAACTTCACTTTCGACCGACATTATTAAAATCCAGTGCACTATGTCATCTCATGCGTGGTGGTCGTCAGTAAGAATTGCAGTATGACTGTTCTTGAGTATGATAAAATAGTCTGTTTTTTATGTACTATTTAAAAATATTCTGTAGCAATATTTTAATGACTTTTTTTTCAAATGAGGACCACCTTTTTCTACTTTAAATGATTCAGTAGATAGTTTTTTGAAAATGTTGGTGTATTTAAATCAAAATTAAAATGAGTAATTTCTGAATTATCAAAATGTGTATACTCGTACTTAGGATAATAGTTCTTAAAACCGGTTTTACAAAAAAAATATAATATATTATTACATTTTACAAATTATATAATATTTATAGATCAATATAAATCAATATAATATATAACAATAATCATAGTGTCCATATTTTCTAAACCTATAATCATTAAAATATGTATAATAACTCGGATATTACTCGATTAAATTTTGATTTATACACATTAAAATTATTTAAGAAATACCTAATCTAACCTAGAAATGAAGGTTCTCATTTGAAAAGTAAAAGTTTGTGTCGTATCAAAGAACTCTTTAGATGATATAAAAATTATCAAGTATTCTAAAATACTGCATATTAAAATATACTTAAAAATTCCAAAAATCAGATTTTGATTACAACTACATTAGGTTAGGTAGTAAATGAAAAAGTGAATGGACATGTTTGGCGAATCGTCCTGTATATACACCGTGCATTCTGTAAACGTATACTATTACCATTTTTATACTATGTTGAAAAACTACTCCAGCCGGTTTTTTTTTTTTTTTGCCGCTTGATATAATCGCCTTTTATATAATATATAATATTATATTATATATGTTTTATTCTAATGGCTTAACGGCTGGCAAAAACCAATGTTTTCAACAGAAACAAAAAAAAATCCCGCGTTGTCTACTCGAGCTGTGTAAAGTATATATAATATGTATACGAGGTCATTTCGAAAATCCCAGGTTCTATGTGCCGGGCCCGAAATGGTCTATTGTTTCGGAAGTTTTATATCAACGCCCTTCATTTTATTAATCACCTCCATTATTGTCGCTTGTTATGGCCGAGACCTCCGCTTTCTGTTTTTCCCACGTCAAAACCACCTCGGCCTCTATCGTTACCTACTTTTTTTCGCCACCACCCACCGCATCTTTCTCATCGAAAAATTTTACCCCATAAGCCAGACGAGTGTGTCAAGTTTTCGGCGCGTCGGTTTGGGTAGCTTTTAATCAATTTGTTAGACAACGGAGGACGGGTTTTTTCCTTTTTTCACTACTCGCCTTCGAAAAGCTTCCTGCCCGTTGACAGCCGCTAATCTGCCTCTCCGGTGATAAATGGCCTTGGGGACCGCCCGCCCGCCTTCCGTCCATCGCGCCGGAAAACGATGATTGAGAACACTGCTGCCCGAAATGAACTCATTTTTCACGAGTGGCGGTCGCCGGGTCCCGATGACAACCACGGAGTGCTGGTATACTTTAGATGTACAAAACACGTGGTTATTATTAAATATATATGTATAAGTGTCTGAGACACATACAAACATAAATACATCAGCCATTTCGTTTCGCTTAATGCTGAGTAAAAAGAAATATAAATACGTATTAAACGCATTTACAAAAAGCCGTTAGTGGAAATAACATCGCGCTTAATGCACAAAATTATTAAATCGATTTTGTTAATATTTTTGTACACTTCATATAACGTATCTTAGTTATATATATATATATACACTGTAATATTATGTTTGTACCTATTATACAATTTCCTTGAGATGTACACTTCGCATTTACGTATTTGCAGAAGTGAAAGAAACATGTAATGGACTGTTAAAACATTTAAAAAAATTTATTTTCTACCCCCAGATGTCAGCTAAAAGATCAGTATATGCTTTGAAAAAAATTGCAAAATACCGGTTTCTTAAAACACTACTCGTCTTTTTGGAAGTTTAAATAACAATTTACATATTTAATTAATTAGGTCGCGTTTTCAAAGGATTTCGTCTATTAAGTATTTTATGCGAAAATACATATTTTTATTTCGTCAGTCTCTTAAAACACACCTCGCTGTAGAGTTTGGAAAACTTTAACAATAAATGGTCAGTTATTTTATTCATAACACAGTGTTTTGGAAATATAATTCGAATGTGTATTTTTAATTTCTATAAATAATAAAAAGTTTGTATTGAAATGACTTTCATTTTAGATGCATCATATTTTATACATGCAAAACCATTAATTAAAACTGTAAAATGAGTATTTTAATATTCGTATTAAAAAAATGGTGATTAAAAGGGGGCAAAGCATCCATTTTTTTAACTTTAAAAATTTTAGTAACTCTAAATTAACATTTTTAATTAGATATTTTCATTTTCTGAGAATCTTAACCCTAAAATATTAAAATTATAAACTTCGTGCATTATAAAAATGGATTTTTAACACGAAAACAATGAGTTAATTAAATCACATATTGATTTGACAAAGTTAAAATATAAATTATATTAACAACATACAAAATAATAATAATTATAATTCCTAACAGAAAACCTACAGTTGTATTTTTTATATAAATCACTGCATAAGTAATAGTTTTTTTTTTTTTTAAACATTAAAATGATTATTTAGTTAAAACAAACGATTCTTAATTCTATCATAAGACTATCATACTGTTAGACTGTTAGTTATACATTTAAACTATTAATATTTATGATTTGTTACATAATATTTTTATGATATTAAAAATGTTGAAAAATCCATATATTTGTACAAATAATTGTGATAGTCATATAAATAATTAGAAAAAAAAATAAAAAAATACGAAACTAACCGAAACGTGACAGGAAATTATCTGAGCAAGGTAACAAATAAAATATAAGAATTCAATATAAAGACTTAAGTGTTTTTAAAAAACTGGATATTTTTAAATAAAAATAATTTACTATTTTTTGATGAATTTTATTAAATATTGGAACGCAAAATGGTGATAAAAAAAAACCATTGTCCCTATATTGTATTATATTATTGATATTTGTTATACAATAAATTTATTGTAAAAACATCTTTTTATTTTTTTTTTTTTTTTATTTTTATAACGACAAATTAACTAGCAATTTTTTTTAAAATACATCAAACTATCAAATTTTGTTATTATTTTATTTTCGATATAAAAAAATTGACGAATTTCAAAGAAGAATTTCTAATTCTACGACTAAGAAAAATGTATAAATAATCTTAAATTAGATTATTCTGTATTTATTTTTAATTGTTATGCAATATTAAACATCTGATCATGTATGTTTTAAAATAATGCATATTACTGTACGTTTTGTCGACACTAAGTGTCAATAAACCAATCAATAAGCATAAAATTTATTTTTATGTGTTGATATATATGCAATTAAGAAAGTTATTATGATAAATTCTAGTGTTGATAAATTATGCAAATGTTGTCAAATAATATATGTATTAACACTCAGCCAAGCCGAGAGCAAACAAACAAATTAACCGAATGAGGATATATTTTTCTTTTTTAAAAAAAATAAATAACATTGAGGTAGAAAAAATGTATCCTCGCTGTAGTATATATTATTATTTATTTTGTAAATTCTCGCACACAATTCCGTACGAACACTCGGAAATAATCGTTGAGATGAGAATTCTATTCAAAAGCGCCACGCTATTGTTGCATTCGGAGAGGAAACTTTTTATTATTATTATTATTATTATTATTATTTCCCACTCACAGACGTTGTGTTTCACTTTTCCTGCCACGTTCTCACCTCACTTTTAAAGTGCATTTCTCTCTTGTGAAACACGCAGCACACACGCGCACACATACACACACGTGCATAAGGTCAACTTTAACCGCAGTGCACTGGTTTGTCCTCGTGGGATTTGCTGAACTTTCATTCAACTCCTTTAAGGTATAAATACCATATTGCCTATAATGACGCGCGTGCCCACACACAGCTGGCCACTAACTCCATCTTACCCTCGACCCTCAGGCATGTGCTCAAATCGTCCGCTACGGTAACGGTAGGTATGTACGCCTTGGCGATATTAGCTCGGGAGACACTTTGGCTGTTGGCAACAATAACATGCCGACCGCGGTTATGTGCGGCCCGTCTAATAAAACGGTTGCACAGCGGCGAGTTTAGCCCGTTTAAAAGGTTACGGCCGTCGGATGTGCGGTAACGGTTCGCAGTGACCTTCCAACGGTTATTTTATGGACACCGAAAATTGGCTTTTCTGCAAATAAAACAGAGTTTAGCGAAACGAATTCGTGGTTTATCGCTGTTTTATCACGAGATTCGTCATAATGTGTAACTTCGTTAAATGCTAAAACTATATCTACATTGTTTTTTTACTCTCTTCAATCGTACGAAATACACTTAAGTATATTATTAAGACCTTTTCTTTAATTTCCTTGTATTTGTCTCCGTTTATATTCTCAATATTTAACCATACGTACATTTCATGTGATAAAATAGATAATCTCTATTCAAAGGTATGTCATTTAAGCAGTTCAATATATGATTAATTACAGAGGTGAGGTAGGTACTTATTTCCATATACCATATACGTATATTGTATATATATTATATAGCAGAATGACCATATTGGCATATTTGCATTGTTAAATATTAGTTAGTGCTAATTTTAAATTTCAATGGGAAAAATAAAGCATTAAATTGCAGACATTGCGATAAAGTTAAATATGTATTTGTTTTATTTTTATATCGAAGATAGTAGGGTTTAGTTATGAAAATTTATTTTTACATTTCAATAAATTAAAATTTTTTATAATGTTTATTGATAATGTACGTTTAATGACTCACGCAGTAAAATATAATATTATACATTAAAAATGTAAAATGAGCCTCGTAAAATCAATACATAATTCATAATATAATCCCTATATTTAAATATATTTTTATATTTATTGTATAACTTTATAGTTCGTGTCCAACTTGATTATGGTTCTGAGAATTTGGCTCTGAACGGTTGTCACAAACTATCACGCACAGTGAATGACTCAATATAAATATATAGTAGGTATCAACTACAAATATTTTTAATTTTTAGTCGCCCGTCGTATATAGCTAAAAGTATAAATACGAATGCCCAGAACAATAACCGAGTAATTGTGATCAAACAGAAAGACGTACACAGTTTGGAGATATGATAACTTTAGGTGGACAAAATGGAAATAAATATATATATACTAAATACAAAACTTATTTTATCTGACAAGGTATGTGACGACATCTAAATCTGTTACATTTAGTCATTTAAACTATGCCCACTGTTATATATTTCAACATAATTTTAAAAAATATATTTAAATTTCTTTGTGTGTAGTGGAGAAAAATATCAAGTTTAGTTTTTTTTTTAGTCCTTTGATATATTAACGGTTGCATTCAAAACTTAAATTCGGCACTATTAATATTGATCAAATAAATTTTGTCAAAATATTAAAAGGTCAAAAGGGACTGTAAAAAAAATTATGATGAACAGTAATAAAACACATTCAAAATTCAACATTATAATGTATCACTTACTTAATCTTCGGGAACAATGCGTGTTGCTTGTTGGTCGCTTCAAATACCGGCCTTATAATCTGCTTCCTTCATGTGAAGCTATATTATTCCATGAAAATACTCTCCAAATGTAACGTTCATTGAAACCATGGCGATTCTCCGAATCTGGCCTAGTAGCCTAGTTTGTCCCTGCAGATGTTTTTAGTATTACCTTTAACGTATTTAACGAACGCTCTTCCATAGAATACCTATCCTTTGGGATTAACTGATCCACAAACTATGCGACAGTATCACACCTTCTTTTGTCCACGTCTTGTACATCGTATCGTTGAAGCTTATATAACGTCACACACACACATTTAACGCAGCAGTCGTGATGATAAAAAGGATAAAAAATAGCATTATTCATATAATATAATTAATTATTAATTATGAATATTATTAGACTTGTTTAGAGTAATAATCTATATTCATATTTTTTTATTGCTGTTAGGGATTAGATTAAACATTTGTATTTACGTTTTTAAATTATATAAGTTAGTTTTACCCTTCTACCTTCTAATATTCCACCACACCCACTCTTTAATTTAATCATTTTTTTTTTTTTATTATTATTAACTAATATAATCCACGATAATAACAAAATCCCATTGTCAAAAATATTTTTTTTTTTTTTTGCTAGATTTAACAAGAATATATTTTGACTTAACATATATTTACATTAATATTATAGATTATGGGCTTAACAATATAAAATTGCATATAAAAAAAAAATATAAGTTTATCGTAAAATCAACCAAGCATTTAATTATTTTAAATATTCATGAATTTAATTGTCTATTTCTCTATACACAAATTTTATTAACCGCATAACAATAAATATTCTGTCAATCCAATTTGAATCTTTATTGAAATAACATGTACATTTTGTTGAGTGCGTCGGATCAACGTGACAATCAAAATATGTATTTCATCTACAAGGGTTAACTACAATTCAAACTAATCCTATAGAAAAAAAAATATGACCCTTCCTTCTTATATTACAGTCGACATTTATTTCCATGTTAGTTGGTTTTCATGCCGGTTAACAATATGGCCATTAAGCCACTTCCACTAAAGTGTTGTGTATAAAATATTTATGACATAATTACCTCCCATTTGTCCGCAATAGACCAGATTTTTCTGGAACATAAATCAATTTACGTACATCATCAATCGCCAGACAACTATACACAGTCTACGCTGGGCTGACGAGTTAACAACGCATAAAATAACATACTCGACGCATTTTATAAATTATATACATACAACCACAAGCTATTAATACCTGGTTATCTTCGCAAACGCATGACAATTATTATAATTACATATTTCTTTACGTCGTGTCGCAATAGGAATACATATCACTCACGGTGCAGCAATGGCGTGAGAGTTACCATACTATAATCATCGACATTCAGATCGACTACATATTACCCAATATAATATACTAACGATCGTTGTACGGCTTATTATTTGCACATTTTAAGTGCTAACTTGATGGCGATGACGATAGTCATCATTATAGTCATAACGATATGGAATTTTTGAGTTCGGACGCGACGCTTATATAAAAACGATTCGTCGGATACCTATAATATCATATTATTATTATTGTGTGCATGTAAAGCGAACTTAGGATAACGAGCTAACAATAAGCGTAGCTGATTATCGTTTACGAGTTTGAATTATATAGTTTGATGGAATTGATCGATGTAAAACAACAGGAGTAGAAGATAAATTACCAACTCGATGTCAGAATTAAGAAGGTTTCGGTACCATGAAGATGATAAATCTTTTATATTGCAGACCGTCCAGCTTTCGAGCGTATACGAAATACGTGAATAATAACAATTCTTGTTGAAGAATTATAGTTTTTGCGATGGCAAGTGAAATAATTTATCCGGCGCATTGTTTAATGAACACAGGTTGAATGCATTTGACATTTCGTTTAATTAGAACTTGTTGTTGTTTTGTATAACTTAAGTTGTAATGTATAATTGTTCAAAACATTTATTTTATTTTGCTATTTCATATTTAAATATCTTATTTGATACGCATTAGATATTGGGACTTAACGTTTGTTATTTTCCGGTCTGCTTATAAAATAATAACTTTAATGGATATCATTCAAATCGATATGTTAAAATCAACCACATAATAATGAGACGTTTTTATGAATAATTTTTAAATTTTTCAAATAGTATATATACTTAATACATATTATATATTACAATTGTATACTTATGCAGTGTACAATATTTAATTGGCATAGTGGTATAGACAAAGTCAATTGATAGGTATCTAGTACCTACCGGTTCTTTACGCTCCCACTCAGAATATTAAAAAGAAAATAATAATAATGAAACGCATAAATATGTAATAACTCAATTTATTTATTATAAAATTCAGATTGTCGTGGAGAAGAAACTCGTAATCAACTTGCATGTATATAAATACATGTATAACAATTTAAATTCAATGTTATCAGCATTTGTGAGTGAAATAATATTATTCCAATAAAGATAAATGAAAGAAATTTTATTAAAAATGTATATACAATGTACTATCACATTTCGCTTTCAATACAAAACGACCACTTATTTCAAAATATGTTATCGATTTCCACCACGCAATTGGCAAACGTTGTTATTTATTAGAATTCAGTCCCTTGCTCCCATACAAAACAATAAAATAATGTTTTCGTTAGTCTGTCTAAAAATCGCAGTGAAATACTCATTTTTCCCTGTCGATAGTTATAACGATATCACTTCGGCTAACAAAACACGTTATATCATAAGACATAAAATATAGAGTGAAAAATAAACTATTTGTTTTTAAAATGATAATAATTATAACTAGAACAAAGCACTATAATGCGTTACGCTTATATACACAAGAGTATTATTTACTATCATGTTTACATGTCGTAGAAGAACAATGTGATAATATTTCAAGTGCAAAAGTGCATTTAAGTAATATATCCACATGTATTTTTATTTTTCATAATATGAAACTTTTAACAAAGAAACTTATCATGTGTAGAGCTTGGTACTATATTATGTGAAACAGTTTATAATTGTTATGGTCTTTCCTCTATTATATATGTATACGTTTCAAAATGGTCCGATTCAACAATTTAAATCATTGTTGATGTAAACTTAAATTTTTCTTCCAATTTCAACCAAAAAAGTAATACTTATACAAGGCTATTATTTTATTAAATAGCACTCATTATTTTAAAAAATATTAATTTTTGTCAAAATATCTTTTTACATGATCCACAGTGGAAATAAAACATGACATTCAAAAAAATTATCATTATTATCGTTATAATTTTTAAGATTTTTTTTAATGGAATCGTATACATTTTTATTTCAAATTTCAGAGCAGAATATTTTTTTAGAATATTTCGATATACAAAAACGAAATTCGGAAGAATAGCTTATAAGTTATAAGTATTTAAAGTTTATGTGAGTGGAGTAGTAGACCAACATTTTGTGAGGTATCCCCGTACCGCACTCCACTCTGCTCACAAACACTTTAAATACTTACAATGTATAAAATACTCGTTCGAACTTCGATTTTTATGTATCAAAATACTCCCGAAAATATTCTACTTAATAATGTAAAATTAAAATTTATGTAGTTATTAAACAAAGTAAAAACTTAAAAAATATAACGGTAACAAAAAAATATTAAAAAAATAAATTAGTTTAAAAAAAATGTTTTATTTTATTTCGAACTAAAATTATACTAAAAAAATATTTCCAAAAACGTTAATAGATTTTTAAATAATGAATATTGTTCGATAAAATAATCAACCAGAATAATTAATCAAATTGTTTAATAAAAAATTATTTAAACAAATAAAATAAATAAATCTTATTTCACATATTTATATGTATAGGTAGTTATTTCAGCAAACAATTTTGAAATCGCTTTATTTTCTTAATTATTTCTGTTAAGATATTGTTTAGTACATATTCTCATGTACTGATATATTTACTGCGGGTGTCTAATAAAAAAAATTAAGTAAATAAATAATAACGTCAATGTTTTTCATGAAACTAATTTTATGAATATGTATAATTAAATAGATATTTGCATACGATATCATTTTTATTAATTAGCTACATAATTATTTCAACCTTGTTGACTATTTTAATGAAATAACGTTAAAAAAAAATTTATCATTTTACATAATATTTTTTTTTTATTTTTATACGTCTATAGGTAAAGTATTTATATATCTTATAAATATATACTTTATATATATATATTAGGTTTATTTATGTCTATTCGTGCGAATCGGTCGGAAATTCGACCTTTCAAAAGAAAGAATGCACAATTTATAAAATAAAATAAAATAATACGAATAACCTTAAAAAGTATATATATCTATACACACAACACTTACGTAAGAGAAATATATTCTTTGTAAAACGTTTTTGTTCATTGAAATGTTAAAAAAGTAATGTTATATATAGAATACATATAGTAAACGTTGGAACAACCGATCACTAAATTGTCTATTGCTTAGAAAGTCTGATATTGGATGTAATTCTTTGCAATTAAAAAAATCCAATAAGATGCATAGATGGCATAATTTTCATCTATATTGAGGGTAAATCATAAATGATTTAAGCGAAATCACAAGGATGTTTTAAAATTTTGAGCCAAGAAATCGATTTCCTGTAAAGATTTATCGGAAAGCAATATTATATTGTTACTATATATATATATATATAAACAGCAAACAATAATTTATTACTGGTTATACAATTACTATTACTTCTGTATTCATTTTTATCTATGTGCTAAAATATTAAAATACGAATATTTATTGAAAACACATAAAACGTGATGTGGCCTAAGGCACCAAATAAACTAAAACATAAAAAAAAAAAAATGTATATAAATTGCTTGATATAAACGTGCAGTTGTAGTTTGCTTCAGGAATAATAATGTATATTATATAGTATACTTTTTATGATTTGAATCATAAATACCTATATATCCAATATGTTTCATAATATAATAAATTCTAAATAATATTAATACAATTTTGCACAACATTTTCCGTTTTGTATTTTTTTTAAACTTACTTTTTTTTTACATATTATCTTACATTTTACAACATACACTTTTTTTAATTTAGTAAATAATTATACAATTAATCTCAATCAATGCTTATAGAATTGTATCAAAATGATTTTAGAATATTACATAAAACCTAGTGGATTTCTGTTAAATTTTGAAGACTATTGATCAATTGATATTGTTTATGTCTAGACGTTTCTTGTGATAAATGATGCGATGGATTAGAATCGAATTTTATAAATCTGTTATATATATTGTAATAATATACCTTAGCCCATTATTCTAGTGATTCCCGGCAAATGACTACGAAATTTGGGCTATTTGATAACTAGTCATGTGACCAAATTTAAATAAACAAAATCCATAGTGGTAAAATTATATCGAGCAAATAAATATTAAGTATTTTAATGGTTTTAAACTATCGGGGTTAATGAAAAAATTGTAATAGACATTCACGAGTAAGTTTTACGAACCGACCATTTCAGTACTGCACAGAAATTATTTAGTTGATGGTATTACCGAAGTTTTTCTTGGATATAACTTCCTTTCTCGGCCGTCTATTTTACTGTCTGTGGTCATTTTTCCGGTCCATTGAAATGGAATGGAGGATAAGAAAATAGAAGGCTATAGAGATGGAGAGTGAAAATAATTCTCCTTTATAATTCAAAAGGCACAGAAGTCGGTGGTGGTCATAAGTTACCCAGTACGTCTTCGATATATCAAATACCGAGGTTCTAGAGAATCGAACCGGAATTTATTAAAGTTCTTGCGACTGAACAATACGTTTATTATTGAAGTACATCAAAGGTTAAGCAATGAACCAACAGGTGGTCATCGTATAAAGATTAATTGTCTGTATTTTTGATTTCCGCAGTTCAAAAAACAAATATTTCTGAATTTTAAATACGGTGGTTTTAGCATAGACGACATAGTAATAATAATACACGATATTTAAATATATATATATATATATATATAATCGCAATTTTTTTACTACTGGTATATTTTCAACCTTCTATATTATTGTAGAAATTGTGTTTAATATTTAAAAATTTTTAGGTAGATAAAATATTTGGAATTTCAAAAAAGCAAACGTAAAAGTCTTTGCATCTTTTTAAATATATTTTATGACAAACTTGATCAAAGCTATTCATACATAACGAGATAAAGATTAGGTAGCCATAAGTTTCTACACGGCTTTTGATAAATTATTTTTGAAAAGGGTTTCCTATTTAAATATGAAAAATGGTACTTGACCTCTGAATGACATTTGTAACGTCAACAAATCCCTATCAAATAAAAAATTCTTTTCGTTATTCTATTCATACCAACCTCTTTTAAAACCTCAAAAGCCTTAAGCCATACTGTCAGTACCTACCTGAACATGTGCCGTGCATAATGTGGTGTTATATTCTACACCTACCATTTTACACGTATTTGTGTTCGCTTAGAGTGTCATCATTTGATCTTATCAACTCTTGGAAACATAAATCGTTTTGTAATAGTAATTAATATATTTATGTAACTAATTAATATATATATATAAACTCGTGGGTCATTTTTGAGCTTGAATTCGAATTGATTAAAAAAAAAAAATAGAAACACCACATGGGTGAAAACAGACCACCATAAAATATTTCGAGTAATTCGTAGAGCTGTAACAACAGACAATTATGTACAAACATTTTAATGAAATTAATTAGGTAAAACTTGTTGAAATTTACCACACTACATTATTATACATACATATATGCACGTATTATTTTGAGTACTTCTGGGAAAACATTGTAGGATGATAATAATTAATAAGTTTTAATTATTCGTTTACAAACAAATTGCAATGGGAGTGTACATTTTTTTTCGTATGCGTATTTTTCGTTGAACAAATTGCAGACAACGTTTATAATTATTATATTACGATATCTGTATATTCTTGTACAATAATAACGTTCATAATTAAAAAAAAAAAAAACGTTTGAATACAATAATTTTACCGACCAAACACCCTTTAGAGCCACACGATATTTTTGTTTCACAACGAAAAGCACCATTTCTATTTTCGCCGAACAACAATATAACGATTATTGTTTTATTAATTTATTTTATACATAAAGAAATACATTTGTAAAATTACAACAACAAAAAAAAAAAAAATGTAAATATTACGGTAATTTATGACGGAATATGAAAGCCAATAAGTACGTGCAATTATAGGTAAACAAATCCTCAAGGATATTTAAATATAAAAACCAATACGTGAAATAGATTTAAACAAATATTCTTATGGAGTTATGGTTATTCGCTACAATGAAAAACGGTGATTTTTTATTAAATTAAATCAAAACCTCTATGTAGTATACGTCCACACCACACCACGAAATTTAAAATAATGAAACGATTTTATTTAATTATTGATTGTTTTGAAATTTACAGAAAAATTATAAAATAAAAACAACAACAGTGTATCATTAAAAATAAACACGCCCTAGAACTATGAATATAATCGATAGTACATATATGTTTGGTACGGGTGAATGGGGGGAGGGGGAGAGGTGAATTTTTAAAAGACCGACCACCCACGTATGCGGTCATGCCTCATCTCCTTAAAATATTAAAACGACGGTGGTGGTGTGTGGAAACCAATATCTTAAACGTCATCACGCCTCAACCGCCACGTGGACTGGGTGGGTATGTATATTATACGTATAAATGATATTATTAAATAACATATACGCGCGCATAACAGGTCGCTTGGAAGCGGTTTAATCGTACGAAACGGTTTGCGTTCATGTTTTCGGTGGGATTTTCTCGCCATGCATAAAAAATGATGAAAAACGCGCCACGCATTGTATTTGCACACGCGCACGCACACTTATACATATACGCATAACGTCACAAACACGTACGACGCGATGAGAGAGAATTTTTGGACGACGATAAATTCGCTACCATAAATTCATCGCTCGCAAAACGCGTCCGTTTGCTCACCTACCTATACGGCGGCATTATATAGACACGCTAACGCCCGTTCATCCGCACACCCATACACACACACACGCGCGCGCGCGCGCGCGCACTCGTATATATACACTCTGTTATTATATACACCCGTGAGCACAACAGTGGATTGTTGCGGCTAAATGATTACGGGCCGCTGATGGATTGCCTCGGCCGCAGTCGTATCGCATCATTCTAGGGGCACGTGCGTGCGGTTTCGGATCCGTCTATAACCGTATATATACCATCATATATACGAGCACACACACGATATTAGGTACATGTATACGTCTTCGACTTACGACCGAGTATTTATAATGATAATAATGTATGCATGCGCCGACCCAAATCAACCCCAGTCACCCCCCGTCCCGAGACTCGGGGACCTATCATCGTTGTCCGTGCGCTCGTTCGTTGTTTCTGCGCCCCGCATGTACACAAACGATAAAAAAACAAAAAAACACTGTTTTGACGTGATTCCTCAGTAAAATGTTTAATTACTCAATGACGAGTTTTACACGCATTTCCTCGCGTGTGTTTATTAGCGATAGATCTGTGAGTCGTCGTAAATTTTTTTATGATATCAAATTTACAGGTAAACAGGAAATAATAAAAATTATACGTCATAGTCACATTACTTTTCGGGAACATTTTCTGTATCGGCTATAATGGATTCTTCATTTCTCACGAATAAATAAATAATGTTATAATGAAACATTAATAACTATATAGAAAAATATTTTTCTATCTCAAATCACATTCACTCATAACCATTACCGTCGATGCAATGATAGAATAACATATTCTAATATACTCGTACATACTATTGTATTAATATTTATAGATTAATAATTAACTAATTTTTTAAAATACTGTTTTCCTTCGTCATATTTCACATAAAAATATATAACATGTTGTCTTTTATGTATACATTACATGAGCATTCGTTGTGCTAGTCGATATCTGATCAGACATTAAAGAGGGTTTTCGTGACCTAATTGTGTTAATATTATACCATTACGTTCGACATACAAGTTTTATATAAGTAGGTAATGAATACGTATTACGTAAGTTCATACGAGAAAATCAAATTAATAGCATTGCCGCCGACAAACTATGCTCGGATCGCACTGGTAATTGCTATGCATGATATTTCCATCCATCTCGATAGTAATATAATATTATTAGATACTAGGTGCATAATAATAATTAATAATATAATATATTTAACTGATTTGATAATTTATTATTAAACAATAGTGCTCGTGTGGTGGTTAAAGTGGATCGATATCAACCGATATATTAGGTCGACTTGACTGGTGGGCAAATGGTTATGATTTATATAGAAAAAATTGGAAGTGTGGCAAAACATCAAGTTTCACCTACAGGCGCGTTTAAAACGTTTTGACCAGGTACCCGTGTGCCCGCCTGAAAGAGGTTCACACGCCACCTGCGAGCAAACATTTAAATAAATACGATGAAAATAAAATCGAAATAAAAACTAAAATAATACATTCGACCTCGCTTTTCCAGAGTGTGCGCGTCGAATTTCGGCTTGTTGGACGAGAAATTTTTGAATAGTTTATGACTGGCCGTCGTTATCGTACAATTATATCATACCATTGTCGACGAAGAGTTCTTGACGAACGACTTCATCTATGTACATAGCCATACACATTATAATTATACGATATTACATAATTTTTCATCTATAATATGTTTAGGTTTAAATTTTTTTTGGACTGTAATTTCAAAGAATTAAAAATTAATAATGAATAATTTTTAATCAAGTAAAAATATTTTTTTTTGCTTTTAAAAAATGGTGTTATTGCATATTATACATTATACGTTTATTATAATACTCGCATTACGATGCTTCTGAAAAAAAATATTCCTCATTTGCTTATGCTAAACAAAGTAAAGTAATGGATTAACCGTTTTTTTCTAATTAAGCCAAAAAAGCCTTTTTGGCTTTAATATATTGTTTAATGGGATGATTAAAATACATTTAAATTCTGATAATTACACACAGTTTATTTTTTTTATTTTTTAGATATTCATAAACCAACTATTGTTTTTATTTGTAATTAGTATGAATATATAAATACTATTGTAGGGTAATAAACGGTTAATGTAATTTCTACCAAGCAAAATTGTCTGACTCAGTAAATACTTATTTATGTTGAATTTAAATTGAAAATGTTTAACGTTTCATTATATCGTAATGAAAATAACGAATTGATTATTATCAGTTTATAATAACCATACACCCAAGTTAAGATATATATTTTATTCTATAACCAGAAAATGTTTCCATTTTTATAACGTCTCTTTAGCTATCGATGTGCTGTTGGTATGAACAATGACTTTTATCACGCTATATTCGAATCATTTTCATATCCATAATATAGCAATAATTATTATTAGATATGATTTATAATTATTATGAGTTAATAATAATATGTTTTGTTTACGTTTATATATGCATCACATTCTCTAAATTATTAGTCTATAGGAATTATTTCATCATTAATATTATAATTTGTATTTTGTGGTATACATAATTATTTAAACTATTTAAACATATTTACTCCGTGTGCACATGCGTTATAAAGTATATTTTAATTTAAAATTAAATTATTATTTTTTATTTTTTCATCTCGATGATGAGAGCTTTATAATATCTATAACGTTATAATGTATATTTTAATTTCAAATAAATATGCTATAATAGTATATTACGTAGAGACATTATGTAGCATATTTACACCAAATATACCTATTCTGTAGTAAGCTTACAGCATTAAAAATAAAGATAAGTATAAATCTTGAAACTATAGGTAAATCGAAAAATCATATATTTGATGCATAACTTGAATAGTGTTAAATTTCCTATGAAAATATTATAGACCTAATGAGCTTAAGCAACAGTCAAATAATACATATTATTCGTAAAAACTCTGTTTATATTAGTTGTATTACTTATTATTGATTAAATACCATACATTTATATAAAAGTAAATGATTTAAAAAAAAAATTAATACTACATAGCTCAACAATATTATCAGATCTTTCCGTCTTCCAAGCTCGTGTTCATTATAAAATGCCTTACTTATAATCTATAAACAGTATTTTTGTTCCGAATGGAACAAATCCAATATATGAAAAATGTATATTGGAAATATAATTATAAATATATTTATAATATTAAAAATTATAATATGTACAATGTACAGTTGTGAAAGAATTCAAATGTTTTTATTCGTAATTTGTAAGTCTATACGTCGAAATATAAATATATTTAAATATTAACACAACATTTTTATGTATATACATTATACAATCATAATCTGTATTTAATAAAATAAAACATACCAAACTAGGCATTTTTTTTTAAATTGAATGTCCTAAACCATATCGCTCTACATCCAGTCATGTGTTTGGTTATAGCACATTTTCTAACTAGTGTGATCCTAAAATTTAAACACATCCGACCAGACGTACATAATCATAAACTCGTTTTGTTTATCTTCTCGTGCATAAAGTAGTCCACTCTGCATTTTGATATAAACCGGTAAATAATTCACCAACTGGAAATAATAAGATAATATTTTTGGGCTTAGAAGCTTAAAACATTACTTTAATATTATCACGCACTCACATCTAGGAACAGGGATGTAATTAAAATGTAACAAAAATAAATGTCATCGGACCATGTGCCAGAGATTATTGTTCATCCGAGTGGCCCTCAATTTCTACACGATTTCGGAATTTTCGACAGTCATTTTTAATTACATAGTTTACATCAAGTCATGTTGTCATGATGTATAAATAATTCGACTCATGTTATTGGATTTTTTTTTTTACTTAACTTTTCATATTTTTAAAAACACAATAAAGTTGTACGCTTTGTTTAATTCTATTCTTCGGTTAGGATAATTTTATTAATATTGTACCTATATTTTTTTTCGATTTGTCCACCCCATGAATTGAAACAAAATACGTTAATTGGTATATTTTAATAAGAGTCATTACAAAGAAATTGATAACTATTTTTCATAATAATTTGTGACAGCGTTAGTCATTATACATTTGTTTCATCATTTATTATAGTTTGTAAGTTTAAAATTAATACTAAATATTGGTTAAATTGCTTGCTGTATTCACTCTTTATCGAGTTTCCACTCGAATTTCCCTGGCAGTGTATTCATATTGGCATTCATAGAACCAAACTCAATTCGACAGAGGAACGTCACTGAAGACTGAAGTAAACCTCAATTATTATGTTTTGAGAGAATGATTGTTAGTACCCTTAGATTGTATTGTGAGTCAAAATAATATAAAGAACATTTTATTTATTAACTAAGAGATTTGAAACCATCTTTAGAACACTTCAAGCATACAATGTATATGAAATCCCATTCATATTATGAGAATTATATATTGGACAAGCAGAGCTGTCACTAAAAAATCATTTTACAGAATACATAAATGATAATATGGAGAAAATAGTTGGCTAAAACGGACATACAGTAAAGTACGTCACGGTAAACTCAATTCAACAACTTCAAGATCTTTGATAAAAAAATACCCGTACATATTATGTGAAAAAAAAATGATAAAGAAAACCATTGAAATTGAAAAACGTCCGAAAAAGTTTAATAGAAAACATATTACAACGGAAAACCAATAATAAAGTTACATTATTATAAATTTATAAATAACAATAATTTGAAATACAAAAATGATTATTTATTGAGATTAAATTGTTTTTAAATATTCAGAGTTCAGACAAATAAACCAGTTGAACCAACTGTCATTAATCAGTTGCACATAATCAATTAATCATCAGTTATTTTCGGTAACTATAAATAAACATTTAAATGTGGCCAGTGAAGGTCTTACGATTCTCTAAATGCTCATTGCATTATACGAAGTCATTACTATTGGCTATAAATAAACCTAGATAAAATACAATTTATTAAGGTCATTAATTAATCAATTAATGAAAATCCAAAAATTGTACTTTATATCATATTGTTATCTATTATTGAAATACAATTTGTATAGTATTGAATACGTTATAAATGCACTATTAAGGTTCAAAATTATTAAATAAGTTTTAAATAACGTACTGGGTATAGTTTATGTTCAAAAAAGTGAACAATAATAAAAACCTAATACTAATAGAGTTCAAAATTAAGGTAATATTTTGTCAAAAGAATTGCGTTCATTCATAACGCATTTAAGAAACGTTCATTCATTCATTATTTTTGTAATAACCAGCTAACGCAAGTACCATGTTCTTCTCTTGTATAGAGTGTCTGAAGCATAAATCTGTCACGATTATAGGTTACGTAAAACAGTGTAGCGTAGCATGTTCTTGTTTCATAAGAATACATTTTTATATATATAATTACGCATATTTTTTGAACAGCACTAGTGCGATGTACCAACTAATTACTATGCACTATATCGACTAGGAAAATACATTTCTAACTCGTCAACCCGAGATGTTTAAAATACTACCTAACTCCAGTCAACCTAAGTAAATTCTATAGTAATTGTTTTTATTTATAAATTTAACGGACGTAATCCTTTTGAATATAATATTATGGATACATCGGCCATTAATTACAAAGACATACATGACATCACAATATTTAAATTAACTATATGAAATACTAAATACTACTACAAATTTTGAATATTAAATAAAATATAAATAAATACATTTTATTTATTATTATTTGTTAATATCAGTCAAGATACTAAACTTAAATTATTCATGGTTAGAATCAAAAAAGTCTATTGATGTGGATGTTTTATAACTTTATTAACTAATAGTTTAATGAAAGAGGCTCAAATGCAATCAGCTATACCTACTATAACGGAATGACTCGTTTGCCGAAATAGAGTTACAACGGAAAACATATTTTACGTCTAATTAACTAAGTTCGTATGCGAGTCATTATGGAAATTAGTTTTGAACAACAAACTACAAGATGACCGAGAAAACTAAATTAACCAACTGGTGCGCAAATAGATTTTACGACGATCTTAATACGATTGGAACATTAAAGTCAGCTTGATAAAATATAGAAAAACAACGTCCTTATTTAGGGAAAAACATTTAATAATAACAATTTGTTTAATCAGTTATACCTTTATAATGTTATTTTTTAAAATAAATAAATAATTCTGATACAAAATAAACGTAGAATATGATTAAATTATTACAACTTTAAAATTATTTCTCATGTTTTAAATAAGCTTACAATAATAAATTATATCTTCTATAAAATAGTAAAACTGTTGTATAAAAAAAAATACAGTATAATTTTGAATTTCGACTTTATAGATTAATCTTTTTACATTTTATTTGCTTATAAATAAAATTACAACAAACACATAGTGATGCCTATTATCTCGAATAGAATATGAATAAAATATTATTATAAAAAGATTAAAAATATAACGTGAAAATGATTGACGAATTATTTTAACATAATAACAGTTTAATTTACTTGTACATTTTAACGAGGTATTTTAGTGTATTAGTTTTTTTTTTTTTAATTATAAAATTTATCATTTAAACGTATGAATTACGCATAAGATAAATATGCTTTGAGAGACACTTAAAAGTTTAAATATTTAATTAAAATTTTAAGTCTCTGTAACATTAATTTATTTTAATTAAAATAGGTATGATAAAAATGAATTAATTTTGAAGATATTACCTATTTATTTGTGTATGCAATTATATGCAGTACATTTAGTTTACAATACCGTATAATGAGTAGTCTTATAGTTTTAACAGTAATTTAATCATTAAAACTATATTATTATATTTTCAATTACAACTGTACAAGAAATTGGATACTATTTACGTCCAACTTTTTATAAGCGTAAATACCGTAAAATGCTTAACTAAATATTACGATGACGATGATTATGATAAAATTATTAATCTATTTAGTTAGTTAATATTATATTTTCATTGTATTACATAATTGTAACGATAAACTGATCGAATTTGTTTTGTTACGTTACGTATTTTGAAATGTTTATTAGCAAAAGAAATATTTGGTCAGCCAACCACCCTTTTACGTTACTTAGAAAACTATACAATCAACCCTCGCAATGGAAGACGATTGAAACTCATTATGTCGTTTTCGTCGCTATTATAATAATTACACATAGAATGTCAACAACTTTTGTTTAATAACCATTATTATTTAATTTTATGACAACAGTCGAGAATCGTTTGTATTTCAGCGCTCCAGTTTTTACGACAATGAGTGGTTAAGAGGGGCGAGGCTTGACTATTTTTTTCCCCGTGTCTTCCGGGCGTCTTATTGTAATAACTACACAAACCACCTTAATCAAGTTATGGCGATGTCGTCTTTTTAAGATTTTTCACAAAACGTTTGTATACAATATCTGCTCGGGTTTCTAGGCGAAACCCGAAGACCGCACTAGGGATATATATGATTATTACGCAATAATAATCAGTTTTTTAGAACAAAATTTGTAGCGCGTACCAAAACTAAAAATTTAAAATACTAAAAAAACGGATATAATGTATTGCTTTTATAATTTGAACATATTTGAAAGTGTTTATAATGGAATGAAAATAATTGGAAAAATTAAGCAATAATGCATAAATTGACAAATCGTAAAAAAAAATAATGATTCATATACATGGTGTGCCGTCGAAACAGTCGTTTATAGCGACAATGTGCATTGATAATAATAATTTATGATGCCATACTATGGACACACAACAATGATAATATAACGATATCATAGTAACTCTATAAACTGAACAGAGTACGCACGACGATATGTGAACTCATATCATCATAGGCATGAGAAAAATGTCGGGCTGTGTATAACACTATATTTAGTGACAAAAAAAAAATAATCTCAGTACGGCGATAAACTAACGAATGTTGTTAGCTATAACGGTTTTTATTCAAGCCCATAGAAACAGGTCACACAAGTGTTATAGCTCGTTTACGCTCATACTGTATTCATATTCATAAAGTTAACAACACATCCATAACAAAATACGTATTCAGCAAATAATTTGGTAAAACTTGTTGAACAGTGTTGAATTATTCCTAGACTTTATTCAGATTATACTTTTTTAGGAACGCTTCTCTAACTTTTGTGCTGCAAAGCGGATGTTAAATTTTTTCTCGAAGACAATTTCGCTACCATAAAGTTGTGCTGTTCAGTAAAAATAAAATTCACCAAAGTCTAGAGCACTGTCTAACAAGTAAACAACAAATTTTTGGATGCATTTAATATACGTCTGTTATGTTTGTGGTTCTAACTTCGTCGAATTGTTTTACTTGTGTGATTATTCAACTTATTATTAAATTATTGACACTTTGTTGACCGATCCCATACAACAGTGTCGGGAATGATCTGGACGAAACCAAGGAATAGCAACGATATCATTAAGGATGGATCCAGAGACGAAAGAAGACCATCATGACGGTCGCGAAGAATCAGTATAGAAACGGCGAGTAGCCTTGAGGATCTCTATTTGGTGGTTTTTACTAAAGCCCGTATGACCCACATCTCGAGCAATTAGTTTCTGCCCGGTCTTTTAACAAGATTTCCAATGCTGTGGTCGTTCTTGGTAGCGGGAAATGCGGTATATCCACCATGCGCCTGTTAGTGTTAGGTCGAACGACGTTGGCGGTCGAATGCTTTTTATCAGTGCTCGTCGCACATGACTCGAACCCGTTTATTAAAAATCAATCTTAGTTTTATATATCAGAAAATACTAAAATAAAAAAAACGAATAGGATATACTATCGACTACTGCTGCCGCCGCTTGGTCTTGTATTAAATTATTAAAAACGTTTAACGATTGAAAATCGTAAATTTCAGTACCTAGTTGGGGAAGAAACAAAACTAGAATGCGTTCGGAATAAGTATACGCTGAAACACATTTTTTAATACTACTACAACTAAATTACACAGGTTGGATGCGCCCCCTGAATAATTTACTAATAAAACATAAAATAGTCGTTCGGATAGTCTATAATCTAGAGTGTGTTTCCATTAAACATTGAATATACTACATATTATTATCATTTCTTTGAAATTCATTAAATCATTAAATGTTTAAAAACAAAACAAAATCAAACGTAATATTGTGTATGTATACAAAAATAAAAATTCTTAGATAGTTTATATGTATTAATATATTGTAAACTTGATTTTATGATATAACTTAATACAAAAAATAAAATGACTATAAAATTAATAATCTATTTATAAATGTAATTGAAATTATAATTTGGATTGTACATTAATGTATTGAAATGTTATAAGATAAGTAATAAGATAATACCTATTATAATACATTTTGAATGTATTGTTATGAAGTAGGTACTAGAAAATGAATACTCTTCCGTAGTGTTCATGATTTGCCTATCTATATCGCCGTGTTACCAAATGTTATGGCTTTTACAATAATTAGGTAATGCAACTTGCTGCAGTAGGATACTAATATATTTAACCCATATTTTTTATACTTATAGTACAAAAAATATCAATTTGATAAATAATTATTTTTAAATAACTTAAATTAAAATATACTGAATGTACTTTACTTAAAAAAATTATACTTTAAATAACAATTCAACATTAAAAACATTGAACTCCATTTGATACTTATAACAATATTGTACTTAAATATATTATAAATGTATTTTATTTTTATTGACTGTGCTGCGATTAAATAACTAAAAATTAAAGAAAATAATATATATATATATATACATTATTTTCATTATATATATATATATATAAATTTACAAAATAAATATGTTATAATTAATATAATTATATAATACATAAGGTAATATTAATATAATATATTATAATTATTGAATAATAAATAATGTTTTGTAGGTATACTTATTCTTAAAAATAATTTTATAAGATGCGGCTTTTTAATTATTTTTATTAAACTCTTTATTATGTTACGTTTTATCTTGTTTGAACAGAAAAAAATAGTAACTATTCGAGAATATTCAATTTAATAGTATTATTGTAGATACGCAATTACACTTATAATGTATGATATTAAATTTACTTAAAATTTGGCTCATCGCAAAGCAAATGAAGCATAATAAGCCTCAACAACTATTGACCAATTTCCTGGTGTTCATTAGGACATATTTTGCTTAGCCACCTATAGCTCCGTGTTCATCTTTGAGAATACAACAGAGCATTCTACACATGTAACGAGTGAAATAATTAATAAACAAACAACGTTTCACCTGGGTAGTCCCAAGCTAATCTACTATGGCTGATAAATCGAGTCAAGACGGCAAACACACATTTTACCATACTTTGAATTTAAAATTAATAAAGGAGACTAGTGTTCAATGTAAGTACATATTGTCTCTCAAGAGGCGGCTGCGCAACGTAAACTGATTTTCATTATAAATTAAATATTTATTCATCTACGATGTCCAAAATGGGCCATCTTGAAACTCTACACATCAACACATAGAAATACATAAATACATTAAACTATGTTTTCTTAATCACTTCATAATATTTATTTTGTACATTCATACTATAAATTATTTTTTTTATTTTTATTATTTTGGTAAACTAAAACTGGATAATAGATCGCTAAAGCAATAACGCTAAACGATTATCACTTCAGATCATTCATTATAGTATGTTTAAGATATTGTCGCACGATTTCTGTTTTTTTTTTTATTATTATTATTCCCATCAATATTTAAATATATTAAATTAAATACTCTAGTATATAAAGAATATACTAATATTTGTCAAACATTTTAAATATCCACTCACGAACAATATTTTTAAATAACAATAAAATAACTAAAATCGGTATTCATATTATTTTATATATTTGATTACGTGCAAACTTAAAATGTCTATGTAAAAAAAAAAAAAAACTGTGTGTTATTATATATTTTAAGATATTTTTAGTTACAGGATGAATTATTTACAAAAAAACTGGTATTATATTTTCTTTCTTTAAAAAAAATAAAAAAATATTTAATACATTTTTAATTAAAACATTATTTGCGAATGTTCGTGATTTTGAAAAATATCCCCAAAAGTTGAACTTCAAATCGTTAGGTAATATAAATCTTAACTATGTATACCTCAAATAAAGTAATAATAATAACTCACGAAGAACCTTGTAGTATATTTTCAAACTTATTTTGACCCAACGAAAAACAATCTATTGAAATTTATATATAAAAAAAATACGAAAAACAATTGAAAATGTAAATGTTTATAAATATCTCAAAAAAAATCAAAATATATTTCCAATTTTATCATGTATTTAAAATAATAATATAAAAATTTTGAGAAAAATCAATTTTGTTAAATACTTATTTTGTTTAAAAATTCTTGTTTTTATTAAAATGTATATTTGTTTTGTTCCCTGTTTGTTGTAACTCATATTTTAAAAATTACTAAGAATTTTTATGTTTTTAATCACCAATAAGATTCAATTTTCTACCATAAACCCCCACTTATTTCCCTACCAATTGTTAATCAAAACATTTTTACTGTCTCAAAAAAAAAAATATAAAATACACACAGTCATTGTTGTAAAATCGTAATCTGCTATATAAACCATGAGATTATAATCTAAGTTTATAGGAATTTTCTATTCTTACCTGCAGTTTTTCTATAATTCTATACTGTATTCGTGGAGACGTAATTTATTATTACATACCATCAACTAAAACTTTATTAACATCTTAGGTAAATATACAGTATACAGGTATTAAAATATAAAAAATTAAAATGAGTACAACATTTTAGTGCATCGTCTTAATTAGTAATTCCAAATTTTCTCAAATAATCATCTAGTTGTTCGAAAAAAATTAAATAATAGAAAATTGACAGTGGTAAGTGAAATCATTACGCCGTTAAAGTTTTAAAATTTAAATCTTTTAAATTACCTTTTGACAGTTTGTTTACTTTCAATCTTATAACTATAAATCCAAAATTAATTATAATACAATTTATTTTTTAAGTAATGTGATTAGGACGTCAATTCTCTCACAATTTATTATGTATAATTTAAACAAAAAAATAATAATAACAAATACTAAAGCATTTTTCTTTATTTTTCGAAGTAATTCTTAGTTGATCAGCTATGAAATTTAATTTAATTTTTGTATTATTGTTGTTACTAAGGACGGTTTGCTATCAAATAATAATATATTAAATTATGTAATTTATCTTTGTTATTACATAAAATTACATTATTTAGTTACAATAACATTATAAACAAGCAAAATGTAATTTATAAATCCCAACAACGCCGTTGTAGCTACAACAATATGTTGTAATCCATGATCCAACTAAAACACACAATATTAATAAAACTAAATATACAACTTTACAAAATTATTTACTTATTACAGAACTTATTAAGTAAAAACACTATGTCAACGATTTTTTTTTTGTATCATTGATAGGTACTTTATAATACAATATATGTATATTGTTGGATTAGTATGTAGCATATAAAAACCAGGTCATATATACTGAAATTGATCGCACACGCAAGAACTTTATTTGTTTATACATTTAATTCGTAACATTAATAAATCTCTGCAAAAAAAAATTATATATATATAACTTTAAGCGGCGTCGAAGTTTAAAACAAAATAGTATACTAATTGGTGATAACTAACAAATAGGTGAACCATAAAATTATCGTGTATGTTTTTAATTAAATATTGTTAGAAGCTGGTTAATGATTACGTTGGTCGTAAAGAATACGCACGTTATATTATGCTTATCATGTGTTTAATGGTATATATTATTAAAATTTTAAACATTTCGTTGATTTTTTTTCTATACATATCAATTAAATAATATATACTGCTATTACACCACGATATGTTTCTGTGTGATTTAAAACGCTGAATGTATATTATTATTATTATTTATAATAAAAATGTATTACGAAAACTGGAAGTGAAGAAAATCGGGAGTGTGTGCATAAAACACGAGTACATTTATTTTGTTTTCCCGCTCACTATCAACCATGAACGACAACCAATGCCCACATGTTATTTTTATCTTTCAGGAGGGGGTGAAAAAAATGAAAAATTTTAAAATCGGTTTAACGGAGGGAGGGAAAAGCCACCAAACCAACACTACGCAAATGTGTGTGTAGATGTGCGAGTGTGTGTCTCGTGGGGACGCGATTCGAATCGTTTGGATTGTCAAAAGGGTTAGGCAAACGAAAAAAATAAAAAAGACACCATCGTATAGCATTCTCTCCCATCGCGGTCACAGTCATCGTCGAAACTACCCTTGCACACACACATTTTATATATATATATATATATATATGCGGGGGGATGGCGATATAATATATATTTTATCTTTATCGTAATAGTATCGAGAAAATGTTTGTACAAATAGCCAATATGTATACCGGAAGGTCTGAAAATGTGTCGGTAAATCCTCCGATTCCGTTGACTGTGTCGCGCGACGGCCGCCACCGGCAAATGGTACGTTGTTGTTTATCCCATTCGTTTGTTCTAAACGGATATCAGTTTTGCTGTAGGGTGATCGTGGATCGGGGTCGCAAACATCCGGTATAAGAATTCCCGACTAACCATTACTAACTTTACTACAGCTACCTTCCCACTGCCCACCGCTACCTACGACCGTCCGATGTATCACTACTTGTTAGGGTTATATTTTTGAATTACGACGGTCAGTGTAATTATGTCATTGTGTGTTTGGTGTGGTGTGTGTGCGTGCACTTATACAACCTCTACTAGTTGGAAGGATGAGGGGTGAGGGTTGCGGGATGGCCGGTGGAAGGTTTCTGAGGTGGAAACTTTTCGACTGTTCCGGTATAATATGTGGACGTGTGTTTAACGACAACGACGGCGACGATCGATAACCGATATTTAGCGCACCGAACCCAACCGACCATCTCACCATGTCGCTGGTGGTATGTGTATATATTATACATACACATATATATATATATATATATGCACCTAATACCTATACATATGTGAAGGTTTTTACTGTACCTTTACTGTGAACTGCCGATGTGTATTGTGGGTATATACGATGCTGAGATAGAGAGGAATACTGATAAATAATGCAATTCGAACGATTTCAAACGTTTGCCCAAACGATCCAGTCGGTAACCGGAAGTAATGTATTAAATATATATATATATATACATACATATATAGGTATGAATATATGTATGTATGTGTTAAGTGTGTACAGCGTGTGTAACTATATACGTATATACCACGTCTACACCACTAAAACTAATGTTACATACACCGATAATAGTCTCACAAAACGTCTGGAGTTAATGCAACATAAAAAACATATTTTATTTTTTAAAAACCAGGCTGGTTTATATATTTTCGAAGAGAACAAATAATATAAATAAATAAATATAACGTGTTTAGTAAATTTGTTATGAACTAAATTTTTTTTTTACTGTAAGCAACATACAATATGCACAGCAACATTACAAGAACAGTTTACAAAATTAAGCGCTTAAACGTAATTGTCAAAAATTAGTTTTAATAATTTTTATTTTAAATCTTAATAAATAGTATAAATATTTAATCAAACTTGTCGATGAAGGTGCAGCGTTTTATTTAGAATTCAATTAAAAATATTGTTGATAATTTGTCTGATGTTATTGTTACAATTAATATTGTTATTATTTCATTACCTAATACACCAAATTTACGTTATTTATACTTGATTTTTTTTTTTTTATTATTATTATTATAAAACCCATTAGCCAAAATATGATGAATGAACAGGAATGCTAATGTCAGATTATTCGATAAATACGTGTATACTGTATACTGTATATATTTACACACATATTTATATATATATGGTTTAGGTTAAGTACATATTTTATACATATTTATATAAATTGATAAAATACATACGAGTTTTAAATATTGCAGAGCATTCGTCGCTAAATGTAATAAAATAAATGGCGTTCCGAGAAGGGCTGCAATATTTTCGCAATTAATCAAATCTGCCGATTGTTAAATAGCAATATTCATGAATTACATTATATTGTGTTTGCGCTGCTGTGCATTTGATTGGTCCAGAATCCTTTCGAAACATTACATAATTTACAGTGCAAAAAAAAATGAACAAATGAATTATAAATAAGAATAAAAGTCTGATAATGAATTTAAAACGCTCAAAATCTTAATAAGATTAAAATAACATAACATTTCCGTAAAACAAATTATTCTTTTGTACAATATTCAAAATATTAAACGTTTTCTAATTATTTTATTGTCAGTTTTCATATACAATTTGGATGTGACAAATGGCTCTACTTACCAATCTGCTATTGACGGCCGTTAAAAATGATTTTACCAGTATTCTTATCATGAATATCAAAATATTTCAAAGATGCGTTTTGACCTTCTGCGACTAGTATTAAAATTGGATTACCGGATATATATATTATACGTATTTTCTGAACTTTTTTTCAATTATTAAATTTCTTTCTCAATTTAAAAAGTGAGGTTTAATCAAATACTAATGTATTCCAGAAAACGATACCAGTGGAATAACGGTGTTGTATAATATAGGCCATGGCATTTGAAATAGTTTCCTAAGTTTCCGCTTTTTTGCGATTCTTCAGACTTTATTTAAAGCTATATTATACACCTATACATTTTTTTCCAAAGACTATTTTGAAACTTTTTGCCTTTGTGCTACCGAAATCGCCTGTTAATACAGCGCCAATAATATTCGTTTTAAGACTAAAGCTATATAACAGAACAATTATCGTATAATTTCCACTGTACTATTTATTTGGTTTGAGTAATATGGTGTAAAACTTTTACCACCACAATAACATTTTATTAGGTTATAAAATTGTTGTACAAATTTGTTCGTTATTACGAAACATTTGAGACTAATAAAAATAAACACGACAATTCCAGGAATCATTTAACTAATCATTATATTTTTGTGCTTAAGTCAGTAGATACGCTGTAAATAATTCAAAACCGTAATAATTTAATATATTTTATTTGGAGTTACGACAGTGTGAAAAGATGTTTCGTGATATTTTAGCAAGCTAAAACAAAGCATGATTTATTCATTTTCATCTTTTTTTTTCTTATCTGTGAATTTTAACTCTTAGAAAATTAAACCACACACCTTTATTTAAAATGTAATTCATAAAGAAAAAATAATAAATTATATTTATTTAAAAAGATAAACCTATAGGTCATATAGTGTGTAACGTTTTATTGCCGCTTTAAAACCTTACAATTGTAAAGACAAACATGTATTGATTTGTGCCGTCAATCTCGGAATACACGATAAATAATAAATATCGTATTTAAAGAATAAATAAGATACTTAATATTTCATAAACCATACACAATAACACAAAAAACTTCTATATATATCGCATAAGAAATCGCGTAAATTATGATGGCCATTGTTAATAATTATTGGTAATTATTCTTAAAGCATGACACGTGTAAAAGCAATAACCAATCAATTATTGTAAAACTATAATACGTAAATGTAAACTTCAACTGTTGTAACTTTTATCTAAGTGCTATGCGTACTTTAGTGTTTATAAACCATTAAATACTGGTATTATATTAATTTAAAAAAAAAATTACAACAGAAAAAAATTTTAAAGATCGATATAATATATGTTTATTATAATGGATATATTATTATATTATTATAATGTATTAATGATTAGTATTATGGAATTCTTTAAGATTCAATAAATTTTATTTTTAGAAATTAGCCACAATTAAAATTATATTTTACCGTAAATTCTCGCTTTTCCTTTTTCATCTCTATGTATCTCTGGAGTCTGTCGTAGGTACATTCAATAAACATGCCCATAACTATCCGCTGGGAAGAATTTTCCATTGTCTTTCGCGCAAGACAGTCATTTATTAGACCCCACAATAAATGAGTGATTGACCTAATTTTTAAACAACTTACAATAGTTTGTAACAGTAAGAAAATAAATAAAATAAATAGAATATTTTCTATTCATCCTGTTCAGGACCTATATAATAAAAATGTTACTAATAAATTATGCGCTAGAAAAACTCATGGATTCAATACTAGTACAATCTATACATATATATATGAAGTGTAAAACTCAGAAAACTATTATAAAATAATGTATAGTTGAAGCACCAAAAAAGTTCTTCAAAACAATAACTTAAGTTTTATATAATCCTAGTTTTAAAGTAGATGGTTTATTTATTTATTAACCATAATTTAAATTAATTAAATAATAAAAATGTAGCAAACATATTAATTTTTCACTGAATGGAATAAACGCACCTAAACTTCATACATTATTTTGTTAATTATTTTTCCAATGACATAAATACTACAGTTTTAAGTCTTATAAAGGCTTCAAATGACTTAAAATATTATTTTTAATAAAACATTTTTAATCTCCACTTTGTTTTTATTAACTTATTAGTTTCTTCACAACTTTGTACATTGACGATAAAATATACCTTGAGACTAGAGCTAACAACTATATTATAATTTATTTGCAGCTTTAATCGTGTAACTATAGTCAAAACTAATTTCACAAATGTCTAGTGCGTTTAGTACTTAATAGTATATAGCTAAGAAACAAGTAATAAAATTCGAAAATAACGTAGATTTAAAAAAAAATATAGCCGATTATATTATATCTCCGATTTTCATTTTAAATTTCAATTTGTTTCCATTAGTATGCTAAGTGCACTTTTATCCCTGGTTTAACCACAGATTATTGTATAAGCCAGGATAGATAAACCCTAATATTTGTGGTTTTAAATGGTATTTTATGCTTTTGAAATAAAAAAAAAACTAACTATAACTAGAGCTTTTAATGCTTTTGTTTACATACATTTTTAACGTGAGTTTGGAATACGTAAGCCGACTTTTGTGGTAAAATAATAAAAATAGAGACAAAAATATGAAAGTGTATACAGTAATATATTATTTTGTGTAGTATATGTGTAAAAAAATTTCTGTACAACATGTGCCTCTGTAGATCAAGCTTTGTTTTGAAAAGAAAGTTTTCCAATTGTTTAGTGTTATTGTGTGAAATAATTTGAAACGAACGGGTCTCCTTTGCATCTGGTGCTTTATAAAGCAGCTCAATATGCGATACCAATATGATAATGAGTTTGGAGAAGAATACACTGGAACTTTATGACAACGGAAAAAAAAATTTAACTCATATTATAAAACTCCAAAAGCCCCTAAAACTATTTTCTTTTCTTTTTTTTTTTTTGTCCGTTTACTTTCTCATTATTCATCTACCATACTTTCTCTTCTGCCTTATATTTATTCACATGTCAATGTTCGTAGTGATCTTTACGCACCGAGATATTTTCAAATAAAAACTTTTGACCTCTTTTACTGCAAAACTTCTACACACGCCAAACAATGTCGACTCACGGACGTGCGTGATATCAAAAAAAGTAATGAGAAGTGTAACCCAATCGCTATATGGTAATAGGATCTATTTGTTGTTTGACGGTGAATTCAATTTATAAGTTTCACTATTCGGTAGTACCTCATACGCCATCCGAATGGATTGGGGTCTACGACATTTAGGAATAAGAACTAACGTTCAATTACTTTTTATTGAACCTACGAAAAGTATTTTATCATACACACATATGTTTCTTTAATACATTTTCAAAATTAATACTTCATTGTATTGAAAGCTATTTTTAGTATTATAAAAATACGTTTATTATCATTTTTCAACAAAATTTGTTAATGAGAAATTATTTTAGTAATATATATACATACAAATATAACTAGATAGTAATACCATTATAACTTTCATTAAACAGTATTTTTTTAAGCACTTTTTAACAATTTGGTGTAATATTTGTGTTTTGTCACATATTTCTATTTAATATTATGTTCTATGATTCAATCAACTTAACATCAAATTTAATATTATCTTATAAATTATTATGGGAATAATCAAGAGATTTATACTTTAAAAGCTACATGTGCTTATATATATAATATGTATATTATATTATATTATACACAATACAGATCTTTGATTTATGTTACAAAAAACTTGGTCTTAAACACTTTCAACTTCGTCAAGACTTCAAATAATCTGTTCTACCTTTCAACAAAATTCAGTTAAATTTAATTCTATAATCATTATTTATGGCACAGAAAAACTTTAACTCGATTTGTTCTTGTTCTCACATACACATTTTAATAAGTTAATATTAGGATGCAGAACTTTCGAATAGGACACAAATTTTAACAATTCTATTTTCAATATAGTTTATTTAATTTTAGTTTCTTTAAATCATCAAACAAAATTTTATTATGTAAGAGAAAAAATATGAAAATGATTATAATAACTGTATTTGTAAACTAAGTGCAAGTGCATTGTAAACATTTCTAATGATATATTTAAGAAGGATTTTAACTGAATAGCTTTTAAGAAAAAAAATGTCAAACAGAAATAAATAAATATAAATACCATAAAAATATTTCAAAATGGCATCTCAAATATTATTATAATAAATGGATTTATACTTTAAAAAAAATACTTACAGTATTAATTATTAATATATTATTATACATTATACTATATACATACATTGATTAAAATAATATTATTATTTATACATTTTAATGAAATTCATTGTTCAATTTATCACAATTTTATTGAATATATGTCAAGAGATTTAATCACTTTTTGATTTTATTATTAAATTTAATGAGACGATATTCATCATTTCATCACATAAATAATATTTATGCAATTATTTTTCATTGAATTACAATAGAATGGTCTTAATAGGTTAAAATATAATGTGCTTGATTAGCTTTTAAAAAAGAAATACTGTTAATAATTAACATTAGTTAACATTTAGTTAACAATTAACTTTTATTTTATTTAGTAATTATTACTGTATATTTTAAAATAAACTAAATTACATAATCCAGATTTAAAATTACCTAAGATTTTGTTGATAAAAGTAATTTATTTTCCTATCAAAGTTATCATGATCGTTTCACTTTAAAACTATTTTTATTTTTACCAACATAAAATAGTTTTGCTGTACATGAAACTTATTGAAATCAATATAAATAATATAATTTAATAAATAAATTTTAATAATAATAATGATATCCATTTTTAAAATCATTTTTTGGCCTAACCTAGGTATTAAACTATTTTTAGCTACTAACTATATTGTTAATTGTTAAACAAAATAAATTCATTTTTTTATGGTAATTACGTTTAACTACAATATATTTTTGTTGTTATTAAAAAGGAAATTTAATTTTAATAAGACGAATAATTTATTATTTACATAATATTTTTTTTATTTTTTATTTATAAACTGACTCACGTGCATTTAAAATAATGTAGTTTTAGTCACGTAATTATAACATACACACGTGCATATATATATATATATATACACGTGTATATTAATAATAATATGTTCTTCTCATTTTTTATTTTATTTAAAAAATTTTCCAGTCAACGGTAACCATAAAATTCCTCGGTGCTGCCAAGAGACGGGTTGACAAAGTAATCCCAAAACGAACCGAGACCTGACATAGAGAATATAACGTGTTTTTTCCCATCTCTATTACACTTCACCTATCTTATTTTTTCATTCCGTACATACTCTTACGCTCTTTTTGTGTAACTAAGCTCCCATCCAAGCCATTTTGAATTTCTCCGAGTTTCAATTTATATTCCGCGTCTTTTTTTCTCCGGTGACGATAAATTATCCGGAACACCTACCACTTTATTATTATTGTATTAGCAATGCTGGGCACAATACGCACGTGTGTTCAGCAATGATATTAAACACAGGCCACAGACACGTGAGGCGGCCGCCTTACACATCAAGTTTCCTATATAAAGTGCAGCGACAGCGGCAACCCAACAATCAACAAAACCATACAAAAATTCCGTCATTGGTACCTAAATTTTTTGAGTGGTTCAGGAGAAGATTCAAATTTTAAATAAAAAAATAAAAATCAATATTAAAATAATATATATTCATATAAATTACATTAATAATAACAATTTCTAACCCCTAAATAACGAAATCTTAATCGAATCCGTCATGATAGTCACCTTAAATGCGTCCTGGAGGTAATGGGATTATATATTATCACGTTGGTATTAAGCTCGTTACGCGTTAGGCATGAACAAAGTATAAGTTATTTATATTTGTTTATATTAACGATTATATACGCTTCGCTTGTGTGCAATCGATGAAACATAAAGAAACGCTACCACCACACCACCACCAGTCGTGTTACTAAACGCTTTTTTTTTATTTTCCGACAATTTATTTAGTGTACCTATTATATCTATAAATAAATATATATTATGTATAGGCACCTGTATTATTTGAACTCTCCATTCCTTCATCTAATGTTAATTTATTCGAAGGGAGAAATCCAAACTTGAATAGCGTTTATATATTAAATATTTGCAGGTCATAAAGTATTTAATGATTTTTGAACTACTCGATTCTAACTTTAATGTCACTTTTTAATTGAATTTGCACAACAAGGTACAATGTGGGCATATAAAATAATGTTTGTTGATTTTTTTTCTCCTGAGGCATAGTTTAGTAGAATATAATATTCCATATTTGATTAACATTTTCATTTTTTTTTATTTTTTTATAATCGAGTTTAAGTTTTAAATACTTCAGTGAAAAAACAAACAAAAATATCAACAAAATTCATGAGATCACGGCCACTGCTTAAAATGTTATCGCAAAAAATATATTTATTATAGAATGGTCTACTGCTGCCTCATGATTTAGATAAATCTGATTCGTGTAACTATAATACAATGGGAATTTTACCTAGAAAATATCGCAACACGCATATAATATAGTATCATAATGATTCCTAGCTCTTTTGAATAAAATACAAATAACGTTTCATGGCATTTATAAAATTTAAGGAGAAACTTGATGATTTGATTAGGTTATTGGAAGAATATTATAAAAGAATTTGTGTTCTCAACACTCTTGATCTGCAATATATTACTCGCGTACGAAAGAAAATAATACACTATTATAAATTATTATAATAATATATGCGTTATACAGCCGATAGTTAACTAAACTTTCAAACTATTTAATTATTTATATACATATTATACATTCATTTGATTAGCTATATTGTTGCTTCATATAATAATATGATAACAACTAACAACAACTAACATTAAATCGGCATTATACGGCATTGACGGTCAAAGTTTGGACAGTTATTATTTTCGACGCTTAATGTCAATGTTGAAAAATGAATTTAAAAATGTTTTTAACCTAACACCGTTATTGTTTCTTCAAACTTTCGAATCAAAACTATGTGTATTAGACCATAGCTTACCCTTCCCATAACAAAATTCCGTCTACGATGACACTCGTGTAAATACATATATATATATATATAATCGGCTACACAATAGCCATCATAGTAATGCAGTTTTCTATTATTATTGTTGTTGTGTTGATCATGTTTATTGGCGCAGATTGTTTTATTATATTGTTCTCGCGACTTCGCGAGTATAGCGGATCACAATAAGAGACTGTTATTTACATAGGTATTATACGCGTACAGAGGAATACTATGATGGGGGGGGAATAACTGATGACGAGCATAAATAAAAATAAATCGCTTTTTTTTCGTACACGATGTATACCGCTTGCCGACACGCATATATTTTTATATACGCATAAACGTATAACGCGTGAGAATATATTATAATATTATTATGATGTACGAGCGAATCGAATATATATATAGTCGATCACGGTGAAAGGTCGCGTCCCGTAAACAACGGCGGTGACTCGGGACTTCGGGCAGTTAATCAGCGAAGCTTCACACAGCATTACTATTGCACAAAGCGTATATATATATACGTATAATATTAAAACGGAACGCCATAACGTCCGTGCATTGTACGGTAGTCGGGAATGCGGGGGAGTGGGATAATCGAACGCACGGTGAGCTTTCCATTAAATCGGGCTGCGGCCGGACCAAGTTCGACGATATACTTATATGTATATATATATACACACACACAGTGCATACATACACTGTTTGCCGCGTCTAACTTTTGATTGAAATCGAACAGTGTGGCCGGAGACTCTTTGTACGTATCTCTTCACCGTAAATCCTCTTTCTACCCGCGTATACGGGTATGATGGGCGGTGTGTGTGTGTGTATTCGTCTTTTTCCATTTCTTTCGCCGATAAAATTAAATTATCGATGTTTGTGTGTGTGTGTGTGAGTACGCCTGCATGTATATTTATATATAGCAGAAAGCAGCTAATTGAGGTCACATGTATTCCGGTGGATAAATAGAAAGGTAAAACTATATTCTTTTTTTTCTTTTTTCATTCGACGAGTTTTGAAATTGTTTGCTCAATGTCCGGCGGAAAACTTTTAAGTCGTACAATATAATAATATAATATATTAAGTTTTTATAACAATATTGCGTACCTTATATATGTTCATAGGTTATAACGTTAATGCATTGAATATATTATATTATACTCAAATTCCTCAAACCCTTTTAATTGTATGCAGTAAAATCAGATACTTTTTTTTGTTATTCGACTTTTTATAACATACTACATTATACACTATTGCTCGTTATTTATGGACCGGCTAACATTATGACATTTTAGAAAATATATAGACGAGCAAATATTTGTTATCTATATATATTATATACATATGACGGACGTGCAGTACCTATAATGTTGAATTGTACATTATAAGTTGAAGTATTATAATATAACACACTATGTTCTACAGTCAAATGTATTATGGGTTCTACGCGAAAACCTTCGACATTTTTGTATTATATCAAAGTATTTACACAATATGTATAGTTCTATTATAAATTATAAATACGCGTCTAATATTATAATAATTGACGTGAAATGTGTAATTTGAGCAGTTTTTAAAAGTATCAAATATGCAGAGGGACATAAGTAATTAGAATAATGGAGTCAAATATCAAAAAGAAACTTCTTTTAAACGCTTTCTACTTGATAAATTGTTGTCTCATCAAAAGGCCCCTTTTCGTGACCGTTTCGCAATTAAACGTGTCCGTTTCCGGTGACAATGACTTCCTGTAATAATATTATGCTTTTCACCCTTGCTGTCCGCCAATTGAACAGATGCTGACCAATTCGTTTGGTTCGACCCCGGCGAGAGCATTCAATTTCCAACCTGTCCACATAATTTATCTCCTAACCGTGAACCATTCTGTTTTAATCTGAATCTGAATCTAGTCAACACCAACTGTTACAGATTTCTCTTGAACCCTTGTCTGCTAACATTTTTGATCGTTTAAAATTAAATAAAAAAAAAAATGTTAAAATATGCTGCTTTACACAATTGTAGTTGGACATCTCATCTCGTCGTGTTTTGTTTTTCACTAATTTGTATTATATTACTTTTTTTCTTTCTTTATTAAAAATATAGTTTTCCATTCAGATCATATCCATGCCACCAACGCCATTGACGGTGATGGCAAATCGATGGAACGGAGTCCATGATTTATGATAGGGTTGTTTCGGGAATTCGGGTTAACGGCTTAATGAAACCGAATTCTCAGTGGTCTTTTGAAAAGCTGTAAAACAAAAAGCTCTGAATGAGGTCATTGCATTTAAAAAAAACTTCATAGCTCATGGAATTTGTAATTCTTTTTAAAAGTACCACTTTTTTACCAATTTGCAATAATGTGCTCATAAGCATATACTTAACCTCAAACAATTATTTAACATAGTATTATTCTTATAATACTATAACGTAATATAAATAATATAATATATATTATACCTATATTGTATAACATATTACAACATTATATTTATTATAAATATTATAATTATCATGATATTTTCCAAAAATACGACTACCCTTATGTGTACATAAAAAAACATGCAATTCTGAGGATCCATAAAAAATAAAATAAAACTACGAGCAAAACATCCAATTAGTACAAGATTTTTCGTCTTATGATAATATATGTATATTAACTCATTGAAAACACTGTGTAAGCATACAACATTGTCACCTACTTGCAATCATAACTCACTCACAAACCACCCAAACACTTTGAAAAATATTGCCTCACTTAGTCTCCAATAAATTTTCCCGAAAAAGACTTAAAACAAAAATAATTCGATGGCATTAAATAAATATATTTTGTTAAAAAGTCGATGCCAAAATACACTTATTATCAAAACAAACACGTACAATATCGCTTCCTCTCTCATTCATAGTGTATCGACAGTAGTTTTATTATTCAATATGGATCTAACGTAGTATTATAGTTTATAATCTTCCATATTGAATACACATATTTATTATTATCATGTATAGTACAACCTAACCTATAATATGCCGTCAAACTAGATAATGGCAAATTGATATCGTAACAATAGATAGTTGTCAACTAATACCGCAATAGTGTACGATAGTGTTTATTTTATGATAATAGTTTCAAATTGGTTTTATTATAATATTTTAATCAAATTATATTTTATTTTATTTTAAAAATATGAAATTCAATTTTGAAAAACTTGAAAATACAGTAGAATTTTTTTTTGTGACAATAACATGTTACATTTATCAGCGCATATCAAAAAGACCTGGAAAAAAATGTTGTACACCACAAAATTATATATTATTATAAAATAAATATAAAGATCGAATTCATGTCTTCAACAGTGAAAACATTTAATTTGAGATAATTATCACGTTCTCAATATTTTTGAAATTCAAGTTAAAATTACCATCAAACTACCAACTAAATTAATATAAAAAAATGTTTTGTAATAGCTTGATATTATGTGAAAAATAATAATTAGTTATGGTTACCATTAATATAATTAAAAGAATCATCTACATTTTATTAATACCAAATGCATCATTTATGTAATGAAATATCGAAGATTGCTATCTGAACATCGAAATTGTATACAGTTAGTAAAAAACTATGAAAAAATATAGAACAGCATATGGAAAAAAGTTTTAAACAATTCCACAATGCTATTGACTAATGATCAATATTTTCCCTAATATATGTCATAAACAAAGTTAAACAATCATATTACAGTATACAGGATATTATAGTATTACACTAAATGTAATAACAACAAAAAAAAGTTGCATTTCAGGTGTAAATAAATTTTGAGAAAACGTGAATGGTTAAAATTTATAAAAATGCATTGTTAAAGTCAATTAAATCTTAATCAGTAAATTCCTTTTTATGTTTCAAAATTTTTTAATAGCACATACAAAAAATACTTTTTTTAAAATTCTAACAATGTAATTATGTAATAGAGATTTAACATTGGATAACCCAAACAATGCATTTTTCGTTAATTTCTATTTCATAATGTCGTTGTTAGTATTATTATTATAGTACACCATAACCTGGATAGTTAGTATTATTAAGCTAAATTAATATTCAGACATTAAAAACAAATAACCTATCCTATGTAAATCAATAGATCATAAATTACTTCTCTTTATCGTATTTGGCTCATGTTGTTGATGCAATAAATTAAACTAATAAACTGATACTGAGGTATTGTAGAACATGTTTTAACTGTTTAGGACAAAAAGGATGTTGGCATAAATCCAACAAAATCTAAATACTTATTGTCGGCCGAACGTTAATACAAACTATTTTTCGGTTAGGGTTAATGCATTTCAACCGGGACTAGGTATTGGATCGAACCATTAATGTACTTTCATAAGTAAAATATAAATCTAAATTGAAGTTCTACCAGGTAAACTCCCCTTAAAATATTATTTTGATATATTTTAAACCTTTAAAACTTGATAATTTAATTAAAGTCGTAATTAAATATATAATAATCTAGCTGTTGAAAAAATGATTGTAATCGCGCGTTGTGTGTTCCTAAAATAGTAGTGTCACATTAATGTATAAATAAAAATGAATATTTGATTATATTAATAAACTGATCAAAATTAATAAAAATATTGTACAGCTAACATTTTAACTCTACGGAAAACATAATTAATGACATGGCTTATACTTTATAAATTTCTGATAAATTATTTCAGTAAATTATAATCTCTAAAATAATTTGAAGTGACTTGATGATAAAGTATCCGTTTTGGTAAGATTATATCTTTTTTTTCTTTGCAAAAAAGGTGTAATTTTCTTTTTTTATTTAAAGTTTATTGGTTTTTTTACGTATTAAAAAAAAATGATTATGAGAGATTCACAATACAAAATAATTGATGTGAATTTACTATTGTGTAATGATACCCAAATGCGATCTGCCAAGCCATAAATATAAATTGTTGAACAATGTTCCAGACGATAATGGCCATAACTGTAAAAATAATAATTAAAATAATCAAAGCTACAGTTCTGAATATTTGGCAATGGGGTTATTTACACTAAACCTCTATTATATTTTTACTTATTGTTACCAGACACTATTGAAGTTTTATTGTAGAATCAATACGGCTGAACAAGTTTTTAAATTAATGTAGGGGTAATTAAAAAAAAAAACATGGCTTAACATTTTTTAACAGATTTTTTGTTTTTCTTTAACGATGATTTGGTATAAAAAATAAAACTATTTTAAAAATCTAATTTAAATTTAATTGACCGGAGCTATATATTATATTTTTTCCCCTAAATAATTGACAAAAATTCTATAAATAATATTATATAATTATTTTTGTTTTAACATCTACGAAAATTATTTTTATAAAACAAATTGTACTATATCATCAAAAACAAAGTATATTTCAATTTTATGAAATTATAAAATACTGAATAAAATGTTTACAAGGCTATAATAATTAAAACTATATATTAATTAAAAGGATTGATCATCAATGCCTATTATAAATTACTATGCAATTAAATTAGCAATGCATTTTTCTTATCTAATTTTAAGTTTTTTGTGGAAGAATAAATGTATGATTGATACTTCAATCTATTTTTATTTTTTTAGTTTTGTTTCTGACATTGCCTTAGGAGAAAATTATTTTTTCTAAACATAATATAAGTATTTATTTTTACTTTTTCTGTCAAAATTATAAAAATAATGAAAGTATTTTGTAGTCAAGATTTTAGAACATTTCAATTTTATCCAAAACTTGCAAATTAAATACAAAATTTCTAATATTTTTTTTTTACTAAAATAAAAAAAAAAGTTTAATTTAAAGCCACATACATTTTTTTGTAAATATTTAAAATTAATTTTTTACGACATTAGATAATTATTTACCTAATAATTTATTTTTTTTTTTTTAACAGTAAACGAAAAACAACGATTATCCACTAAAGGATTAAGTTTATTTTATACATATATTATTGTGTTTTATACAAAATGAGAATTTCATTATATTATTTAAACGAATTTTAAGCCTTTATAATAATGTGAACCTGTTCACAATATTTTACAGTAGTCAGTATTGACATTTAAGTTAATAAAATAAAATACAATATTATAATAATTAATAATATTTTCCAATTTTTTTGACAAAACTGAATTCAATTTAGTATAAAAGTATTTTTTTAAAAAAATTCTAAAATAAATAATATCCTTAAGAATAAAAACCGATATCTACTCAGAATGAGAATGGTTTTTTGTATACCATGATTTATCCTTGAATTAAAATTTAATAGATCCGTTTTAATGTTATAGTGACCAAATTAATTACGAGGTTAACTCGAAATCTACAATAAAGCAAATTGTTCTTATTATAATAACTAATGTATACGTACGTTTATACCTACTACAAATAAAAATAATTTAAATAATACTGTGTAAATTGTATATGTGACTTATTTCGTTCGGGGTTTTTTTTTTTTTTTGTTAATTATTATTTTATGAATTTGTGACTCGATGTGGTAAAAAGTCCTTTAACATACACAATAAAATAAAAGACTTCAAAAGATCAATATATCCAACGATTATAATATGGTTTTGCACGCATTCGTGTAGCTAAATTGCATATCTATCACGCCATTCGACGTGCATTTGTATTTATTCGTTTTTTACATCATAAACCGAAATAAAAATAATCTTAACATTTATTAATAAGAGTCAAAATGATTATCAAGATGTTTGATATAAATTTTTACAAGAAGATATAGTAATAATAATTATATAACATTATGAATAACTGAGTATTGTTTACTAAAATGGAAACATATCAAGCGAGTCATTTTAACTTATACAAAGCATGGAATGTATTATTTGACATTTTTTTATCTAATCGTATTTTAATTATTTTCATTATTTAATAATAATGATAATAATAATATATATTTACGAGTGTATTCAAACTTCCATGTTTATATATTGTATAATAATAATAATAAAGTACATAATTTTGTTTTTATATAAATAACATTTTTTTCAATGTGAGAAGTGAAAAAATCACAAAATCATATCACACAAAAAAAAAACGAGCACAGCCGCTAAAACGAATAAAAAACAGATTAAATGGGATTATACAACGTGACAGCTCAGTGTACTTTATGCAGTAGATAGAGCAATGGTTTAAAATCAGTGTCTAAAGTGATTATGAGACTATATAACATTGACTTAATCACGTGCTACCTATTCGCAGGCTTTCAACCACACATGACACTTAGGTACAAGTGTACTTATCACACGGTGATTGTTCGTAGTCATTCGATGTATGCAAACGTGATCAGTAATGTAAGCTAGTTCACGACAATATTAAAACATTTAAAATTAATATTAAACTATGGAGATCTATTGACTTGTCAATATACCTAATTTCCAAAAAAAAAAAATTGTATCTATAATATCAATCAATAATATTGTATTTTATTTTATTTTTAATTTACTAAAATAAACGCAATTAATGTATAAGAAAATTATACTGTTCATATTATAATATGCGTATTCGCTGTATAATTAATATAATACCATTTTTAAATTGTTATAAGTTTAGTAAACAAGAAAACGACATTTTGAATATGCACCATTCACATTCAACAAGTTGAAAAATTCTTATTTTCTGTATGAAAAAGAATATAAGGTCAAATAATATTAACTCGATTTTGTATAAATAAGACATTTTAGATACTTTAAAACTATTACAAAGCGAAAAATTAATGAATTTCAATTAACTGTCGTTTTTCAACGTCCGATACATGTATAAACTCATTATAAAAGATTTTTTGCCAATAAATGTTTGCAGCTTTATTTTCAAAGTGTGCTCAATACAAATAATATATAAAATATTAAAGTTTTTGGTTGTGGACAAAACGTTGCCTTTCTACAATTTTAAAACATTTTGTTTGGTCGATCTGCTAATAGTTAATATTAATTTTTTCGATTAATCTACATATTATTTTTAATGTATGATATTATATAAGATGATTAATTATTTTTAGATATTTTATTTCTATAAATTTATTTTTGCATTTTACATAACACATGATTATTTTATAAGCTTACAAAATAAACTAAACTAAACTTTCAATATTACGAATTAGTTTAAAAGCTAACATTAAAAATCAACAATACATTCCCAAAAAGTTATAAACTTTTGGACGTATTACACGTTTACATACTTAACTTATAATTATAAACGTGTGATCGCATGTATTCTATATTGCAAAGTATTATTTCTCATATATTATGAGTATATAAAACACTATTCTATCATGGAAACTTTAATATTACCAATAATTAGAAATTAATTTAATTGTTTAATTTTTTTCTTTTAATTCAACAAGAATGGCAATTATGTAAGTTACCTATTCAAATCTAGACTTAAGTTATACAAATCTAATTAAAGTAACATATTTAAAATACACTTCAGGGATATGAGACAACATTTTATAAATATCGAACAAAATATCGACAACATTTTAAAATCAAATATTTTTGATCGTGTATAATTGTAAGTTGCACTCGTATGCATATCTATATTACTATAACCGGTATTACACAATTGAAATGAATTTAATATGAAAATCAAAAAGTTTTATTTTTCATGCTGAAATTATAACATACTAGAAGGTACCACCAAAGCAATATTAATAAGGTTTTACTATTATATTGGTCTGATACTTTTTCATTAGTATGAAAAGTTTTGTATTTATTTTTTATATACGAATAAAATCCGTTGGTTTTCAGTCAAATCTACGGAAAAGCGTGGAAAAGTACTGTACAAGATAATTGTGAAAGTTTCTATCAAGTTGTTTTTTTCCATGACCACCCCACTGCAATGCTTATCTTTTATTACGTTGGTAAAACAAATACGTATAGATGTACATGTGGTTGAGTGTATGTCTGTATGTGTAGGTAGAGAAGAAGTCGGTCCACTTTACACGATTCGTTTTTGCCGCAAACAGCGTAAACTTTAATGATGTCATAAAAACGCGAATAAAGTCAACACGGGATAAAACTTAGAAAAAAACTAAAAATATAATAAAAAAGAATAGATTATAAGAATAAAATTATAATAGTCGTCATCCAATCATAAGCCGAACTCTGATTGAAAGTCGTCAAAAGAATACAATATACCCATATAAAATTAATTTCTTCTATTTAATTCACTTAAATGTAGAATGAATTATTAAATTATGATTAAAATCGAGCCTAACAAAACAAATACTTATTAAAGAAAAATTATAAAAATTATTTGATATGATTTAATCAACTAATATTATCAATTATTATGATAACAAATACAATATATAAATAAGGAATTATAATTAAAATTTACGTTGAAAAAAGTATTAAAACATATTTAAAGGTATTTATTATTAAATTAATTTTTAACAACTAAATATAATTATTTATGTTCTCACACACGCATGTTAACCTCAAATGTTAGCTAAAATATATATGGATATCTGGGAACAATTCATAAATAACATTAATAAAACAACGGTTATAATTTCTTATTCAATGTATGATGAATTTATGCCTTAATAATATTATAATATATTCCTTTTAAAAACATTATGATTTTTATTTTAGCTATAATATGTCACTGTAAAAGCTTTATAAATAAAATATTAAATAAATTATTTTATTTTATTTTTATTGTTATTTTTGCGTTTATCAAATTTATATTAGATAATTACTTAATTACTTTCAATGTATAGAAAAGTCTGTCACAATAATTACAAATATTAACTTTAATATATTACCATGATAATATATTACATTCAGTAAATACTAAATTTATATTCATTTTAAGATAAACGATTTACTGTTGCATGTTGATAATACACTACTCATAAGCAATCAAAGTAATGACTAATGTTTAACAATATGTTTTAAATGTATAATTTATTTAAGGAAGTGCCATTCCAGCATATACTATAACGATGTTCCTTGGTCCTTGAAAAGTCTTCTTCGTAAATATTGCACTAACAGTTATTAATATTTAATATTATATAAAATGTTTAACTAACTCAGTTAACTCACTAAAAAATTGTGGTTAATAAAATAACAATGTGTAATGCAGTAGTTTATTGACATTATAACAAATAATATAAACTAAAGAATCAATACAAATAACTGGATGGGCTAGCAATATACTATAAATACTGGCCAAGTATAATAATTCTATACCAATAAAACTGCCGAAACACCAAACCAATCTAACTAAAAAACAATAGGTAACAAGCACTCCAGATAATCTTAACGATGTTGTCAATAACAACGTGTGTTATAAAATTGGACAAAAGTATTTGAATATAATATCGTAACCGATCCCGCTTACAAAAAGTACCTGTAACTCATAATATGTCGTTCGCCTGTGTTAGAGATAAAAAGATAGTCGATACTCGGTACTATTAGATTATTATATGCCGATAGTTCTTGATTTTTCATTAACTACGTTGAATTTGTTATCTAAAATTCGCTCATAACAACCTTTATTTTTAATTCTATTCTGGGTCTCTCCAATACTCCTCTTGTGTGATAACACTATATTATAATAATTTAATTCAAAAACCTGACAAACCACCTGACTCAAACTATTTTTATTATTTTATCAGTTTCTTATAGTCCCTCTCAAAACCATTTTAAAAACTAATACTCAAAAGTGTTCATCCATTACTTTAAACTTAAATATAATTTAAAAAACTCAACTTAATCTCAAACATAAGTATATCAATATAAGCATAATAATGTCTCCTTGTTCAAGTCTAAAAAATAGTTACTGAAATCAAAAATAATAAATAAAAATACATAAAAACAGGTTTCTTGACTCCAGAAATTAGTAATGAGTTCTAAGTAGTACTAACTCAAATTTTACATTTACGTGTATTGATAGAATGTGTTTCAAATTAATAATTTTAAAAATCAAACAATGTGTATATTCTGTACCATTTTTCAAACCAATAAAACAAGTCATATATTGTTAATATTTTAATTTTTCTTTGAAAATGTGTAAACATTTTTTTTTTTAAAGGCGAGCAAAACAATACCTAACTTTTCCAAAACACTGTCCGTTACAATCGTATATTATTAAAACTAGAAAATTAATCCAATACCCTGACGTTGTAGACTCTTGGAGTTAGTCGTAAGTGTGGATGAGAGATTCAGGGAAACGTAACGTAGCATACTGAATTACATCTTCGAAACTTTGTCGATCTCATGGCATTCAGCTTCAGGACTACAAATAATTGAAAATAGAATATATCTCAGTATTCCAATACACATATCCCTCGAATATCATCGTTCGCCAACAAATTTCAAACCTCACCGTGTCCAGTACGGCTGCTAGATAATATTATGACGTATATTGCACTAGTGGTCTCTATTGACGTTAAATATTGTTCTCGGTAAATTACATCTTTATTGAAATATATAACATTTTGTATATATATCATGTTATACTCTAACTATATTATATTATGTTTAAACTAGTGTAATAAAATAACACAGAACAATAATATGTTAATGAACGATTTTGTTAATTAAGCATCAAAATTTAAATGTGCATAAATTAAAAAAGAAAGAAAATAATTACTAAATTACTGCATTTTATAATATGCATAGAGAAAAATATGTATTACATAATAATTCAAATATAATAAAATAATAAAAAAATTGATAATTTAAAAAACTATTTATCATAAACCCTTGTATATTTTTTATAAATTTACTTTTATATACTAATATAATCAACTTGAATTTTTCGGTGTATTTGCGTAAGTAAATAAATAAAATCATTTACTTATTATACAGATAAAACTTCAAAATTCTAATTTTCCTACTACCTATATTTTATTTATGCCGAGAAAATTTTAGATGATAATTTCGTTTCCTTACACAAAATAAGTTGAACAAAATATATAATATTGTTTTTTTTTTTTTTTGCTCGAATTATGAATAATTAAAAATAAAATATAATATATGGTTATATGTTCATCTACAGATAAAAGTTAAATCGTCAAACTGAAACGTCACGTTCGTTAAACGTTATTTACTTCGCTTTCAACGAGGAAGCGTAAAAAAGCATAAAAAAGATGTAAAACATTAAATCATCCTGATTGTTAATTATGTTTTTTGAACGTTAAAACAAACATGTCGAGAAAAAATGCGCTTCGAAAAAACAACCATGTCACACCCATAAAACTGTTCAGTTTAGTTAAATATTTTACGTTACGTTTAATGTAAATTATATTTATATATATACCAAGGTTTATTACTAGCATGGCAATTATATTTATTTAGAGTGTATGATGTATGATCTATGTAACCTACGATATACAATTACTTAAACATTTTTTGTCATTTTGCAAAAATTCAGATTTTTATCATAATTTATTAATTTTTAGTATCCTAACTTCTCTTATATTATCAATAATTTGATATTTAAATACTTATGAATACATTTTTTATTTAATATTTAATGTTTATACATAAATACTTGTTTAATATGTGCAATGCAAATTTATTTTGCTTTATAATGTAAAATATTAATTTGAAATATATCCTTGAAAATAATAAAAAAAACGAGTAAAGAAATATAAGATTTAAAGTTAAAAATATTTTAGATATTAAGCGAGGTGAGGAATGCATTATTTTTACCATGATGTGTGTTTTAATATCATTTTGATCCGATCAAAAAATGTATTAGTCTTACAATGGCTATAGTTTTTATTTTAATATGTTTTTTTTTTAACACATTTTATTGAAGTTCAAATGTTTGCAAAATTGTATATCTTAATATAATATGACGATTTTTCCTCAATCTATTTGAGTTATTTTGCTTTAATTTAAAAAATATAAATTATAGAATAATGAACATTTTTACAATTACGAATATTACGAATATTATTTTCTATACTCAATGAAAATATTTCGAATAGACTTATACTTATATGAACCTTTTACACCATTATACATAGTAAGTTAAATTAAACAATATTTTGGTTAAAATTAATTTAACCTATCATATTAAAAAACACTATTAGGTAATTAATTCAATAATATAAGCTATACTTATAAATACCCATCTTCTATGTTAAAAATCGTTTTTCCTTATAGGTACAATGGTTAATGATTTATCATTGAATTTAATACATTTAATAGATATAATTAAGTGATCTACTTAGTCAGGTAAGATACACTTGAGAATTACTATAGCAAAAGCAAATACAAGGTATTTTTTTTTCACAAAAAAATAATTGTATCAGGCTTGGTTGATGACACTGTAAGCATAAAGAGGGAGTATTATCTAAAGATAACCATAAATGCATAATTATTGGAATTTGAGCGTCAAAAATATTATTATTACATTCATTTCGAGTTAAGTATAACAAGTGTTAATATAGAATGTATAATATAGTTGCTATAGACTATTATATACACAAGTAATTTTTTTTATTCTTCAAGAAGATAATGGGGGCCCCACTGAACATGTTCGTGTGGAGGTCCACAGTAGTATATCTAAATATATCATATGAATCCAACTATGGCATATATATTTAATAATAATTTCTATAACAATAAAACAGTGAACGGTCAAAAGAAAATTGTATAGTATAAAAGCTACCGACGTTGTTTTTCGAATGACAAACATAAATAATTAAATATTTACCGGACAGAGAGTATAATAATATCATAGATATTACACTAACAGATGTGAGTGAGCCACCTGCCTTTATGTTTTAAGTCGAATTAATAACAATAGTTGAACAGACATTAATTCGTTTCCTGGAAATCGCACTTGGTTTATCGACAACCACTATCATGCGGAACACCACGGCCGTTTACCGAAAACGAGATCCGACGATCTCACCATAGGAAACTATAAACAAATATATAAGTTGTACATATTTCTATACCGGGTAATTTAAAACTCATACTAAACCCCGTTCTTCTTTTAATAATATATTTATTTAAACATTTTAAACCAAATGAATAGAATTTTAAATTAAGTTTGTATAGGTATATACAAACCCGGATAAAGGAAGACTAGGGGGCACTACCCCGGGGCCCACTGATTTTAGGCGCCCACCTTTATCTCCAAAATATATTTTTTAATACGTTTACAATAGTGAAAAAAAATTATTTTAGTGGGTATAGTAGATAATTAATAGTTATAAAATAATAATGTTTTTAATTTTATATCATGAAGTATAACTAAATAATAACAAATATTAAACTTTTACTCTAATAATTGATAGCGTATGCGTGATAATAATTTATATTAGGTATTCTTGATCTATTCTATTTGCATAAGGTACCCACATATTATATAATAATAAAATAGTTTTACAAAAAATCATTACAGGAAAAATTCCCCAATATTTTATTTGCTCTTAGGTTATATTTTAGTATCCCAGTGGCCAAAATTTTTCGGTCAAAAAAACATTTTCCAAGTTAATAATAATAAAAAATAAATATAGAACAAGACAAAGCCAAAACAATTTAACGTCATTAATGTATTATACTAAGAAAAAGATATTTTGCCGTTGATCAATTTAAATGAAACTATATAACAATTTGCAAAACAAAAAGTATTCTTTCGTAACAAATACAGTGTTTTTTTATCTATAGTTATATAATATATATATATAATATGTGTAGAATAAATTATTACATAATTATTAATTTATTATTAATTTATATAGCCTTATATAAATTTTTTTTGTATTGTACAAAATTATATCATAATATATAGTATTTTAAATGTAGTGATACAATTTTTTTGAAGTTAAGATTGAAGGGGGTCAGTCCGCTAAGTTTATGGTGTCATGGGGCTCAATCGATCCTTAATCCGGGCTTGGGTATATATATGCGTATAAGTCTATAAATAATATATTTATAATTTGTGAAAATATTTTTTAGTACAATTAGTACTAAAAGATAGTCTTAAAATATTTAAACCTAAAAATTGAATGAATGTATTTATTTCATTGTATTAGAAACAATCAAGGAAGAAAAATGTTTGGTGAAACACCGAGTATATATGTTTATATCGTATAACTACCATATCTAGCTAATCGTCGAGTATAATGATTATTGTTCGACCACGCATGCAATTTTATTTATAAGGATGCTGTGTTGTATATTGCATGGTTCTCTTTATCGACCATAATATAGTTGAAAAAAACAGCGAGCGAACGAAGCTCAAATCAAAAACGACGTTATAAATTTAAAATTAATTTTTTATATTATTGTTTCAAGACGGTTTCTAATTGTCTATAATAATTGAATCACGGCATAGAATGAAACCGCAATTAACCATTTTAAAAACATTTAAATACTGCACCAGTAAAGTACCTACTATTTAAGTCAAAAATATGTCAAGTGTCAAGTATGATAACTGCACATTGCAGTTATAATATAATATATCATAATGTACAATAACTATACTTATTTACAAAAATTGCTAAATTCAAAATGATAAATGCTTTCAAAATTATGATACAACGAAAATAATGCGTTAATATAAACTAATTTATTATCAGCAATTAATCTTTACAGCTGCGATTTAAGTCAAATTGATAAGTAGACATCACTCATTTATTCAAGAAATATCTAATTTATAAACGGAATTTCTAAAAAGAGTTTATTATTGAAAATTAGAGTATTTTTTACTCTTTTAAAACACATACCTTCAATCAAAAACTTATTCAGACTCCTTTCAAATTATATCATAATATACCTAAGCAATAAGCAATAAGTATTTAGTTAAATATAATAAAACTCGAATTTGGGAGAGAAGCATAGAGCTTATCACAAAGAGCCACTATCTTATCATTAATTCGAGCTGGTATCAATAACAAAATTAGCAGAAAAAACTATTAAAAGAAAATAATAAATTTCGTTATACATTTATTCTGTTATAAAAAAGGAAAGGGGAAGTTTTATTTTGTCCACTAAAATATTTGAATATGGTTGAATAAAATGTTCTAGTAAGAGACTAAATATAATCTATAGAAGAATTAAAATTACATATAGCAGCAATTACTGGAGACTGCAATTATTAATAACATATATTGGACAAAATAAGTTAACACACATTGCGTATGTACTTACATCACAAAGGCTGTGGACATATTTTATGTTCAAAACTTGTCGAGGAAAGTTGATAAATCTATACGTTATAAATATTATATTATTGGAGTGATACACAAACAAAGAAATAATACAGAAATATTCTTTTCGTTCTTCATAAATGCTATATTTTATTAAATCCTACTAAAACTCAAGTAAATATTCTTTTGATAACAATTTACGAAACTTTTTTTTTATTTCATTCTCTTGAGTTTTTTTTTCTATTTATCGGGTCCTCAGACACTCGTAACACTAAAGGTCCTTGATAAAACCGTTGAAAAGTTTGCTTTTGCGTACTTTACCTTTTGAACGAAATTAAAAATCACCATTCCATTTTTTTCAGTCAATCATGTCGTTTTAACATGAAAAACCCATAAAATATCGGAAGACTTTTTCAATACAATTTAATCATTATGTGGATCAGATACTGAACAGAGAGATTTCTATTATATATATTTTTGAATGTCACATAAAGTCATTTAGTAATGATCATTACAGAAAAAAAAAGAATAGCTGCAGTTTAAAAGTCATTAAATAACAATTTACTATCATATTGTCAAGGTAATGCAAATAATTTGAAATCAGTTAGATAATAAAAATAAAAAAACCACCATACTAACTGTTAAAACTATAATACAACATAGTGTTTTAAAAATATTATTTTGATATTTGTTAATTTATAAAATAGATACAGATAATATTTTTATGTAACAAATATAGGTTATCAGGTAGTTTATCAACAGTATTCAATTAAATTATTTAACCAAAGTGTCAAATCCAGATATCTGGTTAAATTATTGAACTTTGATTAACCTGCTAATATAGTTCTACGAACAATAAAGTCTTAAGTTATATCTAAGTTGATATTACGAGTATATTCTACTTCATTAATATAATAAAACAATTTAAACATAAAAGTATTAAAAAATTTTTTTAGCAAATAAGTGTATATTTAATTAACACATTTTTTAATAATTATTCTTATCTGTTATAGTATATGAATTTAAAACTTTTGTCTAACAGTTCTAGGTAAACAGTTCATCGACACGTTTCGGGACTCCTAAATATTCAACAAAGACAAATAGTTGATAAAGCCTTTACAAAGTTTTAGTGCAGTTATAATCCAAAAGCGGATCATTCGTTATCATAATATTATTCTCAACTTCTATTACTCAAATACAACTGTTAGAGAAAACTACAACCACTATTGGAAGTTAAAAGTTTGAAACGACTCACAAGGGTTAGTATGATTGTGAATATCAAATAAAATTTTGTTTTTATTCCACTCAAAAATCATTAAGTACTATTTACCTACAAAAAAAGAAAAATATTATCAACATTGTTGTTTTGAATAATTTCTTAAACAAAAATGTATAAAGTATGATAAAACTCAATAAACAATAATAAAATATGCTTATACATTCATATTATTATCCTATATAAACCTTTCATAAGAAAATAACGTAGAAAAATTAGTAACATTAAAAAATAAAATAAAAATAAATCTTTCACATTAATATATTTTAATAAAAAAAAACATTAATTTAGTTCTAACTAATAATAACATGTACATAATTTATTTACATCTACATACTTTGATTACATACTTTTATTAATATAATAAACGCGTAAATATGCTTTTAAAACTGTTCAATAAGCCATTAATTTTCAATTCAAAAACTAAAGTCACAATGCGTTAAAAATAATGCGTTTAAAATTATGTTTATAATTTTGTTAAATGAGATTAAATTTTACTGAAAAATTATCAAACCATATTCTGAGTTATGGCCACCAATGCGGTCACATCTAGTGACTTACGGAGTAGTATAAATGTAAAAAGCGTAAATAACATTATCGATTAGCACTGAATACGAAGTGAAAATATATGCAAAATGATAAATACAAAGTTATCAAATAATATATTTTAATTTGCAGATTTGTATTTTATGAATGAATTCAAATTTATTTTAATTATTTATTTGGACAAAATTTGGAAAATACTTACAATTAATACTTGATTAGTACTAAATCGTAAATGCCTTACTTTGTTTTGTATAAATACATTTTAATAAGTGCTTAATTTCTATAAACATCGTTACAATAGTTAAAACTATATGAAACAAAATTAATTACGACAACGACGACCCCACAATTAAGTAATAGAATACAATTAGAAAATATCACAATATAATTATATGAAGTGCGTGTATAAAAATATGACATTTATTTATTAATCTCGTCTATTTACTCAGCTCGCCGTTGAATTATTTGAATGGGGTGCGTGACTATATGAAAAACACTTATGCAACAATCATACCTATGTGACATTAGCAACAAAATAAATTTAAAATGTTCGCGGTAACTCGGGTAACTATATACAAACACGTTGATAAGATTATTAAGATTCTATACACCCATCGTTGACAGTACACCAACAACCGTGGTAGGCTCATAAGAGGTGGTGACTGCCGTCCATATTCAATAATAGTAAACGTTTTATTGTTTTAATTATTAAACATCGATGTTTGAGACGTTTCTTAAGTCGAAATTCATAAGCTATAGGTGCAGTATATTAGCTAACCGTGGTATACGACATAAAGATTTGTTCTATTGGCCCTCCATAGTAGTAATCCACTTATTATTATGACAGCAAAAATATAAAAAAATCGACCACAGTTTTGGTTATTGAAAATAAACAGACCAAACGCTAGATTATGGCATTTACGATATTTGCAAACATTTACTTCACCGTTTAACAAACAGCCAACAGACAGACCGAATTTATCCATTACAAAACGTTCTAAATATTCACCGCTATCAAATATCCTCACTGTGCTCGTTATTAAGATCTATATGTTTCTACTACATACATTCATTTTTTCGTGAATGGTAATCGCGCACGTTTCATATTGGTCCACATCAGTAATACGGGTTCCCAATGAAACAAATAATAATTATAAACTATATAAACTATATTATAATCAATATTATTCAGTATACTTACGTCTCTTGCTATCAATTTTATATGACTGTGTACACAAAATTGTTGAGCTAGATCTACGATTTAAGACATAATAGATATCATACGTATACCTCTGTCCATTAACACCGTGGTTTAACGTGAGATAATAAAGCATAAAGGCAGGTTTCTACTGTACCGTTCGCATGTACGTGCGCGTTTATTGTACACGCACGTACGTACTACGTACGGGTTGTGCACATACGCCCTTCTTGAAAAATACTCTGGTAAGCACGATTAATGTCGTTTCATACTCGTCTTGCGCTTTCTTCCGAATAGTTAAAAAAAAATTGTATTTCTGCTATTATCCTAATAAGACCGTTCGGACGAAAATAGTTGAACTAGAACCAACTTCACGGTATCGTGGTTATACGTGTGGTAAGAATATATAAACTCTTTGGTACATCAAAAACTTACCATGTATACCAATCAATCACAGAAAAGTGTTTTTATGCACGTACACGTCGTATGTAGCGGAAACCCGCTTTAAACACACTGGTATGCTAAGTTCTTATACCACGGATGATATAATCACAGTAAATGGTTTTTAAACATTAAAGCGGGTTTCCACGGTACATGCTCGACCGTGTATACGTGTTTTTGATAAACAGTACTCAAAACGTTTCACAATGGTTAAATTAGGTAATTATGGTTATATTACTTATACCGTATACGTGAAAAATGTTAACAACACGGTAACGTGGTTAAACGTGTATAACTACTCTGGTACAGTGGTATCTATTCCAAAAACTTAAACCAGGTCCATAGCTACGTCTTCACTCGTGTCGTGTTCCTTGTTCGTATTCTGATTGACCGCTGTAATTATGGTATAATTTACTAACCATGATCAACCGCGAGTTTGGCCGACCTCAAATTTTGGATATGTAACAATAGGTGTCACATAGCTGTGAATCTAACTTTACTATGAATGCCAACCAAACACAGCAACGGATTTTTATGCGCATACGCGCAAACGTATATAGTAAAACTCGCCTTGGTTTTTGGCACATTCACGTAAACGTGCTTAAGAGGATGTCAGCGCGCTGTTTGTTTTCTCTCTCTAGCCCACGCGCAACATAGACAAAACGCATTTATGCAGTCTAAGTAGAACTCACTCAATTTTGGTTCTAGAGTAAATATACCTAATATAAAATTAAATGTTGATAATATTTTTGAGTACAAGACGATGAGTTTTTAAAAAAAAAAATAAAATTTTGAAAATTTATAAAGGTTATTTAAAAATGTTGTAATTTATAGCTATTTTTTAACGATATAATTAACGATGTATTGGGAATAATGGAAAAAACTCATCGGCTTGTGCTCAGAAATATTATCAAAATTTAATTTTATAATAGGTATAGTTACTCTAGAACCAAAATAGAGCGAGTTCTACTCAGACTGCGTAAATGCGTTTTGTCTATGTTGCGCGTGGGCTAGAGAGAGAAAACAAACAGTGTGTGACATCCTCTTAATGAAAAATCTCAAGTTACAGTTATCCGTTTTTCGATCGAACCGTTCTCTCGTCACCATTATCTACGAGTATTTTTATAGTGATATATACACAGCGTGACAACATTTTGGAAAAATAACTTTAAAACGAGCCTCCGTATCATTTCCGACGCCACCTGTTTCCCGAGGATTGCGAGTTTAAGGTAAGATACACATCGTTGACCCATTACGCTTATTTAGAATTTATTCTATTTACGTACAATATATGTACGATTAGTGATTTATGTCTTGATGGATTAGTTGATTCATATGCAGATGATACATACCTACTCTTTTCCGATAAGTCATTAGCGACTGTCGGGTTAAACAAAGTTTATCAATGCCTATGTGACAGAAATTTAACACTTAATGAACAAAAAACCATGTTTATGACGTTCTTGATTTATAAAAGTTTTCCAAATCTTAACCCCATAACAATTCATAGATGTATCGATGGTAGCAGTTGCTGTAACATAAGTAAATGTATGGTTATAAAAGAAGTAAATAGTACCCGATATTTAGGTATCATATTTGATAAAAACTTACGATGGAATCTTCACATTCAAAACCTAGTTGGGAAGTTACGCTCAATAACTTATAAATTCCATAAACTAAAAGGTTTAGTGCCCAAGCAAACAATGCGGGTTATTTATTTTGCTCTATATCAATCAATATTCCAATACGGAATGTTAGTATGAGAGGGATTGGACGATACTGTTTTAAACAAATTGCAAATAAATCAGAATAACATAATAAGAATTTGCTTAAATAAGTACTCCCTGCAAAGTTCTACAAATCACAATGATAAGAAGTTGGGAATTTTACTGACTAAATTTCTCTATAAAAAAATTTCTATTTTGTTCACTTTTAAAAAGTTCAGTCAAGAAAAAGATAACAAATTACAAAGTACAATATACCTGTTAGATATTCTTATAAATCTTTTGGTCAATATTTTGTAAATTATCTAGAGTCTCTTTATTGTAACTGTATGCCATGCCAATATAAAAAAAATATTCACTGTTCCAAATTTAATATTAAAAAAAATGTATATCATTGGTTATTTTCTCAATTAATCTAAGACCTTCATAATATGTTTCGTTATATTTAATATGTAAAATTATCTCATTTTTAAAATTGTTCTACTGTTAATATTATTTTAATTTCTAATGTATTCATCACATTAGTTTGCTAATTATATAATATAAATTATGTTTTTAATTAATAATATTACTCTCTATCTCTAACACAAGCTAATAGCTTAAAAGAGATAGATAATCATGTAAAATATCTAAAATTATTTGTATTCTGTGTAATTTATGATGAATTAAAAAAAATAAAAAATAAATATGTGTATAATGCACCTGTATTTTATTTGTTTGGAAAATCTAAGTAAAATAAACTTAAGACATATAAGTATAATGTTTTTGTGCAATATCATCGTCGTTATGTATTATTCATATAAATCTTAAACATAATATATAAATATAAAGTGAGAAAATGAAATCGCATATAGATAAATATATCTAATAGACAATTCATTTTTCGCAAAAATAAAAACGGAAATCTTACTTTTCTCTTCGAATAAGACAGCCTTTAGCCGTTGCCTATGCGTACATATTATAGGTGTGTCGGGAAATAAAATACAATTTTCGATAAACGAAAAAATATTTGTGAAAATGGACCATCATAGTTGTAGCCATCGCAGGCACCTAAAATATATATAATATATATTTATATATATATATATATAATTGGCAGGTATTGTATAACCGATCGTTTTTGCTCGTGCAGAATTTTTGGGTCGAACAATCAACACGCTCCAACAGCGAGCAACTAGTATTATATACAATGTATACTACAGGCATAAATAGCCACTAACCCCGTACTCTCTTCCAGCCAAAACTCCACCATCCTCGTGTCTAGACTAAAGCTCGGACACACAAGCACGCACATCCGAATAAACGAATATGACGTGTGTCGGCAATGGATTTCCTGCCTCCACGCTCGCACGATGGATAATAAATCCAAAACCCGCAGTCAACACGCTTCATGTATTATAAATATATAGACTGAAAATTAGCACCGAAAGCTATCTGTCTAATTGGACCTACCTGCGGGGGTCTCGCCGCCATCACGTCCGCATTAATAATAACCATCATGAATAGATTATGATTGCGGTGGTGGTTCTACCTACAACACACACAATATAACGATTTATATGTACCTATTTTGTATTTAATTTATATTATATTATATTATATAATAATACCTATGTGTATATAATGGATTATATTATGATAGGTATGCGTGCAAGTGTGTGCGTGTACTGGTTCTTTTCACGACTAAATCTTAACCTCCCAACAGTCCCAACCATCCCCGCCAATCAAAATACCGCCGTACGTTAATGTTGTTTCGTGGGGCGAAAGACTCTTTGCGTGCACTCACATAGTTGAATTTTGTAGGTATTTTTTTACGTTCACCCTCCACCGCCACCACCAGGTCTCCATCACGTTTTTTCGACGACAGCCCAATGGATTTGACTCTGTACTTACATTAATATTGCTCAAAACACTCTATAAAATCTATAGACATACGAATAATATAATATTAAGAAACTTATTTATTAAATAAAAATACATTCAGATTTTTAAAACGTTTCATACAGTAATTCTTGCAATTCTAGAGCCTAGATAAACTAATTATGACAAGAAAGCCTTATAATCGTCATTCGTCGTTTTTATATATTAAATTATAGTTTTGTATAAGCCTTGTAACTTTAGGTCGGTTTAGTGTTATTATATATTTCAACACGACGTACCTCTATCGTGTTAATTACTATTATTTTTAAAATAACATTTTTCAACTTGCATAATATTTATTTTTTACTTAGAAAGTAGGATTTTCTTTTAGAAATAGTCACTCATTTTTTAAAATTAAATTTAATAATTACGATACAGCTTAGATTTTAAAAAGATAATCATAAATAAATACTTCTTATGTAAAATAACATTTTTTATATTTTAAATTGTATTGTGAGGAGTTATATTATTATAAAACAATTGAACTGCAGTGAAATTGAAAATAAAATACATTCAAGAAAATCTGCAATATCGTTGTTGAACGAATGTCTAAAATAAATGGAAAATGCAAATAAATACCAATTGGCAATATTCCTTGAATATGTATTGTGAATTAAAATAAGCATTTATAGTAGAACCGTATTCACATTAATTATTTTTAAATTAAAAATCTAATGCAGTATCTCAAACAATTAATAGTAATCCTTGTATTAACATATTTAATATTATACATCTTCAAATAGATCTATCTCATATTTGTAGATATAGAAAAATTGTTTTCTGTCTTATTCAATTAAAAATACTGCTATCGTGGATATTTATTATCATTTAAAATTATTAAGATTTTAAAAGACGGTACCGGATTAATTTTTGTTTTCACACATTTTATTTATTTAAAACCGTGTTTCATTATACTTTCACAACATAAAGCTAAAAATAACTATTTTATTATTACATTATTATAATATTTAAATAAAACTAGATATTTTATATGAGTTATTGATTTTGGCTTTTAAAAGAAATATTATTTTTTCGTACAATTAAATATCAATAATGAAAAATGATATAATTATTTACTGACGTTATGGAAAAAAAGAAAAAATAATAAGTGGATACTGGATAACTATGTCAAAAAAGGATCATGGCTTATTATTTTACTTTTAATTTGAACACAGCAATAATTATTATAATAATTGGATTTCAGATATAGTTTTGACTGTAATTTGGTGTTAGTATATGTATAGATGTTAAAATCTAAAGCTGTCCAACAATATATTTTTCATTTTTCTGTTTTTAACAAATAGATAATGACAAAAAGTTACAAAAATTACTGTTAAATAACCACATTCAATGTACAATTCATAGATTTGCTACGTGCAATATTTCACAAAGTTTATTTCATGATAAACTGTGTTTTTCACTGTAAAACAAGTCCGTTGTTCTTTTCTTTTCTTTTTTTTTTTTTAAGTAAAGCACTAATATTACGTCAGATTGGGTTCTTGCCTTAAAAGTTTACATAGACTTTTTATATTTTTATTATTTTACTTTTTTCATAATATTACAGTACTGATTAAAAATGATTTGGAAAAATATGATAAAACTTTTTTTAAATTTTATTCGCCGTCAAAAAAAATGAAAAAAATGACGAAATATTCGTTTAATTATAAATAATTATTGATTGATTTACTCGTTCATATATAATGACAAAACATTAACATGCCTATCAATCGGCTTTATATTTTATACACAATTAACAAAAAATGAATAAATCATGTTTATTTCCGTCGTTGCAGAGTACCTGCACTGCCTATATAATTATAAATTATTCCCGCGCGGAGTGAGACGTACGCACCTAAATATGCATTTTATCGACAACAAATCATCGTATGCCGACAACATGGCCTGCTACACCGTCGCAGTAATTAGCATATTATAACAACGGTGTATAATCCAATGAATTTACGCCTAAACATCACAAGTTTTGTTTTTCGCATTTTCGGATGTATCGCCTAAAGTAACAACTCAACATATATTATGACGTGGCGTGTTTTTATGCGGCGCGCTAATATTAATTATAATAAAAAAATAATAATAGTAGCAGCAGCTATATACTATGTTATAGTTATAATAATGGAAATAATGAATGGTATGTACATTGTACATTCGTAAATCATAGGCACCGCGAACGGGTTCCGGTTTTTGCGCCTGGTTTACATCGATTTTGCATTTGTCGTCTACCGCCGCAGCTATTCTCATAATATTAATTCGATACTCGTTAAAACCGCCGCCACCGCCTCTATTATTCCGCGCCTCGCCTGACTTAAAATGTAATTTCAACCCTCGGGGAATTACGATAATTTCTACCAACCCGCCCCGTCACCAAAAAACCTACCGCTATACTCCCACACACCGCTGCGTCCGTTGTCAATGACACACAAACGTCGACCACCACTGTGCCACTACTACACCGCATTCGAATGCCTTTCTCGGATTGCCGGATTTACGAGTTACTGGCCCGCAACATTCTTATACGCTAATTTCACTCGTCGGATACCGATCTCTTTGCCCCTGCCCGTCCAATTGACATATTTTTTTTATGTTGAATTCTTCCGAATGTACGATCAGTGACTGAAGCTCTCTAACATTAATATACACAATGGTTGATCAGAAAACTTACTTGGTGTGATTCGTGCAATCCATCTTTTTGTTCATCCGGCTATTAATTATTTTTAACGCTCATACATTACATACTTACAAAATCTTTTACATTGTGTCCAAAACCTGTTGAGCACGCGGCTGTTACGCCGTCACTATATTTGGCTAAGGAAATAAAAAATAATAACGGCTCTAGGAATAAGTATGAAACCAATTAAAAGCCTATAATATGCATATTAGACATTGGGATAAATATAAAAATACTAATAATTATTCTATTATTTTGTTAATAGTGATAAGGATAACAATTAAACTAATATTATAGGTACATAATGCAATACTATAGTAAATATATCAATATGCATTGTATAAATTAAAAATAGTATCAAGACTTGAGAAACAAATATGATCATATATAAATGAAATATTACACTCGAATAATAAATGTAACACATTTATTTATTAAACTACGAGCGAAATGTAACAAAAATAATAATAAATACTTTACTGAGAAACAGAAACATAATAACCTAGATACTCCGTGTCTGCATTTTAAATGAAAATAACTCAGCAGTAAATTATAATAAAAAAGAAAATAAGTTATCTTAATTTTAAAAAATTGTCTGATATAATGTCGAATTACTTATAAAAAAAAAGTAAAGTTAATGTAGAATGTTCATTGAAGTAAAAATAATTGGCTATTTTAAATAAAAAATTAGCTGGAAAAAATGTTGAAAGCATAGAAAGTATAACACAAACTCAACAGAGTAAAATATAAATAATTGTATTACTACTGTATTAACTCTATTGATTTTCTTAATTAAAAATTAAAAATTGCATTATGCAACACTATTTTTATTTTAAATGATGTCAAAAGTTATTACAACATCAATAAATACTCATATTTTCAATATTGTAATGTCGATTCAAAAATGTAGACTTAGTCAAAAAACTTTAAATGTAATATAACTAATAAATAGTAAATAGCTTATACTGGAATCAAAAAGCCAAAATAATATAAAAACACAATTTTTTATTTTTAGACGTTTGAATCTCAATTTTGATTTCTAACAAAAATAGATACTCAAACATAAAATAATGATTTTACTTATTTTGTTGTAATTCAAAATATTTATCGCGGGGATTTCAAAGTTTTACGCATATTATTATATTTTATTTATAAACATAATGCCATTTTAAAATGGTTTAGACTAATATTAGTATATTATTGTTTTTTTATACCAAAGACCAGGCGCGAACGCAGGGGGGATTTAGTGTTTTTAAACCCCCTCCGACATATCAGGAACAAAAAATAAATTACCTGACCTACAAATAAATAGTATGATATTTATGTGTATTTTTTCAAACCCCATTTTAAAAATAATATGATAAAAACACATATATACTCTTAAAATAATTGAATATAAATAATATCATAAAGGTATATTTGCAAAAATTAATTCAATTAAATTACTATAGTACTAACTACTAGGTAATAGTAAAATAAATTACTATAGAAGCAATATAAATATATAATAAAATATACTAAATAATATAAGCAGCCAGACTGACTTTGCTCATCAGAATCTTTTTTCGTGTGCAATTATGTGAATGATGTATCATATTGAATTCATATTTAAATATTTAATACATAAATAAAAGTGACTTATTCAATGAAGTACACACTACGTCTGCATCTACTATATATCGAACGATTATATAGTATAATATATAATATATACTATATAATTATTATTGATAAATGATTATTATATATCGACCTACTTTCCAGTGTCATATCTTATTTTGGAATTTTTTTTAATTTTTCAAATAATTTTAATTTAGTTTTCTAAATATACTTTTTGTTTTCTATAGTGTTAACTTTTTATATTATCTGTAAGACTAATACAAACTTGTATTTAAATATAATACAATTTTTTTTAAAAATTTCGATAAAATGTCGTCTGGTTGTTAAAAAATTATAATAATTATTGTAAGTTAATAAATTTATTATAACTACTAAGTACTAGCATACTATTATTGATTATTAAATAAATTTCAAAATAACTTACTACTTAAAAATTACTTGTTAGAGATAAATTAGAGGAATCATATAATTATTGCATGATTACTAGTTGTTTGTTATGTATGATATTATAATTATTTGTCATACGAATTCAACGTAAACATTTTTAGGGGCAAAATGCATTATTTATATCAAAAAGATCTTTAATATTGATAGTATAATAATTATTACATAAACTGTCCGCGGAATCATGGATAATAGTTATTCCAAAGTTATTCCATCGTAGTTACTGAACTATACTGATTAATTTATCCTTACTACTGTATAAGGATCAAACATTAGGTAAATTGTTGAATTCCTGTAACTAAATAGATTTGTCCGTAGAAATTATTAACGATAAAAAAGTTGGTTGGTACTCTTGCTCTCTAGGTAATGAAATTCTCTTTTTATCAGCATTTATAAGACGGATAATGAAAAAATACAATAATTCAGCATAACGTATAGGTATCATTTGAGTATTATTCGTAATTGTTTGAAAACCAAACGTTGCGTTCGAAAAACGAAATCAATGTTAATAATATAATAACATCACCATATATCAATGGCATATTATGAAATAAAACACTATTCCCAATCCTTAAAAATTTCGAATTTTGCTACTGTGTTGTGTGTACACGGTTATATTATAATATACATTGTGTCTCTAACAAGTTATTTTGTTATTTTTGTTATGTTTATATATAATGATATAGTACGATAATCCAATAATAACGACTTTTGTCACGACAAAATATATACGTTACTTAAATCAGCGTGTACCCAAATAGATTCAAATACAAAATAAAGTCAATCAACTTAAACTTTATGACATAAAATTTGACTATAGTGCGAGTTAATTTAATTTATTTTTGAACTTCACTTCTAACGATAAAATTGGTTCTAAGAAGTTTGGTTTTCAGTAATTTAAACAATTCTGCATGAAATATGATTTTCAAAATAATTGAACAAATCCTCTTTTATAATTTTCTGTGGAATTTCTAAAAAGTATTCTAAGAAAAGCCCACACTTTTTTAATATTTATATATTATACAAATACATAAGGATTTTCAATATAGGTAAATAATTCTGGTATCTATATGAAAATGTCATAGTGTTAAACAACACGTCATCTAAATCGTGAATTCTTCGATTAAATATTGTCTTCGTTTCTTGTCGTTGCCCACGCAAATAACTTAGACGGAATAGAAGAATCTTTTAACACATATAATATGTACTATACATATATTGATTATCAACTTAATGTGATGCACTTGCGTTTGGTATTTTACATGTTTGGTGCATATCACATGCTGCTGTAGGCCGGTTAGACCTTGTATATTACTATCGTAATGATATTCTGTATACGATATACCTACCTACAAATAGTGCATTATATTATACTACTTGCATATCACACGCCCCACGACCACTACAGTATTGTTGATATTAATAATAGTTACTAATATTAGTATTAATACACCTACACGAGTAAACAAGGACAAGAACGTCGGAATAACAAACCCCCAACTGTAGGTCACGTGGCATGGTGGTGGTTGGGATGAAGTTAGGGATTTACCACGGTAACTCGATACGTCCTACGAAAACTCCACCACAGGTATTATATTACAGCACACATATAATAATATACAGACCGTATTATTATTATTATTAAACACATTAATAATATTGCATTTTCAGTCCGCGGAAACGCAGAATGTATGTGTGTGTGTCTGTCTGTCTCTCACTCTCTCACTCTTTTCTCTCTCTCTCTCTTTCTCTCTCTCTTTCTATCTCTCTATTTCTCATTCAACTTATTATTTCCTCTTTCGCCTCTTTCTTTTTCTATACATATTTACAGGCACATGCGCATATTTGTGTACGACATACGTACAAGACACACGAGACTTGCTCCGTAATTGTTCATAAATAACCGATACACTACATTATAATATTACAATGTTCGGCTTGTGTGCGCGGGCTTGCGCATGCCTAGCTTGCGGGCCGTCCTAGCCGGCGGAGCGGTTTTCATTCTCCGATGCCGCAATATTACGTATATACGCCGCGGAAGCCGACAAGCCACCGCGCGCCGGACCGCTGGGAATATTTAATTAACGAAACGCGACCTTTTATTATGGATTCCCATAAATGTTCCTATATAGTATATTATACCTTCATATAAAACTGAACACGCCGTCCGACCCGTTGTAATTAATTTCACCGGCGGCACACTTAATTCCCGCGGTTCTTTTGTCCACCCACCCGCATTGCCATGTCTATTTATAATCCGATCAGAATAATCATAATTTTAGAAAACGAAAAGAAAAAAAAGTAATAATTCACCGATCATAAATTTTTAACACGCTCAATCGTCCAATAGTAATACAATTTCTAACCATAAATGTCGTTTTGATACGGATGTATGATATTACGATTGCATATTATATTATATAATATTATATACCTATTATGTATATAAATACGCTACATCACCCACTCATATAATATATAAATTATAAATATATATATTTTTTTTTAAATAAAAGTTCTTTGGGCGACGTTGACTCTTAGTTTAAATAACATTCATTCCGCTTGTTCTTTATTTCAGTTTGACTATGACTCTATTTATTTATTATCTCTATTTCAAATTTTTTTGATCAACAATAAATATTTGAATATTAAAATAACTGTAATTAAGTTACTGGGATTTTGTGATTCCGAAATTCTTAGGTTTCAAGGATTGTGTAAATATTTGCAAACTTGTAGTAATAATCGTATATTTACTGCTTGAAGGATTTAATCTTCAATGGGCGGATAAAGTGACCAACTGGATGTCATTGTTAATCCTCCATGTCAAGATTGCAATCCAAAAAGGATTCAAATCCAAAATTAGTTAAACTTAATATTGTTACTTTCTTAAAAACCCCGTTGATTACAATATGTTTTGTCTGTAGACATAGTTATTTAAAAAGGTATTATATTATTATAATTGAATTCCACTGTTGCTATGCTATTTGTCCAGTTATCTCGGTTAGAAATTCGATTTTTCTTTAATAATTTCCAACCAACTTAATGCAACAATCGTTAATGCACTTACTATAGTACTAATGTACTAACCTATAATAACGGTTTGTCGTATAATGGTGCACTCATAAATCTTTTGAACAAATTCCCCGGAGTAAGCTAAAAGTCACACTTGGGCTTTTAACCTAACGCCCAAGTGAACATTCTAATTTAACTACTATATGAATTAACGTACAAAACATTTACTCGGAAGTAATATTTATGCTAAAAAGAAATATGAATGACTCAGGCGTGAAAAGTCGTATGAACAAATTTGTTTACTATAATTTATAGTATTTAATTAATATTTTGTGTTTTGAAAAATAATAAAATAATAATAATTCTTAATATCGATAGATTAATATATATCACAGAACAAGTTTAATAAATATTTTGTAAAATATTATTTCAGATAAAATTTTTATTTTCTTAGTTGAAAAATAAGAACATATTATTTATATTAACAAATGTAGATAACACAGATAGTAAAGCATAGATAAAAATATAGAAAAAAAATGTAAATATGATGTATGGTTAAGACGGATATTGTACAAAGAAGGTCATATTTATAAGAATAACTTTTACAAAGTGTATAAATCATATTTTATTACTGTTCACCGTTCATCTAAAAGTTGGCAACTTTTCATTTTTTACACGAAAACTTTTAGACTGTTTTTAGACCAAACAAATTGAAATCCTCTCTTCATTTTACAATATATTTCTTGGAACAACTTAAAAAAAAAAGACTTTGCGGCCTCATTTTTTCGCCACTTGAAACATTTTCCGCCATCGTCATATGTATACAAACAAACCAAATGCGTCATTTTAAAAACATATTTATTTAAACACTCGAACAATACACGTACAATTTAACTCGTTTTTATTCCGTTGGTTGTAAAACACCTGAATTATATTGTAAATCCTATGTTTCAAAACAATCTAATAAATCTAGCTATAATAGTTACATTATGAAGAATATAAATAGATCATATTACTTTTGTCGTGTTTAAAAAATATATCATGATAAAATGAAATATCTGAAAAATTAACCCATAAAATTATGAATAAATTTAATAATACGAAATTTATAAAAATATATATTATAATATGATGGTATTATATTATGATCATGATTCATGAGATGCCGGAAAATGGACTCGTTGAGATAAAATATGATAATGTCTTATCAACTAATTTAAATAAAAATATATTAGATATTTAATATAACGATATGCAGATCAATAATTTATTCATTAGCATATTTTATTTAAATTGTGAATAAATTTAAATTATTTATAGATTTAATTTGATGGTATTTATATATAACTATAATGGATATATTTAGTCTTACCTTGATGATTGAATCTACCTTGATGTTATTTAATTAGTTGTATCAATTTTATGATGATAATAATAATAACTAAATTAAATTGTTTATTTTATAGCCAATAAAAACAGTAGGGATTATATAAAGCTATAAGTTTCAAGAAAGGTCTCTTAAAAGTAATATTGAATAAATAATAAAATCTGCTTATGTTGATAATTAACGACAAAACGATTAAATCTAGTTTAAATAAAAAAAAATGGTATAATCTTTTAATCTTTTAATATTATGTTATTACTAATTTGGCTTTAATTGCAGAATTTCCACGCTAATATAAGAAATGTGGTAATATTTTGGAATTCGATTTATACCGAACATTGGACCACCGCAATATTATTTTATGTGCTATTTAATAGGGTGTATCCCTTATCCAGTCATGCAATAATTTAATACAATATTTCTGCTCATATAAACACTTCGGTCGGTCTGCCCTGAAGCATACAATTCGTTCTCACGAGTAAAATAAAGGTAAAATTTTATGTAAATCTCTGGGTATCTAAATCATACCACATCTGATTGCAACAATATACTATACAATCATATATTATACAATATATTTTATATATGTATATAATATATACCTACATTATATGTTTATATATATTACATATATACCAGAAACAATAAAATAGTTAACAGAGTAAAGCTACTTTCGGGACCGAACTCGGTTTTATATAAAAAAAAAAAATCAAAGATTTAAATTACTATACATATTTTAACACAGTCAATGAAATACTGTACATAATATTACCGAGAACATTAATGAAAATAAACAAAAACACACTCGCCTACACACACAAATACAACTTTTCCTGTAAATTAGGATGACGCTAATCCTACACGTCTTTCTGTCACTTTCTAATATCTTTCGCGTATCACGTAAAACAAAACCCACTTCTGTACTTCATAAAAAAATGTATTTAATTAGAAATATCTAGAGTATAAAAAAATTTAAGTTAAAAAAAAATTCAAAAATTGCAAAGCTCTTGATAAATTATTTACCAATTTAATTTTCAAAAATATCTATTTGATTGTAACGACAATAAAGATTGCATTAGAATATTATACAATAATTTTTCATCATCATATTGATAATATAATATTTAAGGTATAATAGATTAACTAGGTTTAATCTTGGACAATTGAGATTTAAGTACCAATTTAAGAAGCAACGGTACATTTTTGGGTACCTACATCTTAACGGTACGACGTTCAAAATATAAAACTATTATATTATATATATATTATTATATGTACTTTTTTCAATTTGCATTCAATTAGGAATGACATTCGTTAGAAATGCTAACAATAGTTTTGTTTTATTATGCGTCCATAGTTTTCTTAAGGGTCATTGCATGTAAAGGGGGCTAGGAATAATTATTCGCATCCTACTGAAAAAAGCAACGCACTTACACGTAGACATTGTTCAATTTAAAAATAAAAATAAAAGATATGCTTTATAAACTTACGAGAAAAAATGTCCATCACAGAAATAACTCTTTTGAGGCTATATTTAAAATTTATCAGTACGTTATACTAAAAAAAAACTTTATATGGTGTAACCATTTATTCAATAATTTTACTAGAAGAAACAAGTGTGATATATGAATAATATACTAATATATCAATCTATGATGAAGGAAAAATAAATAGTTTATTTTATTTACGTAAATCCTTTTTTTATTTAATTTAAACTTGTCTAATACCTTAAAATATTTATCATTATGTTTTTATAAATTATGGAATCAATAATATTTATAAAAAAAAAAAAAAACTTAAAAGCTTAAAAAAATATTAGGTGTACTTACGTTTACACCTAATCTAACCTAGTCTATTAAAACAATAATAAAAATTGAAAACTTGATTATTTTTAAGTAATTAATTTATAAAACAAACCATCAATTCTTAGTTGAATATACGAGTATAATAATAGTATATTCTTTATTAACCTTCTAAACCGTAAGATAATACAATTATACATTTTTCAATTTTCATTGTTATTCAATTTATAAATTACGTGAAAATAACATTAATAAAAACAAAAAGTATATGTTCATAATAATAAATAATTTTTATTTACTTGTGTATTGATAAATATTTTTGTATTAAAGTTGAATAATTAAAAATTGATTGATACCTTGAAAATTTATTAAATTAAAATTCGTCGCCGAGTAGCATACAATAATACATGTATCTGGGGTTTTTCATCATTGGTAAAATATTCCCAATGAAAAAACCACTTTGTGATCGTAGCACTTTACTACGTGCATATCTGCTGTTGCTTCCAAGTAGTATTATATCCAGCTGATTAATCGTTGCTATCAGGAGTTTTTCTCTGACTGTGTATACCATTATTCGATTACAAAAATGTATCGATGTATATTTTTTATCTTCTGGCTGTCACTTTAATTGTACATTTTTGGATTTTTGATTTGAATTTAATACTGATATTTTAGTTTACCTTAAATAATTTAATTAGTAATTACTTGTCCATCTGATAAATTAAAAACGATTAAATCAATTTATATTATTAAAATATGTAAAATACTGCTGCATAGTTAATAACGCTTCATTTGACGGAATATGTACCTATAATAATAGATATTTATATTCGTTTGCCATTCGAACACAATTATACTACACACATTAATAACAAAAACGGTTTTCAATCAGTTATTTTATTATTAAATATATGTTGATTTCTCTACATGTGTGTCGACAACAGTATTAAATTATCATGTCAGATTACTATTATAGATCAGAGCGTTCAAAACCGTCCTGGCCCTGATGTCAAGAGAAACGTGAGAGAAACGACTATGAAGATTATAAACGTATTTTCGGATACGGCAAACCTCCTCCGTCGTCACCGCTGCCTCGCCAGTTTGTTTTATTATTTGTTGTAAGAAGCTTTTCTGCTCCTGTTATTCTACTTGTTTTGCGAAGTTTAATTAACTTTCTACAGTACACAAAAGCATACGTTGTGCAAGGGTGGTGCGCTTTCGGAATATCAACTCAGTCACGGTCTGGTGGGGAACGTAGAGTAGTAAAATTATAAGCTCTAGGTACTGTGTACACTGTACATACAACTTGAGTGTACTTTTAAAAATATATCCATAATATGTTTGAATTCCGTTGGGGTTGTAGTCTCTGTACATGTTGTTTGTTTTGTTGTGCTCTTTCAGATATCCTATCCAAAAATCAGATCTATTCACTTTGACATGAACAAAAGCTCTGGTCTATACTTAGTTCTTGTAATCTGTATATTGTTCAAATAAACAAATAATTGTGTATGGGTGTGAGAGGTAGGTAGGAGTATATTTTAGGTGAGTGTAAGCCCATTTATAATCAAAAATGGGAATCGCATACATGAGAACCTTATTCCAAAATTGTCCCATAATCGTGAAGTATTCTGAACTATTTAATACAGTTATCTAATACAGTCATCCGAAATCTATTACTTGACATCAGTAAATGTTTTTAGAATAGATCTTTACATCAAATATTGTTCAGAATAAAAGTAAAAATATAAGAATTGAAAAATGTTTGATTCAAGATACATTGACCTCTTAAGTTGTTTTATAAACACCTAACATACTTATTTTGTATTGCAACAAAATCTAAATAACTAACAAATGATTATTTTATTATTTCAAGAAATAGGTAACTTAATTTATTCAAATTTACCAGCGATAACGACATCTCGTTTAACAGATAATACGTACTTATTCAAAAAAATGGAAATTCATCTAGTAATATTCTATGAATATCAGTGTCTGGCAATTTATAACCAATTTACCACGCATTTACTGTATACAAAACATTTCATATTCTTATTCCATAAAATTGTTCTTATATATCTTGAAAAATTAAAATTAAATCTTGTACAGTGTAAATTAACGAAAATATACTGTGTGCTTTCCTGGAAATATTACACAATACATTTTAATTTTTTTAATAGAATTTTATTACTGCGTGAATGAATGAAAATAAAATCAGTACATACAAATGCATGCTACTAAAACAAATTTCATGTTTCAAAGTTAAATTCTATTAACGTGAAAGTTGTTCGTATTTTAAATGTTTAATTCAAAATTTCTTGGCCGTTTAATTACTTACAGAAACAAGAGTTTGAATATACTATTATTAATTCAATTAACTAGACACAGTTGTACAAGCTCCGTAAAAATCTCAACAACGTTAAACGTTTTATTTAAAATGTTTTTTTTATTAATATTATTGTTTTTACCATCAGTATTTTATAATGCAGGCATATTTGTTAGGTTTTACTTTGTACAAGTGACAAAAAAAAAAAACCAACAGCGATGATTTTAGTTTCTCGTGTTTCGTTTTCGACATACCGTAAAAATTAACTCGTAAAACCAACAGGCGCGTTTATAGGACGTGGAAATAGCGTGAAAAGCGGTAACAAAATTTTTAAATGGCTCTTCATTCACAATATTATATCCTTCATTTTATGGCTCTTTTCGTACGAAATGTATTTACGATTTAATAATATTATAAGTAAATATAAATATTGTATTCTTATGAACGGATTAGTCGAATAACGCCGTAGTGGAAATAATAATATAACATTTTATGAGTTGCGGTCGTAAAACTATATTGAAACTACCGCAATGATTGCTGTCGGTTGAAATTTAAATTTGATCAACAGTCAAATTATTTGGCCAACTCATGCCAAGTTAAAAAACGAAAATAATTGCAATGATAAAAACTAAAGAAAACACAGTAATTTCGGTAGTCTAACAATTAGACTTTAACTCATTTAAATTAATGCAGTCTTAAGTGTAAAAAATGCAATTGAATCCGATTTTCAATGTATGTACGGAAAGTATTACGGTATACCACATTATAAAGCTATCCTTCAACTGTTAAAAGTTAAAATGGGCGAGTACCAAAGCGATCGAAAGATACCCCATTTATTTATTATTTTTTGTTACTCAAATTAGTCAAATTAGTGTCACGGTGAGTATCAGTGAAACTAAATGTTGCGGTTGTGCGTGGTAGCAAAATATAATATAATATAACATAATATTATCTATAAGATCATTAAAAACTAATCTTTTAAAACTTTTGCCAAAATACTGGCATAATAAGTGAGACGTTTACGATGTTAATGACGACACAGCTAGTATATTATGTATATATAATATATTGTATTTTTATAGACGCTTTTTTTGTGTTGAATATAACAGAGAAATTATTCGATTACCAAATCAGTAATAGCAGATTATAAATAAATTAAAGTAAATAAATTCAACTTTAAAAGTAGATTGACGATTGACAAGTAACATTTATACTTAGACTTTTTTGTCGTGCAATTTTTGGTGCCTGTATTGTAATTAGGAAAATGAAATTATTAATAATATTTTTTGTTTGATGCCATATTTCAATCGTACAAGTAAGATCGCTCTGGATAAGCAGCTATTAAAAATAACCTATAAACAACCACTTTTGTTGGCTTATTTTTCCGATCTTCTAAACAAAAACCTAGTTTATAGTATTGTTACCGGTGTTATAAATTAAAATATTTAAATACATAATTTACTATCTGTAGGTGTGTCGTTATAAGAACGAACATCAAATAATACGCTTTTCAATATTCTTTTTTTAACATAATAATATGTTATGTCGACCATGTGACTCGCGTACTTCTTTTTCTTGAATCATAATATTATTTGAAATAGTAAAATATGGTAATGCCGTTAAACCATTTATTATATTATATTGGCTATAAATATATAATAATAATATAAACGTCGGTAAATTTTGGGTTTAATCATTTAAATGTTTCGGTTCAACATAATAGACTTAAACATAAAATGTATTACCTAATATTAATATTATCTTAGATGTGCAGGATATTTAAGAATACAATTCCGTATATGTACTAGTAGTAGGTAATATAAAACAATTTTTGAATAAACTGAATTCATTCTTCTGGACAAGTTCATCAGCGCCCTGTATCCTGATAATTGTTGTTAAAAAAAAAATTCGTGTATAAACATCATATTATTTGATGCTGTAATGAGTTGGAAAAATATTTATCATACAACTTAATTCTATAATATTAAGATTTGATCAGTAAAATAAAAATTTTATAATGAAAAATAGCTATACTAATCTATATTTTTTTTTTTTGAAATTATCAATTCATATATTTTCATCATTAGGTAATATTTTTAGAATCGTTTTAAGAGGACATAGTACCCACGTATGTTGCTCCGTATTACACATGTACGACATATCAAAAAATTTGTTTTGTTCATCAGTTTCAATAGTGTACTGTTAGTTTTGATATTAGAGTGAATTGACCGTATTATAAAATTTAAACATAAGATTATTATCAGCCTCACGTAGCCTTTTATTGATATTATTATTTTTAAGTAAGTTTTGATCATTTTAAAATGTACAGTTTCAAAAATATCATAACTCATTTAAAAATAATAATATCAATAAAAGACGACTACGTGAGGCAATGGGACCCTAATAATAGTCCTAAAATAATAATTAATTTTAGAAATATTTACTCATTAATTATATTAGTAATTAAAATTTCAAAAATCGTATGAACCTCTATTTGTTTTGTTTTTTATAAGCTTTCAATAATCTCAAATCAAAAGTATTGTATTATATTTTCGAGATATCAAGCAACTTTACACTCAATGAAATCACACAAAAATAATGTATCAACACCAATACTTAGCTATAAATTCTGTCCACCCCATACAAAAATAACTATTTAGAACGATAATTTAAAGATGGCTTTTTTAAACTAATAAAATGAGAAAACAAAAATAGGTTTTTGATTTTTACGATTGTTTTTATGTGTACACATATATAATCAAAACCAGAATAAATTATTAAATATGCAAACTAAATTCCCAATTGTTAAAAAATAGGTATCATTGCGTTTTAATCTTATAATCTACAAAACAAAAATAACAACCAAATATAATACACATTTATTATAAAAATTATAGGTAAATAAAATATTAAAAAAAATAATCTAGTATATATAAATTCCGTGCTACAATGAAGAGTTGTTTCAAGCTACTTGAGACCACAAGTCACGATCATGTCTAGTTCTGAACTAATAACACTTCAAAAAAAACAATATTTAAGATTTTTTTATATACACACACACACACACACACACATATATATATATATATGTATGTATATATATATGTATACATACGTACCCTTCACTCCGACGGATAACTCAATTTCACCATTAACCATACAGTTGATTTTAAAGACAACTATAGAAACCATCACTGACCCTTTTGTATATACTACGGAGCAATAAAATGTTTAATCTGTTTATAGCTAAGATTTTCGGAGCATTACAAAGAAGGGTCAAGTGAAGTTTATACTCATTTTCTATTACTGTTCTCGGCAAATTTCAGTTGAACATAAAACTGAAATACCAAAATGTAATTTTTTCTTCTTTTTCATGTTGTTGTAAACAACATTTGTACTGAGAAATAAAAAAAGTAGAAATAATTAAATTCACAATATAGTTTCAAACACCGGAGTATTTGAATGTATTTATATAACATGCATGTACATCGTGCATGTATAATTGCTAAGAAAAAAACATTTAGTCAACTCAAATGAATACTTTTTTGTTATTCGTAGATATTACTAAGAAAAATATACATTGTAAATAGTAGATTTATTTAATAATAATAATTTCAAATATTAGTAATATTATAATCTTTATGATTATCTATGAATCTACAAATAACTGCAGAAATCTAAAGATTATAAAATTAGGTAAGACGAAAGATATAATACGAGATTTTTTTATATAGTAAAGCTCAATTTTACTGAAAACGCATTAATATAGTTAATGCCACAATGTTATAAGGTAGTTTTAATGTATATACCTCATATAAAATTATAAAATGTGTTGTTTTATAGAATAATAATAATATTCAAAAAACATAAATACAATTTTCTGTATTTGATGGACCACGTATTAGTATTAATACTATTTGTAATATTATTTAAGTACATATCATTATCAGACCATATAAAATATGAGATAAATCGCTGTTAATTTAAGTTTTATAACTAGATTTTCTGATAATATAATTTTTATTGTTAAAATAGAACGCATTATCAGATAAAATCTGTAAAGAACTAGTAAAGTTCAAAAGTTAAAATAAGATATATGGCTTGGTTACAAGGTTGGGCGTCCTTATATTTAAAAGTAATAGTAAATCAACTAGCTTACAGAAGTACCTTTTTAAAGTGCGATTTGTATACAATTTTCAATATATAAATAGATTTTAATAATATTATAGGTACTTTTAAAACTTTTTAACTGTCTCAAAAAGATTTTCTGAAAGTAAAACACTTTGTTGTAAAACCACTCAGAATCTAAAAATGAATTTTGATAGGTACTGATTTTCTCATAGCAACCTATAAATCAATACTACTAGTAGAAACTATAAAGCATAAATAAATTCAAAACAAGTAAATATTATAATTTTTTTAAAGCTGAGCTAAAATAGTGAAACATTAAATCCCTATGATAAAGAATAAAAAAAAATTACATATTTTTGAAAAATTATATTATAGACTATAATTTTATATCGAGCAAAATTTGATAGTAAGATATAGTCTTAGTGCTTGGAAACCTCTTTATGTCTTTACTTTAATAATTTGATTAGCTTTTCACAATTTATTTTTTAAATATTAAATTATCATTAATTTTTAGACAAAATAGATTATTTATGTTTTTTAAAACTACTATATTTTTAAAAAGTTAACCAACTATAAACAATCTTGTTATTAAAAATTAAGAATATTTTGTTTAGAAAATAACGTTTGGTTAAATTTATAAATATCAGTGTGATTGAATGTACATCTGAACGGAAACAACTTAAATGGTATTGTGGTGTGTAATAATATTTAAACTACATGTAAACAATATAACTTTAAAACTGTAGTTTTTTCAAAAACACGAAAATCGACTGGGTTAACGAGTGTAACGCATAAAGTGTTAAATTTCACGCCACATAATAATAATAATAATAATAATAACAATATGTCAACTGCATGGCGATATACACAACGCCATAGTGGAGTGTAATTTTTTTTTAGTCGGAAAACAACAGTAGCGGGCGCGTATGAGTTTACACAAATGGAACGTGTACAACAACGGCAGTTGTGCACCTCAGGCCGAGATACCTGTAGCGACTCGATAAGTACTCCGAACGATAATTGGCGTCGTGCATACAACGTACATACATTTCTTACGATAGTTTATCGCTGTCGTGTCGTCGTTGTAAGATACCGAAATAATATCGTAATAGGATAGTTGCCATGTCGTTCATTACGCACTACGTTGTGCTAATATCGTTGGCGTTCGTGGTGGTCACGTGTGAGTTGCAATATCCGAACGAAACGCTCCAGTACCTGGCCAAAGTAGAAAAGGCCACGAAATCGCACCATGACAGTGTTAAGTTTTTACAGGCGATGATGGAGGTAGACTACCTTTGGTGGCCGATACTCAACGAGAAGGTGCGTGTTAAACGGCCAACGGTGAAGTACTTCAACCCGTATGCAAAAAACGCACCCGATGGAAACATGGAGGATGTAGAGGTGTTGGCGTTGGAAAACATTACGACTCTGTTGCAGTCCAATGTTTTCATCGGAACGGACGTACGGTTTACGATTGACGTAATAAAGACCGCAATAGCGTGTTCAGCACTTAAGCACATTTCGTTGGAGGGACTTATGCTCCACCAACTAATGGAAAAATATAGCCAAACAATACCGCTCGAGGAGAAGATTTTATTTTTTAAGTGGCTGGTGGACATGATCCATGTGGCCATCGACAAGTTGACGGCGCTGGACTATTCGCTGGTAATAATCAACCAAATGCGCCAGCACCTCGTTGATCTTTATATTTTGCTATTACAGAAGAAGACAGATAATCTGAATACTAAAGTCCTTAAAGAAATTGGCTTGGAAATGTTTACAGAAATCGATAATATATGTGTCAAACCCATAGAAGGAGAAGGTCATTACAGCGCGTTGATCACTGATTTAAATAGAATCAAAAGGATTGAAGATCTGAAGGCCCACCGCTCACTAATCACTGAGACCATGAGAGACTCTACCGATATGATTGACCTTGATATAATAAACAAAATTAAAGGAACTATAAATATCGATAAGCAAATAGATGCAAATGGTATCGATGCACTGGACAATGAAGTTTTGAAAAGAGCCTATGCCGCAAATTATGTACAAATGAACTTTTTGTTTTCGAACTTACCCGTACACACGTTGACCGAATCGCAGTGGGCTAAGCTATTCCAACTTGAAAAATACACACAACTGCATGTAAAACCTGATTCTCCTAAGACCCCACAGTCCTCATAAAATGGGACAATTATCATTACAACTATATTTTCTTTTTAATATTTTATATTGTATAATATTATTTACTATTGTTTTTAAGATTTTGTAGTTTAAATTACTTGACAGTTATTTATAAACACTTAAACTCGTATATAATTAGTTTACGTTATACAATATAATTATATTCTTCTCATAATGTTTATAACTAAATATATTCGAATTTAATAAAATTATAAACACGATTTTAACTCTATTTTAATTATTTCATTCCTTCACTTTAAAATTAGCCATTTAAAAATTTAAAAATATTATGGCTTAGGTCAAATTTCTAACTAATTTAACTAAATTATTTTTCCTAACTATTAACTCAATTTATTCCGATAAATTTATCTATCCAAAAACTAAAACTCTATTTAGTTTTATCCACCATTGTTTTGCCTACTTTTCGGTATATATTCACATTTTTCAATAAACGTATGTTTAGATAACTATTATGATGGAATGTTTATATTATAAATATCGTTTATATTTCATTTATTTTTTTACATTTCTCTTGTATTTTCAAGATTTATCCTATATTCTTATTATATAGCCATATTGTAATAATCATATTGAGCGCGCTGCAACAAACAGCTACAATTTACAGACGCATATTATTTTTGAAATATATAACAAGTCTTATATTTTAGTGTAAAATGATCAAATTCTCCAAATACATCCTACATAATATTGTATACTTTCAATTATATAATATTCAACTGTTTTATTTTTTTTTATTGTAGTGGGAAGGTCTGATCCTTGTCGCTTAGTGAAATGTTTGCATGGTCAGCGGTGCATCGTGGACAAAGTGAGTGCGCAAGCGCACTGTGTGTGTACCGAGGACACAACATGCCAAGGCGACGACAGCGGTGACGGTGCTGGTGGACCGGTGTGCGGCAACGACTGGAAAGACTACCCGAGCGCGTGTCACGTCAGAAAGGCATCATGTGCGTCGGGCCTAAACATAGCGGTTAAATACAGAGGGCTATGTGGTACGTAAAATTACGATAATATGATATTAGAATTATTTATTTTTCATACTACGAACGTTTGCCAATTGGGTTCTAGCTATAAAAAAAAATTATAAACGATAAATATTGCACAATACTTATAGTTATCCGTATTGTACACGAAAGATTTATGCTTCACACGTTATGTCAACTGCATCACTAAAAGGAAAGATAATAATAATTAATGGTATTAAAAGTGTAGACAATCGAAAAATAGTACAAAGGCAATCGCTTTTAACAGTCTCGACACTGCACCAGTGTAACGACGGGTGCAGACATGCGAGTCGTTTAGAGTATTGTATTGTATTGTGGCCCATGCTGAGACGAGTTACTGATGAAATTGCGTACGATTTTATATAATACACGTATATATATATATATATATATAGGGCTATAGAGAATAGTCGAACTCTATAAATACCCACAGCTTCATTTAGTCTAAAGCTCCTGAAATACACGTATAGTTAAACAAACTATAAACTGTGTAGCTAATGTTCAAATAATATTTTAAATCCTTATACCGTATTGTGTGTTTTTTTTTTTTTTATCCCATACGGAATAAACCGTTACTGTCTATATCATTCTACAGATCCATGTGACTATATATCGTGTGAAGAACCCCAAGTATGTCGTTTGGACTACGAGAGACGTGCCAGATGCATTTGCTCAGAATTTTGTAGCGAAGACTTCCTTCCAGTGTGTGGATCCGACGGTCGAACGTACACAAACGAATGCTTTCTACGACGACAGGCGTGTCGAATGATGCCAAGCCTAAGAATCGTCTTCCAAGGCCAATGCGACCAGGGTGAATAAAACAACTATAAACATTATAAGCTAATGCCTGTAGTTAAAATCGTATATCATGCAATGCATCCTGGTCCGAGAGATCCCTGAACCTTTGATTTCATATCGCTTGTATAAGGTTACATATTGCAAGAACGACAATATCTTCATTCACACAATGATTTAAATTTTTACTTTTAAGGACACGCGCTATACTAAAGTTTTTCATGATTCGAATATAATTTATATCGTGGTACAAAAAAATAAAACATTGTAAAACAAGTCCTCACTATGATTATCGGTTCAGGGTATTAAAAAACATAATTCTCGATACGTATACAATAATATTACAAATTCGTGAATGCAATTACGTCACGAAATTTAAAATAATCGATTTTGTAACGAAATACTTTGACTGCTGTACAATAACATTATGTATAATAATCTTATACCTATCTACGTGTATTATGTTCAAAATCTTCCACTCTAACCCTCCTTCCTACCGATATTATTTTCAAGAAGGTTTAGAAAACCACGTTTCCCTGCCAGAGATGCATTTAATGAAATTGTTTCATTAAAATAATAAAAATGCTTGTGTATAATAATAAAATAAACAATAATAACACGATGTCCTTCGTTCCAGGTGTAAATCCCTGTCTAAACTTCACGTGTTGGGAAGGATCACGTTGCGCTATCGACCGTCTGGGCATTGCTGAGTGCCATTGTCAGGAACCCACACTGTGCGAAACATCAGTGCGACCGGTTTGCGGCACAGACGGTTATACTTACGAATCCAAATGCTTTTTGGAACGGATGAGTTGTAGCAAGAGGTCTGGCGTCACTGTGGCATATGATGGACATTGTGGTAAGAACACGCACGTGGTCGTTTCTGTAAACATTTTCAGGTCGATTTATTTGAAATATCACTTGTAACAATAAACATTAGCAATAAAAATATTGATTATTTTAATTTTTTATTATGGTGATTTATTAGACTTTTTAATATATTATGGAAAATTATTACTTATTTGTTATGTATTCTGAAACAGAATATGTTAACGAAAATATAGACATAAAATATTTAACGTCAAAACAATAATTTCCCATTTACAAACATTTAATATTTAAATAAAAGAAAAAAAATGGTGGTTTAACTTACAAAACTGTATGATACATTAATAATTACTCCACTCGTATAAACGCTTATTAATAACAAAAAATTTTTAAATATTCATCGATATTCTAAATTAATTTAGTGTTTATACATCAATATTATGTTTAAAAAGTTGTATACTATAGAATAGAATATACATCATATAATTAAAAATGTATGACCATTTAAAAAAAGTAAAATAATTAAAAAGTACATTTTTTCAAAATCACAGACATTGAAAAAAGAAGCCAGTGTAGATTACAAGTAATTGATAAAATGTATACAATAAAAACTACACATTACGGTTTATAAATTATAATAGATAATGGTCTACAGGTTATACGCCTATAACTATTAAAATGTAGACAATTAACATGGATATGAGGCTTATATAACTAAAAAAAATATTTGTAATTGGTTAATGTTTTGTCGGAAACCAATGAAATGCGGCGATCTATGATGAAATTCTTTCATACATACTAATTAATCATATTAATCAGTTTTAAAATATTGTTCCGTAGTGATCACCCAAAATAAAAATCTATTGTGCATTCTAGTCTTAAACACGATAATAAATAAAGTGTAATTTGTATAGTTGTTCAGTACTATCTGTCTCTCCCTAACCTAACGTATCCTAATATAACTATATTATGACAACAAAAAAATATTACTCGCTGTGTAGGGTTAAAACAGATTAATTTTAAGGACACTGCCTCACCTTTCATTACTCCAACACCCACACTATTTCAATTTCAATCTCATACGTATATACCGATAATTTTTATGTTTCTAACAGGGGATGCGAATCCGTGCAACGGGTACTTGTGTAACTCTGGAGCAACTTGTAAAGTGAGAGACGGAAAAGCAGTCTGCGAATGCCCTTTGTGTTCCGAACACCACGAGCCAGTGTGCGGCTCTGACGGCAACACGTATAGTAACGAGTGCAAATTGAAGTATCACAGCTGTCAGCAAAAGCAAATAATCGAAGTGTCCCACGTCGGAGCATGTAGTAAGCTAGCTGATATATTATTAAACCAATACATATAATATCATACACATACACATTAATTTATTGTACATCACAGTACCCTACCCACCGCTCGTTGATAAATATATGATTCTAACAATGTTATACTTTTCAGACGATTGTACAAAAATGAATTGTCAGTTTCACTCGGTTTGCGAAAGCAATGGAAGAGAAGCAAAATGTGTCTGTCCGACGTTCAAATGTGCAAACGTAAGAAATAAACTACATAATATGTATTTATTTAAATATTAGTAATAATTGTAATATACATATGGATATACTTAATGCTAAGTATAGTATCAAATTATAAATATCAATATGTTTAATATATCAAAAAAAAAATACCCCATGGGCATTGGACAGTGTCTCACAAACACAAGTACCAGCTAGATTAGCTGATTACCTGGGTATTATTTTTACAATTACGAGTATTTTGTTTCACGTGTTAAATGTGTAAGGCGACGTAACATATATAATAATTACATACTGTATTATATCTGTAATCGAATATCCTATTTTTTGTTTTATTTCCTGTTCACAGAAGAATTTTACAAATATAATTTTTAGCTGAATCATTTGAAAAAAAATGCCTTCAAATTATCTCTTTCTGTGAACTAAAATCAAAGACCACGTCTAAATTTCGATACAATCGTTTCTGTCCATGTATGATTTTGTCCTAGCTACATTCATTATCATTCAATATTTCTAAATAAACATGTGAACGTTACATTTCTCAATCCTTGTGTTATAAGACTTTATCTATTGTACTTACAACTTTCACTGATAACTTATCAACTACTGCCCTCCAATCTCGTTGTGTGCAGTGGCAGATTCAAAGGAGGTGGGAGGCCCAGCCACCTATTGACAATTAAATTATGTATGTATAAAGCCTGAAATCAAATTCTAAATATTTTGTTTACAAAATTATACATAATATGAATATAATAATATACAAAATGTTTCCTCCCTCCACCACTGATAATAATGTAGTAAAAATGACGAACCTTACATTATATGTCCTTAATAATTGGTCACATTTCTACGGAAAAAAAAAATTAATATATAAGTTTTTAGATTAATGTAAATCATTTTTAAAACTTTCTCTAAGTGCATATTTATCTAATGCTTAATATCGCACTATACTTTTAATATTTACTCTTTCAACTGTTAATTTACTAAGTGTGTTATTTTTATTTCATAAACATGAATCATTATTACTTTATTTTACCATTTATATCACTTATCATATTTTAATATTTTAATATGTTATAAAATTGATTATTATTGAATTTATCAAAGTAATTGTTAAAACTTTCATCATATTTATTTTAAATTAAATATATCCTTTTATTATGGAAGATAATACAATTTTAAACATGCATGTCCAAATGGCCATATGCATTATGCATGTATGCATGTATGCATTCTATATATTATAGTCTCTTTAGCCTTTATAATATGTATTATACATTTTAATATTTTGTAGTATAGAAGTTGGTAATTACAAATCTAAAACAAATAATAAATTATTACATAGTATTTTAATTATGTTTTGCTGGTTGTATTACTCCGTTATTTAAAAAAAAAATACTTCTGCGTTTATTTTTTACATACCATAATGTTTTATCAAATATTATTATTATAAAAATCGCGTTGTTTAATGAAATTTATTTAAAAATAAATTAATCTCATCGAGTTTAACCAGACACGTACGTATGTGTGTGGATAAGAAACAGCCAGTTGATAAATGGTGAAATTGTGGAAATAATTGATTGTTAAAAGTGGGGTGACTAGACCTAGAATTACATACTACCAAAAAGCATTAAACCAGTATATAAAGTAACAATGGTTTTCGAATTTATTTTCCAAAACCATTTGAAACCTCCGCCAGTTAATTAGGACGAACTCTAATTTATGTACTCAGGCAAGCGGTAAAGTTTGCGGTACCGACGGTATTACGTACACAGACCTTTGTCATCTACAAAACGCTAGTTGTGCAACAAGGAAGAAAATATTCGCTGCCTACGCGGGTGAATGCGGTATGGTGATTAATTCACTGGTTTTCAAATGTTTACCTCAAAATCACATGCATTAAATGATTTTAGGGTCGTGTCACGATCAGAAATGTAACTGTCCCGAAACATGTGTGGACACAAAATCAAAAGAACCCGTTTGCGGATCCGACTTGATCACTTACAACAGCGAATGCGAGCTTCTTCAACAGTCGTGCGTAAAAAACGGGACACAAAATTTAACGATATTGTTCTACGGGGATTGTAAAGAATCTTCATCTATAGGTAATCGATATTCGACAGTATTCACGACTGTGGCCACAAGTTCACGCGTACTGATAATATGTGTGTGTGAATGTGTCATAATATAATACTAACGTTTTATAAAATTTTATATTTTCAGGTAAAATTTTAAAACCTCACGGATTAGTAGAAAATAGCGTTTACAGTAACAACAACGACGTATGTAAAGATATTAAATGTGACTATGATGCCACGTGCGAAGTCGGACCCGACGGATTTCCTAGATGTTCGTGTATATTTAACTGTTCGACTGAAGTTTCGCCTGTCTGTGCCTCAGATGTTCGTACTTACAATTCACTATGTCTAATGAAAATGGAAGGGTGTCAAAGACAACAAGAACTCCGACTAAGGCCCATGGAATTGTGCCAAGGTATATTATGTCCTTTACACAACTATATTATTATCATATATTTGTATAAATCTAGTATTTACGTAACCTTCTTAAAGGTATGGAAGCAAAACCTTGTAACGGTAAAAAACCCTTGATGAACCATGTAAATGGGAGAGAATTAGACTGCGGCCACGGTCCTGACAGGCAAGATTGCCCATCGGGTAGTTATTGTCATCAAACCTCTAGATTTGCTAAATGCTGTAATAAATCTGATCGTGGTAATACATCATAATTCTATTTATACTATAGCAGTTTATCGTAATGTAATGAATAAATATATTATTCGGACTGTTCAATAATTATTTAGATACAACAATAGTTTCGGATAATTGTCAAAATTCGTCTTACGGCTGTTGCCCTGATAAAAAGACTCCGGCGAAAGGACCAAAAAACCTAGGTTGTCCTTTGTTATGCAATTGCAATAAATTAGGTAAAAATTATAATAATATATTTATATAATTATAGGACCTAAATAATGTTAATATTTATTTTAGGGTCGATATCAGAAGAATGTATCGATAAAAAATGCTTGTGCAAATCGGGAGTTGGCGGAGAGAAGTGCGATCGGTGTGAACCTGGGTATTGGGGATTACCAAAGATATCATCAAATCATCAAGGGTGCATGCGTAAGTAGTTTTTAAATAGGATAATGGAATGTTTAATGAATATAAAATTATTTCAGCTTGTGGTTGTTCTCTATTGGGTTCAGTTCGAGACGACTGTGAACAAATGACCGGGCGTTGTGTTTGTAAGCCAGGAGCTATAGGACCAAAGTGCAATAAATGTGAAGATAGTTCTAAAATTTTAAATCCTGCTGGATGTGTTTCACGTATGTGTGCCACTGTTAATTCTAACCAAATACAAAACATATTTTAAGCTTGATGAGTTACTAATTAAATACAATATTTAAGTAAAACATAATTTAAAAAAAATAATTTCGAATCAAAAATGTACCCATAAATTATGCGCTAATACATTATGCAATGATTTGTATTTTATCATGTATGAATTTGACGTATATATACATGTATATGTTTAATACCTCATATTAATACACCTAAGCAGTCATATTAAAACGTATTTTACGGTATTGTAAAATGCGTGCTATATTTTATTATTAAAACGATTGTTCGATTATATCTATTGTTATTCTATCGATAAACATTTAAATTTCTAGCTGACATGGCAATGCAAAATTTAACGTCTTGTAGTCAACTTGTTTGTTATTATGGTGGTGTGTGTGAGATGAACAACGATAAACCGTCATGCGTATGTCGGGCAACATGTGCTGAAGACGCAATACGTACAACTGTAAGCATATTATAAATACATTACAATAGAATACATTTTCATCTAAATCCAATATTTAGTTGGTGTGTGGTAGTGATGGGCAAACGTATAGTTCCGAGTGTCAACTAAAATTATATGCGTGTCGCTATCAAAAAGACATTGTTGTCAAGTCACATACATCATGTAAAGGTTAGTAACTACTAAAACCAGCTGTACAGTACTTCATAAAGTTCGACGAATCGGTTTTTTCATTAATGATTTTATTGGTTGCGTAGACGAAAATCTCATACCTGGAACGGAAGGACCAAAATTCACCGAGCCCCAGATATAATCATATCAAAATCAACGCGACATCTATTGTTTTCTGAACTGCCAAATTTCACTTACAACACGTCTGGTGGCTACGAAGTTGATATCATACCTGAAGTCCAAGACCTGACCGGAAGAACGACATCGGAATCTACCGATCGGGAAATATCACTCTGTAATCCGAATCCATGCCAGAACGGCGGAGAATGCGAGGGACTAGATTCCGGTGGTTTCCAGTGCCATTGCCCTACCTCGTACAGTGGCACCATTTGTTCCAATCCTGAGGAGGTTAAAGGTGAACCACAACACACGAAAGTTTGAACAATAGTTTGCTTGACGTACTAATATTTTCAGAACACAAATCAGCTGCGTTCAACGGACATTCGTACGTTCAGTTAAAAAAATTAAAAGCATACCACAGGTTTAGTTTAGAAATGGAATTTAAAAGTTTTTCGGACGATGGAATTCTGTTATACGACCAACAACAACCAGACGGGTCTGGAGATTTCATATCGATAGCAATAGTCAATAAGTAATTCTTACATTTCCGTAACTAATATATAATACGTCAACAAAAAATTACAATATTTATATTTATTTATTATATTGTTTTGTTTATTTTCAGGTTTGTCGAATTCAAATATAATCTGGGCAACGGAGCCGTAGTCTTAACGTCTGTACATCCAATTACAATTGGCACTCGGCACAAGATAATAGCCAAAAGATATCAAAAAGACGGCCTGTTGCAATTCGAAAACTTCGAGCCGGTTCGATCAGTGTCCATGGGTTCGCTGAGGTCACTGGACCTGAACGACAATGCGTACATCGGATACGTACCGATCGTGCACCAAAAGTAATATACATTATACATAGGACGACTCGTCAACACCCGCAGAAAACGACAAAAAAACCAACGCAAAAATAATCGAGTATTGTATTTCCCACAGGATATTCGAAAACATTGGTGTAAAGTCTGGACTGATCGGATGCATACATAGTATAAAAATAGGACGTTACTCTGTGAACTTGCTGGGATTCGAAGATAGTGATCTGGTAACGAATTCTGAAGGCGTGACGGAATGTCAAAAGAGTTGTTTAAATGGCACGTGCGCTTGTACAGGTAAAAATCACATATCCGTGGAAAATAATTGATTAAAAAAATGTTCAAAAAAACACTAAAACCATTACTGAAAAAAACTATTTTTATTATTATTATAACAATGTTTAGGCAATTCGTGCTACGACGACATGGCCTGTTCGTCAGAGCCATGCAGCTTCGGATCTACTTGCGAGTCCTTGCCGGGCGGTCGATACGCATGTTTTTGTCTACCAGGATTGACTGGCGCAAACTGTGATAAATGTAAACATTTTTATTGTATATATTTCACTGAACTTATATCAAAAATCACTACTTCCGTTGATGTTTGATACAATGATCGTTTGATTTTGCAGTCGAGTACGGTCTGACCAAATACTTTTCACCGGAATTCAACGGTAAGAACTCATTTCTTACCATACCGCTGACCGAAGACCTCCGTAGGACCACTCGCCTAGAACTGTGGTTTGGAACGAAATCCGACAGTGGCTTATTATTGTACAGTGGTCAATCGTACACGGGACAAGGGGATTTCATTTCTGTTTACTTGTCTGACGGCCGGGTGAAACTCGTTTACGATTTGGGCAACGGAAAGACGAATATCACGTAAGACTTAGTACCGACAATATTACGATAATGAAACCTGTATTGTTCGTAGTATTAAAGGAGTGAGTAATGTGTGCTAATGCCTAATTCACCTACTAAGATTTTTCCACATAAAAATATAAAGTTCATTAATAAGCATATAAGCATATAAAAACTTAATAAGGGATCATTTTTGCGTCCATTGAATAAATACTATCTAGGCTTCACTATTATATCACCTGAAATTATTATACAACGACAACGTTAAATTCTAGTACCGATGAGAAGATTGTTTTTCTGCCTCAATGGAATTTACTAAAAATCAAAAGATTCGACAACCAAGCTTCCATTCAGCTTAACAACGGCAATGTTACCACTATCAGCTCCAGTTCCCCACTTGTCGAGTTGAACTTAGAACTACCGTTGTACATTGGTGGTGTACCGTAAGTCTGACAAGCACTAACTATTATTGTTCAATAATATCTACACTATATAGTATATATTATAAAATATAGTATATATATATTATATTATATGGAAAGAGACACAAATTTAATACGGTAGGATAAGCAACTAATTATGGTGTACTGTGTATTTTTCAGTCTAACCGTTCTGCTGAATCAAGATTCGATTGCCGACAAACCATTCAACGGCATCATTCAGAGGGTAATACTCAATGAAAAAGCGTGTAACCTATCTTCTGGTCTAAACCAGGAGGTGGTACCCTATCACGGTGCACCTTGTGGTTACGCGCCGTGTCTGAACGGCGGCACTTGTTTTCCGGTTCTTTCTAGATTTTTATGCCATTGTGGTCCACAACACTTCGGTCCGTTGTGCGAACACAGTAAGTATATTTTAACTCTTTTTTACTATAACAATTTGCAATAATAATTAATTCTGTAGCATATAAATCATAATCGCCATTCCGGAAAGAAGCTTTTTTCTACGAAGCTACCCGCTGAGCTCAATATAATCAATTCCTGGTGAATAAATATTGTACATAAAGAGAAAAGACTATTCGTTGGAGCTCAAAGAACCTCTTCGATTCAAGTTTGTATTTTCTTTAGAATTTATTTTAGAACCGTTATTAATTTCTATGCAATTAAGTTCCTAGAAATGTTTTTTTTTATACTCAACCATAAGATTAAGACATATATAGATAATGTGTACAATAATTGAACAATTAATTTTAGTGTTGAGACTATTTTATGTAATCGTTTATACTTGTAAAACATATAAATAAATACTTTTAATTTGTGTATAAAATCATGTTTAAGCCTATATCAAACCTATTGTTATCCGTGGCTTATGAATAACCAACATAATAATTTGTGTTAATAATAATAAATGTTATGTATAAAATAAATGATTACTACCTATTGTTATTATTGATTATTAATTAACATAATGTAGTCGTAGTTAGTACTTATTCAACATAATTAATTCATTTTTACTTAACAGGCAGTTCTCTGCTAAAATAAATGATAACATCTCTGATCTTAAGCCTATATCTGCTGGTGTATCCCAGGGCTCCAAACTTCGTCCTTTACTATATTTAACATCTGTGTATATGACATCCCGCAGTCACATCGTACGAATATCGCTCTCTTTGCAGACGACACTACTATTTTCACCGAATCACGTAACATAGAAGCAATAACCACAAATCTCCAAGCCCATCTTGATATATTATCATATTGGTGTAAAAAATGGCGAATTCAAATAAATGCGTCTAAAATCACAGATGTTATTTTTAGTCTTCGTCGTTACCGCCCCCCCCTGCACAATTATTATTTAACAATGTAAACATACCTTGGAACCCGTCAGTAAAATACCTCGGCTTGACATTGGATAAACGGCTAACGTGGCGGCCCCATATCTTATCTAAACTTCAACTAGCATACCAGCATCTTTCCGTGTTATACCCTATACTTAATAAAAAATCTTCAATACAAAAAAAATGCTCTCTTCTTATATACAATTATATAATACTACGTCCACTACTCACTTATACTTGTCCGGTCTGGGAAAAATGTGCGACCTCTTACATCAGTTAAATTCAAATCTTCCAAAATAAAGTGCTACATATAATTACAAATGCGCCTTGGTTTATGAGGAATATAAACCTGGACAAAGACCTTCAAACCCAGGAAATCGTAGACCACATAAAAACATTACCGGAAAACTTCCATAGCTCAATGCTCAACTCGTCTGGTTCACTTCATTATAATCTTCACGTACATCCGCCTCAACATAGATTAAAACGTGGACGTCCGCACGATCAAATCTTGCCAAACAACTACTGCCGTAGCAGTATGTTGTCTGTTAAAAGTTTAAAACTCGCAATATTATTGTTATATATGCGATCATTATTGTTGTATATGACTATATTATTTGTTTATGTCTCATATTGTTATTATTATTTAATCAGTTCGCTGTTACTTAAATTATTATTATAGTTACGTCAATTGGCGTAACAGTCACTAATGTATATATTGTAATTGTAGATAGCTAATATTCTATCTCACTAGTTAAATTACTTATCATAATTATTAATCATGTTCAAATAACCAAAAATGTACAATTGTAAATAGCATTAGATGCAGATAGCCAAGGCTAGGAACATCTTATTTTTAATAAATAAAATAGTCATGAAAAATAAAAATAAGAACCGTAATTGTGTATACGAAACACATATAATACTATGTGTTTATTTAAAATCATTAAATAATTTATTACCTACTGCATTGTTAGATAAGTACAATATTTATTGACTTGAGTAAAAAAAAAAGACTGTCATAAACTTTACTTGCAAATCATTCAATATCTACATTTTATTTGAAAAAAAAAAGATTTTATATTATTTGTGATCATCCGTTCAGAGTGTTCGTGTACGCTATTAATGATAATAGCAACAGCTTTATAATATTGACTATAGACATATTAATCAAACTTCGTTATGTACTCGTATCCGTCGTACAAATGATTATGGTGTGCCTATATACAATAACAGTACTATGTAATATTGTATTTTATTTGCAATCATTCGTCTTAGTTACTTATCGCAAATTACCTAGTGCCGCACTAATATCCATTGTTTACGAATCATCGTACATGACCAGCACTATAACTTACAGTCTTACACCTTTGAAAAATCACGTGTTTAAACATTCAAATGCTGTACAATAAGTATAATAATATATTGTGTTTTACTTTTACTCGATTTTGGTATAAATCACTGTTGCAAGCCGGGAGATTTATATACCTATCTACCTAGAAATTAACAATTTAGAGGCAAAATTATATTTTAATAAAGCAATCTCCTGCGGCTGTGGTAATAATGGAAACCCAAAACTAATAAAGAAAACCGTTCATAATTACCACGAAAACAGAAACATTCATGTGGCTGTATATTTATTTATTTATATTATATACATATATAATATACCTATACAGTATACTCGTATACTCACTTTAATAATATAAACAACTATAAGAGCTTTTCGAAAACTATGCTCACACAATCTCCAACTAAGTATATAATTTAGGCTTTTATATTGTTCCCGAGGGTTATTCTCAGATTTGATTTATTTCCACTCTTAATTCTAAATGTATATACATTCTATAGGTAATACTTTACGTGCCGTACTATAATTATTATTAGTATAGTATTTTTCGCTCGCGTGGTAACAAACGAATTGTTATTAACTTTTATTTTAATACATTTATAAATTCAACAATTGGAAAATATTTAAAGTTTTTGTACATACTCCAACTTCCTATTTAAATGTATTACATGCAACGATATTTAGCATATTTGGAAAGGCATTTTGAAAGGAAAAACAATACCCACCTATACCTATAATAATATTAATATTGTGAACCCAATATTATATAAGTCGTAAGATGATACATTTCTCACTTCACTCGCAGTGTAAACTGTTCAGTGTTGCTTCGCTTCGCTCGAGTTGGCTCAGGATATAGTGATGTATTATTATTTTCAATTTATGGTCGCGGTATATTTGTCACTTGTTTGTACTCGTACATCAATTCTGGATTTTGCGTGTTCTTACACATAATTTAATTATTAACTCAATAAATAATATTTAATAAAAAAAAATTGGTGAAGCTTTCCTCAATTTCCTAGGAAATGGTTTCTCCATTGTTAAAGCATTTCTACAAGTTCATTTCTAATATCCGATCAATTTAATAATACTTACTAGTCATTTATACAGTATACATCATACGTAATACTACTTAATATCTATATAATTGCATTGCCTAAAAAATTGTTTACCGAGAGAAAACCATACATTACATGAAAGGAAAAACCGATTGCTTCAAATATTTCGTGTTGGTATAATATAGGTATATTCAAATATTCAATCGATTGGAAATTGGACAGACAACAAATTTGTAAAAGCAATGAAGAAGACAAACTGTGAAATTCGACGACAATATTATTAGTAAATCAAAGAAATAACTCATTGCTTCTAAAATCACAATTAATATTTTTCTAACCGTCTTAAAAATTATGACCAAATACCATCTTGAAAATTTGAAAAACTAAATTGCATAAAAATTATTCTTAAAATTTTAAAATTGTTGAGACTTATCCCATTCAATCAGAATTTTAAATAAAGTAAAAAACCGCATTTAAATATATTGTTTGTCACGAAAATATTATATGGATAATACTACTTTTACGACGTGGGTACTGTATAAAAAAACGACTGTACTTACACACGTAATAGTCGTAATAGGTATTAGGTACTACTTACCTACACCTATAGTTACTTATAATAATTAGAACAGCGTGTTCAGACAATTAATTAATGTTTTTTTTTTAAGAAAGTAACATTTTTAAATGCTTTTAAAATAAATCAAAGATATACAGTTATTAATTTTTTCATCTCTAAAAGCTATCTCAAGTCCATCTAAAAGGTAAGTACATCAGTTTTTGAAATTGTTATTTAGCGCCCATTATGTTGACGTGCAAATTTGTTTAATCAGCTATACCTATATTATAGCCTTTAGCCTATAAAATCTTAAGTAACTGCGTTCACAGTTCATAATGTGAACTTCACATAGGTAATAATTAAGTTACATTGTGTAGGACTATTTAACTCTTATTGGTAATAGTCTTATGACAATAATTTTTTTTTTTATATTTTTTTTTTATTGATCGAAATACTGTATAATATGGCGCTATCATTATCGTCCTCATAGATAGTTGACAGAAAATCATAAATCGTCGTCGATAGCACAGACTAGTGAGCCCTTTATACAAACCTTTCTTATAAATTTATAAAGGCTCTTTATCAAAGATTATCACTGATTATTATAGGTTCATGTCTCGTTGTAGATAAAAAATGTAGGGGATCAGGCAGAGCCGGGTTTAGGTCCAATACCACCATGGAGCAAACAATGTTTGCTGCTTATTTCCTCTCTCCTCATAACTAAAAAAAAATTTTTGGTAGTATATTTTACCTATCCATAAATATTAAATACACATATTATATAAACAATTTTTAAAAAGAGATTTAACTCTAATTGAAAATATAATACAAGTAAACATTAATAAGTTAAATAATTATAATAATGTATAGATTTACAATGTAGTCAAAATCGTTTATAATTGTCTTATGATATATAATAATTAAAAAAAAAATGAAATTATTTCATGGATATTTAAATATCTTTTTTTCTGAATTTCGTTGTAGAAAATGTATGTATTAATTCTTTCCACTTCATATCTTTAACCATATCAGATTCAATACATAATATTGACAAATTTGACATTTTTTCATGGATTTAAAATGATGAAAATAATTTTGTACAAGTTTTAATACAGAAAACAATCTTTCAACACTTGGAAATGCAAGTGAAGAAGGGAGAGAACAAATAATTCTTAACATTATTTCTATATTTGGAAACGATGTTGCTTAAGACGATGTAATAATTAATTTATGTAATGAAGGAAATAATAATTTTCCTTCTGATGGAACATTTTTTTATAGTGCTTTTAAATTGTATTAACTCTTCTTCGAAATCTTCGATGTTTTATACATGACGTACTGTACAAAAATTCTACTTTATATAATTATATATAATACAAGACGATTACCGTTACCTATACCAGCGTTTCTTAAACTGTGTTCGGTGGAACCCCAAGGTTCCGCGAAGCTTAAGTAATTTTTTCAAAATTTTCAAGAAAATTAAGTTAAAATATCCAACTAAAAATTAGTAGTGGGGAAAAAAGTTTGCATTATAGAAAAAAAATATTTGTATATTAAATAATAATTTAAGCCATATGGAATAGCCTATCAGCTATCTTTAATTTTATTACAAAATATGTTGTTAGATCTATTTATGAAAGTTTATTATTCTATATTGATGAATGATAATAATTAGCTTTCAGTTTATTTTTAGTACACTTTTAAGTTTCTATGTCTTAAAAATATAAACTTTTAATTAAAAGATTGTTACCATGTATATTCTATATTTTTTTGAATTACGATGTTATAAATAAACTACGATAAACGTTGTATTAAATTTTCAAGCATTTCTAATAACATGTATGAATAAAAAAAATTTAAAAAGTAGACAAGTGGATATACCGTATACCCACTTGCCTACTTTTTTAAGGTATACCGTATACCACTACGCTGTACTTGGTGTCAAGTGAATCACTGATATGGAAATGTTACATTTGAATTCAACGTTTTATGGTTAGCTATGTACGAAAAACGATTGTGAAACGGTCTTTAAGTCTACATCATCAAATAAATTTCTTAATATGATTTTGTTATTACAGTTGATCAAAATCATTTATTTCATTTTTAGAGTACCTATTACAACGGTGGGTTGATATAATTTTTCCCGGATATATACATTTATTATATTTTTAATATTAGATTAAACATTTAATTACCTTTTATTACCTATATCAACTTATATAACAATATTTAATAACATTTTAAAATAAATTAAAAATGTCATTGCATATAGTAAAATTCAGAATAATGAAAAAATATAACGTTTATAAAATTTTAAGTTCCTACAAAATGATTTTAAAATATAACAAAATCTTTCTTTTATCTTATAAATAAATAATTTCGTCCAAATTTCAACTTAAAATGTCTATGAAAAAAATTCTTTCTATATTTTTATATTTCGTAGTTTTAGCATGAATTATTTATGAGAAAACTTATATTAAATGTTCTTAATTTAGATATAAAACGAAGTATTAACCAAGTTTTTATAAATTTAAATATAAAAAAAAATTGACAATATTCTAACCTTAAATATATAATATGTGTATTTTTAATATTTATATAGAGAAATAAAAAACAACTTTTGTTGACTATTATGAAAGAAATTGTTTACTAAAAGTAATTGAAAATTAATCGAGCCTAATAATAGTTCAAAAAAATGTATAAGCTTTTAAAATTTTTATCATATACTTAATGAAAATGATACATTTGGTGAAAATTTAATATATCTATTATTATTTTTTGGAAATGGAACAAAATGTCAAAAGTTGTTAAATAAGAAATAATTATTTTACGGGTTAATACCAAACGTCGTAAATATTTAAACTTCAAATGCTTACAAAAAATTAATTCAGTTTTCCAGTAGAATTTTCTTTAATTATATAAAAGTTGAAAAACCAATAAAGACACACTGTATTCAATTTTCAAACATAATGTTTAGAAATAAAATTTTTTATTAATTTCTAACTACAAAATAATTCTTATATTTTTGAGATATTGCAAAATTAGTCGAAATTTTTATAACAATTTTTTTTTTTAATAATTTTGAAGACATTAAAAATGAATCAAAAGTTTTGTATTAAATTTCTAAGCATTTATAACCATCGAATAATTTTCAATTGACATTTATAAAAATAGAAAATAAACTAAAAATAAAAAATATCTAAAAAAAATGTTAAATCTTAAATTTCGATCATTAATAGAAAATAATAATATAAAAAATTTGTGAAAATTTTAAATTTTAAGTATCTACTATTTACAGTATAATATCACGAAATTTTGAAAAATTAAATAACTTGTGTTCTAATCAATACTTTTTAATTTTATTTTTATATATAAATTTAATAGACATTATCAAAATTGTCAATACAAAAAATTTTGATAGAAATAGTTTTAACATTTAAATATTGTATTTAATTTGTGTAATCCATTTGTGACTTATAAACGTTTCAAAATATTTGTTCAACTTTCTGCTATAAGTACTGGGTATTTAATCAAAACCAAAAGTAAAAACCAGTAGTTCAAACGAATAGGTACTTTATCTAAATTCTTTAATATCTGACTTTTCTGTCCTTTCACCACCACGACTCTATCTAAATTGTACCTATTATTATCAATCATCGAATTTGGTTATCGTGAACTCTATAAAACAATTTCGATTTGACTACTATGCTTTTAACTTTTGGTTTTTAGTAAATACCCAATAGCAGAAAGTTGAACAACTATTTAAACTTTCAAAAGATGTAAATGGAATTACTCAAATTAAATAGGTACTGTAAACGTTAAAACTACTTTTTGGAATCTTACATTATAAAACCACACGTATTTAATTATTTGCTATTTTGATTTTTTTCCAAATAATTTGAATCAAACTTCATTTTTTTTATTTTCTGTATAAAAAAATAAAAATAAATAAGTTTATAGTGTATGTGTAGTACAAACATCTCTAAGTTATATAAAAAATGTTTTAAAAATATTGATTAGAACAAGATATTTAATTTGTCAGAACTTTGTTATACACTATATAATCTTAGATAGGTACTTTAAATTTTTACCAATAATTTATATTATTATTTTCTATTTATGATCAAATTTTTAAGATTTAAAATTTCATAATACACCCTGTATGTTTTGGAGTTAACCAAAAAATCAAAATCAATTCTCAAAAATTGGATTTTTATAAAATTCCTGTTTTACCTTCATATATTTTTTTATTTTTGTTATTCCCAACTATAAAAAAATTATAAAATTTTTTACTTTTGACCCTCACTCCCTAAGTACCAATTAGATCCAATTTGCTATCAGAAACCATTCTCATTATTGAAAATTTAAGCATAAATGCTTAAAATTAAGCTTAATGCTGTTAAAATGTATAAAAACACACATCTTTATAAGTCTAATACATCTTTTCATCACTCTAGTTCAAAACTAATATTAATAAACTAAGCTTATTTATTGCTTTTTCAATAAAATAAAGTAGTATACATTATAAATAATAATTTATGATATAAATTGTATTTGTACAATATGACATAATAAACTATTAATTCAAATAATGCCATCACTTAGTTAAAGAATTAATAATATTCACAATTTTTTATTTAATCACTTAATATTTAATAGAAAAGTACACAATTGAGTAGTGGTCTTTGACATTTTTCTTCATATTTAACAACTAGTTGATCAATATCATTGTCAAGATCTTCACTTCTGGACAACTAAAATAGAAATAAATTTACATTAATATTCAATAGATATAAATAAAATATAATATAATCTTACCAAATTCACAAATTCACAAATTAGAAATGCTCCAATCGTTGCTTCTTCATGATTATCTTGAATATTAATGTTGATTACATGAACTGGCTTATTGCCAAAACTTTGAATAGTTTCAAAATCTAAACATATAAACATAATTTTGATTACAATTTTTATAATAAATTATGACATTTCAATTTAAACGTACATTCAAGTACTTGATCATATACTCTCTCTTCACATGTAATGACTACAGTAAATTGTTCATTGCTTAATTGAAATCTTTCTGGATGTTGCTTTATCCGCCGATTTCTATCCAACATATTTAACAAACCATTTTGCGTATAACTAAATACAAAAATAAGTTAAGAAAATATTGATATAAATAGTAAAGAATTTGTTGACAAATCCATAATATTTTTGATAAATAATATCAAAATAAGATAGGTATAAATGAATATAGGTACTTTAATTAATAATTGATTTCAATTGTGTTATAAAAAATATTATTATTTTTATGTATTACAATAAATAAAACATTAAATAATCAAAAATTAAAAGCAACTGAAAATGTTATTTGTTATAAAATGTTTAAATAAACTCCTGTGAAATTTTCTTCATACATTTTCAGAAGAAAATTTAATTTATTAAAATATTTTCAGTACAGTTCTGAAAAATCTAGTCTTATGGTTCAAAATTTAAATTTAACTTTAAAACTTAATTCTATTAAGTTATTTATGTTACATAACTATTGCATAGCCAGGTTAGATATTTTCAATACATTAACTAAAGAATTATATAATATATAAACAATTAACTACATCTTCATTCAATGTTATAAATACTTGTATAAGATTTTAAAAACAAGCTTGCTCTTTTTTGTACACAATGATTGATCACTAAATTTTAATTTAATATATCCTTTACAATCGACTAAAATATGATGAGTAAAACACAAAATAACAAAAATACTATAAGGCTGAACAACTTGTTATGTTTTTTGAAATGTATCAACTTTTTAAATTGTATAGTATAAATATAAAAGATTAACTGTAATTATAATTAAAAAGGTTAAAATAATATTTAAAAAAGATCATTTGATAATAATGTGTAACTTCATCACAGGGTCAAGTTTGAAAATATCAGAAAATTTCAGTTCAACATATTCCTAGTATACATTTATTCATGATAAAATAACATTATTTTATCATGTATGTACTTAAAATTATCTATTGAAATCAATTCAACTACGTATTTTAAATCATTGTTAATCACTAAATAACAATTAAAAATACATAAAACAAAAAAGATTAATGTCTGCAATACTTTAAATAGCTTAATAAATACTAATTTTATAAAATACAAATAATTATAAAACTATTAAATTTATTTTATATTAAAAGGATACAATGTTTTATCTTTATTATATAGATCTCTATAAATTTCATCATAAGAACATCCAAAATCATAAATATTTGGCTTGTCTGGTGCTGTTCCGGGTAACTTCACCTTGTCCCCAGTTCCAAACGATCGAACATTAAAACCCTTTTTACTAAAATCATAAACATTAATTGATTAAAATCATTTCATATCATGATAAAGATATACACAAAGTAAGTTTTTATAATATAATTAGCACATTCAGATTTTAAATATGGTAGTGCTAAACCAGTCAAATACAATTTCTTATATTTTAAGCTTATGAGTTAGGTATATTAAAAAGTATGACATCAAAATTCCTAAACTAGGATCTTATAGTTAAATAGATTAAAAAAAAAAATGTTTCATTCAAAAATGTTATTTTAATTGGCAATAACAATTCTAAAAATATTTGTGATGGAATTACCAACTAATGAGAATAAAAAATAAAAATATTTTTAAGACAATATTTATAAATTGTAATAGTGACAAATAATAAATAGAGTATTCATAAAACTTTGCATTATCTACCTTAAAAAAGCATGTGCTTCCATACTTCGATTCATGTTACTTGAACAAACTACCGCTATTGTAAAATCGCTGATTGCCATAATTTCAGTTTCAACTTTTAACTTTCAACAAATACAAAAATGATGTATGTTATCAAAAAATAATTTTATTTTTATTTTATATTAAACAGCTAGTTATAAAATGGCAAAAGTATTAGGTATTATAAGTACCTTTTAATTATACACTGAATGTTTTTAAATGATATAGATAATTATTAAATGGCACATACTTTTCAGTATATTCCTTTATATATACATAAAATATAAAATGTACAAGTAAGATATTTAACCGGATATAAGTAAAAACAAAAAAAGAAATTAAAAAATAAAAGTAAAAAATTCAAACTAAAACAATTATTATAAAAAATTGTATTTTGAAAATTCGTGATAAAATAGCCAAAATGATAAGAGCTCAAGAATAATTGTAGTAGGTAAACATTAAATAATAATTAGATAAGATCCGTGAACTAAAATAACAAAGTTATTATGAAAGTAGCTCTGCGTCTGCGGCCGTTTTTTCGACCAGTTATTATTGTAATAAAATGTATATAAATGCTCAACCGAACCTTTGTTATCTACTCTACACTATAACTAGTTTTTAAGTTAATAACAATGTATTGGTTGAATTGGATAATTACTAGTATATTATAATTAAATTATATTCATCGGTTTAAACGATTTTTAATCGTATTAATTAATGTATAAAATCAAACATAATGCTAAATGAAAACATTACTTTCAATTCAAAAATTCAAATTAAATATAATTTTCGTTCACTTTACCTATTATATTTTGACAAAAATATGGATATTGTCAATTCCACAAAAATAACACATAATAAAGTCTTCCAGCACGATTAACAATTATTTACTTTCGAAAAAAGAGATCAAACAAATAAATTTAATAATAAAGCGACGACGTCAAGCTATAACGCTGTAAGGCATTAAGTCCGAGAGACCGAGACTCACTGTCCAGTGTCCACAACGGCTGTTCCAAGGGGATCCTGGGTCCCATCCCTGACTTCAAGATTTTATGACTAGTTCCATAGGCAATCTCTAAATTTTAATTTATGGTGGTCACAACTCATAGTTTTACGGGCATCTCATTTCGTGATCGTGATCAAAAACGTTAAAATTTAACTTACAATATAAATCTGTTATATTAACACGAGAGCCGTAAAGTCTCATCAGTCATTACGGAAAAATCAACAATGAATAATGGATTGGTGACTGGTAACGTCCGACGTAGGCGACATACAATGTAATCCGTGCCATGACAAAATATTATTATTAATAATAATATTATAATATTATAAATGTTTTTTCGTGATCCCTGCCGTAGTGCCGTTTGGTTCCCGCGGCTGGCTGGCCACGGTGCAACGATCGAGAGAACGCGTCCGCTTAGTATCGCGTTCGCGGTCATACTGTCACGCCGACAGTGGCGCAGACGCACGACGACCGTCGACCCGTTCCGATAATTTATTTCCAATAAGCCGCACTGCCGTGTGCCCGTGCTGCTGTTTGATACATATTACAGTTTTTATTATTATTATTCTTTCTTCTGTGTTCCTTTATTTTCTATTCGCTGGAACACGGGTGTCCCGCACAATTACTAAACGCTTAGCACTCAAACACTCCAGTACTCCAGCAATCGGCATCTGTCCCCCAATATTATAATATTTTTTTAATCTACACCACTTTTGGGTGACGAAATCAATTTTAATGTCAGAACTACAGTCGGCGCTATTATTAAAAAAACAACTGACTGGTAAGTATCTATCGCACCGGTCCGTCCGTTTTTGTTCACCGATATCACCATCGAAACTTTTTGATGTTCATGGCCGTCGTAATACGTATCTGATCCCGACGGACACCCGAAATACTTTCACGTGTCTTGATTCCGTCTGGCCCAACATGTGTCCTAATTATTACTTTATTTCGGGTTTTCCTCGTTTAATGTTTTAAAATTTACTCTATACAATGGTCATTTTTCGCGGAGTGAGAAAAAATTGTAAAACAACCACAACTTATTACTTGAAAATTAACCGAGATTTGGAGTTAAATAAATTGGTTAACTGTATACATTGATGATATTTTATTTGTTTAGAATTGCACAAGAACCCAGTAGAAGGGTTCTCTGCTGGTCTCATAGATGATAATGATATTTACAAATGGGAAGTGCTCATCATTGGACCTCCAGACACCTTGTAGTAAGTACCTTTTGAATGGCATCATCCATCCTATATATTATTTATCTATATTATGTATTTTACTTAATTTATTAGAAAATAAGTTCTATACTTCCTAGTAGTTTCGATCAGTGGTCATTGATCAACTTTGTATATTACAATATATCTGGCCTAATTGTTACATTTTTCACCAAATCATTGAGTATTTTAATAATTAATGTGCTTTATTTTTTGGTTATTAGGTAAATTTCCAATTGATTAATGACTAATATTAGTTTTTATTACTTTTATATGATAAGATAGGTAAATTATCTAATTTTTAATTTTAGAATTAGGTCTTGGTGGTTTGGCTAACCGTGGGTAAGCATAATATCTTTTATACTCTTGTAGGATTTATTCAAGAAATGCCTTTTCTTCCATTTAATATTTTTGTTAATTAATTTTTTTTAAATAAATAAATGGTAATGGATTTACAAATCATTTAATCTTGGCCTTTCTAAGGATTAATTATCAATTATCATAGATACTAAAGAATAATCCAGCTTAAATATGTTACAGTGAAGGAGGATTTTTCAAGGCTCATCTTAATTTTCCAAAAGAGTATCCCTTAAGGCCACCAAAAATGAAATTTGTAACGGAAATTTGGCATCCTAATAGTAAGTATTTTAAACTTTAAGCACTGTATTTTTTTTTTATTATTGTATTCTACTGATGAGAACAAAAGAACTAGATATACATAGATCTTAAATTATTACTAATAGTTATAAAAAAAAATCAAATATAAATCTATAATAATAATTTAAAAAAAAAACTCCTTATATTTATATTTTATGCTGTTTAGTAGTGTATCTTACCTAAAATTTCATTTTTTCAAAAGAGAAAATTTCCAAACTGCTTCTTAGTTATCTTACACTAACTCTTAGACCTTAAATTTGATCACAATGAACATTTTTTTTATTTAGATATAATGCATTTAAATAATTATTAGGATTACTTTATAAAAATATTAATAATCAGAAGTACTTATTGGTATACAGACACTGCACAATATAAAATATATCATTATGTTTCTGGTTGACAATTTTTATTCTATATTTTTTTGTATGTTATTACACAAATTTTAAAATACAAGAAAATAATAATACAATTCCTACAATTTATAGTGGCTTATATAATAATTTTAAAATAAGCCTGTTTTTCAAATGATCCTTAAATAGCATACATTTTATTTGTTTGAAATATGTATTATAAATTATAATAAATATTGAAGTTATAAGTTTATAACTTGTTTAAATTAATTTTTAACAATATTTTAAAATAAACTTATGATGTTTGTAAAGTACAAGTATGCACTATAAATTACATTTACAATATAACTACAAGCTAAAGACCTACTAATATAATTTTAATATAAACAAATATTAGAAGAAGTATTATTTTTCTATGAATAAATCATATACTTAACTAACCTACATGTAAGACATAATAGAAATACTAATTATCAATATTGAAGTTTTAAATTAAAGAATAGTGATAGGGTGATAAATTGTATAAAAATAATGTACAATAAAAAATTCTCAATAGATGATAGTGATACCACTGAATTTTTTTTAAATTTTATTCTTTTATTTGAAAAACCAGTGGGGTGAGCCTATGCCTACCTGATTATATTTCAATATTGGTAAATTATTAATGTAACATTATATCTAATTGAAACAGAAATATTACTACACTAAAATGCGTACCATCTCCTGTATATTTCTTCGTTTACTCAGAATCTACAACAAACACTATAATTTTATAAATAACGATAATTTATGGATTTGAAGTATTAAAATAAGTTAAATCCTGGACTAAGAACAAAATTATCTATTCATTTACTATACATTTATTTTTTTATTCGAAAAAAATTATAAATTAAATTTTTTATGGTTGTTGGTGGTTTAAAGATTTAAACTTATAATCACTTAAATGTAAATTTGTATATTTTTAACCCTCTAAAACTATATTTTATTCCAGGTTTTAGATTTAAAAAAATGCTAATTAAATTAAGTAAAAATAGAATTGTTTTTTATAACTTTCTAACTGTTATTTATAAACTGTATTTATTTAAATATTATTTATTATATACTACATTAATAATGCATAAATTATTGTGTTTGTTTTCTTATTGTTGATGTTTTGATATTTGTATTTTTTAACTAAATCTTAGATTGAAAAAGTTTTGAAAATTACTAATACCAAATAACCTTGTAAAAAGCTGTTACAATCTCTTTTCTTATTTTGATATGTTTATTAATTTTGTCCCTTAGATCTTATATTAAAATTTGTTATCTGAGCTTACTGTTTAACTCAAGGAAAAATTTTTCCTGAATTATTTTATTCAAAAAATCTTTTGTATTTATAAAATGTATACATGCTTATTTTTCATTTTTAGTTGATAAAAGTGGTGATGTTTGTATATCAATACTTCATGAGCCCGGTGATGATAAGTGGGGTTATGAAAAAGCAAGTGAACGTTGGCTACCAGTGCATACTGTTGAAACTATATTGATATCAGTCATTTCAATGTTAGCTGATCCAAATGATGAAAGTCCAGCTAATGTAGATGCAGCTAAAGATTGGCGTGACAATTATCCAGAATTTAAACGCAAGGTTGCGCGTTGCGTGCGTAAGAGTCAAGAGGATATCTAATAACAAATTTGCCAGTTGCTCTATACACATGTTACCAACGTATAAATCAATTATTGATGCCAGGGTAAACAATATAGTTCATTTTCCCTTATAATGTGTATATTTATTTATATTTATCTACATTGTGTTTGTCATCAATATATTAAAATTATTTGAACTTAAAAAAAAAACATTAAAGACTTACTTATTCACAATTATGTTATTAGACAATAGTAAAAGAACATTATTTGTATTTCCTATACTCATGGATAAAGTGAAATCAAACATCAAATTATTCGTACAAATTTACAATCTTTTTATTACTATGTTTTTAAATTACCAACTTCATTTTCTGTATTTAATACTAAACTATATATACTATGTAGGTAATAAATTGTTTTTTAAACACAAATTTATACATTATTTTTCTAATAAAAGTCAATTTGACATTAGCTTATAGTTGTTATTTTATGAATATTAATTATAATATAGGCAGTTATGGTTATAATTAATTTAAGTTGAAAAGCATTTAATTATGCACTACTTATAACTATTGCAGAGTTAGTTGAAAAATCAAATTCAACAGTTTAATTATTTAAATTATTTGGTCATTATTATTTACTAATGCAGTACTTGTTACATGATCACCAAGAACTAAACATAAAAATTAGCTTGTCAATTTGTTTGCAATAGTAAGAACTATTATAATTGTTACTAAAATTTAAATACTGAGTAAGTATTGTTATTTAAAATAAAAATAAAATTTACTGAACATAATTTATTAATGACTTAAGGTCTTAACATTTTAATCATGTTTCTATAACACAAATAATATTAAATTTAATAATAATTAATCTATGTTTCAGGTATCAAAATGTAGAGCAATCGACAACATTTTATATAATGTGATTTGTATATGTAAGTTTTTTTTTCAAAACATTAATAAAATATGATATACTATCTTTTAAATATTTTTATCTTAAAAATATCCTGAAAACCGTACTTCGTACAATAAAATATTATGTTAGGATGTTATCTTGAACAAAATAAATAAATAGAAAATACTTTGTGAAATCCTTGAATTTAATCACGTGTTTAAAATTAAATAATATACTTTTACAAAAAAAGTATGCTTTTATTTTCTACGAATTTGTGTTTAACTTTTCATTCTTAAAGTGTATTCTTCAAACAATTTTAGCTTAAATTAATTTCATTACAATGTAATAATTGTAATATAGTTGCATTCATCGACGGTTTAAGTATTGCCTAACCTAGGGTGACCATTTAAAAAAAAAATAAAAAAACGGGACAGTTGTTACACACCCCTCACCACCACCATCAAAAAATTATTATTGTTACTTTACCTTTTTGAATTAATTAACCTAACCTAAATAATAAAAGTGTTTGAATGTTTAGAAATATTTATTTTTTTTATTATCATTAATCAACACAATGTTGCATTTCAAAACTAATACAACTTTTTTAAACAATTAGGAAAATTTTCTTTTTATTATTAAACACTATCGCTAATTTAATTGTTTATTAGCATCGGTCCTTGATTCTTGTATTACGAAAACTGTTATCTGTTATTTATAAATTTGATTATAAAACTATTTTAGATTTGTTTCATTGATTGATTTATTTTAAAAATACAATGTAATAATATGTAAAAACGGGATAAAAAGCGTCCCGTTCAAAGTTTGTTGGGACAACGGGACATGATGATCAAAAAAGGGACTATCCCATTTTAAAAGGGACGTATGGTCACCCTAGGCCCTAACCTAATTTAATGATTGTTCTCAAATACTATGTTGGGTCATACTTGTTTAATGTAAATAAAAACTTAATTTTAATGATATTTTATAAAATAAAAGTTAATATGTGTCTAGATATATTTTTTAAAAACAAGTAAATACCTAAATGTACAGTTATATACTGAAATTAATTTACATAGTAATCATGTCATATTATGGCACTTATTATATTATTATCCAAAGTTAAACGGCAATTTTTTTAATTTGTATTATGTGTATAGTACTAACCTATGTTCCAATGTTCATCTGTTATAAGAATTTATACATACGAATTTCATGTTTTTTTTTTTTTTTTTTAGATGTAGGGTCAATTTTTTAACAAATTTTTATTTTTATTAATATTATTATTTGTAATAACTACATTTTAGGATATTATAGATCAATTATTTAATTTTACATAATATTATTCCGTCTTTATTGTTTTATTCCTTAACATAATAATTATCTGTATGATAATAATTACTCATTATTGTACACATATTTTAGATTTTTCATCATTTATAATAAAAAAGAATTGTATACCTATTATGATGATTACATCTAATATTCCATTTTAGTTCCACGTCAAATTTAGTATAAATAATTTATTTAATTTAATGATGTGGGTAGATAATTAAAAACTAGTTAGAATATTCATAATTAAATAGAATTGAAATAACTTGCACAGGAACTTTTGAGTATTACATCCACTAATCTCAGATTCTTTTAATGTAATTGAATCAAAGCTTTATTGCTGGTGTAAACTTATTCTGTATAATATTATTTCAGAATAATTCTATAAGACATCACACTCGCACGTGTTATCTCCGTCTTACAAAAGTGCAACATGGCAAATTTTTCTTCAGTAGAACTAATTTTACGTGTTAAGCTTAAATATTAAAAAGAAATGACCTAATATCACTTACAGATAAGAAGAACATTATCTGTATTCCTTCGGTTTTTTACGGATCTTTAATTTTTAAGTAAATTACGAATATTTTCAAATATTAATAGCTTACATACTCAACTCGCTTAAAAATTAAAATACCGTGAATACCCGACAAAAGAAATAGATAATTTTCTAACCTTAAGTGTAATAATAGAACATTTATTCACTTATTTAAGCAAAACACACAAAATAGGTTCTGCTGAGCGAAAATTTACCATGTACATTTGTAAAACGAAGAAAACAGGCGGGCGAAGCGTATTCTTTAACTAAATTTTTCATTCATTATTTTATCTATTTATGTTCCAATTTAACATACATAGACTGATTGAAAGAAAAAAAGTCTTATTTTTATGAAGTAACAAATAAAGAGTGCTTATTTAGACACATTTAAGTATCTCTGGATTAGATGTGGTTATGGTGTTATACTGCACATCATAGATTTGTGTCATTGTCTATTCCTTCATTTTCTGTCATTTTTTTTTTTATATTTTAACCACTAAAACAAAAATAGTTACTATTATATTATAATTATATTAAAATAAATGTAATATTTAATAGTAACAAAAAAAATTGTGCCCCTAAAACACCACCAAAAGCGTGTCCATCGGGTAGGTCCTGGTTGGTTATTTTGAACACTTAAATATAGTCAAAATATTAACACATTAAATACACAGGCGTGCTGCTTAGGTATAGTCTGTAATCTGTATCCATATAACCGTATAATGTGAATCAATCTTTTTTTGCTTCGTGACCAATTAGCTATGTATAAATAAAATCAATCGGCGATACTTGAGTGTTACTAGGAAAAACATGCATCCACGTATAGTCAACGGCTGTAGTCAATTTGCCCCAAAACATATAGGTACAACGTGTAATTTGCACCATCCTCGGATAGTAAGAAATAAGTCAATAACTATTTTACATAACAATTAAAAGAAAGAAGCCAAGATCTTTAATACCAATTTTGTTCTTTTGACTTGGGTAATAAATTAAATACATTTGCAATCATGTACCCTTGATATAATTAAATGTTTACGTTTAGATAAAAGTTTTAGTATATACGATATAACTAATATAAAATCTGAAATTACGGCTTCAAATTTAAATATTTTTTTTATTAAACGATACAAAAAAAAATACATACGAATATTAATACTTAATAGATACATTAACTGATAAAGTTATTACTCCTACGACTGGTTTCGTGTGTAATAATACTACAATTCAAAAAAAGCAAGTTTTGTATTTTACAGTGATAGATAAACAAGTGATATATATATATATACTAATAAAAGGTTTAACAGCAATTATAATTTTTTTAAAACGATCATTTTATTTTTATAATGTACAAATGAGCAATGTAGCAAACGTTATTTGAGGAAATTAAATTAGGTTATTAAATGCTTGGTGGTGTATCAATGAGTTTGGCATGATCGGCATAAAGAGGTTTTTCGACGATGAGAGAATCAATTCATCTGCGGACATCTTTGACTACTACGCGTTTTTTCATATGTATTAATTTTTATACATGATCTTGTACTTAGCCAACAATAAAAAAAGGATTATTTGTATATTATTACTCGTAACTGAATTCAGTAATGTTACGAGTGTTTGATGGGTCAATTATGTGGTCGTGAGTTTTAAAAATGGCTAAAAAGATTTACAATTTAAGATTTGAGAAACTATTATTATTTGATTGCACATTATGGGTGGTCAAATTATCTATTGTGCCATTGCACGAGTTAGTGAGAACTGTAAGACTCGTTAGAGTAACCATTTCAATTTATTGAAAAATATAATACATACAAATTGCCTAAATCAAACACCTTAAAAGTGGAGTGTATACTTATAGCAAGGATGGGCAACTGGCGATTCGTGTATCATAACTAGCCTTGCAGTGACCCGTGCTACATTTTAAATAATTACTTTATATAAATATAAAATATTGGGATTTTTTGTATTTTATTATATTTATAGAACCGACATAATTTTTATTGTAAAACTAAAACGTAATCATACATTTTTATCTAGTATTGAACTATAAATGTCAATTATAAATTAAATTGACCTTTTTTATGTTTTTGCTTTCTATGTTCTCTTCATATCTTGCCTACTAGATTTTCATTTTCAAAATAATGATTACAAATAATTTAATAATAAAAATAATAAAAGATAATAACTTATTATGATGTTGGCCAATATAATTTAATTTAGGAAAGTACCAATGCTGAAATTAAATAAATTCGATTTTAGAATTTTCAAAAAAATAATTTATCATATTATTTTCAAATGTTTTACTATTTCTTGTCGGATGTGAATTTTTATCACGCAAAATATTAAATCAAAAATAGTGTTTTTAAATATTCACTAGTGATAAAAATAAATCCAACATTAGCGCTACTCATGCACAGGTTCTGGAGATACTCAACACCGCCTAGTTTAATTGTAGCCCCCCTCCCCCCCACAAACAAGTTAATAGTTTAAAAATTTAAAAAAATTAAGAACCAATGTCCCTTTGTAGAACAAACATAGCTATTTAAAAACAAATTACGTGATGTTTATACACAACGGACCTTATTTCATAACTAGCTAATTTTTTGTAAATTAACGAATAAAATTATAAAAAAGTTTTTGGCTGTTCTTGAAAATAAATAACTAATAATAGTAAATATAATTTAAAAAACTAATTCAGTTTACTAACTAAATTTTTATTATCTACCTAAAAAATTAATAGTTATATAATTCTAACACATACTGTGCATTCTATATCTATAATTGTACTGGTATGTACCTTTATAATATGTTTATGAACTGCACGTTTTAAAAACTTTAAAACTGCCTACTATATATATATATATATAGGTAATAGGTATATTATATTATTATAGTATTTACGCAGCCACGCAGGACGTATTATTAAGATTTAAGTTACAATAACAATAGTAACATTAGTAAATTCGGGTACATAAATGTAATTTATTATAATGACGTCACTTATAAAGTTGTAACGAATGAAGTATAATACCTATGATAGAACAATAATACTAACCTGTACGAAGATGGATATCTATGTAATAAATACAATGGACAAACAAACCGATTGACCGACAGATAACGATTGAATTGGTGCAAACAACGGAGATTGTCAAATAATTACCAAAAATGCATTATTGTTTTATAATAAACTATTTATTTTTATATATATTATATACACATAAACCATAATGTAATATTATAGCGTAATAACTAAATACTTATATCTATATATAATTGTGCAGTTTGTGTACAGTGTCGCGAACATAATATAGTTAACGTAATTTCCTATGATTATAATAATAAAAAAAAAAATTACATTTACCACAATATCAGTTAAGTATTTTTTTTTAACAAAATAAGTTAAATAAATATTTATAAATAACCTTATTTTTACCCGATCCGTGAATATGTCGTTATAAATTGCGGTTCTTTTCATCTTTCGATAATTGATATAAATATATGTATATATGTGAGCAACATTAAAGCATTGTAATTTGTAATAGTGTTTGTAACATCAGTCAATTTCCAACGATTTAAATGCAGTTGATACGGACTTCTTACTCTTTTTTGGCCTCTTTGATTCATCGACTTTGTATTGACAGTCATTTTCTAATAAAGGCTTCATTAATTTCATCCATTCAACAAATTGAGCTGTAAAATCAAAATGCAATTACCAATTGGTGTTTTTATTATTCCTTTTTCTATTACTTAAACTGACTAAACCAAAACGAAAAACTATCCAAATTATTGTATACATATTATTATTGCTTAGGTACAATTATAATAATATAGGTACCTACTATATAGGGTCATAACACGATTGCCCAATGCGCACTTTTTATCTTTTTATATTTGAGAAAATACAACACGATTGCGCATCTTTTACCTTTTTTCTTTGAGGAAACACAAATATTTGAATAAATATCAAATCAAAACAATTCAAATTTACCAACGTTAATAATAACGTAATACGTAAAGTAAAAAAAAAATCTTATAATACATCACAGTAATTATACGTCAAAAAAGGAATAACATGTCGATGTTCATCTAGTAAAAATAAAGAATCAAGATGTACTCATGTAAAGACGATAATAATAATAATTAATAACGTAATACGGTGTAATCAAAAAATAAATAAAAATAATACACCACAGTAATTTATTGTTACAAGTAAAAGAAAAACAACAAAAAAATCAAATTCTTGTAACTTTTTAGCACAAAAACGTAGTCTTAGGTTAGATTACAATTATACATCATCTGATACCGCTTTTCCACTGATTTTATGGGAAACTGAACCTTCAATAGAAGCATGAACAACCAATGGGCCAGAATCTTTCCATAGCCACTATAACGCTCAGTTCTATACATCTCATCCATCAATTTACTAAGTCATACATATTTTATTGGATATTTAAAGTAAATCTTATTAAGAAATATATAGTACAAAACAACAAAATAATGAAAAGCCTCGTAAAGAGCAAGAAGAAAATATTGCATTCCTGATAAATACTTGGAAAAAAAATATAAAAATGTTAATATATCTTAAAATAATTATTTGCTGACATTAGGACCACATATTTGTGCTAAAAAGTTTTAAGAACTTGATTTTTGTAATATATTTTTTTATGCATAATAATAAATTACTGTGATGTACTTATTATTTTTATTTTTACTTTTTTTGACTACATAACGTTATTATTAATGTTGGTAATTTTTTGAATTGATATTTATTTAAATATTTATATTTACTCAAAGTAAAAAGGTAAAAGGTGCGCAATCGTGTTGCACTGCTATATGGAGTGTGATTTTCTTCTTGGTGAACCATACTTTTATCATACTCTTATCTCAGCAAACATTCATAATAAATTATTACTAATCTAGTTTTTCTTTTTAAATTATTAATTACATTTTAATTCCGTGTATTTAATGATTTTATCCCTAGTTTTACAAAAACAAATAACAATATAGGTATAAACTTTCGATTAACAAATGCAGAAACATATTTAATAGTTTTAAATTTCTAAAGAGAAAATTTTTAGGATTTAAAGAAAATTGCAATGTAAGAAGTTACAACAACCCGTGTAGGTATATAATGTGCTGAAATTCTGAATAGATAGTGATATTGATTAATACTAAATAATGAAATCAAGAAAAAAAATTATAATCTTTTAACATATAAAAACGACTTTTATATTTTTCCTGCAGTCCAAACTTAAATCAAATTTTTAATTATTAGATTTTTAGTTCGAAATTATATAGTATTAGAGTATCGTTTGGTGCATATCATATTAACATATTATTCAGAAATTTCCCGAGTGTTTTTGTTTGCCGTTTGAAAACAGAAGTTGATATGACGGTACTACCTCGATATTACAATAATAATTATGTTATGGTATTAAATGAGCAGAAACCACGGTCGAGGAGAATAAAATATATTGTTATGAAATATTCTAAAAATATAGGTAATAACAGATTTATAATTGATACTTATTGGTATACTTACAATATGTCATTATACACCATAATCAAGGTGTCTTGGCGTGCAATTTCTAATCAATAATTTTTAAATAAGATTTTGATGAATTACTTCATAGTTCATGCATAAACTTAAATTAAAAATACATATAACTAATATGATGTGCCCTTCTGAGGTTTCCAATGTATTGAGGTAAGTATCAGGTAAGGTAATATCGCGTGTATATGTTAATATCCTATCAATTACATTATTATAATAATTTCTATTACAGACTATTCAAGTAGCAGAGTATACATGGATTGGTGGATATCAGAATGTGTATAGCGAGAAAGGATGAACACGGTGGACAGCCAGAAAAAATCGTCCAAAAACACAAAAGTTACGAGTGTCTTCCATTCATAAATTATTTTAATTCATAATATGTGAATAAGTTTAAAACACATTTACGCGTTACTGTCGTCCGCGTGACGACAACCTAATTACCAATGTGTATAGGTACAATGCTCGTGACACGTATAGCGTGTATAGGCGATTTAATATGTAAAAATAATATTAATAATAATAAAAATAAAAATTTCACATGTTTAAAAAGTAGCAACGATTATGTAAAGATCAAAGAGGGGCTTAAATTAAAATCGCAGACATCCGCTGGTCGGGTCAAAACGCGTGATTTAACCCCTGCGGTATACCCGTAAATGATATGATGTATTGCAATCACGATAACACCGACCTATCACATGTATATATGATAATAATATTATACACACATATGAATATATTTTAATATTCCATTATATTTTATATATACCTATACGAAGACACAATACTCTCGCATCACCCCCACCACAACATTCCCGTACACACCAATATTATATTATTATGCAACCGTGGCGGACCTTGAGAACCTACTTACCTATATAAACGTAATATGTATGTATAGCCTAACCTATATAATATATATATATATATATATCTGTTGCGTTCGTAGTAGTAATCATCATAATTAGGATATAGTGCGTCCGGACGACTGCATACAAAATAATAAATATTTTTGCAATTTTGCATAAACAATATTACTATACGCCTGCTACATTTGTGTGCGTGTGCTTTTTGTCGTACGAGTCGTGCACGAAACTAGTTAACCCTACACATAATATTATTGCAAAATAGTTACCTATCTATATGTACATCATATACACAGTCTGTTTAAGAAGTCATCTGTACCTATCTACCTTTATATAACTCGGCGACCTAACTCTATTAAGGTGCCGATCGATACGACACACATACAATATATAGACTAATATTATAAACATGGATATATTTTATTTTTATATTTTACAGCGCACATAATATGGCATATAATACACTTTTCCCGTTATAATTGTATGGAATTAAATAAAAACCGTATACTTATGATATTATACATTATATCAGATACCACGGACTTTCGCATGGTCGCGACGATACAAAAAGAAAATTGAAATCGCTCTGTATAATAGCTATAATATGCACAACCGTACACATAGGTCGTGCACGACACACATTCTTGTATGCCTATTTTATCGTTACCTATATAGCTATATACTTTAGATGAGGACGAATATATTGTTTGCAAACGTGCGTGTGTGATGGATACGCGTGGCTGCATAATATTATAATATTGTGACTTATAATGTACACGGGACTTACATATTATATGTTATATTGTATAAGAATATATGAAGTTGTAATAGTTGTATATATTATTATGCGTACCGTGCGTTTTCTCGCTGGATTGCGCCAGACCGCCGTAGTCTTCGGGCAGACACTGTTTCGGCACCGCTCCGTAAATTTTCTCTACGTCCCTTTCCGTGTAGAAGTGCACCTGTAACAAAGCCGCCCGGCGACAACAATTAAATCGAATTTCGTCGTTAAAAAAATATTACATAAATATTCAGATTACAGATGGTAAATCTATAGCGATTCGTAAACATCGTAACAATTTCGTTTTGCATACTGTTATAAGGTAGCTATGCACACGATTTCGTCATGATATACATAGAACTTAAATCGATAAAACTCTTCACATACCATATTATAATAATATATAATAACCTATATGGCTATACTTACGTATGATATATTACAGAAATTATTATCATTATTATTATTATTATTATTTTACGAATTATTTCAGTTTTTTTAATTTAATAGAGTAACATAATATGCATATAGCTGCATTCTAACGATACATCATGTTCATATTTATATATTAATTACACACGCGCAAGCGTATTATACAATCCATATGATTACCTACGTCATAATAATGTTAAATAGTTTACTCATTTGGATATTAGGACTTTAGTATTTTGCCTGGAGCGACGGCGTACGCCCATCAATCAGTGGGATGTCGTCGTAGGTATTTCACTTACTCGTGCATTAATCGCTCAGTTTAGTCTTTTACGTTGTACAACATATTATATATCATTTGATATTATTTTTGCCATCATATAAAAAGCGTCTCTATATAATCTGATAAATGACAAATTGGTTTGGGTATATATCTTGTCACCGCCTAACAACACTATAATGTAAACGAGATGTGGCATGCGTAGCTCAGTCGTGGCTGCAATGAAGGCAAGTAGTGTTATCCTGTGAAACTAATGACTTCGGAAATAAATATGAGAAATTTAGGAGCTAATCTGCAGTTATCGCTACACTAGATATTGTTAAACAATACTCCGATACGCTAATATAATGTATCATAGCTATAATTTTATTAAACAAATACCTACAGTAAAACTTCAGTTAACGGTCACCTCTATGTAATGGTCATTATTTCTGGTCCCTTATTCGGTGACCATTACATGGAAGTTTTTCCTTTTACTGTTATAAATGGCTGAGACTTGAGATTTAATTCAAAACAACTGAGATCGTGGTGTATTACTTTTTTCAACAGTAGATGTTATGGGTATTAAATGGTTAATTGAATGGTTATATTCGCCGAATTAGACTCTAACAGTGTACATATTTATGGCACAATGTTTACTGTAGTGATTTAGTAATAGAACGTTTGGCTCAAAGTTACGTTATGTATCAGGTGAAATTTCGAGGGAGTATATAAGTAATAGGTATACAAACGATAATTGTCAAATGTATATGTGCTATTTAAAACAAATAGTATATAAAACAATATCAATAAAATTTTAAGCACATAACAGATAAAACAAGTAACACTATATAAGAAAAAAAAATAGGTAGTCATTCTGATTGTATAATATATATAAAGTGTGTAGTAGACAGTAAACACTATAGGGTCTATGTCTCTATGACTGTATGTGGACCACGGGACTATAGTTAAAGCTAGTAGCTAGCGGTATGTTCAGAAATACACCTAGATATACTAGTATTTCGATACATTCGTATTTTCGTCATGTAATTTGAAAGCATTTTTCGTGTTTTATACTGACACAAAGGTCCAAAAAAAATCAATTAATATATTTTAGTTTAGCTTACATAATATTAGCACACACTAAAAAAGTGATAACTAAAAATAACTAATTATAATTCATATTTACCATACTCAACAGCTCCTTTTTCATGAAAGGTTTTAACAGCATCATAATTTTGTCAACAATTGACTGCGTGTTTAGGACATGTATACCCTTTAGACGAACAGGTAAACCTTCCTAAAATCATAGTATAATAACAAACAAAATTAATTTCACTTTAAGAATCATATTTTCAATATATAAAATAAATGAATATGATATTTAAACGACTAAACAATTAACAAATTAGTACCTAATCTAACCTATACCTGGATTTTATTTTATTTTAATATATTTAACGGGATTTAAGTATTTACCTATGTTGAAACAAAGAGTCATAATAAATAATTTATTGGTACAAAAATGAGCATACAATTATCAAGTGTTCATCGTAAAAACAAGTTATTACTTATTACCAAATATTTTTATTAATTTATTAGACTAAGCACATCATTATATAATAATAGGTATCATCTTGCTTAGTATTAATACTTGATATATCACATAGTTCATTACACTACGATATTTAACAAAACTACTATGGTCTATAGGCCAAGGTCGTGCAACCAACTTTTACATATCAGCAATAGAACTGTTAGTAGGTATGTTATCAATAGTAAAAGTTAAATTTTTCCTATAATATTAACTGAGAATATGAGGATATTTTCTAGATATGCGAAATACCATTCTTGCACTTTATGGTTACGCAAACTAACAAAACAATAAATTTATTAGTTTTTAATCTGAAATGTATTTTATAATATAGTATATACTGTATTGGACTGAAAAAGCAGATGAAAAATAATAACAAACACACAAATTATAGACACTCTGTTCCCCTTTTCCAATGAAAATACCGAATTCTATACACATTTTTTTTTTTTTTTTTTTAGTATGTATAGTAATTATTACTAATTAGCTGCAAGTGCATTTTCATATATGGGCTATTGCAGGTTATATCAAATGAGCAATTATCATTTTACGATACAAAAAATAAATGTGAATTTGTATTAAATTAAAAGATACACTTATTTTGCTAAGTATTAATGAAATATTTTACTTCACATGAGTAATATTTAACTTTCTTTACCATTGTATTTTATTGTGAATATTTTGATTTCAGTTATAACAGTAATTATAAGCTATACACATCGGTCTTTCAAGTAAGAAAAATCATATTTTACCAGCATGTAATTTAACTTCTTATTTGAAAAATTTAACCAGTAATTAATTTTTAATTAAATTCAATAATCATATATTATACGAATTGACATGTCTATAACGCCCAGTAAACACTTATTTATAAGTTATAAACAAAAAACAACACGTTATTGTTATTGGCTTCAATGCGAAATAAAGTAAAAAGGAAAAAAATGTATTGTCGCATTGATATAATAATAGAAGATTTAGTTGATTATTTATGTTTATGTCAATAACTAGGTACTACTCAACAATGGCGAGTAATCTTTATATCGCATTAAAAAAATATAAATTATTCGTATTTTTATAAAACGAACAATGTTAGTTATTAGTTATAATTGTATAATAGATGCGGTTAGACAATATTATTATAAATAATGTTAAATATAAATCATTCAAATAAGTAATAAGTCCCTGTATACAATATTAAAAAAAAAAAAATGTTTTGATTACTAAATTGTAAATTTAGAATTCCGTTTAGCCTGTCCGCGAATTGAAATACTGCAACGATACGAAAGTATTTTTTTAAACTTATTCTAGTCTTAATTTTAATATCTAAATTTTCTCAAAAGCAAGTTAGGTATATGATAATATACCTGTTAATTGTTTTTTACCTCTAGCTCCCGCGTTATTAAACAAATGTGCACTAAGAAGAACCAATTTTGTGGTGTTAGCTTTAATTAAATATTACTTAAATAATGAATTGACGCACTATAAAACTTAAAAATGAAAATATTATCTTATTGCTCTTTATTATTAATTATTTTTATTGATATTTTAATTTTAAATCGAGTTATGACTACGTATGAAAGTTTTTATGGATTAATTAAAATTAAAATTTCAATAAAAACTTACAAGGGCCTCTATATAAAATTATTATTTAGTGTGTGGTAAACAGTTCCCACCCGTTACTTGTTTTTGATAAAGAAAAAAAAAGATAAAATTATTATTATATATCAACTTTAAGTTAGATAATAGGCCAATTAACTCTAATATTAAAGTTATAATAACACAAAATTGATTCTGTTGAAAGCAAGTTTGCTGTTGTGCTTAAGTCAGACAAAAAATATAATTCATCGTAAGCTGCGATACGACATTAATTATTAGTTTATTCAATTTTAAATTTATTACAATATTCATAATTACGTATGCACTTCAAACAGTTAAACATTAAGGTACAAAATGTCAACATTACTTGATTAAAATAAAAGAGGTACGTTTATAATGTATCCAATACTAGGTGATTAGGTACATCACGTTTATATATTCTTGTCAACCTTGATCTAATTATTTGACCCATTCGCAAAACCAGAAAAAAAGTAAGCAACTGAAATGTAGCCAATAATAGTGAGTAATGCATTTATTGAAAATATGTTATTAAAATACTGAAAATAATTAGATAAATAAAATTTAAATATAAATTTAAATAGCTAGATATACCGGTAATTGCTAAAACAATTACCTAATTTTATTTTGTTTAACTGTTTTTGTGCTGAAATAATTGTACAAAAGTCCGTACCTATGTATATTTTGTGAAGAGTCCAATAAAAAATTATCAGCGATATATATTTTTGATCCAACTATTACATTTTTCTCGAACAGTATGACTTTCTGATTAAACTAAAAACCACCTTTGATGTAGCCTACAAGCCTAACCTTGTCAGCAAAGCAATTTTAGTAATAAAAAGTAGGTACCTATTTAATATGAAAAAACATTTATTGTTTTTATTCAATACCTACAATCCATAATAAAAAAATCCACTTTTACATATTATAAATTATATAAGTGCCTACAATGAAATACTTTATTGTGTAAATACTTGTATAAAAGTGAAGAATTTTCTGAGTGAAGATATGCTCAGTCTGGTGAGATGACCCAATCGGACACCGCGCATGTCAAATAAGAATATATACCCGGGACAAGTACCGTCCACCTTGAAACACGCATCCATTGCCATAATCAACAACTTTACACCATCGTTAAACACATATTTATTGGCCTCGAAAATTCGTAATTTGTGGTAGATGATTTGGTAGTCATTTGGGCTGCGAATCGGCAAACAACCGTAATCTCTGTAAATACACATATGGGATTAAGCAGTGTAATTAAATCATTTTATTTAAAAAATAAAAATTTTGTTGTGACGCTATTGGCCATAGATAATTATACAAATATCTTACAATGGTTTAGATTCTATGTGGATCTGGAAAATGTATGTTTTAGGTTTTACAATAATTCAGTTTTTTTAGGGTGGTATGTATGTAACTATAGCTAATATAAGTTATAGTAATTACAAATAAGCACCAAAATAGTTTCATTTCATATTTGTTTTTTAGTTTTTAGTATATTCAATTCGATAAAAATTTTAATTTTACTTTTATAAAGACTTAAAAAAATCTTAAAATTAAAATTTATTATTATTCATTCAAAGAATATTTCAAAAATATAGAACTATGGCGTTTATTTGACAAACATTTTTTATGTAAGCTGAATACATTAATCAAAAGTATAGATAATAATAATATAGTAAATAGAGTTCTACTCTAAATTAGTGAACACTTTTAAATTGAATATTTTAATATCACAAAACAGTAAGTAATCTACTCAAGGATGATTGTATGAAGGATGACAACTTTTCATTTCAAATCATTTTTTTATACTAAATTTTATGATAATGATAAATGATTATCAAATAATTATAACAGCATACAAATGTTTTTATTTAGACATTTTTCATTAAGTTATGAAAAAAAAAAATTGTTGATAAATTTGTTAAGTTTAATGACAGTGCAGTATACCAGTAAGTATTTTTACATTCTACATACCTACTTATAAATAATAATATCTATGAATTAGAATATATAGTAGAGCAGTGGTTCACAAACTTTTTTCTTTACTACCCACTTAAAAAAAAAAAATCCGACAGACGCCCTCTTAAAAAAAGTATTATTATAAAAGTATGCAATGAAAAATTAAATTCATTGTTTATAAATAAATATAAATAAGTATATGTTTTATCATAATATTGTATAATATATAATGTATAGGTACAAATAAAAAAGATGTCCTAATGAGATGGATGTGACTGGTGTTTTGCTAGAAGTTGGTTGAGATGTTAGGTTCGATTTTCGTAAGAAGCAAACAATGTAGTAATATACATAATATTGTTGAAAACAATTACAACTGTCACTGCCCTCTTTTTGTAATGAAACGCTCCCAAATTAAGCTTGTAACTTCTATTACCCCCTTGGAGAGAACTAACGCCCCCAAGGGGGCGAATCGCCCACTTTGGAAAACGCTGTAGTAAAGTCCAAATTAAACGAAATCAGCTTTAAAAAGTTTATAACTAAGTAGTATATATTATTATATTACGCACATTAAACAAATAATTATATCTAATATTTGACTTTATACATCCTTATTTCTATGAAATATGATAATTGTTTTTCAAAATATTTTAAATTAAAATTATTCAGATTATTTTTATCTATCAAAAAAGTATGAAAGATAAAATTAAATAAAAAAATATAGTTATCTAGGTATCAACTAACAAGTCAACTTTAAGATAAATATATTATTATTATATACATTGATTCAAACCTCATTAATTATACAAACATCTATATAGTTGTTTCAATGTTTTAATATTAAATCTTAAATGAAAACATCTCCATCGTCCAAACCTACACATAAGATAATATTATATTTTAAGAATTTAACATACCTACCTACAATACAGTAAATTACAAAACATCATTTAGGTAATTCTTTTATACATTTTTCTTAATTTGTTGTCAAAAAATATGGCACTTAGTTAAAGTCATATTTAAATTCTATTAGACATTTGTGCATACCGATTACCAGGGTACTTAAGCATTATCTAAGTTTAATAGTAAACACTATGTGGTGTGTATGTCAAAATTCAAAAAATAATATGCAAACTTATCCTAGCTAGAAGTGGTTAAAACAATATTTTAAATCGTATTTTCAATTGTACACGTATTAAAATTTTATTACTTGATTACTTGTTAGTGTTGTTACCAATAGTACAAATTAAAGCGACCTTCAATAATCAGGTACCTATACATATAAATATTGCGTGATGTATATTATACAATTACATAGCGTACTAAATATTTATTACATTATTTTAATATAAAATTAATATTAAACCTAAACGTAATCATTTACTAGGCACTACGAAAGTACGAAATACTGATTTTTCTACAACGTTTAATGATATACATTGTAGGTATATTCAACATATTATAAGATGTTAAAATAATATTATCATCTTACGTACTTGAAATTATTATGTGTTATTATTTCACAATAAAAGAAAATATTGTTATCGGTTAAGAGATCCGTTAATATTTAACTACCTCTATAATACCGGTCTAATATAAATTCGTATTTTAACGATGTAAATACTTACTAAAGAATTTTACAGAAAAATGGAAAGACGCGGATTATGCAAAAAAATGACGTGTAAGCGTTTATTTTGTAAACTGGGAATGTGTTTGAGTAGTAAATAGTTATAACACTGTAAGTACAACATTTAAATAAGATTAATTTGTTCATTATCTGATTCAAATTTTTTACAATGTATTTCAATTTTTTAGTATTGCTAATTATTACATTTTTTTTATATCTCTCTAATACGAATAAAATACAATAATATTCCCAGGTTAATTATGCTTTTAAACTATTTTTAAATTTGTTTTTATCAATGGAAGTTAAAAGGACAAATTTGTCTTTAGCAGCTCCAATTTTGTGTAGTAAATTTTAACAATGAGTGGATTTGTCTATTATATAATTTCAAGATAAAATTATCTGTATTTTCTCTTAGGTCTTTTAATTTTTAAGCTAATTATGAAATTCATGAGTTTTTAAATTGTAATATTTAAACATACCTACCTAATTATAGCTTGCTTAAACATTGAAATAGTCGTAAAACACACAAAAAAGTACAAATAATGGTTTTACTTTTAAATTTTAAATTTTGATAATAAGTCAATTATCTTTACTAAGTATATTATTTTAAGATTATCATACCGCTGAACTCAATATGAACATGTCATACGTTTGTAAGACGAAGTGACATGTGTAGATGAAGTATCCTTTTAATTCAGGAATCGTTGGCGTCGAAAACCTAACCAAAATATCACTCTGGAAATAAACTATTTATTGATAAATAATTTAACTATTTTTTTATTATTACTTATTATTTATAAGATTTTGATATCTGATAAGTAGTTAAGTATTATTTTATATTTTCTTAAACCTGTATTACAGTTTATTTATTATAATGATAAATATTTCAACATCAATGGTGTAAATGTTAATAATTATTTTTAATGCTACTTACTATTTCTTGGTTAACATAAGTATAGGTTTTATAATGGTAATTTTCCAAATGGGTATATTTAAAACGAGACAAGGCATTAAAATAACAAAATCATTGGATTGAATTTATATTAGTGTAATTAGTGAATTAACTATGCAAGTATACTGAGTAATTAAATTAATAATTAAATGTTTTATACTTGTATGTATAAGTAAGTTATTACGATTAAAAATATTTCTATGAGTAAAGATAAAAAAAAAAAATTGAAAAGGTAATAATTTGTGAAAGAATATGTAAACGTATTGATATCATAATTATGATAGAAAATACTCCGTGAAACACATGAATGACTCAAATAAAGCTTTTTTTAAAAAAAAAAATTTATTAATATTATTAATAGTGATTTGAACAACTGTAGTAGTATGAGATCAATTCACAAATACGTATATTATTACATGACATGACATCAAATATTGTTTTATCACACAGTTATTATATTTATCATATAGTATCAGTATCCCATTCAGCAATATAACTAACTGTTACAACAGCTTAGAAAATGAATAAAAAATTGATTCATATAACATTTGTAGATATATATATATCACCATTTTTTTAATTTATTATTTTTTAGTTACCTATCTTCAACTATATCGAAATACTTGAAGGTTGAACTATCAGTTTTTATTGTCATTTGTGACTCTGCTGTTATAATATTTCTGTTATTACAGTAGACAATAAAAATAAATGATGGATTTTGACCTCTCATGAAATTAGACCTGTAATTTACATTTGTATTACAAAAAAAAATAACCTACAGTTCAGTGGTTTCCTGTCGAGAACTTTATTTTATAATCACCTATACTGAGTGATTACTTCATAAACGACATAAACTATAAACGCCTTTGCAAATATTTGTTTTAAATTATATGAAATTATTACAAAAGTACTCTTTACTTATCGTTATTATTTCTTAAGTTTTTAATTTTTTGAATGATTTCATGTATTTTTGATTTCATATTCTATACACGATTTTGTTTGTCACTCTACTCTTCCCATCAAAACATTACATATTTTATTAATAAACTACTCATTCGGGGTTCAATTTAAATAACTAAAGTTATATAAAAAAAAATATATTTTTAAAACGTTAATAGTTTTTAATATAAAGCTTTATTTATCTTTATTTTTATATTTATTGATTTCAGATAAAAGAATTATATAGTAATTAGTATAAAGTTTAAGAACAAATTAATAAAAATGATTTACATTTTCCATTAATGATTGATTTATAATAAAAAGAATTTTAAGTACCTATAGAAGGTATTTCAGTATCAAGTATTGTATAAAACCAGTTAACTTTCCGCACTTGAATACTTCAAAGATTGTGATTAAATTGTTAAAATTAATTAATCATTACCTTAAATAACATTTAGAAGAAATATTTTATCCGTTTAATTCTACAGATTTGATTTAAATATTTAATAACTTGATGTCTTTTACATTATAAGTTGTAAAAAATATTTTTTTATTAAAAGATACATCTCAATGATATGATATTTTTATTACAGTTTTCATAAATTTTACACATATGTAATAAGATAAAACTATACTTTAAAATCAAACTGTACTATTAACGAACTATGTATTGATCTATGTAGAATAAATATTGTTTACTAAAAAAACCAAAATATTTAAATCCTATATTACATACATTTACACATTGTATATTTTTATTTTTACTAACGAATAGATATATTGTATTTATAATATACACGCATTTAATACACTCGTATATATTGTACCTAAATATAAATAAAATAAAATTTTAAACAGGTTAAGATCAAAAATATTTAACAAACAAAAGCTAAATATTATTGCAATTAATAATTTTATTTAGCAGTTAATATATACTAAAGTTACATGTATATTTTTAATATGCCTTTAGGAGATTTAAATTTATGTATTATATAGGTATACGTATGTCGTATGTGTAAATTGTTTTTGTAAACGTTAATCCAGACACTTCCTATTTATTAATATGTAATACCAAGCCTTGTCAATATCCAAAGTGTCCTGCAACTTGGACCACTTAATTAACAATTTATTATTGTGTAAAATATTTTACAGGTATAATAGAGCATTATAACAATGAGAACATATTTACATACCTACCGACTGAAACAAAACGCTCACCTTTCTTAACATGTAGACTTTAGTGTAATGTTTGAAGTAATAAGTTATTACTAAGCTATACAGACAAAGATAATACTGAATACTATTATTATTTTTTGTAATATTTTTTATTTCGGTTGTTAAATGTTAAATTATTTATTACAAGCAATGTAAACTCAAACTAAAGTTAAAAACAAAAATTAGAACATACATATTTAAAAATTATGAATCAATAAGTCACGGTTCACGGTTTATGTACGATAAATTCGAATAAACCGGTTTTCAGTACACTAAATAAAATAATATACCTTTGTAGGTACCTAGTTATTAAGACTCAATATATAGGTACTTATTTTAATGCAACTCTTTATTATACACGTTCTTACAACAAGTTTTACAAAGAACAACTTAGTAATCCAACATTAAATATCCTTTAAAAGTTTAGACATATAGGATAATCGTAGTAATAATAACTACAAAAGAAGAAAATGGAATAAGTTTACTTACAAAATGTTCAAGGCATTGACAAGTTCTGGCCTGGAAATATCACGATTTGCGAAAAATTCTGGAGTTTCTGTTTTAAGTGTATAGTAAATTTCTATGCAATTTCTGGTTTGTTCCATATCAAAAAAGCAACTGTGGTAAAAAAGTATCAGCATTTCCTCTGAAAAATAAAGCAGTGATTAATTCAAATATTTATTATACTATTTATAACATTTATACATTATACCAACAATTATACCTATATATAGGTATGTCTTATAAAAGCATATATCATACAAATATTTATATCATATACATATTATATAATTATATATTCACTGCTTAAATTTAAACTAATATATTATTTAAATTTCTAATTTGATAGTTCTCATAGGAAGCTATTTTTAAAATAAAATTGGTGTATATTTTTTTCCTATAACCCACAATTATTATCTATATCTGTACAATTAATATTTCAAAGTATTTAATTTGCTAAAAAAAGTAGAAACTATAAATGTAGGTAATTAATACTTCAATAATTCTGTTTATGATTTATAGAAATAAAAAATAAACAAAATAATTGCATATTTCCGTATTATATGCTTTGGAATATGCTTGTTATACACAATGACAATGTCACAACATATTTATATTTTAAAAAATGTTTGTTTTACCTTGTTGATAAATGTTAAAAGGTTAATAAACCTAATAAACAAATTTTAACTTATATACATAGTCGATAGGTATTAACTACTTTCATGACCAATTATTGAATCATGATTGTATAAAATAAGTTATCTAATATTATACTAATGAATAATAATATATTTATCCAAGAATTAGCCGAGGTATAGCCTAATAGATGTTCAATACTTTAAGACAGGCGTACCGCAATATTATCTCTAGTAAAAATGTATTTAAAAATTAACCGGTAGAGCTCTTTTATAGATTTTATTAAACATTAATTATTAGTTATTAATTTTTATACTCACATCATAATTAAATTAACTTTAGTTTATTTATGCACTTCTCAATAACAAATATTTAGTATATTTAATTATCTGTAGTATACAAACTTATATGATATGCAATAACAATATTGTTCAACTTCACCACATATTTACTTTCAGATTGCAATCGCCAATCACTTATATATAAGGTATATATACCTAGGTTGTTTTAAACTAATTTAATGTACGAAATAACACCAAATAGGTATTAATTAATTTATTGAAATAAGTGTCAACTCTAACTGCTTCAAATTACAACAATATATTAATTATCGTTTTTTAAAAATATTTTTATACTTTTCAATGCTAACTGTTCGTATTACACACAGGCTTTTTTTTCATTGGCATGGGGGTACGAAGACAACTCTATCTACTCTAGACCTATATTTATGTAACTTAAAATAATTAAAAATTTACAATTAATATACCATATAATAATATTTAATTCATTATATCATATTATTAGTTAAAAATTTGTTTTCATTAGACTTCTCGTAACATATTTCAACATAAATTAAATGGTTAGCAATTTTTTACTTATAAATAAAATGCACAAGACATAATACAATAAATATAAAAAATGCTTACTAATTAAAAATGTATCTCTAAAAACTACTCGTTCATGTATATGTGTATAAAAAATTCTGTAAATCGTAATAATATAAGATCATTAATTCAGCAAAATCTAAAAAAAAAAACCTTGATGTAACATTAATGTATTTGTTTTAACGAAAACTTGAAGGTAAACGACATAATACAAACTATGTTAATTTAATTATGCTAAATGTAATATTTATTTTATTACATGAACAATAATTAATATAAGTATAAATATTACCTATATGGTTAGAATTAAAAATTTGAAAATATATTTAACTTATTGAACTCGAGAATTAAAAATTGTTTACAAATATATAATTAGCTGTATAATATATTATATCGCTTTCCTTTTAATGTCGGTAAAAGTTTAAATCAAATTATAACTATTATGTAAAAATTATAAAATATTAACTACTATTAATTATGAATAATTAAAAAAAAAAATTAATGGGAACTAAAAGATAATAAAACTAACAATTTTAACAACAATTATTCTACTTAATATATTATTTAACACGAATTTTAAATAACTATAAACAGGTAACCATAAGCTAAAATAATCAACGATTACATTTAAAAACAAAGAGCTAATTAGTTATTAATAGTGACTCGTGACTCACGAATATTATAAGTATTAATTTATAAATTACCTATCCAATTTTTTAATGTTAAACAATTAATTAATACATCTTTATCGTGTTTATATTTAAAATGTATTTAATAAAAATAAATATTATTTATTTACTCAAAATTGTAAGTTATATTTTATGTTATCGGCGTATACGACAGTATAATTAATTTTATTGCTTGTTGACAGTATTAGGTACCTATTTAATAAATAAAATCACAAATGTATTATCATAATTCAAATGAATGTTCATTAACAGCATAATTATAATAATTAATAGCCTGTGGAGGAATTAAATTATAATGACATTTAAATATATTAAAGATAGTTATAATATCGTAAAAAGTTAACAAAGACTATATTATCATTATATAATATAATAATATTTTAATATCTTAAAATAATCTGAAGAAAATCCAAATATTAATTAAACATAGACCAATATTAGTTATAAATACTAGAAAATACTTTCTTGAGAATTAAACTATATATTTCATTCAAAAAAAAAAAAAAGGTACAGTAATATAATTTATAATTAATAAAATATCAACGCGCATAAATATATGGACCTAATATAGTAATATTTATTGCTATATTATATATTTATAATATTATATGCCTATGTAGCTACGTATTGTAAATATGCTAACATTGTAACACCTTAATATTAATACCTAAACCAGCTAAACCTTAAAACTAAAATTATTACCTATGTGTATTGTTTATAAAATAATCTAGGTTACTTTAAAATTGCATCAATAAATCCAAGTTAAGATTTACATAAACTTCATGTGTTTTCAAATGCATAGACATCATTTAACTTTATGAAATAGATAGGTACCTATAAGATATCCACATTGAATATTTATAGAATATTTAGTTAAATTCTATTTAATATACATTTAAAAATCATAATTTTAAACACACCAATCCATATTAAGTTGAGTTCATGGCAATCATCTTTTTAAAACATGAATTCTATTATAATTTATAATTGTTTGTACGTGCGATAGATATAATATATAAATAAAGTAATGGTTTAAATAAAATAAATTATATAAATAATAATATAATACTAACCTGCACTTTTCACATATTAACAAATAAAAGTACAGCAATTAGATAAACTATACACCTAAAATATTGATAGTGTTTTATTTTTAAAAAACGACTTACCTGGAATATTTTGTGGTAAATGTGGTTGTGTTGCAATCCATTTTCTTAATTCTTCTATATTTTCTTTGGATATTTCTGGATTTTTTGCATATTCTTCGTCTGCTGTTATTGGCACAATTGATTTTTCTTTAATTTTTATGGATTCTAAAAAATGCAAATACATCATCAAGATTAATTTAATTGTAAAAATATCCTATCGATAATTTTTCATAAATCAAATTATTTTAAATATAAATCAAAATCAATGATAATCATTTAAAAAGTTAATTTGAATAAAAAATATTTTAAAAGTTTAATTTAAAATAATTAGCGTTTTTCAAACCATTAATACCACTTAATTTTTTTTTTAAATAGACCAAAGAATACTCTAAAATAATAATATTTGGGAAATTAATAAATCAACCAAAGAACACAAAGAACATCAGAATATATTATTTCACATCAATCGACAATCGTCATAAATCAGCGATATCCTAAGATGGTTTTATATAAGTTTTAACATGCCATATAAAGTCAAATTAACATAAACAATGATTTTTATTAGTTAATAAACACTGTATTTTAAGCCTTAATCTAATAAAAAAATATATTAATTAGTCTCTAACATCAACTAGTTTATCTGTAATTTTTACCGAATCCTCTTTTCTTATTTTCGTCAATCATCAATTAACTTATAGCCCGCATTATTTATTTATGTGAATCGTCATTATTGTCGTGTTTTCTTTTTAACTAATCTAGGTATTCAAAATTTAGAAGAACAAATAATAATAAAAAAATCAGAGATGTCAGATGTAAAACTTGAGATAATTTTTTATAGACAATTATAACATCGTACAGATTTGGAATCCATAACATTGAGAGAAACTTTAATATTGGAACGGCCTAAATGACGATTGAAAAATGAAATAATTTCCAGCGGAGTAAGAAAATACAAATCAAGATAAAATTTTTGAAAGTTATAGGTTGGTTTGAGTATGTACTATGGAAGTTAGGAATATTATTATATATGCTTAAAAATAAGTGGAATTAAAAGAATGATTGACCAACCAAGGAAACAAGAGATCAAAGATTTCACGAATCAAAGGTAGTTACATAGTGTCAAAAAGCATTATTTAAAATTAACTAGGCGAGACACTAAAAATAAGTTATTGAGGGTACATAATGACTCTGTAACCGGTGAGAAAGCCGGTAAAGGTTAGGTTAGGTTTTATTTATGGCTGGTCCTTGGGAGAAACTCAAAAATTTCATATCGTTTTTTTTTTTTTATAAAAAACGTAATGCGTATAAACTTACCCTTGAGTACGATTCCAGATTCGTCGTCTATTAAAGGCATGATTAAATATTTTTGAAAAACGAGACCGTTAGTTTTCTATTCGAGCACAATAGGTATAGACTCATTGACCGTCGGCGATCAAATCGTTATGTTTATTCGAATACGAGATGCACGTTTCCTTCATTTGCTCCCGTAATAATAATTTATTAGATATGGAGGGGAACGGATAAACATCTATTTTAAATAAACATAGCGAAAAGTGGTGGCAAGGTCGTCGAGTATTTAGGCATACCAGTTTAATGTTACGATTAGCGTACGCGAATGCACATCTTATGGCGAATAATGTGAAGAAAACAATTTGTTTTCCTATTATTGTTAATCACAGAACTATTCCCAAAACGTCTCTTATAGTTTACACTGTTTGTATACGGAAGGACCTATAATAAAATTCTAGCAAAACAAAAAAATAATAATAATAATAAACTATAGCAGTTGCATTTAACCATTGTTATTATAAAATACGACGTATGTTTTAAAACTATACGAGGACTTGAATATTATTTGTGTCTACGCACTCTACATCGTCTGCATAATCGTTTGAAATCTAACTAGGTATAAGTGTTAAATAATATGTATAATAAAAATCTTAAAACTATTTATTGACTTGTCATACTTTTTGACTTACCTAATTAAAAAAATAAATAAGCAATATAATATTTTTATGATTTATTAACAGTTTAAAAATCATATAAAAAAGGCTTAAATAAATAAGATAGCCCGTATTTTACAATCAATTAGCAATGATGGTTTTGTACGATTTGTTTCTAATTATATACCTTTTCCTATCTCCCATTGGCCATTACGGACTTAACCATAGAAAAATGTGACATAATATATTGTATAAAAATTTTTACACATTTACAGTCGAAATTATAAAATATTTATTAAAAAATAAATAATGTATTGTACTTCAGGCAATAGCATGGTGTATATACTATTTAAGTAATAAATTCACTGATCATCCAGCATAACTTGCTTGATAAATAGAATAAACTATACCTTATATCATACATTATGTTTATGTATAATACCTATGTGTTCTAAAAAATAATAATTTAACTTATTTGTTAACTTGAAATACTCACAATTAAATGTTAACCTTCAGTGTTAAATTATATTTAATTTGTAAACATTTAAACGTAAAAAGCTAGAAAAATATAACATCAAAGACTATAAAGGTACCTTGAAGTTATCACTCCAAGACTAATGCTATACTATATTTTCCATTATATAATAATTATATGGGAAAATATATTATATATGTAATATGTTTCAAAAATTATGATTCACATTGCAAGTTGTTATAAAATAATAATATGAATCTTATGTTTCTACTTAAAAGCTGGTATATCAATTTCATTAAATTATAAACGAATAAAGTAAAATTATATGAATACCTTTATGTTATTTATTGTAAATATTGTAAAGACTACAAAACTCAAACTGAGATAACTAAGTTTTTAAAATGCGAAATTAGTTTACTTATTATGTCTTAAACATTTGAGTATGTTTATAATACGTAAATATGTTTAATAAATGTATATATCATCATATGAAATTTCATTCGCCAAATAGCAAAGAATATATTGTTATTTTCTAATAAGTCACTTAACAAAATATTTGAAGCCTAATTGAGTTATAAATAATATAGGTATATTATTTAGATAACTAAATATGTAATAAAAATTCTTCAGTATTTAATTCAAAATATACTTAGTAATTGTTACATCATTGCTACTGACCTTACCGTTGAAAACTGCATACTACCTAACTGGTTTTGACTTAGCATCAATGCTGGTCAGTGGCAACAGCAATAGGTATAATTATAGTTAGACAGTTTTTCTAGTTAATTCTGTATTATAAGTAAAAATATAATTAAAATTTTAAACGGTATGAACTATAATATATTTTTATTTCTTTGAATGTTTGTAGATTAAACTATAAGTACAACTATTTATTATAATAAGTAATATATAATTTACACAAAGATTCTACCTAATATGATCTATATTATAATAATAATATAGAGTCTATACATTTTCTATTTGGTTAATGAGATGTTATATAATAACATATTAGCTATTTAGCAGTAATAATTACACGATATAATATATAATATTTGGATATTGCAATACTAACAAAAATCAACTATAGAACTATATAATTTACTATCCAAAATTTAAATCTAATTAGAGCCTATAATAATAAACAATCTCAGTTTTTGTAAAAATTCGTTTTTACTTTTTACAACCATTATTTTATTTACTTTTGGTAAAACCCAAATTAACTTTTCAGTTTTCACCTAGTTACCTAGTTTAATAAAAACTAATTGGTATTTAAACGAAAATAGTGTAAAACTAAAATGTTAGACGATAATACAATCTACGAGAATGTATGAAAACATTTAACTGATTACTTTAGGCAGTTTATAAGTAAATGCTATTGTACTACCTACATGAATATACTACTACTAGGTAACTATCTATGGTGAAAATATAAAATTAAAAACGCATTTTTACTAAAAATCTTTAAATTTTCATGCATAACTCTTAAGAATTTAAATTTATTTATGTAAGCAAAAAATGCCAAAACCAGTAAAATAGTTTAGTATGCTAAGTTTATAATTATTTTAAAGCTGTATTAAATTATACCTTATAATAGGTATATCGTACAAAGTCAATGTACCTATGCACATAATGTAATTTTTAGAATTCTGAATTTAATGTAAAAAACTTAAAAATGCACTTAATTTTTTTTAAATATAGTATACATTGTATTATAAGTTATACTTTAAGTATCATAATTTAAAAAATATAAATATCTATATCAAATGTAAAATATTTTGAATTAAAGATATTAATATATTTAATGTTATATTAATTAAGTACGTCGTAAATACACAACTTTTAAAATATTTTACAAGACGAGAATAAATAAAATAATTCATAAAATGTGTACAAACGTTTTAATTTAAGAAAATTATTAAAAATATAAAAAAATAATAATAATAAAATGTCACAAAATGTAAACCATTGCAAAATATAAGTTTTAAATTTAAATCCTTAAATAGGAAAAATTCCAACTTTATGTTAATGAAGCTATATATATTTACAATAAGATAAAAATAATTTATGTTCTATAAACGTACAACCCAAGTAAATATCTTACCTACATGGCTACGTATAACTATTCATAACTATTTAACAAATTTAACATTGCAAAAAAATAATAATACAAGAGTAATACAATTTAATTTAGTTGAAATTGTTAAGCAAAACATTTATGTTGATATACAAATATGACATTTTTAAAATTATTTCAATATGAAATTTCCAAACCTTTGAGATATATCTATATATATATATATAACTATAACATCATTGAACTGAATATATTTTCAGACACTGTACCCACTCCTTGTACCTACTAATGTTCATTCGCTTTTCTATGATATACTCCTACCCACACATGAAAATCTAAAAAATTATAAAGTTACTAGTCTAAGTTAAGTTTTAAGAGATGACTATATTACTTCACTATTTCCTTCAAACCTCAACACGACCATTGGTTTATCTTTTTCAGGTCGGAATAATTAAACAAATAGTAAAGTATTAAACTAAACTAAATAAACACAAAAACCTTTCTTTGAAATAAAACAAATACAGTAAAAATACTCTAGTCTATTTCCCAATCATCACTATTATCCGTACACGTCACAAACACGTCTACCAGCTAAGCATTTTATTACCATAATGGTTAGCAAATTATAATTTTATAATTGCAGCACAATCGCTTCATTGACATACTTGATATGCTTGGCCATTTTTTTGGCTAAAATGTAATACTTATAACGGATTGCATGAACTATTAATTAATTTTAATTTTAATGGTTCGGTAAAATAGTAAAATGTATACCTAATGAGTAATGACTAATGTACTAATCATTGATCAATAAATTAAATTAAAGGGACCGTTAGTTGATTAGCCCACTATTAATTTATTAAATGTTAAATAATTATTTATAAGATCCGGAATTAAAACCTATAAAAAATATTTAAAAATGACTGTAGTATACGACAATACAATTTATATTATTATAATATGAATGCTTTCTCTATTACATACAAGCGAGAAAAACTAATCATAACTTCATTTTGGCAGAGATAAAAACGCCTAAGTCAATAAGTAAATTGAAATATTTATGTAGAAAGCATAAACCTAAGCTTGAAACATTCGTTTTTATTACTTTTGTTTGTGTACAATGTCTACAATGGAGTAATACGTATAAAAAAAGGTTATCTTCAAACGCGAGTATTTAAATAAAAATGGTTAATTTAAATAATTACTTAATTAACACCTGTAGGTTTTATGAACTCATCGTCTCGCATTTATTATTTGAACAAAAATGTGTCTACTATAATAAACGCTATATTATAGGTACTTCAGTCATGACCTAAACAGCTAGGCGTGCGCACGGAGGGTTCCGGGTGTACCTGTGCACCCCCCCTTCCCAACATGTAATTTAAGTCCTATAGCATATATATGGGTCCGTATTTTAACTAATGTTACTATTAGAATAAAAATGATATTTTTTCTAAAATATGTTTTAAGAAAAAAACAATTATACAACTAAAAATATTTTAAATTTGAGTGGTAAAACTTATTATGATTATAACAACTAGATGTCATTGATTACAAAAGTAAAAAAAATAAATAAAATATATTGCAATTATCTTGAAAATAGATTTAAGATCCAACTATCTATAATGAAATATTATACAACTTGGTACTAGTAATACTACTGATTAATATGTGATATAATTTAAATAATGTTTATTCGGGCATTATAATTTATTAAACTATGTACATGTCTTGTTAAGAGAGGGCCCAAATTCAGAAAAGGGCGCGAAAAAATTGTAGGCTCCCCCCGAAATTCAGGTTTGCGCACGCCTATGTTTACTATAATATATAAGAGTATGTACGAGTATAATATGCGAAGGGATCTATTTAAATGTGTAAGTATAATCATTATTTTGAAATGTAACTGTATTTGAAATTATTTTTTTTACATTATATTGTATCACTATAAAAAGTATTTATTTAAAAAAAATGTTATTTCTACAATTTGTATTGTTTTTTTTTAAATTTTTTAATGATTGCATCATACATTTTTTATTCCATAATTCGAAGTAAAATAATTTTCAGACTTTCTAAAAGTATTTACAGTATAGATTATCGGTGAGTAAGTGGGTTAACATTGTAGTTAATCCTTTACAACTCTACTCCATTCATCCAAACTTTAAATACTTGTAATGTTGTAAGCAGTGGCACCGAAGTACAAAATGAAATGTATGGTAATATGGATCTTCAACAATCGCCTATACACTTCCACCATAATCCAACGCACTAATCAAATTTGAAACCTGTATCACAAACAATTTGCCACCTGTTTTTATTTTATTGTTTTATTTTTGATTTGATTTCACTATTTTTTCGAATCAGATTCTCAATGAGCAATATTAATAATTATTTTGTTATGCTATTCCTATTCATTTTAATAATTCTTCTATGATCTATATAGCCAAACATAGACTTCGACACGACGACACCACTGCTTATAAGTTATAACTACTTTATTACTCACACGTTCAAAAAACGACCTTTATGTATCAAAATACTCTAAAAACATATTCGGTCGAATAGGAATGTAAATTTAAAATATATTTTTTTCAAACATTTTGTTTTGTAATTACATTCGATTATATAAAAATATATTTTAAAAAAAGATTACAACATTTTAAAATTATAAGTTTATTCCACATTTAAAACGACCATCTTGTAAATTTGTATATTATATCCTTGAAATTACAATATAACCGTTACAAAACTAACCATACTCGCCTATAATACCTATACGTTACTAACCTGCTTTACCCTCTCGAGTATGTAATAACTAACAAGTTTATTATACATATTTGTATGCGATCATTATCAACTCGTACATGCAGATTCAATGTCAAGGACTCATTTAAAAAATCGTTCTGGTGTTATTAACTATATACTAAAATATAATACCAACTATTATATTTTTGTAATTTAGTAGTTGAAATGTTGAATTATTATTATTATTATTATTGATTATGAATACTTCTAAATGTCCCGATTCCTATACTCCCAATAAAATTTCAACATTTAAAAATGTTTTCATATTATTCAAATTTATTCGAATAAAAAAACTATGTAAATAAACTAACCTACTTAAATAATATTATTTAAAATTAATAATTTATAATTTAAATATTATAATGGAAATTTATTATTTTAATTAAAAATATCACTCTTTAAAATAACTATGTAAAATGGATTATTCTAAAACCAAAATGTATAATAGAGCGTAGCATATATATATTATAAAAAAAACTGTAGTGTTATAATTTACTTTTAAAAATTATTATTTAAGTGCCATCAAAACGGGTGAAATGGGAACAATATTAACGTATGCATAAAGATCAAATACAAAAGAGGCTAAATAATTTTTGAGTATTTAATGAATCCCATCTCCCATTGCGTCCCACACATAACAAATTTCAGAGTATACCACTGATATAATATACCTAATATAAAAAATTAAAAATTATAATATATTATATATACATATATAGGTTAGTTAATTAAAATCCAATATTTTATAAATTACTTTTTGAATAAATGAATAATAATTTTATTATAAAATTACCGCAAATAATAAATGTTGTATAATAAAATTAAATAAAAAGTACGCAACATAAATTACACAGTCATGTAATCATAAGCCTATATTTAAATCATTAATTCGTCATTATTCATTTGGTATAATACTATATCCAATTTTTGTTTTTAAACTTACTACTATAATTATTTTATGACTTAAGATATTATAATACTTGTCTATACAAAGATAAGTATGTTTTCCTACAATTTATATAGGAATGTTATAATTATTATTATAATGCTGTATTGCTGCAGCAATGTATTTATTTATTTTTATACTTTAAATTACTAATATTTTTTTTTCATATAAAAATATTAAATATTAAATGAATTGATAAACAACACGAAGGTAAATAAAATATTTAAATACGATTATATAGTTTTACAACTTTATTTCTACATAAGAAGTAGTATCCATTTGTATCTAAATGGCTAAATTATTAATTATTACGCAAAAATGAATAGCAACAATCATTACACAAAACACGCGCTGTGGATATTTTGTAATTTTAAAAATTGTTATTAAAATGTAACTCAATCAAAGTATTTATAAAATGTTTAAAATTATGTTAATTTTTAATTCTTTTAGCTTGATTTTAAATTATATCTCAAACCTTAAGAGTATAGCAATTAGCAGGTCACTTCATATGCATATTAGGCACAGTGATGTCTATATGTCATATAAACGTGCAACATATTATAGCAAATTTGCTTTTAGCAAAACTAATTTTATGTTGTTAGTTTTACTATTAGAATAAATTAACTTAGTAATTATTATAAAACTAAAAGATATGAATATTATTATCTGTGTTTATACGAAGATTTATTACTATATTTCAATTTTTAATTAAGTTATAAGTATATCTTTAAATTGTATTATTTTACATACTGATAAAGTAATAACTAATAAAAAATTTAATTTTCATACGAAACAGTGTTGAATAATTACTTAAAGATAATTTTCTTACATTTAAGTTATATCATAAATCAATTCACTCTATAATTTTATTATATAAGAGCGTATCGCGCATGTACAATTTTAAAATTACCATAAATTGTTTCAAAATTAAAATGTCAAAAAACTTATGTAAAATAAAAATTTTAGTTTTAGATTTTATATCTGGTCATTTTTTTACTCCAATTTTCAAAAAATCATTGAGTAAAATGGATTTTTCAACATAAAATTCGCCTTGTTACCCAAGTGTTATGTTAGTGACACGGAGCCAACGCTTGTAGGTTGAATGTACTCTTCGTAAAAATATTGTTAAAATCAATAAGCAAACAATTTTCACGTTTCAAGCTTATATAATATACTTATACATTATTCCACTACCTTATCAAGATAAATTTAGTTCAAAGTATATTTCAGAAGATGTAATAATAAAATCTTGTCTACAGTGTTAACTTTCATAGATTATACAATTTAGTATTTACTAATTACTAACAACTAATAAATGATAGGTAACCTACATTCAACATTGACTATACATTATACTATACTCAACTTGGTAAAAGTACCTATTTATTGAATAATAAATTACCCTTATCAAATAAGTACCTATATAGTATATATTATACTCGTGCGAACATATTAAACGATTTACATGTACCTGCCTATTACAATTAAAAAAATTGTAACTACGATAAATATGTAATTACCTATACCCATCGGCGTATCTAGGGAGATTCTAGGGGGGTTTAGTCCCCCTGTATTTGTATTTAGCCCCCCAATTTGCTACCTAGAACCATCCTCCATCTTAAAGATTGAAGCATTTTTACTACCCCGAGACATAAAAAACATGAGATAAGACACAAGTTAGTTAATCATGAGTAAAACTAGTAAAACCTGCAATATTAAAATATATAGGTATATCTATATATTTTAATGTAAATTGAAATGAACTACCTAATATAATATATATTATTTATCAAATATCACAGCATGTCAGCAATAATAATAAATATTAAATTAGTAGGTGTATCACTATTCACTAATTAATAAAGGTTTATAGCTAAATACATACAGTGTGATCAAGATTACAACTAGCAATAATTTAGATATTAGGTAGTTAGGTTGAATGTCATTAAAATTTAAAACGTTAAAAAACTTATAACAGTTATTAAAAATAACTATTAATTGTAATATTAAAGGTAAGACGTCCTTTGAAATAAAAAAATCTGAATCAAATTTATCAAATATCTAGTCAAAATATTTAATGTTATATACCTACCTTTAATCATAATCATACTATTTATAGAGGTACTTACGAAATCACGAATATATATCTAGTGTTTGTTTCAAATAAGCCATAAGTAGAAAGATAGAAAATAGCAGAATAATAACTGTTTCATTTTTTAATTTCTTTTTAAATAGAAAGTACTTATTATGAGCTATATTGCCTATATTTAGTATTTAAATATTATAAACAAAACAGTTACCTACATGATTTTCTTAACGAATAATATACAAAATTATGTTTTTAAGCGTTAATTACAAAGATATTAAATGATATTATTTAACTTCTCTACCTACTTGGCCTCTGCAGTATTCATATAATTCGGCAATAGGTGAGATTTTAGAGTATCATAATATTATTATAGCTTTGTAGGAATCACCTTATTAATTGCGAATACGGTGAATGCCCAAGGCAAGCGTTTTTGGACTTTTTAAATAATATTATACCTATGGGTCCATACTCCGTAGTAAATACATATAATTATGTATAGCCAATTTTCACACGCCACGCGTGTATCAACGATGTGCCAATATTTTTAGATTCTAGATATATCTTTAAATTATTTTAAATTGCATACCATCATTGATTAGATATAGATAGTAAGTATCTATAATCAACGGTAATTATATAAATGTATAACTGTGTCTGTATAAGAATATGCGATAAAATAAAATTTAAAAATAATGTTTAATAGATAGTATTTAGGTTTATATTACTTACCTTTTGTTTTACTATATTATATAGTTAGGTATTCAAAATCCCACAAACCGTTATGTTAGATTTCGAAGGAAATGGAAGGTACAGCTTTATTTTCTAGTCATTTTTCGGTATTTTCAATAATAATCCACACCAGTACATTATTGGTATAGGACGTGTAGGTACCTAATTATTATATTCACTTTTATATATTTTATAAATTTTGTGATAACTTTTTTTTTTAAATAATATGTATAATGTGTTATAGTTGATTTTAAACTATATTTAGCTATTATGTAGGTATAAAAAGGATATTGGGTATTATATATATATATATATATATAATATCTGATATATAATATCTGTCATCTGATATCATCATAATATGTAATCTATTACCAACATTTTGCCTCAGATATTTACGTCGCGTACATACCTGATCATACAGTATAATGTAGTCCTTGATCTGTAAATTTTTCGGAGATAAAAGTACGAATGTATGATATTATGCTTATAACTATAATGGCGAGAAAGAGTTGTGGTTGAAAGTGAAAGGCGTTCGAGGTTGTTTTTGAGAAAAAAGACGTGCATCATAATATACATGCAGAGATTTTAATTGTTTTGTCAACTTGTGAATAATAGTGAAAAATATTATAACATCAGTGTCCGTTTTTTATTTTTTATTTTTAATAGTTAAAATAATAACTATTTTATGTCAATTTGAACTCTGTTGATACAAAACAAACAAAATTAAAATAAACTGTAAACAGTGTAAACCTTATATCATAGATGATAATATTAATGTAGGTACTATTTGTATACCTTTAATGGTCTATGGAATTAACAGTATTTATTTTTTTTCATTCAGTTGTCTTAAAAAATTTAACTCGACTGTTATTATGTATATTTATTATTAACGTCGTTATAAAATTTTACAACGATGTACAAGAATACATTATATAATTCAAGTAATCTACACATATATTTGAATAATATACAAATTAATATTTTTCTGTCTACTATAAACCCAATGTTGATCATTGAGACTAAGCCAGTAATTATAACTTATTTTTTCAACCTCTATACTCTAGATATAGGTTACCATGGGCGTCTCACGTGAATTTAGTTACGAAAATCGAATATTGTTTTATTTAATTAAATGGTTGCTATTGGTTGTATATTATAATACTATTACAAATTTAGCAGAAATATGGCATACATTATTGAAATATGAACACAATATTACAATGATTTTGGTGGGGGGGTACCTTCCTACTTTTAAGATTATTAATTATGATTGGCTTTCTTAATTCTGAACATATTTTTCATGTACCAACACATAAAAACGAAACTAATGGCCCGCGTATCATTTTTAACTGGTCCGTGAACATTTCAAATTACTTTAAAAAAATATAAAATGTTAGGATTTTTCTTATTTTATTTATAAAATTGATAAAATGTTAAAAGTAAAACGTAGGTATGAATTCTTATTCAGCATTGAATTTTAAATGTCGATTGTAAATTTTATTGACATTTTATTTGTTTTTACTAGCCCACTAGATTTTCATGTTCAAAAGTTGACCCTCTAATAACATTAAGTTGCCCACACATTTTTAAAACAAAATACTTAGGATTTGACGTTAAATATAACTGTCAAGAGAGACCGGGTCGCTTGCATTCCCCACTACCATAGATCAAAAAATTTAAGGGAGCACATAAAAGCTAGATTCAATTTCGTGTAGTAGAAAAGAGGGCGATTTCATCATCTAGTAGACGATCTGCAAATCTGCTATTAAGTAAGCTTAGGTTAAACGACAACGATATTTTGAAATCAACCAAATCGATCAAATATTGCGAAGGTGGAATAATCAGCTATTCATTAATAGCAATAGATCTAACCTGAATGAAGTGATGGGTAGCAATTAAGGTAGATACCACCAAAACCGTTTGGCATACCAGGCCGAAAACGTGAACGCATGGAAGAGATCTTTATTTTTCAGGCGAAGGCCATACAGTTTTCAGAAATTATAGCTGTGAAACAATTATTATAAATTAACAGTGATGTTAAATCAAACGCTCGATTAAAAAACTCTAAATTCCGAACATTCCGTTGTAAAATTAAGAAAGAAGGAATACTATACTAATACTATGTATAATGATATTTAATATTTATATGGAAGTGATGTAAATGGGAGGCTTTTTCTCCCACAGCTCTATATCATATCAATGTAGATACGTTAAAAAATGTGTAGAAAGAATTTTTATGAAAAATAGGGGCTGATGAATTATGACGAGTATCTAACAGGCAACAATTCACATTCAAATACAAGCTTATAGTGTATATAGAAAATAACTATTTGTACGATACAATAAATAGTTGTTATACGATACATTTCTGCTAAACTTTTTTACCTATACTAATTTATATATATATATATATATACATACTAAAAGGCGATGCAATCATCTATAATTATGTAGGATTCAGACAATACGTAAATAATTTAAACAAATGGTTTTGTGAAATAGATTGCTATAATGTTACATGCCCTGCGTTTCTTTAATTTAGATTGATCAAATAATTTATATTTTTTATCAGAAACATTAAAGCAATAATAATTATCCTTGGTCAGACATCAAAAATAAAAATAAATATACGTAACATTTCAAATTGGAAAACTGAGCATACTCATAACCGTAAAGGGATGAAAAACTTTAATGCACTAGGTCAGGGATGGCAAAGCCATAACACGCGTACCCGAGGTGTAGCACGCGAAAAATTAAAATATTTTTATAAACTAAATATTGGCATCAAATAACATTAAGAAAATAATTAACAAAGTAATGTTATTATAATATGTACCTAAACTAATCTTTTATATTAATACATTAATTATACAATAAAATTACGAGCATTTTTTTTTCACAATACTGAATATAATATTTTCATAGCACACTCGAAAAAAAAGTCAGTCAGGAGCGAAGACTCTATTTCCTTGTTGAAGACATAATATGTACAATTATTCAATGTTCAATAATTATAAATGACATAATCATCATCATTATATAAAATAATATTATATTACACTTGTTATAAAAATATTTTTTTTTCTTTTAACAGCCATAATTATTTCTATAAATGTGTAAATTAGCCACTAGCTATAGAAGGTTGAAACCTCTTGTATCATACGTCCATACCATAGATCAATCAACAATTTGGTGTTATTTAATTTATACCTAGATTTACCATTTCAATAGGTATTAATTTATACTTAATAGACTATATATCTAGTATTGTTTAATTTATTTGATTAAGTTATTATAATAATTTAAATTGAAATAATTAAAATATATAAATATTATAATTATAGTACAAAATAATTAAAGGCAATAATTAGTTATTTATTCATATTTTCATAAAACATTATTTAATAATTCACTGGTGGTGGTTACTGTTTATTACAATGATTTTTAGGAACTAATGACAAGTAGCATTCATTTGTGCAAATAAAAATTTACATATTTCAAATACTTACACAGGATACAATTTTTTTTATGAACCTATAATAATTGATTTAACTTACTATAAGTTAAGATTTTGGTAAACTATGTTAATACTTTCAAGTTTCAACATTAACAAATTAATTAGATATACTTATGGTATCGTACCACAGGCCTTCATTAAATAGAGTTTAATTTGGGTGATTTCATATTAATTAATAAGTCATGTATCAACATAAATAAACACCATAAATTGTACTATTCTTCAAATAGTCTCTTGGGTATAATTTATTTATTACAAATAATCTTTATTGTGTTTAATGATTCTATTCAAACTAATCCAGTATCTAATTAACACTTGTTTGATAAATGGTCGAATTTGATGTTAATAATAATATAATAACATCTCAATTTCATATAACTAGGACACTAGGTATTGATAACTAAATTCAGTTGATAACCTTAGACAAATTTGACCAAGTCACGTTTCAAGTTTTCTTATCATAATCACTAAAACACTAAACTATCAAAGTTCTTGTTTAATACACAGTAAAAAAGTATGAGAATGAAAAATATTTCATAAAATTTACCAAGAGAATATAGTAGATATACTTGTTAAGTAAGAAAAATTTTTTGTATGGCCATCAAATGACTACAACAGCGTTTCCCTAACTTTTATTTGAACTGGTCCGGTAATTAGTATTTTTTCACTTTGTGACCTACCAAAATATTTTACATTTATCATTGTGTAAAAAAAGGCAAAATAAAACACAATTGAATGTTCACATAGAATCTTATAATAAAATTGAAGCGATAATTTGTAACAAAAATGTAATAATTAAAATATAGTTACTAATTATATTAAGTTATCAAACGAAATGATAAATAATAAAATTTAATATAAGAATTTTATTAAATTCCGTGACCCGGTAGTGGGTTGGGATCCACTATTTGGGAAACGCTTGTCCACACCAAAAATAAATAAAATTCATGGGTAAAAAGTAATAAAATAAATATAGGTTAATTACAAATTATCATTTGTTATTAATCTAGCGAATACACAACTACTGTGTGTAAATGGCACATCACTGAACATATTTATATATTCAACAAAACAATACATACAAATAAATAAATGATAAAAATTCAAACCGTTTTACAATTTGTTTTCAAAAAGTTTAATACACTCTGTTCGATATCTGATCACACACATACACACATACACACAATTATTTAATCTAATATTATACAGACGTGTGTATAATATATAATACATATTACATATATATGTTATACATAAGAAAAGAGTACAAAATACAATGCATATTATTATCATAACAAAATACAATTTTTTTGACTATCTTTAAAGTATTTTAAATTCAATCAGTTGACAATAGGTAAGACATAAGGGAAGAAATAATGGTTAAAATATTTGGATTAAAAAAAGCGTAATATCCTTGTTTGGGTGTACTCCTATATAATGTTGCATGTTTAAATAGCCATTAACTAATAGTTTTAATAATAATAATAATAATAATAATACATTCATATGACAAACGTATTACAGAAATGTATAAAAATAGATAACAAATGTATTAAAAAGTATAATATATTTACATATGAATTAAAAAAAATATAAATGACAGTAGCTACAGTTTAATTTCTAATGCATTAACTCTGAATTTATCTTAACACAATAATGTGATGTTCATGTATGGTCATAGAAGATATAATGGGATAAAGTTACTAAGTATCAATTGCATTTTCATGGTATTTATGGGAATCACAAAATGTTGAGCATTTGTATTAAACAACTGGTTATCATAAAATATGATAAAGTGAAGATTAAGTTATTATGATATTGGCACTTGAGTATTTTTTTTTATAAATAGTTTATAACTTTATTTATATTAAAATTCGCATAAGCACCCTGTTCATTATAAAAAAATTGTACTGTTTTTTTTTTTTTTTTTTTTTAATACATTTAAATAGCTTTTTGTTGAAGGAATATTAGTAAATGATTTAGGCAATTATTACACTCTGTTATATATATATAAAAAGAACACAAAACAGATTGTTTTAATGCTTTAAATAACAAGTGAAATTTTGTTAAAACTTCCCATGATAATAGTATGCAACAAATTACAATTGTACCACATGTCCATATTGTCTTATTGTTGTTAGATACTTATTAATAATGCAATTTATAAAATTAAAAATATTAAATGCATAATAGGACGATAAAAAAAGTAAATCAATACAAGATTATTACAATATATTTTTATAACTTTATGATAATGTTTCTTTTGTTATTTTTTACAAAATAAAATGAAAACATTTTAATAGGTATTGACTACAGTTTTTAACTGCAATGAATCATAGATATGAGTAATGTTAGATATTTTAATAAATAAATTTGTATTTAAAGAATTTATAATTGGAACATCCATATCAATAATTTTTAAATTATTGTATTTGATATTATATTACTGACAGAATTAAAACTAAAATAATAATTGGGTTACTATCTTATAATTAACAAATTTATTATGAGCTATAGCAAAATAACTAAAGTTCGTTGTTAAATGTAAAGTATATATTAATGTAATCAAAAATGCTAATTAAAAACAATTAATAAGTTTATCATATTTAATATTGAATGCAAGTTTTTGAGAATTTGTTTTCAACACAAGCACTTAGTTACATTATCTTATAAATAATTTTTTTTTTTTTTAATTAATCAATGTTTATAATTTACAGTCAAAATTGTCTCTATTATTAAAGTTACATAGATCATTTTAAATTCTATCAGCACAAAACATTGTTAGTTTCATGAAACACTTTGTATTCATACCAGCATTTATTTATATGCAATAAAATATTGTTTCAAATATTTATTGTAATGCTCAATCAAGGACTAGAGATTCATGGAGTAGTTAAATTTGTTTGGAAGCACATTTTTAATTAAAAGATTCTAGATTGTGATTGATATTACTTATAACTGACCAATTCAACCAAACAGTAAATAATTAATATTATTTTTAGTTGGTATAATTATTCAATCTATTCAATATGAATTTAACAAAGTAACTTTGTGTGTTAATAAAAAGTGCTGAAAGAATACAAATAATAATATAACTCATTATAAATTAAAGGACAATTACAAATCGAGGGAAAAAGAGGAACATGACTTAATATATTATCGACAATAAAAATTTTAAAAACACACACTGAAGACTAGAGAAAAGTAGAATTGTAACCACTTTGAGCATGTTATTTTGTAATTAAATAATGTGTTGTCATAAATATAGCAAATAAAACCAGAATTACCAAGTTTATCTCAAAGTTCTAAAAAATTGTTTAAAAAAAATTATTGTACCATAGAATTTAGTCATCGTCATCATTAGTATCCACATGTTCTGTATCATTATCTTTGGTTTCCACATCATTCTGGTCACTATTCTTAAGAACAAGAGAATCACCACTATCTTTGGCTGTATCAGTAGTATCCTCAGCTGCTCGAGCTTCTAAGGCTCTAATACGATTTTCATGTTTTACAATCATAGCTTTCAACTTTCGAATTTCCTCTTTAAATTCTTTGATGATATCATCCTAAAAATAAAAAAGATTTAGTTTGCAAACTCTATTTAAAATGTACATAAAAGATATGTTGCTATTCTAGGTTGCATTCAATGATTTAATGGTGAGCTAATAGTAGGTACTTAAGCCATGAGTTAGTGGCTCATGATGAGACATTCAATTTAAGTTAACTATTAAATTTATCAATTTTTTATACAACAGAGCATAAATGTTTTGTTTTTACTAACTGGAATTGACTGCTGTGGCTGAGTAAATTGTGGTTTAGCTACAGGAGGTGCGGTTGTATTGTTTGAGCTGGACTTGACTGTTTTATTTGCTGATGGTTTATCCAGTATATTTGGCTTTTTAGCAACCTTCATTTCAGAAGCCGTAGGCAATCGTGTTGGCTGATGATAATCTTTTAATGATATCAGGATAGGTTCAGCATCTTGACCATTAAACCAATCTTCAGCGTCTATTGCAGGAATATCTCCAATAGTATCAGGATATAAATCTTCTTGAAATAACTCTGACTAAAAATATAAAAATAATTTAAATTTTTAAATTTATAATAAAATTTTTTTTTGAAAATAAGTTACCTTTCTTGGAACCGTCATGCTAATTGCTTGACAGAGTCCAGAATTATTCAAGCGATAAAACTTTGATATTTCACAAATAGATACATCACAACCACGTTTCGGCATCATGCCAATTCCTCGTTGAGGGTCTGGTGTTTGGAACGTATTGATGTAATGAACAAATGGATGTTCCGCAGTAATTTCAAAATATCGAATTACACTATCCCCCTAAAAGCACATAATGTTTAATTATATGCATATTAATAAAATGATAAAATATCATTAAAAACAATATATTACCTTTCCACACAGGTAAATCATACTAGTATCAGGATCATATAGCGGAAACATAACACCATTGCTTGTATCTAATTCAACCATAACAATGGGATCATCTAATTTTTCGGGAGATCTCAAAGAATACTGTCTTTCAGAAAGTTTACTAAAACCAGTTGTAAATATAAGGCCTCCTTTTAAAAATATACCTCGGGATGCTTTGCTTCCTTCATGACATATTACTTCCTGCAATAATAATGAATAAATATAAATATTATAAATTAATTAATTACCTAAAATACATACCTGCTCAATTTCTCCACTTCTAGGATTAATTAGCCTCAGCTTTTTATCTTTACACGTTGTCAATAATTGTGATCCATCAAAATTCCATGAAGCACTAAACACGATATCTGGATGACAATCTATATGGATTAGTGGTTCACCAACACCAACATTCCAGATTACTACTTGATTATCAGATCCTATAAATAAAACAAATATTACATATTACATATTAAAATAAATAACTAAAACGTTAAAGAACAAATAAAAATTACCGGCAGATAACAAAATATTTCGAGCAGTTGGATGCCATAATACCAGACCAACTCTCCTTTGGTGATAAATTAAATCTACTACAGACTCAGTTAATGTTCTAAAAAAAAAAAACAACAAATTTGATTTAAAACATAAAATAAAATTAATTCAAATTAAAAATAATTAATGTATACATACCGTGTAATACCACCATCGGGAATTTGCCAAACCTTTACCACACAATCTTCCGAACCGCTAGCAATTACATTATCATTATGCGGACACCATGCAATATCCAATACTGGACCCTTATGACCTCCAACTACAGGTTGATCAGCAGGTAATCGACCAGTCTAAAAAAGCATTTATCATAAAGTTAATATTATCCCAAAATCATAAACAATTATTAAAATTAATATTGATTTTTTCAATTCTATTTCTAGTTTTATTTCTAATTAACAAGTGCGTGATTAAAAATAGCTCAGATTTAGGTAACAATTTAGTGATTGTATATATATAGCCATAGGTGGGGATATCCATTCTCGGTTTTCTAGAGAAAACAAGTATTTAAGTATGGAGTTTATCCCTGAGTTTATTTATAAATTAAGTTTAATTTTGCATAAGAAATAAGCTTTTTAAGGAATGAGTAATCTTCTTTAAATTGTTTTATAGATCCAGCCAAATTTTACGGTAACAATGTATTGGTAAATTGAAAAAAAATCCTACACGCGGTTTCTATAAATAATTAGTCCAAAATCCACTATAAACTTAAAACTAATTTTCAGATACAATATCATTGAAGTTTAAAATAAATCATTTTTAATTTTCCAAAATTAATTTAAATACAAAATAGTATTATCTATAAAATATTTAATAACTATAAAAATAAAAACCACTGTTTGCTGTCATAATGATAGTTTTATTAAAAATATTTTCCGTGAAAATCTTAAGCAATCTAATAATAAAAATATTATGTTGCAATAAATTATTGCATTCGAAATCATGATACTGGAAGATCATTTTTCTAAAATGCCTATTCTATTAAGTTTTAAAATCTGTATACATAATAAGAAGTTTCTAAAAAAGATAATTAATGATTACAATTTTTAAATATTTATGGAATATGTTAATATGAATAAATGTACAATAAAATAAAAATAATAATAATATGATAAATAAAATAATGAATATACATACATAAAAATAACCTTAAATTAAAATTATTTTATCGAAAATCAAAAATTTAATGAAAATAAATCTCAAAAAATAATAATTTCTCAAGATTTTATACATACAGTAAGACTTCCCTTAACGGACACCTCTAATTACCGAACACTCAAAATAACGGACTCTTTTATGGTATTTTAAATTTGATTTTAATCATTTCTATCGTACCTTAATGGAAATAGAAAATGCATTGACATACGAAATTACTTCGCGTCAAAATACGAAACAATCATTAAGTTAACCTCGTGTACGCGCCTTAAAGTAACTGATTTTTTGTATATTAATTTTAATTTTTATATGATCAATTTTTTCTTATCTTTTTACCTTAGCATTTTTAAAAATACATTAGAATAATTAAAATTAAAATAAATTAAATTTATTATGTACCTATGTGTGTATATGTATAAATAATAAATTAATTTTTTAATTATAATATCAATTTTTTATTTCACTATTATATTTCTCTCTCAAAATACCAGACAAAATTTCAGCAACCGAGGGTGTCCGGTATTTAGAGGTTTCACTTTATACACATAACTATGTAATTAAAATATTAATGAGTTATTTTTGGCTACCTAAACTAAAACAAAGTTAATTTTATATTCAGTTCTCTAAATTCAAATATAACTAATATAACTATTTAACAGTCTATTAAATTTAAAAAAATTGTCTTTGTGTAAATAGATATACATGATTGGCAAACATTTTCTGTATTTGTAATTTTTTTTTCAAACTACATAAATCAAAATTTATTTATGTATATTAATAGAAGAAAGTAGTTTATTTCAAAGTAAAAAAAAAATCAATTAAAAACAAATGATACTTTGCTACACTCAGAATCAAAAATGTATAAACTACTTCGAGTTTATAAATAATGTACATTAACTCGTGCAATTTGAACAAAGAAAACACACTTGTTATGGACGTTATGGTACTAAGATTTATAAAGTATCCAACCACCTATTACAAAATAACTAATGATACGAAAAAAAACAATAAGGAAAACTATAAACTGTAAACTATTGTTTAGAACTTAGTTCTTTTTACGTGTACGTTGTACACACATACATATCTTAGAAATGTGAGTCACTACTACTTACTAAATAGTTAGTATAAATGTACCATAGACAATTGTATATAAATAAAATAAATACTTTCGTACCTCGTACGATAATAATGATTTTGTTTTGTTCTTAATACATAATTATTATATTTGTGAAAAATGTAATATAGACACATAGTACCTATAAGTTATGACTCATATAAATATATAATATTATTCTTCGATATAACATAAAAAAGAATACAAATAAATTAAATTTTAAAAACTAATATTCTATTGCACGAATACAATTTTTTTTAAATACAAAAAAATATATAAAAGATAAGATATTATACTATCATTATTTTGTAGAATGTCATTAAAATCATTGAATGAAATATAAACGAATAGTTTAAATAACAAAACATAGACTAGCATTGTTCAAATTATCTAAGTAGGGGGTCCATCATTTTTATTCTATCCGCATACCTACTTATTTCTTGGCAATATGTTTGTATGGACCATGAATATTAATTATGACGTCATTCCGCTAAGATAAATACATAGAACATGAATTGAATGAAACTAAATGACTAGTATAGCGTAATTTTGTTATTAAGAATTCAAATATTGTTATAACATACTGTTATTCTAGACGTGTTTATTAATATATTTAATATTATTATAAATATATAATTTATAATAATACTATAGTATATAATATAATGTAAATACCTATATTAAATATTTTTAAACATATTTTTCAAGTCTTTAATTTGTATTAATTTACTTCCTAATTAGAGAAAACTTAATATTTTAATGAACTACATATTAACTATTAAATGTTTACAAGAATGTTACATTAATATCTTAAATTAATACAATTCTCTTAACTAAAAATATCGATATTGAAATGTATAACAAATTGCGCTCGCGAGGAAAAATTGGCATTTTGCACACGGCAACTGTTCAAATGTATTTTTGATGATTTTAATCTCCTGGGAGAACTTTAAATATAGAAATCACGATGAACAGTTATTATATATAAATTATTTTAGGCGTTCGTCACTAAGTGGGGTTGCCCTGATTATGTCGTGTTGCTGACCACAGAAAATAGACGAACAAAATAAAAACACAGCACCATACAGATTTCTTAATTACAATATTTATTGTTGTTCTGTTCTTGAAAAATATAGCTAGAAACTTAGTTTTAAGAATTAATAAACATAATATAGAATATACAACTATTACCATTGTTTGTTGTATATCAATTTTATTTATTTGTAATAATAAATAAAAATGGTGCAATCATGAGCTACTGTATCGATTTGTGATTCATTTTTTTTTTTTATCTAGTTTCAAATCAATTCTGAATTAAATAACTACAGTCCACAATTAATGTATTCATTTTTAATAATTCTTTATATACTCGCCTAACAAAAACCATAATTTTCGATAAATTGAATTAAATAAAAAAATAATAATAAGATAGCTAAATCACATAAATATAGTTATAATAAAACAATTTTATGTTAAATATACATGGAATTTTGAGTTTTAAAACAAAACATAAGTATAAGTTATACTTAGTCATATCTAACCTAACCTATACTTAGTTTCATATTTAAACCCAAACTATATTTTTAAATATTTTTAAAATATGAAAACAATTGTTTTTATTTAAAATACCAAAACAGTTTTAGTATTAATTTATTGATATTTTAAGTTTTCCAATATAGTATAGAAAAATTAAAAAAAATAACAAATGAATAAATTAGAATAAAAGTTGTTAGCAGGAAAAAACTATACATCTATATATATATTTTTTTTATTTATTTCTAAAAATAGATAAAGCATATCTAAAATTGATTATAATATAATCTCGAATATAATATATTCTAACAATAAAAAATGATATTAATACATTTATTGATAATATTATTAGTTTCTTATGAACTTGTTACTTATTTAGCTACTATACTACATCATATTTAATTACAATAGTTATTCAAATAGTCACATTACATTACATATTTGATGTCAATGATAGTGTTCACATAGGAATAGCTAAACATTATTCAATCCACTACTTAAATTTCAATACTTAATGTAACAGTACCTAATGTAACAGTACCTAATTTAATGATGAAATGATATCTATAATGTAAACTATCTTGTTACTAAAAAGATAAGTTTATATTTAATCCTTTATTTCTTATTCGTGGTTAAAAAAAAAATACATCAATAACTGTCATATACAAACTACAATATATATATAAGGTCTATTAGTACCTATGCCAATATATTTTAATGGAAAACTCATAATTGTCTTTACTTTTCCTATAAATACCTAGTAAAATTAGTAAAATTGTTGATAAATATTATTTAATATTATTATAATGGAAATATTAGCTTTTTATTAACTTATGAAAAACATGTATAAATAACTAACTCTATAAGAAAAATATTATTTATTGGTTCTATACTGAGAAACCAAATTTTAATTTTAAACAATTTAACTTTAATTTAGTTAAATATATTTTAATTAACAAAAATATATCATCATTATGTTTAATAAGTAATTATTTAATATAATATATTATTTACAAATAAAATAATTTTAAATAACTTACCTTTGAAAGAGGTAGAACAATAAAAGCGCCTCCACCAGCTGATTCAACAATGCAGGCCACAAATTTTGGATTCACCGCACAAAAAGTGGAATCCCACGAAGATTTGGATACTCGAATATTGTCATAACAATATTCACGTTTTAAAGCTGTACCGTAAACATGACGAAACTTACTACTTCTTACTTTAAAAGACATCTATAAATAAACAAAATTATTAAAAATTTAATTATACAAAGTTAGTTGCACAGGAATAAGCCAACATATTTATATAAATTATTTTATATGCAATACAGTTAATAAATATTTATTATTTCCTCAAATATTGTCGTATTAAATATTCAATATTGTTCTAATAAATTATACAATAAAATAATTGTATTATATGCCTACTTTATAGTAATATACCTATGTATATTACAGAAAGGTATGAGGGGCAGATTTTCTAAGGCGTACTTGAGTACTGCAGCACACTAGGACAATTCAAATTGTCAAAGAGGGACTATAATATAAGAGGCTGATGAACATTTAACAATATTACTCATTAGTTAAAAGTAGGACTCGGATATGCCTTTAAAAATACCAAAAATGCATAATTTATTAAATAAATTGAAATTATTATATAAAAAAAAAAATTTATAAAAAAAACGAGTAAAATATTAAATAACATCTGCATTAAACTACAATAAGAGCAATTTACAATTTCAACATTATCTAATTTAAAACTGGATAAGTTGATGTTGAGTTCAAAATGAAAATAATTTATATTACCTAGTACTATGTAGTACTTAAATTTCAATGAAGTCAATTTGTTTAGTCATAATACAAGAAATAGGTCAAAAATTAAAAAAAATGTATTAAAAACATCAAGGAATGCCCCAAAAGTATAAAATCCGCTAAAATGAAAAAATACACCAAAACAATTTTGTGGTTAGAACACTGAGTACTTGAAACCCTTTTGTAGCTTGGATAGGTCCGCTTACCTCCCAGTTTTCTTCTGAAGGGCATATTCAAGAAAGTTGAATACCATCCTTGGACATTAATCCATGGTTACTATAGGTAAATTCCCCCAAAAAAATAGAAGCACAATTACTATTACCTAAAACAAATATGAAAGTAAAAACTTACTCATATATGTAAAATATTCAAGTAACATCAAACAACAACTTCAATTTGATAAAAAAAAAAAAATAGGTAGTTTTAATAAAATTCTTTATTACATGGATAATGCATTGGTATCATTATTTTTTTTTATACAAATGTATTTATTTTTGAATAAATACATGTGGATAATTTGTTAACACTGAATTTATTTTTCTCTAAATCAATATTATGTTTTCTACTTTATTAACAAAATCTTAAATAAAACTAGATTCAAATGTAAAATCTTATTATAAAAATATTTAAAATTAACTTAAAATAATACTGATATGCAAGTATCCAAGTTTAATCTACCTATATATCACAATTTTACATTGTACTTCTAGAGAAGTTTTGATTTTCTAGTGAACATTTTGAAATTCTCATACAGGTGGGAGCTATTTTTCTAGCTAGTTAATAAAAAATACTAGCATAATAATAATCAACAACATGCAGTTGGTTTAAAAAAAAAAATGTGATCATATAATATTTGATTTTCAGACATTTGTTTAAATAAATTAAATACCTACAGTGAAAAATGTAAATATATAATTAAAACTAAGGAACTTATAAATTCAATATTTTTTTATAGCAATATGAACATAATTAAAATTTAAGATACATATTATTTTGTTTTTGTCATACATTAGAACTTTATCAATAAATAAGGTTATATATACTTAGGTAAATATTTATCCTCACAAGATCAGTTAAATTAAGAAATATAAATAACAACACAGAAATTAGTAATAATTATGTTAAAAACTAAAACATTCTTCAGATGTTCAAAAAATAAAGTCAATAATAATTAACTTAATTCCTAACATCTTCAAATTCAAATTGATTAATGTCCTAATTAAAACAAAAGTTTCAGTCCTTATGCCAAAAAAATGTAATATATCTAATAGACAAATGTCCTCTACAATTTTGTCATTGACTAACATTCATCAAGATTGTCAGGTTCAAAAAAAAAAATGGGCGTATAACAGAGAAACCAACAAACAAGTACCTACATTAATAATTTAAATAAAAAAAGAAAAATATCTTACAGAGGAGCTTAGAATAACTTGGGTAACAGTAAAATAAAACTTATGCCCCAAGGCAAAGGTTTAGATGTTACCTATCGAGTCGAAATGAGAATTCAATTCGATGTACTAATATATTATAAAATAAATAAATTGCTTAACGTGTGCTCACCTCGGTGACTCATGCAAGGGGAATTTCTCTTGAGTATAATCTGTATATTTGATTTTTTCCGGCGTTATCTCGGAAACAGCTAACGGAGCAACGGCGGTCCAGCTAAATATATATATATATATATATATATAATGCGGTAACCGTGAGTGTGTGCGTGCAACGGCGACGTAAGTGTAAAGCGGATGTGAATTCTAATAGTATTCCAAAGTTCGCGATTTCGTCGATCAGCCGAATCACACAATTATTACAATGATGTATTGAGTATATTGACGAAAAAAAATCAAGTAAATAAATAGACGGACAAGATAACCGGAACGTCGTTCGACGGCGTGTCGCGGGGGGAGAAGGCGATATTAAACGCGGACAACGGCTGAACGGCGCGGCGAACTGGCCGTGAATCGGAGGGAAAAAAAGGTCGCCGTCTAATATCACTGAATCACTCTACCATATTTGGCGTTTGCGAATGGAAACGCGACGGCTGGCTACTGAATCGGTGCGATGGATGGATGGCCGGGGGTCGTCCGCGGTCCGCCGGTTTATTTACAATCAACGACGCACGGGGCAGTGCGACACCGAGCACCATAGTCGCAGTGCTGCCAACGTCACGGAACCCCCACGCGAGCGGTGCCGTCGCAGTCGACGCCGTTGTAGTTGTTGTATCTGTATGCGTATAGTACTATTAGTATTTAGTACCAGACTTGTACCGCAGACTACACAGTATTATGTATTTATATTAGTGTGAATAGTGTCGCTCATCGTCGCCGCCATACACGTCGGACACGTAAAATGTATTTATACGATTTATCGGACTCAGCACTCTGAGCACTCGCCATTCAGACGTATCGATGCTTGCCACTCGTAAATACGCGACTATTGAACAACGCTAGACTTGACAAAAAAAAAAAATTATATAATTATTTATTATTAATTCTACCATTCGCTGACACGCGTTTCTTATTCATGTCGTGTCGTGAAATCTTGTACACCGCACACGCATTAGTACATTAATATTATTATTACCCATTATTTTATCATCAACAAGATACGACGTATTTCAATATTATGCAGCGTCGAACATCAACGGTATTATTTATTAATACTTGTAGTTCGATTATGAATTTATAAACGTATAGTGTTATGACATAAGCACCTACTATTATTATTATTATTATTATTATTATATGCTTATATGAATCCTTGTCAAAAAATTACATTTTACAGTACAACAGCACCGAGACATTTTATAATTGTTATTTGTTGCAATAATTATTAAATGCAGTCAATACAATTTAATTCTTTACAGACAAATAATAAGAGTTCCTCACTTCGTCTTCAGTGCCACAGCTAACCTAATGCTTATAAAGTATAATCCTTGGAGGAAAAGTGCTTGAACCCCACTAAAAATCCATATATTAACCAAATAAAATCCACTAGAGCTCTGACCCGACAAGGTCACAACCAGACAACTTGATAGTTATATCTTATATCTCATATTAATAATACATTATTATATATATAATAAATAGGTAGTAGTTATCGGTTGAGGGAGCAACCAAACATATTCAAAGGCATCCAATTAACAGATGCTTATTTAGAGTACCTGCAAATAGTTGTTATTTCAAGCGCGGATACAAGGGGTCCATGGGAGCGATGCCCCCTCCCCTCAAATCACGAAAAAAATCAATTTACTTAATTAATATGTCAAACGATGAAAAAAATTAAAATTTTATAGTTTAGGATCTTATATTTAGTTTTTATTTACATTAAATAATAATAAATACATTGCTTAGCGGATAGTTTTATTTATACTTCTGTAATTTCCAATTATGCCGACTGACGACGCTACGGATGCCAAACGAAGTATCAGAATTTTTTTTTTTTCATAACCCTAAGTATGTACTTAAGAAGATGGTGTGATTTAAAATTAGATATATCTTGTCGTTGAATACATATTAAAAATTATAATTTAGTAAAATTATTGAGTTCTCGACACGTTGTATTGCCGCGCAAACCAATTTTTTTCATTATTATTTAAAGTCTGTATCTCTTTAAAAAATTAGTGATTGAGTGTGAGACCCACACCATTTTATAAATAATAATAGATGTATTTTAGTCAACTTTTTTCACACACAAATACATATTGTAATAATAATTATTTATTAATGCACAGACAATCGTATAGATAACATTTACAATGAAAATTTCTTCAAACAAACATTGAATATTTCGAATCAATAAATACAAATTTAACCAAATATGTCAAATATTTTTCATAAACAAAAAGAAAATTAGATTTTGCTTTATAATTATTGTTGGTTTATTAATATTCAATAGTTTTTTAATAGTTTTTACTAATTGTTCTTAAATAGTGTTCTTTTCAATGCACCTACCTAATTTTTTTTATTAATTTTTAGTTGTAAGTTAATTCCTTTAAAAATTAAAGAAATATTTATAGTTATAGCATTGATAATGTATATAATAAAATTAAAATAATATATATCGTACATATAATTGATGGTAATAATTATATACAAATGCCCCCCCCCTAATAATTACTCTGGATCCGCGCCTGTGTTATTCATCAATCATCAAAATATAAAAACGTATTATTTTCTTAAAACATTATTAAATTTAATTTATCATATACTTATTGTGCCCCAAGGCCCAAGAGTATAGATTGTATATTACAAAAATATAAAATGAATTTATTCATAATTTTAAAAATAAATATTTCATAAGTTGTTTAAGTTTTGAATTAAATACACGATAATTATATACAATGAGCGTTATTGACGTTATTGTACATTTATATTTATATTATAGCACATTATAGTTATTAGCATAACAACACTGTATACAAAGTGTACATCTTCATGACTTCATGTATGACGTCATCACTAAATAATATTTTAAAATTGTATTTTATTATATTTAGTGGTGACATCGTATTATGATGATTTATAATAGCCAATAGGTAACACTGAATTAAAATATTTGTACAAAATCAAATGTGTCAAGCGATTCACACATTTTTAATTTACAATAATGCCTATTAGATATTCTGGTTATCTAAAATGAATATGACAATATTCAGTCGGAAATGAATGTATAGTTAAAAACAGTATTACACAACTGGTAACCCGTCGAAAATGGAATAAATCAGGGGTGTATTTATGAGGGTGGCTAACGTGGCTACAGCCCTCCCCCACAAAACGCAACGGAACCTTTTTAAAAATGAAGTTTTATATACAACGTTTAACGTTATTACAATATTTTTATATAGAAAAAGAAAAGAAAAGTTAACGGTTTTCCCAAAAATAATAAACCCTAATATATAGGTACCTCTTAAGTCTTAATCGATAATCCCCTAAACTATTAAAGTAAGAATCTAGCTAATAAAAAAAAATGAAATCAATATACTTACATATTACTACTGAATTAATAATTATTTAATAGGCATAATATGACGATAAGTTTAATACCGTTTATAAACTTATAATTAACTAAATTAACGTGTGACTAATATTTTGCCAATAAAAACATTATATCTAAATACCTAAACCTAATGGCTTATTGGCTATTGCTTATTCTAACCAATATCAAAGTTTAGCTGATTGAATACAAGGCTTATAGATTATAAATCTATAATCTATAAACCTTGATGATGTAATACGTTAGTAAGACAAAGATAATGCATGCGGGTATGGCGTCGCGTCATCTTAAGTCAGTGATATATTTATTATTCATAGAAGAATTAGCCCCCAACTACCACTGTTTTTCCATCATACTATAGATTATGTTAGGTATATATATATATATATTTATATCAAAGTGTATTGTTAATTGTTATCCCTAGTTCTTACAATAGTACAATCCTACTATTGCAGTTTTACCATAAACCATGAAGACTATTGAAGACTGCATAAAGTATAGAATATGTTTAAAATGTATAAAATCAAAAAATAGGGGTTATAAGTTATAACTTGGGTTTTAATTTTTAAATAAGTTATGTAAAATATTAAATTTTTAAAATGCTCGTAACTCACTTTAAAATTAAAATATCAATGAAACAATGAAAATTGAAAGTCTATTAGATGCCCTAGATATTATTATTACCTTTAAGTTTTATAATAGCTAAATTGACTTTAATATTAAAGCTAACAGTAAAAAATTGATTCCGCAATTTCCGTTAAACGCAAATTTGCTGTTTAGCATTCGTACGACGGAAACAACACACGCTGATAAAACGTCCTCTTAATTCAATTATATTTCAGTCCATGTTGCAGAGGGATAAGAATATTTTTTGGAAGTGGAGAGAGTAAATTATTTTTGAAAATGAATTTGGGTAGGTAAATAGATTTAAAATAGACTTCAGTCTAAAAATAAAACTGATAAATGTGGATTTCAAAACAAACAGAAAGCGCCATTAATTAAAGAGGTATTAAGTATAAATTTAAGAATCAAACAAAATAAATTTAGAAACATATAATGAAAAAATGTAAAGAACTGTTTATTCATAGGCATACTGGCATACTGCATAGATACCCTTACTAAAGTCGTACATTTTATACCTATAATATTATGAATAATTTTATTAAACATAAATTTGTTTTTTAATTTATATTTGTTGATTGTAAGTTGAACTAAAAATGTCATTATTTAACACTTCAATACTAAGATATAGTTAAAAAGAGAAATGATTAGACAATAAAGTGCATCAATTATTTTTTTAATTAATTAGGTACCTATTTAAATAATGTTTATAAGTGAAAAATTAATTTGAGTACTCAAAATGAAATTTGTATCCAAATTATACCTAACTCACACACACATTTATATTTAAGATCTACTTTTCTTCAAATTAATGGTAAAAAAATAAAATATTTTTTTAATTTAAAATATAAAATAAAACAATAATAAAATCTTAGAGGTAGATCAAGAATTTAATAATGGTAATATTTCACCAAATTTAGCTTCAATTTTAAAATTTACACAGTCATCGGCTCTAGTTGGTCCTATATTTACTACAGCAACAGGTTTATTAGCAGATTTTGTTTCCAAAACTATTCTATAGCCGGAATATACAAATAGAGATGAACCCATAACCAAGAGTGAATCACATTCTTCCACAAAATCATTCACCCTCTGCACGCGTTGTTTTGGAATATTGTCTCCAAAAAAAACAATGCGTGGAATTAATAAATTTCCTTCACATTTTGGACATTCTGGAACCTTGAATCCGCTAATTTCTTCCTATTGAATCATAAATAATAAAAATATGTATTATAACAGAGGTTATAATCTATAATCCATTTTTTAATATACCTTATAAATTATAATAGTAATAGGGGATATTTTTATACCGTACAGTAAAGAAATTTATTTAATATTGTTATAAATTTAATTTTTGTATTCATTATTTTCTATGAAAATTACAAACTATTTAAGAAATCTAAATGCAATTTAATTGAACATTTCTTTATCACAAATGAATCATATAGTTTAAAATAATCAAATTGTTACATATGAGTACAATATGACATTTTATTATTTTCTAAAAGAAAAAATAAGCATAATGCATGTAATTAGAAAGTAAAAATACAAATATAAAATATTTAAAAAAATTTTTCCTTACTGGAGTAAGTTCAACATCACCATCAGGCCTGATACTGTATAATTCTTTAATGGAAACTTGGGGGTTTAAACTTGATAAAACATCTTGAAATCGATGTCTATCAATTTCATAACCACATTTTAAGCAATGTACAACATAAGCAGTACCATGCAATTCAAGAATATTCTTACTTCCTGCTTTTGTATGCAAGTTATCAACATTTTGAGTAATAATATGAACAATTTTATTATTATCTTCCAATTTCTTTAAAAACTTATGTGCATAATTAGGTGACATTGATGAAAATCTAGGCCATCCCACGTAATTTCTAGCCCAATAACGTAAACGAACTTTTGGATCTTTAACAAATTGTTGATATATTACTGGTCGACTTTTACTTGTCGCATACAATCCAACATCAGCAGAACGATAATCAGGTATACCACTTTCAGTTGATATTCCTGCACCTGTGTTAAACAAATATAATATTACAATAACTAAATCATCCATTTATGATACACTCTACCAGTTAATACAAGAATTTTTTTGTGTTCTTTAATAAACCGATTAAGAGTATTTACATCTGATGATTGTACAGGCTTATGTTTTGGTACAAAATTAGAGTTGAATCTAAAAATTAAATTTGTACTTGAATTTAAAATCACTTTACCGCATGTTTTAAAAATCATTATATTAAAATTAAAATTTTACAGAAAAAGTAACAATATGGTATAGATATATATTTTAATAGACTTTGAGTTATCACTTGATTTTCGAATGCAATATTTTAAATTTCAGATTATCAATTAGCCAACAAAATAAAAATACTAAGTTCAAACTTCAAAAATTAATAATATTTAATTTTACTTTACTACTGTAGTAAATATAGTACCTATTTACTATTTATATAAAATAAAGATCAGTAGTATTATCACAGAATAGGTTATTTATCAAGGTTTATAGATTATATAATCTATAAACCTTAGTTATCTATTGTGTAATACGTTCATAAACATATTACAATATGTCCATGAACATATGCAACATCAATAATGTTCATGAATATGTCTATGAATACCACGGTCCGTGGCTTCGACTGAATATAGTGATATAGATGTTATATTTTTTTTACTTTGTTGACTGTACACCACGATTTAAATCGTGCTGTACACTGTAGTTCGTTATCATCTTATCAAATTCACTAGTTCACTACTTCAATCTTCAATACTTTTTTATTCATCGAAATCATTTTTAAATGATTTTAGATTTACTTTTATAATTTATTATTAATAACAGTTTTATTCATTCCTAGATTATTTTTTGTCTTATTTTCATTCTTATACATTTGTTTACATTATTTAAAATCTATTAATATTTATATTTTATACTTGAATGTCTCAATAAATCATGTATAATAGTTCAACAGCTGTAAGTTCAGTAATGGGGCTAATGTCACATTTGACTGCTTCTGATCTCAAAGAAATACTAAATGATGATAGTAAATTTGAAATTTACGCTAAAGAACTAAAACCGGTAAGTAATTATAATTGAGATTAATTACCTACAGTAATTTAAAGTTGATTAATATTTAAAAAATTATGAATTTTTAGAACAATGAAAAAGATACTGAAAAAGAAATGTTAATAGTAAGTAATCAATCTTTGGCTGAATTTAATCTTACTAAAGAACCAGATTTAGTTAGTGGCAAAGAAAGATTATGTGAAATGTATGAAGAAGCGGAAAAACTATATAAAAGTGTTACAGAAAAAGTAAATACTTTAAGTAAGTATAATTATCTTAACACTAAGATAAACATAATAAATATAAGTATAACACAACTACTAATATACAATTCTTATACAACATTAATTATTAATATAATCTCAGTAACAAGCCTATAGGTAACCTAGGTGTTGTTTCTTCGTTTTGTAGTATGGTAATATACCAATTTTTGTTATTTACATTTGATACACAATTTGTTAAATAATTTATTAAATATTTAATTTTTTTACTATATGTTTTTGTTTCAATTTAATTGATTTTTATAATAGATTATCTAGGATAAATTTGTACATATATGCAATAATGCAAGGTTATGAGTAACAGGCGTATCACTGTCTTTACTGTAAAAGTAAAACAAATGTTTAATTTTACTTTATAAGTACAAAAGGTATAAAGAAAAATACTCTTTTTAATATTTACTCTTATATGATAAATTTATAAATTACTTATAATGTTGATGCGTTAAAGTTTTAAGTAAACAGTTTAAATTCCAAAGTATCTCATGTACAAAACATGTTTAATATACCTATAAATTATAATTACAATAATGCAATTGTACACATAAGACATAACTTCTTGTTGCAATAGATTATTAGGTTAATCTCTAATATTTTTACTTTAAAAAAAATAATATATTGGTAATTAAAAATTCCAATTAAATTAATTTTAATTAAGTACAATTTATCCAAATAAAATGTTAATTTAGAGTGTTACCTTTATATTTTTTTTTATCTTGTAGTGTTAGTTAACTTATATAATATGTAAGTAAGACTTCTATGAAATAAACTTTAAAGCAATTCAAATATATGTTATATTGCATAAAACCACAAAACTTAAGTTAAGGTACTTTGAAACTTAAAAACACTATAATTTACAAAAAAAATATCTAAATTTATAGAACAAATAACTTAAATTTAACTTTACTACCAGTATAATAAACTATAAATAGTAACATAGACACAAGTATTACTCGTTATAATATTCTACAACAATATATAATGTTTAGATTAATTTGTATTATATATATATATATATATTATAATTGTAATCCACGCGACCTATGCAGGGTTAAAAAAAATTGATTATAGTAGGTACTAGTCAATAAATGGAGAAAATACTGTAATTTTTGTTGCTCAACATTCATAATCATCAGTATTAAAAAATCTATATTTTTAATTGCATTTAGTAAAATAGCTTTTAATGCTAAGTTGTATGTTATGATACACTATTTTTTTTTTGTAGTTTATAGTCCCCCGTACCTTAAGAGGACATCATACTCCCATGTGTTGTCTCTGTCTTACAAACGTACATCATAGCAAATTTGTGTTCTGCAGAACACATTTAGTGAAATTAGCTTTAATATTAGAGTAAATTTACCTATTATCAAATTTTAAGTGAGTTATAGCTATGTTAAATATTACAACTTTAAAATGTTCATAACTCACTTTAAAATGATAGTATCATTAAAATCATATGACATTGCCTAGATAATATTCTTTTCTTTAAATTTGATAATAGGTAAATTTACTCTACTATTAAAGCTAACATCACAAAATGTGTTCTGCTGAACGTAAATTTGTCATAATGTACATTTGTAAAACAGAGACAACACATGCAGGTATGGCATCCTCTTAAACGTGGAAATAATTGAAAAAGAAGTGTATAAAAACCTAATTATTAATATTATTAACCAATTTATGAGTTATTTATTTAGTTTATTAAATACTGAATATTGCAAATTTAAATATACATATTTTTATCCAGTCTAACAAAATAATAGTAATCTAAAGTTAAAATCTTAAAATATTCAGTATATTTAAGAGTTAAAAATAAATTAACAAATGAATACATCTTTTTTTAAGTACCTATTTATCTTCTATTGAAATTGAAATCTATTTCTACTTAAATAATTAAATATTAAACTATTTATTTAATTATTTTTGCTGAATATTCTATAATAAGATATTCAAAATATTTTTTTAGAACAACACAAAGGTAGTATGAGTTCAGAGACTATATTAGCTTTGTTGCAAACTAAATCATGTGAAACTGAAGAAGAATCAGATGTAAGTATTAATTACACTGAACAGTAATAAAAAATATTTGAAAACATCTTTATTTTATGATTTCAGAAATTGGCTGAACAATTTTTAAGTGGTAATACTGATTTAGAAGGCTTTTTAGAAGAGTTCTTGAAGCGACGCAAGGATATGCACATGCGTAAAGCTAAAGCAGATAAAATGGCTGAATTGCTTAGTAGACGTAATAATTCCTACAGATCACCAATAAATAACATTCAACCAACAACAGCAGGATATCCACAACCTGGATACCCCAATTCATTTTATTTTCAACCTACTTCAATGCCATATCCAAATGTACCCATCAATATGCCTATGCCAGGCAATCAATTTATAAACAGACAATTTTAAAACACTATATATTAAATAAATAATTATATACAAAACAATAATGTTACATTTATTATTTTTATTATTAAAATATACATTTATAAATTTGAATTATGTATATAGAACAAAATACAATTATTAGAATGTTATTATTATTCATAAACTTTTATACCTTTTATTACCTTTACCAATTAATTAATCCTGGAATGTATTTATCAATCAATGATTGATAATATGGCTTCAATTCTTTTATATCTGGTATAACACCTCCTTTAGTATACAAATCAAACTTACTAAAAAAAAAATAATAAACATAATATATAAATTTATTCATTTTTTCTATAAATTCAGAGTAGCAAATAATTTCCTTATTACTTGAAACTAAAAGCTATAAATTTATTTTTTTCAAAATGTTCACATGACCATTACATAATAAAAAAATTACTTATTTTCCTTTAAATATATTTCTTTTCACACTAACAATTTACTGGTTCAAAAATATTAGTAGGTAATAGGTGTACTATATTTTTTAAGTTAATGTACACATGTAATGGTGCCTAATCTATATTTTATGTTATGGGGAAAAAATGCTGGTGTAGGACCCATCTACTAAAAAAATGGTATAGTTAGTTACGTTCGAATAGTACTTTATTTATTTCTAATTATATACATACAAGATACTACATAACAAAGTATTTTTTATTATCACCCACCCACCCATAAATAGTTCTGGGGAATTTTCCCCAATTCATACCCGTGTTTGGTGTCACGTTTACTAAAGTTTGAATCAATAAATATACAGTACCTATTTTATTAAACAAATGTTCAAAATACTGATTGTAGTAATTTATTATTATCTTTAGCATAGAATAAATGTTAGATATTAAATACTTATTCAATGTATTTATCATTTATTAAAAAAAAAAAACTAAAGTTTTTGATAATTGATAAAAATCTTATTAATAAAATATTTAAGTCTCATCTAAATATATACTTACTTAAATTCTAAGACCCATTTTTTCATTTCCAAATCATCTTCAGAACATAAAAAATCATAGTCACCACCTGAGTGCCATGGGTAAAATGAATGGAATCTACAACCCATTGAATATTATTATTAATTATAAAAAAAATTAATACCTATTCCTAGAATAAGTAAAATATGTAATAGATACATAAGTACCAAAAATAATTAATCAACTTAATTACCTAATCATATTAAGTCCTTCTTTAGGTATTGTTGTTTTGTTATGCACTAAGACTCTGTACAAATATTCATCATGTCCCCAAGACATTAAGATATTATCTAGTCCACAATTTTTCGAATAAATACCTAATGTTGTACTAAAAATATAATAATATATATTAATTTGGTATTCCATTAATTTTAATAAATTAAATATTAAAACTACTTGTATCTCGGATCATAGGTGTCTGGATTCCGGTTAAATGTGGTGTCTCTGTAAACTATAGAATTTGCCCATGCACATCCAACAGGAAATGTATCACCAACCACACTCCACTGAGGTTCACCTTTGAAAGCCATAACCTAAGTACAAGGGAAACCAAAAATATATGTTTGTGAATTGTGAGCAATAAAAATTATCCAAATAAGAATTTATGAAGGGTAGCGTTATTTCCTTTTTTAGCTTGGTACCTATTATAAAATATGTATTATTAGTCCTCTATTTTATCGTTTTGAATATTCACGTATTATTGACTATAGGTTTTATTTTTTTTTATCGATGATAAAATATAGTATTATTTAAATACACGTCAAAATGCGTTATAATTGTATAAAAGCACCTATATAGTTGTTACGCAGGGCCGGATTTACTTAAAAGGCACCCCTAGACTAATAAAAAACAAACGCCCCTACTCCTTGGAACATTATTTATTCAATAAGAGCTGAGAGTCCCCCTCCTTATTAATTTACCAATTTTATGGTTATACAAAAATATATAATGGATTAAATTAAAATTTTTCAGTCAACAATACAAATGAACAATAATTGATATTTTCGACTAATCAGTCAAGTTTTTGTACTGTAAATTACACTATATACTTCGTTACTTTGTACATGTTTTAAAAATGGAATCCAAATTTTACGAACATTTGAAAAAAGTTATCGAAACGAAAAAGACTAACAGACAACAGTATTTTTATTAGTAAATCTAAATATTATGAAATAATTAATTATTTAAAACAACTGAAGCAAGAGAAAAAACCAATTCAAAATTATAGAAAAGATAGTTCCAAAGAAATAATTGGTTTAACCACCAATCCTTTTTTCACTGTATTTACTTTTCTCTCACATAATGATTCGCAAAAATTTAAATATGACAATATTGTTTCTCTAGTTATATTTTTAAATTTTATATTTATTTCATATTCCATACGATTTCTACCACCGTGGCACCGTGCACAATAGATAAATGTATTTCATGTAAAATTTTAAATAACTCTTCATTATAAGCATATAATTTTACACAATTACCTTCTGCAGTTACCTACTGGCATAATTAATTTTTCGTCTCCTAGTACTGTCATTACGTCATATTTTTTCATTAATTTTGAATTGGTTTTGTTCTCTAGCTTCAGTTGTTTTAAATAATTAATTATTTCATAATATTTAAATTTACTAATAAAAGTACTGTTAGTCTTTTTCGTTTCGATAACTTTATTCAAATGTTTGTAAAATTTGGATTCCATTTTTAAAACATGTACAAAGTACAAAGTAATGAAGTATATAGTGTCGTTTATAAAAATAAAATGATGTACATACTTGTTAATTTGTTTTGTTATTCCGTCAAAATATTTGTAATATTATGATACAATAAAATTAATAATCATTGTTTAAAAAATAAATCAATACTATAAATAGGTATAAGGTAATAATTATAATTTATAATAATAACAAAAAATAATATTAGTTGGTTAAAAAATATTCGTGATTTACATTGCCTGGGCAGGACCACATTGACCATATTATGGTCAATGGTAAATGGTAATGGCACATTGCTTGTAACATAATATATATTTACAACAGCGAATTAATTGCAGTAGTTAATTATGTAGATACTCACTTTTCCTAAATCGTGTATCAAACCAACCAAATGAAACCAATCATGGTTTGGGTGAATGGCGCGTATACGCTCAGCATGTTTGAAATGCGTGAACAATATTAGGAATATCTACGTCAGGATCGCTTTCATCCACTAAATCGTTGAGGGATTCCAATGTTTCCATAATAGTAGCCTCAAATTTATCGAAAGACAACCATTCAGCCATTTTTTCTTCGTTACAAATGTGTCGGAAAATAAAACAATTATTAATTTTTATTGAGCCGAGAATTGACTACAGTATAATATTCAACTATTCCAATAGGTAATCTATTATTGTATATAAATGCAATCGTTATATTCTATTATTTCCTATATACAATATATCCACTATATAAATTTTACAAACAAGGTTCATTTTACCAATATAGATAATATTTTGTAAAAATTGTACATTTACGCAGTTATATATAACAAATTAATAAACGTTCGCATGCCCTATATTATAGTCTATATAGTAGGTTTAACGGGAATATTACATAAGTTATGATACATATTTGATATTAATAAATATTTTATAGGTACTTATGCAGTTGACAATAAATTATTATACTTTAAAAGTGACAAGTGTAAACAGTCATGACAATTATTGTATTAAACATTTCATTGACTACAGTACTGCACATTCAATTATTCAAATCACCAAGCCTTTTTATTGTTAGAAAATTAGAGAAATAAAAGATTCAAGCTGAATATTCACGTTTTTAAATTAAAAAACCAGGGAAATCGCTGTGCGTCTTTACTGTAGGTATAGGTTTTAAGTGTAGGTACACATATACGACCTCACCATTGAGTAGGTCACTATAATGGATGTGTTAAATTTGAATTCAGTGATAAATCATAATTTATACAAAAAAAATTCCTGAGCTGAAACTGATGGTTAGCTTCTATTTCTAATAATATTTTATTTTTTACTATTAGAAATTAGAATGCAGGAGTATACATTTTTATCAAATACATCGCATATACCAGGGGCAACCGGTCGATTGCAAACGATTTCAAAGTCGACCGTGTTAGAATTTATTTTTAGGCTACGCACACGAAAATTAATTATGATGGTAGTTAACAACATTATCGAAAATTTAGAAGTCGATCCTCAAAGGTGAAATATATTTTTAGTAGATCGCGACTAAAAAAAGTTTGGCCGCCCCTGGCATATACTATTATACTTTTACAACGATAATTATATTATTATTATGTATTATTGTTAATTATTTTTTAATATTTATTAATATTCAATAATCAATACTGACGTATAAGTAGATGCGTATAATATTATAGTATAGACGGTATAGTGGGTATCTACTTAGATTGCTTAAAATTAGTTCCAATAATTTAAAAAAAGACAATTGATGATGTGACGTACCTACCTATAATAAAAATACAATAAACGTATAGTAAATAATAATATATATAATAATGTCGAAAAGTTGTAAATCCCTAAGATTAATATTTTTTAAATTATAAATTATCAAATAATAAATTGTTATATTTTTATAAAACTACATCATGTATCAAATTTCATCAAAATTTGAACTAAAATGTCTATATAAAAATATATGTTTAAATTGTTGTAAAAATAATTTATGGCTTAAAGTATAAATGTTCCTCACACCTTTAAACCAAAAGTTCAAACTTTAATTATTGAAATTATTGAGTAAATATTCCCGTTATAATTCCATAGTTTTGAAAGTTATTGAGAATTTTTTACAATTGCTCTCCAAAAGTACCTATATACTAATTAAATCGAATGTAATATAAAAAAAAAATTAGTATATTATATATTTGAGATTGAATTTTTTTACTCGGTACCCTTTAGACCAATAATTTGCTTACTTACTTTTTACATAATCTATTGTTTGATTCGTATGCATCTCTGTATATGTGATCCTCACTCTTTCTTTAATAGGATCTTCGTGGTCTATGTTATAATCCCTGTATCGTCCAATAGGTTTGGAAGCAAATGTTGGCTCTGGTCTCATTAGTTCCGATACATCAAGCATAGCGATTCTATTTTTAACCTAAAATTGAATTTTTATTGATATTTAATTTTAATAGTAAATACCTACTAAGTATATTCTATTAATATGAATAATATGTTATGATTTAATATATATGTTTATGTAGAAAATATAATAAATTTTAAACATAAAACTCAAAGGTACATAAAAAGTATGTAGTGGTGAAATAAAAGAAAGAAAAATATACCATTTTATTTTAATTGATATACAAATTTTGACAATATAGCCAATAAGGTGGCCACCGATTAATAAATGTCTTGCGCGTTACAGCTAATGTGAATGGCTAAATAGGCACCGAGTTTTTAACTTATATACTTCCCAATAATTATTATTTTAACACCTTTATTATTTGTACTTTGGTACTAATCAGTAATCACGTCATTAGCATAAGCGATCGTAGGATAGGAATTGCATATCTAGTCACCTATAGACAGTAATAATAAATTAAATAAAAATATTAGTTAGGTAATATTTTATTGGACAAACAACTGATTTACAATTTATATCGATATTATAATTATATATATTTAATTGTACCTACATCAATAAGTAAATCATTATTCATTAATGAACTATATAGGTACGTACACGATAGGTAGAACACCATTTAGCATAGACCTATCTATACCTATATAATATAATTAATTGATTAAGCGATTCATTGTTTTTCTATACATTTATATAGTTACCTAGTTTATAATAATATTATATTTAGTGACTAATAATTAATATTACATTAAGATGGCGTAGACCATGTAGGTATTTACACATTTTTTCTAATCTATCTATTATTTAACTGTTTAGCATATGATATAGTATTATTATAAATCTATAATATATACACATCAACATTTTTATTTTTTTTTATCCATTTATATAGGTATGCGTATGGAAAATAATTATAAATGTAAAACAATTGTTATTGATCTGTATAATTATTCATAAAAATTACTTAGGGAATATTGTGTAAGAATATTATGTTTTATAGGACTCAATTTTTTTTTATGTAAAATGTTGATTTTAGTTAATAATTATAAACGCATAGCTACTAGAAGGTTATAAATAGATATTACTGAATATAGTAATTAGTAGTACATAACTATACCTATATTATTATTATTTAAATTTTTAAATTTTATACGTCCTTAAGGTACGATTATCGGTCTGCCGATATGACGCCAGCAAGTAAGTCAGTCGATGATGACTCCATCTTGTTATAAATAATATTACGCTGTAAATCTGTGGCCCAATTACTGTTAGGTACCTTTTAAAAATGTTATATATTTATATTTTTTTATTTTTTTTTTTTTTGTTTCAATACCCGGATAATAAAATTATAAGACATATAGTAATATAATAATATTGTATAGGTACAAAACATGTACAAAATCTATCAACATTTTTTAAAATATTTTGTTGACATAATATAGTTAAAATTAAACACCATTTTATTTAAAAATTATATTTTTATCTTTATGATTTTTCAAGTATTTTATTTTTTGGAATTACATCATACATTTTTAAATACATATCCTAATATGGAAAGTTTTTTTGAGTTTTTTGATACATAAAAAGTGAAATTCACTATTCAGACAAGTAGTTTAAAAGTTATAGGTTTATAAGTTAAAACTTTAAAGTATTTAAAGTTTGGATGGCGGAGTGAAGTAGTACCGAATACTCCATAAAATGTTAGTCTATTATTTCGTTCACTTATAAATTTTTAAATACTTATAAGTTAGGTATAATTTTTTTTCCATTTATTATATTTTAAATGTGTCAACATACTACATGTTATTACAAGTTTTTCATAATACAATTAAGAATTTATTTATTTATAATATATATTATTTATGGTATGGATATTCAGAAGATACGTGATGCGTGTGTGTAAATTTATTAAGGAATGAGATTGATGGTGAGTGGGATTTTGTTTATTAGGGATGTTACAGCAGCTAGAAGGGGATTTAGGATTAATTTTAATTCTGTAAGGAAATTGGTGACAATTAGCAGAGGTTGATCGGATAGTGGTGTGTTGAGTGTTCGCTGTAGCTTCGGCATACGAGGGTTTTTCTTTTGAATTTGATCTTATACCACTCCTATGAGGTGCAGATGGTACAGCATGAGTTTGAATATGTTGATTTCTTCTTTTTGTTGTTCCGGTTTTGGATTTTATACGGCTTAATATTTTTTTAAAGGTTTGGCATCCTTTATAATTAGCAATGTGGTTTTCACCATAGTTAGCACATTTTGCTGGTTCCTCCAGTTTTTTTGTGCAAGGTATAACTTAAAAACTACTTATCTGAATTTCTTTTTTTATGTGTCATTATATTCCAAAAAATATTTTGTTTCAAAATATAAAATTAAAAATGTATATCATTATTAAAAAAGTTAAAAGCTTAAAAAAAATATAGCGATAAAATATTTAAAAAAATTTATATTATTTCGGCTGGAAATCATGTAAAAAATATATTTTCAAAAACATTAATAGATTTTGAAATAATGAGTGTTCAATGATACAATAGTCACTCTGTATTTATGTAAATTATCATTAAAAAAATTTAATATAAAATTTTAAAAATTACAAATTAATTTCAAAGAGCCTCTGTTCCCCAAGCATTCTGCACGTGGTGTCCCTATAATCGTCTATAATATTGTAATAATATATATAAATGCTATCGATTTTTATAGATGTAAGTACTATATGTAGTATATGGTATCGTGGGCTAACATGAGCTCATAAGCTCAATAAATAAAAGGGCTATCAATTATTTGTTATTTTCTTTATTTTATAAATGATCAAACTATAATACCTAACTTTCGTTTTAAAGGCAATTTATTTTTTTCTTAAATTTGAAATGTAAATATTATTTTAATTTTTCTTTTTATTAAATACCTATATTATACATACACAGGAATGATATTATTTATTTCTAGTTAATGTATTATTATTAATATAATATATACTTATAAGTTTCTATTTAATTTAGTTAATAAGAATAAATGTGCGAGTATAAAATTATGGATAAATAACAAATTAACCAATTTAATATAAACACTTTATCCTATATGGCTATATACTCAAGCATACCTTTATCGACCTAATACAGAATAATACATTTTACTTAGTGCAATGAATTTTTAAAAACTTATTAATATAATTCACTAGTTGTCTAGATAAAAAAAATAAACCGATTAGGTGTTAGCAACAAAGCATTTCTACATTCCCATAATTCGCATATTTATTATTAAAATTCTAACTTGCTAAATATACATACTATCATTATTATATTTTAATGTTATATGTATATCATAATTATAAATCATACCAATTCATCACTAATTATTTTGTACATGCGATGTAGGTAATTATTATATTTATATAATATGTGTAACTGTGTAAGTATCTCTCTCTCTCTCTCTTTATATATGTATATATATATATATAACGTGTATCATGGATAAAAGTCAAAAGGTTGAAAATACTATTCTTATTACCTATTTTCTGAGGTATTGTGGTTATATTAATTAAAATATACAATAGCTAATTACCTATAATACAATGCTTATACGGCCACTATACATTATAAAATTACTATAAGGTTCAAATGTTACGAACACACCACAGAGTATTATACATTAATACACCGAATATTAACACAAAAAGGTCATTTGAACTTTGAAGTTATCACATAAAGTTAAAAATCCATATAATATAATTCTTAGTACCTAATTAATAAACGTATAGTAATTCATAGTTTAACATATAACTTATTAAAAAAGATAATATTATAGGTACCTATGTGTACAACAAAACCTTATTTATTACTATTTTCAAGTACTTATTTCAAAATAATCATTAAAATAAAAGGTAGGTAGGTAAGTGAAAACCGCTTATTTGCTATAATACATTATTTTTACTACATTAGGTATCCAGTAGATCACTATTATAATTTATAGAAGTCTTAAATTTGAATTAAATGATATATCAATATATCATATATTATTGTATATTTGTATACAAAAAATAATTCTGAGCAGAAACGATTTATCATAAATCAGCCTATATCACCAGGTGATAACTATGTTTTTTTTTAATATAACTATTACAATTTAAAGTAATTTATTTTATTCGTTTAAAAGTGTCATCGCTGGGTGGCTACTTTTATCAAGATTTTTCATGTATTTAGTTTTTTGTATTTTAGCTAATACTCTTATTGTACCTATGAGGTACAGATGGTGCATATAACAATAAAAAAAATGTCATTAATTTTAATTTTAGTATTGTAGTAGGTTGATATAATTTTTTCCGAAAATATTACATTTATTATATTATATAGTAGTAATTGTTGCCTATATATTTTTAAATTTTTTTATATACCTACTTATAAGATTAACTTTTGTGAAATCACGTATTAGAAGAATTTTTACTCAGTGAATAATTTTTAATCAGCATACATGAAAAACTTATAAAATTATAAAGAACCCTCTATTCATTTTTTAAATATTAAGTATAAAAATAAAATATTTTCAAAATTCTAACTTTAAATGTTTAAAAAAATATATTGTAACTAAACATTTTTGACATCTTTTAATTGGGATATTAACTACCTACTTATAATATGAAGAGCTTTGTACAACATTTTCAATCATTTCTATAAAGTTAATAATTTTTAATCAACATTAAAAAAAAAAAAATGATGTCTTATACCTATATAAATAGCTAAAATATTTTGAAAATTTTAGTGTAAATAAAAACTGATAATATAAACATTTGATGAAAATTTCAAGTGTTTACGGTTATGTGTTTTCGAGTAAAAACAATCACATCGATATTGTAGAAAACTTGATTTGCGTAAATATTATTGTTTTTCCTTAATTTTTGTTTGTTTTTTCCAATTACAAAAATAAGTGCTGACATTTTTTTATTTGATCTCTCTAAAGTACAAGCTAAATCTAATATGATATCTAAAATCATCCTCATTTTTGTAAATAATTGAAACATTTTATAAACAACTTATTGTGTACACATACATCATAAAAAAAACACATCATTATAAAATCAATACATTCATTGCTCCGTTAAGATTCTAAAACAATAAAGCCATATAGCCCTCCCTATAGGTATGAATGATATGATAAAAAAAATGTTCAACGTAAATATGTACATAAATAGACGATGTTATAGTACTTATTATATTTATTACATTTCAAACTTGTTAACCGAAGAAAAAAGTTTTTATTAATATAGATAATCCAGAAAGTTAATTATTTAAGAAATCAGAAATTACCTATTGTATAATATACGAATATTTTAGAACAGTTTTTTTTTTTTTTTACTAGAATTAGGCTGTTTATAGCCTTAGAAACACTAAAAAAACACTGATATATCCAAAAGATATAAAAGCATGCTTTTAAATTTTAAAATAATCAAATATAATATTATAAATCGATTATTAACTATTCATAAAAAATAAAAAACAAACTATTACAACAAACTAGAGTTACCTACAATAACTTCCAATTTGCCTTATAATATGATACGTTCGGTTTGTAAATACCAAGAACAATTTGTCTTTGCAGTTATTTTTAGTAGATTTCAATACGAAAAATAATATTTCAAATTTTTCCAACATTATCGTCACAAAACAAAATGCTCCGTCGAATGCTTTTGAATAATACAATATGCTAACCAATTCCATTATTTCAACCATAGATATTGAAATTTAATTTTCATTAAATTTATGGACAGGAAAATCATAAGTTTAAATAGGTATATCTAATAAATTTATAACGTTAATTTTAAATAAATCGTTATTGGAAGTAAATTTTTTTGAAAATAATTTTATGAGATCGTTGCTATATCCATGTAAATGGTACTCACACTTTTTACATGCCTAGTAGTTATCATAGGCGTGACCGTCACATTTTCTTTAAGCTCATGTTTTGAGTCATTGACTAATTGCAGAATGTTACTTATTAGCTGTTGGTTTGAAAATCTTGTTTTACGCCCCTCGCTTCATGACAATAATTAATATAAAATATAACGCATATTAAAATTAAATAACGTGTACTCGTAAAGTGAATAACTAAACTCGTGTTGTCAAAACTATTAAATACACTGCTAGTCGCCTGTACTTAGATATTATTTTTCAAATAACGACGCGAAGCCGATACGAAAATTCCTTAATGTGAACAACTATAGGTATAACTTATTTAGGCAGCATGCTCATATATGTATAAAATTATTAGATAATAATAAATTTACGTTATTCAACGTTGCCAACGTATATCTTGTTTCCTGATTCCTCAGTCCTTGGACCACGATAATTCGAAATTCGACCGTTCTATACAGTGATTTGTTTTTGTACCACAATACAATATATTTTCGAATAACACGTATAAAAAAAATATGTTAAATATTAATATGATGTTGTAATAATTAATAAAAAAGTATTTTGTTAATTTGATTTAAATTATAAAGGATTACGATTTTATATGCTGGTACGACAAATTTAGGGATGGATATCCAGACCCTTTGACCCACCCTGGATACGTGACTGATGAGTAGTGATATATGTATATTAGATACATAATCAGTGGTAATAAATCCTTTACAAAAACATATAATGGACATTATCTAGATCATTTATATATTTTGAATAGTTACAAGACCAGATGACCTAACCTAACTGAATTCGAAGTTAGAAATAAATCTTAATTTCGAATTCGTGGTGTATGACGTATTAGTGTAAATAATGCTAAATACTGTAATTTTTAGTTAATTTTTTCTTGTTAATATTTTAATTAATTTACTCTAAATTACGAAAACAAATCATAAGTATTTTTGTATTATCTGTCTACAAACAATTATTTAATAATATCCAAATATTATTTCGATATTTAGTATAAGTTGAATATAGGTAGATATAGGTATTTTATCAAAATTGATTGCTCGTAAATATTAAATTTCATTAGGCAATTTTGTTAATTAGAAAAATACTTTTTAGATATTTAAAAATTGTTTTAAAAAAAGTACTCTACGCGAATCTGTATAGAATAAATGGTGTTCATGTTTTATGTGTTTCTATTTAAAAATAAAATGAAGTTATACATTGCGCTTGGGCGTACCGAAAGGGTTGACATTTTGAAATATATATATATATATGTATAATATATTTTTTTATTTTTTTATGAATTAATTATTGTTATTTAAAATGTTTGTTATGAATAGATTAAAATATTTATAACCATACCACTATGGGCTATAGTTTATAATGCTATTGCATGATGTCTATGGAATTTTATATTGACGTCAATAGGATGTAATATAAATGTATTACATGACGTCAGGTATCAGTTATTCAGTTATGTATTGTCGTTTTGAGATTCTGAGAGCCGAGGCTTTGAGAGAAAACTAATAGATTGGTTTCACAATGAAAAATGTTTTTATATAAGCGGCAAGCGTACATTGTATACCAATATTATTTGAATATTGTATATATATAATCTATAAATTATAATAAAATATTATGATAAATAGACGTAGGTACTAATATCTCTTATAAAATAAGCTACACTTATCGGAAATTTAATTATAGGTGTTTTTTATAACAATTTATTTTGAATAAAACTACAAGGTGTATTTATTATTATTTATGACATCGAATTTATAAAAAAATATTATTGGATCGATAAAATTATACCTATAAATGCGTGATTAAATAAAACATTGAAAAATACGATAATTACAAATTTAAACTTTCGACTGTCCTAAAAATGTAAATTTTGAAGATATCAAAAAATTGTAAAGATCAAAATTCAAAGTTGCTCCAAAAAAAAAATCAATCTAAATCCAGTATCAAAATTAGTGGTTCCTATTTAAGAAGTTTTTATTTTAGTGGGCATGCATAGATAAAAATAGTTAAAAATTAGCACTTATCAAAAACTCAAACAAGTCATGCGTTCGAAATATTTCCTGTTACCTTTAAAATTGAGCTCACGGTATACATAATGTGTATAATAAATAATTACATAATTATTAATTTATATAGGTAGCTATATATGATATATATTTTTTGTATTGTATACACAATTATACAATAATATAGTCATTAAAATGTAGTGTTACAATTTTTTTGAAGTTTAAGAATTTAAGTTTCAAGGGGGCCCACTAAGTTGTGTCCTATGGCCCAATCGATCCTTAATCCGGGCTTAACCGTACCTAACTCAGATTTTGTTTTTTACTTGTTTTGAATGTTTTAATCATGACTGCAACTTGGTATCAATCTAGAAATTAAAATGAATCATTGACAAGTTCAAAAATCTGTAAAATACCTACATTTTTTAAAAAAAACCTTTCATTTAACAAAATTTAAACATGTTGACTGTTAACATTTTATCAAATAATTATATTAATATAATTGTAGTACAATTAATCATCTAAGTACACCTTCGCAGAATATGAGTTTTACTATTTAAATTAATCAGTCAATAGGTATATAAATCAGAAATTGAAAAATCTAATTTTAAAGTGACTTTTTTGATACGATAGGTCATAGGTAATTCATAAACAATTTAAATGTGTATTCATATTTAGCCTATATAGGTGCTATAAATATTGGTTTTTTATAACTAAAATATTTGTAATATATAATGAAAAGCTTATGAAATGAAAATTGAAACTAATTATAGCATTAAGACTTCATTTTTCCTTTAGTTATGTAATTGTTTGTTTAATTTTTTTTATTCACTATAACATTAAAATATTAGTAATTTCAGAATCTTCCATACAACACAAATTTATAAATATCTAACTATAAATAATAATTGGAGCCATTCATATAATACTTAGTACCTAATTAAATCTTCAATAAATGTATCTCTATATTGATAGAAAACTATCAAAATGTGATAAATGAAGTCAAAAAAGCATTTATAAATTTCAATAACAATTTTTTTAAATATAATAAGAACATTTATGGAATGTAACTGAATATCCTTGCATTCTGTTTTTATTAAAAACTAAATAAAAAAATGTGTTTATAAAAAGTTGCATATATTACTTTAATGGTTTACTAAAGTTGAATAGACCACTTGTTGCCACTAAATCATGTTCAAGAGGATGCCATTGTAGTATTTGTTATCTCTCTAACCCACGTGTAACATAGCAAATTTTACATTCACAAAAATGACTATAATCATATTAATTTCTCAAATGAGAGTGAAATGACCTATTATAAAATTTAAAGTCAAGTACATTATCTAAGGCTTATCACAAGCGTTTTACTATATTTTTATTTTAAAGCGAGTTATAAATATTTTAAAATTTTAAATTGTTTACTCGCTTTAAAATAAAAATATAACAAAACGCTTGAGATGCCCTAGATAATGTTCTTAACTTTAAATTCTATAATAGATCATTTCATTCTAATTTGAGAAATTAATATAGTTATAGTCATTTTTGTGAACGTAAAATTTGCTATGTGCACGTGGGTTAGAGAGCGATAGCAAATATTACGCTGGCATCCTCTTAAGGGATCATTAATTCACTATTGATTTATTAAATGATTAGTAACTATTAATACAACTCGGCTTGAGATAATTTTTTATTATTATGTATGTTACTGTTAAAACTTGTAATTATTTAATTAGTTTAATTATTTCAAGACCTAAGAGTAAATAACACATATTTTTAATTTGTATAGTAGTTATAAACTTATAAATCATATAATTTAGAACATATACTTTTAAAATTGTATATAATACAAATTATAATTATTAATATGAAAGATATAAACACCATATAATTATTGTGCAAATACATTATTAATTAGTATACAAATGACTAAAGAGTATATAATATAATTGATACAACATTTTTACTTCATTAATGTAATTGACACATATTATGATACTTCAATGATTCTAATACTTCATAGCTAACATAAAAAATTGATAATATATAAGCATAATAGAGAAAACCCATAATAAATGTATAAATATTATCATTAATTATAATAGGAATCTTATTCTAAAATTATAACTAATGTGATAGGAATGTTGCTCGATATAATAGATTATTTTTTTAAAATACGATTTATCTCTTTGTTTTGACGTTCCATATTTATGTCAGCTTTGTCTGCTTTACCAAGGATGTTTTCAACTAAATCGTTTTGAGAATCAATTTCTCCACCAAGTCCCAATGCTAAACCTATAAATACAGTAATAAATATTAAAAAGTCAATATATAATTACTTATAATTCTATTTTTGTTAAAAAAAATATTGAATTTTATTTGAGTATAAATTAATTTAAATTATTTATATTCATTTATAAACCTTTTAATCGCGTTACTGATCCAAGAATTTCATCCAAATTGTTATCTAAACTAGATTGTACATCAGTTGGTGTAGTTGATTCGTTATCTACCAATCCTCTGATTCTTAAACCTAGTTATAAATTTCAAAATTATATTACCTAAATAACTTATAAAAAAAAAAATAAGATTATATTACCAGGATGTTGATCCATAGAGCTAATATTAGAATTTGCTTGCGTTAAGGTTTCACTTAATGTACTTCTACGCACTTCATTTGTTAATGGAGACCCTGTTGGCTCGACTTCAGTTGATGCACTACGTGGTGGTAAGTTTGATTTACCACTGAGCATATTTTTAAAACTTCCAAAAATACTCTACAAAATACAATTGGTTCAAAAAAGTAAAAATAATATTAATTTTTAAAAATTTTTTATTTATTATATTACCTAATTTAAAAAGTTAAGGAGCCGCTACACCTACATTTGTTTTTTCTGTCTATCTCTCGCATAATATAGGAACAAAGATATCCCGCATTATCACAATTATGACTTTCTGGTTCAGTTTAGGGCAAAGGCACCTCCTATTATATATTTTATAAAGAAGAATATTTCCTGGGCATTGACCAGATAGATTTATTATATTGAATAAGTTATTAATGGTTAAAAATAATCAAAATTATTTTAAATTATAACGTGTTTATATTTATAAAATATGTAAACGTTAAAAATCTATCTGGTTAATGCATAGGAAATATTCTTTTTTACAAAATATGTAATAGGTGCCTTTGCATTACACTGAACCAGAGAATCGTAATCATGAAAATATGGAATTTCTTTGTTCCTTTATTATATAAGATAGAAAAAAAACAAATATTGGTCCCTTTAAATAATATTAAATGAAGATGAACCAATGTATAGTACAGGCGAAGACAATTGAAAATTTTACCAATAATCATTAAGAAGATGTCAGTAGACTATTTATTTTTTATTTTCTACCAACATTCAACTTAGCAAACTTGCGTTCAATATATTCAATATTGTGATGTAAACTAATATCAAAAAAGTGTATTGACCCATCTATTATCAAAATCAGGAACGTAATTAAAGATAAAATGTGGTTTTTTAAATAATTAAAAATGCTTATATTTTGTCGAAAAATAGAAATGTTGTAAAAAATAAGCCAACATTTAAACATAGATAATGTTTTTTGCTTGAGGTTAATAAAGAGATCAATTCACTTTAATATTAAATTTAACAACACAAGATTGGTTAACACAAATTTGAATGTTGTGCCAAAGTTAGGTTACTTAAGGTTTGTCTAGTTTGAGAGAGAAAATCAATAATGCTCTGACAATTTATAATATATTAAAAAGATGTTTTAATAGCATGTGTTGTCTCAGTCTTACTAACGCATACCATACCTAAATATACAACCAGCAATCCCAATTGTGTCTGTTTAATTTAAATATTAGTGTAAAATGAGTTATAATATCAACTTAAAGATAAGAACATTAACTAAATTCTCTTGTAAATTTTTTATAATATTATAAGTGAATGACGAGCATTTTTAAATATTATTATTTTACATACTTGTAACTCGCTTAAAAATCAAAATATCACAAAAAACTAAGATAATTTTTTTACCTATAAGTTTGATGATAGGGCATTTCGTGCTAATATTTAAATAAACACACAAAATTGGAACTGCTGAACTTTGGTATGGTATGCTTTAGTAAGATGGAGACAACATTTGCGGATATGATGTCTTCATAGGTTATTGATGTTCTTATTATTCACTTAAGGTGTATGATGTATACACAATTTTGTACATAAATTATTATTTATTTACTTTAATTCCTTGTATATGCTTTTGGCTGACACGTAAATTAGAATTAATTTCATCAAGCCGTTTATCAGTATTTTGTAGCTGTTCTCTTTGTCTGACCAATTCCTGAAATAGTCAAATAAAAAATATTATTATCATTTGTTTAAATATATTTACTTAAAATTATTTACTTCGGCGGTAGCAGTACCAATATTTTCAGACTCTCTGAGTAAACGTAATGTTCTTTCTGTAGACTGTAAAGTTCTTTGTTCTACATCTCTTGTTGTTTCAATAACTTGTTGTTTTTGTCTATGAGCATTTTCTAATTCTTGATTGCCAAAATTGTTGCCCATAAGGTCATTTCTATAGTCAACGTTGGGTCGAACACGGGACAAAAATTCATTGTCATCTACATCGTCATCGTCATCAAATATTCCTCGCGATGAATTGCTTACGTATCGGTTATTTGACATTTTGCAAAATACAATAAAGAAATACAAAAAAAAAAAATACCTAGATACCTAGTATTAATGATTTGTATTAAAATAAAAAAAATTGAAAATCACTTGAAAAACAATACGACGTCTCGAGGCAAGTACGTAATGAAAAATATAATTTGTAATTTATTGTTAATATTACCAAATACTAATTGCAATATTGCATAATACCATACCTAGGTTTAAAAAATGTTATTTTTTAAAGATGTGTGATGACGTAAAATTCGCTTATCTTAATAGCAAATCAATAGTACCTGTAGTACCTATACTTTGCTCAACGAGAAAACGCACGTCTAGTATGGAAAAAATTGTAAACTGAATGCCACGACTTACTAGTGCCCTAATATCCCCTCTCCGCTTACAACGATGGCCGAAGTTCAGCGCGATTACAATGTATACATTTTTAAGATGACAAATTGTCTATGCAAAACAAATGTTTAGATGATAGTATCACAGAATAAATAAAATTTATTTATAGTATTTTTAGTATTTTTTTTTTAATTACCAATTACATTGTGATATGAATATTGAGTTTCGAACTTCTTTGGGTGTCGTTATCACTGTATCATAACAATAGTAAGTTGTGATTACCCATAAAGTTTTTACTGTTGTTTTTATATAGTTGGCGAATGACGAGTGAGGTCGTTGTAGTCCATATCCTATAAGTCGCACTCACACATCAATTTTATGTTTACTCTAATATTACTACAACCGTACTCGTTGCTCTCTTTGTTCGACGACTACTACCGCTACTATCGAGTGGTGAGTAGTGAGTAATAGTTATTACTTTTTAGTTATAGTTACCACTGGCCAGTGGTGGGTGCTATACTACCGTGACACTGCTACTGATCTCAGTGGATCTCAACCACGTCCCACAATAATTTATTGCGGACAACACTTTTGACGATTAAATATTATCATGTCGGAGTCGGGTTCTGTGATATTATTACGTTCGGGGAACGTCGCTAATAATCTCCAGACACTCTGGGCGTGTGCCATTATATTGTCCACGGCCGTACACAAAGCATAAATTTAATTTCACAACTGTAAACAAAAGAAACGGTAATAACAATAATCGTTTGTTTCAATGTTTCATACATCAGATCGCTGTCTCGCGTGATGTCGAGATCATTAACGATATCCGTCGTGCCATTATAATTGTTTCTGAATATTGTTTTTAATTGTGTTTGTAGATAGTAAAACTATATTTTTTTACAGCAAGTCTCACACGTCGTTTGATTGCTTCTGGTATGCAATACAGCAGTCACTGTTATTTGACTAGTGTAGATCGAACGTAAACATGCCTGTGGCAATGAATCGAAGACGCGTGAGCAATTTCACATACGTCAGTCCATGCGTCAAGTACATGATATTTTTGCTGAACTTCCTGTTTTGGGTATGTGTTGTCATGTATATTCTGTGTTTGTAATTTGATTAGCTATTTTTTTAATCCAATCTTAACAATTTATCCCTATAATTATTAATTTAGTTGTTTGGCGGTTTGTTGGTGGCAGCCGGTACATTTGCGTTTTACGAAAAATGGAATACTATGGGTTCCATCAAGTTGAACACATTCTCCGACGTCATACTTAATATATCACTAGTTCTGATTATAGCTGGGCAGATCATATTCATTGTTAGTTTTGCCGGATGTATTGGTGCTCTACGTGAAAATACTACACTTCTTAAATTTGTGAGTATATACTTATTCATTATTTATGTATTATGTTTTATAATATTTTAATTATAAATTATCTATTGCCACTGGTGTATTATCAAAAGAAAATTATATTTGTATGAGTTCAAATATATCATACTGCTTCCTATTTGTATAGATAAATAAATATGAAATTGATAGTTCATGGACAATCAAATAATGAAATGCTCTTAAGAAAAGTCATTTTATTATTTAACTAAAAGTTATTATCACATTACTAATTATTGTATAAATTAACCCCCAACAGACATGTCCAATTAGTAGTTGAAGTTTGAGAACACTACACCATTTTAGGGACTAAAATTATCCTATATAATGTATATAGAGATTTCATGTATTTGTTTAAAATTTGGCCAACTACAAATACAAACTTTTTTGAAAATCTGTTTCCACGGAATTCAGATTATAATTATTTACTTAATAAATGTTAAGTAATGGAAAAATGTGAATTATTTTAATTAAAAACTTGTGTTTTTTCATTGATAATCAGGTAGGCTAGTACATAGTTTTTATTATATGAATTTAATTATTGTAAATAAAAAAAAAAGAAAGTAATATTTAGTGTAATATTTTAAAAATGATTTTTAAAACTTTAAAGATAGTAAGTTAATTTTATTTATTGTAATTATTTTTTTTATTAATTTTTGTTAATTTTTAATTAAAATTAGGTTTGTATAAAATGTATCGGACTTATACTTTAATAATATTCCCTTTAATTTCAGTTACCTTTCAAAAATATTGCTGCTCAGATTAAAAATTTATTTGTCAGTAATCTAAAAGTTGTACAGACACCAAATTATAGTAAAAAATATACTGATAAATCAAAGAAGTCAAAACCCAAGAATAATGATGAAGTTATTTTTAAACAACTTGATTGTTATGACGAATTACTTAATATCCAAAACAAATATCCAACATACACCAATAGTTTAAAACCAATGAATGACAGTCAACTGAATTTTTATGAAAAATATGTTTTTATTGATAGAAATCAAATATTTAATCTAATGTATAGTACCATAGAACAAGCAAACAATAGTGCTTGGAGATTATATAGGCAAACAAGACTCTCTGCAAGTTCTAAAGCTCACCAGATACATACAAGACGTAATAGAAATGAGGACTTAGCTGAACGTTTTGTAAAAGATAAAAAAATTTTTGGAAAAGGTTTAAAATATGTAGAATATGGGACTAGAATGGAAGATTTTGCTTTTAAAAAGTATTCACTTGTGCATAATGTGCATGTTATAAAGTGTGGCCTAGTAATACATCAAAAACAACCTTGGATTTGTGCAAGTCCAGATGGTTTAGTTATTCATAACAATAAAGTAATTAAGTTGTTGGAAATAAAGTGTCCTTACACTTGCAAAGATACCTTATTGATTGATGAAGATAATGGAAACCTTAGAGTTCCATACTTGAAATACAATAAAGAAAATAATACTATTGATTTAAAACAAAATCACAACTATTTTACACAGTGTCAAATTCAAATGTACTGTACTGGGATGGAGGAATGTGATTTATTTGTTTGCACAAAAGCTGATTGCATAACTGTTTCTATTAAGAGAGACAATTTATTTCTTGAAAAATTAGTCAGGAAAATGGAATTTTTTTATTTCAATTACTACCTTCCTGAAATAACAAAAGTTAATTCTTAATTTTTAACTTATTTTTTTAACCTTTTAGCAAATACAAGATGTTTTATGTGACAATGTATATGTTTTATTATATAAATAAAATATATTAAGGATTTTTAATTTAATTTTATAAATATATTATACTGAATAATTTTTTATTTGCAATATAAATATTTTTTTTCTTATACTTTATTTTATGACTTATTACACCTCAAATTTTAGTGTTTTATTGCTATTAGTTTTAAATAGGCTAATTTATCTAGATTTTTGTGTTTTCTAATATGTGCACGAAAAAAATTGTAATATCTTAACATCCATTAATTATTTTTAGTTGGAAGATTTTTATTCTTTGTTAGTTATAATTTTCATTTCAAATTGAAATGTAATATCTGAACTGTGGAAGTTGTATTTTGGGTGTAAACGGGTTTACTTATAAAATAAGTTTTTGATGGACATGACTTTCTTCATACTAACTACTGGATTGAATATACAATGACTAATTCTTTAATATACTACAATACTTTTAATAATAATGTTGCAGCTGTTAGTCAATTTGAATGTTGATATAACATTATAAAATGTACACCTTGTTGATAAATTTAAGACTTACTTTATTTATGAGCATATACGTTTTATAGACAGCTTACTTAGTCATTGAACTTGTATTTTTAACAGGCATCCAATCTTTGAAAACCAAACTGTTTTTTTGGTTTGTTCATATATTTATTTTTTTGGAATCAACTCCAATATAATGTTAAATACTGTCTAGAAATCCTACAATAATTTTTATTGCTGTTATATGTTGACATTAAATTAATAAAGTTAGATCTTAACAAACATTAACAACTACCTCGGTTTTAAATAGTTTTTTGTGAATATGATAGTTAAATTTAAAAGTAAACAATTATACATCATAAGAAGTATGACATGCCTCAGTTCTCACTTATTTAAATATATTTATTTTTGAAGTTAAATTTTAAGTATATAACTCCATGAGTAAATATAATATAATTATATAATTTAATATGATACATTTTTTTTCAGTACTCATTGTGTCTTTTAATATTCTTCCTACTTGAAATGGGTATTGCAATTATTGGATTTGTATTTCCACACAATATGCAAGCTACTCTGGAAGAGTCATTCACTGATAAAATTATTCATACTTACCGTGATGATCCAGATTTACAAAACCTCATAGATTTTGCTCAGAAAGAAGTAAAAATGTCTTAGATAGAAATAATAGCCTAATTTTAAAAAATTTTCTTTTATATTATATTATAGTTTCAATGTTGTGGACTTAGTTCAGAAGGATATATTGATTGGTCCAAAAATGAATATTTTAACTGTACATCACCAAGTGTTGAGAAGTGTGGGGTGCCTTATTCATGTTGTATCAATGCAACAGATATTTCAGTATGTATAACTTTTTATTGTATTACTATATTCTAAGTATTTATGGAAATCTATTATTTTGTAGAAAGGACTAGTAAATGTCATGTGTGGTTATGGTGCTCAAGATAGTTCTGTAAGTATTCAATAAATAAATATAATGTGTGATATGCATTTGTAAGACTCATATTTTATAATATATACATAAATATCAGGTTGCTGAAGCTAGTAAAAGAGTTTGGACTAGTGGGTGTATTGAAGTTATCCGTATATGGGCTGAAAGAAATTTATATACAATTGCAGGAGTAGCATTAGGTGTTGCTTTATCGCAGGTAATTATAACTAAAATTATGTTTAATTATATTAACAATTTATTGTAAATTTTTTGTTGTAGCTTCTTATTATCAACTTAGCCAAAACCTTAGAAGGGCAAATTGACTTACAAAAATCCAGATGGGCTTCTTGAAAAATAATTAAGGTTTGGGAAACAAGATAATGTTTTCATAATATTATTTTATAGTATAAAAATAATATTGTATTTAGTTACTACAACAATTTTTTAAAAATCTAAATTATTACATAAGCGGTGTTTTATAAAAAAAAAACTATATTTTAATTATTTAAATTTTGTTTATATTTTATCAATTTGTAATTAATACCATTTAAACTATTTTTTACCTGTTTTTTTTTATATATATATACAATTTATATGTTTATAATTTTTAATTCTGACATTTTTTTTTTTTCATCACTTAAGTATATTTCAATTTTTTTAACTTAGTCAATTCAAATTTAAGGTTGTAAATAATATATTAATTAAGTTTAAATCGCCCTGTGATAATGGGCTCAACTATCTGAGAAATGTAATAAAAATTATATAATATTTTGTCTTTTAGTCTGTTCTAAGATGTCCATTATTTTATAATAATTATATTGATTAAGTTGCTTAATATAAAATTAGTATATCTATAGTTGATACTTTTATTTAAAATGCCAATTATAATCTCTTCACATTTAGTATTTTACAATTTATTTGTTGCTCATTCATTGTTAGTTTGGTTAATGAATACTATGTAATTCCTATATTATTTTGTAATTTATTATTTAAATTAATTCATAATTCACTATTTAATATTGATTTAAACATACTATCATTAATACATATTAAAACAAATGAAAAATATAATAGTTATGCATTACATATTTAGAATATTATGTAACTAAAATAGTGGGTACTTTCATGATTATTATATGAAATACCTACTATTTTTTTTAAAGTGAATTTCAAGTCCCCTGCATATTTTATACCAACATCACACTTTATTATTTTATTTATTTTTATTGTTAATTACATGATAATTAATCTATGATTTGTTTATTATTTTACAAAATTATTTTTATTATTATTTTTAAATACTTAAAGGAGCATACAATACAAAATAATTTTCCCTTCAAATTATTATATATGTTAATTTGTAGTGTCCTATCTATTAAAAACAGTTTGGTAAAAATCCATTCTAAAAAAATAATTATATTTTAAAAATATAAAGATATTTAGATTATCTGCCTGATGTAATCTTAAGTCAGCTCTGTAATTGCCCATCTTACACATACAAAAGTTGCTTGCTTCACATATTGTTATATTTATTTACATACACAAAAGTTATGTTTTGGATGTTAGATTTATGAATAAAGACAAATAAAAGAATTAAAATTTCAATACAGTGTTTAGTATTCTGTAAACATTTAAAATATTTAAGGTAGCTATAAGCCGGTGTTTCTTTGCAGTGTCACAATGAGTGAATGTTGCTGTTGTAACAAGTGTACCTGTTTAACAAAAATTACTCTTAGATTTTAAATATTTAAAAAATACTACTTAATAAAATTGTTGATTCAATTGCCATTGTCTAAACACATAAGATACCTGAAATAAAAATTCAAAAATATAGTTTTAAGATATACTTAATTTATTGTGTGAAGTAAATAAATTGTATGTGTTAAATAGATTACGTCAAACCCGGTCCAATAACATCATGTGGCTTTTATCAATTCCTCGAAATTCATAACTTATTGAATAATTTGAGTACAAATGTGAAACCTATACCGTTTTTCTTATAACTGAATACACTTTTAAACAAAAAAAAAAACTAATTTTTTTGTATAGCATGCTCCTTTAAAATGTAATTTAAAAATATAATCTGATGTATTTTTATATAATATTGTAATAAGTGTTTATACATAGTATGTGTGTATTATAGTAAAGTTAATAATATCTACTAATTAAGTGTGATACATTTTTATTAATTTTTTTTACTGTTTAGATTACCAAAGATAATATATAAACAATTAAAAATATATTTTTAACACTACCTGTTGGCCGTTAATTATTTAAAAACAAAATTTTATCTACAATGATCCATAGTAGCGTCTCATATGTCCACCACCAATGTCAGAACAATTATAAAATTATATAATTAGTTTATTATAAATCACAATTTGTCATTCCTAACGACTACACGGACCGAGTATTTAATTTCTATTTATTTCAATTTAATTAATCAACGAAGTTTTGGCTGTACAGTTTTGTTCACTGGATCGCTTGTGGAAGAATGTACATTCACTAATACATTTTTGTTACATGTCTTGCGTACAATCTCATGCTGGACGATAAAGAATGATGAACGTACTAGCTGCCTAGTAATAAACAACAACGTTGTACTCGTCATCCGGGCGACACAGCATTGGACGAAACTCGAATTTGGTTCATTTGTAATGCAAACACTATACAAGTAGAAATCATTTTAAAATGTAGATGATGAATCAGCCAACATCGTTAAATCAATGAAATCGAATTCATCGTCTCACTGTGATTATTAATGATTTCATCGTACAATATGATGATTTCGTGGATTGAAGACGTAGTAATTGACTAACCGACGACGTACGTAAAGTTGTAATTCTTAGCCAAAGCCGATGGGGGATCGGGGGTACGAGAAACAGGATGCGTGGTGTCGGATGATAAGTCACCAACGCCGCACGTTCTCCGGCACCCTGTGGTGTGATGACCGATGAACTCGCGGTTGTAGCGCGCTCGGTTAGACCTCCTCTGGCGGCCAAACGGCACCAGATATTTCTACAATCGCGCGACCCGACGGCGACGCTGACTCGATGGCGCCGGAGTGGACAACGACGTTGTCTTAACGGCACCAACAGCAGTTATGGCAATCATTGCTATAATTTACGAGAGCTCGACAATTAATCGTTACGTAACAATGCGCGATTGCATTGGCTTGGTGAACACGAAACGTCATAGATAACGGTAAAGTTAGAACGACACTGTGGTCTGTACGTACAAAAGTAACGACAGGCGGTAGAAAAGTTGGCGGGCAGCGATGGAACAGCCGGCGAAGAAACCGGACAACAATGATGAATACACTAAAAACGTTACCAAAGCGTCTATAACGTGGCACACTCGGACGCATCACGTTAAAATAAAAACGTCTCGATGTACCACGTTTAAGCACGGGCAACACGGGCGGAGGCTGACGGACGGAATCGGGGACGCATAAAAATAATACGGCCACCGATAAAGGCGATAAAGCTGCCGATCCAAATCGCAAATGGTACTGTTCGATCGTGCAAAAATACAATGTCGGTGTCGGTTACGTCTCAACAAGATATTGTAAAAGTAAAAACAAATATCGTTTGACATGGGATTACACGGGAACACACGATACTAATGGCCAGCATGATGTGTTTGAATGCAGTGACAATGTATATATATTATATATGTACATATCCTGACTGTGGCTGTGGTGACACATCACTGACATCGTGTCATGGACCGAACGGAGCACGTTAATTTGCATCGACACCGGCTGTTCGGATTGCTGTGTATACATTATATCTATATGCTGTCAATACGGCCTGCACCGATACCAAAGACGAGTCGCAACAATATTAATATATACCGCCCACCGACTGACAATACTATACATATATATATATATATGTGATATTATTATAGTAAAGTCAATAATACATCATTGATAACAATAATAATTAATAATATGCACAACGGGACCGGTCGACGTGAACGCGCGATTTCTGTGCGATGCGTCGTCCGGAATAATAGTGAATTAAACGAGACGTAGGTATTCACTACGAAACTGATGTGCCACCGAGCCACCGATAATACACGAGGTCGACGCACGAACGGACGGTGTACAATATGTGGTGGCAATGCAAATTACACACCAAAACGAATAATGATGAATTGTCGGACGGTTATACTTATACATTTTACGTACCAAAACGATACATGGTTTTAACCTTATACACTCGTCGCTCAATCAACACTCACTAATTTTAATTGTGTATATAATTAATGTTTTCAAAACTTATAAAATGTTTAAACGATTGTAATCTCAAAACAAAAAAGAACATTATTATTATTTATACGTCGCTCTACGCATAGATGTAGTCAAATTGTCTGTACAATAATAAGCCGACTAATGCGATACATACGCGTCATAATGTATTATTATTATTATTATATTTAGATTTATTTGATCATTAATTTAGCTTTAAATACAGGCATTATTTTACACTATAATTTATAATAATTGCTAATAAAATAATATGCTGACTAAAATAAATATTGTTTTTTATTAATTTTCTTTTAGTTATAATTAATTTTAATATAAGGATCTAATAAGCTATACTGTATATACCTATTAAACTGTTTATTTCTTTATTTATTATCCTTGTTTTTATTTTCATCCAAAAAACAGTTTTTCAAACATTTGCAGTGTTAAATAATATTTATATCTCTTCGATTACTGTTCTTATTTGTTATTTATAAAAATTTTCTCAATAATAATATCACTGTATTATATTCGTTATTGTTATTGTATACCATATACGTTTATATTAAATATTATAATATATTAATATTATTGTGCATTGTGCATTTATATATATTAAATAAAATATGAATGCTCAACGTCGATTGAATGAAAAATTATTAAATTATTTGTCAATTTGGCATGTGAGAAATTTTCGTATTATGTGCAAATACAAAAACAATATCAAGTACATCAAGTATCTTATATATAGGAGATAGGTACAGGATAATTCGTGTACCATAGCTATACTTATGCGCTATTATAGTAGATTTTTATGGGCAATTAATAATTATTTAAAATCTAGAATGTAAATTTAAGGCCCAAATGAATAGAAAAACATACAAGCGCGGTACTTGAATTATTTTCCGGGGGGAGGCGGGCAGAGTGGGGTAAATATTTTTTTTACATGAGCTGAGGTTTTAATGAGGTTATTTAAATAAAATATAAATATTTTCGTATCATATAACATAACATAATGTAGCTATTACTTATTAGCTATATAGTACAAACTTTTGAATAGTTAAAAATGTTTTAAGAATAATGTCAAGTATTTTTTATGTACCTTATGTAAGAAAATTTTTAATCACGGACCTTCAACAATTATAATCTATATTAACAATGATGTACAAAAATGACAATTTCTTTATTACTTTAATATTATATACCTTTGTGAATGCATGATTATGTTCTTTTACTAACATTTCATAAATATAAATTAAAGTAATTGTGTTTAGTAATGAACAGATGAATTTGTTTGACTCAACTTTAATGCAATGATTTGGGATACATTTGTTTGTTTTTATTTTCATCCAGTGATTAGTACTCAATAAAAGTAATAATAAAAAAAAAAAAAGATTTTTTCCTTATTAGACAATACTAGTAGGTTAATCCATAATAAAAAGACCAAAGATGTTATTTATTCAAACTTCATTAATTCAATTATTATAATAATTCAAAATAAATTCAATTTATTCCGTAATTTATAATGTTTTATGACTTTATTATATATCGTACATATTTTTCAGTGGGGGGCTTGCGAGGGGATTGAACTGTTTTCTGGGGGGATAGAGCCCCACCTTGCCACCCCTCTTGGCGCCGTGCCTGAAAACATATTTACGTAAGCATCGACTATTCCGGTGAAACATGCGACTGTATCATGTATGATATATCATGAGTCCAGATGTATTAGTGCAGTACATCATCAGTCATCACCATTCACCACCGTATAGGAACAGCTTTCTTAGGGGACAGAAAAATACAATAAATCCACAGACTTTGTAGTTTGCACTATGAATTCTAATATTTTTTATTGATCAGAGATTTTTTAAACGATTTTTAATAACTATTTTAGTATTTTTTACAAAACGAAAACGTATATATTATTATAAAATATAACATTGTTTCATGTATTTTCATTGATTGATTAATTGATTCGTCAATTCTATAAATCAAAAATGTCTTAGGCAAACTTTAAATTATAAATTATAATACAACTGCGTGATAAAACGTCGAACGTCGGCATTACAGTTGGCACGTGTTCACATCGTTCACGAACGCTCGCCAGTACCTGCACAGTCACCGACGCACCGCATATCGTCGGCGGTATTCGAAGTGACGCTCTGTCGGCTCAGGTCACCCTAGTAGGCATCGGCGGGACTCCGGTTTTTGCTGTCCACGACGATGGCCTACAAGCCGTGCAGCGGAACAACGCGTTCTTCGCAATGTTCCAAATTGTTGGCACGCTGTCCGTGTTCTACCTGCCGTACTATTGCTGCGCGTTCCGGACTACGAGTCTGCACTGCGCCCGCGTATTCGGCCAAAAATTCTACCGTAGATAGATGGATTATCTATCTTGGTTTCAATTATCTCCGGTCAACACCCAGCACCTAACTGGATAATGATTAATGGTACAGCTAGTATGAAATTAAAACGGTTTTATACGGTTTCGTATGAATAATAAATTATATATATATATATATATATATATATCGCATGCTATTGATGCTATTGATGAAATCAAATGGAAACCGATCTCTATTTCGTGAACTGGATAACTTTTCATGGAATGGAAACCGTTTTTTCCCACTTAGTGAAATAATTAAAAATTTCATGAAATGTATACTATTAAATTTCATATCGTGTAAATGTTTACATCAAATGACCGACCATCCACTTGGTGAAACAAAATATAATATTTTAATATTATTAATATTATACTGTTATCACAATATTTATATTGTTACATTATAAATTTATTATTATCAATATTTTATTTTAATTTATTATATAATATTAAATTTTAAATATATTTAATATAATTGCATTTAATTTTGTGAGATTTGGAGAAAAATATATAATATACAATCGTAATTATCTTATTTATTCTGATATGTCTAATCTGCTTTACAACCAGGTTATTATAATTGTATTCTTATAACTTACATTAATTGTATATGTAAAATATAATTTTGAATTTGTTATAATTAATTATGTTCTGTAACGTGTAAGATTTGACTAATGACATACATATATTTGGAATCCTTATACCTATAGTTTATAATTTATATACCTATCCTTCTCAGGATTCCTTACGGTATCCATCGGTGTTGTATTTACAATTCCTACGATGTTTTAATTATTTCTTGAAACATTTTATAATATGTACCTATTTAGATATTTAATATTTATAGCCTATGCAGATCGACCACGAACACGTTCACACACGAGTTCATGATGTACAAATGAATCTCCTGTTAACTATAAAGTCTATACATACCTAATACATAAATGATAAATATTATTATTTTATATATTAACGATTTTATTACTCATTATTTCGTTAATTAGATAAAGTTATTTCGATATAATTTTCGATTATCATTATTCATTAAAAACTCAAAAAAAGAAACAATAATTTTTCTATACACAGAAAAATTTCATTGACATTTTTAACAAATAAAAAAACCTTAGCTTAATGACCAGCAGAAAAATACATTTTAAATTTCAGAATAATCATATGAATGAAAAAATCAAGCGGCTCAGTGGTACAAAATTCAGCATAAAAAAAAAAAAATGTGTTTAGAAAAAAATTATAAGCAAGTGGCTAATTATAGAAATAACAAAAAACAAAAAATCATGTATAAATAAGAAAAAAGTAAGATAGGAAAGATATGAGAATGTTTAGTTAGTGCAAGATATCGCAAGTCGTAGGCCACTGTACACCTTTGCAACATTCTCGCAACCGGTCCTGCGGGCAAACGATGAGTGTTGTGGGCGCGTTTGGCCGGGCACTTGATGCGTTGACCATTACGGAAGGCGAAGCTCAAAATGCTTCGGCCACGGAAAGAACGGTTACCGGCGATGGAGCTAGTGCGCGATGTCGAGCGCAATGATGACATTGTAATTAAGTGTAGATGACGATTCTAGCGACTGACGTCGGCAACCGAAACACGGAACGAGCGAATAGTGTCGATGCTACGGAACCGGCGGTGATCGGTGGCGTTACTAGGCCGGCGGGATTGCAGTCACAACGCGCTGATACTTTCCGTCGATTTCCTCTTGCATCTCATCAGCCGCGTCTCCATCCAGTGGCCGCCGTTAGTGTTGGCATGCAGCCTTGCCTACGTATTTTGAAAATATCTTACTAATATCGACATTGATTATAAGTAGTATTTATAGTTAATATTTTTGAAAATGTAAACTTCATGGCTAATGTTTTAAATGTTTTTAAGTCTCCCCGAATAATATTTTTAAATTAAAACAAAACAATGAACATCGTTAAAACATGCAATTTTCTCCAACTTTGATCCTTAAATGTCTATAAAAATTTTTTTTTATATATTTTTAGATTTTTTAGTTTCCAGTTGGAACTACTTATGAAGAATATAACACTTCATTTTAAAACTTTAGCTTTAAAAATTGAAGGTTTTATACATTTTTTCTACAAAATACTAGTTTGTAATTGTTGTGATTTTGGTAAACTTTATAAAAACTTGAGCTTAAATTTGCTTATAAAAAAACATTTTTGGATGATAACTGATTGCTAGAGTCTCAAACATGGCAATTGAACTTATCTTATTTTTGGTAACCAAATTCTAGACATCAAATCACCATTTCCAACCGTATTCCCGGTAAAATAATTTTTATTTGGCCAACTCCAAGGCTTGGCGCTTGCAAACATCAAAATTGAGTAACTCCAGCCCCTAGTAACAAGGACCTATAATGCGTTTATAGCTTATACAGCTCTTGTATAGCTCTCTACTATCTGATATCTATGGTCAGCTCCAAGACCAGTAACTAGGGGGGAAGGTCCGGTCCACTGGGTCCAGGCCTCTAGTGGTCTGGCTTCCCCGAAATTTATAAGATGTAGAAATATTTTAGTGGTGAATATAATTTATTGACTATACAATTTCAGTATCTATGTTTAAAAAAAATGTTGGACGCCCGAATTTTTTTTCAGTTATTGCCTAGATCAGCTCGATCTAAAATATTTTAAGCCGTGGTAGTCTAAAGTTTATATCATTAAATGGTTAATATTAAATAGTGTATACCAGTCCCTATTTTTGTAAATTTTGCTACAACACATTTAGCCATTTTTTTTTTTTTTAGCATATCTAGACAAATATCTTTCAAGGGTTGTAACTAGTAAACATAAACTTTTTTTCGTCCACTTGTCATTTGCTACTGCACACAAAAATAGAGACTGATAGGTACTATTATTAGTGTTATCAATGAACCTTGGGTGGTTGTCGGGGTATTATATTTGTAGGCTGTAGCATGTTTGCATGAACGATAAACTTACTGATATCTCGACCTGATAACAGTACATTTAATATAATATGTTGATTGTAGGGTACTTTGTTGTTATTATGTTATATTTTAGTTACAATCATATTAATAATTAATAGAGCAACGACAAACCGTCTACAACGGCTGTAGGTTACTGTTGTGCTGTACAGAAATTCGTTTTGATTGTTTCATTTCGAATTATTATCTCGATTTTCATTTTTAAAATGCAGATAACAACTATGAATATGCATCGTGATATTAATATATTATTCTGATAGCGATTATTGTGGCCGAAGATCGTTTTTTTCACTAAATTTATTTGTTTAGTTGGGCTCACGAACAGAAGTATTATTTAATATTTGTTTTATTTTCTGATTTTATTTTTGGACTATAGTGTTTCGATCTTCTTGAATCGCACCCTCCGTGGTGTCATTGGTCAATGTAAAATGGTACGCGGACAGAAAACGAAAAGGAAAAAAAACAACGTTTGATTCACAGGTAAAACCTTGATTACAATGGTAAATAAATAACAATAAAAATTAGCCATTTATGAACGAAAGACCCATAATCTTCCATCCGTACATAGGTCAAATATGTTTGGGTTTTGTAACCCCTCGTACGGTCTCAAAGAATACGGGCCAAGTAACAGTATTCTTCTTTATTTGCTTTAATATTCTATGGTCTGTTTCATTTTAGCGCTCCAATAGTTGAACTTGCCCCGCGATGGAACGATTGCAAACATGGTTTGTCCGCGAGGACAAACTGTGTCTGCCCCTTTGGCGGACTATGTCAACAAAATGTTACATGGCATTCAGTGCCCTCAGTGCTGGAGCCACAGTCATCACATTTTTTTTGATATACTGGTTCTGTGGTGGATTACTAGCATTATCTTTTCTGCTCATGAGTATTGTCGGTAAGTAAATTATTTATCCTATTGCTTCTATCGTGCAACAACATTATTGGTTCTAATTAAATATTTTATTTTATCATTAGGGTTTATTTACCATTCGGAAGATTACTTATTATATTATCCAGACCTACCTGATCATTCTCGTATTTTTGTACCACAACCATCAATGTATGGTTTGCCATATGAAAACTTATTCATTAAAAGTTTAGATGGCACACGATTACACTTATTCTTGATAAAACAACCAGGAGATTTTTCCAAGATGGTACCAACCATTTTATTCTTGCACGGAAATGCAGGAAACATGGGTCATAGGTATGAGAAATATTTTACTGTAGTATTTTGTTTTTAAAAATATTTAAAAATTTCTTTGTAGATTAACCAATGTAGTGGGCTTCTATAATGAACTGAGATGCAACATTGTAATGCTAGAATATCGTGGATATGGGTTGTCACAAGGATCACCTTCAGAAAGAGGTTTCTACATGGATGCAAGTGCAGCAATAGATTTTATTTTAACTCGTAATGATCTAAATCTTGGTCGAATCATAGTATTTGGACGTTCATTAGGTAATACATTTTTCTATAAATATTTTTTCAATTATTGTCAAATATTTAATTAAGTATATTGTTTTATAGGTGGTGCAGTTGCCATTGATTTAGCTGCTCGATTAGAATATGCCCAAAAAATCTGGTGTGTAATTGTTGAGAATACATTTACATGTATACCAGATATGGCAATAGAACTTATGTCTTCTGAACTTTTGAAATACATCCCTTTATTTTTGTACAAAAATAAGGTAATTTTAATGAAATGTTAATCAATTATCTAATTTTTAATCTTTTTTTTTCTCTTCATCTCAGTACATGTCTAATTGGAAAATGGGCAAACTGCAAGTACCAATATTATTTGTTTCCGGCGAAGAAGATACGTTAGTTCCTCCATCAATGATGACCAATTTATTTGATGCTTATTGTGGACCTTTAAAACAGATTGTCAGGTTTAGAAGAGGTTCACACAATACCACATGGAACTGTCCTGGTTATTACAGGAAGATTAGAAAATTTTTAAAAATCACAGCAAAACACAGACCTTCTGCTGAAGATCTCCATTGTGTCATCAAAATTGTTTGACATTAATTGTATTAGTTCCTAAACATGATTAAAAACAATGGTATAGTTAATACAAAAGAGTAGATATTGAAAAAAAATAGTATCAAATAATTTTTTCAATATTAATTTTTACATGAATGCACATAATTTTTAAAAACATTTGTAATTGTATATTATTACTAAACGCCTGAAATTTTTTTAAAAACAATAATAAATATATATTTATTGGAGTTTCTCTACTTATTTGTCATACTTAATATATTTATTATTTTTAAATTTAATATTTATTCAAGTATTAGTTTACTGTTTTACATTACACCAAAAAGTAACTTTTAATGCTTTTAATATTATGTATTATCAATGCTGGAATTTGTATTTAATAAAATTGAATCATTTTTTACTTTCAGTATAATATAGTAACTTACTTGATTGTCTTGTATTACATCAGCTGAACAATAATTACTTTAGTTATGCTGTTTTATTATTACTGTTATGGGCAGAGTTTCTTCTTATATTTTTATATTCAAAATTAATTTTTGTAATTTTATGTATAATTAAATTAAATTATGTTAATTGGTTTTTGCAATTTAATAAGTTTACACTTTACAAAACATATTGCTCCCAAAAATGTATCTTAGTTAAATTACTATTGCCTACTAGTAGTGTCTAGATCAGGGGTGGTGAATCTATGGTACGTTTGCATATTGGCCAAATTCTCATGATATGCAAAAATATATTTTTTTCATTATTTAATGTTGCACTATGAAAGTAAAAAAAGTGAACAAAATTATTTATTATTTCTAAAAAAATATAATCATCAATTAAAATAATTTGAAACTTACTATTTCCACTGTTTCCAGGTATGATATTGATTACTTTGAAAAAATCTGTTCTTTCCAAATAAACTCAATTTTGCATCAGTACATGTAATATTATATGAAAGTTTATTTTCCAAAATTAACTATTTCAATTAAAACAGGAATAATACATTATTGAACGGAACTAATGCTACTTGTTTTTCATTAAAATATACAAGACTAATAAAATACACAACTAATTTTGAAATAAGTTTGCTAAACATATTTAAGACCTCCCATCCTGAGAAAAAAATTTTATATTGTTAATATTTTTTTTTATATTTTATATTGTACCTAGGATCATAAATTGTTGGCACGTGAATTTTTTTTAAGACTGATTACAAAATTTTTAACATTTTGCACATGACCTAAAAAGATCCCCCACCCTTACTCTAGGACATATTAATTGAGATTTTGCAGCTGCATTATAACTTCCTGTAATTTATATTTTGCTACGAATATCTTCCAATAAAATGCAGATATTAATGTAAAAAAATAATAAATTGAAAAATTTATCAGGGCCTTGAAATTACATCCATTTTGAAGTTCCATTCTAATTTGACTGCATTCCTATTACATTAAGATGTATACAAGCTCAAATAGTTTAACTTTATAATTGGTAATCTGTTGAATTTTTTTGAAACTGTAAAGAGCAAAATAAGCATACATTTAAGAATCATTATTCAATTATAAAAAATATTAGATACTCAATTGCAAATTGTAAAACTCATACTCACTTCACTGTAAAATGTGCTTATTATAGAAATACTGAAATAAAGACAGAAAAATAGATATTAAAATAACCTTAACTTAAATAAGTTACATTTTTTAAAAACTTCTCATGGATGTTAAGAGGACTCTAGCCCGCATATTTTGTCTTTGTCGTTTAAGTGCAGAACCGCAAATCTACATTCAATTTAGCTGCTTTAGTTTTACAATGAACGTGATTTATTGGAAGTATTTTTTTTTCAATATTTTAATTTTAAAGCAAGTTATGATCATTTTTAAACAATAATTAACCATAACTCAGGTAATTATATTTGTTTTAGTCTCGCACAAAAAAAGTATTTTCAAAAGAATTTTACTTATTATGTTAGTCTGTATACTTGATACAAGCAATGCAGAATGCACTACAACTTTAAAGTTCCTATAGATAGGTATTGAAGTTCAATAACGAATGTGATGTAATTAAGATTATAATAAATTATTCAATTGATTTCATTTATACCAAAAGGATATTCATAACTAGGGTTAAGAAATTCTAATAAATACATATTATTTTTAGTAAGTCCTAGATTATCGAAAGTAAAATACAAATTTGTTTCACACTTCCCTGTTGTATAAGATTTTTTTTAGTAATTTATACATATTTACGATTGCTAGTGCTATTTTTGGGCATATTTTTATATAGTAAAAAAAATAAATAATATAACTCCAGTTAAGTAGGTATTTAAATATACAAATACATGAACGAAAATATGTATTTTGAATTTTAAATAGGAACTGTTATAGGTAGTTAACCGATAACGTTGGTCAATTTATTTTATTCATTTCCGACAATTTAGTTATTTTTAAAATATAAGTCACTATGTCAGATACATTGTACTGCAATTATAGGGTACGTCATTATTTACGTTCCAGAGCTGAACAATGGTACCTAAATAGTAAATACCTAATACTATATACTAAAAAAATAATATAAAATTGGTACCAATTATAAAAAAATCCAAACATTTCTTTATAAAAAAAAGTTTTTGTCAACAATTTTATTTTGCTAATATATCAATTTTAGTGCTATTTTTGCGTTTTTCTGAGTGTATATTAAAGCGCTAAAAATGTACTTTTTTAATGCTATAACAACTTCCGAGTTCTGTTCACAACAAAGAATGAATGACAGCATAGGTATATTATCATAAACTCATTAAGTCATAACTCGCTATTAAAAAAATATTTCAAAAACTCAAGATAATAAAGTATAGTTAATTCTTAAATTGTTATGAATTCAGAATTTATGATACACGGTACCACGTGGCTAAATTATATAGGTACATGCTTATCACGCTGGCACGCTACAACTGAAATAGGTCTTCTAGAAGACGTAGTCTCTGGACGTTTTTCAATAATTGTGGTGGAGGGGCTGATTGGCTTATCTCTTTAATCTTCTTGACTTTGAAGCCGCTAGATAAAAGCCATGTAAATCACAGAGTGATTCATTTGTTATTACTCACAATTTTGATTATTGATTAGTTATTAGTTATAATAATAACCGATAAGTACCGTTATTATTTACTCGGACTACTCATTACCTAAAACTGCGGACTAAGATTCAAATTAGTAATTGTGTTCGTGGATAGGTAAATTATGGAATTTAAGTTGCGTTATATACATAAAAAAATAAAATAATAGAAATTGTTACCTAAACCATAATATCTAGTTGAAAAAGTAACTACATTTTGAATAGGTACTTATATGCAAATAATTGAAACATTGAATATTATAAAAGTAGATTGCTCGCATAAGAAGGAAGTAAACGATCAAATAGTTACCTACAGAGTTATGGTGATGTTTAGTACTAGATATTGAAATGAAAAATTATTACCTAATATAATAATAAGTATTAAATCAAAATGATTTTCGATCTATCTTAACCGTAATGTCAAACCCACTACATCCTGGCATCCTGCAGTATATGATTTTTGAAAATCGCTATGTATAGACATATGCTTATGAATTATGATAATATGTAATACCACAGAATAGATTAAATTTAATCTATTCTGTAGAATTACTATCTATTATTGTATGAGTAGTTAAAGCTTTATCGTTGCTTAGCGTAAACTACTTGAACACTGAAGTATAATGTCGAAACATAAATTTATACAATTTATTATTACCGTTGTGAGCTTCTACATAAATTAGACGGACGATTTTTGATCAAATAAATTAGCTTATAATTAATTTAAAATTTGCCGTTTTTATCATAATATCACCTATCTACCAGTTTGTTAATAAGACACCGTTAGTATTTATTTATCGACCACCTACAATAATATTATTATCGCGTCTCGCGTTTAAATTGACGTAGGTACTATACGCAAACCAAGCAAAAAAATAAAAAATTCGTTACTCATCTTATAAAAAATTTGGTTGCTTACAATACCGTTCTAACTCATCCTGTACCTACCCAAAAGTCGACTAATATTACGGTCACCCGTATCTACTGCATAATACTAACATGGACCAGTGGAAACGTGGAAACGCGATCGTCACAGGCGCGGGTTCGGGCATAGGAGCTGCCACGACAGTAGAGTTGCTCCGACATGGTGTAAATGTAATTGGATTGGACGTTCAGTCGGCAAAGCTCGAGGTAGATTTTATCAGTAATCTTGTATTACTGTACACAATATAGTCAACGTTAAATTTGTTTTGTGTTGTAGCCATACAAACATTTTAAGGAACAGTGGCGTATTTATATATCATATTAGGTACTATAATATTATTGGTTGGTATATTTCAAAAAAAGTGTTGTGGTTATAATACCGATAAGAGGGACAAGAGTATAGGTAAACACCAACGAGTAAATTCTCTATTTTTATTTATTTTCAATAAACAAAAAAAAAGGGTTTATAAACTCGTCAATCGCTCCAAACCATGTTCATGATTCCACATCCTCACTCATCTAGACCTATATTGTTATTACTATATTAAGGTATTTCGAATTTGCCAGATTCTTAATTTGATCTTAATGTACCTAATTACGTTTTCAGTTGTATCTTTTTATGCTATATTATTTTTAACAACCATTCTTGTTTTAATTTTTTTATACATATAGTTGTAATCGTTGAGCTATATTAATTTAGATATTGGAAACTAATAATATATATATTATATACACGGTGATTCTTTTATCATAAAACACTCATTATATCAAAAAGTATTCATGTTTTTGAAAACATTTTTTTTGCATAGTTTGAAGTTGTAAAAAAAACAACGTTTTTGTTAAAAAATAATAATATAACTACTCATAAACTACTCGTTCTAAATTCGATTTTTATGTATCAAAATACTCAGAAAATTATTCCGCTTTGCAATATGAAATTAAAACTACGTTGTCGTTCAAAAAAAGTAAAAAACTTAAACAAATATAAGGATCAAAAATATTTAAAAATATAATTTTTTAATAAAAACGTTTTTTAACAACTTCAAACTATGTAAAAAAATGTTTTTAAAAACATGAATACTTTTTGAAATAATGAGTGTTTTATGATAAAAGAATCACCCTGTATACCTATATGGCTATATAATAATTATTTAGGTAAATATCTAAATATCTCATGATATAGTGCAGGGTTGGCAAATCTATGACACGCGAAAAATTAAAATATTTTTACTTTATAAATAGGCTATCGTTATTTTAAATCACATCGAGAAATAAAATAAATAATTAATAAAGTAACATATTATTATAATATTATGTATCTAAACTAATTTTTTTTGTATTAATACATTAATCACACAATAAAATTACAATAATTTTTTTTTACTATATTGAATAATAATATATACATAATATTTTTCGTAGCACGCTCGAAAAAAAAGTAGTGTTTAAAGGTTTGCCATCCCTGGTATTGTGTTGGACTAGGCTAGTCACATCCTCTAACTTTGAAGTCTGCTGTCTGCGCAAATGGTTCATCGAAAGATAAATCCCGAAATCGGAAAATCCGATAAATTTTTAATAAATGTAATCATATAATAAATAAATAAATAACCACAAGGTTCATTTATATAAATATTTATATGGACTTATTAGTAATTATAATATTATAGCAATATTTTTATGTATAATAAGCTAGTAAATAATATTAATATTTAATATAATATACATAATATTGGTTATATCCACATAGGAACTAGCAAATTCGTTAAAAGACGACACGAAAAATGCTACGTCGATTACAGAAGACAGCAGTCAGCGAGGGATTTTCTATCCTAAGACCTGTGACATTATTGACGAACAAGCAGTACAGGATGTGTTTGACTGGGTGAACGCTGAGCTCGGTGGTGTCAGCGTGTTGGTCAACAACGCTGGTATCATAATGCGGAGCAGTCTGTTGGGTGAGTACCATATTATAATATACATAGGCGTGTTTATGTACCCAAGTCGGCGGTCAATGACCAAACTATCGAATTTAAATCAACTTAATGTTGTTATTATTGGTATGATATTCATAAAAGATAAAACCGATGAAAGAAAACTAGAAACAAAATAGATTATAAAAATATAGACTATTTAATGCGTTTAACATTATTTCTGTGGAAAAAAAAGGATTTTCAAACTCTTGTATAATGTATATACATAATATTTGAAATATTTCTCTAATTTAACTAAATGATCTTCACAACTAAATAAATGTCTTAAGGATAAAGAGACAGTTAAATTTAGAAAATAAATAACCTAAGAAAATAAAAAAATTAGTATTTTTCCCTCAAACTTACTTATTTACTTACTTACTTTGGATCAGCTAATAATCAAATAAATCCAGGTAAATATTACGCATTAGCAGTCTACACTATATTAGTCTATAAAGTATAATATAACAATGTAAAATATTTAAGTATATGTATATACTTTATCTGTATTCTACTTACTACAGGTTTCAGATACCTTAGGTTAGGTTAGGTTAATACATAATATACTGTGATATAATATTCTTTAATATTTAAAGTAGAATAATTCTGGAAGTTTTCGCACAAAATTTCGATTACAAATTACAATACATTTTCAGAAAAATTACCCGATTCACATTTTGCTTACAACATATATGTTCTCATTTGAAAAACTAAAGTTGGTATCGCCAATTGCCACATGATACTTCTTAAATTTTATGAAAAATCTAAGTACTCGAAAATATCGTTTTTAATCACAGTTAAAAATTCCAAAAATCAGTATTTTAATATATTATGCAAAGTTTAGCATAAATTTGCTATGAACATGCTTAAAAAATCACCTTGTACATGGCATAGAGGCAAAACAACAAATATATATATAACTATAAATATATAAAATTTCATATCAAATTATATCAAATTATTTTCAAAATCATGTAAAAATCTGGGTTATGTATGTTGAAGTGATGGGGGGAAGGGGTCAACTTCACGCCTTCACGGACGTTGAATATATATTATCTACTGATGTTAGTTGCGCACTTTCGCTATTATAACAGACAACAGTTAGGTATAGTAGATAACTACTAATTATACCAATACTTATGTACACAGCTATATTACATTACGTATGATTTTAAATTGTATTTAAAATAATTTTATGTTTTTGCTATAATATATACCGCGGACTCTACAGACGGTACGTTGAAAGACTGGAAGTTTTTCATGAATATCAACGTATTGGCGCAATGCGTATGTTCGAGAGAGGCGTACCGATCGATGTCTAAGAACAATATTAATGGGCACATTATTCAAATTAACAGGTAAATAATAAATATTATTATATAATCATTAAATAGTTATCACGTGGTGAATCGTGAGTATAATATATAAATATTATTATGTGGGTACTCCTATAATATGATATGTGACACTATTCTTGTATAGAAGTAATAATTATTATATAATTCATTATAATTTATAATCATTATAATATTATGATCATACAGCTTATAAATAAATAAGCTATACCAACTACAGTACAAGCCTATACTAATAACTTTTGAACAATTAATAATGTATGCCAGTTTGTTCGCACTATAACTATGTATAATATGATACATCGTATATACAACGATAAACTATAAAGCGCATTATTATGTTTATTTAGGTTTAATTATACTTATACGTTATACAATAATATATCAATATATATATATATATATATATTCATAGTATTGGCGGTCATTCCATCACACCGTATTACGCGCATAAAATGTACAATGCTTCTAAAACGGCCATCACGGTGCTGTGCGAAGGTCTTCGACACGAATTAAGTCTCGTAAATTCAAAGATTAAAGTTACGGTGAGTTCTTCAGTTATTTACAGCAGACTTCAGCTAAGTATGGTAGGGCGATCCTAATTTTTTAACTTGAACATTTTTGATACAGGACCTCCCCCTATTTTTTAAGTGTTATGAGAAAATAATTTGTGGTGAATTTTGTTTTGATGACTTACCTCCTTTCCATGCCACAAGAGGGATGAAAATTGGTCAAAGAAGGTAGTTTTAAGGTTTTTTTCCAATTTAATTCAAAAATGTTTGAGCTGAGCGTAAAAATATATAGAGCTTTAATTATAGCTCTAGACAGTGTCTATAAAATAGTTGTATTTAAAATTTCTTGTAAATCTATTATACTATCGCACTAAAATAATAAAATACAAATTATTTAATTTATTAGGTAAAATTGATTTTTTTACGGTTAAACGGTTATTTCAATGTATTTATTCATTAGGTACAATTATTGTATACATATTTGAAATACCAGACAAGAAGACCGATATTTAAAAATAATCGGACAATAAATGTCTTTAACACAAAATAATAATAGTATAGTTATTATTATTATTATTGTAAACTAATTAAAATCAATTTTTGTAATATAATGACCCATTATGTTTTTTAACATTAACCTTTTTTGGTTATAAGTTAGGAACATACTACGTAATACGTATTGATGCCGTTCAATTAGAAAATGTAAAATTTTTTTTCTAATAAATTTTATTAATTTAAATTTTCTATTAGTTTTTTAGTACACCCTAGTGAAATATTTCAATTTTTAGGTAAAAGTTTGATTTGCCCATATAAGACTACAACTAAAATAAAAACCACCCGTTAGCTAATTTTCAGTTACATTTTATCTCCAAGCAATTGGCATCTTGCATCACTTTATACTGGCATTATATCATGTACACAAATAGACAAATGGCATAAATTGTTTACGAAAACAATGTGGGAAAATTAAATAAATATAGTACCTAATACTTGTTATCTACCTCGTCAGTAACGTTGATTTAGATTTTTAAGAATAACCGAAAAATTAAATTACAGTAGAAAACACAACTTTGTTTTAAAATAATTATTCTATTGTCCTAAAATATCAAACCATCTCAATTGCAATGTTCCTATTATCACCGTGCACGTTCTCCGGTCCCTTCTTTATAATTTTCTCTTAGTCAAATAACGATTCTTCATTTTCACTTCCTTACTAACCATCCAACTCATTCTAGTTATTACTACCTATATATATTTATAACCTAACCTAACTATGATACCTATTTTGTTATATTAGGTTCGACTGGTTTGAGTGGTACTATATTACTCCAGTTTTGTAACAATATTAATAATAATTTTAATTCTTGATCACTAACTACATATTTATTTTATGTGATATTATACAGTATACAAGTACCTATATAATATTTTGTATTTTATATAGGTATGTAAATACCTATGGATAAATAGTATAGATAGTTTGAAAAATCGTGTTTTAGAGCATCAGCCCGGGAAGCGTAGATAATACGGAAATTTTCAACACCGCTAAATTCAAACCTTCTTCTCAGGTTGTAAGCTCAAGACCAGCTTTGACACCGGAAGATGTAGCAGCCATGGTGATCACTACATTGGAGACGCCTCCTCGTGTTGAAGTTTGTTTCATAAGTTATAACTTTATAAGTTAAAATTATGTCATATGGATATTCAATACTCGAAATATTAGTGAGCCTGCGTATTATGTAAGTGTAATTTTTTTGCAGATAGCAGAACTGATAGTTATTCCTACCGGTTCAACCATACAATCTCACGGAAATCCTCGTCCAGTAAATTTGTCTGATAAATAGTTACAACTCTATAGTCAACAGTCAACCTAGCCAACCTAGGGGTTAACCTATGGCATCTTAGTTTATATTAGATTCCACTCAAAATTGACACATCTTATTTCTTACTCGAAGAGTGCAAATTGAATAATAAATATGTTTATATAATATATTGTATGTAATATTATAAGTATGAAATAACTAGAAATTTGTCAATTAATAATAATATTGTATAACAAGTTTTCAAGTTAAAATTTAATTTATAATATTTGATATACACAATAACACCAGATACTCGAATATTCGAGTTCCATATAGAGTTATCCACCTGTGTCCGAAAGTCATGAATCTTAAAAGTTACTTATAAGTTATAACATTTTTTAATTTCTATACGCAGAACACACCAAAATATCATACATGCGTCCATAGGACGTTCATTTTATAAATATCAGATATCTATGTTAAAAACCAATATTTGTTTCACTTAACATAAACAATTTAGCAGGGGGTAAGCTTTGTTATTTTCCTGATTATTACATACATTTTAGTAAACCACAAAAACACGTGAGTGTGGGATTTGTCCCTTTTATAGTTAATTATAAATCGACCATAACGATAAATTAAATGGTAAAATCAAGGAAAATGCGGCAACCTGTGGCGTAGCTCAGCGTGCGACCCATGTGGGATTGTTGCGATATAAAAAAAAAGTCAGTGGTTCACACCGCAACACACTTTCATCTTGGTGTCTCAATAATTGTTTTATAGCCTCAGAGGCTTTGTGGTCGCGTATCATCAGAAACTAAATAATCTTCAATTCTTGCGCTGACATTCGTATCGATAACTCTATCACTCACCCTTTGCGCAGTTTTCGTCATTGTAAAGTGTAGAGTCACCATTACTGTAAAAGTGTCAATATTTGACACTTACCTATTTAAGTTGTCACTATTGGTTGAAGCGATCGGACGCTCGACAAGCCACCGCGGAGGTTTCGCATGACGCTCGCTAAAAAGTATCATTTTATAAATAGGTATATTAATATTTTTCAAATATTGTTACCGTAAATGCCCGATCACTAGGTAAACTTAGGTTTTACTAGTTAATGTTAGGTTTTATTGTTTGTACTCAGTAAATGCTGAAATTCTTAGTTTTATTCGGGCTTTTACTAAACACGTTGTGTACATCCTAGGATATACAAATTGACTTAGTAAAAGCTGATCAATACACGACACATAACATTTAAGCTGCGTAAAAATTATAATTATATATTATTAAAACAAACTATTAACAGTTATTTAAATTCTTTATTCAAAATAAAAATCATTTAAAAACAGAATTATTATTTATTTGTTTATAAAAATTAGTAAAAATGGTGGGTAGTTAAAAATAATTTTTTAAATTTTTATTTATTTACACATGTTGTACTATTATGACACCTGTTATTACACAATACATTTGACTGGCGGCATTTGCATTTTTTAGTTGTAAATTTTTTCTGGCAATCACACCTCAAAAATCCTTGCCCCCTGATAGTGAAAGTTGAGCAACAGCTTAGCATATGCTTATTATTGCGGTGCAGCACGTTTGAGCATTTTTACTTGTTTAGTATTAAAAATCCACACAACGTTTGGGTACTAAAATATAAAATCTATATACCTTTGTTTAAAAAGTATATAAAAATATGTACATACATGCATAATATATATATACAAATATACATATATATCAAAATCATATAGGTAACATATATAAGTAAGTATATACTGTATATCTGTATATACCTTTAATCCAGCGCGACGGTAGTGGCGTGAAGCTAAGTAAAAAAAAAAAGCGGAGCGGTCACATACATTACACGAGTACGACAATAATAACCGCATTCGGGACTTCCTACAATAATAAATATTATAGTAGTAAGCAATAAAATGCTAAATCACAGACGTTAACGAAAATATCGAAAATCTATTTATGTGTAATTTCCAAAGTTGTATTAATAGTGTAACAAAATGCAATAGATACCTATCCATATTTATTTCACCATAAGTCCATATCAGACAACCAGTCCGTAGTCGCTTGTCAAATGTGTAGTGCCGTAGTTGCTTATGTAAATATTCTTACCATGAACTCCATAGATGATATATTTGTATCAAAACGAGTAAGACGATGTGTTCTAATACAGGGATATAAGCTAAGTGAAAATAAAAAATTGAAAGACCGAACTTTTTACTTCAGATGCATAAATCGTCAATGTAACGTAACAGCAATCATTGGTGAGAATCTTGATTTAATAATTTCACAAAAAAAATGATCACAATCATCCGGCCACTTTTGAAAATATTTTAAATCAACAAAAAATAATGTCTACACTTAAACGAAAGGCCATTGATGATGTGTTTACTAAACCAAATAAAACAATCAGAAAAGTACTTAAAGATCAAACTACTGTTAATATAAGTCATTCAGATGTGCGTTTATTCAGGAAATCTATGTATGAAGCTAGGCGAAAACTAATATTAACTATTCCTAAATCAATAGACGAGGCTAAGCATCAACTGTTTTCAAGTTAAAACGATATCATTACTAATAATAACGAATAATTTTGTTTTATGAAAAATAATGAAAGCATACTAATATTCACTTGTTATACAAATTTAGTTATTTTGTGTGAAGTACGTGAAATTTTTACTGATGGTACTTTTACATATTGTCCGTCATATTTTTATCAACTATATACAATCTACATATTACAAAACAATTATTATCTGCCTTTGATTTATTGTTTTTTAAATTCGAAATCAACTGATAAATATAAGAAAATGTGGACATTAATTCAAGAACTTTGTAAAAAATTAATTAACAAAGAAATACAAATTAATCAAATTAATAAAATATATTTGGATTTTGAAAAAAGATGCACATATTGCAATCGAAGAATCGTTTCCAACTGTACAAATTATTGCGTGCCAATTTCATTTGGGTCAAAGCTGGTATCGTAAAATCTAATCAAATAATTATTTATTTAATCAGTATAAAAATAATACAGAAATAGGGTTATGGCTAAAATATTTTTTTGGTCTAGCATTCTTACCACCTGAACAAGTTGATGATGGTTTTGTTTAGCTCATTTTTATAGCTCCTACGGATAACCATACGTTTACTGATTATATTTTAGAAAATTAATAAACAGTCTCAGTTTCCACCAAATATTTGGGCAGAAACTCTCATAAATATAATATTAGGACAACCAATGGACCCGAAGCTTTCCATAAACATTTCAATGCACAATTTTACCATCCGCATCCAAACATACACCATGTAGTAGACGTTCTAACTAACATTCAGGCAGAAACTGCATTAAAAATAAATAGTATATAAAAAAATCAATTTAATTAAATTAGAAAAGAGGCTGAAGTTAAAAGGAAATTTTTGATTAATAATTGGAATGCTTATGAGTTATGATAAAGGAGACATAACACTAATTGAATACTAAAAAATTATGGGAATTCGTTATCAAGGAAATAAAATATAAATATTATAATTATATAATATATTATTTTTTTTTTATAAAACTTGATACCTTCATTATTTTGATTAATATAATATTACTTTTTTTATTTAACACGAGTATTAATAACTTACGTATTTTATAAAACTTTGTAGCTACATTATTGTATATTTTTATTACTTATATTACTTTATGATTTACATTTCATTATATTACTTATATTATTTTGATTATATGTATATTTGTATATATATATACCTATATTATGCATGTATGTACATATTTTATATACTTTTTAAACAAAGGTATATAAATTTTACATTTTAGTGCCCAAACGTGGTATCTTTTTAGGAATTTTTTATCTATTTTTGTTTCTATTTCTACCCCTTTATTTTTGTAGATTTCAAAATCAATTTTTTCCTCGGTTATGATCAATGTCTATATCCTCATTGATTTTTTCAATATAATTCGTCTCTTCATTCTCATTGGAAATTGTAATTTTAGAGTTTCAAGGACAGATATAAGGTCATCTTCATTAATTAGTTCTGTTATCACATTTTTCGGTATACTTGAAGTAGCAAGTCCCATTTTCATTGTACACCCAAACATTGCAACATCAAAATGTTTTAATCTTCGATAGTGTCTATAAAATCTTCCGATTTTTTGACAACGATTGTTTTTACTTTCTTCACTTCTTGTAAATATGTATTGTACATTTCACGTGTTAAATAAAATGTATTACTAGAATCTTTATTTTTAATTATTGGATTTAAAAGTCATAAAACTAAGTTATATCATGATATAATTTATATAATATTAATTTTAAACTCAATAAAATGCAAATCCTAAGGTGAATTATTAATATCTAGTATCTACACATATAATGTTGTAACTTCACATTGTAGTCGTAAATTTATCTTTACAAAATAATTGTTATTAATCGTTGCGAGCAAACATTTTTGAGGTGTAATTGCCAGAAAAAATATACAACTTAAAATTCATTTTTATTTTGAATAAAGAATTTAAATAACTGTCAGTAATTTGTTTTAATAATATATAATTATAATTTTTACGCAGCTTAAATGTTATGTGTCGTGTATTGATCAGCTTTTACTAAGTCAATTTGTATATCTTAGGATGTACACAACGTGTTTAGTAAAAGCCCGAATAAAACTAAGAATTTCAGCATTTACTGAGTACAAACAGTAAAACCTAACATTAACTAGTAGAACCTAGGTTTACCTAGTTATCGAGCATTTACGGTAACATATATAAGTTTACGACCTTGGTATCCCATGGTTTATCAACTTTGTTAATTAAAAAATAATTTTTTATGTGTTTAGTGTTTTTATTAAATGAAAAAAAATATTAAATTAGTATGTTTGAAACGACGTTATTTTCAATAGATTAATTTGTTTCAAAATTACATTATTGATAGTCAAACTATGGTTAAAATAGAAGAAATATATTTGGAAATGTACAAACTTATTAAAAAATAAAAATACATTCTAGATGTACTAAAACATTTTACATGTTTATAAATTTTTTAGCCTGTGTTAACTTACATATTCTTAGGTATAGATTTAAATCGTATGTATTGTAGTTTTAATTAATATCATAAGGGTTATGATACTGTAATTGTTGTTATGTTGTATGGTACGTGTAGTATAGTATACGTCTTTGATAATAATGATAAGTTATCAAAAAATTAACAGTAGAATCTACGTTTTACGAAACGTCAAGATATTTAATCAGAATTATTAGTCGTCAAATGTAGAAGAATATGCATTTGCATAAAAATCCGGGCCCTATTGACAACTAATGAATTCTCAAAGTAGACCTTGAACTGCCCCTGAACTGTAGTAAGCTGAATAAGATAAAAAGACGTTTTAAAATACATTCACATGAAAAAAAAAATAGTAGTATCAAGGGGTTTTTAATGAAGTCCTAGCGAAATATGATTTAACGAGTAGAAATATTAATTTTAAATATTATTTTTATATTATAATTTTAATTATTATTTAAGTTAACACTCCTGCACACTACACATAATGGTCGTAACAAAAATTAGGTACAATTTACTGCAGTTCTAAAGTCCAAATGTCTTCATCAAGTTAAGTTAGCCTAGTGTTAATTTATTATGGTAAAGAACCTATTATTTGGTCCCGCATTTCAAACAATTATAGTACATTAACATAGTACAGTAACATTATAGTATGTTATAATAGCCGAAATGCTGTCGCTAGATGATTTATTCAACAATTGTATATGTCTTTTTATTATTCGTTTACCATTCATATTTATTGTATCACCATTGTATAAATTGCGTGATTTTAAAATAAAAAAATATTATTTGTTTTAATAATTATTAACTATTAAATAGGAATGTAAGTGTATGGCTATTAAAATTATTATAATATTATGTGATAATTATTATTTATAAAAAAAATACATAAGTTTGGCACAAAGTTTAAACAATTCGTTGTATTATACATGTATACATGTATGATGCTTTATAAATAAAAAAATAATAAAACTATTAAATATAATAATAAAATAATTATCCGGTTTGTACCAATTTTAATACATGTAATTTACATGTTATACAAACTACGATTACTAATAGGCAGCTACACGAAAATACATAATATTATGGTCTATGACATTCTGTAGCACTGTGTAGTTTGGCTATGGTTTTTTGAACTAAGTGATTGTGACCTTGAACACTATGGCAAAACATAAATGTTTGCGAAACTATATAAAAAAAATAGCTAACTCTGTTAAACAAACGTATATCTTCAGGTCACTGCCCGGGCTTGTTTCGGAGAATCAAAAATGAGACACAGAATAGATAAATTGAAACTTTAGATCACAGAAAAACAAAACCCCAATCAGCAGATCTAGTGGATAGACAAAAAAATAACCATAAGAAACAAAATTTGTATATTTTATTAATTTATAATTACAAATTTAGGTTGATAATAATTGTAATAAAAATTATATTTATCTAATGTTGTATTTTGTATTAGAATAATTAATAATATAATAATATATTATACATAGATATACATAATTTAATTGTTTTATAGTATACTATACTAGTTTACTTAAGTTCAGTTTAGTTTTAAGTAGTTTTAAGTTCTAATGTTTCAAAGCGTTTGTGATATATTATGGAAATAATTACATCAAATAAAGGCAATTAAAAATTAACTTGTAATGGTTGTGTATATATATTTTTGAAACATTCAGAGTTATTCCTAGGATTCATAGGAATTTGAATAAAAAGAGTTCTTCAAACTATCCAGATTCATACTACAATCTAACCCAAAACTCAAAGTTACACATAAGCATTGAACTGAAAAAACAAAAATTCAAAATACGAAATCAATAAATAAAGTTAAACTGCAGACCACGAAGTATTCTGGAGCTAATTTGTCTCAGATAATATATGCTGACGCGATGTCTTAATTAAATGAATACTAAACTATGGTATTAAAAATGAGGAATATATTACAAAAATCAATTAAATATTTTTTTTTATACTTTTATACAATTGTTTTGATTTCTATGCTCTATATTTAATTAATTTATTAATTTCGAGATAAAAGTATGAGTATACATAATTATTAGTTGGATTATTGATATAAATTTATAATTGGTAAATTAGAATAATTAATATTTAATAATATTTTACACAATAAAAAAATAAACAAATTGGTTTTTATTTTCATAATTTTTATTCCTATCTTTTTTTTCGTGTTTTTATTTCCATGATTCGATTCAGCGTTGTTTGTATAATATGGTTTAATGGTAATATAAACTAAGATAATCCTAAATGTAAAAAAAAATAAATATTTCATAAAAATAAAAATTTGTATTGCGTTACATATTTCGGTATTTATAAACTGCGTAGAACTGCGATACGAAAACCGGTACTGTTGTGAAGCATGGCTACGTTGTTGCCGATGGTGGTGTTATGAACAACTGCTGTTGTCTGTTTTGTGACGACTAGATAAAAGGTTAGGTTAGGTTATACCATAAAGAGCATACAGATAAAAGCAGTCGTTGTCTGTCTGCTTGACAACTATGAGCAAATTTGCATAATCTAAAAATTGTAACTTTTTAACTAAAAATATACTTTTATAGGTACTCTTAATATTACTTAGACCTCATTGATCATAGAAACATAATTGTTTTGCAAAATGATTAATTAAATTTTATAACTTATTACTTAAAAAAAAAAAAAAAAAAAAAAAACAATAATAATTTCTAAAACGATTATTATTCAACAAGAAAATTCGATGAGATATTTTCAATTATGGTGGAAGTATGCCAGTGTGAACATTATTACCTGTCTGAAAATAATGAGTGTTAACAACAATAACGTTATTTCCTAGTCAATATTGCATACAGTCTAATGCTCTATAATGTCTAATAGTGTCTAATTTTATCAGAAGTATCGTTATTGACGACAAGTCATTAATACGTTAATTCCTTAATTATTTACGCCTCTTTTTGGTAAAATATTTAAATATAAATACTGAAAGATAAACATTATTATGCAATATTTTTTTACCTGGAAATATGTACGTATATTGGAGCTCCGATTGTGCTCGTTTTTTGCAATCATGACTGAAACAAATTCTCGGCAATATTGTGTACAAAATTAAGGGAAATATTTAAAAAAAATATTGTTGAATGATTTATACAATAGTATAAGATATGTAATTATACGATACTTATATTCATAATCGTTACTTATAAAGTTATAACTAATGTATTGGGAAACATGGTCATCGACATTTTATCCACACGGTTTAAAAAGTTGGCTAATTAGGTATGTATAATAATTAATAGCAAGTTAGGCTACATTATTATATGAAGCCCACACCAGTCATATAATATATAATAATGTATATATTTAAGACTTTTTAATGAAGAGGATATGTTAAAAATAATAGAAAAATGGAAAATTTTTTCCTTTGCCTTGCAAAAACAATAACAAAATCCATATTTTCTTCCAGACACCACCTTTAATGTTTATGATTTTAGTATTATTACTACTCTAAAAGGTGATGAAAGATGATAGACATAAAAGCAAATTCATTGTTAAACCAATACATTTGTCGCTCCATGTTCATTATCTAAAACTATCTATAGATGATTTGAACTATATTATTAGTTTTTTTTATTTATTATTTTTTATTGTTTCAATACATTTAGTATTTTTATAATATTACTTACATAATGAAAAATCTTCTTTTGAAATTATACAGTTTTTATAAGAAATATACAATTTTAAATAATTATAGCTGTGATAGTGATAGCTACTGTTAAACTTAAGGAAGTATCGTATTATAGACTATTGTTGTTTATTATAGTTATACTATATTTATATAGCAATGGTAGTAAGGAAAGTAAGGAGCATAAAAAAGTCAAGTAGTGCATAGTAAATTAGCAAAAAGAAGGAATCCTATTGTGACGCTATAGTTTATTATACTTATTTGTATTAATATCAGTAATGCTGAACCTGAACGTCCAAGAAGACGTAATCAAGCCAATTGACATAAAGAGAAGAAATTATGTATATAGATTCGTAAATATAAAATTGAATAAAAATGGAAGTTTGTATAGACTTAAACATATTTGATCGTGGATCAAAATATGATGATTATTTTTTCAATGTTTTCTAGTGTAGTCATGTATATTAATTTATTTGTAAATTATTAAATGTATATATACAAGAGTGTTTTTACGTGGCATAGACACTGAATGATAGTATTAATTGTACGATGTCTTAAACTCTAATGATATTAAAATGTAAGCCACTTACAAAAAATCTTGGCATACCTGCTTTAAATACGGCATTGTCTGACGCCCATAGAATATCTAATACAACCTGTAAAACCAGTATACAATATGAAAATTATCGGCATTTTTTTTTCTTTTTAGACAGGTTTAATTTTATTCAGGGTCGTAGCAAAATATTTATAATTATTAGAATTATCTTAGTATATATTTGTGTGCCTATATATGTCCATTGTTTATATCACTTACCTTTATCTATAATACTACATGTATCATTAATGCGTTAATGAATATTTTTAATTATTATAATAATTAATTATAAATATTATACACAATATTGTAGTAACATAACAATAATACTTATAAATTAATGAATAAAAAATATTATTATATCATTATATTATTTTAATATTATTGTTTTTAATATACATATATGTATATGTATTCTCGTTACTACTTAAACTTTAAGTTGGTTCCACAAGATTTCAGATATCTGGCAGTCAACTGGCGAGTTATATGAGAACTAAATCAAAACATATATAATATGATATTATATTACAATATAATGTATATGAACATAAATACATTATCATAAATAATCCCTCCCTCTGAAATTATATTGAAGACATGAAAAAAGAATGTAATACATAAAACATATTTATGTATGCGATATTTTTCCTCTAAACAATAATTGTATTATATTAGTTATTTACCAAATAGAAAATAAATATGTAAATAATAAAAAAAAGTATGTAGGTAGTGTGTTATAAACAAGGTATTATTTGCACAGTATTAGATGCAGTATTATTTCTTTTTAATTTTAAAGTATGCTTGTGATATTGTGTTTATACTTAATATACTTTAATTTAGAACTGACCGGTTTTTGTTTATATATAGATACTAAAAATTATAATATATTATATATATTTGCAGATGGAATACATGCAATAATGGAGTTTACTGGCGTTGTTAAACGCCATGAACGGTGTATTTCGCACAGATTTTTTTTTGTTCCATATATATATTGAAGTAGAAATACAGATTATTAAACCAGTTTCTAATGCGTTTATGTCGAGTTCAGAACACTACCAAAGTTACTATACAAAGCTATCGAAACCACAGTAAATCGATTCGAGTCACTGTAAATTGTGTATCATTTTTCACGTAAATTGTAGCCTAAATATTTTTATATATACTTACATACATTACGTGGAAGGATATTTTTTTCATATTTATCAGATTTAGAACTGAAAATATAATTCCATTAATATAGGCATAGTTAAAAATATTGCTGTTTATGTTTTTAAAAATGCATAATAATCTTTATTGATTAAAAAAACAAAATTTTTATTAGATGGAACACAATTTTTGATAATCTATGTTTGTTAGATAAAATCTATTTTTAGACTGGATATTTTAACGTATACTAACAAGTAACAAGATGACACTGAATTTTTTCTAATAGGTACAGATAATTTTTGATTTCAATAAAATCTTATGGCAATAACAACTAATAATAAGTTTTTTTTAAGGTCTTCCCTTAAATATTTCAGAAATATTAGATAGTAGATATGCCGATAGTTGATATTGTATGTGAGAAAGGGTCGGTAAATGTAAATGCTATAATGCTATATTATAATCGGCACGGCACGCTACTTGAAAACTTAAAACATTTATTTCAAATATTAATATTGATAAGTCTGTTTGCAATTACCCTTTTGTAATTTGAAATTTTACTATTTGTAAAGCATTAATACAGTCCAGAGTCACAACTACTATCCAAAAGGGAAAGGATGTCAAAAAGTGACTAATAATTTAAATAAAATGTATGTAGAAGGGTTTATTACAATTTAAAAGAAACAGATGTAACATAAATAATTAATAATACACGTTGTTTTATTAACACAGTTGAGAAACCCGGCTACCATACAAGAAAAGTAGAAAGTAATCCCAGAAGAACTTTAGTAACTTTTCAACTAAGTCGCTCGTTATGACGGATGGAGGTTCGTCAGCCGTCCATGCATCTTATCGCCCAACAACAGAATACAGATATAACATAATATTACATGATATCAGATAATTAGATTATATTATAGTCCATAATACTATTAATTATTACTTGATAACTTCTCTTTTCACACCTCTTGATTCCTTACCTTCATTAAATTTGCTTTTATTGTACTCATTGTTTATAGTATAGATTATTGTAAATTTATATATTTTAAATAAATAAAAAATAAAAAAGGTTAAAAATATAGTGAACATAAAGATGCAAGGATTAATGAATATCCCATATTGTACCAATCATGTGTTTGGAATAATAACTATCATAAGCATAACGTGAGGAATCGTCATATCAATGCGACAACCTATCAAAAAGTGCGAGTTTATGAATCTTGTATATCTTGTCTCAGGTGGTAAAGGCCTAAAATTTGATAACACTGATAGCAATATTTGTCATTTTAGTCTTGGCGGTATATCGGTACATCAAAATTGTATCTACAAATTGTTTTTCACTGTTTCACAGGAAAAAACTATTTCAAATAATAACAATGTTTTATAAAATTATATAATAACATTAGCTGATCCTGCATTGCGTTAGGTCAGGTTAGATCAATTAAATTACTGTAGACTTGCACCTTGTCAAATTCCGTTAAATGTAAACCACACAAAATTTTTAACACAGTTATTTGGATTGATATAACTATATATAAAATAGAGGTCTAAAATTTTATCAAATTATAATAACTGTATTATTTTTGTAACCAATGATAACAATATATAAATAATATTGTATCTGTATATTCATGTACACTAGTTTGAAAAGTAAGAAGTAAGTAATATAAAATAATATGTGAACCTTAAATCCTTATAAATTTGAAACTTTGATTACCATTGCTTATGATTACACTATACTTATTACGCTATTGCCTTTTTCACTCCTCTTTAAGACAACTCTGTTAATGGGTTGCTAATAATTTATCCAGAAATCTATACATTTAACAGAATTTAGCTGTTGAAGCAATAAACTATAATAAACTAACAACAAATTAGCTTAATGTCCACAAATTATAATACTCTCAATGTCTTAACAGTTAGATTACTGTATTCACAATTTACTATATAATATGCATCTAAAAAAATTATAAAAATCAAGAAAATAAAATAAATTTTAAAACATATATGACATTAATTATTAATCATTAATGTACGAAACAAAAAAAAAATCACGGGCAAAAGTTTATTTTTGTAGGTATATAGTTAATAGTTTTGTTCAATTTATTCGTTTCCTTTAAATGTTGAAAATAGTAGTACTTCATAGCTACTGTAAAAATTTCTTTTCTTGTACTAAAAAAGTATTTTAAAGAGGTATTAGGTAAAAAAGTATAGTAACTAATAGTTGTAGTTAAAATTTTAGTTTCTATTTAGTTAAATTGTTTAGATGTATAATAAATAATTTCCTAGGATTAAGAGACTATAACAGTTAATATTTAGGCATGTGTATATAAGTCTCGTTATCTTGTCGTGACTCAATTGTTCATAATGCAAAATTACGTATAATTTGTATAACATAATATGTGTATATTTATTTATACTGTGATAATATATAATTAAAATTGTATTTCTAATAAAAAAAATTCCAAGTATCATTTGCCTGTTCGAATGCAATTAAAACAATTTTTAAAATTTTAATTTGCCTAAAATCGGTTGACTTTTAGTACCTCTAGCCTGGATCCGTCTCTGTAGACGCGGCGCAATGGTTAAAAAAATAAAACCAATAAACAAACTGGTTGAGATTTCATGGCCAATACACAAATAATATGTGTTTCTAAGTTACCTTCTGAAGAACTCCCCCTATTATTTACCAACAATTCTATAAATATTAAAGAATAGTGTGAAATTGCCGTAGTCCGTTATCAGATCCACTTAGTCAACTATATAGAGCGTACGGATTAACCATTCGCTAAATAGATTAGTCTTTTTTCGAACTCAATTTTTGGGAATATTATATCTGTTTTCATCTAAATTACAACACCATATTTAATATGGATTGTTGTATTTATTTTGAATAAATACGATATTTTGTCTTGTTAAATTGACCAAGTTCAAATAGTGAAGTTTTCGTTAAGCTATTAAGATACAATACAAATAAACATTTAAACAGCAGGTAAAATAATTTTTCGAATTTAATAGTTTCAAAATTTAATTCTTTCAAGTTTAATTTAAAAATATAACAATAACTCTTATATTTTACGTTAATTTTGTTTTGATTTTTTAAACTAAATTTTTCAGCATTTACGATATAAACATAATAGAGAGGATAATATGACATACAATTAGAAACTAGAGATTCAAATGTATAAATTATTTTCTAAATACATGGTTAATATATAGGTAGTTAATAAAAATATAAATTATTATAATAATTATTAGTTTAGACTTCTAATTATCCGGTTTATTGAAATTGTTTTAAATATATAGATTGATGTTAATATATGTTTGAGTATATATGATTATATGAAATTATTACATTGATATATAATATTAAATAATTGATCAATTGAATGTATATATTTTTGTTAAGTAGAACCACGATATTTATACATATATTTAAACTAAGATAATAATATGAGAAGAAATATTCTTTTGAAATCAAATTGGTCATACTTTTCAATAGCATGTTTCATTAATGTTACAATAAAACTAATTTATTAAATAAAAAATGATACTAATTATACGAAAATATAACAATAAAATTAAAACATATAACATAATATTTAAATTTTGGCGACTGAACAATTGTGTACATTGTAACTTTGTCCTGATACTTCTATGCGAATACAATTACTTTATATTTTTCACTCATATATTATCTATTTTTTATTTCATTTGGGTATGTTTTTACCAATATTTCAGTCATGGAGAACTACGAAAGTGCAACTCAGATATCAGAAATTCAATCATTTTACAATGATACAACAATATTTTTAACTGGTGCTACTGGATTTATGGGAAATTTAATACTGGATAAATTAATAAGGTGAGAATTGTATCCCTTTATTTTTAACAAATCATAACCTACATTAGGTATATACATGGACACATGCATGGTGAATCACTGAGTATACTTTCCCCCATTTTTCCTTCAATGAAGTTATTCAAATTATAATTTTTTCAAATAATATACTCAATTCGTTACCATATTTTCAAGTTCTTAAGATTTTTATGCTAGGTACTTAAAAAGAGTCCTGTGGTGATAAAAATTTCTATTTTTGAAATGAGAATACCTTTTTTACCGTAAATTATTTAATGAACAATTTTTTAATTGATTTGATGTACCTAATTCAAACTTCAAATGAATTTCTCAGTTAATAAAATGTTTATACTAAAGGTAATAATACTTAAAAATGGTTATACAAACATCAAAATAGATGTAATATTTGATCATGTATTTATTATACTTGGACTATTTTTACTAATCATAAATTTTAAATTGATTATTATTATGATTAATTACTCAAATCACCAGATCTTTTAATCCTTTATCATAGACATATTATTCTTAGTATATAAAGTTAAATAACTCAAAAACTATTTGTTCAAATTTTGATTTTTACACATCAACATTTTCAGAAATAGTATCTGCTAAATAATTTACAGTGAACAGGAGTATTTTTTAAAAAAATGCGGTCCCCGGAATGGTCACTTATTTCTTTAACTGTTTACAATTTTTACTATAGATGTAAGCACGTATTTTAAAATATATGATCATTTATTGTTCGCTGATGATCTAAAGCTTTTTTGAAAATGTCTCATAAATTGATGACTGTTTAATGATTCAAAAAGGTCTTGACAGGTTAGATGTTTGACGTCTTACCAACGATATCAAACTTAATACATCTAAATGTGTCAAAATTTCTATCTTTCGTTTTAATACTATTATGGTTCACGTATCCTTGGTGATACGATTAAAGAAATTAATGCTATTCGTGATCTTGGTGTTTTTTTCCAATCGAACCTGTCATTTTCTTCCTATACATTGGACAAAAATGCTCTAATATATTATCAAGTAACCTTGGTTTGCTAATCAGGGATATAAAGGAATTAATAAATGAATTGTGTTTAAATGTTAAATAATTCCCTATATTTAGACTTATCTTAAAGTATTCTCGGTTTTATCGAACTTCACGTTTTAGTGAATCGTTTGTGGGTATCCAGAAATATTTTTTACGTCATACTGCCTTTAAGAAACTTCTAAGTGTAGTTCCTAACCCAACTCTAAATATTCCTCTAACAACGATTCAAGATAGTCTTTAGATAATTTGGTGTTCTGACATAAGCATATACTAATGTATGCTTTATGTCTAAACTTATAAATGGGCCAATATTTTGCCCTGAGTAATTAAAATGAATAAACTTTTATGTACACTAGTTCCAATCGCATACTTGTCCTATATTTCGTTTTCTATTCCAGTACACCATATTTCTTATGGCTACAACAATCCTAATGACTGCATCTCTCGGGAGTGCAATAAGCTTAATAATTTTGATTTATTTGACTTATATCCTTCGTTTGATTATTTTTTAAACTCTTGATGTTAATCTCAATTATTTAAAAGCTGTTTATTTTTTAATATAAAGGTTAAATAGTTATTATATTTTAATAAAATATAATTTGTAAGTCAAACTACGCATTGTAATTTTTAATAATATTTATATTGTTATTCATTTAGTAATCTTTTATATCATTGTTAACTATCTTAAATAATATTGTAATAATTTATATAACTGGACCTAAGCTATAATATTTACATAATAAATAAATTTAAAAAACATTTTTCATCTCCACAGGACACTTTTTACTATAGTATAAATAATAACCAACATTTGAAAATATAGCATTTTAATGTATTTTAAAATTGCAATAGTCAGATTTTGAATAACTGCATTATTGAAGTAAAAACAAGGAACATAATTGAATTACTTTATAGTCGTATATATTATATTTTATGTATAAATACATACATACAGAGATTAGCTATGCTATATACTAATCGTATGTTCTTAATTAAAACGGAAAAAATTCAAAAAGTTTATTTTTAATAATATTATGTGTTTAATATATTATCTGATGTTCTAAAATAGTAAGTATAGTATGGCTTATATAGATTTAATAATTATTGAGTTGTAATAGTAGAATTATTAAAAATAAATTGTTAAAAAACATACAAATAATGTTGGTTTAAATTCAATAATTGTTTATTTTAAATATTTAATTTTGTATATAAGGACTTGTTCGGGAGTGAAAAGAATTTATATTCTAATCAGAGAGAAAAAGGGGAAAACTACAGAAGAAAGATTTAAAGAACTCTTCGATGATCCCGTAAGAATTTTGATATTTTCATTATAATTTGTTTTTATTATTTTTTCATTATGAATTAATTTGAAAATCATAACTATACAAATTGTATATTATTATCAATTTTGTTATACATTTATAGTGTGATTAATTGAACTTTTAACACTAATCATCTGTATATAATTTTCGTTTTATAAATTGTGAGGAATTATTTTAGGTATTTGAATTAATGAAAAAAGAAAAACCAAACTTTTTAGAAAAGATTACTGCAGTTATTGGTGATTGTCTATTGCCGAATTTGGGAATTGAAGAAAAATATATTAATATTTTAAAAGACGAAGTAATTTATTACAATAACATTACATAATTATCTATTGTAAATAATTTATATTAATAAAATAATTTTAACCAAGGTAAACATAGTTATACACTCCGCTGCTACTGTACGATTTGACGAACAATTAAGAATAGCTGTCAATATTAATATAATTGCCTTACAAGATATACTGAAAATAAGTCAAGAAATTAAAAACTTGAAAGTAAAATGAACTAATTATGATTTATTAGTTTTAATTTTATTATTCTTATAATTTTTGGCTTTTTGATTTAGGCTTTCGTTCACATTTCAACTGCTTATTCAAACTGTGCAGGAAGAGAAATTGTGGACGAGGTATTCTACAAACCACCTATATCTGGAGAAAAATTAGCACAGGTCGTTAATAATCTGAACGACGAGTACATCGCTAGAATTACACCTTCGTAAGTAGTTCACATTGAAAATAATACATAAAATAATATGCTGTATTATGTATTACAATATTTTCATATAATTAGGATGTTAGTTGTTAGATTAAGAAATAATAATATATGATAAGTTATATAATATATTAATTTATGATTATTATAATATATTAATATATATCGTGATGATAACTTAAGAAAAAACATTAAAAGAAATCAAAAATGTTCAACGATATAAGTTAAATTGTTTAATCTGTTATACTTTATATACACAATAATATGGAATAAAGTTTTATGTTTTATATGCAACATAATTTAATAGATTGTTGATAATTTAGGCATATACACTTTATTTTTTAATAGTTAATTAAAAAATAATAATGAAAATGCGTGAATAATTTCTCTGTGCAGGTTACTAGGAGAATGGCCAAATACATATGCGATGACTAAAGCAATTGCTGAAGGTGAAATAGTGACTTATGGCAAAGGGTTACCAATTGGAGTTATTAGACCGTCGATGAGTAAGAACAATGTTGCAATATTTATATATTTTATTGGATTTTCTATTTTATTTTAGGACTTAAGGTACTTATATATATTTAACTACACGTGTTAATAACTTATAAGTACTCGTAATAATTATATAAATTATTGTGTAATGTGAATGTACATCCCGTAATTTAAATCTCAGTTATTGCCACCGACAACGAGCCTGTTTCTGGATGGATCAACAATTTCTATGGACCAACAGGAGTTGTAGCAGCCACCGGCATTGGTCTCATGAGATGCATGTATGCTGATCCCGATAAAACAGCCGATATCGTACCTGGAGATTACGTCAGCAACGCCGTGTTAGCTTGTGCTTGGGATATTCACAATCTATGGTAATTATAAACTAAAAAATGTTATAAGCTATAAGTGGCACGAGTGACAAGGTTCACAGCAATAACAGTTTTATACATTTTCGGTAACTAAAATCAATATAATATGTATAAATAAAAACCTAGTAACTCGTTATGCTGTATAGTGTCCCACGTTAGTCAGTTTAGGTCGTAGTATAATGGATGTGTAAAATTTTAATTCAATGAACAATCATTGTACGTACGAAAAACAATTTTGAGTGGAGACACTATCAGCTCTTATTTTTAAGGATTAGATAATAAAAAATGTATTTTATGTTTAACTTATTATTATTATTTATAATTTATTCATTTTTTACATTGTGACATAGCAGTAAAATGTAGCTGTATACAATATATAAACACTCTTGCAGTATAATATGCGCAGTCACGCAGATCTTAATACGAAACTATAATTAAGCAAATTAAAGTATATTATCACTTATTAATGTAATTAACTTTTACGACAATACTGATTTATTGTAAAATTGTGTGTGAATAACTAAAATTTAATGATTCTAATTTAATATTTAAATAAACTTAAATATTTTAGAAATTTCATTGTGTATAAAAATTAATTATACATATATTTGAAAAATGCTTTTAAATTACTAAAAGAACAATTTATGAAAACTCATACTAATTTTTAAAGTATTTTGGCTGAGCAATGAACATTTTATCAAAACTTCAATTGTATAAATACCAAAAAAGTGCTAACATATTTAGAAAATTCTACTAAAATTAGTATTTGATGAAAATGTATTGTCCCTATACATAATTATTCAGTTTTGAATCACAACAAAAATGAGGAATTAATTTTTTTTTCGTTAAAACAAGTATTCTCGCTTTTCTTCTGTTATTATTTTTTTTAAATTTTTTACCATAATTTAAAAAAATAATAAGACTCTAATTTAATAGCAAAGCCCAGTTGTATATCATAAACTACTTCACTACCTTCAAAGTTGAATAATTGAGCATGCTTACTACCTAATGTAATGAAAGACAAACAAAAAAAATGTTAATTATTTGTATAAATTACATTCATTATAGGTATTCACTATTCAAGTCCAATAATCTCGGTTTGTCGGATTAGCTGACTGTTTATCCCCCCACCTCACCCTTAAATTAATACGGGAAGTAATAATACATTTTAACAAGAACTAAACAACCTTCAACATTTAATCGATGATTAATAAAAATAACGATAAAATACAAACAGGTTAGATTCTGATCGAGCAGAGCAATGAATGTAGTTTTACAATAACGTATGTGTATTTTTTTTATTATTTATTTTTTTCACTTGACACTAGGGTAAGGATTTATAAGCATTGGTATGATTTTTTTTGCATGGACCATTTATACATGTTTATAGTATTGTCAATGGATTGCATCATATTATGTATAATAATAATAATAATAACTAGTAGGAGGAAGGCTTGTGAAACAGACGTGTATAAATCTATTTTTTATTTTGCATATATTAACATATTTTAAGAACTTAGGTATAATGCATATTATTTTTACATTTGCAATAATTGTTTGTAGATTTGAACAAAAGTTTTGTAAATCTTATCGTAAAATGCTAATTTTTGCGTCTTAATTACGCTTCTAATATTATAATTTCATAACATCAGTGATTTTGATTGGCAAAAAAAAAATTTGAATGTTATTAAAATTCTGTGGATTTTTTTAAAAGCCTACCAAAAATGATTATTACCCCGTTTTAAATTTATTTTAAAACTATAAAAGTATCTATCACTAATTAATAATTAATAGTTTGGAAATTATTGGTAAATTTATCATATATTTTATTATTAGGGCCAGAAAGTTTATGTACTAAAAACTATCAAAATGTGCATGTATATTTATGCGCTTAAAAATACTGATATATGCGTTATTGAATTATACTCTTAATCTATTTTTTATATATAGAAATATAAGTTAATACTACAATGTGTATTTAATTTTTGTTAATTGGTAATTAAAAATATTATTATATTATTTATTTAAAAAGAAAATTATAAAAAATATAAATTATTAAATGTATATTTCTTTTTTAAATATTACAATTCTTAATCAAAAACATTGATCCGCGCAGAACCGTCAAACACAACTCTAAATAAATATTATATTTTATTTGTCAATAGGCCTTTTAGAAGTAAATTTATTTTTAATTACATAATGTTTGAATCTAATATGCAGTCAACAACGAAAATTTTGAAAAATATGCGAATAAATAAAAAACTACGAATTATGCGACTATGTACAAAATAAAACATTGTGTTTGAATTTATATTGGTAGGTATTGGGACAAAATAGTTTATACTAAATATCTAAGTCAAAATATCCAGGGATAAAATAACCAATGTATAGGTCAAAATATTTAAATAAATAAAAATTATAAAAACATATTTAAAAAGAAAATATTAATACATTGTTAATTTTTAAATCACATTTTAATAACATATTAATACAGCAGTAATAACCTATTAATAGTAATAATAATATAAGTATGTTGCGTACTTGCGTGTATAATATAATACCTATACATAATAGGCATTAGTTATCTGTGTTACACTGCAATTATGTATATCATATCTTATATCTATAAACTGTATCTTAAATAGATATGATAAGTTAGTTCAAGCCTATAAACTAAAGATATGATTATTGTAGCTATTATTCAATATTATTAAAATGTGATTTAAAAATAATAAACAATGTATCTAACTAAAAAAAATGATGTATTAGTATTCTATTTTTAAACAGGTTTTTAAAATTTTTTTTATTTGGATATTTTGTCCTATACATTGGTTATTTTATCCCTGGATGTTTTTTCCTAGCTTCGTATCAATATAATTTGAATTTGTAGCTAATTTAGCAATTTTGATCCATTCAGTTAAAACACGTAATTTTACGAATTTCCTAACCCTATTTATTATATATCTATTGCATATTTTATTATTTTATATTACACATAAATCCAAAAAATCAAAAAAAAATTAAAAAGAACAGTGGAAAAACAATAACTTTCACGTTACATAAAATTTTAACAAAATCATAAAATAAATATAGATTTGAATTTTTCCTAAATATATTTATTAGTATTTTTTAGACATAATATAAACAGTTTAACACCTATACATATAGGTCATAAAATCTATGATATTCCATTAAATTATAGGTTGCCTATTTATTAAGTATTAAACTATTAACCTATGAGATTTGATATCATGTGTATTTTTTAACAATATTGAAACTATACATCAAAATAAATTTAAAACGTTTGAATTATTTTAGGAAAGATAACACATTTAACGACATAATGAAAACTGATAGTTTAGACAAAGAAACGTTTGTGCCACCTATTTACAATTTCGTATCATCAAGTGTCAACCCATTGACATGGGGAGAATTTTCAATGTTGAATAAAAAATATGGATGTGAAGTGCCTTCTGTAAAAGCGGTATGTAGCTAGTTTGAATAGATTTAAATCTAATAAATAGAGATTAGAAATAATTGTTAATTGTTGCACTTAACAAGATATAAAATTCATCAATTTTTAGATTTCGCCAATTTTGTTGAGATTATCTAAACACAAATACGAATACCAAATTTTATGTTTTATTCTCCACATTATACCCGGATTTATAATTGATTCCTTAGCCAAACTTACCGGAAGGAAGCCTTTGTAAGTGACATGATGAGAAAAATAATTATTTTTTACGATCAATAATAAACATTATACCCCCATCTACTGATATTATATAATATATGATTTTTACTTTTTATAGATTAATGGAAGGTTATAGAAAAATGCATAAATTTGCCAATGTTATATCTTACTTCAGTTTAAAATCATGGACATTCAACGATAATAACACGAGGACTTTGATACAAAAGTTATCCAAACTAGATCAGACACTTTTCAGATTCGATTTAACCAAATTGAGTTGGGATGAATATTTCAAAAAACACGTATTAGGTATTCGAATGTATATTATAAAAGATCCATTGGAAACATTATCAGAAGGGAAAAAAAGGAATCAAAAGTCAGTAACACATTTTCACTTCACCGTCAATTAACTGTCAATAAAAATTTAATTATTATTATTTTATTTTCAGATTATGCATAGCTTACTACACATTATTATCCGTCTTAGCTGCTACATTATTATTAATAGTGTATGGAATTTTCAATTTATTTGTGTAACAAAATTAGTGCAGTTTCATGAATCTCATTTTCATATTGTACAGACAAATCTTACACATATTCATTATTCGATCTTTTACCTAGTGTAATGAGGATTTTATTTTTTTGTTCATATTTTATAATACTTATACATTAAATATATCTAATATAGTTTTGTATTTAATTTGTATTTATTTTCAGTTTTATAATTTTACAACATGATTACAACTTACAAGAGATACGCTGTTTATAAGCATGTAAACATAATACAACCATTAAAGATTCCTTATTCCTAGTACCTAATTTTGTAATCGTGTAAGCCCCAAATTACGGTAGGTAATATATCTTTTTAAGATATTTTGACTATTATGATTGAGAATGTATAGTTTTTGTAATTCCGTACAACTTTGAACTTTACTAAGTATATAGTATCAATATCGGGGAACAAAAATATAACTTATTTTTTTTATCTATACTGTTTAATTACTTTAATTTTTGTACAACTTTGTGTAATAATTTATAAATTTTTAACGTGAATTTTTAAATTTGAATATCGAAATATGAAATACATACATGCTACTTATCAGTGGCGTAAATTGGGCTAAATTGTTAGGGTTGCAATCAGTTTTTAGGTTGGGCAGACTTCAAATCAGCTGCCATTTATATTTTTTGTATAACACAATACCTAATACAATATAATATATATATATATATTATAAGTATAGATTTAAAATATTAAACTACTTAACTATTAACTTACTAAATTTATTTTTTAGTTAACGAATTTATCTTTCATTTTAAGAAATAAGTTAATTTATTTTTTTTTACATTCACTATTTCAGTCGTTTTTTTGTCAAAAAATATTTTCATTGTGAATTTATATAATGATATAAACAACTGAACTGTTTTTAATATGTATATTAAATACCTTGTTATCAATTTAATAAAATATTTTGTGGTTCTTTATTAAAAAATACACTAATACTCAATTACAAACACACAAATAATATCTGTATGAAAGACTTTATTTAATAATGTAAATTAATTATTTTCAGCTTTTAGGCACCTTAACTATTATTTAGATGACTATTGTTAGATAAAACACAATTAAACACTATTAATTAAAACACATACTATATAGAAATACTGTATGTTGTTTGAAATATAAACATTATGGTCTATAATTTAGTTGTGTGTTGATAAGAAATAAAGTACGGTAACGAATAAAAAAAAATATCTAACTGAGTTAACCAAAAATTGTATTAAACTTTTAACTTTTACTTTTTCTTATTGACGCATATCAACTTAACTGAGTTAAAAAAAAACCATTAACTTGCCGAGCCTTGGTTTTTTACTGAAGGAATAATATCATTTACTGCAGTAGTAATCGGCGGCCTCTGTAATTATTATCAGCTACCATTGAGACTCGAGTCGGCCGATCACAATAAATATACATATTGGTATAATAATAGAAAATGATTAATAACAAAACTATAAATAATTGTGGAAAGGATATAAATATAATAATAATTCCAGTGCTTCAAAACAAAGTTAAACATTGGTTCTCAAAATATAAATTAGTTAATTTATTATTATATTGATATTTCAATTTTTTGAAAACTGAAATCGTGATTTTTTGGAGTCGCAAAAAGATACACTTGCGACCCTTTGATATTTTCAGGGGTTGCAAGTGCGACCCCGTGCGACCCCCAGTTTACGCCACTGCTACTTATACATAGCAAAGTTGTACAAGATTTCATTCTCAATAGTACTATTTGGGGGGGGGGGGTCAGTGGTTATTTCATTGTTCCATTTCGAGCGTTCTCAATCATATATATTATATATTGTAATCAAATTACGTTTATATGCTATTCAATGGATCTCAGGTAATAAGTTAAAATAAATTAATGTGCATAGATTAATGTATTTTGTATTTTAGAATAATGTTTGATTTTATAATGTATGTGTTGTAGATAAGTAGTTGAAGAAATGCTTTAATTTGAAATTTTGAATGTAGTTTGTGTTAAAAAATCAAGTTTTTAATCAAAGTTTTTACTTTAAAAAGATCAAAATTAAAAAAAATTAAATAAATAAAAGATAACGAGAATTTTTATTCAAATCCGGTTTTTGACAAAATCTTTTTTTTTTGTTTTAGTGTAACTCGTAAATGATTAACCGAAGATACTTGAAACTTTCATCAAATATTCACATGATAACATTTTCAAGACTTTTTGAGATATTTATATATATTTTCAATTTTCAACTTTTTAGTTTTATTTCTATAAATGTTAACAAAAATTGTTTCACTTGATCAAAACGCTTGAAAATGTAATATATGATTCCATATAAGTTGTTTTTTTACGTAGATATGTAAAAATAGTTAGGTATATATATAGGCACAGTTTATTTTTATGATCATTTGGAGTTCAGTATTTGACAAAATCGTGAACATTTATAAACTATTTACGAGTATTTTTCAGTTGCATGAAAAATTAATAAAAGATAATATGTAAATAGTGAATATAATTTTTGGTAATTTTTCAAATCATTTTCATTGGAAAAATGTGTTTATAGAGTAAATTGAAAGAAGAAAAATTAAATATAAAAAAGATCGTCTAAGAGTATAAAACAAGTATCTGTACTTCCTTCATACACTTAGTTTATGTACTTTATATTTTTACTATTTAAATAATAATACAAATTGAAATATAAATCCTCGTTAAAATATTAAAATATAATTTATTATACTTACTGTACGTACTACGTAGTACGTGTAAATGTATAATTAATACATAAAAATAATTGTATTCGAAATATAAAAAGTACGTTAAATCTTAATGTTGGCCGTTAAGAATGATAGACGTACTATAGCTGGATAGTAATAAAATAAACAATGTTGTACCTGTCATATGGAAGATACAGCATCGGACGAAACTCGATTTTAGTTCATTTGAAGTACAGAGTTAAGATATCAAACATTATACAAGAAGAATTTATTATAATATGTCGGCAGACTACGAATCAGCCAATATCAATGAAAACGAATTCACTGTCTCACTGTTATTATTAATTATGTCATCGTTAATAATATTATCATTATCGATAATATGATGATTTAGTGGATTAAAGATTATGGTTCTTAGCTGAATCCGCCGGATGGGACGACAGCGATGCAGGGTCGGGGGTACGAGAAAGAGGATGCGCGGAATGGAATCATAAATCATCAACGCACGTTCTCCGGCACCCCGTAGTGTGATCGCTGATGAGTTCGCGGGTGTCGCACGCTCGGTTATAGACGCGTCAGACCCCTTCTGCCCCTCTAACAGCCAAATGGCACCAGCTTTTTATAATCGCGCGACCCAACGACGACGGTGACTCGGTGGCTAGCCGTATCGGAGTGGACAACGTCACAACGATGCTACCTTAACGGCACCAATAGCAGTTCGACAATCGTTACTAATTTACGAGAGTTCGACAATTAATCGTTACGTAACAATGCGGTCGTCTGCTTGATGAATGCGAAACGTCATATTATAGATAACGATAAAGTTAGAGCGACACTGTACGACATTGTACGTACAAAGGTAATGACGAACGGTAGAAAAGTTGGCTGGCAGCGATGGAACAGCCGGCGAAGAAGTCGGACAACAATGATAAATACATTAAAAACGTACAAAAGCGTTTAAAGTGGTGTAAGGTTGCCATGAAGTGGTGGCACACTCGGACGCACGTTAATAATAAAAACATCCCGCGGTGTACCACGTTTAAGCATGGCAACATGGGCGGAGTCTGACGAACGGAACAGGGCGCATAAAAATAATACGGCCACCGATAAAGCTGAACCGATAATCGCAAATGGTATTTTCCGATCTTACAAAAATACAATGTCGGTGTCGGAGACGTCTCAACAAGATATTGTAAAAAACTCGTGTGTGTGTTACCAGTACGCGCGCGGGAAGTTAAACTTCTTTTGAACGGTACTCACTGAGTGAGTGAAAAAGAAAGTAAGGCATGGATAGAATGGGGTAATGAGGATAATAAAGAAAGAAAAGAAATTATAATACGTAATATTATTATTATTATGTGATATTATATATATGACGTACTGATACGCTTCGCACCGCCGCCCCGACGACCGTATGAAATCATCTCGGACGATCATTCCGTTTTTATCTAAATATTTATCTCATTAATATTATTGTTGAGTATTCTTTGTTTAATAACCCAACCAAAAATACTGTCGCTTAATGACACAACCCATGTTTACAAAATACAGCTACGACAATCCGCGGCTGCGCACAACGACATGTCCGTGTTTGCGTTCGTACGGCCGCCCGTTCGCTTTTTTTTTCCTCACTACCCCGCGTAAAGAAATTTAGCTTCAATTAAAAAAAAAAAAAAACAAATATCGTTTGATATGGGATTACGGGAACACACATCTAATGGTCGGCATGATGTGGTTGGATGCAGTGATGACAATGTCTAGTTGCGGTGACACGACGGTATTGAACGAGATCCATATAAATATTATTATATCCTGACTATGGCCGTGGTGACGATATAGAACATTTATTATACATCAAAATACTGTGGTACGACGCACTGACATCGTGTCCGTGGACTAAACGGAGCACATTAATTTGCATCGACATCCGCGCGGAATGCTGTACAATATATACAACGTATCAATACACGTTATACATATCAATCGGGCGCTTGCCTCACCGGCCGGAAATTTTATTGTGACTGCCACTGACCGCCGCAACGCTGACCCGTGAAAAATCTGCGTCGTCGTCGTAACGTATCGCTATCAGCGTGATATTTGACATTGTACGTTTGTACCTATAGTCGGAACGGTGTCATTAACCGCGCTGTTACAGCCAATAACCGTCACCAAGTTTCCAATCGTCGAGTGGTCGAATAACGTGCGTAGTTGACTTATACCGACACGAGTAGTTTATTGCAGAATTTTTTCCACGTGTCACAATCGTCATGTTCGATGATTTCGACTAATGGCAAAGGTTTTCGGCCCCGTGTACGATATTTTCGCAAAACTAATGCTGGCACATGAACCACATGTTTTTGACGCTACTTCGCTCGGCGGAAAATTGTGGTCGGTTCTGCGGGACACGTGCTCTGAAGGTTGCTCCGGATCCCAGATATCCGAAATTGTTCCTATAATAGTTATAACTTATAACTTATTAGGATACAGAACCGCCTCTTCTTCTATACGAGTACATGCACGACATTGCCGCCGGGCTCGTCCACGATAATCGATGCAACGATTTTTCGTGACTCGCCGTTGATGGGTACCTTAGATCATTTCCATCAATGAGATTATGATAAATTTAATGTTGATATCATCGATGATCTCATTATAATAACAATGAATTCGACTTAATCGATATTGGTTGATTGGTAGACTACATAGGTAGGTACAATTATATGCGTGTGCGTATATCCTACTCGATGACGTCTGTTAAGTTAGCCGTTAGCCCGTTAGCGTTAGGCGTTAGTCCACCGCAATTATCATAATAAAATCATATTACATCGTGTCGACGATATCGTACCTTTCGTAATGTGGTGTGTGCCACTGTTGTGGTGTGCAGCCAACGCCCAACGGCATAACTATCGTCGTTCTAGTACGAATTCGCCGAAACTGCTACCCATCAATATGGTGCGAACATGGTTGTCGGCTCTACAGCTGAAATTTCATCGACGTTCAAAGATTCGTTGGCTGCCATAGTTTTATTGCTCTTGTAGTGTTAAACTTTGAACTTTGAATTACAAATTAATTAAAATTTGGGTTTCGATCGACGTGTTTATATTACTAGCTAGCACTAACTACTTTCATTATTCTTATCGATCAACATTATTATTATTAACTACATAAATATAAGAATATTTGAACGAGGATTCGTATTTCGATTTTCATTATTCTGTATCTGTATTATTACTCTTCTAATACCTTTTAGGTACTATTTTTTTTTTAAATATTATGTTTTACTTCTTTAATTTTAACTCTACAGACACATTTCCCAGTAAAAAAGTTTTTCTATCAATTATATACATTTAATACGATACATAATATTATCATTGGAAATTAATGTTTTAAATTAGTATAATTTAAATAATGTAGTGTTTAATATTTAATAATATTACCTATATTATATTACTATGGCCCAAACCACGCCATATTTGGTGACTTGATACATAACCCGATGACCATGGGGTCTAATACTTACGGAGAGCGACTGTAATCTGTATACTTTCAAAAAAATACATTTTATAGTCTCACATAATATATAAAATTATAATATTTTTTTATTATTTTTAAAAACTAAAATAATAACAAATTATAGAGTTTAGTTAAATAATTGCATATTGATAATATAAGTATATTATTTATTATTGCTAGTCATATTCACACTACATTAATATGATGTATAGTATTATGTATTATGTATATTACGATGTATAGTTGACAAAATATAACAATACAAATTGTGCCACAACATAATAAAACAATTTATCCTCGTTACTCAAAACCACAATTTTAAGTTGTTCACTGCCCGTGAGGGATAGTTCTATACTCAGCGAACGGAGGGTGGAAATAAGAAAGTGACAAAATAGATCTGTGCATAAACCCGGCTAACTGTAAAATTTGAAATTAACTATGAAAAAACGTATTTAAGAATAATTTGACTTAGTTGGCTTATTATTTAATACATAACGTACCTATACAAAGTACATAGTGTTGAGAGTGTTGGATTTTTATGTTTCTAATATGCATTACATGTCCTCGTGCATCTCGTTGTCCACTAAAATCACGCCTCCTCTAATATGATTCAAAAATGTTAAAGTGGTTACTCGTTAGTCGTTGTAATAAGAAACGATATGGCTACGGCGTCTTTAAGTTCTTTTTACATCTTTATATGCACAAAGTTACTTTTTAAAATTAATAATTTGATTGTTAATTAACTTATAGAATCAAAAATATAGGCTTAAAACGAGTTAATACCTTCTACGTCTAAATAACTTGAATTTTCCCAGCAAAAAATGAACTATTACCACGCGGTGCTACATCGTTATATCTTGATTTTAATTGTAATTTGTAGGTACTTAATCGTCGGCACACACAAATCGTTAATTTTTAATAGATTTCAATAATCATTATTATAAAATTAACAGAAAAAATTTTAATTAAATATTAATGCAATATTGACAATTCTTTTGATTGTATTAAGCTGGAGTTCGCCAAGGAAAAAGTTTTACCATTTTATGTATTTTATTTTTCCTGAACAGATGGCGCTGCTAATATAATCGTGTTTTATCGCTCAATATTCCGTAGACAGAAGTGAATTCATAAAATTATGCTTAAAACCTGTTCCGTAATGTAATGTGATATTTCATTTGAAAAACCGTAATACGATCAAATGAGTCATGGTTTCCGAGATAATTCACACTAAATATTTACACATGTGTTATTTTCACATTTATTCATATTAATATAATAGGTATGGTATATATACAGTAGAGTGTCGATTATCCGCACTAATTGGGACCGAAGGGGTGCGAATAATCGATTTGTGCGGATAATTAATCAACCACTGAAAATTTTAATATTAAGTTAAAAACTTATTTACTAGATATAAAGTAAGTAGTAGATAATAAAATAATCTCGCATTTCATAATATAAAATTACATATATACATATATATATATATTTAATATTTATATATAATATAACATTATAATACACGATAAAACATTACGAATGATAAAACTAAATTAAATTAAACTAAAAATAAATTTGTACTCAAAATTTTGTAGTGTGGATAATTGATGTGCGGATAATCAACGCTCTACTGTATATATAAATCTGTGGTAAAATTGCTGATAAAGAAATATAATAAATACATATGTAATCTATTCTATGATAAAATATCACAGAACTGATAATATCCACATTCCATCTTGTTCAAATCAAATGTAAAATCCATAGATGACGTTTAAATAATATGACGTCGTCGTCGACCTATATTGATAATGTACTGATAACAGTGTTGTGATTTGTGGTACCTACACCTATTTAGTATTTAGTGTTTACTCTCGACTACCTATTATAGTATTTAGTTCATTGTTGGTTTGTACGTAATGATTGTCTATAATACCTGTTATGATATAGACATTTATAGTTGAAACATTAATTATTTCCATAAATCTATTTAATTTAATTTAAAGAACATAATTTAGTTCTACCGTTGTAGTATAAGATGGGTGCATTTACTAGTCGACAAAATACTAGAGTAGAAGAAGTGGACAACAACTCAAATAATGCTTATAAATATCCACCCAAATCTGGTTTGTTGAAAAGACATTTTAATAGTTTATCGATATTTTATATTTGGTTTTAATCTTCCCTATACTGGATATAAATTTTGTATTGTAAACATTCTTAATTGCAATTAGAAAGTGTTTAACATTTATAAAATTTATATGTATGTCACTTTAGTAAAGTGACTACTTTTGTAAACACAATTATATTTAAACATATTGAAATGTAAGAAATGGGATTATTATTCTGAATTATTGTTACTATTAAATTAATAGTATTTACTAGTATTTATAAGTAATTTCCATTTATTTTATTATTCATTCTTATATAATTTTACCACAATATTAAATAATATGTATTATATTCTTGTTTTTATTCACTTTTCCAGGAAATTATTTCAGCACTCATTTTATCATGGGTGGTGAAAAATTTGACACACCACAACCAGAAGCATATTTATTTGGAGAAAATATGGATTTAAATTTTTTTAGTAAATGCCCTACTACAGTAAGTTGATTTAATTATAAGCATTTTTCATGTATTACTATACTGTTTGTTTAAGTTCTGAACTTATGGAAGAAGATGAAAATATTCTACTTTAATTACATTAAAATATATATAAACTGCTATCTTAATTTGCCAATTAGTCATTTTTTTTATATATATATTAATAAACATATTTTTTCAAAAATCTAGTTTCCATATCCACCCCCTGAGGTTGGGGAACCTACTAAACCGTTAAAAAGTTTGGTAAATATTAGAAAAGAATCATTGCGTTTTATACGTACTGAAGAAGGTAAAACTATATTCAATATAGAATTTACTTTTGATTGCGATTCACCATGTTCAATAACAATATATTATTTCTGCACTGAAGATTTTACACCAAGTGGGGTTTCGTAAGTATAATTATGAAGTGTTATTGATGTATGATATATTTCATTATATTTGGTTTTGTTTTTGTTTAGTTTTAACTGTCGTGATCCATCAATGACATCTGAAGTTTATCATTATAAACGAGGTTCAAATCAACAATTTATTCAACCATTACATATGTTTGATCCTAGTATATACAGTACTGAGGACTTAACCTATGCATTTAACAAAGAAGTTATTCCAATCGCTATACATTGTGTAGCTCATGATACTTCTGAAGGTAAATGAGTCTTTAGTAAATAATTTCAATTTCATTTCTTAATAAGTTTATAAACTTTAGAAACACGACAGTCGCATACCACAATTGCAGTTGTTGAACAATATTCTGATGGATCCTACATCTTAAAAGCTTTAAAACAAAAATTATTTGTGGATGGATTATGTTACTTACTGCAAGAAATATATGGTATTGAAAATAAAACACCTGACCTTAAAGTTAGTATACTTACTTATTATTTTTTTATTTATTTATTTATTTATTTATTTATTTATTTATATTTAAAGGATTCTGGAGATGAAGATTTAGAAGATGGTAGTTCAGAATGCGTAATTTGTATGAGTGATATGCGTGACACATTAATATTACCATGTCGTCATTTGTGTTTGTGTCAATCATGTGCAGACTCTCTACGATATCAAGCTAATAATTGTCCAATATGCCGAGTTCCATTCCGTGCTCTTTTACAAATCAAAGCTTTACAAAAAACATTGGACAATAATCATAGAGTAATAATATTTAAGTTTAAAATTAAAATTATATATTTTTTATAAATTTTCTAACTTTATAGATTGATTTACGCACTCCATATGGCTATGAAACTGTTCCTTTAATTGAAGCTCTGAATGGTCCAAATTTTCGACGATACAGTAATGCCACCAAAGTTCCAAGTGATCCTTTACTAGAATCTTCACCTGATAGTCAATGTGCTGGACTCACTATGTCTAAGTATGTAAATTCAAACAATTTTTTTTCTAAATTAATTAGTTTTTATATTTTTATTTTAAATTTTTATTATTTTTGCTACTATTAGAATTTAAATAAATAAAATTCATCAAATATTTGAATTTATTAAAATATAAATGAATTATCTATGTCTGCAGACAAAACTATTATTTGATTTTTTTTTTTAAACATTTTAAAATATTGTTTTACAGAATGAGTTTAGACAGGCTTTCTAGAAAGAAATCTTGCAGTCTAGATTCACATGGTGAATCATTAAGCCTTAGTGATAACTCTTTAAGTTCTAATGTATGTATTATAGAATAATTTATTTATTCATTACTTTAATATTTGTTTAAAAACCTCAAATGTTTTTAGGCAGCTGCATCTAACAGTGATAAATCATCTAAAGGTTCAAACAAGGATGAAATTAAACCTAAAATTCCAATTAAGTGTAAAGACAAAGTGAGGGTAATTAATGAAAAAGCAAATCCTGAAGAAGAGGTAAAAATTTAGTGTTACTTAGTTTATATGTTGTTATATTTACTGTGTCAAAATAAACATTTTAACAATACAAATATAACTGAAAACCCATATTATGTAATTGAGTATACTTCATACTATAATTATTTTTTAGACTCAAGATGAAGATAGTGAAGCAGAAAAAATGTCTCCATTATTGGACTCTGAGAAAAATATTGAAAAGAAAATTGAACATTCCCCCCAACCAGCTATAGTTGAAAGTAAAAACTTATTACATTTTTACCTATTAAATTGTGTATTTAAATATTCCTCAATTTTCTAGAAAAAGAAATTAATGTTATACTAAATCATGGGGCGGAAGATGCTGAGTGTTATGGTGAATGTGCCGCAAGAATGCTTGTTACACATCAAAATGAAAAGCCTCAACTATCAATATCTCAAGTAAATAAAATTATATTTATACTATTAACAAGTTTTTATATTTACTACATAGGTTATGTAAATATTATTCCTTTATTGTTCATTAAAAATATTAATTTTATACAGGAAAGAGTATCACTGCCTGGTACTCCAATGAGTACTGTAAGCCAACGTTCAAGTGGTGAAAGTTATACTTCTGTTGGTTCTTCTCGTTTGTTATTAGCTGCTTATGAAAAAACTACACCGGTATAAATTTAAAAAAATGAAGTTAATTTGGTGAATTTAATTATTTTTATAATTTATTTATTACTTTATTATTATTTGTATAATATTTTTTTCCTCATCATTTATATCCTCTAACATTATTATAATTAACTGTGTATAGATGTACAAACTTTGAATTATATAAGATAAATATTTTAAGACATATTAAAGATATCAAACATTATTGATGTAAAATAATAATTAAAATTAAGATTGTATTAATAGTATGTAAATTATGTACAAAATGTATTACTTTATATTTATATAAAGCTCCAAGACAGTTAAAATTGTTAAATTATTACTCTAAATATTGTTACTGTATGAATCTCAATATTAAATTGTATAATATATTATAATATATGAAAAATATCTGTCTTAAGACATATTATTGTGTCTCATTGTCATAGATCACGTAACCAAATATTTTTATTTATTTTTTAGAATTGCAGACTTTAAGATTTCTTTTGCATTACTGCATTACTTAAGGGTTACCTACATAGCTTATTAATTTATAAAATGAATATGATACCAATATCAAAACATCATATTATTCATATTTTACTTTCTTGAAAGCACCCATTCAGCTTTGGCCATTTAGTTTTTGGCTCAAAATATGTTTTTGAATTTATTAATTTAATTTTCTATGTTAATTAAATGTCTAGTTGCATTTTTTCATGGCTACAACCACTCTCATCATGATAAATTTTAGTTATCCTACTCCATGTCAATTTCATAATTTCTTAAGACTTGAACATTAAAGGACTTATGATCCAATGAAGACTTCCTAGTTCTTATTCTATAGCACTTATATAGGCTAGATGGGAGGCAAAGCCCTATGGAGATGTAGGACAAGGCCACAAAGGTGGTTGGATCCATATAGTTAATAACAGAGGGTGAAGAATAAGAAGATACAAATTAATCACAAAAACAGTTTTTCAGATTTTTTGATCCCCGCTCAAAAGTTTTATAACATAAAAATTAAATTAATTTTAAATTATTAGAAAATACATGCATACTTATTTAATTTTTATCAGAATACTAAATTTTGGCTCTACAAAATTCAATTTTCGCAATAAAAATGTTGATTTAATTAATAGCCAATAGGAGGCACCTACTTATTATAAACTCAAAATTAAAAAAATAAAATAATTAAATAAGCTAAAACGGGTTGGATTCTCTACATTTTTAAAATTTAAAGATATTATTTTATTAATATTTAATCATAGATTTTAAGGTAGCTTTATTTATTGTGATAGTTACTAATTATAACGTTATAGAGTTTTTTGACCCATGCCTGATACGGCTGATACCATTCATAATAGTTAATAATTTACTATACCTACCAAATAAATTATAATAAAGTTTAAAAAATCGCATAGAAATAATGTACTCAATAGATTATTATTATGGTAGGTATAAGGTACCTATGTGCAATAGGTATTACGAGTTAATAGGTAACAAAAATTGGAAAATACATCAATCGAATCGAATGATTTTGATTAACTGCAAACTTAATGGATTTCAATTTATCATCTTTGAAATTGGGATTTTTTTTTCTGAATGTTTTATGATAACCAAATCGTCTCTAATTTAAATGTATATTCAATATTTTTCCTATAAACCAATTATTTATTGACGGTGTACAGCTTGGCTAGAATACTTCAAGAGTTCAAGAAGATACAGTGCATACAGTTTGACAATTGACAATTTATTACCTTTGTTAGTTAAGTAATGTTTTATAACTAATTAGTTAATTATATTAAAAGTGGATGTTTTATAATTTATATAATATAATTTGGAATGGACCAAAGTACTCACAGCGATGTTACAAAGTCCACGGCGAGAATTAGTTCGTACAATCACGAGGCTTTAAGCAACTTAGACTGACTTAAACGGTCTTCCATCTCTCATTTTCTAGTACCTATTTACATGAGTCTGAGAAGACATGTGACGTTCTTTGAAGGAAACAGAAAGCGTTATTGAACAAGGAAAAGTGTTATTATTTGGCACATTTTACAAGGACTTATATAGATTTCGCAATAGGATGTTTTCGATTTCAGTAATACGTGTATATTTCTTTAAATTGGTTTATTAAACAGTCGTATAATCGATGTTAGAATACGATGCACATTGCAAAATAATCAGTGTAGTTTTGACTGTTGGCATTATAATTTATTTATTTTTTATACATTTTGATCATATTCCATACTATATTCCGCCTATCAGGGGCGGATTCAGGAGGGGCGATCCTCCCTCCGTTCCCATCTCAGACTTAAGTTTTTAACGTAATTACTTCATAGTTAATTATTCGTATTTAGTAAGATATATTAGATATCATGTTTGCTCTTTAAAAACCGCCCCTCCCTTCGTTATATATTGGCCTAGATTCGCTCCTAGCGCCCCTGCTACCTATAGTCTATAGTCTACACAAGGTCGGCCTGGCCAGGGCCGGAGGGCCGGGCTTCCTGCCAGGGCTCTTGTACTGTTACCTAAAAATATAGTACAAAATTATTGGGCCCTAGAAAACAATTCATGCCTGGGACCTCAGGTACCCAGGCCAAACCTGAGTCAATACCACAGAATAGATGATTTAGTATACATTTCATATATTCTATGGTTCTATGCCTATACCAAGTTATGGTAAAACAATAAAAAATAAAAAACCAAATTTTATTATATACACAACCTCGTAAACCAATTTCTTACATAATTAGGTACTTATACATTATACATATCATATTATCATGAATACATAGTTTATAATTTATCCCTGTAGCATCAATATGTACAGGTAGTTAGTTACATATTAGTAATTACATATTGAAATTTTGTAATTCTACGGGGTTACCCCGCAAAATGTTTGCCCACTACTCCGTTTGTCTAAACTTTAAATACGTGTAACTCATAAACTACTCGCCTTAAATTCGACTTTTATGTATCAAAATACTCAGAAAAATATTCTGCTTTGGAATATGAAATTTAAACTCTATGTCGTCATTCAAAAAAGTAAAAAACTTAAAAAATATTTAAAAATATAATTTTTTAACAACTTGCAACTATGTAAAAAAATGTTTTCAAAAATATGAATACTTTTTGAAATAATGTGTTTCATGATAAAAGAATCGCTCCATATAATGACGTGTACCTATACAGATTTATAATACACGAATGTCGAAAACCTATACAGATTACAGATATATGAATTTATATAGCTTTTCCCTAGACTAATATTTCAAACGGAATTTTCCACCGAAAATGTTTTTGTTATATTTAATTAATAACAGTAAAATATAATATCAGGTGAATTGTTTACCGTAAATAATACTTATTAAATATTACTTACGGCGTAATTCAAAAAGTTATAAATAACATAATACCTATATAATTATTTATATTTGTATACAATTGTTTGGACGTTGAGGACGTCATACCCACGTATGTTGTCTCCAAACGCGTTTACGCAGTCTGAGTAGAACTCGTTCAAATTTTGGTTCTAGAATAAATATACCTATAATAAAATTAAAAGATGACAATATTTTAGAAGATAAGACCTTGAGTTTTTTTTTAAAAATTAAAATTTTGAAAAGTTAAAGGTTATTTAAAAATTTTGCTAATTTTAAACGATTATAATGAATGTTATATTGGGAATAATAGAAAAAACTCAGCATCCTTCCCTTCGAAATATTGTCATCTTTTAATTTTATAATAGATATATTTACTCTAGAAACAAAATTGAGCGAGTTCTACTCAGACTGCGTAAACGCATTTTGCCTACGTGTGTAAGACGGAGACATCACATACGGGTATGACGTACACAAAATCTGTAGTATCTATTACACAATTTTTAAGTTATTTAACATTTTACTTGTATAATCGTATTCAAAAAACGTTTGTACGTAATACCTACTAAACTACCTACTGTAGTAAAGTACTAACCACAAAAAAACTAAACTTTTGTATTTTTGTAACATAACGTAATATTGATCTATGATAATAATTTAAACATTGATGACGATGTTTGTTAACACTGTTGAATACAATAAAACAACAGATAGTGATAATGATAAGTGATTATTGATTAACCACGATACCACATACAATTTTTTATTTGACGTCTTTTGAAGAATTAAATTCTAAAATGTGATATTTTAATAGGTATTTGTATATTTTTAATACAGTAATACATTATTTACTGATACTGTTTATCTATAACGTATAGAACTTAGATAATTTCATTAAATATATAGTATTTTTACATCGTGTATTCGTGTTTGACGTGTTTTCAAAAGTATCCATTTAATAATACGAACGAACATTTATATTCAAGGAATAATCAATAATTGTATGTACAGCATGTAAACGGTTAATTAGACAAATGTTGTTATGATGTCAATTCACCAAATTGGGTGAAATTTCAAAAACTATTGTTACTTATACATTTACCAAAACCATCATGATATCTACTGGTGTAAGTATTAGAACAGCATCTATTTAAATCATATCTAAATGGCTAAATATAATCACATATTGATAATTAACTAACATATTTGTAAAATATGCTCATTACATAACATATTAGTATGCCTGATTTAAGTTACTCTAAGTAGGTACCTACCTAACAAATTTATTGCTTGTACCTACTAAATTAAATAAAAATTATTTTTTGTACTAAATTCAATTTATATGTTATTAATATAGAGCTATTTATTATATTCATATTTAATTAATATTAAATATATCAAACTTTTATGTATAGAATTCTACTAAAATTAACATGGACATTTGGGCGTCAGTTGTAGAGTAATTCAAAAGTCAAATATTAATAAAATACAAACATTCCAAAATATTACCCTCGAGAAACTTTCCCTTCCTTATATATCAAATTATACAGTACATTCAGATCTACATGTAAAAACAATAAATGAGGAAGCCAAATCCTTTTATAAGGGATTTCAAAACCTATTAGTTTAACATAAAATCAGGGTAAAAATCTATACTCATAAAAAATTTGACCTCTGATACTATACCTAGTAATTTCCCAAGATGCTTGAAGCGTAAGTGGTGCCGAGATCTTCTTCAAGATAATTAAAAAATTAGATTATAATAAATTGGTAGCTACTTTCTTCGACTAGTTTTATTTCTCGTGTCATCTATATACATAGAAAATATTCTTATTGTATTATAAACCCAGATTGTATATTACATTTATAAAAAATATTAAAATTATTCAATTTTTCAAAAAATCTAATTAGAGTTTAGATGTTTTTAATATTTTTTTGATAGGTAACCATTTGATATTACATTAATAATTTTATTAAGACTTCATACTCACATTTATTGTCTTTGTCTTTCAAATATGTAACATAACAAATTTACAAATTATTTTTTTTGTTGGAGGTATTTTTTCAATCTTTTTACTTTGAAGAAAGTTATAATGATTTTTAAGTTATGATATATATATACACTTATTAATTGCTTTAAAATATAAACGTTTAAAAAATACTGATAATATAGGTACTTATTTGTAGGTATATTAGCCATATATTTTAAATATGAATTAATTTGTTACCTATTCATCTAAAGTAATATACCTTACACACAAAATATATTGATTTCACCCTGATATTTTAATTATTAATACAAATTTATTAAAATTAATTCATAAAATTTGTTTTTAGATATTTTTATTAGTGGCTTTAAGTCATACATGTGTCTCTATTGACATCACGTATCCAGTGTTTGGATATTATGTTCAAGGTCAACCTGCTGCATTTGGAGATTTTGATTCTGATGAACTTACAGATATGTTCGTCCTAAAAGATCAAGGTCGATCTATTGAAATTATGTTTGGTTCCAATGTTGAACCATTTTTAAAGCCTGGTACACAAACCAAATGCAAGTTTAATAAACACCAAATTACTTCAGTGGTGCCCGGAGATTTCAATGGAGATGCTCTTATGGATCTATTAGTTACTGTAAAAAATATAACAGCATCAGGAGGATTTTCTAATTGGTTTAAAGGAAATCAACAGAATAATGATTTGGACGTACATATATTGTGGGGAGGATTAAATGTTTTGGCATGTCCAAATGAAGATAAACCTCTTTTCACTATTGTTGATCAACCTTTGGTTATTAACTATGATACCAATATGATTGTTGATTTATTTGGTGTCAAAAAAATGTCAAATGGTACAACACAAAGAATGTTTTGGCTATTCAATTCAACTGGAAACTTTACAGAAATGGCAATGGAAAATTATAGTTCTGAACCAATAAGAATCCCTCAATCACACGGATTTGTAGACATAGGTGGAGGTTAGTTTTGAAAATAATTTTATTTTTATTTATTTAACAGCTTAAGGGGCTGCCACACCAAAATTTGTTTTCTCTATCTCCCACATAATATAGAAACAAAGATATTCAGTATTTTCACAATTACAACTCTCTGGTTCAGTTAGGGTAAAGGCCCTATTATATATTTTATAAAGAAGAATATTTCCTATGTATTGACTGTATAGATTTATTATATTAATAAGTTATTAATGGTTAAAAATAATCAAAATAATTTTAAATTAAAACATGCTTATATTTTTTTTAAATGTAAATATTAAAAATCTATCTGTTAAATGTATAGGAAATGTACTTCTTTATAAAGTATATACTAGTTTCCTTTGCCCTAAACTGAACCAGAGATTTGTAATTGTGAAATAATGGAATATCTTTGATCCTATACAGGATGATTCTTTATCATTGTATACTCATTATTTCAAAAAGCATTAAGTTTTTTGACATTTTAAATTTTATGCTTTTCTAAAACTATAACATTTTTATTTTTTTCACTCTTATATTTAATAGTGAAATCACTATCCTCTTTTGATTTTCAAATGGCAATCTATGTTTAAAATGTCATAAAATAATAGAGCAATTTTTGTATGAATTTTAACATTCAAATTATTATTTTTCGTTAATTTTTTAGCAAGATGTAGCTTTTCAAGGTTGGGTGGTTTTCAAATTTTATAATACTTCTTTTTTATGTAGATCAGTAGTTACATAGGTAATTAATAAAAAGAGGTACATATTTTCATATTTAATAAAATTGCTATTGACTATTGACACAGTGATGAACTTTGTACCTGTAATAGCTAGGTGTATGCCAATGGTTTTGATAATAAATAAATAATCATATTCTAATCAACTCCTTACAGCTCTAATAACCTGTAAAACTTTGAGCAGCTATAACTCACTAACGTTTAAATGAAAAATAATAATTTTAACATTAACATTCATATGAAATAGCCCTATTATTTTATGACATTTTAAATATAGGTTGCCATTTGAAAATCAATAGTTGATAGTGATTTCACTATTAAATATAAAGGTGAAAAATTTAAATGTTATATAGCTTTAGAAAAGCATAAAATTAAATATTTTGAAAAAAAAAAATTGAAAAAAGTCAATACTTTTTTAAATAATAAGTGTACAATGATGAAAGAATCACTCTGTATTATGTGGTAGATAGACAGTGAAAATAAATGTCGGTATAGCGATCCTTGAAAATTTACCATTTGGTAATAATATTACATATCTAATATTATTCTTACAAAATAAAATAAATTATTAATTTCCCATGTAGTTGAAGCATAACGATAAAAATGCAACAAAATTATGTAATGTTTTAAATTTTTAAATGAGTTTGTTAACAATTTGTTTGGATATAAAGCAATTTTATTTCTTTTTTTTAATATTATAATGTACTAAGTTAAAATAAAAATATCAAAAAATATTATGAGAGAAGGTTTATCTATTAATATACTTGATTAATTTGAACATTGTTTCCTAATTTTTGCTTAATACTTATTTATTTATTTTCAGATGTAGCACCTGATTTATATTTAACAACTATAAAAGGATATGAAGTGTGGCTTTCTGATTCTGAAGCTGGTACATTTATTTATAATCAAACTATCTCATTTCCTGACAATTTAAAGGTTTCAAATGTTGGTCAAACTGCTTTCATGGATTTACAACTTAAAGGACGCATGGATCATATTGTGCCTGTTTGTTTTGATACACAATGTACCAATAGCACTATTTATTTTTATGATTCAACTCGCTGGTATAATTTGGGCATAAATTTCCATAATGGTAACAGTGTTTGGGGATTTGTACCACCAATGCCTAATGTACCATACCTAGAAACAATTACAGTGCGCCCTGGAGATTTCAATATGGATGGCTATCCTGATTTATTAGGCACATTATGTCTTGGAGGCAATATAAAAAAAACAAAAGTAATTTTAATGGAAAATGTTGCATGTACGACAGGTTGTGATGGATTTGACAGAACGTTTGTTGTTCGGTGGGACTTACTTCAGGCAATGAATGGTGACAATAATAACATTATGGGCGCATTTTATGATTTTTTTCAAAATGGTATATTAGATGTTTTGTTGGTTAGTGGAGGTAATGGAGAGTATAATATGTCAGCTTTTAAAAACAGTTTGGATTATGATGCAAACTTTTTGAAAGTAAGTAAATTTTATTAAAAAAATGTATAGGTTTTTAATCTTATTTTGTTATTTATAGGTTATGGTGGTTACTGGTCTAACAAATAGCAAGTATGAAATGTTACCTAGTCGATTAGGAAAAAAATCTCGTACATTTGGTACTAACTTGCCTGGACCAAAAGTTAGTTATGTGACTACTACTCAAGATGGATATCCACGTCAGGGTATTGCTACACAGTTACCCCAGTCTGCGTATTATTCTCTTTATTTGCCTTACACAATATTTGGACTTGGCCGTACTCCCAACTTTGTAGATGAACTTACTGTTTCGGTTTTAAATGAAACTCGTTCATGGACACAAATTATCCCAAATTCCCAAATGGTTGTAATTCCAAATCCAATAAATGATCCAAGTAGATGGAATGCTAAATTGTTTGTGACACCAAGCCGTTTAATATTTCAAAGTGCAGCTGCGCTTGCAGGAACATGCCTACTTATTTTAGTTATAATTGGAGTGCTGTACTTTAAAGAACGTCAAGAAGATCGTATTGAAAAACGCCAGGAAGCACATAAATTTCATTTTGATGCTATGTAAAAGTATTCAAATTTGTAAAATTATTTTTATGTTTTGTTACTGTGATTATTATTATATTCCTACTTTTAATTAAACAATGAAAAAATACAATATTTCTTTATTTCTACCTAATTAAAATTTTAATTTTGTTGAAAAATATTATATCTAAATATCTAAGTTCAGTTTAATAATCTCAACCAATTATTATTTTAAGTTAGCAGCTGATCTATTATAAATTAAAAATACAAATGTGGACCCAAGTATAAAAATAAATTATGCAATGTTAATCTTAATAGAAAAGCATAATATAGAAAATAAATCAAAAATTTAAAAATATAATTATATTTTTAACAGCAAGTTAGTTAAGAATATATGTATTTTTATTTTCTGTTTAATAAACTGTACTATCTGTTTTAACATATAAATATTTTTTTTTTAAATAATTCTATTTATAGATATAAAAGTATACATCTTGAGGATATATTTTTTGTGGAATTTATAAATTATTAATAAGGCTGTAACATTAAGATATGTAGTTTATCCCCTATCCAAGGTGTTTTAAAATTTGATAAATATGTAATTATATTTAGAAAAAAAAATTATTAATCACCAATATCAAAAAAAAAAAAAAACAATAATATAGCCTTGAATGGTAGAATATGATAAGTATAATAATTACATTAAATGTTATATTTAAAATTATATAAAAGAAAATTTTTTATTTATTATTAACATGTGATTTATATTTTAATATTGTATGCTATAATTGTTTTTGATAGAGTTGTTTTTTTATGTGTTAATCATGATATTTTTTGTCTTTCATTTATTTCCATCGTTTGTCTATTATATTATACTTCATCAAAACATTACACAACTGTAAAACCAAAACTGGTATACTTGATCACTTCTGCTTAAAGTCGATAAGACTATCAATTATTAATTAATAATTAAATTAATTATAGTCTCTACAAGTACTTTATATCAAAATATGTAAATATAAAGTATAAACAAATATATATATATATATGCATACAATTGTAAAAACATGAATTAAATATAAAATTATTATATTTGTTAAATTATATCGTGTATTTTGTTAAAATCAAATGTACTTATTAAACTTTTTATATAATAATTTTCCCCCAATACAATATAGGTAGGTAATTAATGTATAAAAATATTTTTCATCAATGAATCGTAATGTATTGGTAATTTAAGTACAATAAAAAAATTAATTAATTGAATTTATATTTAATAATCTAATTGACAGAATTTGGAAATTTCTTACAGTTATTCACATTTGTTGCCTTATTCTAAATCCAATATTTATTTTTTAATGTTTGTTATGGTTTCTTTTATTTAGTATTACATAACAGTCTATGTACTGAATTATATACTTTATAGTACTATAAATGTATTTTATTCTGCTAAATTGCTATGATCATTTAAACTTAACATTTCATTTAAATTAATAGTTAAAAATCTAGAAACTATAAATTATTTATTAGTTGCTGATACAAAAACTATCTCATGTTAGAACTTAATTGTTCAAGATACTTAAAACATTTTAATGGTTTTTGTACAAGTTACATGATAATAGGGCTACTATGGAAGGTAACTGGTAGACTTAATTGTGACAATATTTTATACCTAGTAGGGTCAGGGGCGTCATTCCAGGTTTTTTTTCGGGTATGCTGTATGCCAGGAATCGAGTAGGCAGTTTTGAAATTTTGCCAGGCCACATAAAAAAATATATCCGTATTATGTACATTATTCTGCTTTCAACTATTCCCATACACCAAGGGCCGAATTTTTGCATATAAATAGGAAAATAAAAATGTATAGCACATTATTTGTTTATAACTAGGACCCTAAAGTTCATGCCTTAAAATCTATCAAAATATACATACAAATATGCGCTAAATGTGCATTTAACTTTTTTCTTTTCGTTAAGTTTTATCCAATTTGGGTAAAAATAATAATTACAAGATGGGGGAAAATATGCAAAATGTAAATATGATATAATATGTTGCATTTACTTCAAGAATTAAAATTTACAACTAGGTTTTTGATAGGTTTTCAAATACAAATGAATGGTTATGATCAGTCAACATATTTTTGTAAAGAGAAAAGCTCCGTTTTACAACTTATAAATCAACAAAAGAAATTAATGGCTAGTGCATACTTGAAATGTATGAAGTCTTCAATTTAAAGATCTTCTGTAAGGCCGTATAACTATCACTGTATTGTATCAGCTAGGATATAAATTAGGTACATAATATTAAATATCAAAGTACTTACAACCTTTAATTTTAATTAGGTTTTTATTTTATTTTATAATTTATATTTACAGCGTTTTTATAAAGACATAGTTTCAAAAAATAAATTTTGAAATAAACTCAAATTCCGATATTTTCGTGGAATATTAATTAAAACAAAAAAATAATACAAGTAAAATGCAATTTTATTTTAAAATATTCGTATTGTTTTAAAAAACCTCAAAATAAGCGAAAATATGTACACTAAAATTTCATTTTGAATTCGTTAGATTGTGATTCAAATGTTTAACTCATCTAGCAATTTTTTGATGCACTCGGTAAAAACACGCAAATGAACTTCCGGACACTATTTATAACTAATGAAATTTAAAGTTGTAAATTACAACTTGTAATCATGACTGACAGTATATCATTATAGTCAATATAGAAAAATGTCAATAGAAAAATTAAAATAAAATAAAATTTTAATTATATTAATAATAGTGTGTTTTTTATCAGGGTGCAAGCTAATTGGAAAATTTATTAAAAGTAAGGCCGGTAAGGGATGCAACCACAGTCAAATTGCAAATTAATACACTTTCGCGATAACGTGATTAAAATAGATCGAAATTGATCGAATTTGTGGGCATGTCACATGTGTCATTGCGTAAGTGTTAGATATTAGTGTATGCTGCATCCAGTATTTATAGATTAATATATGATATTTATACATTTATTCTGTGTATATTTGATTTTAAAAGCAGCGATGAATGTAATATATTGATTTTACAATGATGTGTTTTTTTTCTTTCATCAGTCATCATCATTTGGAGATTGGAGCAGCAAAAATAATATTTTTAACTTCAATATCTTTTTTAATAGAAAAATGAATCTCTTTGGTACTTACTTTGGGGAGAAAAGTAAAAATTCCAAATATATTTTTGAAGATCGGGGAAAACAATAAAAACAAATCAGGGAAAATCAAGAATTTTACACAAAACTTCCTAGTTTTTGACAAAATAGATTTTTTATTTGATTGTAATTCAAAAACAAATAACTCTAGGTCTGTAGATAAAGTTGAAATAAATTATTTCGATAATATTTCAATTTAAATAACTACTGATTCAGAAAAAAATATTAATGAACTATTTCCTGATAAAATACTTTTTTAATTCGAAAAAACGAGTTTACTTTGAAGAGGTAAAGTTGATTATAGTGATATTGGCATTTGTAGAATAGGTAAGTATGCGATCTGCCGTACGATAAACATCTACCATAATTAATATCTGATTTTACAAACAATATAATATATAAAACGATTATTAGTAATAACTTATAACATAGCACAAATAAAAATTATTATTACATTTTTCATATATAAATAACATTTATAAAATAAAGTAAATAACTAGTATAAAATTAATTTTAAATTTTTCATTAGTACTTACCTACAATTCTAATTTTTTAAATATATAACTGTACATTCAATAAACATTTATTCTGTATAATGATTTGCCTAATGAATAACCCCAGAAAAAATAACCCCATATGAGATTTTGTAAGATTTTAAATGATAATAATTGTATAATATTCAAAACTAAAATATATATTCTAATAAATACGTGTAAGTCTAATATTTTAATTTATAAGTGAATTATGAACATTTTCAAATATTTAATATTTTTCATACTCATAACTCACCTAAAAATAAAAATATTCTAAAAAACCAACGAGAAAACATAGATTATGTTCTTACCTAAAAGTTTGATAATAGGTCAATTCACTCTTATATCAAAACTAAAAGCACACTAAGTATATTGTAGGTGCGACGTCCTCTTAAGATATGGTACCTATATCTTAATATCTATAAGTCCTATATTTATACTTATATTGTTAAAATATAGACTTCCTAATCTGCCCGTGTTACTTAGTAAATTAGTTTGAAATATCAATAATATATAAATAAATAAATAATATAATAATTTTAAACAAATAGTCAATTTTTTCATTTACGGTCAATAATTTATAAATAAAAAAAATATATTTTATATTAATAATATTAAATGTCAATTAAAATGCATAAAAAAAATATATAACTTTTAGGTAAGAACGTAATCTGTGTTTTTTCGTTAGGTTTTTTACAATATTTTAATTTTTAGGTGAGTTATGAGTATGAAAAATATTATATATTTGAAAATGCTCATAATTCACTTAAAAATTAAAATATTCACATACATGTATTTATTAGAATATTATACAATTATTATCATTTAAAATCTTATAAAATCTCATACGGGGTTATTTTTTCACAGTACTCTGAATAATATCGATAAAAAATATCATTATATTTGTGTGGGTATTGTTTTGTATCTGACTTTAATTGAATATTTAAACGACCACGTAACATTTAGCGATTTGTTTCAAGCATTTTTTCAATGTGTTTAAATTTTTAGATTCTGAACGAAGTGAGGAATGTATTGATTTTACAATGATATAAGTTTTTTTTTATTATTATTATTTCTGTCTGTTAATATATTTTTGAGTAGAAATAATGCTTTGATTTTTGACTTCAATTCCTCTTTGAAAAAGAAAATTCATATAGTTGGTACTTTGGAGGGGGGGGGGGGTCAAAACTCAAAAGTAAAAAATTCCAGTAGTTTTCAAATACATTAGTAAAAACCCTAAAAAAGTAATGGAAAAACGGGAATTTTTACGCATAATCAGTTTTTGACAAAATCGATTTTTTTTATTTTACTGTAACTCAAAAACGAATCATTGGAAATACTTGAAATTTTCACCAAATCTTATGTATTTACGATTAAAGTTTCGAAATATTTTTAGTTTTCTTTTTTTTGAAATGCTTATAAAAAAATTTGGTAATCCAAAAAATCTTTAAAATTTAATACAAGATTTATTATAAATTGTACTTATCATAGTAAAAAAAAAAAAATCAAAAATCGTTAGTCACCGTCTGTAAGCATTTAAAGTTCAAATGTTTACGAAATATATCAAAATCGCGAAAATTTGCAAAGCATTTTGAATTTTTGATTCGTAAAATTTTTGTGTTATGTGATTTAAACTTAAAGTTAAAAATCCAATACAAGGTTATCCATAAGTTTTCCTTCAAGTAACTGTAAAAAAAATGTCTAGTGTCAATAAAGAAAAAAATTTATGAGAGTATGAAATTATAATAACTAAATTCTATGAACGAAGTTGTTTTTTGACAATTTTACGATGATATCGCCCACCCGGTAACCTACCACCCACGAACTAAGAACAGACTAACAGTAAGAACACAGTAGGAAGATACGGAGGATTTCAATGATCTCATCGGCGATCACTGATCATTCGCCAATCGGCACATCCGACACAGGTAACAACAACAATGACAACAAATAACAAAAACAAACAAGTAGTGACCCCGTGGAGTTCATCCACCTGGGGAATTTGGCGTGGTCGACGAGTGGCTACACTGCGCAACCGGAACTAGAACATCGTGGTTACGAAAACGTCCCGAATACAATCTCCAGCGACGGCCGCCGAGGCCGACCAATCGGCGAGCGAACCGATAGATACCAACCGTCGTCGAACAGCAGCAGCTAGCAGCATCTAGCGTATACGGTCGGCACTCGGCAGTTCGTACAGACAACAGTAGTACAAAAACAGAATAACGAAAACATGAAAAAATAATTACAAAATCACAATACTTTGTTGCTCTCCGACCTCCGTACGTTTTATTTGTTTTTTTGAATGCGCTGTACGCCCGGCCGCGTCCCCGTCACGTAACGTCACGACGACGACGACGACGACGACGACAACGACTCAGGATATTGCCATCCGCAGTACACGACGCGACCAGACTTCGGTGTCGGTGACCAACGCTACGAAAGTACGAAACGTCCGTTAGGATAGTAATATATTGTAGTATGCTATGTCCGTTCGCCTAGCCATCGGGAGGACGGCCGGAAGCGTTCAGCAGTTGGCCATTCAAAATCAAACGGAACGACGGTCGTCGGCCGTTACGTCGTCATAACGGTCATTGTCTCCACCATTGGTCGATAAATGAATAGGTGAGACCGCACGCCAGTTACATATTTGCCTGCGTATCATTTTTTTTTTTTCTTTCTTTTTTTTTTTTTATCTATTTACACGTTTATTTACACAACATAAATTATTGGCCGTATCGCTTTTTCTCATCGTCTGCCGCACTAAATTACGTCGGCGGATTCTTACACGCTTTCTGCCGTCGCCGTCGACATTTTTGGTGGCCAGTCGGAACATTAGTTCCGGGAGACGTGTCGCCCAGCATGCTAAATTTTGAATTTCCCGTGACCTTGGTCCGTTGTCGGTTAAGCGTTTCGAACGTTTCTAACGTTTCTAACGCACCGCTAGGAAAACGTGCACTTTTCCGGCTGACTGCCAATGAATCTGACGATCTGACCGATGGTAGATTGCCACCAGCTCACACGGGTGCACTCGCACTGTTATTTGGTACAATTGTTTTTGGGATCGTTATGAGGTATAATTAATGAGGGTTTTTGGGGATGTGTGTGTGTGTATGTGTGTGTGTCTGGAAGCGGGTGTGACGAGGACATTATCTCGTGTCATTTGCACGAGAAAAATAAATACCGAAAACAATTGTAATATTTTTATTCCTGGTAAATGTATTTCAACAGCAATCGCCTATTGTCAGTGTTATTATAGAATTCTATATTCAATACTTGGCGAATCGAATTTTGAGTTTTTTTTTTATCTATATTGATTACATTTTGAGTCAATAATATACGTTTTTTAGTATTTAAATTATGCCATGATTGATACTCATTATGTGATTGATAAATAATCACTCGCAGTCCGATAATAGCATCCTGTACTTATTAAATGATAAACAATGTTATGAATCAATCCAATTATTTTGTGTATGTATTCTTAGTATAAATGGACACGCATTTGCCAATTACATGTTATGTTATTTTTCTTAATTAATGATTTATCATAGTCTACTTCGGTTATGAAAAACATTAAAACATATATTTATTTACATAGGTATTACACAAACTAATAGATTTAGTAGATTACTATGTATAATTGTTTTATTGCCATAGTGTTTGTTTGGATATTCTGCAAAGACTGGATTCACTTATTCATTTTAAAAATTCATATTTTTATCATTTTTAATCAAATTTTGGTGGATAAAAGTATAGTTATAGATAGTGATATTAACATTCACTATTAGATAACAATCATAAAAATTTATAATTAATTTAATATTTTAATATTTGTTATACTAAATATGTTCATGATTGATAAATGTCAATATGAATAAACTGCCTACCTTATTACAATATTAGTTTCATTAAAAAGATTATTAAATAATATGAGCATAATGTGTATTAGGTAAAAATGTAGTGAATTTTTTAAATACAATTGATAAATGTGGATTTTTATTCTTGTATGAAATACCCAAATATTTATTTATAAATCAACGATAAAAAAATGTCTGACATGAGCAACATATTGTTGTTATATTGTCAAAAAAATTCTAATCTGCAAGCTTGTTTATTACTGAAATATGATTTTTTTTTTAATTAATATAATATTATGATTATTTTAATCTATTAATATAGAAAACAAATATATCAGGTATATAATTAGGTACCTATCCTTTTCTTTTTGATAATATTTTATATAACATGCTTTTTTATACATTTATAATTAGCTAAGTCTACTTAAATAATTTGTATAAACTCTAGTGTAAGCTATTTGTATGTATTTTTTTGGTACATTTATACCAGTGAGCTATTATAAGTGTAGATTATGATAATTATGATGGATGATTTATGATACCACAGTCGACATAACATATTTATACTTTTTGAGATAGAAATTTTGTTATACTAGGTATCAAACTTTACCTTTAACTGTATTAGTCCATGTAAAATATGAATAAGATTTCTGTTATTATTTTATTGTACTTAAATTAAAACAACCATTGCTATTTATAAATATCTAAGGTAATATTTTCATTAAGTTTTTTATATTACTATTTACTTGTTTTAATAATATTGTTTGTTAAATATGCAACTATTTTTTGAGGTATTTATTTAGTATTTAAAGTTTAGTGGTTTATTTGTGTTTATTTTCACAAAGAAATATAAATTATTTTAATCTATTTAATGTGGTAGAATAAAATGTATTAAGAATTGATATGGTTGTTGATATATGATAATTGTTGGCAATTGGTATTGAGTATAGATGGAAAAAGAATAAGTAATATTATTTTAGTCATTACAATTTGATAACATACTTTTATAGTACCTATTACAATTTTAAAAACAAACTCTACCTACAAATTAATTTTCAAAACTAATTGTAAAACTAAGTTTAAATAATAAAATAAAAACAATTCAAAAAAGTAAGCAAGAACTGAAAATGAGTTTTGAATTACTGACATTATATATATATAGTTTTATAAATTAATTTCAATAAGGATATGCCTATTTATTGTTAATTTAGGTACTGAGGAGAAGTAATGTGTTAGCAGTCTTTCCCCCAGTTTACTAAACATAAGCCATAATATAGTACAACTAGTATATTATTTACTATTAAGTTATTGAGTAGTAAGAGAACTATTTTTTATAATATTTAATATTTTTTTATAAGATAAGCCAGGCATTTAGAGAATTGAATGCTTATAGCCAGTGGCATAAATAGTAATGGGGAACTTGGTATGCATATCCACTCCTCCCTTAAATACATTTTAACAAGCCTCTTCAAACAATATAAGTGTAATAAACTACATAGTTTTACATTTATAGTTTTTAATACGGCACAATGCAGTCTGCACTTATTAATGGCTTATTTCACACCTAATAGCATAAAACCAAGTACATTTTTTACGTAGTTTTTTATCGATCTTTTAATTTTAAAGCTATGTATGATTTAGTGAAATATCACAATTAAAAATCACTTAGTTAATATTTTTACCTTTTTTAAGCTTGTTAATTGGTCAATTCACTGTGATATTAACACAGAATTGAAAGTGCTGAACGCATATTTTGATATGTTAAAATGTGAAAACATCACATGCTAGCGTAGCGTTTACGAGAATTATTTGTTATAAATTTTAAAAATCACGTTTCGAAATGTAAAAAATAATCCACCAGCCTTGGCATACCCATTAGTTTGTGTTGTGTGTATTTGTAGAGGGGGTAGATCGAATTTTTTTTTAGTATTGTAATTTTGTTGTAAGCTTAATAATTGATTGTGGGAATTCTTACTTAAGTGGACGTCATTTAATTTTTAAATGTTATATTTAAAATCTTCACTTGTAACCTACTTGTATACCAGTTCAATTATCCTAAAATAAATTGAATAAATACAGATAATGTTCTAATACCTTTAAGTTTGAGTCAATTCAATTAAAGCTAGCAAAGTTGATTTTTTTGAACTCGAATTTACTATGTTGTGGGTTAGAGAAAAAAGTAAATAGTGCATTCTCAGAGAACTGATCCTTTTAATGCATAGGTATTTTAGTATTTTACACAATTACAAATTATGTTTATGATTATTTATTTTTAACTTATAATAATTGGACGTAAAAATAATTTAATAAAAGTAAGTTCCTGAATAAAATATTGGATCCAGGGTCATATATATTGTTATACATAAATTAATATAATCCTTTAATAAAAATTGTAATCTCCCTTGAAAAATATGTTCAATGTTAACTATTAAAAATGTGTTTTTATAAACGCTGAGAATCGATATCTTGTGATATTATAATTCGCTTATGGTGGGTACCTGCGTATTTTTAAATATATTTGTAAAGAAATTTGTTGATAGAAAATATACGTTTTAATGTTATATAATATCAATAATACAATATCGGGGGCCAAACGTTTCTATATTTTATATAACGTTGTTATAATCTATTCCTGTATCTAATGATAGAAATAGTATCTAGTTTGTATCAACTTTAAAATAATTTTTCGATTTTCTCAATTTGTAGTTTTACTTATAGTAAAACCGTAAGGTAAATCATTGGACAACTTGCTAAAAATATAGAAAAAAAATCTCGGAAATTGGTATTTCTAGTTCATCATATTTGTTTTAAACTCTTATAATTAGTATTCATACATTAGATTTCATGAAATCTATAATATGTTATACAGGATGTCCCGCGAGGATTTACCCATTACAATATCTTCTGAAATAATGGAGATGTAATTATGTTTTTTTTAAGACTCACAAAGACTACAAGTATTTCATATTTTAATTTAATGTTTTGGTAAAAAAGTTGAAAATAGCTATTTTGTAGAGTTTATTTTTCTGAAAATTTTGAGGTTTCAACATTTTATTTTCATTAACATCGTGATTTTTAATATATTTTTTTAGTTTTTGAGAATATTTTTGTATTATTATACAGGCATGATCTCACGCGCCAATACCCACATGCTTGATAATACTCGCACTTATATGATATGAAATAATTCATAATTTTTTTCAAAGCTAGAAAAAATATTAAAAATCATGAGATTAATAAAAATAAAATGTTACAAAATAAATATCTTCGATTTTGTTTTAAATGATAAAATAAAACGTATTTATTTTTTTACTAAAACATTAAATTAAATTAAGAAATACTTGCAATCTTCGACTTCTTGTCCTTGTAAATCTCGTAAAAAAAAAAAATACAATTATGGTATCTCTATCATATCAAGATAATATATTACATGAGTAAATACTGTATAGGAAGTAAAATCTTGAAATCCCTAAATTTATTTGTGTATTAGTTCAATAATTTTAAATCACGTGATAGCAGATAAAATAACAATACATTGATTGTAATAATTAAAAATATTCTGTGTCTATCAAATTTAAGTTGATAGAAATCAGTGTTATGGAAAAAGTAACGGGGTTTATTCTTTTTAGTTTTCTTCAATGACAAACCCATTACCGGAAATTTAAATGGGAAAATTCCCTAAGCATTTTAATTTTCAAGTATAGTTTTGGTGGATGCAAATATTAAAACATACATTTTCTTATCACGGAACCGTTTTTCCAAATAAGAATATTGCCCCTGTTTTCTATTTAATGTTTATTTTATAAATATATTAATGTATTTATATTATACATGATGTTGTAAGCATTTCATTAATATTTTCTATAAGAAATTAGATCCAAGATTTCTGTTTGCTGCTGTATTGATTCACATTTTTACGTAATTATATTTTACATTTATAATTTTATGCATAGAATAATGTAGTACTTATAAGTTTCAAAATAAACATATTTTATAAAGAAAAACAGAAGTCCACTTATATGTGAATACAATATTTAATAATTTTAAAAAATCGTAAATTAATTTATGGTTTTATTTGAAACTATCACTATATTTTACAGAGATACACTAAGTTTATCACAAATTTTATAAATTGGTTATTGTGATTTGTATTAAATAATAAATTGAAGTTTGATTTTTTAAGGAACATAATATTGTATTTTTGATTTATTAAGATGGATCAAATTGTGCGTAAAATGATGTGCATAATAATTAATACGTAAATTTGGGAATATTTTGTTACACATATACCTATGCAGCAATGTATTACATTATGTTTGCATTAAAAAGATATAATATTGCAACATTGTTAAAAGGTGTTCGAGACCTGACTAAAATGCAAGTGTTTTCTAGTGACTAGTTCTTTAAATTATTATTCAATGTTGCATCACTTAATATATTATTATTTTTTTTGGCTGAGCCCCTTTCTTCTCTTGTTAGGAAATCAGCTTCCTCTTTTTTCTACATGTATATCAAGTATTCATGTCCGTAATGCGAATGGGAGGGGTTGTATTGCTGCTTAGTTGATCCCCTAGCCAATGCCCCAGCTGTCTTGTACCACCTGGCCTCTGTTCTCCCGCCATACAGCAATAGTAGTGTGGTATTATAGTGTGGCGTAGTACTTTTCGTACGTATTTTTCTTTGTTCATTATTTTGAACTTTTATAGATTTCCAAGTTTTTTTTTAAAATTAGATAGTTTTGTTAAATGTCTCCATGTCTAAACGACCTTATAGCTATCTGAGTGGTTATCAAGAACATCAAAACGTTTATAATAAACGAATGCATTTAGTACCACAAAACGACGAGTAAGTCTTTAAACGAATAATATTAAATATTTTTGTAAAAACTAGTAAATACTTTTAATGATATTTATTGAGAATAGATGATTTGATTCCAACTAATAAATTCTTTAGTAATTTTGGATGTTTGTTTTTTATTTTCTATTAAACCTTCTACTGTTTTTTTCATATGAAACAACATATAACTATTAAAAATAATATACTAAATGCTGAAATATTTTTAATGTTTATCATAGTAGGCTTATAGACATAAAACAATGTATATTATGTTGAAGTTTTAGGGTCTGATAAGTTAAAATGTTTTCGTTTTTGTTAATGGTAATCATACTTAAATACTTTTTAATTATTTGCTGAGTAAGGACTACATTCTGAAATGTTAATTAAAACACGATTTTTATAATATGAGACTTATTTTTTCATACAATGTACAATGTTACTAGTAGCTAATGACTAATATTATTAGTATTGAACAATTTTAAAAATAATTTTTTTTCACCGATTTTCGTATTTATTTTTAATAAAACACATGTACTTTGGTGAATATTTTAAAATATAAACAGTTAAAAAAACATTAAAAACTACTTTTTATCATCTGCTATACATTATATCAGTTTTTATATTGTCATAAACCAATTTGATAAATATAAAAAGTTGTTTATCATTTCAATTTCTTAATGTTTTACCATGGTTTGACTTTAAAAAGTTTCAACTTATTAAAAAAAATATATAATTTTATCATTATATACAAAATACATTTTATATTGTTGAACCTAAATATTAAATAGTATTTTTTTAAATATTTATAAGTACAATAAATGATTGATTATTCAATTATTAAAATTATATTTATAATTATTATAAATAACAAGTTCTACATACTTGTATAATGTGTTCAATTGTTAATTTGATAGTATAACTAGTATAAGTTAATGCTTATTTAGAAACCAAACTAAAAAATAATAAAAAATAAATTAAAACAGTCAAAATAATCTTTTGTTGTGTTTTTATTTTTAATTATTGTAGTAGGAATATGTGTTGAATGTCTGTAATATTGTATTTTATATTTATTATTTTGTAAAGCTTTTTTCTATTTGAATGCCATTATAATTAGTCTAGAATTGTATACCCCTTAAGAAAGACTCAGGAAACAGGATTCACGGTCTGTAACCCTCATTTTTTTTTTTTATAGAAGTGATTTGGTCTCATATCATAATTTATAATTCTTAAATAAAACTTAGATTTTCTTTTTGACAGAAATTTATTTATTTTATTATTTTTATTGTTTTTTATCTAAGTTAAGGAAAAAAGGTCTTGAGCTTACAATAGAAATGTACTTGCTATTTAAACCATTTTTTGAATACTTTTACTTATATCTTTTTTAAAAACAATAATTTATTATTGATTTAAAGTTTAACTTTATCACATACTATTATTCTGCACTCAGATGAGTATTAAAGAATGGTAAGGTATTTCTGTATCCTATTAATTTTTTTTTTTTTTAATTTTTAAATATAATGATTTCAAACTGAAAGCGAATATATTTAGACAATGATTTTAAATTATATCATACCAGTTATTAATGGTTATAGTTATAATTTATATATTGCACATATTAATTTAATTTCTATATATTTTTATAATTTATTTAAATTTTGTAGGTCCAGATCAGGTTACGATAGTGAAACGGACGATGGAGAAGATTCAGATGATTATGCGATGCCACTTGGCATCCCAATCGTATCTAGTGAAGATGGCCGACGGTTGGTTGAATATAAACCATCAAACCACTCCATCAATAAGGGTCGCTGGACCAAAGAAGAGGTTGGTAATTTATTAATATATTCAATGCAGATGATGCTAAATGGTGTACATTAACATTGTTTGCATGTGTTAAACGACACTAATTATTAATTATTCTAATTTATTATTAAATTCATTAGAATTTGATCAGCATTATGATTAAACTATTGGTTTATTCTTGGCTTATCCTACAAGTATAATTTCCACATGTATGTGGAACTTGTACATTCATTTTTTAATTTTTTCAATTTTTTTTTAAAAATTTAAATTTTTTTAGTTGTCACAATAATAATTGTACTCAATCATGATGTAATTCAATGATATATTTATGTGTTAATAAAAATAGAATCATATTTATATAATATATATGTACTATATTGTATATTATAGTTATAACATATATTTGTTGATATATTATGTTAATATTTGGTTCCTCAACAGGATATGAGGCTAAAGCAACTTGTAGAAGAATATCAAGAACGATGGGATCTCATTGCCCAACATTTTAACGATCGCTCAGATATTCAATGCCAACAACGATGGCACAAAGTTGTGAATCCCGATTTAGTAAAAGGGCCTTGGACAAAAGAAGTATGTTCAATTTCAGTAAAGTATAAATAAACAAAATAAACTTAATTAATGTTTTCGACACTGTTTTGTATTTATAGGAAGATGAAACTGTATTGGAACTTGTAGAAAAATATGGACCTAAAAAATGGACTCTAATTGCACGACATTTAAAAGGCCGAATAGGTAAACAGTGTCGTGAACGATGGCATAATCATTTGAACCCAAATATAAAAAAAAGTGCATGGACAGATGAAGAGGACAGAATAATATTTAGGGCACATAGTCAATGGGGGAATCAATGGGCTAAAATTGCAAAATTGTTACCTGGAAGGTACGTGGTGGATTAATTATTTATTTAGCTTAAGGTTATAAAAAAGACATATACAAATACCATAAAACAGTTATTGCAAATATAAAAACATTTGTTTTTTAAAGAGTATATAACTTATTATTTAATTTGGGAATATAATCTTAGATTCACTCTACTATGCTCATAAAGTTAAATTTAATAAATAAATGTTTTTAATATTTGGCATGAATTTCCATATATATACATGAAAAAAAAATTAAATAATGAAACATTTTTGGCTAGTGTTGTACTAAATATTATAGAACTAAAATATTTAACCACCTTTATTTTATTATTAAATTCTGATTACCATTTACTGTATGATATGTATAACAACATTCATAATATATACTAAATTATTATATGATAAAATAAATTACTAATTATTTTATTTTAATAATATTTAGGACTGATAATGCTATAAAGAATCATTGGAATTCAACTATGCGGAGGAAATATGAAATAGATGATAAAGGAGAAGTATATGGAAGGAATATGTTGAAGCCTAAAACAAAAAGTATCAGAGCTCCAATGGAATGCAGAGAAGAATCTAACAAAAGTCATCCTAATACATCACAAGTTAATCAATCAGAGTACATAACTATTGATGTTCCATCACAAGTAATTTGAAATCTATAAATGTATAAATATTGACATATTAATTTCCCTTATTTATATATATTTTTTAGTATTACAGTTGGATGCCTCCAAAATATATTCCAGACGATACTCAGTCTAAATCAGATCCTGAACAAGATGTCCGGGATAAAGCTGAAGTTGTTGCAGCTGCAGAAGTTTTGAATTCTTTGTCAACGCCTCAAAAGAAAAATGAAATGAAAATAAAAGATGTGTTCAAAATTAACTATAAATTAGAGTCTCCGCCAAGACCGGCTTCTGTACCTTTGCAAACTAATTCACCGTCATGTTATTCACCATACAGGTAAAAAAAAAAATTAAAATTAAAATTAATTCAATAGTTTGAATAATGTACTATGTTTCTTAGATTATTTGAGACTGGAGGTTTTATTGAAACTCAACAAACTAGTAATAGTGTTGTAGGTAGTTCTCCTGATGAAGGATATGCGGAACTTCATCTTGTTACCCCTACAAAGACACCAAAAAAAGAAATTTGCCCAGAACTTTGTAAGTTACATAATAAAAATTGTAAATCAATGTTATCAAATTTTAAATTAATAAGTTATAGATTATCAGTATGATGCTGTTACTCCTAATAAACCAAATCTATATTCACCAACCAATAAAGTTACTCGGCGACGTAGGAGTTTTTCGGAATATCCTGAAATTGGCTTGAATTTACAATGCAGTGTAAGTGAAAAATGAAAAATAAGCTAATTTTGTTTACATTACGTATGGTTAGAGTATACAATCAGTGTAGGTACTTCACTTAGTTTTGATTTACATTTTTGAAAAGCTTTTATGAGTTTGAGAATTAATAACTAGCACATAATGTGTTATTTTATTCAAAGGTAAGATAATAATTGGTTTAATTTAATATATGGGTGCTTATGTATGGTTTTTCATTAATATACTGTATTTGACACAGGTACTACATAAAATAAAATATGTATTTAAATTGATTTATTAAACATATTTAACAGTGCATGATATTGATATGATGTTTTATGTTCTGTTTCATAGCTCATTATTTTTTGTTTATTTAACATTTCTTAGAGACTGTGCACAGCATTTATTTCAAATAGCTTATTGAAACAAAATCTCATGTGTGTAACATTGTCATGACATCATCCTACAGTATTTTTTAATAGAATGATATGTCTATTTTTTTAAATTATTAGTATATTGTACATATTCAATTATTTTTTATTACTAACTACATTTCTATTTTAATTAAATACTATCTATTTTATATTAAATTATTCTACATTTATATGTATCTACCAATTATGTCAAATACTGTGTACCAACATCTTAGCAAATCATTTTAAGGATGCATTATTTTATTTAAAGGTTATGGGACACTTTTCACTTTAATCTTGGTAAATATTCAAATTTCAAAGTAAAATAATCATAGTAAAATACAATTTTGTAGTTTTTATTAACAATTGGAGCATAAAAAAATAATAAAGTAATTATTTTTGTATGATTATTTTATGATTTTCAACATGCTATATGTGTTGGATCGTAGCTAATTATTACAAGCATTATTTGTTTACATTTGAAAATTAACTTTGGCTACATGCCTATGATTAGACTTGAATAAAAACATAGTTATTGTCAATGCCAGTAATGAGATTCAATAATTTTGTATAGTTAAATGGTTTAAAATTAAATTTCCATACATAAATAAAGTAATCTACATTTGCATAACAGTTCATTAAAATACAACAGAGATGTTCTTTATGTATTTATTTTGTTTTAAGCTGCATATTTATCAAATACATATTTTATTAAAGTTGTTATGACTTGCCATTTGCTTAATGCTCGGTGATTAAGTAATCTATAAGCTAGCCAAGTTGGGCTGCTAAAATAGTGTTTTGAAATTAAATAAATTAGTATAAGTGATAATGTGTTAAATAAAATTTTGTTTTTTAATGATATGGTTTTAACTAAGAGTAAATATTAAGTAGACAAAATTGGTACTTTTTAAATTGGGTATGATTGTTTGCTTAAAAAAAAGATTGAGATGTGTGTGTCTTTGTGGTCTAGACTATTTTGTCAGGCTTGAGCATACCTGGAACGCCTGAAAAACGAACACCAATAAAACAACTACCGTTCAGTCCCTCACAAGTATGTAAATATGTTATGATTTAATCTCCATCGTATATAGTTTTATACTTCATTAAATACTACTGTTAATGTATATGTAATATGCATGTAATTGATCCATTTGTAAGCAATTAGTTCTTTTGCATTTACAGTAACAGTCTTTGTAGTTTGACTATACATGGTTATAATGGTAATCATTTTTTTTTTATATATATCTAATATTGTTGAATTTCAATTATTGAAGTCATTTCATGGTGTTATGAAGTATTTATGATTTTGAATAATTAGAAATTCATTTATTTATCTAAGGATTTTAGATAATAATATTTGTATTGGATTATTAATTACCAATTAAAAATCAAAGGGTTCTTATTATTTAGCTTTGCTTTTAACTAAATAACTATTCAATATTTTCCAAATAATAATAATTGTATTTATAAGGTTAAAAGGTTTATTTATTTTTTGTTTTATTCTCATTTTGCACAAGTTTCTGGTGGTTTTGCATTTCTACTTACTTTATTTTTGTAAATAATATGTTTAAACATTACAGTAACAAAAATTATATAACATAAATTAAATTCATATAATTATACTGTTTTCTATGGCTGTGTAGTTATGATATTTATTTTTTGTTATTCATAGTTATAATTATTGTTACTATTCTGTTTTATAAGAAGTATAATTATTATATGATTGCCATTTTTTTTTGCCAATGTGTTGTATGTTTCTAATGCCTTTAATTTGTTTTATTAATCTAAACTACAATTTTAAACACTTCAATTAATTTTTTCTATTTTATTTTTTAGTTTTTAAATAGTCCATCATTATCATTTGATGTTAATTCGTCTTCAACACCTGTCAGGCGTCTATTACCTAGTTGTAGTAGTAAAACCAATGAAGATATTAGTGATCAAACAATAAAATCTGAAACCTTAGTTACACCAAATTTAACTTATAAATTTGCTGGAAGGAGTCGCGATGATGTTAAGACTCCAGAAACGATGCATAGAATAAATACTCCTCACACACCTACACCATTTAAAATTGCCCTTGCTGAGGCTGGCCGTAAAATGGGTGTAAAACATCTAGTAAGTTTAAGTTTAATATCATCCATTTATATTTAATATACTTATATATTGTTTATTATATTATTAGGTTCAATCCCCATCAGCTTTAATTGAGGATATAACTGATTACATAAAGCAAGAAGATAGAGTTAAAAAAGAATCAGAATTCTCTGATTCCCAGTATGAAACTGATAGCTCTAATATGTTTTGTGTAATAATTTGAAATATATTTTTTAAATGTTACTGTATGTTATTTATTTTAAAAACATTTTCAAATTGTATAGGATACTAATGACACAGTTGCATGTGGAAAAGAAAATGCAGAACCTCTTTCACCTACACCTCAAAAAAAAGCAAGAAAATCCCTAGCACCAGTATGGGCTTCTCCAACAGCTTCTTGGAATCAGCCTATTGACTCATCTGTAAGTTGATTTATTTTAATAATTATTTATGCTATATATGAATTAGTATTGTAAACTATGGATGCTAAGGGACGCTGAGACATCCCAATTTATTGTCTTTATAATTTCATGTACTTAGAATAAAAAAATTTTATTTTATTTTTAAAGATTTATTATCAGTTCATATTTTTTCTTATATTGTGTTTTTGTTATATTATATTAATACTATATTAAATTGCATTAACTATCTACATGAGCTTAGCAACATATAAACTTAGTTTTAATTTAATGCAAAGTTTTAAAAAATGGCTAAGAAACAATAGGGTACTCCAGTGTTATAGCATTTAACGTCACGATACTTGAACATTTCAAACTTAATTATGCTTGAAATATTTAAATTGTTTTTGATGCTGGAGATTGAATTCAAACTTCATTTTTTCTCAAATTTTGAACTGTTTAAATTTCTATAAATTTGAGTTGTTTGAGGGTTGAAGAGTTAGAATACTCATCTCTAATCTTCTTTTTTGAAAATAATAAACTTGAAATGAAAAATTTCTATTTTATAGTCAAGAAGGGAAACAGATGCAGAAGATGTTTATTCGACAAATTTAGTTGATGAAACCAGAAACATATTTACATCCGAAGAATATTCAGCTTCAAAGGTAAAAATATGGTTTTTATTTTTTTATCCACACTAATTTGGTTTGAAGAGTGAATATTATATCATACACCAAACCTGCCATTTTTTATTGAGTGTGCCAGTGTTTAGATTTGACATTATTTTTTTGTTAATTTTTAATTTTTCGTAATTTAGATTTTTTGTTTTGTTTTGTTAATATTTTTCAGGTATTTGGGTGAGTAGGTCATGAAAAAAACCTAGTTCTTTTTACTCTTTAAATTATTGCACCCTTAGATCAATTAGGATAAATTTAAAGCAATAGTTTAGCACCTCACTTTTGAATACTTAGTTTCAATCACTCAATTATTATGTCGAGAGTATTTTTAACGTATGTGCTAAGATGAGTAAAGTTATGTTTGAAAGTCAATATTTTATGATTATACATGGGTATGCAAGTGAATGGGAGTAACATATTTTTTAGATTCGGATTATTCTTTTATATTATACACAAAACTTATATTGATTTCAAAATGTTTAATTAAATTTAAAAAAAATTCATTCATTCAAATGATGGTCTATTAGCAAAAGCACTTGATTGTCATATTCATCAAAATTTATAAAACTTTAAAAGTGCCAAGTTTTTTCAAAAATATCAGCAGGTACCTAGTAGATTTAATAGAAGTAAGAATTAAAAAAAACCTACATGTATTATTTCTTGAAAATTTTATGAAGTTGTTGAATGAATTTATCGCTCATTTTTATAAATATATTAAGAAATATATATAGACTGTGTCCAATTAATAAATTGGAGGAATTATTTTAATGAATAAAATGCATTTGGGCTCAATGGGCTCTCTCAAATTTTGTTAGAACTTCCAGTGAATAAATAATTTTATTGTTTTTATAAAAGGTTTAATATAGGTATTTGTGTCTTCTATGTTTCTTTATTGTTACACATGTTTTAGTGGAAATGGGAAGTGATCTACTAAGTATAATTTGTTCACTTTGTTATATTATTTACTACACACAGTATTTGTAGAGCACAGTAGTGCCATTAGAGCAATTTTGTTTGATTGTTAAATGTATTGTTATTATTTTAAATTGGGATTTAAGAGATCGTTGCACAACCTGTAATTTTTTCACAATTATGATATTGCACATGACAAACTTATGGAAATAGTATTCTCAAAAGCTTTACTAAATTTACACAATGCTTAGGGAAAATGTTATCTCATGTTTATATAACTTATTTTTTAGAACATCTAAATCATTCATTTGTACAGTTATTATTTTTATTAATTTATTATAAACTAATGAATATTGATAATAAAAAAATAAAAACTATGAGACTGATAAATGTTTTATATATTGTGAAAATTTGGTAAATCTGCAATAAATACTTTAATTGTAAGTTTGTCCTGTATGAAATCATGTTGTCCATATAATCTTGTAGTTATCCATTGATGTGGGACCACTTTTTAAATGCTTTGAATCAGTGTTGGAATATATTAAAGATTCAAAATTTTGAATTCTTATCAAAATGATATTAAAATTATCTATATTGTACCCCTTAAATAACGGTTGTGTGGCGTCTTCTTAATTTATAAGGGTAAATATTAACAATATTTTCTATTATTCTAAAGAAAATTGAATACCTTCAATAACATAAATTAATTATATTTGTGTATTTTGTTTCAAAATACAAAACAATACATAATGTAAAAACTATTCAAAATTATATTTACCTTTATATTTCCCCTTATATATTATTGTGCATGACTTAATTAAGCATTTTTAAAATTTATTTTCTATAATAAACTTGTTATGATTATGATTTTGAATATAATCAATGTAACTAAAAATAATAAAAAACAAAATATAAGGTTTTGAGCAGTTTTACTAATTTGGTTATAACTTGATTCTGATAAGATTTTGCTTTATTCTTAAAATATCAAAATTATCTTTTAAACATATTATTATATCTTTAATAATTAAAAAATGGTATTATTTGATATTTAACATTTTATCAACAATTCTTTTTCTTCTGCTTAAAATTTTAAATAAAAATATACTTTATTTAAAGTAGATCAAATACAAAAAAAAAAAAAAAAATATATTTGAGAAGTACTAATTTATACTAAATACCAAATGGATAGTGATAAGTCATACAAAAAAAAAATTTGCTTAAACATATTAATTAATATTTATTAAAAGAAAAAACTACTAATACAAATAACATATTATTTCTATTTTTAAACTTATATTCAGACCAAATTTTAATTTAAAATAGATAATATAGAAACTAATTATTCTTGAAATGCCTATTATTATAATAAATTGATATTCGTTACCTTCTCTGGCCTTCATTAATATAAATATCTTCTAGATCTTTTTTATTTCAGTCTATAGCATTTTCAAAGAAGTTTATTTTTGTTACATTAATATATAGGGTAAAGAATAGAAAATTGTACATTAAAAATTACTTATAGCAGTTTTATAGTCTAGTATATGTGCTTTTTACATGAAAAATAGGCACAGATGCAAGATGTTCTACTTTTTAATACTTTTAACTATATTCTATCATACGGTTGTATGATTTATTACTTATTATGTATAACTTGCATAAGCTGAAAAATATGCAATTTGATGCCAAGCGTTAATAGAATCCAAAACAATGACTTTTCTGATGTTATTGATTTTATGTTAACATAATAAATTGTGTAAAACTTAATATCTTGTATTATTTTAAAATTACCCTACAAGTAATTCAATTTGAATTATATTTAATCAATATATTTATTTATAAAAATATTTTATTAGCAAACATTTAAATATATTTTTATATTCTTATTTAAACTATCAAACAATGTACAATTTAATTATTCTTTAAAAATGCTCTAGACTTATTAAACATTTCTTTATTTGTTTTATTTAATATGAAAAAGTAATAATAATAAGTAGTAGTAGCTATTCGTTATTATTACGGTGATGGTGTAGTAAATGGTGGCTGTATGTATTGTTTTGTGATGACCAGAATGGCTCTACTGCCTCACCAGACGTTTCGGAGACAACAGTTATCCGCAGACAGTTACCTCAATCATCCGACGGCAGCAGTGTCCTCAAACGTTTACACATTGGAAGTCCACTCAGACAAAAATGGTCTGGCCTCGTATCCAAGGTATGTGATAATTTACTTTAATAAATTATTTAAAATATACTAATCAATTTTTTTTCTAAAAATAATGTATGGTATGAAGAATGATGTGATGTGGAAGATTACATGTGGAAAAACTGTCGACCAACAAGAAATGACAGCCTTAGCTTATCAGTGTTTGCAAATGAAAACACCGCATAAAAACCTAAGCACTAAAACGCCTGGATTTAAACCTCGGCAATTATCGTTCTAGAAACTTAATATTTTTTTCCCCCTATTTATTTTAAAACATGCAGCAGGTTTGTAAACCAGCGATATTATGATTTCAACATTTTAAATTGATAATTTTAAATTATTTGAGTGAGTTTTTTTTAATTAATTTGTGTTGTCTCATTTCTGTTGGTTTTTCATATTGTTATTATTTTTATTGATCCTTCTTTTTTATTTTAGTTTTTCATTTTGTAATTTAATGTTTCAATTATATAGTGACCAAATGCAATTTATTAGTAACTTTTCATTTATGTGTTTTATGTAATTGTATGTGAATGTAAATTATTTAAAATTTTTATTTTACAAATTACTCAATTAGTATTTGATTTTATTGTAAATTTTTTTTTGTATATACCTAGTTATGTATGCACGTTTGAAATTTGACATTGATTTCTTTATTTTTTTGCTTATGAGCACTACCATTAACATTATGATTAATTTTATTTGTGTGATTTTTATCATTCATTTGTATTATAAATGATTTGATTTTTTACCAAATGTAAATTAAATTTGTTTTGAAAAAATATGTAATATAGTGATTTTAGACTATAACTTTGATTTATTGTCTGTAAATTGTTAGATTTTAGTAGACCTTTAATGGTTCTATTATAAACTTATTTTTTTAATTTAAACTTTTTTGATCAGAATACTGAATGATTAGCGTGGAGCTATGGTGGTATGTGTTAAAATTTTATACAGGAGGTCAAACCTGCAACATTTAAGTAACATATCAAGTTTTAAATATATGAATAAACGTATTATTTATTTTATTTATATATTGATAGTGCTATAGGCTTGAATGTTTTATACCTTTTGATTTGTTTTTGTTTTCTATGCATCCATGGTATAATAATTATTTTCTATCCAGTGATTAAACATACCAATCCTGCTACACATTCTTGGGACTGGTTTAACTATGGTAGAGTGTCATATGGGGATGTGTAGAAAAATTGATTTTTGTCGCACTTAACAAAGTGCAGTGTCAAGTCTCAAGACACTAAGAATATACCTAGTGTAAGAACTTGGTAATCCTTTAATTTTTATCACACAAATCTACAGTAAAATTGAAAAATATATATTAATTTTTTATTATTTTATAATTGGATAATCATTATTTTATATTTATTAAAAAATAAATAGTTGAAATCTATCAAGCTGATTTATATTTCAATAAATTAACAGTTTTAGATTAAATTAAAATGTGGCCATATGAATTTGTAAGAATTCAATATTTTCCAAAATGTATTGTATACACTTCAATAATTATGTGCAATATATAACATTATTTCAACCAAACTCTTAATCTAGGTTATACGCATTTTAGTAAATTTTTTATTTACAACAAACTGCATAATAGCATATTCACAAAAATATTTTTTACCATTAAAAAATTAAAAATATTTGTGAAATACTACAAATAGATTGAATTGCTTGGCAATAAGGAATAAACAAGTATTTAGTGAGATAACGATTGAACCTGATGGCTGATAATGCTTAAAATATTTATGATAACTATGCTTATAATACTTATAAAGACCGTAACAATTAAATGGTAGGTACCACAGGTAGTAACATAATAACATAGGTACTACAAATATTGGTGAATAGTATATAAAACAAGAACCATTGTCATTAAGTATTTTTGCATTAAAATTTTAGAATACATATTTGTTAATAACTTTTATATTAAGACTGAAGATCGTACTCAAAGCCAAGAAAGTAAGAACATTTGTGTTTGTTCGGCGTTGTAGATTTTTACAATGTTTTATTTTTAAGACTGTTTTGAGCATTTTTAAACTGTAATAAATTTTTACATAGGTAGGTATTTACTTTTAACTCGCTTAAAAATTGAAATACCTTAATAAAAGTCGACTTATACAAACACAAACTAAAATGTTCTTATAGGTACCTTATAATTTTATGAAAAGTTAATTAATTTTAATATTAAAATTAGCAATACAAAATTGATTTTGCTGAATGCAATAAATAATACGTTTATTTACAATTTAATTTTTGAATTTTTTGAAACCTTAGGTTGTTAGGTACATAGTTTAATGATGATTTTCAAGACATAAATAATTATACTAGTTATTATATGTATAATAAGTCATTATATAAGCTCCAAAATATTGCATTCTCACTTTCTCAGTTATACATAAAAAACGTCTATAAGTACCTAGTCAAGTGAATACATATATTGTTATGTAGATATACTGGTCACAATTTTTACAAATTTAAAAATACCGTAGTAAACTAGGTATATATAATAAAAAAAACTCGGTGGAATTCATTTCAGGTAGATCAGAAGGTAAATATCAATTTTTTTAACAGCAAACACCTATAATAACATTTACCAATCTACCTACTACTACTATATGTTTGTATACCTAGCACTAACAATCTAACATAATATTCTATCATTGATAATATTATATAGGTACCTAGTCAATTACTTGGATGAAGATTAATCGAAAACACTGCTCGATTTTAAAATTATCAGAAATGATCAATAGTTGTTAAAAATTAGATTTTCATCACAAGGAAAAATAAAATATAGTACCTAGTGCGAGTCGTGTCAAATGGTAAACGACTATGTCGCCGATTCAGAACTTGAGTAGTCGGAAAACCGAAAACAATAATACGGTAAACGTCAGGGCCATCTAGTAAGACAGTAATGACGGCCAGAAGTTTTACCCGTTTGTCGAAAAGTAGAGGTAGATAGCGTACCGTTATAGTTCAGGCGTATCATTCGAATACAATGAAACGCGAAGACCCGAGACCTCTCAACAAATCAACTGACAACCGATTGCATTAAATTATAATGCAAACTTAATCGATCTTTAATATAATTAATGACGACCACGACCACCCAAACTAGGTGGCGGTTCCAAGGTTCCAGTCTCCTGATCTAACTAGATTTAGGTACAGTGGAACATATGGACAGTGGCGGATCCAGGATTTAATTTTTTTTGGGGGGGGAATAGTCCCCCTTAAATCCGCCACTGTATATGGATTACAGCGATGATTGTTATTTATTACGTACCCATATTATTACACATAAATATCGATCTTGTAGACTTTTAGTTGATAAAAAATGTGTAAGTCGAGTAGAGTTTTTAATGCATTTGCATGTGCAAAAAAAAGAAAACATAATATTGTTTATAGATATTTGGTAATGAACAATAGACATTTTTTATAGTACCAACAATGCATCAACTAATGTCTAATAATATGTAGATTAAGCGCGAAACGCTGAAACAATTGTACAAAAATAAAAATAGTGAAAATACGAGTACCTACCTACCTATCTGATTTTTTTCCCGTGGTATCAGTGTAAAATCATTATATTTGTGTCCGTGCGCGTATGTAAGTAGCTATACGAGCTATAAAAAAAAGGTTAGGTATTAGTATTCGACTTGCAGATCGTAATTCGATTATCCAATGAAAAATCGGCACTAACATATTTTTTTTTTAGTTAGTCTAGTGATCACGAATAAATAAACGAATTAGCGACTTCATCACCCTCCATGTGTCCCGCATTTATTAACCACAAAGATATTATGATATGTAATAATAGTTCTGTATTGTTTGTTCATATTAATTTATTAATATAAAATAAAAATTAATTCACAAATTATCAGGGTGTTGATTTCTAAATTGTTGGTGTTCAGCACATACCTCACGGGATATGGAAGGTTAGCATATAAATACCAACCACACTACAACTAGTACAACTTAAAATAAAAGCTTATTGATTTCCCTTAAAATGCCTTCTTTTTTTTTTTATTAGAGAATTAATAATTTTGAATTCTATAAGAAATAAATTATGTAGAAAAGTAGTCGTGTATTCTCTACATTTAAACGAGTTCAAAATCCTTGTATGCTAATAAAACACTGAACTTTGTCAATACAAATCTTTTTTATCTTTTAAGTTACTAAAAAATTGTATATTTTAATTATAAATAACACTTTGTTTTTTAACGGGAAGGGCTCAATTATTTTTGGATTCTAATTTATTTGGAATTAATGATTTAAAACGAACTAACTTACAGCGATTCTTGTATATATAATAAATATAAATATATTTTGTCAGTAATCAGTCTTCACATTTAGGAACAGAATAACAGTAAAACGGATACATATTTAAAAAAATTGCATTATTAAATATTTTGTTTTTCTGTTGTTGTTTAGAGAGAAATAACTAAACGACTTAAAACGTTAATCTACTATTTAGGTAAATTAATAATTTTTAGAATTATTCATTTGTCTTGTTACAGATACATTAAAGGTACAATTTAAAACTTATAACATAAAAATATGTTCATTTCTTTCAAAATAATTAATACATATACAAATAAGTTATTTTTTCAAACGACTATTTGGAGGGGTTGGTTGGCTGTCCACGGCATTGAAATGAGTTTGAACAGTAGTCATTAATGGGATAGTTGGCGCAAGTCAAAACAAGTCGTGAAGTTCTTGACCTTATACCCGGAATCGAATGACGAGACGTAGGAGGAGTGATAATAACTTTTTACGTGGGTCACTATGCGAAGACGACACAACTATAAAATTATTTTATATTTTCGTTATAATGTAATCGCATCATTGCACATGATTATGATTTATAAACAATGGTGTTTGGTGACATGACGATATTTGACTGGCGCTAGACATAGCGGAAATCGGTGTGTACCATCTACGTCCAAGATTATTATAAGTGAAGTGAGTTGCGTCCTGCTAAAAAAGGTTATTTTAAGCATTTTATATTGTACAGGTCAAAATACATAAGAAACATTTATAAATTTATAATGAATTCGAATCGAGATCTTTTCATACTGAACCAACTTGTGCTGTTCGAAAACTTTTTTTTTTTTCTAGAATGTCGGTATTTATTTGAAGCTAGTACAACATGCTAACGGTATCGCGTATGTGTATGGAATATTATTCATTATGAACTATCAGGCGGGAACGCAGGAAAAAATTTCGGGTGTGGTTTTTGAAAAAATGTTCATAAATATTATACTATTCATGTAGGTCAGGTAATTTATTTTTTGTTCCTGATATTCGGTGGAGTGGGGTGGGTGGTAAACACCCAAACCCCCCTCCTCCTACATTCGCGCCCGTGTAAACTATAATATACGAAAGAAACTAATTTAATGATTTTAACGGTCACTGTTCAATAAAAGACAAAAAAGTTGTTTCCCATTGATAAAAGTTCGTAAAATAAATTTAATTTAAATTTAACAGTTATAATATTGTGATTTAGGGTTAGGACTTTGTTTATTACAAATTGTATGATATGTAGATATATGGGCTAAATTTATTAGTTACAGATAATATAATATTCCTGTCGTTCTTGGCGTTCTTCATATGTCTTTAATCTTACGGATTACAGCAAAAAAACTTTGATTACTGATGAGTACGTTATTATTACAATTTATAATTTAGACTCTATGATATATATATATACTATATAGACTACAATTGAGTTGCATTAATGAAATAATTTTCACATGGCTAAAATGGTTTCACTAAAATAAGTCAGTAAGACCCTATATTTTATATGGTATACGAATTGTAATTCTTTTTATTTTCAGAGTTGAAGCGTCCAAGGTTGAAGTCTCGGAAAAAAAACGATGCCCCGGGCGACTGTCACTTACGGGCTATGGCGTGCCCTTTATATATAATTCGCCTTATTATGACATATATCATAATCTGTATCACTACATTAATTTTATATTGTCTTGGTTGCGTAACAAAAAAGAGACCCTGCAACCTGTTCATTCACCCTTTAGATAAACGACCGTGAGTTTAATTATTATACCTGCTGATTTTTTAATTAAATATTTTTTTTCTTCGTCTAACCTGTATAATATACACAATTTAGAACTAAATTAAGTAATTAAACCCGTGAAGATAGTATATACACGTTTCTCAGATGCAGGAAAAGAGAAACACGAGTATCGTTATAATAATACTCTTCAAACAAATTGATAACTTAAAAAAAAGACGTAAGACGGTGTTCTTGAACGCAGTTCAACGCATAGTAAATGAAGCGATTTTTTAAAACATTAAAATAATAGAAAATAGGTAGATGGTAAATACGCATGGATATAAATATATAATATATATTGTTCACTCCTGTACCAGATGCCACATGTTTCTCGTGACTCGTGAGTACGTATACTATAACAATAATTTTTAGATAGTTATAAGTTTATAACTTAAAGTATTTTAAACTACAACATTGTGGCTGTATAGTTTATAGATACTTACTCGTTCCTATCTGTATTAAATATTTATATATATGTATGTAATACTTAGAGAAAATATTATATTAATGATATACGCAGAGGAAGAATATAATGCGTTTTTATTGTGTATTGCCATATCCGTATTGTCATATTATGAATTATAATGATATGCGCTGATCGGTTGATCTATAGAACAAATTTAATATATTTTTATAAGGATTTTGGCATTGGTTATTCGATCGTCTTAAATAATATAAACGTATTAATTTGAAGTGTTAATATGACATTATACATATAGTTGTATACTTATAGTTACATCATTACGTGACAACAATGAATTATGTACCTACACATACGGAGTATACTTAATATACTTATATACAATATGCCAATATATATGCATAAACATTAAACATCATACATATATATATATATAGGATTTATTGTGTAAGTGTATATGTATTATTCACGCGTTATATTTTTAATTTTTACATTAAAACAATTTTATTATGTTTGTTACTTTAATAAATAATAATACACTTACGAACGGTATATAACCTCCAAAACTCGTATGACCTTATATATAATTTAATTTACCTATATGTTCGACTCGGTTCATCATATTAATATTCATAATATATATTTAAAAATGTTATGCGTGGATAATATATATAGGTATAAATTATGTGACTCAAAAACTAAAAAACCACAAAATATATGCCTATAATATACAGATTTTTTTTTTTAGCACTCTATAGCTACTTCAGAATTTAAATACTTTTGAGATTCTGAATAGTTTAGCAATAATTTTATTAGGTTTAAGTGTTTTTTTTTAAAAAAATGTACGTTTATGCAACCCCGTGCGTCGTTTCTGCAGCTTATAACACCATCTGTATTTGTAATTTTTTAAAACATTCTATTTTCATAATAATTATATTACCTAATTGTTACTGGAATTTTGAATACAATTCAATAAATTATAACAAATATTTCTCTAAAAAAAATATAAACAGTGCACGTTACTGAAAAATTAAAATGTATTAAAATAGTACATGAATTTAGTAATAAAAATTTTTTGTTATTTTATAGGTGTAAAAAAATATCTGCTTATAATCTATATATTATTCGTAATACTGTTTTTACTAAATCCCATTCTTATAAATATAATTTAATTACGGGCAAAGCCGCGGAAACTTCTTGTTTAACAGATATTCGCCGCTAGTATTTTGCAAAACATGATTACTTGTTTTCTTTAACAAAAAAATATAATAAAATATGCTTAAAAATAGAGGCGCGTATGTTGCGAATCATTTTTTGTACTTACACATGATGATTTAACATTGAACTAAAATTTAACACATCCTACTCAATTACGAGAATACGAGATACATACACTCGAATCTCAAAATCTACTAAACAGCAGTTTGTTTTTGAATATCAATAATTTTAATAATTATACTTTTACGTCCCACATCATATTTATTTGGTGAAAGCAAACACATTTTAAGCATATCATTTTTAATCATTAAAATTTGTTTTTATTATAAATACTGTATATAAGATTCTTGATTTATGATTAAATAAGGAATTTTTTTCTCATACAATTTATAAAATTTATTCAAAAAGTAGTTGTAATGTTAAAGAATTAAAGATTGATAAATAATAAAAATATATCTTGATAAGTAATAAAATTGGTTTTATTGTCATTTAAATATTTGCTATGTTATATAAAAATAATGTACCACTTAAAATCTAAATTCTTTTCAAAGCGAACAAAAATAAGATTATATGCATCAATAATAAGATCTAACTATAACAAATATGTTTACGAAATATGAACTACTACAAGTGTGTAACACAACGAAGACTGAAGACGTTTGAAAACACAATCTAGAGAAGAATAATATTATGCGGTTTGCTTAGTGGCGTAGAAAGTTCAACCAAGAATTAGAGGAAGAATTAAAAATGGTAACAATTAATGGGTTTATAAAGAGTCAAATGATACAATGGTTAGGACATGTAATTAAGCGTAATAGAGATGTAATAACCAAAATAGTACTAAATTGGAGACCGGAAGGAAAAGATCACGGGGCTGTCCTCGATAGAGATGAACAGATTTTGTAAAAAAAGATTTGGAAGACCTTGGAGTACAAAATTGGAAGGAGATAGTACAGGATTGAGACAAGTAGAGTGATTTTGTAATGGCGACGAAAACTCTTGAAGAGTTATGAAGGCTGGAAGAAGAAGAAGATACAAAAAATAATAAAAATAATATTTTATGTTATATTTAAAAAATGACCGCTATAGTAGTATAGTAACTCGCATATAAATTACTATAGATAGTAACTAGTAAGCCTATAGGGCGCCCGGAAGGGGGGATTACGACGGCGATAGATACTTAACTCCCTTCATGAACTTGAAATATAATTTTAAAAAATTTAAGTTTTATTATTATTTAAATAAACATTTCATTGATATTTTGATTAAAGTATGGATTTTTTTTGTATGTGATTTTTGCGTTTATGTTCTAGTTTACAGAGAATAAACTTATTTTTAGTGCACTTTTTGGTGTTTGATTTTTATAAAACTACTGGAATACTGGACCCAAAAAGAGTTGTTCTTGTTCAAATATGCAATTACAAACATAGATATTATATAATAATATTGTAAAATTATAATAACTAACTCTTGCATTCTGTGGCTCGAAATCAAAAGTGCCATGGATGTCGGATGAGCAATAGGTTTTAGTTTTATATGCAACTATAGTATATCTACTTTATAGTCTATGTATGCCTACCATATATAAACAATATTATTATTATTATTATAACAGACACATCGTTATATAAAATGACCTTAATAAGATATATAGACATCGTGATTTTATAAACGTTTCAAATCAAAATTACTTCTTTCAGATTTATATATACCCTTGAGAAAAATTAGTCTCAGAAAAATATGTACCTATACAAGTAAATAATACCAACTATTAAATAAGACAATTTATTTATAATATTTAGTCATGTATTTGTATCATCATTTTAATTTTGATCAAATTAAAATGTGCACAAAAAAAAAAAAAAAAATTTAAAGAATCTTGTACGCGTGACTTGAATAGATGAATGTATATATATATCTGCAGTGTACCGTAGGTATATATATAGGATTTATATTAGTTGTATAGCCTGAATAGTGTTTACAATTAAAATCTTTAATTTAATTATATTGTATATTAAACTCATCGATACTAATATTTTTTTAATTAATATAAGTACACGTATACATTGAGCTTTACAAGATCGGTATGTGAATTGAGAATTTGAATAATCGTAAACTGAGTTCAGAGTTATGCATAAAAAAATTACATTAATTAATAACACTGGAGTTAAATATATTTCAACAGGAAGTTCATAAATGTGTACAAGGAACATAATTAACTTATATTTTTAATTTTATTGTAAATTGTTGTTTAATATCTATACAATTTATTATTTACATGATTTTAGTTTAGCGTAAAACGGAAGAACGTGTAACACATGTGTATACATTAGCTTAAATTGAAAAAATTAAAAAGGATTAATAGGTATGCATAATTTTTCATCATTCATCGAATTTCTTAATTTTATTATTATAGATACTTATTATTATATTTTAACGATATTTAATAATATAATATACAACAATATATAATTGCAATAATTGCATATTACATACATTTTTATTTTTAGTAAAAACAACTATTTTGTTTATGAGTGGACGACTGCAGACGTGTGCCTACAACTGTCAATAATCGTTTATATATATAAATTATTCCGAAGTTCACTGATTGAATAATTCAAGAATTTCATTGAAAGTATCATCTAATATAGTAAAATATTTATTTTATTACAACATAATAAAATGAAACAACATGTAAAATAACTCTGAAATCTCATTAAATATTGACCTTGATTAGTGAAATTTAATATAAAATTCGTGGTTTATAAAATATATAACTATAATTCAATAAATGACTTTTGTTATTGAGTGTAAAAAATGAAAATATATATCGTTCTAATGATTTATTTAGCATATATCTTTATATTTATAAGTTATAATATAGTAGGTATTAGATACTTATACATACTATAATTTTATGAAATTATATCGGTTATAGCACATATATATTATATTTACTTTTGAAATCGTACTGTCTGTTTAATTTACTCGGGATTTACTACTATTCACTATACTACCATGTAATATTGTATTAAGAACCGTTTGTAATTTTATTTAAGTACCTATTAAACAATGAAATGTTATTTTCGGAGACTGTTTAGTGTTTATTTAATGTAATATACTTCTAGTGTATTGTGCAGTATCGGAACGTGGAGGTATATATTATTATAATATGTTTTGCTACTTTTAGAGGCCCTTGAAAAACACTCCACTGACCCTTACATCTACTTCACAATAGTTGTCTATGCTCCGTAAATGACTGTAATGTTGTTATATTATGAAATGTATACCATTTTACTCGAATTCATAATAATATTATTCGATATCACTAAAATCACCTACCTAAATAATGTAATACGATTGCTACAGTATAATATCATAGCCAAATTTATATAGCGGTTTACGTTCACCAATCACATATTAACATAAACTCACAACTATTAATACTTGCGAGTTTTAACATAATATACCCTTTAATATGTATCGCGAATATCATAAGTGACATATTATTACGTGGTGCGATTTAAATGTAAAATTGAATACACCTCGTATGATACACAGTTACAGTACATTGATTAAATACAATGTATTAAATAAAAAGCATTAAACAATGCTTAAACTATCAATATCGTTACACTACGGGTATGTACTTACTATTACAGTATATTACATATAAAACTATTACTTGACATCTCAACACTCAACAGCTACAGACTTTAATAGACGGCTTCATCGCAGGTATATACTACATACCTAACATTTATACGTATATCATATATCCTATAGTACTACGTGACACGTGCTTGATGCATACATACGGGTAAGATCTAAAAATGTAAGATACATATAAATACGGCATCGTGTCTTGCATCACGAACACCGAACTGGTTCGATGCACCTCAAGTCAACATTATATATTATTCAATACATATAATAGTATACAGATATATTCACGTTCGGTTCAAACCAACTTCGGTCTAAGGGAGGTCTCGCTTATACGCGTGCGTACGAATACCAGTGCGGTTTCGCGATCCCGCAGCATATTATCAGTCGTACACTCGTACGTATATATGTATATTTCATAAAGCACATCTTGGACCGCTGCGCGTGACAAACGATAACTAAGTCTCTTTTCGTGATATGATGCAAATCGAAAACAGTAACCGTGTATGGCCTTAACGTTCATTAAAAAAAAAAATGTTATTACCTTAATCATTATAATATAAATATATATTTATATAACGTTTAAAATATATAATATATAATATACATAATATGTACGACGACCGTTTATTAAAACGGCTATCGCGTAATTCGAAGGAAGTCGGCGCGGTAGAGTTGGCGAAAAAAAAAACAATATATACACACACAAACGGGTTTTCCCGGCTGGTTTAATGTTGACTGGATTAAGTAGGTCGAGGTCCTCTGTACCAAATGATTCATCCACCCACCCAGCTCGCTGGTCAACCCGGGTGACCTTACCGGTCGAAAGGAAATATTATTTTGTTTGTTCAGAGCTCGACAATGTGATTTTTATTTCACGTCTCCGTAATATGCACAACGCTCGCCGTATATATATATATATATTATTATAATACCGTAATAGTGTAATGTCGTTACCATTATTATTGTTATTATTATTAATTATTATTATTGTTATCGTCGTCGTCGAATACGCACATTCGCATTAAATCGCCGAGCACAATACCATAGCGTGTTTTGTGTTGTGCGTATAGGTTATGCGGTATACCGTACATTACACCGAAACGCACGTCGTGTGTATCGCGTATGCAATAATGTGTAGACGAATATTATAATAAGTCATATTACGCGAAAACCGCACCAAATCTGTATCGGCGCGGCGGCCGTATTTACGACGAAGAGTGACGAAAAAACGGGTTTTTTTTTTTGACGCGTTACGTCACAAAACGAGCGGTTCGAGTAAAAAATAATGACTTTCTCGGTCGACGAATTAATTATGATTTAACAATAATAATACAATTAATACACAACAGTTAGATAACAAAATACCGGTGAACATTCATAACATATTCGTCCATCATCACTCGATACTTTTAATAATTTCGTTAGTTTCATCTCGACGTTCGGAAAAATGTAATCACAAAGGCGCAACGTGATGGGGATACTCTCCACGAGAACATAATATTATATTATATCAGGCGCGATAAAATATTATTACAGACGACAGGTTTTTATAGAATGATCGAAAACATTTTTTAAAAAACTTGTAAAGTTTGTATATATACTAAAATTAAAAATAACCGCATTCGTCAGCAATATTTTTGAACTTTCCTTGTCTAAAAATAAAGCTCTTTACGGAGTGACAACGGCCTCATCGAAATAGCGTAAAATTAGATGTGTATTGATAATATTATACTTTTGTCTTTAGCACGGTTTCATATAACCACTACTCACTATAGTACCTATATATTAGTATGCAATATGTATATCGCCTCAATTCTGCCTTCGGAATGTCAATGTACTTTATTGGCCGTTTTTACACTCACGTATAATATATTATATATTAAACATTATTATTATGACGGTTTTTGCCTTGGCACCTGCGAGGTCGTATTCTTCTGAAATACCGATTTTATTCGATACGTATATGTAACGATAATATAAAAGACATGTTTTTTTTTTTTGCTTTTTCGGTATCGTTAAAGAATATCAACGCCCAAAATCTATTCGCAATCAATTCTTCCTTGAACACTTGAGTACGAACAATTTGGGTAGAAGGATCATACCTAATGCCTGCGACTGCATTGGTGTAATTTAGAATATATTATTTTTGGAGAAAATATATTACTAATATTTAATATATTTTTTACCTAATGTGTCTAAAAATAAAGTGGGGAGAATACCCTACTAAAATCATTTTTTACCAATAATAAATAAATATATATGAGCACTATATACTTATCTGTCCTTGAAGTGTTGTAGAATTGTAAAACTGGTAAAATATATCAAGTTAGTAGGTATATTATCCATATTAAAATGTTAAGTGTATAACTTAAACTAGATACCTATATATATATATGTGAACCGTGGTCCCGTGGACCTTTATAACATACATATTTTAATAATCAATTATATATTAATTAGTAATTACATAAAAGGTAGGTAAGTCACAGAAAACAAATATTTAAGAATGATGCTTTTTAAAATCAATAAATGTATTTGTGATTTACAATACACTAGAAATCCAAACAATATCTTTGTCCCCCAACTATATCTTAATACAAATCAAAAGGGGAGGTATTACGCCTAGTATTATGCATTTATGCCTATGCGTGCGATAGTAAAATTGAATCTAGTTTTAAATGTTCCCTTGTCATAAATTTGCAAATAAATAATAATTTAGAATATGCATTTTATAAAACAGTACACTAACACAGTATAATATTATGGTGACCTACACGTCATCTATATAATTATTTGCATAATAATAATTGATATTATAGATACCCATTTCTACCTAATGCCTTATGCGCGCGTATTATACATTACAATCTGCAGTATTCGTAGTGTTATGACAGAAACTAATAATTCATGTACCTATTTAATAAATACACCTAAGTATGTAAGTACACCAGTACACGTATTGATTTTGAAATTGACGTTTAAGATTTTCATGATTTTTTTTCATTTCATATTACATATATTTTTATTTGAAAAGCGGAGAGGTGAAAATTACATATCGGCTTCTGCAGTTTTACAGCACCATGTAATATTTAATATTTATGTATTTTATTAATATATATATATATATTGTGCCTAGTGTACACATTTCGCTTTAAAGTTCACTGAAATATAACGCACGCATGTAATTTTTTATAATGTATAATATTCAATATTCATATATTATACAAGTATAATTATTTATGGTAGGTATATATAATCGATTTTAAAACTACACAACAACGTCGGTTGTTCGCTGGTGTAGGTACCTGCAGTATACCCGTTCGTCGTTGGAAGTTTGGTGTAACCCACAATCAATTGGTACGATTTATATTATAAATATTTTCAAAATCCTCGATGAAATACAATATAATATGCAGTAATATCAATAATTATAAATAATAATAATAGTAAAATATAGAATTTACCAATACCAGTATTATATGTTCTACTGAGTGACTTGTTAATAATTCTAATGAACGACGACTAACGAAGCCCGGTGTAGCCATGTAGGTACTAGTAATAGTGAAATATAATATGTACCAAATGTACCTACTTTATTATTACAAAAGTATACTTAATAGATACGATGCTGATTGTATACATTATGCTACTTATAATATATACAGAATATTCTGAATATCTCACTATGTTTATAACTTTTTATGTCTAAAAATTCATAAATTTCTATTAAAATACATTATATTTGAGAAAATTATTGCTGCATCTTATTAAACATTTATTATAATAATTTAAATTATTTTTTTAAATAACCTTGAGTCTTGATTAAAAAAAAATAATTAAAATATTATCCAATTAATTTTAAAAACTATTAAGTTACTAAGTTTATACTAAATAGATAGGTATCATGTACAAACTACAACTTTTTGTAAACATTCTAAAAAGTACATATAGATTATTTAGTATAAGATTTTTGTAACAGACGAGAATAGAAGAGGATATGAATATAAAATATAGTTTGACTTACTAAGCATGCTCATCTCCGTTTTTTCTTCAATAACGCAAGTAGGTATTCAAAATCTGATTTTAGCCATTTTTAAATATACTTAGAGATTATATTTTCAGATTCTTATGATTTTTTTACGACTTAAGAAGTGTCTTATGCGGATATAAGTTTTTATTTTTCAAATGAGAATCCTCCCTTTATACTGTATACTATTTAACAATTTTTCTGAATTTTAACTACCTGCTAGTAATTTTCTTATTTTTTTATTTTTAACTTTCTCACCTTTTTAAGGATAATGGAACCATGATATAATTGTTTAAAAGATATGAGGGCTATAGCGATTTGAAAATTATATTAATTAATATTAATCTATCAACATTTATAATTTGTAAAAATAGTTAAAGTATAATAAATGATATATTGCAATTAATTTATACTTATATAAAACCATTTTTGAAGACAATTATCCTTCATGTAAATATTTTAATAAATTAAAAATTACTTTTTCAAATTTTGTATTGAGTAAACCAAAATGTTTAAAAACATGATCTATTAAATAATCTATACATTTATAGTGGGAGGGGGGAGATGAGAGATACTCTTTTGAAAAACAGAAGTTTGTACCACCACGGGATATAGATAAAAATCTCAAATATTTGAATACATTTATACATGGAAAATATGGGGGCGAGCATGTTTGAAGAATCACTCTGTATATATTCTATGTACATAAATTTTAGGCCTTCGGGTAGCGGGTATGAGTGGTATGGCTATGCGTACAAGGCCATATACATTGTGAACAACCCTGTATAATATGTTGTAGATTCTTCGAATAAAATACGACGATGCATAATATTAGATTCGATTTAATTTAATAAAACCAAATACGCATAGGTATTATATTAGTATTATAATATATTATAGCTCGTATATTAGAAATGTGAAAATTAATAATAATACACTCGGTGAATGGCCATGTGTGTGCCAAGGTAAACGGTATAGGGCGTTTACAAAATTAAAATCAGAAACTACGTTATAATATAGCTGGTTGTAACACTGTGAACGAGGGATACAGATTTTTTAAAGGAATCGCGAGTACAACAGTTTAAGGGATGTTTGTGTGCGTGTATACATATTTATGAATATTATCATCGTGTTAAGCAATTGAAATTAATAAATAATAATTTTATCATAAACATATTGTGCGTGACAACGTTAGAATGACATTTTGGAAACGATATATTTTACTAGATATAATTAAAACAAAAAGCAAAACACGTTTTGAACACGTATTTTTTTCTGTTATACATATATTATATATATTGTTCTTTGAACACTGATCCACTTGTCCTTGTATATCGAGATTTCGATTGAAATATAGGTACATAAACATGTATCAATATAATATTATACATGTGCCGTCAGCATACAGGTATACACGGATAATCATTACGAATAATACGAGTTCAATACAATATTATGTGCGAATAAAACAATATAATATTCCAGTTATACAATGTACATAGAGGAGGTCGGTCATTATTACTAATAATATTAGTATTATTTTATTAACCTAACCTATGTAGTATATGCATACAGTTTAACTTATAAACGCTGATCGGTGAACGGTTGGAGGTCCTTTACATTTCCTATGAGTTAGCAATAAATAACTGTTATTGCCGGTAGCTAAACACATACACACACACACACATATGATAAATATATTATCATAACTACAATATTATATAGGTTTGAAATTAATTTAAGGTCATTCATTGTGCCTCATCAAACATGTATCAGCTAATACAGTTTCGGTGGTAGTAAAAGTATTTTTTAGCAACAACAATGCTCATTAGTCATTAGGGATCAGATACATCCTCGTCAACATGCCAAACACTTGAAAGATTTATCAGTTATCATTACAAGCGAAATTCGCAAGCCTTATTGTAGTACGGCAATGTCCTTTGCTGTACGGAAAGCGATAGGATTATGATTAATAGCCGGTGTTTGTAAACGCAATATCATTATCTCTGTTTGTAAAAATAAAAACTATTCGTAAAAATCCGAAAGAGAATAGTTGAGAGCACTAGATCTCAAAAATTACCGTATTTTGTGGCCTCAACAGCTTCGAATATTGAAAAAACTGTCTGTCTGACCGTGATTTAGTTATTTAGTGATTTTCTTTGTATTCATCAGCTGTATGCCGTGTGTGCTAAACTCCGGTGATTGAATAAAAGTGAACGGATTTTTGAATGTCTGGAGACGATTTGAATCGAGTCATGCGCGAACGTCATGCGAGTACTTATTCGTAAATATAATACGTATTATATTATATAATCGAGAATGAGTGACAGGTGAACTGCAGCGGTAAAGTACATAATATTATAATATATGAGTAGTACATATACATGTATACACTTGGTACGTCAGTACGTCACGATGGTTGCCGAAACGAACACATATAAACATGCGTTAGTTTTATTCTCATATTGTTGTTGTTAGCTGATTATTATTAATTACGTTCGTACATACTTGTCATTTTTTATTTGTCTATTAAGCCGGAACTAGGACGAGGTCTTCCGGCCATGTAAAACATTCACTGACTAGAAGGGGCAAAATCCCCCTATATACGAATGAATACATAAACAAATTATTTAATTATTTGAACTGAAAAAAATGACAAGTTTTTTTTACTGCCAATGCAGTGTGTGTATGCAGAATGCAGATTGCAGATATTTCATATATCTTTTATAGACACCCATAAAGTTTTGGAAACGCCATTTTTTTTTCGTTTTTGTAGTGAATTACGTGAGCCGGTGAGCCCCTATCGACTGTTATAAATAATATAAGTACCTATTTATAAGGATCATCAATATAATTTTTAACATTTGTCGTCTTCAGCCATCGTCGCTATTTCAGAAGTTAACATTATTAATAATTAATAGTATTATTTCGCAGAAGTTGTTAACCTACTAGTCTTAATATCCTATTTAATTATATATAATGTCGAAATCGATTTTTGAAAGCATATCGATATAAGTAATGATTGATTTTCAGCTTTCCTAAAAAAAGTGTCGCTTACAATAGTTTGCCATTTATCCGCCGTTCGCAAGTAGTACACATCATATTGTGTGTACTATACTGTATACATGCAACTCTATAGGTTATCGAAAGAGACGTCTAAACAAAAATAAACAGAGACAGTCAAACGATTGCAAATTTCATGGTTTCCTAAGAGTATCAAGGTACGTATATCAAAGTTGTGCACAAGTTTATGTTTATCGCGTGTGTGCGCACACACGTAATTCATATGGAAACCAGATTGCCTAGAATCGTTTTCGATCGAAAAGGTCACACTATCGATGAGACGCCATGTATATGTACATATTAATATATTATTATAGATACAGGTATATGTTTAAACTATATAGGTACATACGAAATGTATAATTAAATTGCCAATAATTATAACAAATTAGACGTATTTTGAGTACCTATGTTAGGTTAGGGTAGGTTTAATAGTAAATTAGTAAATGCGTATTATAATGTTATATAATCCCACGATGATAACCAAAACCATTTATTAGGTATTATAAATATTATATTTTTAGAAAATGCTAGAACCGCATTAGGAAACTTTTGTAGAGTTAGTGATTTAGGCGGAGTTGCAATGATTTTTGCGTTTGATATTACATTAATAACGCGATATTCTATAGTGAATAATAATTAATGTTTGCAGATTTTGATAATTTAGATACACTCGTAATGGATGACATTTATATATAAAGTATTTAAACTGCGCAGATGGAATGGGTATTTCCGTACGTATGCATAATTTAATAATTATTAAAATTTCGGAAAACAATTGAATTCTGCAGAATGTCATGATTACAATCGAGTAAAATATAGTATATAATATAGCATATGATCATAATGATAGCAAAAATAAAATGTCATTCTCGTTATGGGGAATAATTGCGTTAGGTATAGAGGTACTCGAATAAGACGTGAGAACCTTGGCGGAACTCGTTGGCCAAGTTTTTATTATGTTAAATCTTAAAATCACTTAGCTCTAAACCATATACGTTTCGTCTAAATTGAATTTAAAACTAAACCAGCGTACCTACGATTGTTGAGCTGACGACTGGCGAGTGTTTGTTTAAAAATACTTGAGGGCCGACATATATATTATATCGTGTGACATTTGATTATATTTTACACAGGAACTTTTGGTTTGGTTGTAGTGGTTGTTTACTGTTGAATGCGTATAGATGATGTTGATGTAATTTCTTAGACTCAGCTTCTGCAGGCCATGAGCAATACCTATAATGATATAATATACTGATTAGTGATTAATGAATGCTGATACTCATCCGTGACATCAATACATAAATCGGTGTTGTATTGACGTTGGTACCTATTATTATATTATTACGCTTCTTTAAATGGACAGAAAAGTTTACTTTTTTACTACGTCGTTTCTCAGATATTACAGGTAATAATATTGTAGCTACATAATTTTATGAAATAAGTATGTTAGCCTCAACTAGTTCTTATTTATTTATTTAAACGAGATGAACCTAATTACAGTTAGTTATTACAATTAGTTGGACTTAAATCTATTTTAATGTGTTCAAGAGAAAAATCTATAAAATAATAATTTAGTACAGTAATAATAAACAAGTTTCTGTATAGTTATTATTCATATACGTCAATGAATAAGTACCTACCTATGTTCTATAATCTATAATACCTTCAACTAAAGTTTTTGTTTCATTTACTTTATAAATATAAAATATATAAATCATAACTAATTAGACTATACCACTTATAGATGAGGTTTTCATACTATTAAACATTTTGAGTGAGGTAAGATATGTAATAATTATCAATTAATAGTTTTACAACAGCTAGCCATAAAAAAAAATATATATTATCTATACTCTATGAACATTTTTGTAAGTCTATGGTGCTCCTAAAGTTTCTAGTACCTATTTATAACTGATGGTTATGATGGTATATTGACCTAGAGTATCATTTTCCAGTTGTCTAAGTAAAAAGAAGATAACTAACAACCGTTAAATACAATGCTGTATTAACAAGTGCGGCTTTGAATTCCGCTCAGAATTGTCTTCTAAATGCATGCATTTGAGCATTTCATATTACAACAATTAGGTATATTACAACCTTTGCCGAGTTAAATGAAATTAAATAAGTAAGTGTCCGATATCCGATCTCTGCATCAAATCTTATTTTTTTTTTAATTTACATTTAAAAAAACAATAATACTATAACAAATATGAACATCCAAGTTAAGGTGTAATACAAAATATATAATATTATATTATGTATTATAATAATTATTAATTATAATATACATATTATATTATACTGCCGACGTAATATCTATATCTAATATTTATATGAAGTACGATTTGAATATTAATATAATTAAATGTAAAAGGTAAACGAGCATTTTAAATGAGTAACCTTGAAAATACCACAATTTTAAAATCATCAGCTGTGAATGCACGAGTATTGTATACTATATGAATATAGAATATAAAAATTATACTTACTAATTTTCATCTAGGTACCGTTTTATAGACTGTGAATGACTATCTTCACTTTTGTATTATTTAAGCAGATAATATTTTGTTAAATTATATGTTTGAATTTAATCCTAGTTTTATTTTTCTAAGAGATCTTTACTTATATTATTCAATTTCATTCTGTTATCTATATACGATTATCAAATTTTTACTTAAGTATAGGTATTACGAACCAGTAACCACAACCTACATTTACATTTTTTTTTTGTCATGAATATATTATTAAGTAAACAAATTTGATATTTCTCGTAATCACCACTATTACCAATAGGTATAAATTATACTTATCATGGGCTATTGTTCCAGATTTATATTTAAACGTATTTACGTTTATGGTATATTACCATTAATTCTACATTAATATTTGTATTTTATACACTATATAATATGTTAATTTAGGTATTCAATTATTTTCATATGTATTCTAAGTAAAACGTATTTTTATTAATTTGTTTAAAACATCATTATTTTATTTTAATTTCATATTGTACCTCCGATATTACAGTTACAACAAGATTTATGTTTCAGAGTCTTGATGATAAAATTTAGCAAAGGATTATTATAGCAGGGTTTTAATAAATTGGATAATAATATATAGAATTACCTATGTTAATAGTTTTCCTGTAGCGTAAAAATACAATTTGTTTATTGAATTCTTTCTCTTCCTTATTCCTTTGTCTCCATTATTGATTTAAATTTTATTTATTTACTATAGGTTCTTCAACTAATTATCGACCTTAACCTTAACAATGGTATAGATCCGGTAGGTACCTAGCTACTATAATATATTGTTTAACTTGTCATGTTGCTAAAAATGAGTTTCGTCATTCAACACAGTTGGATTTCAAACTTTTGATTAACCCGCACATGTGTTTCATTACTTTCTTAAAACGATTATTTTCCTTTTGTAAAAAAAAAAAAATCAGATAGTAAAAACATAAACTAAATTATGTGTTTATATCGTATATTTTTAAAACAACAATATTTAAAAAAAAAAAATATTGTTTAGTCAGATCAATTTTAAATGGAATATTTTATAGTTCTTCGTCCAACAGATAGTTGTAAATACTTATGTATAATGTATGCGAATGTACAAATGAGTAAATGTATAATTTAATATTGTGATTTATCATCATTGCTTTTAAATTTTAAAATTTACTATATCTAGTCGGTAGTAACCCATTCAGTTTAGAATAATAGTATGATATATATATATATCACACTTTTTTTATATATCAATTTACAAATTTATTTGAACGAACACTTCTGTAGTAAACTATATAGTAAGCAGATAGTAAATAAACAGTAAAATTGACATTATAAAATTCATAGAAATTAGATGAGTAAATAAGTATTTATTAAAAAAAAAAAATTTGAATTTGAATACCTATATGTATGTGCTGCTTAACATAATATATTTAGGTATATATATGTAAATATATACGATCTATGACACATATATTTATCTATATCCATGTCATATATTATATAATATAGATCCCATAATTTAATGTTTCAAAAAATGAATTTACACGACACAATTTAAATTATCTAAATAATATTTACATTTCATAAATTATTTGGATTGTTTTTAATGAAGTACGTGACTATAATGTAATCTACAATAAGTCTATAACTGTAAATGCAATGACAATAATTATGATGTAGGTTTATACGCTATCCAATGAGCTGTATATAGGTAACCTTTATAATGTTTGCCACTTTCATTAAAAGACATAAGTTATCTATTAATCTATAATGGTTACTATAGCTGATACTATTGCGCTATTGCGTAAAGTCGCTCTGGAGATGAGAAACGCGAGATTAAAATTGATAACTATTGCTAAAAAAGAAAAGCAGCATAAGTGTTGGCTTGTAAGCGTAACAGTTATAATATACTTAAATAAAAAAATACACAGATCGTATAAGCTATATATCATAAATATATAATATTGATTAAATTCACTAAAATTATTCGGTTTTTGGATTATTCATTAACGTGTAGTGAAAGACCTTAACAATTAATCCTTGAATATATTGAACTACTATATTTCAATTTAAATATATATATATATATATTATTCTGATTATAATTTGAAATTTGTCAATATTACCATATTTTCCACTAAATAATCATACCTACTTATTATTACTTCATCATTTTAGATTTTGGGTTGCGCGATGAATGTATTAATTTTAAAATTATGTTTTTTTTTTTGTTTTCCTTCACAATAAATAGTTGAAAATAATGCTTCGATTTTCATATTCGACGGTGGTTTTGGATAAAAAAAATTGGGTCTTATTAATAATTTGAAAAGGTCAAAATTGAAAATTTCCAATATTTTTTAAAATAATTAACCGGGAAAAAAAATAATCAAGTAAAAAACGAAAATTTTTACGTGAATTCATTTTTCAGAAAATTGTATTTTATTATAACTCGAAAACGAATAACCTGTTGATATTACTTATTAACAACTGTAGATACGTAAAATGTTTATCAAATGTATAAGATTATTTTTATAGATAATGTGGTAATTTTTAAAATATTTCGATACTTTTTGTGTTATTTATAGAAACTTTGAATTTTCCATTATTTTTATAAATGTTGATACAAAATAATTCACTAGATAAAAATGTTTGAAAATTTAACACAAAGTAATAAGCTATCCTCGTGAGTTGTTCATTTACCTATTTGGGTGTGTTTTCGTCTTACAAGTGCGCAACATAGCAAATTTACGCTCAGCAGATAACGTTTAGCTCCGTTAGTTTAAAAATTAGAGTGAATCCACATATTATGAAACTTCATGGTAGGAACACTATCAGTGATTATATGATGGTTTTTTTTTATGTTTTTTTTTCAGTTTTTTAAGTGAGTTATGAGCATTTATAATTTACGCTGTGTTATATACGCATATGAATTTCTACTCACAATATTTTTTTATAAGCATTTAAAATTAAAATTTAGAAAACATTTTATAAAATCTTGAAACTTTTTAAACTATTTTATAGTTTTTTTTTAATCTTTCTTTTTATACTTAAAATTTAAACATTTTATGCAAAGATTTTAATAAGTTTTTTAACAAAAAATAAAAACATTTCTACTGGAAAGTCAAATTAGTTTTTTATGAGCGTTTCAAGTTCACATTTTTATGACGTTCCATGTTTAACCGTAAAATAACTATTTCTCTACAAACGATTTTTGATATTTTTTAGTATTTAAAAAACAAATAATCTTAGATACTTAAAATTATTACCAAATAATATGTATATGATCAATTTTTATACATAATACAATTTTCAGAATATTTCGATTCTTTTTGAATTATTTGTAAATATTTTTTATTTTTTTAGTTTTTATTTCTATAATTGATGATAAATCAATTTTTACTTGGTTAAAAAGTTAAGAAAAATTAATACAAGATCCAGATCAGATTTTTTATAAGTAATATATGTAAATATTTAAAATAAATAAGCATAATTTATTTTTATAAGTAATTATTGTTCAAATTTTGAAAAAATTCATCAAAATCACGAAAATTTGCTAGTTATTTGACAGTTGAAAATTTATATAATGTACAATATTTATAGTTAAAGCTTGAAAGTTTAATTTAGAGTTCCTTCAATTACTTTTAAATGGTACTTTAAATTAGTTAATAGTGGAACTATCTAATAAATATATAAGTATAATTTTTTTTATAAACCTATTAAATTAAAATTAATTTGGATGAAACTGCATATTTATACTCTGAATAACGATGTTCATTATTTTGTTAAAATTCAAAAACATTATTCGTGGGGCACGCCTAGAACTTTTACGTATATTATTATATTTTATATACACACGTCACGCACATGTATTTTCGGCAAAAATTAATTCAACCTAATATAATACTACTTATAATATAAATAATTTTTAACTTTACTTAATAATAAATCAAATAATAGATCGATTAGATCGTCTCTGCTCAGAATCGTTTTTCGTATACAATGATAATTTGATATATCATTCTGGATTCATTATCGTTATGGAATTATGGTACTACATTATTAGTTATCAGATTTATTATTAAGACTGATGTTTCTTATTGTTTCTATTAATTATGTAAGGCGAGTAAGTTGACATAGTACTCTTGCAACAATCAATGTTGCGTCTTGTGCGCGAGTTATAGTATCCGTGAAGTACTGAAGTTTACAATATAAGTTTATAATTAATGAACGGCGACAGTGACGTAATAAGGAACGCTGATACAAATATAGTAGCGATGCGATGACACCGAGCCCAAAGTTCAAGGAATCACGAGAGAAAATCATGTCCAATCATCAGGCAACGACTCATTACGATAAGGTCTGAGATTTTGAAACCGTTTCGTTTTTGCTTTTCGGTTTATCATTCCGCGCAGTGTGCAGATCGGGTTTTATCTCGACAGGAATCAGCAGATAGTCTAAAAAACTTGTACTATTATGCAAGAGTCTACAACGAATAAGAGTATCGTATTTTAATGTATAAATCATATGTGGCACTCTAGTTGTATATGATCTGATGAACGTCAAACCTATGATAACATACTTATACTTAGGAACTATAGGTAAACTCTTATTTGGTCAATTGTGTGGTAAGCCGAAATTCATCGTCAAAACAAAGCAGGCTTCAACCTTCAATCGACTAACTAAATTATTTTGCCCCCGAACCATTATAGGTATAGACGTATAATGTATTTACGTATATAAATGTTAACAAAGTATGAATAGACAAATAAGCGATGATAATATGTATCGACCAAAAATATTTTATTTTAATATTATACATCTATAAGAATTATAAGTGTTGTAGATAACGGACTAAACCTTTAGGGAGCTCGATACCATCCTTTAGGAGAACTTCACCTCCTTCGAGTTCCATATCTTCCAACATCCGCATATTAGGTATATAGATGAACCGTACATGTATGATGTATATACCTACGCAAATATAAAATATAATAAAAACCGATGCATATGATATATATTATAATTATATAATAATATATGTACCAAAGCATAATGTTGTTATATATCTATTGGATATATAGATAGACCGAACTGTACCTGGTACACAATATATATTATATACTATATATTATATATTGGTGTAGGTATTCATGCGCGCGGCGGCTGGTACTTTGAAACTAGGTCAAGTGCACCGGGTAACAGACGGCACAGACACTAAACGTAGGTATATATATATATATATAAAATATTATAGTAGTTTTTACCATAATTGGACCGATATATAATAAATATTTTGTTATATATATATTATATATGTAAAAAGAAGAGAATCATAGGCTACGTACGCGTTTCATACATGTACATGCGTAATTATATGTATTAAGCGTATTGTATATCTGTCTTTTTCCCGATTCGGCTTCGAGGTCGCTGCGGTCTTATCGCTATAGCTGCTTATGGAATTCGAGATGTGCATCGCGTATATTATACTAAGTTGTAGTCGGGTTGTTTTCGTGTTTGTTGTACACGTGCAGCCGTGGTGTGAAATCATAACAAATCCACTGTCGACGGTCACAAGACCTCTGACCACCGTGTACTCTTGTACATAGGTACCTACGCAAATTGTATTAGTAGGGTATACTATTATGTCTTGAATAAACATAAAAAAATAACAGTAACATAAAAATGTCTGACAAACACGGCAGACGTGAGACGTCCGATGGCCGAGTCTCAGTGATCGACGCCCCCTGTTATACATAAATTTCGAATCAAATATTATATTGACATATAACAATTTATGCATACACAATATCTATCTATATGATATTGTATAAATTCCAATTGACGACATATATTGTAGCAAACCATAAACAATTCTGAAAAAAAAAAAACAAAAAACATTAAAACGAATTATTTTGTCTTACCGTTTGACGTGACGACAATAATGACGATCACGACCAAAGGTATAATTAAAAAACCGACTCAAACCGCACAATATAATAAATAATATATAATATCGTTCCGTCCCAATGTCGCACATTCTCTGCGCGTTTCCTTCCCCGCCGACGCCGTTGCCTTCGCATTTAATATCAGTTCACGCGTGCGTTAAAGTGCACATAGGTAATATAATAAATAATATCTATATACCATACAATAATAATAATATCATTTTAGGCGTGTATGTACTTGTTTGCCTGCATTTCCCCGTGTGCATAATGTACACAATATTATGTTTATTGTATATATATATATATGACATCGGCCCAAGGAAATCCACACGGACAGCTGTAGATAGTCTAGTGCAGTGTATATTATTATTCGCTATCGCTAATAATATTTAATGTACACACACATACCGTGAGAATTATTTTTTTGCGTTTCCGGGTATACGTAGGTATACGTGTTTTACTTGGGTAAAAGCGAATCCACGGTGAAATGATAATAAAAACATATTTCTACGATGATTTTAATAATATTATTGTTGTTGTAATATTATCATAATGCGAGTATGTTCACCTGTTGGTGGTTCCCAATGACTGCACGCATCGAACACCCTGCTAGTCTGCATACCCTTATAAACCTCAGACTCTCAATTTGGGGCCTAGCGGTACTGAAGTAGGTATGTAACCCAACCTTCCCGATCATGCAGTTTTCAGTTAAAGAATTTGTTTCCAATCAATTCTCGACTACCGTGAACTTGTAACCTTGCCCGCGATTTCCCCTCTTAATAATAATAATAAAAGTAAAAAAAAATATAATCAAAAGTTAATGTTTGCGTTTTAAAACCATGTCCACAATTATTAACTATTAAGAAATATCTTTTATTATAAAATGTATATAATTTTAATTTTTTACAAACATTCATGCTTTTGAGTAATGACCTAAATGATATATCTTTTGTGTGAACGAGTATTTTAAATGGTTCAGTCTATTTAATATAGTTTAGGTGACCTACACTATGTTAGTTGACACTCATGTCAGCATTTTTTTAAATCACATTTCTGTTCGCATTTGAATTTTAGAATCAGAGTTCAATGTTTATTAGTAGTTATATTAGTTAGTTTATTCTCGTTGAATAATTGAGAATCATTAACCACTTTGTTAAAAAAAACATGTATTTAATTGTTCGAAATATTTATTATTTCATGTGGGATCTTACTCATATTATGATTATTAGTCATAGCTCGAATCGTTTTCTGATCCAAAGTTTTAATATTATAAATTATCATTAAGCATATTATTATAAATTATAATATAATGTTTATTCTAATATTCAAAAACTTACCCTTAAAATAATACATTCACCGTAATTTTCCACAACACATTTGAATACTCATATCATATCATTAGTCAAGAGTTCGAGACTTATTAAAATTAAAATCTTTAAAATATGCTTTTAACTTAACCAAAATATGTGAGTAATTAACTTTTTTTTTAGAAAAACATAAATGTTGAAACGTCAAAAATAATTTAAAATGAATAATAATTGATAATTCGTGAATTATTAATTTGTCAACATAACCCCTAACTCAAATATAATACGACTATTATTCGAAATTCAAACAAAATAAATAAATAAACAAATAAATTTATATAAGTATTTTAGTTTGTTGTTTCTAATGTAGGAACACGATGCCGAGCATCTATCTAACTCGAATACAAAATAATAATTGCTGTGATACACCACAAACACCGACCACGTACCGACTTTTAATTCTTCGTACAAATCGTACAATATAGAATCCAGTCTATATAGTATATTTTATAAAATGATGTACCTATACGTATTGTAGGACGAATACCGAATATGATTCACACATATGAAAGAATATTAGAGTATTTTAGATTTTGAATTTGATTTTATAATTCTCTATGATTTTACGCGTATGAAAATTATGTATTTTCTATTATATTATAGTACTGGGATACAATAATATATTATTCAAAATACTTTACACGTACCCGCACTTCATAACATTCTGTATAAGCCCGCGTATATTTTGTCTATGTATATTGCAGTAGGTATGTACTTAATTATTCTGCGATACCTTCGTTTGACATTGCTCGTTATTATTGTTTAAAAATTATGAATATATATTATATTTTATTGTCGTATATAAATTTAATATAATAGCCGCTTGTAGGTCAAATTCAAATTATCATTTTGATTATTATTACTATTTTCGTAACATCGCCTCGGGAGCATAAAATAAAGTATAATATAAAAAGTACACACAGGCTAAACGAATTTACAGTTTATTCTACGCGGTATCTACAAATATACGCTACGTCCCACGCAGAAACTAGAGTGGTTACAATCATATACGTATAGTTCATCTATTATATATCTATATATCTATCATAGTATATAATAATAATTATAATATAAAAATGAATGTATATTATTGTATGAGATTTATAGACTTGGAGACAATGAATAATTAACATCAAATTTTGCACACAATCTCCGAGACTCGGGGAGTGTTCTTTGCTTAGTTTTTTAAGTACTACAAGTTGCAATATTATAGCATGACTTTTACAGTCACTCATTTCAGAATTTCATGTAACTTAGAACAACCTGAAATCTAATTTTTACGCTCATAATTAAAACATATAATTATAAATATCTGCTGCAACTTATAATCATATACATAAATTTAGGGGTCTGGTTTTTTAAATGCGCAAAGAATAGTACATTTATTGTAACATAATGCATATTGCTTAAGCAGTAAATACATTTTGTTCACACGACAATGGGGTATCATCCACATTGCAGTCGACATATTTTAGGGGTTCAAATAAATCACCCCATCACTATATGAGCACGCATTTTGTATTGTACGAATTAAACGTTAAATTAAATATTCTGCACAAAAATACCTACACTATTCCTAGTATACTTTAAAAAAATGAAGGGGTTTTAAAGGAGTTCAACCCCTAAAGCCATTCTCATGGATCTACTACTCGCACATACATTGTTATGTATTAATAAATATAACTGTAATCGTAATACAATGCATTCATGTGAAAAGTTGTTCCTGAAGGTATACATATTACATAACAGCACCTAGAAGGGAATGGAGCCCTCCTCCACAAAAGATATTCTTTGAATTCGTATATCACAATCTGAAATTACATTTTTAATTCACTTGTATATTTTTTTTCATCAGTTACAAGTTGCAAAATTGGTACAGAATCTGATCGACGTATTATTATATACTCACGAATTACTATGTGATTATTATATAGCATAATAATTAGGTACTCTTCCAGTTTTACAATAAAAATATCATACTATCGCCAAGACCCTAGTGTTTTTACTATTAGTGGTGGTACTATATATATTAACAGTTACAAGTCCATAGTAAGTGTAACAGGTGTCACTATGTCAGAGGATAACAAGATATGTAATCACTCGTTAAAAAAACAATAAAAGAAAAATTAAACTACGTAGAATTGATTCGTAAATTATTATTTGTATAATGAAAATAGCTATTAGGAAAGCCGAAAGATTTAGTGGTATAAGAGTGTACGTCCATGGATAACTTTTTGGAAAAATTATGGAGGGGTCATCGTCTCCTAAAAATGTTAAGGCTAGTTGTAGGTACCACTAGTGCACACCGATACCAGTAATCATAGTCCTCCCCTTCTTAAAAGTTCTTTCATTCATTAACATTATTTTTATCACGTAGTACAATTAGTATACGTATCTACTGTATCTGTACACAAAAGTCCCCTTATCAAAAATATCCCGTGTAATGCGTTAGTGCATCAGTATATTATATTAACATTATTATGGCAATATATTATTTTTGTAGCGCCATTTTTATTGCATGATTACACGACGTTACTAATGCACTGAACAAACTTCTCTTTAGAAGTGTTAAACAGTAAATTTTACTAAATGTTTAATGATAGTTTAAATACCGTAAACTATAATGCATAGTGAATACCATATAACAATAAAATGATGCGTTTTAAGTATGCGTCTTCGTTATAATTTAACAATTTTAACACAAGTTTGTTATGTTTTTTATCTTCCGAACGCATTTCCGGTAATGGTCCAAATTATACGTCGATTTAGTACCTTAGAGTAATTTAAACTAAGGCTGTTGGGTTCTTAAAAGTTAAAGCACAACTGTATTGTGATGTCGAAAAAAATATAAATCATTGTAATATGTTTATACATATAATAATACGTATATATATATATATATATAATACGTATATGATCAAAGGTCTAAATGTGTATATTAAACAATTAAACTATAGAAAAAGGATCCATAAACAAAGAGTCCACTAAGTCTACTTTACAGAATGGTCTACCAACTAAATAAAACCATATGTATACTATGTATAAACATAGATTTATACAGTTATACACTTAATTACTTAAAAGAGTATAGATAGACAATATAGTCCATCGTTAATATTTCATATTATTAATATGTAAACCTAATTTTTTTTATATTTTTTGTATCATCTTACTAATGTTTATTTAGTTTTCTTTTATTATTTACTCGAATATTTTTTATTATTTATAATTAATTTAGTATTGATAATTTGACTATGTTTTACACAATATTACTGGAAGAGTAGATACTTTTTATATTACACATTAAATTATATATGCGTTATTTAATTAAAATTCAAAAAATAATTTTTATTATATATTATCATAGTATAACTATACAAATAACTATTTCCTTACGCATAATTATTAAACATGGTTTTTGAATCGCATACAATTATAATACGAATTATACAGAACAAAAATTACCATTGATAAACAGTTCTTTATAAACAAAAACCGTGAAATCCATAAGTCTGTCGGCGCTATCGAACTGGCATCTATATGGATATTCCACTTAACTGGAACTTAATTTCCTGATGTCCATACGCCTAGCTAACTGCAACTATTATATTATAAAGATAGTGATCGAGAGTGAACTGTGGATATTTGAACAGCGCTAATTAACAAAGTTATAATTTGATTATATTACAGCGATATTTCGTTTTCCGTGAAATAAAATACAATGTAGGTAATGTAGGCAAATTTGTTGATATGGTTTAAACGAACGAATTTTGTATTATTTTTTTCATACATAGGTATATATAATAAATACCTATAAATGTATTACATAATTGGTCGACGAAACGCGATATTAATTTGTAATGTGTTATTATTTATTTCAAAAATTATAATGTTTTTAATATTACCATCAGCTATGGCCATTTATCGCTCAGAGTAGGACGAACATCGCTGCACGGAATAATCTATTCGGATTTCATTGTCAGCTGGTATTTCAATTGCCTTGACCAATGGTATTGAAAAATTGTATTTTCATTCTATACTCGTCACTCGAACAGGGGTATAATATATTACTGCGTTAACGAGCAAGTATAGTAGATAATACTTCGTGTGTTTCTGTTCAAGCCGTCGTGTTGGCGTTGTACCTTTCCTTGTACGAGGTCGGGTAATGAAACGAAAATAAAAACTGACGCCGGTATATTTTGTGTATTACATTATATTGTTGAAATTGGCATAACATCATAGCAAAATTGTGTTTTTTGACTACATCATTATTCAGTTTTCAGGTATTTTATGTATATATACATATATTTATAAATATTAAATATATATAAAAAAATAATTTGCCAGGGTTAAATTCGTTTCGCAAAAATATGGAATAGGCTGATTTTTTTTCCTAATATTCTAACGTATTATATGTTAGAAACCTTCACACCGGATATAATCATAGTATCTCTCGTATATAGCCACCTTTAATTATAAAACCTATACGAATTACTGCAGATTACAGATGCGTGTTAACTATTGGGGAAGGTCGAAGAGGGGATGAGGGTACCAAATCTCCACTTTGGATTTTTTTGTCTATTGATTTCTCACAATTTATTATTACAATAAAAATTCATGATTTTAATATTTTTTCTAGTGGATTTTTCATTTTTCATATAAGCTAAGTAGATTGACAAAAATTTAATATATGATAAAGTAAAATCACATTTACCGCCATCGTTGGATGAACTATGCCAAGATGTTATTAATAAGTAATAACATACATCTAGATATTATATTAATTTCTCATACACACAATTAATGATATATAATTTTTGTAAATATTTATAATCTGGAGGTAAAATTAAGAGTATACATGTTTTGGTTGTAGCCTTATTTGAGAATAATAAAAAATTCATATTCTCCGCCTTTTTTTTCAAAAAACCTGAGTACGCCATTGTCGGGTTATAGGTATACGCCATATATTGTCTAATCAATATTATAATCACGTTATTAGGCATATAATACTTTATTAAATATTGTCAAATTATACAGACTATTTTGAAACGTCCAAATATTATACAATAATATTGTTTAACCAATACAACAGTTTCAAGCTGTTTCTAACTTGTCTTGTCTTAAACCAATTATGAGCGTTACGATATGATTTTCTAACCACTAGCTATAGCCTTATTAATAAAATACAATTTCATCATATTATAGACTATATAGAACCTGTATAAACTAAATAATTGGTGGAAGGCATAGATTCTGGTGCAATTTGTGTCAAAAATTAAAATTTGATTACGTTAAAAAAAGCTTTATATTTCAGGTAATAAAAGTATATTACTCGTACGATACATTAAAATCCAAGTAATTGTAAATTTAGTAACTGTATAGCAGTAAGTATTTTGTAATGAATAATAATTAATTTACATTGAGTTTGGTTTGTTGAAATACTGCACTTTTTTTTTTATTGTTCTGATTTTATATGCAAAGAAATTGTAGGTCGCTATGGGAATTTAAATAATGATTATCGTTGGTCATACAAATCGTTTTCAAACTCGATGACCCTGAATTCTCCTGGATCACGCACTATCGCCCAAATCTCGTTGGCAACAACCGATGTGAAGTTTGCTTCCTGGATTTAATAATATATTGTTTTTTATGATAAAAAATATAATAATATACATGTAACATGTAGGTACTGTACTTTGTATAGATGTTTTCTCGATTCAAATATTTTTATAACAAAAACTATTGTTATTATAATAGTTTATTAATTATTAAATATTATAGTAACAGCGCTATCACTGTTTTAAATTTATAAGTTAAGAAATCAACAACAACAATTAAATATTTAAACTAAATTATTATTATATTATTCATACTATTGATTTATTGCAGTAAACGTGACCGATATTTTTAAAACGGTATAATAATATAGATAATACTTTTATTGAACGACAATAATCCAAACAGTCATACGTATATTATATTACATATATATATGTAATATATTATATTAATTATACTGACAGTCAGAATTTCAGAATTGACGGCGCAACTTTACTTGCGTATAATAGTATATAGCAAGCATAATGCCACACAATATATTATAATTTTATATACATACGCAAACAAACTGACCAAATCGAAGCAACGTCGACAAGATATTTGACTGAAAAAATAAAATATTTAGTCTGAAATATCATATCCCGCGTTTAATGCTTTATTCTGGATCGTTATTATGACAATACGTTCTCGGTTAATGTTTGCCTTGAACGGTTTAACGCACGAACGAAGGAAGACTTGTGCGGTACGTCTACCTACGTAATTACCTACAGCATTTAAACGCCACGCGCATGCTGTGTCTTTGTCACCGGCGTACTTCGTACGTTATATTATACAGTGAATATTTTAAAGTGTTTCAGTTTTTTGTGTTTCAGATTTGAGCACAATACGTTTAGAGCTGTTCATAGATCCACGTGGTATATTATAGGTAATATAGTGTTATCAAAACAAACGGAATACCTATATAAGAATGGGTCTTCGTGAGAACGGCGAGCATATTTATCAATTATTATATCATCACAATTTGTATATTACATAGGTACCCAACGTACCGGTTTAGGTACAATTTTTATTTTTTGTGTAAATCAACAATATCGGATTAGATCATCTCATATCGTTTAATTAACGTGTTCGGAATACATGGCAATGACCCGGTAGCCTTTGGTCTTGTTCGATGTAAATATATTTTTGATTGCGCGATATCGCGTATCTGTTATAAAACACTAATTGCTGAACACGTTTTGTTGTGTTCGCAAAGGTCGAGAGAATAGTCTATCAGCGTAATACAAATAACACTGAAAAAATTGATTTACGAAAAGGATTTTCTTGAATTTATAAATATGACCTAGACATATTCTATAATCTATATAACCCATTAAAATTTTATAAAATAACATTATATATGGAATTGTAATACCTAGATATTTACGAATGACGTGTATAACAGTATACAAAATTATTTTCAAGGGAAATTTTCACACGTTATCGAAACTTGCTTTTTATGCTTTTATTATAACCGTTATGCGGGTTGGTGCGTTGGTTCAATGTAAAATGGCCTACGAATATGGTGATAAATGTAGAACAGATGAACAAAAACAAATTAAACTCTTCTCAGTGATAACATATTACATGAAAAACCTTAAAAGTCAAGGTTTTAAATTTAAAGGGCATAGTATCAGAAAATAAATATTTATTTCGAAAGAGTTGAAAAATATAAGAATACACACACACAAACTCTTAAAGATTTATTTTCTTATTATTGCCTTTTATATGATATACATATTATTAACTCACATAGGTGTATACGTGTTAAATGTATTAGTGCTTACCCTAATCATTTTGATAAATTTTAAATACACGTTCAAGGATAATTGACTAACCATAAACATCATACGTGTTACGCATAACATTTGGATCTAATTTGTTTATTACTTACTATAATTAAGTTAATATGGCATGATTGTTAATATAGAAATAAAATATTAATGGACATTAATTGTCAAATTATTATATAATTAAATTAAATATGCCAATTTTTAACAGATTTTTGGACAAGTAATAAATTACATAATTGTTATAGTTAAATAAAGTATTCATCACAATTCTATTATTTACTTTGTGTGTTGGAATACCGAATAAGTATTAAAAACAGTAAATTAATAATTATTTTATATTTCAATTATATAATTTTAAGAAAAAAGTTGATTTGATTGGGTCTTCAAGGTAGTAGTTAAACCGTCTGAAAATATTAAATATGTATATTATGTAAATGAGCTATTATGGAGGATTAAATCAGAATGCTAAAATACTTTCGATATCGGAGATATTGTAAAATATAAAGTAAATTTTAAGAAACTGGTTGATTATGATTACTTATTAACCATAATTATATAATATTATAACGCAAACATTAGATCTGAAATTTATTTGATTAAGCCGGTTAAGGTATGAGTAATTGAATTTATTACCGTGTATTTGGTATTCCTATATACCTAATATATATTCTAAAAACAACGGTATTATTTCCAAAGTGGCAAAGTGTGTGTGTGATGCAATGTCAAACGTAGGTGCCTATTTACTACCTAACTAATCGCAATTAAGTATGCGTGTGTTAAACTCTAATCAATAAGTAATAATCATATAAAAAATATATATATAGCGAACGAAAAAGGTGCTATCATTATAATATTGTTCTTTATATTATTCTTTATATTGAACGGAAGTTGTCCGTATACATTATATGGTTTATTTTACAACAGTCATAAGATATACTAATTATGTATGAAATCTATTGAACCGTTTAAAGAAAACCGTTCCAGCTAGGGTCCGATCATAAAATGTCATTGTCTGACATTCAGACAGTTATACGCAGCTGATGCACGGCATGCATTATGTCTAGTCGTCTCGGACAGTCCCCGAAAACGTTTCATCGTATAGACGTTGTCGCCGAAAAAGGATTTGAAAAAAAAATATAACAATCAAGGACAAATTCGGAGTATATATGTAGAACATTAGGATATATACTCGACTGTACATTACAATACGTTACAAGATGATAATTTCTATTGTTTCGCGTTTCCGCGCCGAATACAAACGGATATTAATATATTATATACATTGCAATATACCTGCCCAATATCGGTGTGTGGGTGTGGGGGGGAGATAAGCGTAAAAATTTACAAAATTCGTCTGAAGGACCTTATAATACACACACCGCTTACAATAAACCTATACGAATTGTATAATATAAAACTATATAAAAATATAGAATCAATAATAACCAGGTGAAATAACCTTTTATACACAGTGATTCAATAGGCACGCTATAACCCTATTGAGTCTTGGAATAATTTTAAATATATTTAGACTATATTTTAAAATTCTTGAATTTTTATTATTTAAAAAATATCTTGTGTTAATACAAATTTCTATTTTTCAAATAAATGTAAAATAATTTTTTTTGAAAATTAACTTAAAACTACCATTTGGAATTTTGGCTCTAATACATCTCGTTACGATATTTTCAGAAAAATTATCATTATAATAAATAGTTTACAATAGAAAAGGCCTCCCCTTATAGGGGGTCTCTTATTTGAAAAACAAAAGTTTGTACCAGCGTCTGCAGCATATTATGCTGTTTCAGTAGTCCAAACAAATCTCAATAATTTAAAAATATGGTTTTCAAAACATCAGAAAATCAAAATTTGCTCGATCAATATCACCCTGTATACGGCTAAAAGCTTTTTCTCTTCTATTAGTATTGAGCGCAAGCGTTTCTTTTCGTATTATGTATTATGTACTTATACATGTATGTAAGTACATAGGTATAATATATTCATAATATGGTTTGTGGCAACCACGACGTTTGTTCGAATAATAATAATAATAATATATTATATACCTTTTATTATGTATAATAAAGGAGATAATATACAGACTCGATCCAGGCGGCCACCTTCACGCCCAAGGTCCTGGGCGCGCACACACACTCACACACACGCTCGCGAACACTTCGACATTACATGTACATTAAAGTCTCAATGCCGCGGTGTCCGGAACAAGGAAGAGAACGCGCGCGCATATTATAACGACGAGTGTGCGGGACAGTGCGAATCGGAAGTGAAGTAAACAACAACTCGTAATAACCGCCACCGCCGCCGCCGCCGCCGCCGCCGTCGTCGTCGAGAGTAAAAGGCGTAAATCGGTGTACTCAATAATACCGCGCGCGCACTCACACACCCCACATAACGTTATCCATATACGTGTTCGGTGTGCGGGATAAAAACGGCTCGCTCTCGCTCTCTCGCTCGTCGCGCGCGCACGGGACAACACGACACATCGACGGACGGGCCGTCGCGCGGCGTTCCGCCGGCGGCCGCGGTGGGGGCCCGGCGACATTGAACCGCCGGCGGTCCAATAACCCTGGACGGATCTGCGCACATGTTATATAAGCAGGTGAACGCCGCGGCAGCGTTTTAGTTGATTTTTTAATACGTACAGCCGTAGATTAAATACGCGACCGGTCGCCACCGACACCATAAATCCCGCGCTGCCGCACAGACGACCGCGGACCGTCGACGCCGACGACATATTTACCTGACAGCCGCCACCTGCAGCCAGGGGGTGCGTTTCGTTCGAATATCGTCGAATACACCGTCGTACATATAACGAGAGCGAGTGCGCGTTTGTGACCGCCGCCGCAACAGAATAACCCGATAATAATAATAATAATAATAACACACGAAACCGTGTGTGCACAATTATTATTATTATTATTACCATAACATTATATAGTGTTCGGGGGGGTTGCCGCGCGCGCGTGTGAGCTCGTGTGTGTTACTTTCGATTTCTACGACGCGCGTCGACGACGACGAGACATAAGACGCGTGCGTTTCGGAAAACCCGTTCCGCGTACGCGTGTGTGTGTGTGTGTTCGCGTGCCAACAACGAGCGTGTGTGCGCGTGTGTCTGTGCGCATAGTGCAATTCGAAACATAAGCACATACCCGATAGATAGATTATTCGCGTTTTGACCGACGCCGTTGCGGGTTCCGTGTGATGTGGTGAGTGTTCGCGCGCAAACGATGGCAGCAACGATCGCATCAGTCGAAACGGAACAGATCAAGCAGGAGATCGCGTCCGTCGTCGAAGAAAAACAGAGTCCAGTAGAGACCACACCGGAGACCGCCGGAGACCGAGACTTCACCGAAGAGGTCGTAGCGCCACTGCCCGCTACCAAGACAACCGCCCCGTTGCCGATCGTCGGCAAGGCATTTGATCTGAAGCGCGCCAGCGTGTCGTCCGTAGACAGTGACATATCGCTATCGTACGACGCGGCGCCGTTTTACCCGCGTTCGTTGAGTCGAACCGGCGGCATGTCGTCTGCCAACAACTCGAGCGGATCGGGCACCGACGACGGTGGCCGACACCACTCGGCCGCGTCCGCCGCCGCCGGAATTAACAACACGGATTCGTCCGACTCGGCGTACGAGGGCGGTCAGCTCAAGTCCGGCGACGAGTCCACGCCGTTCGTGGCACCCGACGAAGAGACCACCAAGCGCATACTCGACCAGGTGGAATTTTACTTCTCAGACGCGAACATCGTCAAAGACGCGTTCCTGCTGAAGCACGTCCGCCGCAACAAGGAAGGATACGTGTCTCTGAAGCTTATTTCGTCGTTCAAGCGGGTGAAACACCTGGCCAAGGACTGGCGGGCCGTCGCATACGCCATAACCAGGTCTGAGAAACTGGAGGTGAACGAATCCGGAACGAAGCTGAGGCGTAAGGAGGCTCTGCCCGCGTACGACCAGACGACGCCCTCCCGGACCGTGGTGGCCATCAACCTGGCCGAGGAGAAGCCGGTGACCATCGAGTCGGTGGCCGAGCTGTTCCGCGGCTGCGGTGAGATCGCGCTGATCCGCGTGCTCCGTCCGGGCAACCCCATACCGTCGGACGTCCGTCATTTCGTCAACAAACATCCGGAGATGGGCAGCAACGTAAGCGCGTTGATCGAGTTCGTGCGCACTGAGTCTGCGCACAACGCGATGAGCAAAGACTGGTCATCGGAAAAGGCCAAGGACGGGCAGTCCATGTGCGTGCTCGAGCTCAACGCTCCCGCGTCCAAGAAAAAGGCCACGGCGGCCGCCAAGAAGTCGCCGATGAACCGGCTGTTCGACTCTGAGTACTCGTCGTCGTGCCAGAGCGGTTCCGAGGCGGAAGACAGGCAAAAGATGCGCATGCAGCGCAAGGTGTCGGCCAACACGCTCATGCGGTCCGACTCGTCGTGGAACCAGCGCAGATGGTCCAGGGACTCGGGTACCGACAGCTCCGCGTCCGGGTACTCGCGACGTGATTCGTACGTATTGCCGCCGCAGCACCACATGCAGCAGACCGGCGATTACGGCCACAACAGGCGTATGTCGTCCGGCTGGGACTCCAGTTCGGAGAGCTATTACTCGGGCCGTTCGCGTTCCAGCAGCGGCGTGTCCATACCGGAAACATTCGGAATGCGCCGCTTCTCTTTGGCCAACAGCCGTGGCCCGGAACAGCAACAACAGCAACCGTGCTGTTGTTGCGGCCATAATCAGCCGCCGCCGCAACAGCAACAGCAACAGCCTATGGCCATGCGCAGACACTCGACACAGGACAACGGCCATCACTACGACATGAGGCGGTGCAGCAGCAGCAGCAGCAACAGCGGCGGCGGCGAGATGATGATGCGCAAGGACTCGACGTCGGAGTTCTGTTGCGGCAGCCAACCCCGGGACGGATTCCACAACTGGTCGCGCAAGAGCAGCTCGTCTTCGATGGGCGAAGGCGGCATGGGTCGTCGCCTGTCCGTCGACTCCGATTCGTCGGGCGGCAGGGGACGCAGGCCCAGTTTGGGCCTCGTGACGCCAGACAACGTGGTAAGGATGCCCAAGGGCCCGGACGGTTGTGGCAGCCGCGGTTTCCAGCGAGAACCGATGTTGGATTCCACTCTTTATGAGTGAACAGCCGAACGAAGACGACACGATAACGATTAAGAATAATATTTTAATATTATCGTTAAAATTATAATTATTATTTATTATTATTAACGTATAATGCAGCAACGACGTGGATTTTAGAGAACCGAAGCAAGGAAAAAAAATATATCGATCTATATAATAATTAATAATATAATATAATAGGTACTTTTCATATCTGATATAGGTATATAAATATGATTAGTTTTTAATTTAAGCGGTTTGGATATTTAGGTACTTGTAAGATAAAAATGAATTTAAGGATTAAGGGCGACTCCCCTGCCTCGTTTTATCGGCAGTAGGATCCATATAATATATAATTTATTTTTATGTCATAAACATTCCATAGATAATATGTATGTATGTGAATCGACCAATTTTATCGGCTGTACGATTTTATTTGTTGAATTCGGCATCATATTATTTGCGTGCGAGTATTTTCTTATTTTATCGTTTATACTTTGTAAAAGTCGAGCCAGTCGAGGTTCGGGTATAAGTTATAATGTTATATTATACTTGCCTCGATGACTTTCAAGAGCTTCGATTCCGCGTTAATTTATTTAATATTTATTATGTTGGCAACCAATACCATTAATTTATATGATTATTTATATTACATATATATTTATAAATATTAATTATTTTATTTCTATTTATTATTTATTAATATTATTCGCTTGAAATTAAAATAATATAAATCTATTTATATGATATCATAATTATTATATTGTCGATGTAGGCATTTAATTTATTAAGTTATTATTTTATTGATGTATAATACATGTTACCGGTATATTTGTAAGACCATATCGTATTAGAGTAATGACGTTTGGTTTATTTATTCATATTTATTATACAAATAAACGTAATATATTTATATACTCACATATAATAGATATTAATTTTTTTATCACAAAATGTTTTTAATAATATATTTTCTTAAATTTTGACTACAGATCAAAATATAATAACAATTCGGTTTTTCAGATTGTACTCGGCTCATCCGCGCTATTCATTACTCAGTCGCTCGTTGAACGATGTACTTACAACTGTAGGTAAAGTGTAAAAAATGTATTATCATCGTATCAATTCTACGTACAGCACGTGATTGTTTAAATTATGAAAATTTAGTGGAAGGGTTAAGAGGACGTCATACCCGCTTGTTGTCTCCGTCTTACACAAGTACGACATACATAAAACGCGTTTATGCAGTCTGAGTAGAACTCGCTCAATTTCGGTTTCAAAGTAAATATACCTATTACAAAATTAAAAGATGACAATATTTCAGAGGGCAAGACGCCGAGTTTTTTCCATTATTTCCAATATAACGTTCATTATAATCGTTTAAAATTAACAAAGATTTCAAAAATTTTAAACAAACTTGAACTTTTTAACATTTAAATTTTTTTTAAAAAAACTCAGCGTCCTGTCTTCCAAAATATTATCATCTTTTAATTTTGTAATAGGTATATTTACTCTAGAACCAAAATTGAGCGAGTTCTACTCAGACTGCATAAACGCGTTTTTTCCATGTAGTACGTTTGTAAGACGGAGACAACACATTCGGGTATGGCGTTCTCTTTCTACCATCGCCTTCCACTATACTACACCATAACAACAACAACTCCATTTCCGTTATGAAGTTCGACAAAGTGCCAGGTGATGTCTGAAAGTGCGTACTTTATAGACTTTTAGTTCATGCATGTCAATAGTCAATACGGCAACCGCATGATGTTTAAATTGACTGAGAATCACAAAAGCCAATCCAACTTTTGTATAAATGTTTCTGTGAATGTCCGCAATTGGCGACTCACCGGTTAATGTCGTCATACACCAAAGTCATTGGTGAATGTTGGCATATTGATTAAATTTGTACTGTTTGTAAACATTTACTAGCAAATGTCGACATTTATTATTTATATAACGATATTGGTGAATGTTGGTAATGCCGATATTATTAAATCTGATCTAATCTAAAATTTTAGTACATACCTATACACGATGTAATTGCAAAACAAAGTGCACTACAAAAAAGTATGATAGTAGAAATTTTGGCATTTTATGCAGTTCAAAATGTCATGACAGTTTGTCATGTTGCAATAAGTAGAACAATTTTCGCCGTTGTTTTAAAATAATCATTTTTGTATGGCAAAATAATCATAATTTAAATTAATAATACATGTATAATATTGTTCAATAATAATAATCCTAATTAATAAAAGTAATTGTTAATATTTATAACTAAACATATAATTTCTATTTTATATTATTGTCTATATCTATAGTACTATACCATAATATTATGTGCGAATACGTAACCTATGTAAACATTAACCAAAACCGTGTTGTGTATGTTAACATTGACCAAAATCCTAATGTAAATGTCAACATCCACTAGTACATGTCTATATTATTTTAATTTTTCAACATTCGCCAATTTAGTAGGTGTATGATGACATTCTTCACTAGGTGATTGTCAGCACTCGCCAATTGCGGACATTCACAGTAACATAAACATTTAAAAGCCCAAACTAATTTAAATATAATATGATTCAATAATACGCCTAACATACGAGTAGGAATTCCTAACGTCCGAAAAGTATACACTAATGATTTATTTTACAAATAATTTAATTTTAGAAATCAGATGGTATACTAGGCATTAATAATTATTATGATCATCTGACTGACAGTTATAGTTTACAATGTTTACAATTTTAGAATTTGTCATAGAATTATAAAAATAATAGAAGATGCACTCAATTTTACCTTTTTTAACTGCTTCACAGTTCCTAGCCTGAATTTTCCCCATTTGGCTACAGAAAGGATTTAAGAATTCATACATCGTATAGATTAATACATACAAAATGTATTCTAAAATTGTTTATATTTTTAATTACACGAATGAAGATTGAGTCTTTAATCCATGAACATTGTTGAAAATCAAAAAAATACTACGACAGATACCCTATTACAATTTGGGATAACATAAGTACATTTAATCATTATTTTTGTATTTGATAGTGTACGTAATAAACTTACTTTAATTAGTAATTTTACTGTAAGTTTGTGTTCCATTTTCTAAAAACAATGGTCAGTGGACGAAGATCGTGGTTGTCAGTCGTACCCACTTAGTTTTAAAGTTATTAATTTATAATAATTATTGATTTAATGTTGCAACAGAGTTATTAATGTACAGTAGACAGTAGTAATAGACTAATAATTAAACTAAAAGTTTTGAATTCGTGATTAATGAACCGTTCCTAACAACATTTATAAGTTACTGAGTCAGTGGAAGAGTGTATTAGTAAGGCGGTAAATAAGTGCGTAATGTTACCTCGAGGGCTAAAGAAATAGATCTTAATCCCTTCTGATAAGGCAGAAAAATAAATGATACCTCTAAAAACTGGGAGTCTGGGAATACTGAATAAACTTACTCCCAGTCAACAGCAACATACAAGAAAAACATAATTTTTTTTTGTGACTTTTCAATATTTAACTTAAACATCTATAAGACTATACAAGAGTTAATAAAATTTAGAAAAAAAGAGATAGGTTAGGAACCTTTTTTTTTTTTATAGAAGATGTCAAGTTTACCTCGTCATGATGAGGTATTTCATAGCTGCTTTGATATAATTATATTATTCTAATGAAGATTTCATTTTTATTATTTATTACCTATTTTTTTTTTACCTTCAAAGTATAAACTTTATGAACAATAGTTAATATTTTCCGAAAAATTGCGTTGTTGTTTTTTTTTATTAAATAGTAAATTTCTAATTCAAATAGTTCTAATATCCATGATCAATTTTGTCATTGGTATTTCAATTTTATTTTATTTTCAACATTAAACAGAAAAATCAAATAACGTTTGAAAATATAATAAATAAATAACGTTAAACATTGGGTACTATTTTATAACGTTTAAATATCCGAAAAAGTAAAACGATATTTATATTTGTTGTAATTTAAGCCCTGCGTAATTTTGAAAAATTTGATCAATATTTTAAACTTAAATTATTTTTAAATTAAATCGTGTCATATTTTTAAATACCTACAATGTACCACTAAAAAGGAATCTCACGTAATTTTTTAAGTTCTTTATCGAGAATAGAAGATGTCTATAAATAGCTTAAAAAGAATCAAAATATTTTGAAAATCATACTACCTATCTATGTAAAGAAAATTATATTATAAAAATGTTTTAATATTTTAACTTAACACGGTTTTTGGCTATAATTTAATTACAAGATATAACACAATAAAAAAAACGGTTTTGTCAAAAAGTGGTTTTGTGTTGAGATTTTAGTTTTTCTTTTGAATTAATTTTTAAATGGTGTGTTTTTTTATTTTATATATTGTATATATGATTTATATAAGAAAAAATAGTTAAACTTTTAACTTCATTATCTTTTCTAGTAGAATAATAGTTGGTACTTTTGAGAAATAAACATTAAAAATCCGGCTACTTATCAAAATAATTGGAGAAAAAAAATCAAAAAAAAAAATGTAAACTTTTATGCAAAACCAGTTTTTAATAAAATCTATTTAAAAAACCATTAACAAATTAAACCATTGTAAATGATTGAAATTTTACTTTTTTTAAAGTTTTTACAAAAATTTCTAAAATCCTAAAAATTTAATGTGAGGGTTCCTCATAATTGATGATTTTAGTTTAAAAAAAAATTTGCTTGTTACATTATAAACAATTTTTATACTATAAACTTAGTAGTCCAGTAGTAGGTAACACCATTCTACAGTAAGATAGTATGGACTTTAAAGTAAACGTTAATAATCAATTTTTAATAATACATAAATGCAATGTTTTTGGTAATAATTAAATCAACCTATTATAAAAGGTAACAACAGTAAATATTATAAAGGTGTTAATGCAGAATTGGGACATATCTACATATTTAGGAATGAAATTAAATCATTTTTTCTTAAATCAATAATCAATAAGATTAATTCAACTTCAAACTAATCCAAAAAAAAATAAATAACAAATTACTAAAAGAAAAAAAACAATATATATTATTGTTCGTGATCATGAAACAATATATTTTAATAAACTAAAATTGTTTAGGTAAAATAGCCTACATTTAAATATAAAAAAAATATTTCACTGTTCTAAAATTGTCTGTGCATAGAAAAACATATACAACTAAATTAAAATATTGTTTAAATGTTTTAAACTATTAAAAAAAAAAAAAAACAATGCGGAATAAGTAGGTAACTATAACTATTTGTATACATTTTTCCAATTTTGTTGAAGAAAAATTTATAAAAAAAAAAAAATAATAATAATAATAATACAATAGAATTGCCCACAGAAATTTAAGTACACTAATGAATTTTAATCAGAGCCCAAATAAATATAATTGATAATAGTATAATAAAAAAAAAAAAATTTTCTACTCACTATTTGATTTAAAAATAATATTTGGTTTAATCATAATTTTTGGAAGACATGCTGTTGAGCGGATTATAGGATGTTGAGCTTTCTGTCATATTTGGAGTGTTGGAAAGCAGATCATTTGGATCTATATCTGTGCATGTGCGTCGACGGATCATCTGAATTAATGTATAAAGTTATTATTATTAGCATACCTACATCACACAAAATATTACTCACATGATCGTTATGAGCATTGATAGGTATGTCAATTGTATTTGAAGTTTTCGGTTTATGTTGTTTTATTAATCCTTCCATCAGATGATAATCATTTTCCTCTGCATCTCTAAGATGTTCTTTTTCCAGGTATCTAGCAATTTCTGGGTTTGACATCTCAGACGCATGCCTAGTACGTGGTACTGGTGTATTCCCTCTATTAGGTGAATGGTCACAGTGTGGAGATAGTAAGCTACAAAAAAAAAAAAAAATCTAATAAAGCCATTTGGAGTTTCTAGTTTATCTTTTTGCAAGAATCAATTTAAATTTATTATTAATTATTATTTACTGTTCTTATAGTATAAAGGTATTAAAGCACTAATTAGTGAATAAGAACTTTTTATTTCTTATATATTAATTAAAATTTTAAAAAGTATTAATTATTTAAATACTCTTATGCAAATAAAGAATGGTAAAACTTGATTATGACTTAAATTGCAAAAGGTTTTATTGAAGAGTTGCAAAATATTCTTTATTTAGTCTTTTAAATTTATACATAAAATTTAATCATCAAACAATATGAATTTTATGATGATTTCAATACTATTTTTTAAGTTTAAACCAAGTATTAATTTTAAATATTAGTGTAATATAACTTAAAAGTAACTGTATTAAATATAAATAAATTATTAAAATTGTTAATAAAATGTACCTTGAGTAAACTTGTCTGCTAGGTGTTGGAGGAAACACTTTGATGAGTGGTTCTACCCAGATTGTACGATCTACACTTGATCTAGCAATAGCATGATCACCACTATCACATTTGCAATCAACATCACCACAATCAATATCCTCTACTTCTTTACAGTTAAAATCTGGTGATAATGTACTTTCAGTATCAAATTTCCTATCTACTGTTCTTGCTGAATTAACTGACATCCGACGATTTTCATAATTGTATAGTTCTATACCTCCTTTATCATTAAATGATGGAACACCGTCAAATTGAGACAGTAAAAAGTTACTATCAGAAAAATTTGGTGGACGTTTCTCATGAAATGAATACTTTTTTTTTCTACGATATGCAGATGGTAAAGCATCTGAAATATCTGATAATAAGTCTGATCGTTCACTAATACATCTCGTTCTACCAGTGATAGGAAGAATTTTTGGATCAGAATCAAATTCTGGTTCATAAGAATTACTTCTTTTTTGAGCATTGTCACTACTACTACCACTATCTTGGTCACCATTTTGTGTTGCCATGAATCTATGTATTACACCTAAGGTGGACAATGTTTGGTCCATTAAGTCTTCTATCTTGTGAAGTCGAAATTCTAAAGCCTAAAATTAATCCAACTGTAAATAAATGAATAAATTATAATTAAAGAATATAACATACTTGTACTGATGAGTTTTGTAAGTTTTCCTTCTGGTTAATATCATCTACTTTCTGTTGTATATTTTCAGTTTTTTCTAAAGACATCTTAATTCTTTCTTCCATAGACATTTGTAATTTGTAATCCTTCTCACGAAAATATCCTTCAACACATTCTTCTTCAAAATCATATAGCTGTTCTAATTCTTCATTACCCAAAAATAACTTTAAACCATTGTCATAAGTTTCTTGAATGCCTTGAATTTTGCGACAAAGATACTTTGCTAATAGGAAAACATGACAAAAAAAAATCAAAGGCGGTGGAAGCGATGGCTTTTGTTCATACTCCATAACAACTGTAAATCTCTGGAACATCCATACCTAAAAAAAAGTGTTGTATCTAATATTATACATAAAATTCTAATCATCAAAATAATATACAGTATTGCTAATAGTATGGAAACTTTCAAATATACCATGTCATTAGTTTAGGAATAGTTTTTTAGTACCGATAATAATTTTTCTTAGTAATTTCTTTATTCCTATTTACAACAAATTATTTATTATATAAAGATAAACTTGCTGGCCTTTGGAATTTGTAATAACTGTCAACTGATTTCCGCTATACCTATTATCAATGGAATTCTGAAGTAGGCTTTTTTGAGGCAATTGCCTCAAAACCAAAATGAGTGGTTGTTGGGTAATAGATTTAATATAATAAAAAGTTTTTAGTAATAATAATGAGATTAGATTACTAATAGATGTAAAAAAAATATAGATTAAAAGTTGTTGGTGCAAGGGTAGTAAAAATGGTAGTTTATCTCAGATTTGAACATTGTTCAGTACATCACTGCTTATTATTGATTAAAAATTACCTGATGAGATATAGCATTAATATCATTAAAAATGTTGTTGAAAACCGCGATCAAGAGATTAATAAGTAAAATATTGGCAACTAATAAGTACATGGCCATTACTAATGGTGTGACCCATCTCCCAGTTTGGCAATTTGGCATGCCAGATGATTCGTCACATCCTGGATATATTTGATCAGCATACACCTAAATAATAATATATTATAAATTATAAAAACATTCATATACATTTTAATTAAATAATTTTTTTATAAATACTTCTCCATATAACATAAAATATGGTTGCAAAAATATTTCTCGGATTAAAATCCATTCAGGATCAGAATCAGGATACAAAATTGATCGCCTGCTTACTCCAAAGCTCATAAGCACTACTAGTAAAAGTACTACAAAGTACAGCATATTTTTTATCATTTTACCCATCATTGTAACAAGTGGTCCTAATGTATGAAGAAATATTCATGTATAAATAATATAAGAATTTCAAAACTATTTGATAATTACTAACCAAGATATTTATTAACACCAAGTATATTCAGAATTCGCAAATACCAATAAATAATATCTGTACAGAACATAACTCTTCCAATAGCCTGTGATGATGGTTGTAACCTTAAACAAAGACCGGTTAAGAAAAAAATAATTGCTGCAGCATCACACGGATTCCACATATTCCATGCCCAAACAGAAAATTTATCACTAAAAAAAATTATTAAATTAAGATCTAGTAGACATTAAAATATACAATTTATTTTAAATATTACCTAATGCTGGTAGGTTCAGAAGAAACAATTTCTCTAATTTTTTCACAACCAAACGTGCATATATAAGCAATTACATACAATTCTTGCCAAGATGGATTTTCTTCCATACGGACAAGTACCACATATGTGAAAAGAACTAAAAAGACAAAATATGCCGCCTGTAAAATCAAAGTACATTTGTTTATCTTATTAATTTAATTAACAGCATACTAAAATCATCATAATTCAATATTTTTGAAATACTAACAGAATTTGCTAAAAACTTAGTTATTGGTGCGGTGTAAAATTCTATGATCTTGTGCCTCAAAGGCAATGGTCGCTGTCTCTTTAAATCAAAAGTACTATATTCGTATGACGGAGTTACACATTTATGTTCAAAATCAGAATGTTTAATTGTACCTCCAATTGAAGCACTTGGCAACATGGTACCATTTTCAGCTGTTTCATTATCTTTGACTGATGATGATACACCCTTAAATTGTGTCATATATTAATAAATATTATAATAATATTACATTTTAATTCATACATCTAAATTTGTCTCCACAAGATTTAAGTGTGACCGATTTACACCTCCTTCCACGCTTTCATTTTCTTCTTCTAATTCCAAACCATATAAATGTTCTTCTTCAGTTTGAGGCATTGACTGCAATTCTTTTCGAGATTTAAATTCTAGCCTTGATATATATGGTGGAAATAGCAATCCTAATAAAATCTATAATCAAACACTTTTTAAGAATAATGTATCTATAATTTAGCATTAATATTGTTAATACCCTGATGTTGGTATTTTTCCTTGTTCTTAGACCTCCCATCCACAAATCAGCAAGTATAATTTGGCTACAAGGGTGAGCAAGCAAAGCTCTATGATTTGCAGCCACAGCTAAGCTAAGACAAGTTTGACCACTCCAATTTTGTAGCTCAACTGTAAGCATTTGTTGGGCTTGGTCATCATCTTGACGATAGCAGTAATCCAATAACTCAAGTGCTAAAATCATATTTTATCATAATTTATAATTTAATTTAATTTAATTTATAAATGTTGATACATACAGATATCTTCAAATACTTTAGCATAATTTCGTAATTCATCATATATTTCTGTCTCTAAATCATCTTCTGCTGCTTCATGTGCCATGGCTTTATAAAGTTTACAGGCAGCAAGTGATTTAACTAATGCTTCTTCCCCATGTTGCCACATTAATAATGCCATTTCTTGACGCTTAGTCAACACAGTCCAAATCTAAAAAAATGAAAAACCAAGCCAACTTTGTACAATTATACTGTAAATAAACTATGTAGAATATGTAATTTGAAAGTTTAAAACAATAATTATCATCAAACCAAAAAAATATTTCAAATCAGTAAAAATTTAGTGAAAAAATAAATTATGAGATTTAACATTTGATGCGGAATTCTTAAAAACAATTCAATTTTAACTTAAATAACTGGATAAATTGTAGTTAAATTTTTAAAACTATTAATCTTAGTACAAACAATTGTAACATTTGTGAAGTATCGAAATATATTATATAGATTAAAAAGTAGTCCAATTTTAATATGTTTATGTATATTTTTATAGAAATAACTTCATCATTTTTTTCAGATAAAACACTAATACAAATTCATATAAACAAATAACAAATATAGGTTACACATTAAAATCTAGAGAAGATTTTATCCCTTGGTTAAATTAGTAATAAATAAACCTAAGTTCAAATATATTATTTGAGTAATCTTTACTTCAACTGTTTACTTAAATAATTTGCCCCTTATCAATTAAACAAGTCCTATATGGATTGTGTCTTCTACTAAAATAAAAAAAAAAACAAACCATATGTTATTAATTATTATGTATATATTTTTACAATTTTAAAATGTAAAAATTTAAACAAATTATTAATCAATACCATCTAAACTCAATGCAATTAGCTAGTTATAATGCATATGTAGTGATAAATATGGTATTTTTAATTATTTATTTAGACTAATTAATATGTTTTTTTAGAAAAAAAACAACATCAAATTATACATTAAATTCTCTTATAGCTTGGTTACGAAATAAGATTGTAATGACATTAATAATAATATAACAAGTAAGCAATTAATTACGTACTAATAACTCATTAAATGGATATTCAAAAAGAGATTCCTCTTCAGAATGTTCAGAATCGGCTAAAACGCCCAATGTTAAATTGTTTCCATAGTAACGTGTAAATGAAGCACTATTTCTATGCGTATTGTTCAAACGGCGTGTTTGGGCATACATTGCACGAAATTTACGTCTGGTATATTGAGCTCTATTTAAAGAACATAAATCAAAAAATAAATAAAACAATGAAAATAATAACATTTCAATTCTACCTGTATGCACCACCCATTAATTTATTAATTACTAATCCAATGTCATGCAATGTATACATATAACCTTGAGGGATATGAGGTCGAACATCCCGTAATATATATCCTAATGTATTTGTTGGTCCTTGTTTCTGAAAAAAATCAAATTAAATATGGATATGTAAAAATTTAAATGTGCATTGATATTTATTGATAATATGTAACTCAAATTTTCCTAATTCATAAATATTTGATTGTATTTATTTCATTTCTACATTATCTAGTTCATCATCATGCTAAATTATTTTAGGATTAAATAAATTAAATAGTTTTACATAAAATACTAAAATAGATAATTTAAAGTAACATTAATTTAACACATTTTTCAGTATTAAATATTCAATAGATGTGACACAACCGTTACAAATTAAAATACCAAATAACTATAATTGAGGTAATGTACTTAATTTGACATTGATAATTTATTTTGTGCATACAAATTACTTTAAATTGGTTAACTACTGGTGTATAACAAATTACTTTTGATGCATATACTATAGTCATTGAATTAATACAACTTTTTGTTTTCTATACAGAATGATCAACTGTACTTTACTATTTTACTATTTATCATTTAGCATAGGACAATAGAAATAACAGTCCTGTATGATACTATTTAAAAACCTTAAAATTGTTTTTACTATGTTAAGTCAACATTCTTAGTAGTTATATGTATCTAATTAATAAAGAATTTCAAATTTAATTTGCAAATAAAGTATTAAGAAACAGAAATTAAATTTTTATCCAAGGAAAAAATGTATTTTAAATAAATTTGTGTAATATTATGTATAATGTAACTTACAGTATTGTATAACTCCTCCAGCCTAGAAATAGATAAAAATTTCTTCATACTAACACCATTTTCTAACAACAGCTTTACAAAATCAATCCGGTCATGTTCTAAAGCTTGCATCATAGATTCTTCTAAAGCACCTATAAAAAAATAACATGCACATTTACTATGCAATTCTAAAATAAATCAAGTATTAAATATTTTAAAGGACTTACCTTCTGGCCATTCTTGTCCATAAACAAATATTTCAGATCTAGCTATGTCAACACGATTCCAAGTCAATGCCAAACTCAACTGTTCTGAAGGAGATAAATGTTGACTTTTAAATAATGCAGTTAATATAGTTTGATCTAATTCCTGTGACTTTTCTTGACCATCACTCATTCGAAAAACAGTGATCTATATTTCCAAAAATCAAAATAAGTTTCAAACTAAGAATAAAATACAATTTTATAAGTACCATATTTTTATGCCTTGTACACTCGATGAGTTCTTCATATAAACGTTCAGCTTTGTCTTGTCCAACTTCAAATGTACATTGTATGGTATTTAATAGATATTCTTTCATATTTTCTAAAACAGTTTGTCCGCCACTATCCACTGCATATCTGATTCAAAAGGTATAGGCCACCTTTTTCATTTTTATCTAATTACTAATACTTAAAAAGCAAATAGATAATTTCAAGCTATGATAAGTGTTTACCTGTGTGTGAAAGCTAATAGATCAGCTGCTCTGCCTGAACCATCACATATAACCACTGGTACTGGAGGAGTATCTGTAACATACTCTAACACTGCTCTAATGGTATGAGTACCTCCTTCAATCACAAGACAAACAACGGGAGTACTATAATGTGCACCTATAAAAGTTAAACCAAAATAATCATCTTGAAATATTGTTTAAAAGTTATTTTTATATTATAAAACTACTTGGATGCAGCTTTTGAATTGAAATGTATTTTTCCAATTTTTTGCGTAATTCAATTTCTGCTCCATAACGCCCTGATGTGCCATCGTCAACCAAAAGGAAATATGTATGTCTATTATTCAACACAGCTAATTTAGATCTAGGTGATGATATAGAATGGTAGGGAACATCTTTATTATGACCAATAAGTTCATGGTTGTTTTCGATAATACCCCATGGTGCTATGCCTATAGACACAACTCTACCTGGACGTTGTGAATCAAGTAAAAGTGCATCTCCCACTTGACGAGTAACACCTAAATATAAAATTATTTTTATATAATAAAATTCTACATGTGAAATTTAGTAAAAGAAAAATGTTATAAAATTACCAGTGTTTGTTCCTCCAGTAAATACCCATGCACCAGTTGTTTTAGCTGCTTTCAATAACCCTTTACGTAATACCTTCTTCAATTTGGGCTGTATTTCGAAATTAGCTTTTCCTCCTTGAATAGTTATTAATAATTTTGGTAGTTCTAAACCCCATTCTCGATTAAATAAATGCAGTATTGTTTCTGGTCTAGTGTCATGTGACAATCTAACATACTGTAAAACAATTTCTTAACCCTCATTAATCCTCATTAGTATATTATCAATATGTTATTAATTATTATGTTATTATAGTTTACCTGTGCTTTGGTAGGATGGGGGCCACCTTGAAACTCAATTGTTCCATAGGCATCTGTTGCTGAAACTACGGTGTGTCTTAACGAGGACCAGACTTCATTTGGATTATCAGGATCTAATTGAACAGAGCCACTTCCTCCACCACAGTGGAATGTTAATGAAAGCCCACAGCTGCATCTATAATCAATATTTCAATTTAAAATCATTAAAAATAAATAATAATAATTATTATAAACTAATTATTGAATTATTGAAAAAATTACCTAGTCTTATCGGTAGTGGATGGAATAAAAGTTACACAATCTCTTTTTTGAAATAATGCTTCTACCCAACTCCGAGCTTGCCTCTAAAAAATAAAAATTGTAATTAGATACCAAGGTATTTTACTCAAGCTGACTAGCGATTATTTATTTAAAAAATAAACTAATAAAAACAATTTACTATTTAGTCATCTTACAAAACTAAAAATAAAATATTGTTGGGGAATCAATTGTAACAATTTGAAAAATAAAAAATTTAAATTATTGTTTGTTATACATTTTTCTAAAGAGAAATATTTTTAGTAAGTAGATAAATAATTAGATACTAATAACTAATTGACTAATTATAATCTAATTTAAATTAAATTAAAATATAGTAATTAGTAAAATATATAAATTCATTACAATATGTAATTGGAAAACTAATAGGTATTGATCATAATTATGTAACTAAAATAAATAATATTATTACTTTAAAACAAGATTAATTATAAAATACTTGAGTATAATATAAAAGATAAGATAAGTTGTAAAAGCAAATAAATGTGATATATTATATAAAATGTGCTATATGTTAACTAAAATAAAAAAATGTGGGAATATTTGACAATAGTAGGTACCTTTTATAATTTTTAATAATTTCTATACATATGTAATAAAAATACATAAATAATGAAAATATACACACTTTTTTGGATTTGTTTATTTTTGAAATCATACTGACTCTTAGTTGCTTTTTGTTTGTTAAGATTATAACATGCAGAATTTAACGTTACTACCATTGTCAGCCAATGAATCTGAAAAGGAAGAAGTTTAAATAAAATGATAAAGGTCATTATTTCCCTTTTATAGTAAAACTTATAAAATTGTGTGACTAATGCACCTATGGTTAATTATTATATAATTTAAATATGTTGAACACATTTTAACACAACATACCAAATTTAATCTGGTCCTTTGGATGGCTAAAACACTGAACACTGTAAAACATAAATTTTACAAATTAATGGCTAATTACCACACATTAAACAATAGTATTTCATAGTTTATCGTGTTAGACCAAATGTCAAAACCGACGAGGCGACTACAGGTAAATTATAAAAAATAATGTTACATTCAATAAAGCAACACAATATTGAAACTAATTAGTTACTCACCTTTACATTTACATTTTGGAAGTTTCGGAAATAATTGACTTGAATATTTTTAAGAAATTTAGATAAAACAATTTAAATTCTAAGCCCAATTTTTAACCCATTGTCAATACCATTTGATTTAGATTTGACCATTGAACATTGAGCATACATAGATAGATAGTCGACGACCGAAATTGAAACCTGTGCATTTAGTACAGTAATTTATTCGTAGATAGCGCTAATAAACACATCAGAAATATTTATTAATTACCATGGAAAATGTTTTTACTTTGTAATTCGAATTTAGCTATTTCGCATATTCTAGTGTTATACCATTATAATATGAGGACTTGTCTAAATGCCTAAAATATATAGTATTTACCCATGACGAAGACGTCATATCATAGAATAAAATAATATAGATATTTCTATGCGTCATAATCACAAGTGTCTTTCAAACGCACAACATTTATCATCAGATCTTCAGATCGTAATATGCCAATATTAAAACGTCATGTCATGAACTCATAAGTCGGGTTAAACGTTCAGAATTATTCAATTTTTATTTTCAATATTTTTAAAATTGAAGGTATAATATCTTAGGTTCTCATAAACATTTTTTTCCTTATTTTAATTTTGAATCAAGTTGATTTGTGAGCATTTAAAAATTATCCATCTACAACCATAATATGTTTGTAGAGATGAATTTGTCATAATTTACAAGTCTACAGTGCATTTTTGCTTAAAATTTTCATAGAATAAATACAAATTAAAAATGCATGGTGTTTTTGTTGTGGATCGTGCAGATATTAAGTCTTAGAAAATGTTACAAATTACAATAACGATGTTACGGACCAACATGAGTGTTGACTATTTAGTAATGAACTAATGAACATAAAGCTACTAACCGCTACAGATGTACATATAAATATTGTTTTGATGTTTTAAGCATTTGGGGATACAGCCACTGTACCACTGATTACCGAACTATTTACAGTCACAGTTCAGTGGATACAGTTCAGTTTATGTCTGATACAACATTACATTCATTACAACATATTATTATAAAAATAAAAAATATAACTATACTACGTTTAATTTTAATTGACAAGTTTGCGATGTTAGAAATAGTTTTAACTTCACAAATAAGTAATATTATACTTATTATAGCCTGTGTTCTTCGCACAAAATATAAATATCACAGAGATTCTGTAATAAATATAAATATCTACCATGAACTAAGATAATTATTTTAGTTCATGATATCTACGAAATACCAATAAATGATAATGGGTTATCGCAACAGGTTGTTGTGGTATTAGGTGGTGTGGTAATGGTCTGATACTCAGATTTACTGATAAGTAAATACATTTTGTGGTATAATATAATTATAGTCGAGTCGAGTGTCAACTGAATGATGTATTAGTATTGTTGTGTTGAAATTTCAAAATTCGACTGACGACTACAAAACTACGACAGATCCGATTCACAGGTCTTTACTCTTTACAACAATTACATACTTTAAATTAAAATTCTAGTTTAAATCAATTATAATATATTAAAATAATTTTTATTTTATAATAGTGATATTATAAAGAGTAAAAATATGTCATCGGAAAAACGGCTAAGTCCCAATGATCCGGGATCTTATTCTTTACCTGGTGAGTAATCTAAAAAAATATACCACAATCAACACCAATAAAACAAAATTATACTTTAAATATGATTGTTTAAACCTATTATTTGAGAATACATGAAATTGCATTAACTTTTCACAGTTGAATAATTTATTTAGAAATTTAATTGTTTAGCAATAATAAAAATATATTACCTTAAAAATGTTAAGTTATATTTTTAATAAATGTTTTGTATTTAAAAAAATGTTTTTTGAAGAATTTTCTTTCATAATTGACAGCATACTTAATTGTGATAATAAAAAATAATTATATTTAAATATCTATTATATTACTATAGTTGGGCACCTTAAAACATATTTTAATATTTGTATTAACTTTAATTAAGCTATACATTTTCATACTTTATAGTTGAACTTTGGGAGTAAGACTTCAAACAGTACAAACAGATAATTAAGAAAATATACCTATCACAATATTAAATAATATTATTGCATTTTGATTTAGTATCTAAATAAAGTGATGTGCTTATTTTATTTTATTATTTTAATTTACAACACTTAAAATTATAATTACTAGAATTATTTAGATAATATGTTGGTTTTTAAATTATAATTTAATGTTAGTGCTACTTACTGAAATACTTTGGAATACTTATATTAATTATTTATCTAAAATGTTAATACTAATATTAGCATTAAATACTCATTTATTATTTACCAATTATTTTATTAGTTTAATTAAAAACTTCTAATCTACATATGATTTTTTTAATTATAATTTATGAAAAACCAATAGTTCTAGAATATCTAAAATATAAAGAAATAAAACCATAAAAATAATTATAGTTTTCATAACTGTATTCCAAATTAAATAATTAACTATTCATAAAAACTATAATTGTATTATTTATACTTCAAGTATTTAAACATATTATGTTTAAAAGTAAAATATAATTATGTTATACTTTTTTAGAAAAAGTTGCTGTAACTCATATTGATATAGAACTTACTGCTGATTTTGAAAATGAAAAACTTAAAGGATTTGTTGATTTAAGCATAACTAAAATTGATGAAAGCTGTGATCATATTGTATGGTAAAAATAATTAATTTATGATACAAAAATAATTCACCCAAATCATTTAAATTCTAGATTTTGGACAACATTGATTTGAATGTGATAAGTATTACAAACAAAGATGATGGAACATTGTTAGATTACAGTATAGGTGATCGCTTAGAAGTATTTGGTTCCAAACTTGAAATAAAAATACCATCCACAAAAGAGTAAGAAATTATAGTTATATTATAATACAATTTTAAATAACATTGTTTTTGATTTTTGAATTCTTAAACTTAAGGAGCATTATACAAATTACTTATGAAACATCTAAAACTGCCTCGGCTTTACAGTGGCTTACACCTGAGCAAACTCTGGGCAAATCCCATCCATATTTGTTTAGCCAATGTCAAGTATGTTATATTTCTTGTAATAATAGATTCATTTCAATTGAATTATACATATTATTTAGCCTGCCCATGCTCGATCCATGTTACCTTGTCAAGATACTCCATCTACGAAATCCACATACTCGGCAAAAGTATGTTTATTATCAAAAATTTTACAGTTTTCTAAAATATTAAATTATATATATTGATGGTTTAATTATGGATAACTTACAGATTACAGCTCCTAAACCATTAACAGTATTGATGAGTGCCGTCCCGTTAGAAATAATTGACAATGGAGATACACAAACATTTTCATTCGAACAAACTGTTCCTGTGCAATCATATTTAATAGCTCTAGCTATTGGTAATCTAGTCAGTAAAACATTAAGTCCTATATCAAAAGTTTGGTCTGAACCTGAAGAAATTGATAAAGCTGCATATGAATTTGAACAAGTATAATATATTAATTAACATTTGAATATTTGTTTACTGTATAATTTGATGATATTTTTAGACACCTGATCTATTGAAAACCGCTGAAAATGTATGTGGTCCTTATGTTTGGAAAATTTATGATTTACTTGTTATGCCTCCTTCATTTCCTTTTGGTGGCATGGAAAATCCGTGTTTGACCTTTGTCACTCCCACACTACTGGTAAGTTAGGTAATATCAAAGATAACTATAACCATTTAATATATTTATTGTTAACTGATATAGGCTGGTGATAGGAGTCTTGTAAATGTTGTGGCTCATGAAATAGCACATAGTTGGACTGGCAACTTGGTGACAAATCGCAATTTTGAACATTTTTGGATGAATGAAGGATTTACAGTTTATGTGGAACGTAGAATACATGGACTATTGAATGGTGAGAGTTCAAGGGAATTTGCTGCTCTTGGTGGTCTTGAAGATCTCAAACAATCTGTAAATATTTACTAATATTTCTATAACTACTTTTACTAAAAAATCATAGTAACAATAAAAATAAGTATTATTGTAGGTTGATAATTTAGGTGCACAAAATCCATTAACCAAGTTAGTAGTTGATTTAAGTGGTATTGACCCAGACGATGCATTTTCCACTTGTCCTTATGAAAAAGGTCACACATTCTTGTTCTATTTAGAAAAGCTATTGGGAGCTGGTAAGGTCATTTAATTCAGAAGTAACTTGCATGGGTTTATCATTTCTAAAATAAACATTTTACAGCTAAATTTCAAATATTTTTCAAATCCTATATTGATAAATTCAAGTATAAGTCTGTTGGTACAGAAGATTTTAAATCATATTTGCTATATTATTTCCGGGAGGACAGTGCCATCTCAAAAATTGATTGGGATTTATGGCTGTATACTTGTGGCATGCCTCCAATAATACCTCTGTAAGTATCTATTTAGTCAAATGATTTAGGAAAATATGTAAATAAAAGTTAAATATTTATATTATTCAATAATTTTAAAGGTATGATACAAGTGAACAAGATGCATGCATCTCTTTGTTAAACCGTTGGGAACAATGGGATGGTACTGGTGACAATTTTAAGAAGTCTGATTTGGATAAATTTCAAACAGCACAAATCATACAATTTTTAGCATTAGTTTTGAAATCGAATAATTTTACTTTGTTAAAAGTAAAAGCAATGCAAGAGGCTTATGATTATAACAGTAATGGTAACCGTGAAATTGTATTTAGGTAAGAACTAAACTAAAAATATTTAGTGCAATAATTGTAGATTTATGAATAAAAATTAAGCAGAAATGCATAATACCCATGTATATTTTTTTATCAGGTGGCTCAGAACATGTGTAAAATACAAGTGGATTGAACAATTGGAACTCATTTTTAAATTTATCAACACCACTGGAAGAATGAAATATGTTCGTCCTTTATATAGGTGATTATTTTAAAATTATATTTTGATGTTATCAGTTTAAGAAAATATATTAATATTTTTTTCTTGCTTTTCTATCATTGTATTTTTTTCAGGGACCTTTACTCTTGGGAAGAAACACGGGCAAAAACAATAGACAATTTTGAAAATAATAAAATGCGTATGATGTATGTTTGCCGTCATACTGTAGCTAAAGATCTACATTTAAGAAATTGTTAATTAATATCAATAATAATTGTGTACAAACATTTTTTGTTATTATTGATGTATTGAATTATTATCATATTATTTTTATCAAAATATGATAACTAACATGTTTTATGCATAAAAAATACTAATAAAATCTAATTTATAAATATTTAATAGAATAGTATATTTTAAATACTTTAAATATCAATAAAATATTATTATTTTTAATCTGATAATTAATTGCCTGTTTTTCAATATAAAAAAAAAAAGTTATCTTTGATTGTAAAGAATGTTTCAGAATCGATACAAATTTAAAATTTTATTAAAAATGAAAAAAATTTTCACACACAGCTCAGAAAATATCTCCCATTTATGTATGAAAAATAACCCCCTGGCATATGTCCACACATGATGCTGCACATTGATTTATGCAATTATTGCAGTTTTTAATTCATACCAATATCTGAACACCATATATATTCACAATTTAAAACTAAACTAATAATAAAATCATAACCAATGTGAAGAACAATGCAAGTTGCAACAGAATATATTGCAAATATGGACAAAGTAATAATGATATCATTATCATAAGAAAACGTTGTACGACCCTAAGATTCTTGGAATAACCATAACAGATAATATGGTCTCCTTGAACACATGTAAAGATCACACATGATGCGACTAATCAGATAAATAGTCAGTTTTATAAAAGTAGAACAAATAAATTGTCATCAATAGCCAGTGAATATATAGAAATAATATTGGTCTTTGTCAGTTTACAAATTTATCATCTTTATAACAGTATAATGATTAATGAGTAATACTGTGAAAGTTACAAAGAAAAATAAATTTGAATTACTAGTAATTATATTTTTTATGCTGAACTAACTTAGAATGACATTGCAATTAGTTATTATAACAGCTAATTATATTTATTTAAAGAGTATCAGCATACTTATGTATTGTTTGCTTTCATAAATTTATAATTTGTTTTGTGATATAATGTAATACTTGGACAAATAACTATATAGGTTGTCATTTAGAATTTTGTATTTAATAAAGTATAATAATTGAAAGATTACCAATCCTTGTAATTTTAAAATAAATAAGCTATAAAATAGGTATATAAACCTTACCATGATAATAAAATAAAAACTTAAACTATAATTTTTAACAGTAATACAAAGGGATTAAATTATTTTGTTCATGAAATGAATGATTTATTTATTAGCTATATTCATAATCATATAATAAAATATATTTTATCATAAATGAAATAACAAGTAACTGATTAAATATAAACAGCTATATACTGTTTTATAAATGTAATGCCAAATTTATGAATTTTGTAACCATTGTATTCAGCAGAGAAATTGCCAATTATGCTAATAGCCACAAAATCTGCAAATTGTGTTTGTTGATTTCATGAAATTATACTTAATATGTAAACTTTCAACCGAATTCATGAATTCTGAACATATTAATGCCTATTAAGGTGTCAATAATATAAATAAAATAATAATCTCATATAATATTACCCACTTTTCTCTATTTATTTATTGGTTTAAATTCATTAATACATAATATTAACGTATCATTTGTATCTTTATTTCTATTTTATCGTGGATATTGTTATTGTAGACTACATTATTGCTTATTTGACATAAATAAAGTCATTTTAATTTGTTGTCAATATTTTCCACCAAAAATTTATAGTAATTCTAATATTTTTTAAAAAAAATATGGTTACAAAATAAAAAACAACATAAATAGTAGACAATATACAATAGGTTCTTACTAGTATATACACTGAATACTATAAAAACGTATAAATATAAGTACTTAAATATATACACCAAATTACTATATATCAGTGATTTCAACAAATCTCAACCCTACTGAATTTATCATTTAAGTTGATAAACTCAAATGCTAATTTAAAACAGGTTACTAAGCCGGTCTTCTTTTTTTTTAATAATGCGCCGTGCAGTGTGTAAACTTCAACACATAACAACACTTTACTAAAAAATATTTTTTTTCTTTTTAATAAAATCAATTAAAATAAATATTTAAGTTATAAAATTAATATATTTTTCGTTACAATTATAATTACAAAAAAAGAAGTGTAAAAGTAAAATAAATCAATTTAACAGCATACTATTCTATATAAAATATTTTATTTTAATTATGAATTTGATTAAAAATATGTTCACAATTAACAATAAGAAAGTATGTATATACAAGAAGCTGGATTAATGTGAATATAGTTTACTATTATCTTTTTCACACTGCTGGATAAATTAAATTAATAATTGTTGAATTCAAAGATAAAGATTGGATAACATTATTAACAGCAAAATATTTGATTTTATTTTTGCTTGGATAAAAAGAATGGTATGAACAAAAATTGGTATGTTGACAGTAAATTCGTGTTAAATAGTATCTATATAATAACGTAATAGCAAATAAACTGATCATTTATAAATTTAAAAATATTTATCTTTTCATGTTTACCATCAAATATTTTCAAAAAAGTTTTTCAAATAATTTTTATGAAGCCCAATTAGCTAATTCTTTCATTTCGTCATCATCTTCTTCAGCTTTAGTTTTTGCTAAAAATTTAAAACAACTTATAAATATATTTTATAAATTTATTATTTGTTCCTTAAAAATACCTTTGCCTCGGCCACTGGGCTCAAATGTTGGCACTGCAGGCGTTGGCAAATCGGTGACAGGTGTCTTGCCTGTATTCAACAACTCTTTGTCCAATTCTTCTTGTTCTAGCTCTTCCAATTCTTTTTGTAATTCATCCTGTTAAAATTATAATATTATTGAAAATTTGTTCATGTAACAATTAACTAAATACTGGTCAGAATTAGCCATTTTAGAGATTAAATATTATACAATATTATCATATATTTATATTTTACTTGCACCATAATAGCAATAATAAATCTAGAAAGCAAAGTTTTAGGTATTTAACCTGGTATTTTAAAATTTTAAATATGGTGTTAATATTCAATTAAAAAATAGTAAAATATACATTCATATTATTATTTTTTTAAACCACTATTATAAAATTATAAAAACAAAACATATTATACTAAATTATAAAGTTAATATTTGAAAGTTTTGAGTATTATTCTTGATATTTAATGTTTAAAGTTATTAACCAATTACAAATTTAAAATTAATTTATAATTTAATATGGGACTTAATTCCCTGCTAGATTAACCTTATAGTTTTTTCTTAACCTCTTAGATGTTTTTTCAAAAATGATTTTTATACATAAATATTTATAACTCTCATTATTATTTATTTTTTGATTGCTATCAATTATAAAAGAAAACTAATTAGTTAAAAAAAAAAAATATATATTTTTATATACCTAATAGAGATTTAGTTATTAATATAAGGAGAAAATCAAATCTAAGTAAATGATTTATAATGTAACAAATATTTATAAAATAATAATTTTTAATATAATGTCAAAAATGATTCAATTTTGACATTTAATTTATTAAAATGAATTACTATTCTTACCTCGTCTACGTCAGTTCCAAATGCAACTGGATTTGAAATAGCTTCTGATATTTCTTTTGATAAATCTTGGGATTCAGCTATATCGTCCATCATATTATGAACATCATCAACATTCCTATAAGATAATTAATTTTAATAACAATTTTCAAACTGTATTGGAGATATATAAAACAACATTTTTAACATATTTCATAATTTTTTAATGCATTTTAATTTCTTCAATAAATTGGTTATATTCCAATTGTAATATATTATATATTACTTTTTATTGCATACAATTGGGTCCCAATTAGTGCGGATAATCAACGCTTTACTATAAGTGTAATTTAAATTTTTAGTTCATAAATGTATACTTAGAAATTTTAATGTCATATAACTGATCCCTATACTAATCAATTTTATAACACACAATATCTTACAAAATCAATATTATAATTATGAGAATTGTATATTGTACTCCTATAATAAACTAAATTAAAGTCATTTTTTTAAAGAAATGTCAAATAAAATGCTTAAAGAGAAACCGATTAAATCATTTCAAACATGCTATTTTATTTTTAATTGTAAACACAATCATAACATACACAGAATAGATTATTGTTTAATCACATTAAATAATTTATAAATATTGAAATTAATAACCTGAATTATTTTCCACTATTTCAAAAAATTGAAGAAAGGAACCTAAAATTGATCTAAAATTATAAAAATAGATTGTTTAATAACAACACCGTGTTTGATAATAAATTTGATAAATATGTATAAAATATAGGTGCCTATCTTTTTATTTTACTTTGATACTTAGTGAAGCAAGAAATTAATTAGTATTACAATGATGTTTTACTTAAAAATAGCATTGAGTGAAAAATGTTTTTCTTTGATACAAAAGAATTTCAAGTTGCCAAATCTATGACAAATTAAACCTTTAAAGAGGTATTTGGAAATCATTAAAAAAAATTTACATGACTACATTTTTAATCAAGCTTCAGTCAGAATTGTATGAATGCAATGATATATTTAAGGTTTTAAATTAAATATTAGAAATAGTAGTATAAAATTAGTGTTTTGTCCAGTCTTGTAACTTTTTTATATATAAGTATATAAATATAGATTAGAAAATAAATTTACAGAAATTAAGAATATGATTTACAGGATTTATGAATGTAATTAAAAATACATATGCATTATGTATAATACAATATAGATTACACAGAATACCATAATAGTAAAGTAATACCTACACAACCCCCCCTCTCCCAAAATATTTTCGATTAACGGGGAAAAAATTGTTTTATTATGTTGCGGCACAATTTGTAATGCTTAAATTTGTAACCCCCCACCCCTTCTGTTTTTATATGTGTCTAATAATAGGTAATCTATTCAATGAAGACAATTTCAAAATGAAATTTAATGCATAACACTTTTAGATAACTATTTTAAATTTAAATTAAAGTTTTTTTTTTTAGTTATATATTATGCAGATATTATGAAAAATATGATTTTAAAGAAGACAATAAATTATGAATGAGAAAAAGTCAAAGAAATCTTCAAAGACCTTAATGTTTTCTATCTATTGACTGGAAAACTAAATTACTAGTTACCAACTAGGTAATAACTATGACTCAGCAAATTGTTAAAAATGACTCATTCAAAATCATAATTGTTATCAATATTTTAAACTAAATATAATTTACCAATAAAAGAATAGAATAATGAAAATGAATGTCAACATTTGATTAAATGATACAATTTATGAATGACTTTCTTATATTAGATTTTATAAAATTATTATGGAAATATTTTAATTTGTTAAGTTATTTTAAATTAATAATTTATCTATAAAAGTTAAATAGATAAACAAACAATTTTTTGTAATATTCAAAATACAAAGAATAAATAAAATAAAAACATATAGATGTATACTACACTCAATATTGGTAAAATAGTTTCTATAACTCGTAAGTGAAGAAGACAATTAAGTTAATTAATTACATTGCTTATTACTTTTATATTTAAAATAATCCAATAACAATATGGAATTAAAAAAAATCACCTTAAACGTTTGTTTAAATAATGATAAAACTTACATAAATGTATAAACTGTGTAATATATACATATTTTTTTTTTTTACTATTAAAAGATAAATTTATAATCTGTACCATAGAGAAAAATAAGTAAATATGATAAATAATGAATATAATAAATTAACATGAGTGACATGATTGGGAGAAGAAGCAACACCCTCTTAGACTATTATTTAATAAGCAACTTTAAAAAAAAATTATAATAGGTCGCAGAACCAGTTCCTTTTTAAGCATTGTAAAGGGTTTTCGGGTAGAGTGTTAGAGGATATATTTTTTATTGTTGGATTTGTGTGGGGATTAAGTTTAGAATGGAATTGTTTGTAGTATATGGTTGCAAGTTCTTTAACATTTGTAGTATTAAGGTGTTTGTAAAGGGAAGCATTACTGACTCACCATGGTGCACCTGTGATTAATCTAAGAGTAATATTCTAATGAGCTTGGATTGGACAGATGTTAGAAGACTTGGCTGGGTTACAAATTTGGATTCCATAAAATCAAATTGGTCTTGTTATTGCTTTAAATTATGTTTTGTTTTTAGGTTTAGTTTGGATTTTAGTATCGGAAGAAGTTTGAGGAGTCTAATGTTTGCTACTTGTCATTTTAAAGTGTATATATCTATATTATATTATAAGTATTATCTAAATACTTATATAAATATAAGAATATTTTGATTATATACAATTTAATATTTAGGTTTAACTTGACTGATATAAATCAATAATTATTGAACTTACATATTTTGATGAGCTGATTTAAGTGCATCAGCAGCAGTTTTCATCGTAGTTAATACTGCTGTATTTGTGTTCGCACCTTCTAACGCTTCTCGCTGTTGTTCAATAGTTAACATAGTACCATCAATTTGCGCTAATTGTTGTTCGTACCGTTTCTTACGCTTCAATGCTTGTAATGCAGCTGAAAACCAATAACATAAATGTGTAATAAATTATACAACTAACAAAAAAAGTGTAAAGACATAACGTCAACTTACCTCGTTTATTAGTTGTACCATTTTTTTTTGCTATCGCTACCTCCTGTTCAATTTTTTTTTCTAAAAATTCTTGTTTTTTAATCAGCATTTCTTCAGTAGATCGTAGCTTTTGTATCGCATCTTCGGTTGATGGTCCTTTCTCCTCCTTTTTGCTACCGAAAAGCTTACCCAGGAAACTCATAGTGTATACAATATTATATTATTTATATTAATTTAATTAACCTAGGTATTCATACAATGAACATAATAATTCAAAGATACCGTACACAAATTACAACTACTCAATAGTTAACACTTAATAGTCACCAAAACACTAACAATAAGTCGCACTAAATTTGCGTAGAAGGCATAAGCTAAGAGCAATAGAAATTTCGAAAGATAATGATAAAAGATTTTTATTGTTGTCATTGGTGGTCATCTGTTAAAATCATTCACAAAAATGATTGACGATGATACACCGTAATTGATAACTCGTGACCAAAGACGATATAAGAACATTTCAAAGAGTACATAAAAATGCGAAACCGGTAGTATTTTAACTGTTATTTTTAACACAGAACATAAGAACAATAAATACTAATATTTATGATAGACGCTTTAATGCTTAAAATAATAAATAGTTGGATGAATCTGGAATAATATGTTTTTTAAAAGTGAAACTTCCAAATCTGTATATTACCGTCAGATAATGAACAAAAAACTAATGACTTCCTACGTAAACGGATATTTGATTGACCTTATTTCTGGGCGGGGGCATGATTGATAATCTTAAATCGTGGTGATGGTGGTAAATTGGTATAGGACAGCAAACTCACTATTGATGGGTGGTTCAAATTATCAAATTGTCGTGCATTTAAATATTATACAATATATTCTAGTGTTTAGTGTTTACTAAACGGATATATATTATAATATTAGAGTGTGGCGGCGGGCTCGAGTGATTCATGTTGTCGGGCGTTGGTAGATGGTAGAATAGGAAACGGGTTATAACACAAAAATGAGTTGTTATCATAAATCAGTATGGCGTATTTACTATTTATCTGATTGTGGCCGTTGTAGGTTGTACCACTAAAAATAAAAACAAGATTAATTCAATTCTATTTTTAAATATACTTATCGGATATTGTTGCACCTAAATGTAAGTAATTTTATCCTGCACAATAAACCACTTATGAAATAAATTGTCAGTTGAAAATATAAGTGGCTTCAGCACTGCCACATTTTACATTGAAGTTGCACCACTGTCGTCCACTACTTTAGAGTTTAGGTCATACACGTCTTGTACACCAAAAGCGTCACTCAGTACTCACCTAAAATTTATATGTTTTATTATTTTATAATCGTTTGTATATCATTCAAGCAATTTTTTTATTAACTTGAACACGTAGTTACCTATATAGTATAGGTAATAAAGTGTGTTTGTATTTGGCAGTTAGTTTGCGTCTTATCTAATTTGCATTATAATAGACGATAATGAGTTTCGTGAAATAATTTATATTAAGGTCAAATATAAACAGTCAAAAATATTTAATAGCACTATCTATACTTCTGTTCAACCAATTAATATTAGAAATATTAGTTGTCAGTGTGGAACGATGATAAAGACAGATCCTGCAGGTGATTCGAAATATATGGGTTCCGGCTGGCTCGGAAAATTGTATGTTAGTACTAGTGGATTTGGATCGGCATGCGAAGCTCCCATTTACCACCAGATCATTATAAAATGTATCGTACTATACTATTATTAATTAATAAAGTATTAAATTATAATTTACGGTACTTATATTGTTTATGTATGATTTGTACAATAAACAATGTAGTTGAAATGAAATGTGGAATCGTGGAAGTAATACTTTTGAAGTTCTAACGTCAGTTGAGATATCACAAGAAAAAAAGACAAATCTGCCACCAATAATTGAACCAATCATTTTAAACAGCTAAATTTTCAAAATTAAAAGAAGACTAGTAAAATCACTGATTTATATAATATTCTAAAACAAAAGGATTACAATTTTTATTGGACATTGCGGTATTGTGATTCAGAGATTTAGACTAATAAATAAATATACTTAACTGGTACCTTATTCAAAAATTTAAGTCACTGTTATGTAAATAATACAATATAAAACATAATAATAAGCATAATTTGGGGGAGGATTTTTCGCATTTTTATTATACATTTGTAGCTGAATTATCCAGTTTTGCACAAGTGGATACAGGATTGATCTATACATTTTTCCTTAAATATGCTTGTATAATTTCTTGTATATTCAATTGATGTAATTTAATTAATGCGTTTTACATAATATATACTTGTTAATAATTTGAAAAATATTTTTAGTAAAAAGATAATAAGGGACTTTTACTATTTGTTTGTGATCTAATCATTTGTACCTGAAACCCTATAGGGGCATCCGTGTCGTCAGTGGGCATCAGCAGCTGCAGCTTCTCCAAATAATTCTTTTTCATATTCTTTAGTTATAATTTACACTTATCAATTTATCATACCTATTATTTTTACAAGTTGTGTAAATAAAATAATTAAATTATATAAAAAAAATTCTATACACGAAAAATCGTGCAGACAACCTCTTGAATAGTGCTCTAATAATGAGCTTATATACTCTAATGGTAATTGTAGATCAGGTTTTGATAGAATTTACATTTTTGTAAAACTGAGGTCATAGTATATAATATTTAATTTTTTTCTACGAACCAGTAAGGCATACCTATTTTATAGTACTTATATTTTTATGTTAGATTCGATCAACTAAACCAACAAAAATATTAAAGTAAAATTGGTGCCATGTTTTTAATATACATGTATGGTTACATTTTTAGATTAGTAAGAATACAATTTTTTTTATCAAGATTCCATAATAATATGACATGCCTATTATAATCTAACCTTTACAAAGTATTATGTAGCTTCCTGATTTTAATAACATTTCTCTCATTCTCTCATATATATACAATGTATCCGAATTATTGTAATAATTTAAGAATTGAGTAAATTTTTTTTGTAATCAGTATTATAATATCAATTAAACACAAATAATTGACAATAGAGTGTATTTTTCTTTACTTATTCTTAATTTAACTGATATGAATATCAGAATATATGATTATGTTAATTATGTGTAGTTTCAATTGTTTTTATAAAATTAGATAGTATACGTTTTTTTTTAATAGTTATGTATTTATTGTATTTTATATTTTTCTTAATAATAATTTATATGTAATGTGTTGAGAATTTTTGTAGTACTTACTTTACAGGTTCTGTACTGTTTGTCTGTTCAGTGTTCATACCATGGCCCGAATAGATTGGAAATTTAATTTTGTATAGTGTACTCTCTACAGTTTACACAATATGCTTGAGGATTGATTATATGGACTGGCGGTGCCATTCACGATTGTAGATACAAATCTAAGATCACGTTTCTATCTGCAATCTACAGACTACAATCTTAGGGTCACCGGTGAACAACTCAACCACCGGATCACATCTACATCATATTAAATGTCTCTCAGAGCTTTACACCACATTATTAACATCATATAGACATATAGTAAACAATTTAAACTCCGTAACAGGGTGATTCTTTTATCATGAAATACTCATTATTTCAAAAAATATTCATGTTTTTAAAAATATTTTTTTACATAGTTTCAAGATTTCAAGTTTTTAAAAAAACAATGTCTTTATTAAACAATTTTATTTTTAAACATTTTTTAAATTTTTTTATTGTTTTGAATGACAACAGTTTCAATTTCATATTTCAATGCAGAATAATTTTCTGAGTATTTTGATACATAAAAATCGAATTTAGGGCGAGTAGTTAATGAGTTATAGTGTCATACATATTTAAAGTTTAGACAAGCGGAGTAGTGGACAAACATTTTGCGGGGTAACCCCGAACTACACATTTAAAAATATTTAAAAATATAATTTTTTTAATAAAAACGTTGTTTTTTAACAACTTGAAACTATGTAAAAAAATGTTTTCAAAAACATGAATACTTTTTGAATTAATGAGTGTTTGATAAAAAAATCACCCTGTATTTATGGAGAATTTAAAGTAAAAAAAAAAATATTACTTATTGAAATATAATAACAAATTATTTGTTTTAATTATTAGCCTTAAATAACGTATGATACTACACCAATATCATAAACAGTAGTATTTTGCCTATCTGTAAAGTATATTATAATTTGTAATAGTTTGTAATAGTTTTTTTCTCATATTTATAAAATTATAACATTTAACAACAATTGTGTAAACACTGAAAATATGTAATAATTCAAAAATATGTTTATATTTCAATAAAATAATACTTAGAAACTTAATATAAATGAATACCGTCAATAAAAGAAAACTTTTAAAATCCATAATAAATAATATACACAGGAATTTAAATGTACAATTTTTGTTATAGTACAGTGTTCCGCGAGAATTTACCCATTGCGATATCTCCTGAAATAATGAAGATATCATAATTCTGGTTTTTTAATAAGATTCACAGGGACAAGAACTACAAATATTTCATGTTTTAATTTATTTTTATGTTTTGGTAAAAAAGTTAAAAAATGTAATTTTTATTCAATTATTTAAAAAAAAATTAAAGATAGCCATTTTGTAGAGTTTTTTTTTTTCTGAAAATATTGACGTTTTAACATTTTAATTTCATCAATTTCCTGGTTTTTAATATTTTTTTTAGTTTCGAAAAAACTGCGAAATTAATATTATGTTTGAGTCTTGCCAAAAAATGGGACAAGATAATAATATCGAAACATTAAATTAGGTATTTAAATTACGGACTATGCCATACTCAAATTACCAACAAGCCATAAAATATTAACTATTACGTATTCATACGACGGCGAACAAAACACCTTTTTTTACTAAATTTAAAGTAAACAAAATACATTTGTTTTATCTATTTATTATAATTATTATAATATAACCGTATTTAATACTAGGTATAACAAAAATGTACATATTGATATTTTGTACAATAGTTATTAACTTTATTTAAAAATTGAACAATGTTGAAGAAATAAAATATGATGTTTATTGCGAGCTACACTGAAACCCGTTCGCCAGCCGTACGAGCACGCGGGCCATACGTTTGATACAATGATACCACTATGGCATTATCGTATTAAAAAATTCGCAGTTTTTTTTAAACTAGAAAAAAAATTAAAAATCAGGAAATTGATATAATTAAAATATTAAAACTTCAATATTTTCAGAAAAAACTCTATAAAATAGCCATCTTCAGTTTTTTTTAAATAATTAAATTAAAAAAAATACATTTTTTAACTTTTTTACCAAAACATAAAAATAAATTAAAACATGAAATATTTGTAGTTCTTGTCCCTGTGAATCTTATTAAAAAACCAGAATTATAATATCTCCATTATTTCAGGAGATATTGTAATGGGTAAATCCTCACGGGACACTGTATATAATATAGGTACATTTCAATGATTACATCTATAATTCTCATAAATCTCGTACATCATTTTTATGAGTAATTTAATATTTAAAGTTATGTTAGTTATGCAACAAATAATTCTAAAAATAAATTTCTGAACACAAAACTTTGATTTGTAAAATAAAATACATGTTTATACAACACAAAATTTTCTTGCGCCCCCCCCCCTATAAAGTTTTCGTGGCCACCCCGGAAGGTCGCGCCCCACACTTTTAGAACCTTTGCCTTAAAGAATAATTTATATTTTACCTGACGATTTTAAAAATTATGAAAATAATATTATAGTTATAATTTCTATATATTTGTTTTAGATTCTAAACGGAGTGATGAATGTATTGATTTTACAATGATGCATGTTTTTTTTTGTGTTTGTCATCACGTTTATTAGTAGTAATAATGCTTTGATTTTTTTACTTCAGCACCTTTGAAAAGGAAAACGAATCTAGTTGGTACTTTGGGAAATCAGAAGTAAAAAATGTCCAGCAGTTTTCAAAAGCGTTAGGAAAACCCCTAAAAAAGTAACGGAAAACGGAAATTTTTACGCATAATCAATTTTTTTATATTATTTTCTTATTGCCGGATAGTGTTAGTACAGGTTCTTTTTAAATGGATTAAATGTCACTGGTTATAATTTACCGGACCGTCCGGACGGGTCACCCAATTTATAGTATACATTTTAAATATGTTAATAGAACGACATTTTTATATACAAGTAATTGGTTGACGTTATTGATGTTGATGGTGGACTATAATAAACTATAATATAGTGTTTTGTTTTGTAAATTTTAATATATTTTATTGGAAAAATATCTCTTTTAATAGTGATGGAATTCTGAACAAAACGTCAATTTTCAAAAAAACCATTTTTTTCAATATTTGCATTTAAACCAGATGTACACATAAAAATTCAACTATTTCAAAATTTTGAAAATCACCATCAAAATTCTTCATAAATTTAAAAACAAATGTCCATCTTTCTGATAAATTTGTGAAATTTTTAAGGTGATAACTTGTTATATCAATTGTAGTTATTATCTGAAAACAAAAATGGGATATTTTGGTGTCCTAAAGAGTTTTTTGGACTCATAAAATATTTCCTATGTATTTTTTATAATTGAAATCAATGAAGTAATGATAATATAACTCAGTAATTTTTTTTTGGTAATTGTTATAATAGTTATTAATATATTACAAAATATTTTGATATGAAATGATAATTTTTTTTGATAGGAACCTTGACATTTTGATCATTCTGTTTATCGTTTGAAATATTTTTATCACCCCAATTACCTCAATCAATTGTTTTAATTCAGCACACTGGGTCACTTAGATAATTTTCGCAAAAATCCAATATATTGGCACATACAGCTATCGATTAAATACACGCATCTGACTATCGATGAGTGTAATTACCAAACATAATAATAATAATATTTATTATTATTATTATTATTATTATTATGCGTGTTTGTTCATCTCTCAGCCAGTGGTGACGGCGGCGTAGTCTGACGACACCGGAGTACAATATAAAATAAAATATAGAATACAATAATACAGTACAGGCAAACATAATGTTTGATACATTGAATATCTACGAATAAGTTGATTAAGTTGAATATAATATACAATTATACATATTATATATTATGTACTTTGATACTATATATCCCTTCCTATATTCAAAAAAAATATCACTCATTGGCTTCACTATAAATACGACGCTACAATATTGAAGTATCATGATTAATTTGTTTTATACTTCCATTTTTTTACGTGTTAATTTGTTTGTTTATTTTTGCTGTTCAAACTTATAATATTGACTATTTGTTTTTATTTTTTTATTGTGTATTTTAGTACCTATACAAGGAGAAAAAGAAAAATGTAAATGCATTTACAACACATGTGTTGTGCATAGATAACTCGTAGGCCTCTTCCACACGAGTTTAAACTCAGTGAGGCCTAGTAATCTTGACTGATATTAAATAAAATAAGTATATTATTATTAAATAAAAAAAAGACGCTGAGAAAATATAATATATTTTAACAAAATGTGCACGTTGCTATTATAGTGACGTCGCGTATCCAAATGTGATGTAAGAACTAAGAATTTAATAATATAATGTCTTTATATAGTGCCTACTTGTTTTATATTAGGTATATAGGTATACTTGTATACCGCCATCGACGACCCGAGTGGAATTATTAATGACCTTTGGTCCGAATATTCGTCAAATCGTTGTCTGTCGTCCACGTGCGCATCACCGCCGATATTACGCAAAAGCAAAGAACGTGCCCGGTGGCTAATCGTGCTCAGAGATTAAAGAAAAACGAATCCCACGGTCATTTGCGCACGCAATATATATCTATAGATGTGTTATCCAATCCGAATAATAGACACTATGTAGTATATACACCTGTTTAATAATTATAATTAGGAATCATAATAATAATGCGCATCTGAATTGTATAAATATTTATTTAATAGCAGAGTATATTATAGGTTACACGTGCAAACTGAGTAGCTAGATTTTTAATAATATTTACTCTAAAACAAAATTAAGTCGAAAATTTAAAATGTTTATTTGAAGAAAATAAATATTGAAGTTAGAGTAAGTCTAGAAAATAATAGTATAAATATTTGGTAAAAAAATCAAGACTATAGTTATTTATTTTGAATTACTTATAACAAACAATGTCATCAAAATGTTTTTTTCGAACTAGAGCAAATTATCCATCAGAAACCTGTACTCTCAAAGAATAAAGTATTTATACTATTTCTTATTTCTAAAGGCTAAGGTTGTGTTAGCGTACCGAATAACAAATCATAGTATGACGTATAACTAAAAAAAGTCGGCTCGGAGTCTAAAAATAAAGACATAAATTATAATCTATATTACAATTGTAACGTTTACCTATATTATTATATACGTCGACGTTTATTATTTGTATACACATGTATAATGTATATAGATGTTATTTCAGCCTTTGAATTTGTAAAAAACAAAAAAAATATATATTTTTGCTAAAAGTTGTTTTTAAAACTTATTTTAATTTTCGGTTTCAATAATCATACGAATAAATATACTTAAAAAAAATTAGGAAAGTGGGTATCGCTCTATTATACTTACTATACAGTATCGAGTGAATCACTGTATAATAGATGTGTATAATAAATTTGAATTATTTTTAGTTTAATTTAACCTATTTCAGCCTGTATCACTAAATATACCTATGTATATAACTATATATTTTGAGTATCCTCGGTTTAATTTAAAATTCCTGTTTTTCCATAATTTTTTATTGTTTTTTACAATTATTTTGAAAATAAGTTCATGCTAGATCCAATTTTCTATCTGGAACCACCTAAAACCGGAGCACTTTTCCGACTACTTATCATGTATTCATTCATAAAAAAAACATACATCATTCTAAAATCAATAAATTTATTGCTCCGCATAAAATCTAAAATTTAATAATTTATTTTACCGATATAATTTTATTTTTTGTCACGATTTGTTATCCTTATCATAAACTCAAAACGTAAAACTGTGCAACTGTATATTATAACAGTGTTTATTTATTATTTTTATTAATTAATTTAATTTTTGATGACCATAGAATATAGATGAAAGTTGAGGAGTAGCAGAGAAAGGAGAATTAGGTTCAATTGATTCATTGAAATATAATAAACACTAAAAGTACTTTAAAAAAATCAAATAATATTAATTTAAGACAATACAATATACAAAGATAATAACTTTCAAAAATTCTCAGGAATTTTTCTTGCTTTCGTCCCTGGATCGAGATAGAAATAATTTTCCAATCAAAGGGAATATTATTTTTAGATAATATTATGTTGATTTTTTAGAATACTACAGACATCATGTTTATAAAATGTCACGGTCGTATATCGACTAGATAAAAACGTCAAAATATTTTAATAAAAATATATTAAATATTTACACCTTTGATAAATGGTTTTTAGTAAACGGGATTTACTTAAAATGATAATAAATAAATTAAGTTTACCGAGTATAAAGATCGTGGTCATACAACCACTCAATCAATAACATAAATGATTTAAAACTTGGTTATTTTTAAACTCATAGGCAGTTCTTACTAATTTATAATAATTGTATTCAGTATTCACATTTCTACTGTAAAAAAAAAAAAAAAAATACAAACTAATCATAAACATTTTCTTGTTTTCACCTTCATTGGCATTAGCTAGCTAGTTTTGAAAAGAAGCCTTCAGTATTCAAATTCCTTAGTTACATTCCACACAGAAAAAAATATTATAATAATCACTGACGACCACCCACTCAGTATCGTGATGAAATAGGGAGGGTATTGACAATGGGTTTTTCAAATAGTATAGGTACATTAAATTATTTATTGAGTGCTTTATATTTGTAGTGATTTGAATATTTGAATGATCATTGTCCAATCTCTATAGAACGATTATATTATGGCGAGTCACAGTTTACAATTTAATAATTGATAGAAAAACTGTTACTTTAAAAGTTTTTCAGTTTATAAATATTAGTTGAATAATGAAATCAAAAATAAACCTATTTGTAGACAAATGTATTTCACGGGTGAAAATCTATTTCTTCGTGGAATATAGCTTTGAAAAGAAGAAATAATTAAGCTCTTGTAATTTAAATATGTTCACACAAATCTCATCATTGTCGTAAAATTTGCAATCATAATAGTGTTGTCATTAGAATAATATATAAGTAAATAAAATATATAAAATAATTTGTTTTTTATTATTATTAATCAAATTTGATCTGTGATATAACTGATATATTCAAAATCATATCTTTAAAATTATCTAAATTAACCATGTTCAACGTATGTCTATATACATTATGTAGTTTTGAGTTAGAAAATTTGTATTAAAATGCATTATTTTTAACTTATTTACATACATTTATTTATACAGGTTTGAATTAAATACAAATGAATTCAATTTTAAAACTTTTATTTTATAGATGTTGACGTTTTTAATAGATATCTATCTTAGGTGGCCCGTTTAATCTATTTTTTCATTTTTTTTTACCTTTTTTTAAATATATTTTATGATTTCTGTTAACTAAAACTTTTTACACACATTTTTTTAAATTTCGTCTTATAACTATTTTACAGTGTATGTAGACATGTCATAATAATAATATCTTTAATTTTAAATACTTTTCACTCGATAGATTTTTTTTATTTTTAAATTATGACCTTTAGCTAACATAGGTATAGTGTATGTTATACTGCAGTTTTCGAGATTTTAAGTGCATTAAATTCATTACCCGAAATCCAACATATTGTTTGTTTAGCACGTGGTTAGACATGAAATCCTTTAATATTGTTCTACATAACTTCCATTCTCAGTACTCTGCAGTTGTTACGTTTGCATTTACGTAACATGTATAACGAATGATTATTTATGAAATACATTTGGCGAAATAGTTATTGGTTTTCGGTTTGGTGGTGAATAATAACATACCTAATAAGTAATAACAATAATTACATAGTTAACAACGATAATTTTTTATTTCATAAACACCGCAATATAATTATTATTGAACAGTCATGAATTAATTTTTGTGTTCGATTCGTATCCGTCATCGATTCGGATAATACGATCGCAACCCTACCCGTATGTAGGTAGGACTCATTATTTGTACGACTGTTGTACCTGTGCACCGGTGTCCATGTACTTACATATACGATGTGTTACGTGCCTGTATTATACATACATATATATACACAATCTAAATTATATTACCGTCATGACACGCGACATTGTACGAATGCAGTGTATTTAAACAGATCGAATATTCACTTACGCCGCGCTATGGGTATAACACTATATTTGATCGGTGACACATAATAAAACGATTCGGGTGTGTGTTTTTACATTAAAATTGGCATGCGGCGGCGGCGGCGGCGCGCGCGTTGGGAAAACATTTAAAACGCGCAAGGTCCTTGGCCCGGCGCGTCCGTGTCCGCGCGGCGCCTTGACCAACATTGTCCGGCAGCAAAGACGACGAATGGCGCCAATACATTTTTGATGTGTCCGAGTGGCGGCGGAGGCCGATGCCGATTATATCGTTATCACACAGTGATTATTATTATTATAATAATATTGAGTACCGCCTACTATAATATATTATTATGTCACGTCAACAGTTTGTGTAACGTATGTTTATTATTATTATAACATGAGTTTTTTGATGTACGCCAACATGCGCAAAAAACGTTGTTTCCAAAAACGTATCCGAGTGTCTACTTATCCGTTTTGAAATTTAGAGTATATATATCGCGAGCTGTATCTCGGCCCTATAATGATGCGTTATGAACAAAAATATACAATGATTTACGTGCGTGTGTAAGAATTCTGTTTTCTGAGAAAAATTCCCGAGATTTTTTACGTTTCAGCACAACGAACGTCTACGAGTATGATCTATCCGTCCAACATATCTTGAATGTTCAGCCTTAACCTGAAAACTTTTATGTACACATAATATACGTCTTCGGGTTAAATCATAAATTATTAAACATTTTTCCATATAATATCTGTTTTGTAGTAAAAAAGTGAAAACATTCCATATTTTACTATAGGTACGTCCTCTAATAATATATAGTAGCTAGGGGGTACATCACAAATTATAGTTATTTGTAGTAAAAATGTTTTTTTATTTTAAATTTGTATTCTTTGATTATTAATCAACTATTTTTTATAGGTATTTATGTCGTGTAAATACATATAAGAATAACATAAAATATAAATAAATTTGATCATAAAATGTTTAAAAATTACTATAAAAAATTATACCCAATACTTTATAGTTAGTACATCACTGATTAAGGTGTTGATAAACATATAATATATATATATGATATATTTAAATGAATCGATAATTAAAACAACTTGATTTAATAGAAATACATCTATTTATTGGATGCGCCTAGTTCAATCATAAATTAATCAATATATTACTATTGTAGTGATATTATTTTGTACTTTTCTACATTATTATTGAACTTATTCTTTATAAAATATCTATTTAAGTTTATGGTAATATTTTAACATTGTAATTAGTTTGTTATCTTATAAAACAAACTAAAATAGAAAAATTACGAAATAATTTCGCGAAAAAAATTATTGACATTGATATTATAATATTTAATATTAATAATCAATTTTGTTAATTAGGTACATAATGTACAAAACTATAAAGTTATATAAATCGTGATAAATTTTAATTAGTTATATATATGAGAATAAGGGTACGGTTAAAAGAGTTTAATTTTTACCCCACTCCTATTGTATTTTCATAATACAATTATTATATATTAACAACACAATTTTACTCTTGATACCTTGATTTAGATATTAAAAATCCTCTCCCATTTGAAATTCCCGAGCACGCCCCTGAGCACATCGTTAAACCTACTGCACGTGTCTAATTATTTTGAAGTATAACATTTGATTAAATCTCCTAACGCTAGTAAAATATACATGTAATGTTCCAAGTTTACTTCTTGTTTAAATGGACTTTATAAAATGTGCACGTGCAAATAAAATGCAGACGTCCATACAAAACCAAGTACAACTGATTTATTTTGGAAATACCTAACTATATATTATTTATTTAACATATAAATAAATAATACTTTAGTCCAAGGATAATCAATGTTATTTTATAGATTAAATATTCGGATTGTGAATCACTAATGTCCAAAATAATTCGTGTTCGCAATACGCAGTACTCCACACAAGTATACTACCTTGGGGTAAAACTGAAAACGCTAATACATTTTTAACTCCTAACTTTTTGATTAGTTTAAGACTCACAGTTGACTCATAATAGGTAGAAATTAATAAATATATATTGATAATTATCAATTTTAATATCCTTGGCGACCATTTGATACTATATAATTTATCAATATAGGTAGGTACATAAAATTAATAAATGATTGTGTTTACGTACTACTACAAAATTGTCCAATTACAATATCATATTATAACTTTTTATTTAATTAATCTCTTTTAACTTATTAATATAAGAGATGGTACGTTTTATTAAATTAAAAATATTTTGGTTGTAAACAAAACAATTTTAAAATACTATAGTCATAATCATGTATATTAATATGAATAATCCTGAGACTCGAGATACCTATTTCGTATTCGTATATTATAATAACTGGCCGCCCGTGACAACGAAATACTCCAAGTTTACACTTCCTTTCTGTGTAGCTGATTAAACATTTTTATATACTTCCTGTTATCGATAAAAAAATACGAATCTATTATAACGCAGATGAGTGTTCAACAAAAAAAACCTGTAATTGTACAAATTCCAATAGGACGAGTGGATTACAAATAATAGTTAGATGTCATTATATTTGTATGGAGACTTGGTCATATTATACGTGTGAACATAAATCGGCGTCAATAATCGAAAAAAATACTACACCAATCCACATATATTCATCCGGTTTCTGCAAATTTCCTAACAATATCACTAGCATCCCGTCTGACTAGTATACATTAAACGGTGTTGGTCATTATAAATAAAATGTAAAAATTATAAAACCAGTAAGGTTAGTGTGCCTTGTCGAGGACATTTTTGATTTCATATCGAAAAGTGTACATAATGTGTCGTAACAAACAAGATTACTGTTCGGCCATTATTATAATAATTATGCATACATTACGGATGAAGATGGTTTTTTAAAATTTATTTTTATCATTATTTATGGAAACACTGATGTCCTGTCACCCTGAACCCCGTGCAACCTTTATTTACCTTAATTCTATATCCATCAAGCGCACGGCATAGTTTACATGTATTTTTATTCGACTAATTTTGAGGTCATTGTTATCGTAAATACAACTGTTTCGCCCACACATAATATGTAACGATTTTCTACCACGCAAAGCTAATAATAATAATATTGTACATAAAAAAAACTACTGAAACAAAAGAGATCGTGCAAGTATTGACCATAAGTGCTCTACGGCCTTCGTAAAATTTCTCCGTTTTACAAAACTATAGTATTAAAAATATATATCAGTAAAACCTTTGCACCCACGTTTCGTGCGTCTGGCGTTTCCCCAACGATATAGAATAATGTTAAATAGTTTTGTTATCAGAGGTACAGCGGGAACAATGGTTAAGATAGTCCTTCGATAAACTTAGGCTTATTATTGGTCATTTTTTCAAAATTCAAAGTACTTTATTTTATTGAATAAGTGCGTCATTGAATAAGTCAGATAAAAGTTGGCAAAAGTTCTACTTTTTTTAAAAAATATCTTAGAGTTTAAGGACAAATTGAAATGTTTTAAAATTATAATCAAAACTATTTCCGTGTATAACTATATTGAAATTGATTATT